>NC_090710.1:11152500-12565000 GCF_040954835.1 Lepisosteus oculatus
TCGAAAGATTTGAGTGCTTTGTGTATATTCTAATGGTAGTGGGGGCAGGGTGTGTGGGAACAGGTTTGCTTGAAATTGCATTGGAGATCTATGTTCTTCACACCTGAAACATTTCTCTGAAAACATTTTCTTCGCAGTTTAACCGATCTTGTTACAGCATGTTACAGTTTACTGTTATTAACCATATTAATTTTAAGTGCTTAATGTAAAATCTTGTAAAAATATATTTTCATTGTTCAAATATACATTGTCTGACTATCATATAATAAGTTAAATACAAAACTAAAGAAAAAATAGGGTTAAATATAATTCAAAATATTTTGCTAACAATGTTAACTGTTTATGAATAATAAAATGTATTAACTAAGGAGTAGTATGGCACAGTTGTTAGTATGTTTTTTGTTTTGTTTCTTTTTCATAAATACAACAGTAGTACCTGATGTCTCAGTGGCTTTTAAAATTAAATTATGCATGCAAACCTGTGAACTAGAAAGATAACTAAGATATCCACCCATTTACAATGGTGGCAAAGTGGTTAGTATTGCTATCTTGCAGCACTGGGGTCCTAGGTTCAATTCCTGCCATCCTGTGTGTGTGGGGTTTACATGTTCTCTCTGGGTTACATGGTTTTTCTCCATATGTGTGATATGTCTCCCTCTCGCACTCCAAAACATACTGGTAAGTTAATTGGTTTATGGGAAAACTGGCCCTGGTGTGTGTGTGTTTGTGTCTGTCTGTCCTGTGATGGACTGGCGCTATGTCCAGGGTGTATTCTGCCTTGTTTCCTTTGCTTACTGGGATAGGCTCCAAATCCTCTGTACTGGATAAAGAGATTAGAAATGGAAGTAAAGGCACTGTGTGGATGGAACTATACACAGTGTTAGAAACCCACTATGAAATGGCAGCATCTCACTGAGAATAAAATATTTTATAGTGCTGGCTTAAGGAAACAGCCTTTCCACCTCTCTTGCACATCAGTATCCATACCTAGTTATTTAAACAAATTGCCTCTAATTATAAACATCTTAAGATGCTGGCTCTGTGGATCCGCATCAGCTATGTTTGCCCATTCCTTCAATTCATGTGCATCCAACACACAGTTCAACGCTAGCAACTACACAAAATCTAAAATATAATCCTCATTTCAGTATCTATGTAAACATACAGTCTGTTAACTTCATCATCTTCATCAAAAGTATGCCTAACCCCATTAAGAAGTGTTCTTGTTATCAGTGTATTCCTCAGCTATCCCAAAATTATCTTCTTCTTGCCAACATCTCTAGTCTTTTATCCTGCAATAATTCAGCCAACACTTAAATCTCCAAAAGCTGCTTGTGTTAATTTCTTGAAATCACAAATATCATGTGTAAATACTGCCCATGTAATACTCTGCATTGTGGAATAATAGTTTATTTTAAAGGGATCTAGAGAAACTAAGAACTAGAGAAATCAAGAAAGGCTTTTTTTCTAGAATTATTAAATGCACATCCTGTTCACTGGGGAAATTAAATCCACACTGAGCAATCTTCAATATGTTCAGAATATGACAGCAAGAATCCTATCAGGGATGCATTACACCTGTTTTCAAGTCCTTGCACTGGTTACCTATCAGATTTCGAGTCAACTTCAAAATCCTTATCCTCCTTATATACTGTCCTACAACTGTTATTATTGATCTCCGAATTATTGTACTTGACATGACTTCATTCAGTCTTTCCTGAACGTCTATGACAGGCAGAGAGAGTGCTGTTTCTGGTGCGATCTTTTGCAGCTGAAATTTCACTGTTTTAAACGAACAAGAAATTAGATTGCTCATAAATCACTTATCTATATAAACACAGCGTAATTGCCCTCCGAAAATCCTCTTTTCTTGTTCGTTTTAGAGACCTTGATCGAAACTGATTTTAGATGTCAGAAAGGATTTATTTTCTCTGTATTTCCTACATTGCTTTGTCGAGATTTTAACTTTATATCTAACTTTATATCTAGGCTCAGATTTCAACTATAAATCATACAGTAATTAATAGCAGTAAATACTGATGTTTATACATAAAAAGTCATGCCTTGGAGTATAGACCCCCAAAGGAATGCCATAGACTCAAACTGCAAAATAAACACATACAGAAAGAAAGTATTTGTATTGTAATTGCAAATCCTGGTACTGTATGAGTGATTGGTATGACTTTCCTCATTACAAATCTCTTATTAGAATTTAAATTTCTCTGTAACTCCAGGTCAGAACAGAGAAAATGTAACTGCCTTAAGGAGTTTACGATTATGAAAAATAGAAGGATAAGCATGATACGTATGTCTTCTGTCATTTTCTAAGTCATGTTACTGAGCACCAAATCTTATTGAGAATATGAATCCATTTAAGGTTTATACCATTAAAGTAATGGTTTATTCCATGCTGAAAATGTTTGTACCAGACTTTTTTGAGGCCTGTTTAATTGTGTCTGAAGTCTGATGTTGTAAATTTTATTGTTAAAAAGATTCATGAAAATGTCACTACTAAAGTTAACTGGTACTGTTGGTATTGTAAGTGACAAGTAGAGATCATATTTTAGATTTTGTGTAGTTGCTAGCGTTGAACTGTGTGTTGGATGCACATGAATTGAAGGAATGGGCAAACATAGCTGATGCGGATCCACAGAGCCAACATCTTAAGATGTTTATAATTAGAGGCAATTTGTTTAAATAACTAGGTATGGATACTGATGTGCAAGAGAGGTGGAAAGGCTGTTTCCTTAAGCCAGCACTATAAAATGTTTTATTCTCAGTGAAATGCTGCCATTTCATAGTGGGTTTCTAACACTGTGTATAGTTCCATCCACACAGTGCCTTTACTTCCATCCATTTCTAATCTCTTTATCCAGTACAGAGGATTTGGAGCCTATCCCAGTAAGCAACGGACACAAGGCAGAATACACCCTGGACATAGTGCCAGTCCATCACAGGACAGACAGACACAAACACACACACACCAGGGCCAGTTTAAATCTAACCTCAGAACCTTTCTTTTCAGAAGACTTAGTGTCTGTATCTGCTTCATTTTCTAATTTTGGTAGCACCTCTAACTGCTTGTCTTTCTTATATGCATTTACTTTGTAATCTGTGGTCCTTTTATCTGTTTTTACATCTACTGTATTGCTTTGAGATGCCACCTTTAATGGTGATATATCAAATAAAGTTTTTTATTATTGTTATAGGGAAACATGATCAGATTTTCCCTGGTTTAGAAAAAAAAATCTAAAGCATACTAGTTTGTCACTCTTCTCATTCCCTTTGCTAAATGACGTTTCATACTAATCTGATCAATCTAACTGCCAGTTTTCTGTGCTTTCTCTATCCTGCTAGATTTGCAATTATTCTGAAAATTTTCATCTTGAAATAACTCATTTCTAAATACCCTTTTCACTGTTAACATCTTGCAGCAACTCTGCAACAAAATATACACTCTGACAGTTCATCCTGCTACCAACATTAAATAAAACAAATCTTAAGATTTCTATATTTATGTCTTTTTTTAGTGGTTTCATTAGTGACAAAGGCTAAACTTTCTTGGAAAAATGTCTTTTATGTGTTGCGGAAAAAACTGACTTGCTTTAACAAAATATGTTTACAAATCCTTTCACCTGGCATTTTCGTAGTTAGAAATTATGGAACGCTCTGTTAAAAGCAAGGGAGTTTTTATGTCCGTTGCAGTTCTTTTGCAACATGAATATAATTATATCGTTATTAATTTCTTGAGATACGCGATTCCATATTATATTCCCTTTTAATCAAATTCTAAAAGTATGCTTGTTGACTCCGGTATCACGTTAGTTAAAGACTTCGAAGCTTAAAATGTTTAGGGAGAAATGGAATACTGGTGTGTATTTTTCTCTTTAAAGTACCAAGACCAGCTATATACTGTATGTTTATGTTCCAAAATTAATATCGTTTATGACCTTCAGATGCGTTATGCTCCTCTTCTTTTTATGCTCAGCTACTAAAATTTCCCTTTAGTGGTAAAATTCCATATAAATATTCAAAACTAAGCGGATTGAAATGTGCACAGTAAAGACATTAAATGATTAAATCTTTACACTACCAACCTATGCACAACGAGTGCCCCTGTCGGTCATTTTGGCCAGCCAATCACTTACCGCGGTGCCCTGCAGGTTGGTTACTGTACCGCGGGTTTTTACCGCTCATTTTGAATGGCTGCATCTGTACATTGTTATAAGCTATGGGGTGTGAGTTATTGAACAATGCAGGTTAAATTATAAAAAGAAAATCACATAGCGACATGTAAAACCCAATTTACAAGGGAATATCAAACTGCAACAGTTATAGGCACATGTTTCAATTGCTCTCTAGTACAGTCAGATAACAAAATAAACTTGTCAGAAATATTTGAACGAGACAAATATATATTTAAAATAATTAAAAAACATAATGTTTACTACTATTATATACAGATATTTAAAAGTACCAGGGAAGTACCTTCTATAGAACCATGGAAACAAAACCTTCAACTTAGATGCAATTATCTTAGAGGAAAATAAGTGATCCTACAGATGCAGCCATTCAAATCCTGTGGGGCATTTCGCGGTACACCGCGGTGGGCGTGTCGCATCAAAATGCAGTATCACGCAGTATCACGCGGTTTAACGCGTCATTTGACATCGTACCGGAAAGTATCCGGAATCACCTTGTAAAACCGTCAGGAGGATCCAATAAAGCTTAACCTCTCATGTACAGCATTTGAGTTTTAAATTTAAACTGTGTATTACAGCATGGTAGTCATCAGTCATTAAAAAGTTGATATATTTTATGAAAGCAAGATTGCTCAGTTGGGTAAGAGTACACAACCTACCTTTATCAAAAATATTTTAATTATGCTGAAATATTTTATGCATCAAAGCCTTTACCGAAGATATTTCTAATGGTATTAATAATGAATGACTTTGGACAAGCTGTAAACTCAAAGTATTACGCTGGTCCACAATCTTTCTAACCGTCATTTTAAACGAAAATACTTTTCGGGCACTGAGGCAGCCGGACCCCCAGGGAGCTCACCGTGCACTTTGGAGCTGCGAGCTTGAAACACCCCTTCTACCTTGCTCCAGTCCGCGAGGACTGTATCTTGGGGTTGGACTGGTTGCAGCGCCCCTCTCTGTGTACAGTAGAGCCTCCTGTCCTGGCTGGTGGAGCTCATACAGCTGTGTCTGTAGAGAATCCAGGGTATCAGCTTCAACCACACAGCTGGGCAGCTTGTTCCCCCCTCCCGCCCCTCTCTGTGAACAGTAGAGCCTCCTGTCCAGCCGCATTATTTGCAACCATCATTTTAAATGAATATACTTTATTTTTTCATGGACAAAAAGCAACACCACAGCATTTCATTGATCTAACTAACAAGGATGGGACATTAGCTAGCCAGTATGATAAAGGAATAACTTACTTTTTTGTTTATTTCTTTAGCACATTTATTTGAACATTTCCATCAATTGTACAAGCACTGAAAAACTGTTCAATCCCTAGTTCGTCGGGCACTTTCTTTTACTATAACAGATATAAAAACTCCCTTGCTTTTAACAGAGCATTTCAAAATTTCTAACAATGAAAATGATTTAAAGTGCGACACTTTTATCATTCAACGAGAGCTCAAAATATCACAAGGATCCTCAAGAGATCAACAAAGACAACAGAAAAAGATATGTGTATAAGATACTGTCCATGGGAATCCAAGCTTTTTATCTATGCTAAGAAGTAGTCTTTAAAATTTCTTCATTACACAATGAAGTCAAAATTCCGGGATATGCCTATATTAGAAAATATAGGACTTCTTCGAATGTATGTCAGGCAATCAGACTTCAGGACCAGAATTATCCATTTTATAATGGGGAATATAGTGTCAAATCCTTTGCTCGATAAAATGTTTCAGGCATTCATGTGAAGGACAACAGAGCTTTCACTGGCCGATTATCATTATTATTAATAATGATTAATTTAAGGGTCTAAATATCTAAACATATGTATCTATTTAGCAGGTAGTATCACTGTAGTCCACTTTCTTTGTAAACATGGAAAAACAGATTCACAATGTGACGCTGTGTCACTGTGTAAAAAAAACGGTTTGGACACCCTATATTGTAATAAGCTGCTGAGCTAAGAATAGGAATGTTCCTGCTGTCAGGGGGTGGAAAGTGCCCGCGGTCATTTAATTAGTATTACAATTTGCACTGATTCTCTTGCAAAGATATGGACATAAGAATATTCGTGTGTGGTCCAAAAATGGCAGAAAGTACTTAAAATTAACATGGTTAATAATAGTAAACTGTAACATGCTGTAACAAGATTGGCTAAACTGGGAAGAAAATGCTTTCAGAGAAAATGTTTCAGGTGTGAAGAACATAGATCTCCAGGTTTCAACCAAACCTGTTCCCACACACCCTGCCCCCACTGCCATTAGAATATACACAAAGCACTGAAATCTTTTGAGCTAATGATTAGGTGTTTCCATCAACACCTTCCAGCAGCAATCCCGTGCCCAGACGAGAGAGAGACACAAGACAAGCCTGCCAGCCCGAGAGAGAGAGAGAAACACCAAGGGGTGCGGAACCAAGGAACCATTTACATGGAAAATGGGTGATCTCCCCAGCCTGTCCGCCCGTTTCACTGTTACCTGGATACCTCTTTATTTAGAACTCACTCTCCCCCCTGCCTGTCTGACTCTTTTAGTCCTTCTGTGCCCGGATTGCAGCGGGTAAGATGTTTTTCCAAGAAAAAAAGAGAAATAAAAAAAGAGAAATTTCACCAGAGCCTCTTCTCTTCTTGTGTCTAATTTTTAGTTTGGAAGGATTCAAGCAGGATTTTAGATGAAAGACAGTGACTTTAATCAAGCCCAAATCATAATTGAACCCATTCAGAGCCTACATTACATTTTAGCGTTTCATTCTGAGCAGAAGACCCTCACACCTGAAGAAGGCTTGCGTTTTCTCTCTTCTCTTTTAAGCATGTGTACAATGCTGTAATACAATTTAAAACAATTAAAAGTTTAAACAGTATCAACTAATCTCCATTAATATAAGTATCGAGTGGTATTAAATAAATACAGCTTTTTAGTATAGATTACACTTTTCTAAAATGTATTTAAAAAATAAAAATGATTACAATCTCATCTTTCCACGTTTTATCCCAAATCCCAAGAAAAATAAATCTAAACTGGGAGAAAGCTATGCTGAAAGTTTATTAAGATACTTAGAAGAAAAAGATAACAATTTTTGTTGCATTTGTCTGATTGTGAATCAAAAAATACATTTAATTAAACACGTGTTTGCGATTTAAATCAATATAAATGTTTATATTGTAACACATACTGTACAGCCTCCGTTTCTCTATAAAATTTCTATAAAAAGATCATTTGCGCAGCCTAAGAGGGGGGGTCTGCTCTCAGTGACAGCTGACAATCCTCTATACACTCAAGTGAAAAATGAATAATGCCAATGTAAACGTCATATTTACAATTTGTTGATAAAAGAAATGTTAAGTTCTCTTAAGCTTTGTGATAGTTTACCCAGGCAGCAAAAAATCATCTACACTGGGAAGATGCAGCACTGAAGATATGATTAATAACCTTTTAAATCTGAAGGGAAATCTAAAGGGATCCCCACACACACACACGATAGAAGCAGGAAGCAGAAGCAGGAACCTATTCATTGTTATTCAAAATGACTTAAATTCGAACATGTTGTGATATTTAGAAATATAAAAAGTCAATTATTTATCCATAATGTTGCTATTTTATTTTTTTAAAGAAATGTTTGTTAAAAGAAAAGTTGTGGCAACAGCTGGATTTGAACACCCAACCTGTGGTACAAGTCAGGCACGTAGACCACAGTACACATGAGGACTGGTGAAACAGCCCTATACATACAGTATCAACAGACATTGTACAGCATGTACTATTGTGTTGCAGTATATGAATATAATTTTATCGTTATTAATTTCTTTAGATACGCGATTCCATATTATATTCGCAGAAAGGCTTAAAACTACCACTTTTTGTACACGTTATTTCATATGTTAATTAAAGACTTTTTCTTTAATTAAATTAGGCTCCTCGATTTCATTGAGGAGCCTAGCTACCAGTTAACACTGTACTTCCTACTTTGAAAATACCTGTGAAACCGGTTTAATTCGTCACAGCCAGCACTCCGGCAGAGAGGGGGTTGTACTCGTAAAGTAGAAGCAAGCGAGATTTCCAGCGAAAGACACCTCCCCCCACCCCCTCAAAAACCCAGTAATTACAGTACTAGTTAAGAAAGGCGAGGCTCCTCGATGAAATCGCTTTAACATGCTAATACGTTGGTGTAACAGTCCGGGCGTGGCAAGCTTCTAATTTCAACCCAACCACGGCGAAAGGAACCCTTCTTTCATTTGAAGACAATGAACATACTTTAGCCCTGAATGAATTAATAGCAAACATGGTTTACATAAAAGCCCTTTTAGCCTTTGTCACTAATGAAACAAAGGTCACTAGCCTTTGTCACTAATGAAACCACTAAATAGAGACATCTTAAGATTTTTAAAATACATGACTTTGCTAAAATTTATTTGAAAATAAAAACGATTACAAACGCCGAGAGAGAACAGGGGAGGGATGTTGGTTTTGTATAAGGGGCGGGGCTATGGAAATGAGGTCTGTTTGGGAATGTGGAGTTACATGTTCTGGCTCTTTGTGAATTATCGTTGTTGAGTATGGAGTGTTGAGGTATTGATTTTGTGTAATGCTTTATGTTGAAAATTGAGGTTGATTTTGTTTATGATAAAGAGGATAAACTGGGATGGGAGGAGGGTTTGGTTTTGCATAAGGGGCGGGATTATTTTGTAATAATAATTTTGGAATTTTGTATTTTGGTCGTTATCTATGTTTTTGGTTGGTATTATGTTTATATGGTTGTTTTTGTTGGTTGTTATTATGGTTATTAATAATACAATCTATAGTTGAAATCTGAGCCTAAATAAAAAGAAAAACCAAGTGATTAGGTTTATGAGCAATCTAATTACTTAGTTTATATTTAATTTTATTTATTTTTTTAGTTATGTTTTAGTTTATTATTAATTTGCTGGACAGAGCGGTGAACATTATTATGCATAAGACAAAGATAACGATCCTGATCAGTTTAGAAATCTGTGTACGCTGTAAGGTTTTTACTTCTTAAACTTTTAAAATACACGTTTCGAATAGAAAGAAATCCTCTTCCTGGTACAGTCGCATGAAGAGAGAGGTGAAACAGCTCTACACAGCCCTGTCGCAGTACACGAATATAATCATATCATTATTAAATTCTTTAGATACACGATTCCATATTATATTAGCAGAAAAGCTTAAAACTACCAGTTTTTCACACGCTATTTCACGTTAGTTAAATTAAATTTATTTATATATTATATATTTATATCTCTGACCAAGGGAAACGTCTCATTTTTTCAAATAAATGTTTGTTTGTTGATTGTTATCAAAAATGACTTAGAATCGATCATGTTGTGATATTTTGAAATATAAAAGTCAATTGATTGTCCATAATATCGCTATTCTATTTTTTCGAAGAAATGTTTGTTAAAAGAAAAGTCCAGCAGCAGCTGGATTTGAACACACAACCCGTGATTTAGTAGTCGGGCACGTAGACCAGTAGGCTACAAGGGAAGTCACATGAAGAGGGAAGCAAAACAGCCCTACACAGCCCTGTCGCAGTACACTAATATAATCATATCGTTATTAAATTCTTTAGATACGCGATTCCATATTATATTCCCTATTAATCAAATTCTAAAAGTATGCTTGTTGACTCCGGTATCTCTTTAGTTAAAGACTTCTATGCTTAAAATGTTTAGGGAGAAATGGAATACTGGTGCGTATTTTTTCTTTAAAGTACCGAGACCAGCCATATACTGTAATACTGTATGTTTATGTTCCAAAATTAATATCGTTTTTGGCCTTCACACGCGTTATGCTCCTATTCTTTTTATACTCAGCTACTAAGATTTCTCTTCAGTGGTAAAATTCCATATAAATATTCAATACTAAAAGGGACACAGTAAAGACATTTAAATCTTTCTACGACCGACCAACGCACCACGAGTGCCCCCGTTGGTCAACCAATCATGTACCATACAATGACGTAGCCAATTACCCACAGTACGTGTCTGTGCCGTGCACTTTGAATGGCTGCATCTCTATTTCATATAAAACAAATGGAGCTACCTAGGACTAAAAAAACTTAAAACATTGATTTTTTTTTCTATTTTAAATAGCTCATGACAATAAAGCGGGAAATCCAATTAGTCTGGTGAATACCATATAAAGGAAATCAATATTACAATAACTACAAGACAAAAAATCAGTTGGTGTCTTCAATACTCAAATCAGCTACATGCTTTCTGATTGCCTGGTCAGTCCAGAGATGCCCTCTAACAGTTGTGATCCTCTGACTTCACCCCATTCTGATTCAGCCCTGATTCTGAACTGTTCTATCGAATTTAATTTTTATTTTTCTATATTTCATCCAAGCTTGATGGTCACATTAAAAGTCATTTGGCCATCTGATTAACTGCCCACTGTGGCTGCCACTATGTGACCAGACAAAATAAGGAACAGCTGGACAAATACACCAAAGAATAACAATTTTCTTACCATAAAGAATACGGGACACTATGAGAAGTGAACTCAGTTTTTCATAGCACACAGCAACACATTAGAACCAAAATGATCAAATTGGAACATAAGTGAAAGATATTGTAAATAATCTGATGGAAAAAAGAAATGCAACACCTTTTTAAGACCTTTAAAAAGACCTTAATTCAAAGCTTAGGTCACTGCAAGAAAAAAGCCACATTTAGTCAGTTTTCTGTGCATTGCATAATCTATTGAATGTCACCAGAAGCAAGGGAGAGGGCCATTGGCATGCTGCAGGCAGGCATGTCATGTGACAGCATTGCCAGACACCATGGAGTGAGCCATTCCACTGTGTCCCAACTACAGAGAAGGTTTCAGCAGACTGGCAGGACAGATGACCGTACAAGATCCATTCACCCTCGAGTGACCACACCAGAGCAGGACCGACACCTCAGACTGGTCCATCTGAGAGATCATTTCAGATTTGCCACCCATACTGTTGCTGAAACTGAGCAGCTCTTTACAGAATGACAACAACAATAAATAAAAAGAATGTACAAGATAAAACACAAATACAACAGAGACGGTGGATGGTGGTACTATGTATTGTAGGAGCAGAGGGGTAAAGAATGGAACCAGTTAAGTAAAGGCTCTTCTAAAGAAGGTGGTTTTGAGTCTGGATTTGAAGGAATTTAGAGAAGGTGACTCTCTGATTTCCTTGGGGAAAGAGTTCCAGAGCTTGGGGGCATAACAGGAGAAGGTCCTGTCACCCATAGAATGAAGACGGGCTTGGGGGACAGTTAGTAGACCAGAATTAGAAGAGTAAAAGTTGCGAGGTGGGGAGTAGGGCAATAATAGTTCAGACAGGCACTGAGGTGGCATGCAGACCCTTATGGGCGAGCATGAGGATTTTAGAGTCCACACAGAATTTGATAATATATGCTTTTGGCAACACATTCATTTTAAAATGTAGATAATTGCTCATTACTTTTTCCAAAGTAAAGTTTAACCCTTTAATTTGTTTCTTGTAAACAATAATGGGTGTGATGTTGTTTTTTTATCACCACAGTGATTTTTGTTAATTGTGGGAAAATGTACCTCCTCTAGGGACACAGAAGCATTTTATTTTGTGACTGTCACATATTTTTGGGACAGCTTCATCATGCAAGCTCAGGTGAGGCTTTTTAGTAAAGCTACTGTCTTTACGGTAATACACATTGTTTTTCCATTTCAAAACAGGGTTATTAATTATAAATGTGCTGATTTAAAACTACTCTAACAAGTACTGTTTGTTAACTGTCTGGTCATTATAATTGATGACATCTCATTGTGCTCATTTAATAAACGGAGTTACATCCAAAACCACTCCTGTCCTATTGAAAAGTTTGACATAAATGTAATCAATTTGATGCTTTGGAATGCTTGAATAAGAAAGGATAGGGATAATAAGGCCTAAAATAACTATAGAATGTAAAAACCTAGTGTAATATTCCTTAAATACACAGGTTGCACAGAGTTACTGGTGCAATAAACAGAATACAACACATCTTTCACTTACACTTTCATAACCTACTTTCTTAGCATGAGCTTCCATGTAACAAAACTCTTTTTATGTCTCTTATGTCTGACATGCAATTAGCTTTATATGCAATCATTTTATAAAGCTTCATTTTGTCAACTTTCTGGTAGAGGATGTTTTCAAATAACACTGATTCATTTTACATTACTTCATCCATAATTATATTAATCTGTTTAAATGTAAAAGTTAACTGATGTTTTTGAAAGACAACAATTCTTACATTGTCTTGCTCAGGGTACAGCATGTGGGTGTATTTGTACTTACAGCTGTAAGAAAATACTAATCCAAAGAGCGGCTTTTAGCATGACACTACTTAATGGTAAATGTCCATCCTCACTCAAAAAGCTACCACCTAAGACTGACAAAACAACAGACTGGCCTTAATCCCCAAAAATGTATTCAGAAGTAGATACTGGCACAGACTAATTTGAAAAAGACACACAACAATTATTGAGTGTCTCCTTCAGAATGAAGCCCAACTTAGCATTTTCAGACATATACAGTATACAGTACAACACAAAGAATAATTTCCATCTTACAGCTTCCCCCCACGCTACCTTTATCCCCCATGAACATATCTCAATGTGAATAAGATCACTTACTCACATTGGTTCAAACATCTGCTGACGTAGAGTTAAAACATCTCTTGACTCCAATAAAGCTTGTTGATCTGTTTCATAGAAAAAATACAACAGCCCCCACTGATGCATCATCCATGGTGAATTATATCAAGGAGTGTGCAAACTTTTCCTTACTATTCTTGAACTTGAACTTTATTGCCATATGTAACCGGTACTGGTACAATGTAATTCTTACTTACAGAAAGTCTCTTGATTGTAAAACAAGTGTAAAAAACAAGACAAAGTGCAAACAGTGCATCGAGACAATGTACAAACAAACAATAGACAATGTGCAAGTAAACATGTAGACAGTTTGAATGTAAACAATACAGACGTGAAAACAATGACTGGAGATGTGCAATAGATAAGAAATCATAAAGAGGTAGATGGTGATGGTGTAGGTGTGGTCGGAGGGGGATGGCTAAATGTGTTCGCCAGTCTCACTGCTTGTGGATAGAAGCTATTGAAGAATCTAGTGGTAAGTGTCCGTATGCTCTTATATCTCTTGCCTGAGGGCAGTGGGGTGAAGAGCTCATGCCCGGGGTGGTGACTGTCCTCTGTGATGGCCAGAATTCTACCACGGCAGCGGTCCTCATAGAGCTGTTTAATCTCAGTGAGACCGCAGCCGATGGTCTTCTGGGCCATATTGACCATTCTCTGCAGTGCCTTTCTTTCTCGCGAAGAGGTGTTGCCATACCACACGGTGATCCCGTTGGTGAGGACGCTCTCGATGGTGCAGCGGTAGAAGTTCACCAACACATGTATTGGCATCCCCCATCGCTTGAGGCACCGCAAGAAATAAAGGCGCTGCTGAGCCTTCTTCATGATAGAGTCAGTGTTCACAGTCCAGGTTAGATCTTTAGAGATGTGAATTCCCAAAAACCTAAAGCTGGTGACTGTTTCCACTTCCGTTCCATCAATACTGAGTGGGCTGTGAGTGTGTGGCCTGTGTCTCCGAAAGAAGAGAGGTATTCTTTTTTACCCTTTACATTTAGTACATATATAATTATTTTCTCTCATTAGCTTCATTGAATATGCAGAGTAGCAGGTCCTGTGAATTTTGGCTTTAAATCTTTTGTAATGCACACAGCACTGAGCTTTTGATTCCATGCCATAGTGTTTGATGTATAATCATTATTTTCATAGGTGTCTTGATTTTATTTGAACCTTAAGACAAACACTATTCACATTTTTTAAGGTATGGTGTACATTTTTTAAGAATATAATAATCCATCCATTCATTTTATAAACATGTTATCCTATACAGGGTGGTGGGGGAGTCAGTGCTTATCCTGGCAAGCCATGGATGCATGGCCCACACAGACAGACACACTTGCACCAGGGTCAGTTTTCCCAGAAGTCAATTAATCTCTCACTATGTCTTTAGACTGTGGGAGAAAACTGGAGAACCCAGTGAACAATTTACACAAACATGTGCAGATTGCATCCCAGGTCCAGAATTGAACCCCATGTATGAATCGGCAAAGTTAACCACTATGCCTTGCCACCCAGCTTTAATATACTTGTGGTATATTTTAGAATCCAAACCATAAATTCGTTTAGAGTCCACCGTCACACTAACAATTCTCAAATTCAAAAGCTGTTACAGCTGCTTAGGCACACCTTTTTCAATCACAAAAGCCATGCATTTTACAAAACGTTGTTCATTCTAACATTTTTATTGTTCATTATCATATCTCAAGAACCCAGTCAAGCGCATCCTGTTCCCTACCTCATTGTTTAATTCCTTTTTGTTCCTTCCTTTACTTTGTTTGACATGCACTCCTTGTTAGTACATTTTCTCATTATTATTTTGAGTTCAAGGTTAGATGTTCTGTCTCCACAGCCTGATTCTTCCAGTATTTACAGTACTATATGTATGGAGAAAATTAATATTTGTTTTAAAATTTAAGATTTAAATAAATTTGAATCTTAAGAAATTAAAATTTCAGATTATAATAGCTCTTGTTCTCAGTGTTATATGCCCAAAAAACTATAGTATGCATATGTAAACTCATATTTAAAATATTTAATATGGTAAATAGTAAAATCAATTATAAATATATAATTTATGTGTATTATAAATACATAAAATCTGTGAACAGCATATCTGAGACTGGATGAATCTTTTGATTAACTATGCAATTTAAAGTTAATTGTAGTGCATTTATCCATCTATTTTCTAACTGGTTCTTCCAATTCAGGGTTGCGTGGCAGTTGAAGCCTCTTCCAGCAGGCAACGAGTGCAAGGCAGGATACACCCTGGATGGGGCACCCGTCCATTGCAAGGCAGATAGAGACAAACACAGACATGCACACACTCACACCATGACCAATTTCCAGAAGCCAATTAACCTACTAGTCTGTTTTTGTACTGTGGGAGAAGAGGAGCACCTGGCAAAAACTCACACAAACATGGGGAGAACCCACAAACTTCACACAAATAGCACTCCAGATCCAGAATTGAGCCAAATGCTGTGACACAACAAAGCTAAGCACCATGCCACTCTTAATTGCAGTCATTTGCCTAAATTAATTACAAGACACCTGAATTTAAGTACTCATTACAACCTTTCCGTTCTGGCATTCCTAACATTCTTTTTTTGTGTGTGAATAATTACCCATGTACCAAAGTACAGCATGACATCCACCCCCAGTATCATGAACAAAACAATTGCTATTGTTAGGGTTATTTTTTACTTAAAAAAATAAATAAATTAGAATAAACTGAAAAATGTTTTATAATTCAAAGTAGTTGAATTGACTTCATAAACATATTTACTTATATGATTCAGTACTATATGATAAATATATAGTCCTACCATATAATTTATAAACATCAGTCAGAAGAATGCAGGAAGTCTCTCTGATCAGTATTATCATCTTCCTAACATAAATGGGCACCTACAAAGGAATGAGGAACCGAAGCAAATTCTTACTCAATATTATGTGTGAGGGGTGTCTTAAACAACTAGTTCATAAAAAAATCAAAGAAGCAGGAGAGTAACATGTAGCAGGAAAAGAGGGCAGTGTGTGGATAGGCCTTAAAATGGCTATATTGGTTTGTTTATCTTCTGTTAGAATTCATCCATGCATTTTCATCAACATGATTGCAGTAAGCCAAAGTCTAATCTAGCAGATAATGGCACAAGAAAGGATTAACCTTGAATTGTCCATCTATCTCAGTATACACACACATTCACACAAGGGAAAAATTAGAGGTGCTAATTAACTTAGACAACATATCTTTGGACTGTGGTAAGTAACCAGATCACCTGGAGAAAACCTATAAAGCCATGGGAAGAACATACAAATTCTACACAGAATGTGCCACACGCTGCAACAAAATCCGGGACTCAAAAGCCATGAGGCATCATGGCTAAACGCCAAGCCAATAGACAGCCTTGTCAAAATAATAACAATGGTATTTTTTTGTATAGCAGCATTAAAAGCAATGATTAAATTGTGCATTGGAATTTCAGAAAATGCAAATGTTTGAAAAAATAAAAATTTTAAATGATGCCTTAATTCATTTCTTAGAAACACGTACTAGCGCTCTTTGAGATTAATGCAGCACCATGCAACACCATTGCCCTATAGCTCTGAGATCAGTGGATAACCCAAGAAAGTGATTTTGAGCAAAGGAAACAAAGTGAAGAGAATTTGAACTAAACCAATTGCTGCAAAATGAGAGATGAAATGTTGTTGCAAGCCATGAACCACTAGAATATTCTTTGACTTATTCGCAACTGTTTAACAATCAGCAAAGAAAAACTAACTAATAGTATTTCAATGACCTTCTACAGATGCAGCCATTCAAAGACACGTACCGTCGTGCATCGTGACGCATTGGTTGACCGACAGGGGCACTCGTTGGTCTGTCGTAGAAAGATGTACAGTACAGTAAACGTCTTTACTGTGCCCGTTGTAGATACTGAATTTTACCACTGAAGGAAAATCTTAGTAGCTGAGCATAAAAAGAATAGGAGCATTTTGTAACGCGTGTGAAGGCCATAAACGATATTAATTTTGGAACATAAACATACAGTATATGGCTGGTCTTGGTACTTTAAAGTAAAAAATACACACCAGTATTCCATTTCTCCCTAAACATTTTAAGCATAGAAGTCTTTAACTAAAGAGATACCGGAGTCAACAAGCATACTTTTAGAATTTGATTAATAGGGAATATAATATGGAATCGCGTATCTAAAGAATTTAATAACGATATGATTATATTAGTGTACTGCGACAGGGCTGTGTAGGGCTGTTTTGCCTCCCTCTTCATGTGACTTCCCTTGTAGCCTACTGGTCTACGTGCCCGACTACTAAATCACGGGTTGTGTGTTCAAATCCAGCTGCTGCTGGACTTTTCTTTTAACAAACATTTCTTCGAAAAAATAGAATAGCGATATTATGGACAATCAATTGACTTTTATATTTCAAAATATCACAACATGATCGATTCTAAGTCATTTTTGATAACAATCAACAAACAAACATTTATTTGAAAAAATGAGACGTTTCCCTTGGTCAGAGATATAAATATATAATATATAAATAAATTTAATTTAACTAACGTGAAATAGCGTGTGAAAAACTGGTAGTTTTAAGCTTTTCTGCTAATATAATATGGAATCGTGTATCTAAAGAATTTAATAATGATATGATTATATTCGTGTACTGCGACAGGGCTGTGTAGGGCTGTTTCACCTCTCTCTTCATGCGACTGTACCAGGAAGAGGATTTCTTTCTATTCGAAACGTGTATTTTAAAAGTTTAAGAAGTAAAAACCTTACAGCGTACACAGATTTCTAAACTGATCAGGATCGTTATCTTTGTCTTATGCATAATAATGTTCACCGCTCTGTCCAGCAAATTAATAATAAACTAAAACATAACTAAAAAAATAAATAAAATTAAATATAAACTAAGTAATTAGATTGCTCATAAACCTAATCACTTGGTTTTTCTTTTTATTTAGGCTCAGATTTCAACTATAGATTGTATTATTAATAACCATAATAACAACCAACAAAAACAACCATATAAACATAATACCAACCAAAAACATAGATAACGACCAAAATACAAAATTCCAAAATTATTATTACAAAATAATCCCGCCCCTTATGCAAAACCAAACCCTCCTCCCATCCCAGTTTATCCTCTTTATCATAAACAAAATCAACCTCAATTTTCAACATAAAGCATTACACAAAATCAATACCTCAACACTCCATACTCAACAACGATAATTCACAAAGAGCCAGAACATGTAACTCCACATTCCCAAACAGACCTCATTTCCATAGCCCCGCCCCTTATACAAAACCAACATCCCTCCCCTGTTCTCTCTCGGCGTTTGTAATCGTTTTTATTTTCAAATAAATTTTAGCAAAGTCATGTATTTTAAAAATCTTAAGATGTCTCTATTTAGTGGTTTCATTAGTGACAAAGGCTAGTGACCTTTGTTTCATTAGTGACAAAGGCTAAAAGGGCTTTTATGTAAACCATGTTTGCTATTAATTCATTCAGGGCTAAAGTATGTTCATTGTCTTCAAATGAAAGAAGGGTTCCTTTCGCCGTGGTTGGGTTGAAATTAGAAGCTTGCCACGCCCGGACTGTTACACCAACGTATTAGCATGTTAAAGCGATTTCATCGAGGAGCCTCGCCTTTCTTAACTAGTACTGTAATTACTGGGTTTTTGAGGGGGTGGGGGGAGGTGTCTTTCGCTGGAAATCTCACTTGCTTCTACTTTACGAGTACAACCCCCTCTCTGCCGGAGTGCTGGCTGTGACGAATTAAACCGGTTTCACAGGTATTTTCAAAGTAGGAAGTACAGTGTTAACTGGTAGCTAGGCTCCTCAATGAAATCGCTTTAACATGCTAAAGCGTTGGTGTAACAGTCCGGGAGTGGCAAGCTTCCAATGTCAACTCGACTCGATTGGAAGACAATGAACGTATTTTAGCCCTAAATGAATTAATAGCAAACATGGTTTACATAAAATACATTTTTCCAAGAAAGTTTATAATAATACGATCTATAGTTGAAATCTGAGCCTAAATATGAAGGAAAAGCATTTCAGAGAGCAATCACGCTGTGTTTATGTAGAAAAAGCAATTAGGTTTATGAGCAATCTAATTACCTATTCGCTTAAAACGCTATATAAAATAAAGTTTATTTAGAGATGAATGATAAGTGTCGCAGTTTAAATTATTTTCGTAGGAGGGCTTGGACAGATTCCAAGTGCATTTTTGCAATTTACATTGCATTGTCCAATGTGCTGTTGTAATACAGTTTAGAATACAGTTAGTCTAAACTTTATCAGCTTTATTTATGGGTTGCAATTTAGAAAAAGTCAAAAATCGCACTCAAAATGCAATTTAGAGCTTTCTGGCAAGAGGACGCACCCAAATTATAATGTAACATGCCACTGTTTGTGCATGAACAAAGTTATACTGCAATTTTCCTTAGATACGCGATAAAAAAAAAAACATTTTTTGAATCCCCGGCGGAACACACTCCATAAGAATCAGCGCTTTTATACAGTATATCACCTTTAAACACATATATTTAAACACACGTTTATGATTTCAATCAAAACGCGATTCAAATCAATATAAATGTTTATTTTGTAACGCATACGTGACTATTCATTGTTATTAAAAAGACTTAAATTCGATCATGTTGTGATATTTAGAAATATAAATTTGTTTGGTGCGAGTGAGGTTTTATTTAATCTCGACCAAGGGAAACGTTTCATTTTTTCAAAGAAATGTTTGTTAAAAAATAAAGTCATAGTTTCATGGGATTCAATCACAGACCATGTGACATGGGAGTCAGGAAACTAACACACAGCGCCACCAGATTTGATAATGCTATAAAAACGCTATAAAATAATGTGACTAGGCACAGAACAAGTTTACAGCACAGCACAATAATAAATGCTGACCATGACTTTAGAAGCATAAATTACCTTACACTCAATTTAAACACAAGCTGTCTTTAGCCCTCTAAGCTGGTTCATACAGAAATGTAGAGATCCAGGCTCAGAACACACAGCTTCATTAGCGAATACATATGCAGGACAACTAGAGAAGACGTTTTACAGAGGATGGATTTTTAGGAACATCCCATCAGTGACATCACTGAAGTCAACTCCTAGGTACTGTAACTGTCGTGTGGATAGTTTCACAAGAATCAGACAAAGGTTTAAACATCGCTTGTTCTAGATAAAACTGCAAAAAAAACAACAACAACCCATAATGTACTTCTTTGCGGCTCTGTTTGCCCAAATCATATATTCACAACGTGAAATTTAGAATATAATATTACGTAACCAAAATCAGCAATATGGAAACAGAACCTGTGTAATTGTTGATAAATGATGTACTCGTAACATTTTTACAAAACGAACTACAACATTTAAAAAATGACTTGTATGTACTTGATATCTCTAATCAATCCACGGCGACATTGTTAAAGCAGAGTCCCAGCACAAAACGAAACTTAAACGCCCTGGGCATACCGTTTCGCGCTTCTTATTAGTTGCTCAAAAGTAATTTGACCATATGAAATGCATAATATAAACCTAGAAACATATACGTGAGCAGTATTTACGTAGTATCGGTGTTAAGACATACCTCTCAAGACCGATTCTGGTCATAATGAAACCATGTTTCGTGTATGTTTTCTTTAAAGTACCGAGACCAGCCATATACTGTATGTTTAAGTTCCAAAATTAATAACGTTTATGGCCTTCACACGCATTGCAGTATGCTCCTATTCTTTTTATGCTCAGGCACTAAGATTTCCCTTCAGTGGTAAAATTCCATATAAATGTTCAATACTTAAATGGGCACAGTAAAGACATTAAATATACATATACAAACTGTATACAGTACAGTTTGCATACGGTAATATGTTTATGTTCCTAAATCAATCTCTAGAAATTAGAAAATGAAGCAGATACAGACACTAAGTCTTCTGAAAAGAAAGGTTCTGAGGTTAGATTTAAATGCACTCAGGGTACGTGACTGATATCACTGGGAATACAAATTGAGAGCTCTGGGGTGCAGCTAGAGAAGACCCTGTCACCCACAGAATGTAGATGTTCTTGAGGACAGCTAGAAGACCAGAGTCAGATGGACAAAGGTGGGAAGTAGACAGATAATAAGCCATATACTGTAGGTACTGAATGAGGATGAGGATTTTGAAGTTGACTCGAAACCTGATAGATAACCAATGCAAGGACTTGAAAACAGGTGTAATGCATCCTTGATAGGATTCTTGCTGTCATATTCTGAACATATTGAAGATTGCTCAGTGTGGATTTAATTTCCCCAGTGAACAGGATGTGCATTTATTAATTCTAGAAAAAAAGCCTTTCTTGATTTCTCTAGTTCTTAGTTTCTCTAGATCCCTTTAAAATAAACTATTATTCCACAATGCAGAGTATTACATGGGCAGTATTTACACATGATATTTGTGATTTCAAGAAATTAACACAAGCAGCTTTTGGAGATTTAAGTGTTGGCTGAGTTATTGCAGGATAAAAGACTAGAGATGTTCGTAAGAAGAAGATAATTTTGGGATAGCTGAGGAATACACTGATAACAAGAACACTTCTTAATGGGGTTAGGCATACTTTTGATGAAGATGATGAAGTTAACAGACTGTATGTTTACATAGATACTGAAATGAGGATTGTATTTTAGATTTTGTGTAGTTGCTAGCGTTGAACTGTGTGTTGGATGCACATGAATTGAAGGAATGGGCAAACATAGCTGACGCGGATCCACAGAGCCAGCATCTTAAGATGTTTATAATTAGAGGCAATTTGTTTAAATAACTAGGTATGGATACTGATGTGCAAGGTGGAAAGGCTGGTTCCTTAAGCCAGCACTATAAAATATTTTATTCTCAGTGAGATGCTGCCATTTCATAGTGGGTTTCTAACACTGTGTATAGTTCCATCCACACAGTGCCTTTACTTCCATTTCTAATCTCTTTATCCAGTACAGAGGATTTGGAGCCTATCCCAGTAAGCAAAGGAAACAAGGCATAATACACCCTGGACATAGCGCCAGTCCATCACAGGACAGACAGACACAAACATACACACACCAGGGCCAGTTTTCCCATAAACCAATTAACTTACCAGTATGTTTTGGAGTGTGAGAGGGAGTCATATCACACATATGGTGAAAAACCATGTAACCCAGAGAGAACATGCAAACCCCACACACACAGGATGGCAGGAATTGAACCTAGGATCCCAGTGCTCCAAGATAGCAATGCTAACCACTTTGCCACCATTATAAATGGATGGATATCTTAGTTATCTTTCTAGTTCACAGGTTTGCATGCATAATTTAATTTTGAAAGCCACTGAGACATCAGGTAATACTGTTGTATTTATGAAAAACAAAACAAAACAAAAAGCATACCAACAACTGTGCCATCCCACTCTTTAGTTAATACAATTTATTATTTATAAAGAGTTAACATTGTTAGCAAAATATTTTTGCTATTTTTTCTTTAGTTTTGTATTTAACTTATTATATGATAGTCAGATTTAATGTATATTTGAACAATTAAAATATATTTTTACAAGATGTGGGGGAAAGTGCAACAACTTATTACAGTGCTAAATTTAATATTATTGCTAATAGTTTATGCTAACACCTAACTTGCTATACAGCAATCACATATTTGGGTACCGTTTCATAAAACTTTCATGCTTAAAATGTTTAGGGAGAAATGGAAAACTGGTGTGTATTTTTTCTTTAAACTATTTTAGCGGCGAGGCTTAATAATAAGGCAGAATTAAGTGTTTCTGAGCTTCCCAAATGAGGCCCCATTTCTCTGTTCATCTCTGTGGTGCAGCCACAGAGAAACTATTCATGCAAGATGTTTTCATTTGATAAGGACAGCTCCCAAAGGGGGATGCACTTAGCTAAGCCTGGCTATCATGATCAATGGTCATCCATTGGTGCCTATCTGTCTAGGGAGTGCCAGTTGGACATCTGGACTGCATTACTAAGTGTCAGGACTAAGTGACTCATATCTCACCTTGATCAACCAATCAGGGACTGGTAGGGCCGAGTAACCCACGTGGGACTCTGATGCCCATGGAACTTTCAGCCAATCAATGAGCTGAAGTTCCTCCAGGTAAAAACAGGCAACACAGAGAGCCTGTAAGATTCAGATGGAGATTCAGATTCAGATTCAGATTCAACAATTCTAAAGGGAATTCAAAGGAGAATCCCAAGGGCATGACATTCTCGCAGCGCGCCTCCTGACCATCCTGAGACTCAGCCCGGACAACCACGGAACGGCCAGTGTGTCCGAATGCCAGAACTTTCCTTTGTTCTAAGAGTCTACAGTGGAGGTTGCCAGAGAGTAACCAGCAGCAGGCCTCGTGAATCGGTCGGAACTGTGGACAGCTGAATTACTATTCAGAACTAGCTCTTCATCAGGAACGAACCGGTCCTCTTCCTGACTTGCTGGGACCCACAGTCATCTTTTCTCCTGTGCACAAACTTTGCTAGTTAAAGCCAACAGTGAGCATCAGCAGCGCACCGTTGCAAGCCGCACAGCACAGCCTGGCACCGAGCCAGAGAGCGCGGATTGGACAGCAACAGCCTGCAACTGTTTCTTTGTGCCCGCAGGAGATCTGAATCCCCAAAGATTGGATGAGTATTCAACTTCAATGCATTACAGCTCGAGAATTCAATTGTTATCCCAACCAGTTGGTATCAATTTAATTCCTAAGAGTTATGTACTTGTTTGAGTATCTAATGTAGAAGTTGTAACCAAGTTCACTTTACGAAACGGTCTTAATGAATGATATACTGAACGTATGTCCTCTAGATATGTGTAACTCTTTGTAACTGATTGAATATATATCTTTTGTATTCTGATAACCCTCTCGATAAGATCTGTTAGGTTTATATGCATATTCTATGTATTAATAAATGTATCCTCGTGTATTAGTACCTGTGTGTGCGCGTTGTTTGAGTTATATCGCATGGTTGGATTCTAAAGCCATCAAAAGAATCAACTTTGTGATTTACTGCTACAATTAATAATTGTCTCAGTAAATGCCCAAACCCTACAGAACTGCTGCCTTCAGAGAGCCACTATGATTACATATTTGGCGTCCCTGAACCGGTTTTCCCTACATTATTTGGCGTCCCTGGGCCGGCTTAATCTACACTATCAAGACCAGTCATACACAGTACAGTTTATGTACATACAGTAATGTTTATGTTCCTAAATTAATATCGTTTATGACCTTCAGATGCGTTATGCTCCTCTTGTTTTTATGCTCAGCTACTAAAATTTCCCTTTAGTGGTAAAATTCCATATAAATATTCAAAACAAAGCAGATTAAAATGTGCACAGTAAAGACATTAAATGATTAAATCTTTTCACTACCAACCAATGCACCACGAGTGCCCCTGTCGGTCATTTTGGCCAGCCAATCACTTACCACGGTGCCCTGCGGGTAGGTTACTGTACCGCGGGTTTTTACCGCGCATTTTGAATGGCTGCATCTGTACAGCTTGTCCAAGGTCATTATTAATACTATTAGTAATATCTTCGTAAAAGACTTTGATGGCGACAGCTCAAACATGAGAGGTTGAGCTTTATTAGCTCCACCTTGCGGAAATTCCGGATACTATTATTTTGCTAGCGGTTTTTACCGGTAACTCACGGTATTTACCGGTAACTTGCAGTAGACTGCGTACAGCGTACCGGAAAATAATGCGGTATCGTCCGCGCATTTTGAATGGCTGCATCTGTACATTGCTGTGAGTTTTAAGTGAATAATTTGAAAAGCTCAAAGAATAGTTCAGCCCACATCAGCTTAGGTTTTGTCCATTAGAAGAGGAGACAAGAAAGTCAGTTTAATATGGTACATTACATTGGCAGCTTATGGCAAAGAATTGAACTTATTTTTATAATAAACATTTAATTTATATTATTTGACTGCCTTTTTGTGGATGGCTTAAGTTAGTTTCAGAATTGATTATAGTGAACACACGCTATTTCTGTATGTTGTCAAATGATAAACATACTACATATGAAAATGCAACAAATCATTTGTATTTGTACAAAAAAATGATAAATCCTGATAAGGTGTCCTTATTTATTTATTTTGGCTGAATTTCTGCCACTATAAAACATTTATAAAACATTTATTAAAATTCAGATAATTAAATTGGCTACAAGACAATTATTAATTACATTATTAATTGTATTTGTTGCATTCAATTCTGAAAGATGTCTTTTTCTTATTTAAAGCTATTTTTTAATTATTAATATTCAATGCATGACTTCATAATTGGATGCATTGCTATCTTCCTGTCCCTAGTTTCACTATTTGATGCATGTATATTTTCTTATTTAACATTTTCCTTGATTGTTCTGTACCTATATTTTTTTTCAATTGGAAATACCCTGTAATGATGCACGATATAATGATAATAACATAAAATTATCATAGAGAGACGTGGACTTCTCCCAGTTTTCTGAAGAACTTTGAGAATCCATTTAGTTTTAGTTTTTTGTGGGCGATCTTATTGCTTCATTAAAAATAAACACTATACTGCAGATGGCTCAGTTTCAGAACAATATACCTATTACGTATTACTATACAGTACCTAAAACATCAGCTACAAATTACAAAAGTGACTGCCAAAGAAACTCCTAAACATTTAGACATAATTTCTAGGAGAAACCTAAGAATAACAGTCAACTGATTTGAATGTTAGGGGAGGATGGCTGTATAGTTTGAAAATGAATGGAATCTCTGAGGCATTATTTAGAATAAGTTGTTGTAACAATCAGAGGTGTTTTACCAGCATGTCAAGTGAGCATTAAGTGCATTCCAAAACATCAATGTTTTTCATATTTGAGGTTGTTAATGTTGAACACCTACAGTGACATATTCAAGAGCCTCTCTGTCTTCTGTTATTATTGTTTTAAGGGCCTATTTCATACCATTTACACTGAATATTAAACATTTACATAACATATTTAATCTGTCAATTTTAACTTTTTTGGATCACATGTTGTTTTTTTACCTTTTCATACAGAAACCCAAGTATTTAGGTGGTTACAATTACCTTGCAGTGCTCTGAATTTAGTGTTTCTAAATGTTTAAGCAAGGGCAGACAGGAGATATTGTCAGGATATATTCTAAAGATTGTGAATAATACAAACATTATATAAAAGTAAATCCTGTTTTCAGGTAAAGGTAAACTTTCCCATAAAGTCCCCACTATATGTATAAGCAGTTTCTTCTGTTATTTTCATGTTCATATTGAAGACGTTCATTATGACAACTTTATCAATGCTTTTGGTAATACTGAATTAGGCCTCTAGTAGACCTCTCTACTGAAGATTAAAACAATTTAAATATTTTAACAAATTATTAAAAATAGACTATTTTAATAGTCTGTTAAAGTAGGATATCCCTTTGCACACAGAAATAATTTAATTAAAAGATGTAAAAGATAAATCAACATTAAGCACCTAAGTCTTTTTGTCAGAAATAGCATCTTCTAGCTCATTGATACAGTAAAATTTTGTTTTTCATACTTGAATGTACTGTAGCGGCAAGGCTTATTAATAAGAAAGAATTAAGTGTTCTGAGCTTTCCCAAATGAGGCCCCATTTCTCTGTTAATCTCTGTGGTGCAGCCACAGAGAAACTATTCATGCAGGCTGATTTAAGGTTCCTTTGATAAAGTTTCCTAGGACAGCTCCCAAAGGGGGATGCACTTAGCTAAGCCTGGCTATCATGATCAATGGTCATCCATTGGTGCCTATCTGTCTAGGGAGTGCCAGTTGGACATCTGGACTGCATTCCTAAGTGTCAGGAGTAAGTTTCTCATATCTCACCTTGATCAACCAATCAGGGACTGGTAGGGCCGAGTAACCCACGTGGGACTCTGATGCCCATGGAACATTCAGCCAATCACCGAGCTGAAGTTCCTCCAGGTAAAAACAGGCAACACAGAGAGCCTGAAGGATTCAGTGAGATTCAGTGGAAGATTCTGTGGACTATTCTAAAGGGAATTCAAAGGAGAATTCCAGGGCAGAACGGCCCAGGAGCAGAAGGCTCCCAAGGGCAGGACATTCTCGCAGCGCGCCTCCTGACCATCCTGAGACTTAGCTCAGACAACCACGGAACAGCCAGTGTGTCGGAGTGCCAGAACTTTCCTTTGTTCTAAGAGTCTAGAGCGGAGGTTGCCAGAGAGTAACCAGAGGATCCACCCGAGGTTAGCACCAGCAGCAGGCCTCGTCAACAGGTCAGAACTGTGGACAGCTGAATCACTATTCAGAACTAGCTCTTCATCAGGAAAGAACTGGTCCTCTTCCTGACTTGCTGGGACCCACAGTCATCTTTTCTCCTGTGCACAAATTTTGCTAGTTAAAGCCAACACTAACTAGCCGGTCAGTGAGCATCAGCAGCGCACCGTCGCAAGCTGCACAGCACAGCCTGGCACTGAGCCAGAGAGCGCGGATTGGACAGCACAGCCTGCAACTGTTTCTTTGTGCCTGCAGGAGATCTGAATCCCCAAAGATTGGATGAGTATTCAATTTCACTGCATTACTGCTCGAGAATTCAATTGTTATCCCAACCAGTTGATATCAATTTAATTCCTAAGAGTTATGTACTTGTTTTGAGTATCTAATGTAGAAGTTATAACCAAGTTCATTTACGAAACGGTCTAAATTAATGATATACTGAACGTATGTCCTCTTGATGTGTGTAACACTTTGTAACTGATTGAATATATATCTTTTGTAGTCTGATAACCCTCTCGATAAGATCTTTTAGGTTTATATGCATATTCTATGTATTAATAAATGTATCCTCGTGTATTAGTACCTGTGTGTGTGGGTTGTTTGAGTTATGTCGCATGGTTGGATTCTAAAGCCATCAAAAGAATCATTTTGTGATTTACTGCTACAATTAATAATTGTCCCAGTAAATGCACAAACCCTACAGAACTGGTGCCTTCAGAGAGCCACTACATTTACATTTTGGCTATGGCAACGTTACAGTACTATAGCACTCTGTAATTCTCTGCATCAAATATCTTTCAGGTGTTTTCCCGGTAGGGAATTTTGACAACGTTTTTTCCATTTTTTTTCAGATTCTATAGTAGCTGATGCTCATATTTCGGTATCATCTGTGAAGTATCTTACACACTTTATCCCTAAACATTAGTCTACACATGACCGATTCATTGCAACATGTTAAAATGAATCTGGATAATTTCCCGACTATCTTTTGTGAATGTGTGTTACAGTTTACAGTACCCCCATTGTACCATTGCAGATGTGGTATTTGTTTGTATGAGAGATTTTGTCAAAGAACAACATGGCAGTTCTTGACGTTAAACTTTGTTCTCTTGATATGGCATCCTGCTACTTTTTATGACCTAAAGTAAATGTACCCAAAAAGTGGAAGCATATTGAGGGTTATTGCAGATAAAAATAATTCTAAATAATGAGCACCAGATGTGTTTACAGATGCAATAGCATTGCTGGAATTTATGTATTAATGAAGAGGAGGGCTACTTTAAAAAAAATGCTTTGGTTATTTGGATATCTGCCACTGTATGATACTTTTTGTAACAGCAAAGCACTGTGTTGCTGCAATAAACTCTCAGAACCTACTAATCTCAGCTCATATCTTCAATGCAGTCATTTGAACTACATTGATTTTACATAATCATTCAGATATGGTGGCATTTCGTTTGTGCAGAGCAATCTGTGGATGTCATTGATTTTATGGAAATCTCATATGTCTATGACCAAATGAGCCAAGAGCCTTAAGCTGCCAGTGTAAATGGGGTATTAGAAATTCCCACAAACTTAATCATTTACTTGTAAACTTGCTTTCACTTTGTGTTTGATGGTATTTGAATCTTTGTTGATGCATATAAATAAATAAGCATACAATTGTAATCTCTTTTAGTGAGATAAAGTGCATAAATCCAAATCTGTCACCTCCTAAAGAACATTAAAAAACTAACAACATTCATCAGTGATATTAGATTTTTGTGCAAGGAATTATTATTGTACAATAAATAAATCTGTCTTTTGGAAATTTTGGTATCTGACTGTTTAGTGTGATAGACTCAGACAGTTTTTAATTCTGTTTAACATTTTACATATCTTTTTCTACATCCTGGCAAATGATTGGGTACTGACCCATTTAGGCATGCCCCATGGGAAAAAAAAATAATGAACTGAGACTGAGATTGCTTCTGCAGCAAAATTTGTCCTTGAAATTCATTGGTTCTTAAAAATATTTTATGTACATTTTTTTTTATTTTGTATTAACTAGAAAGACTAAAACTAAATTCTGCAATATACTGTATAACAAATATGCAAGGCATATCAAACTTGTATACTTATATAAATGTAGCAATTAACCTATTAAGCTAATTAGTTTAGAGAATTTTTTAAAATGTATGTTGTAAAAGATTACATCATGTGCTATATTGTTTAAATCCTTTAAACAGTGTTTGCACAATAATATTGTGTGTAATCATTAGTAGAATGCAACTAGAAGTACAGTGTTTCAACATCAACTGTTCAGAGGAGGCTGTGTGGAGCTGGCTGACCAGGAAGAATTGCTGCAAAAAAAAACTATTGTTATGAGTGTAAAATAAGAGGAAGAGATTTGCCTGGGCCAAAAAACACAGAAACTGGACCTCTGAGGCCAGCTTCATGCAACCTCCTCTGAACAATTGATGCTGAAACATCTGTACTTCTGTACAACATATAGATGTATACAGATGCAGCCATTCAAAATGGGTGAGGTATTTCGCGGCATACCCCGCTGGGTGTGTCGCAGTATCACGCTGTGTCACGCGGTTAATCGCACGTCATTTGACGCTCTGCCGGAAACTATTCGGCGTCACCTTGTAAAACCGCCAGGGGGAGCTTAACCTCTCATGTACAGCATTTGAGCTTTTAAATTTAAACTGTGTATTACAGCATGTTAATCATCAGTCATTAAAATGTTGGTATATTTTATGAAAGCAAGATTGCTCAGTTGGACAAAAGTACACAACCTACCTTTATCAGAAATATTTATGCATCAAAGCCTTTACCGAAGATATTACTAATAGTATTAATAATGGATGACTTTGGACAAGCTGTATACTCAAAGTATAATTTCTTTAGCACATTTGTACAAGCACTTAGAATCTGTCCAAGCCATACTTTGTCAGGCATTTTGTTTTACTTCAACGGGCATAAAAACTTCCTTGCTTTTAACAGGGCGTTTCATAATTTCTAACTACGAAAATGATTTAAAATGCGACACTTATCATTCAACTAGAGCTCAAAATATCACAAGGATCCTCAAGAGCACAGCAAAGACTGTATTAAAAGATACTTGTATGTATCAACGCTTTCTTTTCCGTATACCAGATTTTATGGAACTACTTCAGAAGGGTGTCAGCCTGTCAGATTCCAGGAATCAGTACTTTAAAGGAAAAATACACACCGGTATTCCATTTCTCCCTAACGATTTTAAGCATCAAAGTATTTAACTAGCACGTGAAATAGCGTGTGAAAAAGTGGTAGTTTTAAGCTTTTCTGCCAAAATAATATGGAATCGCTTATCTAAAGAATTTAATAACGATATGATTATATTCATGTACTGCGACAGGGCTGTTTCGCCTCCCTCTTCATGCGAGTTCCCCTATAGCCTACTGGTCTACGTGCCCGACTACCATCTCACGGGTTGTGTATTCAAATCCAGCTGCTGCTGGACTTTTCTTTTAACAAACATTTCTTCGAAAAAATAGAATAGCGATATTATGGACAATCAATTGACTTTTATATTTCAAAATATCGCAACATGATCGATTCTAAGTCATTTTTGATAACAATGAATAGTCACCTTCTTCCCTTCTGACAACGGTCCCTGCTTCTGCTTCCTGCTTCTATTGTGTGTGTGTGTGCAATAGAGTAAATTTTTATAGAGAAATGGGGGCTGGACAGTATGCGTTACAATATAAACATTTATATTGATTTAAATCGTGTTCTGATTTAAATCGCAAATGGGTGTTTAATTATATGTGTTTTATAATCATAATCAGGCTAATGCAACATAAATTGATACAGTATCTTTGTCTTCTAAGTATCTTAATAAACTTTCAGCATAGCTTTCTACCCGTCAAGATTTATATTTCTTGGGATTTTGGGATCAAACGTGGAAGGGTTAGATTGTAATCGTTTTTATTTGTCAAATACGTGATTGTATTTCTGAATGTTATGTTACACCTACAGTAGTTCACTGCTTTAAATTCATCGAATTAAGAAAGTTATGTGTAGCACTTTAGATCTTTTTTCTGAACCAGGGAAAATCTGATCATGTTTCTCTATAAAAATAAGAATTACTTGAATTACTTATCCAGTCTCTCGAAATAAAGTTATTTTTCAAGCAATGCAACAAACGTCGGGCAATGTGTTTTTTTTAATCCAACATTGACAGCCACATCTTAAATCTTGTCAGTCAGGTCTTTTTTTCTCTATTTGAATTGTGGTTTACACATGGCACGACTTTAAAAGCTAGAAAGACAGGTTTCGATTCACATTAGCTGGCGAGCCTTGTTAACAAAAAAACTAATAATAATGTAACATGCCACTGTTTGTTCATGAACAAAGTTATACTGATATTTCCTTAGATACACGATAAAAAAAAAATTTGAATCCCCGGCGGAACACATTCCATAAGAATCAGCGCTTTTATACATTATATCGCCTTTAAACACATATATTTTAACACGCGTTTACGATTTAAATCAAAACGCGATTCAAATCAATATAAATGTTTATTTTGTAACGCATAGGTGACTATTCATTGTTATTAAAAATACTTAAATTCGATCATGTGATATTTAGAAATATAAATTTGTTTGGTGCGAATGAGGTTTTATTTAATCTCTGACCAAGGGAAACGTTTCATTTTTTCAAATAAATGTTTGTTAAAAAATAAAGTCATAGTTCCATGGGATTCAATCACAGACCATGTGACATGGGAGTCAGGAAACTAACACACAGCACCACCGGATTTGATAACGCTATAAAAACGCTATAAAATAATGTGTCTAGGCACAGAAGAAGTTTATAGCACAGCACAATAATAAATGCTGACCATGACTTTAGAAGCATAAATTGCCTTACACTCAATTTAAACACAAGCTGTCTTTAGCCCTCTAAGCTGTGTGTTCTGAGCTGGTTCTGTCTCAGAACACACAGCTTCATTAGCGAATACATATGCAGGACAACTAGAGAAGACGTTTTACAGAGGATGGATTTTTAGGAACATCCCATCAGTGACATCACTGAAGTCAACTCCTAGGTACTGTAACTGTCGTGTGGATAGTTTCACAAGAATCAGACAAAGGTTTAAGCATCGCTTGTTCTAGATAAAACTGGAAAAAACAAACAACCCATAATGTACTTCTTTGCGGCTCTGTTTGCCCAAATCATATATTCACAACGTGAAATCTAGAAAATAATATTACGTAACCAAAATCCGCAATATGGAAACAGAACCTGTGTAATTGTTGATAGATTATGTACTCGTAATATTTTTTCAAGACGAACTGCAACATTTAAAAAATGACTTGTATGTACTTGATATCTCTAATCAATCCACGGGTCCCAGCACAAAACGAAACTAAAACGCATACCGTTTCGCGCTTCTTATTAGTTGCTCAAAAGTAATTTGACCGTATGAAATACATAATATAAACCTAGAAACATATACGTGAGCAGTACTTAAGCTGTAGTATACTGTAGTATCGGTGTTAAGACATACCTCTCAAATACTGTAAATCAAGTTAAAAATATCTCAAGACCGATTCTGGTCATAATGAAACCATGTTTCGTGTATGTTTTCTTTAAAGTACCGAGACCAGCCATATACTGTATGTTTATGTTCCAAAATTAATATCGTTTATGGCCTTCACACGGGTTGCAGTATGCTCCTATTCTTTTTATGCTCAGCTACTAAGATTTCCCTTCAGTGGTAAAATTAGATATGAATATTCAATACTTAAACGGGCACAGTTAAGACATTAAATATACATATACATACTGTATACAGTACAGTTTGCATACGGTAATATGTTTATGTTCCTAAATCAATCTCTTTTATGAGCATGTGAAAGGCATGGTGAATCACTGTACTTTGCATGATTGGAAACAAATGCGTGATTGCGAAATGCTGTGGTGTTACTTTTACGGTCAATGAAAATGCTGCATCTGTATGTTCCATTGAGCTCAGCTTGTCAGTTAGTCGCTGGTTTTGGAGACTTGTGACTTTTAACAATTTCAAAGGACCTCTAACACTATGTCCAAATACAAGTTCAGCTGGACTGAACCCTAAGGATTCCTGCGTAGTTTTCCTCACAGCAAACAAAACAAGAGATACACCCTCATTCCAGTCTTTTCCAGTGACAAAGCAATATGCATGCAGCATGGATTTCAGAGTCTGATAGAATCTTTCAAGCGCACCTTGAGACTCTGGATGATAAGCGCTAGAAGTGGCATGCTTAACAGACAACTGTTTCATGACCTGTGCAAGAAGTTTAAACATAAATTTAGAGCCTTGATCAGTTTGTGTCACTTTTGGCAACCCAAAGATAGAAAAGAATTTAACCAGAGCCTACACAATCACCGGAGCCCTAATTTTACGAAGTGGTATAGCCTCAGGGAAGCGAGTAGCAGCACTCCAAATATAAAATCCTGGCTATGCCACTGCTGAAAGCTGTTTAAATATCAGCCAGTGGGGCATAAAAATAACTAGTTTCTCTAATTGATTTACATGATAACATTTTTCAAAGACTTCTAAACATTAAACTGAACCTGCCAATTGGACCAACTGGAGAATTGCATATCTAATACCACTTTATAAAAGTGAAACAATTTAAGGAGGAACCTATACACTGTTACACAAATTTATTCCATAACTTTGCCAGTATTAGTTATATTTGATCATCAACACGTGGATGAAATTTTAGTTTTCAAGCCTCAGTATTTTCAAGAATAGTGAAATGTTGATGATGTCCCATCTCTTTTATGTAGTTACAGTATTTGCGTGTACTGTAGTGTATATTTTATGTGCTATTTATATCAATACCAGTAGCTCCAACCTAATGTCCAACATGTTATTGCAAAGACCTTTTTGATGTATAATACTGAACTACTTTTTTTACTTTGCATGAAATTCCTTTTAGATGTATAACATTATTTCCTGTTTCTTGTTATGATCCTCAGACATTCAAGGTAATAAAACACATTCTCATACAAATATGATGCATTTGCTGTTCCTTTCATTGAATCAATAAAAAAAAAAAAGTTCCTTGATTTAAATTTTGTTGTTAATTTCTCTTACAAAAATCAAGAGCTATGCTGTGTCCTTGATGTAAGTATTGTCAGTGAGGGATAACAAAAACATCATAAAGCAATGTGCTTTCCTATTCTACACAGTAGAAGACAGGTCAATTACTCCTACACAAGTAATAGTTCGATGTGACAAAGTAATGTTCTCAAAATTTCTATGACATTTGGGGCACAGTTTGACAGTACATTCTTTCTAGAATTCGCCTAAAGCAAATAGCTCATTCTGTTTAAATATCTTAAATGCCAGAACATAAAGTTTCTTTGTAGTTGCCATTTGAAAGACTGATTCTCCCATAAAACATTTGTTGAGTTTTTATATTTTAAATGATGGTAGCTTTTCTTGCTGTTTCCTCAGCTATATTGCTGCAGTAATTATAATGCTTCATTGAAAATGTGTGATTCAGATTGTAGACTTTGAACACTGCAGTGTTTTCCTAAAATATCAAAATATCAGAGTACTTTCATATCTGCTTTTGGGGGAGAAATGATTGCAATTATTGTTAAAAACCTAACACTCACTGTCCACTTCACTTTTATACAGTGCTTATTTTTTTGTGATACTGTATACAATAAATATGAAAACAGCCACTTTATATCAGTTGCAGTACCACAAGATACATTATTGATGCAGTACATGTTAATATTTTACATGCTGTTTTCTTTGTAAAATGATGCATCATTGGAAGATTGTTTTTAATAAGGTCAGTTTAATGTGTTTTTTTCTTTTGCTAATTTTAGTAATATGGTAATTGAATATTTGTTACAACTTTTTAACTTGAACATACAGTATATATATACAGATGCAGCCATTCAAAACAAGCGGGGTATGCTGCGATATAACACAATGGGCGTGTCGCAGAATACCACATCATACCGTATGCAAATTAGATTATGTTAATAGTATCCGGAATCACCTTGTAAAACCGCCAGGTGGAGCTAATAAAGGTTAACCTCTCTTGTACAGCATTTGAGCTGCCACCAGAAAACGTCGGTTTCGAATCCCGATCACTGCTGAGGGACAATCTTTATTCAATTAATAATTTAAGTTGTATACTCTTTAGACTTTTAAATTTAAACAGTGTTTTACAGCATGTTAATCATTAAACATTAAAAAGGCGGTATATTTTATAAAAGCCAGATTGTTCTGTTGGACAAAAGTACACAACCTACCACCTTTATCATAAATATTTTAATTATGCAGGAATATTTTATGCATCAAAGTCTTTACCGAAGATATTAATAATATTAATAATGAATGACCTTGGACAAGCTGTAAGCTCAAAGTACTACCCTGGTCCACATTCTTTGTAACCGTCTTTGAAAACGAAAAGAGTTTATTTTTTCATTGACAAAAAGTGACACCCTGGCATTTAGTAGATCCAAACACGCATTAATTTCCAATCATACAAAGTAAATCTTGTGAATCTTTGATTCACCATGCCTTTCACATGCCCATAAACGATATTAATTTAGGAACATAAACATATTACTGTATGTAAACTGTACTGTATATTGCTGTTCTTGGTAGTTTAAAGAAAAAATACACACCAGTATTCCATTTCTCCCTAAACATTTTAAGCATCAGAGTCTTACATGTTGTTATTTGGGAAACTTTTTTACGTGCTCCTTCTGACCATATTAGGATTATATACTTTGTGAAAAGTGATAGTCTTTTAACCTTTTCTGTGAATACTTTTATAATTTGATTAACAGGGAATATAATATGGAATTGCGTATCTAAACAAATTGATAACGATATAATTATATTCATGTACTGTCTGGCGGAATAAACTGAAGAGGTTAACGCGATTTGGAATTATTAAGAATTATAACCTCTTTTTACACTTGAGAACAAATGAGAACATTCCAGTCAGTGGGCGGTGTATTGTTATCTCAATCACCTGCTAATTCGTTTTACCACTGGACGACAGGAGAATGTGACTGTACCGTATCTGTACAGAATGTGTGTTTCAATCAATACAGTAATTGATTAAAATCACAATCGCGTGTTTAATTAAATGCCTTTTTTGTTTCACAATCTGAAAATGAAAACCTCCTAGAGTTGTGAGAACACTTGCTTTGTGTATAAAGTACATTGTGAATGTTTTCACGGCCTTCACTTTGTCGTTTTTATGTCATTTTTTTTTTTACCACGCACAAATATTCCTATGTCCATATCTTCACAAGGGAATCAGTGTGAATTTTAATACTAATTAAATGACCGTGGGCACTTTTCACCCCCTTTACATTCTCAGAGTAGAACAGACTAACCTTCTAATGAAAGAGGGTCCACCCCATGGACAAGAAAAGTGCCCACAGGCACTTAAACTTAATATGGTCAGTAACAGTAAACAGTAACATGGTCAGAAGGAGCATATACAAACGTTTCCGAAATAACCACATGTAAGACTCTGATGCTTAAAATGTTTAGGGAGAAAGTGAAATACTGGTGTGTATTTTTTCTTTAAACTACCAATACCAGCCATATACAGTCTGTGACGTAGGGATTTCTGTATGTCTTTATTTAGTGGTTACATTAGTGACAAAGGCTAAACTTTTAGCTTCAGTAACGTGTACATATCTCCCCTTTTTATAAAACGACATGGTTGAAAACTATTCCAGAGCCACTGTTATTTCATCAGTGAAAAGTACATCATGAAATGCCTCTCCCTGTTAAAATCCACTGGAAAAAAGAAAAGGAGCATAAAGCGTCTGATAGTCATAAACGACATTCATTTAGGAACAGCATCAGAGATACGTTTTTAACTGCACTGCATCAGAGAGAATACTATAGTGTGTGTTTTTTTACTCCCTGGCGGAAACTGGCTTCCATAAGAATCAGTATGGCTCAGAGATTTATTAAAACTTCACTCGCACCAAACAAATGTATATTTCTAAATATCACAACATGATCGAATTTTAGTCATTTTAATAACAATGAATAGTCACCTATGCGTTACAATATAAACATTTATATTGATTTAAATTGCATTTAAATCGCCTTTATTTAAAACCCATGAATAAAGCTGATACTATTTAGTTTTTTAATTATTTAAAACTGTATTACAGCAGCACAATGCACAATGCAACGTAAATCGCTATCTTTGTCTTCTGTGTAATCATGTTCATCTCTCTGTCCAGCAAATTAACAATAGTAATAATAATGAACTTTATTGTATATGGAGCCTTTAAAGGTGGCTCCTCAAAGCGCTTTACAGGTTAAAAACAATAACAACAATACAGTTAGGCTGGGCAAACAATTTTTTTAAAGAAATACAAAGATATAATGATGTATTCCCGCTTAGACATTAACGAAGAGCATAACACATGGGCAGCGTAGCGGTCGGCTCTGGCTTTCCCATTTACTGTATACCGATACACTGCAAGTACAACCCCCAGGAGTGCTGGCTGTGACAAATTAAACCGGTTTCACAGGTATTTTCAAAGTAGAAGGGGGCGAGATTTCCAGCGAAAGACACCTCCCCCCCTAAAAAACCCAGTAAGTACAGTACTTACTAGTTAAGAAAGCTAGGCTCCTCAATGAAATCGCTTTAACATGCTAATGCATTGGTGTAATAGTCCGGGCGTGGCAACCTTCTAATGTCAACCCGACTACGGCGAAAGGAACTCTTCTTTCATTGGAAGACAATGAACATATCCTCGCCCTAAATGAATTAATAGCAAACATGGTTTACATAAAATACATTTTTCCAAGAAAGTTTAGCCTTTGTCACTAATGAAACCACTAAATAAAGACATAAATATAGAAATCTTAAGATTTTTAAAATACATGACTTTGCTAAAATTTATTTAAAAATAAAAATGATTACAAACGCCAGCGGAGAGAGAGAACAGGGGAAGTATGTTGGTTTTGCATAAGGGACGGGGCTATGGAAAAGAGGTATATTTGGAAATGTGGAGTTATATGTTCTGGCTGTGAATTATCGTTGTTGAGTATGGAGTGTTGAGGTATTGATTTTGTGTAATGCTCTATGTTGAAAATTGAGGTGGATTTTGTTTATAATAAAGAGGTTAAACTGGGATGGGAGGAGGGTTTGGTTTTGCATAAGGGGTGGGATTATGATAATTGGAGGAATTTGAGATAGTTTAATGGTTTGATATATTTGATTTTGTATTGTGGTTGTTATCTATGTTTTTGGTTGGTATTATGTTTATATGGTTGTTTTTGTTGGTTGGTTGTTATTATGGTTATTAATAATATGATCTATCGTTAAAATCAGAGCCTAAATAAAAAGAAAAAGCATTTTCAGAGAGCAATTACGCTGTGTTTATGTAGAATAAGTGATTAGGTTTATGAGCTATATAATTTGTTTAAAACGCTATATAAAATAAAGTTTATTATTAATTTGCTGGACAGAGTGGTGAACATTATTATGCGTAAGACAAAGATAACGATTTACGTAAAAAGACGATTTACGTTAAAAGACATTTAATTAAACAATTAATTGGGAATGGGGGTGACGGGAACTCTTAATTTAAATAAAAATAAAATAAATAAAACAGGTTTCGATAGTTAATAACCACTTTTTAATCACGAAACACGGGTGAGTTTTCTTCCTCCTGATCAGTTTAGAAATCTGTGTACGCTGTAAGGTTTTTACTTCTTAATTAAACTTTTAAAATACACGTTTCGAATAGAAAGAAATCCTCTTCCTGGTACAGTATGAATAGCAAACCAGCACGTATTTTTTCTCCAATCAGAGTGGTGTCAGTTGGTGTCAGCTAATCACCATTCTGAAGCCCTACTGTAATCTCTGGTATAGGGAGACCCCAGAATTCTGTCCGATAGTTTATGTAGATAGATGATAGATACTTTTATTGATCCCGTGAGGGAAATAAAGTAAATCATTTTCATTTTAGGAAATTATTAAAAGCTCGGTTAAAAGCAAAGGAGATTGTTATACTGGACATAAAAACAAGAGTTTGCTGCGGCGTTATTGGAAACACAAATTTAAAAAAAATCGCTGGCATTACAGATGCAGCCATTCAAAATGCGCGGGCGATACCGCATTATTTTCTGGTACGCTGTACGCAGTCTACCGCAAGCTACCGGTAAATACCGCGAGTTACCGGTAAATACCGCTAGTTACTGTAAATTCTCCTATAATACGACAAGCAAAATAATAGTATCCGGAATATCCGCAAGGTGGAGCTAATAAAGCTCAACCTCTCATGTTTGAGCTGTGGCCATCAAAGTCTTTAACGAAGATATTACTAATAGTATACATAATGAATGACCTTGGACAAGCTGTAAGTGTAAACTCAAAGTATTGCCCTGGTCAACATTCTTTTTTTCATTGACCGTCTTTGTAAAAGTAACACCACAGCATTTCGCAATCACGCATTTGTTTCCAATCATGCAAAGTACAGTAATTTTTGAGAATCGATTCACCATGCCTTTCACATGCTCATAAAAGAGATTGATTTAGGAACATAAACATATTACCGTATGAAAACTGTACTGTATACAGTATGTATATGTATATTTAATGTCTTAACTGTGCCCGTTTAAGTATTGAATATTCATATCTACTTTTACCACTCAAGAAATCTTAGTAGCTGAGCATAATAGGATAGGAGCATACTGCAACGTGTGTGAAGGCCATAAACGATATTAATTTTGGAACTTAAACATACAGTATATGGCTGGTCTCAGTACTTTAAAGAAAACATACACGAAACATGGTTTCATTATGACCAGAATCAGTCTTGAGATATTTTTAACTTGATTTACAGTATTTGAGAGGTACGTCTTAACACCGATACTACAGTGCTTAAGTACTGCTCACGTATATGTTTCTAGGTTTATATTATGCATTTCATACGGTCAAATTACTTTTGAGCAACTAATAAGAAGCGCGAAACGGTATGCGTTTTAGATTCGTTTTGTGCTGGGACCCGTGGATTGATTAGAGATATCAAGTACATACAAGTCATTTTTTAAATGTTGTAGTTCGTCTTGAAAAAATGTTACGAGTACATAATCTATCAGCAATTACACAGGTTCTGTTTCCATATTGCGGATTTTGGTAACGTAATATTATTTTCTAGATTTCACGTTGTGAATATATGATTTGGGCAAACAGAGCCGCAAAGAAGTACATTATGGGTTGTTTGTTTTTTCCAGTTTTATCTAGAACAAGCGATGCTTAAACCTTTGTCTGATTCTTGTGAAACTATCCACACGACAGTTACAGTACCTAGGAGTTGACTTCAGTGATGTCACTGATGGGATGTTCCTAAAAATCCATCCTCTGTAAAACGTCTTCTCTAGTTGTCCTGCATATGTATTCGCTAATGAAGCTGTGTGTTCTAAGCCAGAACCAGCTCAGAACACACAGCTTAGAGGGCTAAAGACAGCTTGTGTTTAAATTGAGTGTAAGGCAATTTATGCTTCTAAAGTCATGGTCAGCATTTATTATTGTACTATGCTGTAAACTTCTTCTGTGCCTAGTCACATTATTTTATAGCGTTTTTATAGCGTTATCAAATCCGGTGGCGCTGTGTGTTAGTTTCCTGACTCCCATATCACATGGTCTGTGATTGAATCCCATGAAACTAGGACTTTATTTTTTAACAAACATTTATTTGAAAAAATGAAACGTTTCCCTTGGTCAGAGATTAAATAAAACCTCATTCGCACCAAACAAATTTATATTTCTAAATATCACAACATGATCGAATTTAGGTCTTTTTAATAACAATGAATAGTCACCTATGCGTTACAAAATAAACATTTATATTGATTTGAATCGCGTTTTGTTTTAAATCGTAAACGCGTGTTAAAATATATGTGTTTAAAGGCGATATACTGTATAAAAGCGCTGATTCTTATGGAGTATGTTACGCCGGGGATTCAAAAAATGTATTTTTTTTAATCGCGTATCTAAGGAAAATTGCAGTATAACTTTGTTCATGCACAAACAGTGGCATGTTACATTATAATCTGGGTGTCTCCTCTTGCCAGAAAGCTCTAAATTGCATTTTGAGTTCGGTTTTTGACTTTTTCTAAATTGCAACCCATAAATAAAGCTGATAAAGCTAAGACTAACTGTATTCTAAACTGTGTTACAACAGCACATTGGACAATGCAACGTAAATTGAAAAAATGCACTTGGAATCTGTCCAGGCCCTCCTACGAAAATTATTTAAACTGCGACAATGATCATTCATCTCTAAATAAACTTTATTTTATATAGCGTTTTAAGCAAATAAGTAATTAGATTGCTCATAAACCTAATCGCCTTTTCTACATAAACACAGCGGGATTGCCCTCTGAAAATGCTTTTCCTTTATATTTAGGCTCAGATTTCAACTATAGATCGTATTATTATAAACTTTCTTGGAAAAATGTATTTTATGTAAACCATGTTTGCTATTAATTCATATAGGGCTAAAATACGTTCATTGTCTTCCAATCGAGTCGAGTTGACATTGGAAGCTTGCCACTCCTGGACTGTTAAACCAATGCATTAGCATGTTAAAGCGATTCCATTGAGGAGCCCAGCTACCAGTTAACACTGTACTTCCAACTTTGAAAATACCTGTGAAACCGGTTTAATTCGTCACAACCAGCACTCCGGCAGAGAGGGGGTTGTACTCGTAAAGTAGAAGCAGGCGAGATTTCCAGTGATAGACACCTCCCCTCCCCCTCATACTATTCAAATTGTATTACAGCATTGTAATTACACATTGTAATTGTATTACACATTGTACACATGCTTAAAAGAGAAGAGAGAAAACGCAAGCCTTCTTCAGGTGTGAGGGTCTTCTGCTCAGAATGAAACGCTAAAATGTAATGTAGGCTCTGAATGGGTTCAATTATGATTTGGGCTAGATTAAGGTCGCTGCCTTTCATCTAAAACCCTACTTGAATCCTTCTAAACTAAAAATCAGTGTTAAATAAAATAAAGAGGTATCGAGGTAACAGTGAAACGAGCGTACAGTCTGGGGAGATCGCCCGTTTTCCATGTAAATAGTTCCCTGGTTCCACACCCCTTGGTGTTTCTCTTGCTCTCTCTCGTGTCACCTGATCATTAGCTCGAAAGTTTTGAGTGCTTTGTGTATATTCTAATGGTAGTGGGGGCAGGGTGTGTGGGAACAGGTTTGGTTGAAATTGCATTGGAGATCTATGTTCTTCACACCTGAAACATTTTCTCTGAAAGCATTTTCTTCGCAGTTTAGCCGATCTTGTTACAGCATGTTACAGTTTACTATTATTAACCATATTAATTTTAAGTGCTTAATGCCATTTTTTTTACCAGGCACGAATATTCTTAAGTCCATATCTTCGCAAGGGAATCAGTGCGAATTGCAATACTAATTAAATGACCGCAGGCACTTTCCGCCCCCTCTGCCAGCAGGAACATTCCTATTCTTAGCTCAGCAGCTCATTACAAACCGGGTTTTTTTACACAGCGATACAGCTTTGCGTTGTGAATCTGTTTTTCCGTGTTTACAAAGAAAGTGGAATACAGTGATACTACCTGCTATACAGATACATATGTTTAGATATTTAGACCCTTAAATTAATATCATTATTAATAATAATGATTATAATGATAATAATGATAATCGGCCAGTGAAACCTCTGTTGTCCTTCACATCAATGCCTGAAACATTTTACCGAACCCAGGATTTTACAGAGAGGGAGGAGGCACGGAGCTCAGCAGTACAGAACGAACATTCTGCTGCCTGGAGTGCTTATGGCAGCAATCGAGTCTGCATTTATAACTTAGTTTTTAGAATTAATCAAGCAATATGAAGCATCTCTTTTTACTTTTAAGTCCCCTAATTATCATTAAGCACAGCTTTCTCACCACTTAGACTACTTTTTGATACCATCCTTAGTCAAACCAGAAACGTGTTGTTCTGTCTAATGACTAAAAGTGGAAAGATTATAGATTTTAATCGTCTTTAATTTTGTTACATTATACATTTTAGAACCGTTTCATCCATACAAACGCCACAAAACTATTTTCGATTGTATTTCTGGATAGTATGTTACACTTAGTTCACTGTTTTAAATACATCTAATTAAGAAAGTTAGGTGTTAGCATAAACTATTAGCAATCAATAATATTAAATTTAGCACTGTAATAAGTTGTTGCACTTTCCCCCGCATCTTGTAAAAATATATTTTCATTGTTCCAATATACGTTAAGTCTGACTATCATATAATAAGTTAAATACAAAACTAAAGAAAAAATAGGGTTAAATATAATTCAAAATATTTTGCTAACAATGTTAACTGTTTATGAATAATAAAATGTATTAACTAAGGAGTAGGATGGCACAGCTGTTAGTATGTTTTTTGTTTTGTTTCTTTTTCATAAATACAACAGTAGTACCTGATGTCTCAGTGGCTTTCAAAATTAAATTATGCATGCAAACCTGTGAACTAGAAAGATAACTAAGATATCCATCCATTTATAATGGTGGCGAAGCGGTTAGCATTGCTATCTTGCAGCACTGGGGTCCTAGGTTCAATTCCTGCCATCCTGTGTGTGTGGGGTTTACATGTTCTCTCTGGGTTACATGGTTTTTCTCCATATGTGTGATATGACTCCCTCTCGCACTCCAAAACATACTGTTAAGTTAATTGGTTTATGGGAAAACTGGCCCCGGTGTGTGTGTGCTTGTGTCTGTCTGTCCTGTGATGGACTGGCGCTATGTTCAGGGTGTATTCTGCCTTGTGTCCGTTGCTTACTGGGATAGGCTCCAAATCCTCTGTACTGGATAAAGAGATTAGAAATGGATGGAAGTAAAGGCACTGTGTGGATGGAACTATACACAGTGTTAGAAACCCACTATGAAATGGCAGCATCTCACTGAGAATAAAATATTTTATAGTGCTGGCTTAAGGAAACAGCCTTTCCACCTCTCTTGCACATCAGTATCCATACCTAGTTATTTAAACAAATTGCCTCTAATTATAAACATCTTAAGATGCTGGCTCTGTGGATCCACATCAGCTATGTTTGCCCATTCCTTCAATTCATGTGCATCCAACACACAGTTCAATGCCAGCAACTACAGATGCAGCCATTCAAAATGCGCGGTAAAAACCCGCGGTACGGTAACCTACCCACAAGCCACCGCGGGGCACCGGAAGGTACCACAGGGCAAGTGATTGGCTGGCCAAAATGACCGACAGGGGCACTCATGGTGCATTGGTTGGTAGTGCAAAGATTTAATCATTTAATGTCTTTACTGTGCACATTTTAATCCGCTTAGTTTTGAATATTTATATGGATTTTACCACTAAAGGGAAATTTTAGTAGCTGAGCATAAAAAGAAGAGGAGCATAACGCATCTGAAGGTCATAAACGATATTAATTTAGGAACATAAACATTACTGTATGTATGTAAACTGTACTGCGTATGGCTGGTCTTGGTAGTTTAAAGAAAAAATACACACCAGTCTTCCATTTCTCCCTAAACATTTTAAGCATGAAAGTTTTATGAAACGGTACCCAAATATGCGATTGCTGTATAGAATGAATTTTAATTTTAAAAAAATATTTAACACGAACATTAAGCTGTTTACATCTTCCGCCTGAGAACAGTCACCCGTTGCTACCCAACGCAGAATGGTGATTGGCTGACACCATCTGACACCCCTCTGATTGGAGAAAAAAGATGTGCTGGTTTGCTATACCAGGAAGAGGATTTCTTTCTATTCAAAACGTGTATTTTAAAAGTTTAAGAAGTAAAAACCTTACAGCGTACACAGATTTCTAAACTGATCAGGATCGTTATCTTTGTCTTATGCATAATAATGTTCACCGCTCTGTCCAGCAAATTAATAATAAACTTTATTTTATATAGCTTTTTAAACGAATAAGTAATTAGATTGCTCATAAACCTAATCACTTGCTTTTTCTTTTTATTTAGGCTCAGATTTCAACTATAGATCGTATTATTAATAACCATAATAACAACCAACCAACAAAAACAACCATATAAACATAATACCAACCAAAAACATAGATAACAACCACAATACAAAATCAAATAATCAAACCATTTTACACTCGCAAAGTCCTCCAATTATCATAATCCCGCCCCTTATGCAAAACCAAACCTTCCTCCCATCCCAGTTTATCCTGTTTATCATAAACAAAATCCTCCTCAATTTTCAACATAAAGCATTACACAAAATCAATACCTCAACACTCCATACTCAACAACGATAATTCACAAACAGCCAGAACATGTAACTACACATTCCCAAATAGACCTCATTTACATAGCCCCGCCCCTTAAGCAAAACCAACATCCCTCCCCTGTTCTCTCTCTCCCCTGGCGGTTGTAATTGTTTTTATTTTCAAATAAATTTTAGCAAAGTCATGTATTTTAAAAATCTTAAGATTTTTCTATTTCTGTCTTTATTTAGTGGTTTCATTAGTGACAAAGGCTAAACTTTCTTGGAAAAATGTATTTTATGTAAACCATGTTTGCTATTAATTCATTCAGGGCTAAAATATGTTCATTGTCTTCTAATGAAAGAAGGGTTCCTTTCGCCGTAGTCGGGAGCCTAGCCTTTAACTAGTAAGTACTGTATTTACTGGGTTTTTGAGGGGGGGGGGTGTCTTTCGCTGGAAATCTCGCCTCCTACTTTGAAAATACCCGTGAAACCGGTTCAATTCATCACAGCCAGCACTCCTGCAGAGAGTTGGGTTGTACTTGCAGTGTATACAGTACATGCGTTATGCTCTTCGTTAATGTCTGTGAAGTTTTATTTAATCTCTGAGCCATACTGATTCTTCTGGAAGCCAGTTTCCGCCAGGGAGTAAAAAAAAAAAAACACACTATGGTATTCTCTCCAATGCAGTGCAGTTAAAAACATACCTCTGATGCTGATCCTAAATGGACCGTCTTTCACCGGGGGTGGACCGTCTTTCATTAGAAGGTTAGTCTGTTCTACTCTGAGAATGTAAAGGGGGTGTAAAGTGCCCGCAGTCATTTAATTAGTATTAAAATCTTAGTTATCTTTCTAGTTCACAGGTTTGCATGCATAATTTAATTTTGAAAGCCACTGAGACATCAGGTACTACTGTTGTATTTATGAAAAAGAAACAAAACAAAAAACATACTAACAACTGTGCCATCCTACTCCTTAGTTAATACATTTTATTATTCATAAACAGTTAACATTGTTAGCAAAATATTTTGAATTATATTTAACCCTATATTTTCTAGTTTTGTATTTAACTTTTTATATGATAGTCAGACTTAATGTATATTAATGTATATTTGAACAATGAAAATATATTTTTACAAGATTTTACATTAAGCACTTAAAATTAATATGGTTAATAATAGTAAACTGTAACATGCTGTCACAAGATCGGTTAAACTCGAAGAAAATCCTTTCAGAGAAAATGTTTCAGGTGTGAAGAACAAACCTGTTCCCACACACCCTGCCCCCACTACCATTAGAATATACACAAACATTTTAGCGTTTCATTCTGAGCAGAAGACCCTCACACCTGAAGAGTGCTGGCTGTGACGATTTAAATCGGTTTTACAGGTTTCAATCACAGATTGGGACTCAGTAAAGTAACACACAGCGCCACTGGATTTGATAATACTGTACCTAACCAAAATCCGCAATTTGGAAACAGAACCTGTGTAATTGTTGATAGATGATGTACTCGTAACATTTTTTCAAGACGAACTACAACATTTAAAAAATGACTTGTATGTACTTGATATCTCTAATCAATCCACGGGTTCCAGCACAAAACGAAACTAAAACGCATACCGTTTAGCGCTTCTTATTAGTTGCTCAAAAGTAATTTGACCATATGAAATGCATAATATAAACCTAGAAACATATACGTGAGCAGTACTTAAGCACTGTAGTATCGGTGTTAAGACATACCTCTCAAATACTGTAAATCAAGTTACAAATATCTCAAGACCGATTCTGGTCGTAATGAAACCATGTTTCGTGTATGTTTTCTTTTTCATCTTGAAATAACTCATTTCTAAATACCTTTTTCACTGTTAACATCTTGTAGCAACTTTGCGACAAAATATACACTCTGACAGTTCATCCTGCTACCAACATTAAATAAAACACATCTTAAGATTTCTATATTTATGTCTTTATTTAGTGGTTTCATTCGAAGCTTACAATGTTTAGGGAGAAATGGAATACTGGTGTGTATTTTTTTCTTTAAAGTACCGAGAATAGCCATATACTGTATGTTTATGTTAAGATTTCCCTTCAGTGGTAAAATTAGATATGAATATTCAATACACAGTGTCAATACACGGGCACAGTTAAGACATTAAATATACATATACATATTGTATACAGTACAGTTTGCATACGGTAATATGTTTATGTTACGCGATTAAAAATAAATAAATAAAACTGAAAGGTCCAGCACCAGCTGGATTCGAACACACAACTTGCCAGTTGGTAGTCACGCACCTAGACTAGTAGGCTACAAGACAGCTCACATAAGCAGGCAGGCGAAACAGCCCTACCGCAGTACACGGATATAATCATACCGTTATTAAATTCTTGAGATACGCGATTCCATATTATATTCCCTTTTAATCAAATTCTAAAAGTATGCTTGTTGACTCCGGTATCACGTTAGTTAAAGACTTCGAAGCTTACAATGTTTAGGGTGAAATGGAATACTGGTATGTATTTTTTTCTTTTCATGATAGGTGTCGCATTTTAAATCTTTTTCGTAGTTAGAAATTATGAAACACCCTGTTAAAAGCAAGGAAGTTTTTATGCCCGTTGAAGTAAAACAAAATGCCTGACAAAGTAGGGCTTGGACAGATTCCAAGTGCTTGTACAAATGTGCTAAAGAAATTATACTTTGAGTATACAGCTTGTCCAAAGTCATCCATTATTAATACTATTAGTAATATCTTCAGTAAAGGCTTTGATGCATAAATATTTCTGATAAAGGTAGGTTGTGTACTTTTGTCCAACTGAGCAATCTTGCTTTCATAAAATATACCAACATTTGAATGACTGATGATTAACATGCTGTAATACACAGTTCAAAATTAAAGGCTCGAATGCTGTACATGAGAGGTTAAGCTCCCCCTGGCGGTTTTACAAGGCGACGCCGGATAGTTAGTCACGTGACACACGTGAACCGCGTGATACCCCGGTGGGCGTGTCGCGGTATGCCGCGAAATACCTCACCCATTTTGAATGGCTGCATCTGTACACATAATCTAAAATACAATCCTTATTTCAGTATCTTTGTAAACATATAGTCTGTTAACTTCATCATCTTCATCAAAAGTATGCCTAACCCCATTAGGAAGTGTTCTTGTTATAAGTGTATTCCTCAGCTTTCCCCAAATTATCTTCTTCTTACCAACATCTCTAGTCTTTTATCCTGCAATAACTCAGCCAACACAAATCTCCAAAAGCTGCTTGTGTTAATTTCTTTAAATCACAAATATCATGTGTAAATTCTGGCCATGTAATACTCTGCATTGTGGAATAATAGTTTATTTTAAAGGGAACTAGAGAAACTAAGAACTAGAGAAATCAAGAAAGGCTTTTTTTTCTAGAATTAATAAATGCATATCCTGTTCACTGGGGAAATTAAATCCACACTGAGCAATCTTCAATATGTTCAGAATATGACAGCAAGAATCCTATCAGGGATGCATTACACCTGTTTTCAAGTCCTTGCACTGGTTACCTATCAGATTTCGAGTCAACTTCAAAATCCTTATCCTCATTCAGTACCTACAGTGAATGGCTCATTATCTGTCTACTCCCCACCTTTGTCCGTCTGACTCTGGTCTTCTAGCTGTCCTCAAGAACATCTACATTCTGGTGGTGACAGGGTCTTCTCTAGCTGCACCCCAGAGCTCTCAATTTTTATTCCCAGTGATATCAGTCACGTACCCTGAGTGCATTTAAATCTAACCTCAGAACCTTTCTTTTCAGAAGACTTAGTGTCTGTATCTGCTTCATTTTCTTATATGTATTTACTTTGTAATCTGTGGTCCTTTTATCTGTTTTTACATCTACTGTATTGCTTTGAGATGCCACTTTTAAAGGTGATATATAAAATAAAGTTTCTTATTATTGTTATAGAGAAACATGATCAGATTTTTTCTGGTTCAGAAAAAAATATCTAAAGTATACTAGTTTGTCACTCTTCTCATTCCCTTTGCTAAATGACTTTTCATACTAATCTGATCAATCTAACTGCCTGTTTTCTGTGCTTTCTCTATCCTGCTAGATTTGCAATTATTCTGAAAATGTTCTTCTTGAAATAACTCATTTCTAAATACCTTTTTTCACTGTTAACATCTTGCAGCAACTCTGCAACAAAATATACACTTAGCTCAACCTGACAGTTCATCCTGCTACCAACATTAAATAAAACAAATCTTAAGATTTCTATATTTATGTCTTTATTAGTGGTTTCATTAGTGACAAAGGCTAAACTTTCTTGGAAAAATGTATTTTATGTGTTGCAGAAAAATCTGACTTGCTTTAACAAAATATGTTTACAAATCCTTTCACCTGCCAATCTACCTGAATGCCCAACTATCTGAGAAGCCCTCCATGAAACTACGCTTGCTATTAATTCATTTAGGGCTCACTGACAGAATTACTGTTTTTTAGGCATGATAATTTTCTGATTCTGTTTCATGTTTATAGATAAGACTTTATTGATCGCGAAGAGAAATTGATGTACATGTTCATGTACATGATGAACATGTTTGCATGTTCTTTTGTAACATACACCTTTTTGTGATTTTTTTGTATATCTAAGCAAGTGTTCCTGCATCCCTCTTCTGCACTATAGTCTTGGCTTTTCTCTGTTTGTTTATTTCAAAGCAACACCTGCTCCATTTCTCAAACTTTTTGTGCACTTTAACGTCCTGAATTTTCATTTGCATAAATTTGTAGAATGAATTTGAGTTTTAGCCTTAAGTTTTCACTATCTTTTGTTTCTTGTCCTACAACTGTTATTATTGATCACCGAATTATTGCACTTGACATGACTTCATTCAGCCTTTCCTGAACGTCTATGACAGGCAGAGAGAGTGCTGTTTCTGGTGCGATCTTTTGCAGCTGACATTTCACTGTTTTAAACGAACAAGAAATTAGATTGCTCATAAATCAGTTATTCTATATAAACAAAGCGTAATTGCCCTCCGAAAATCCTCTTTTTCTTGTTCGTTTTAGAGACCTTAATCGAAACTGATTTTAGATGTCAGAAAGGATTTATTTTCTCTGTATTTCCTTCATTGCTTTGTTGAGATTTTAACTTTATATCTAGGCTCAGATTTCAACTATAAATCGTACTGTAATTAATAGCAGTAAATACTGATGTTTTGCTCCCTCTTACCACAAAAATATATGTTTTGTAGTTGGAATTTTTTTTGTAGCTACTCCGATTCGGACACTGAATAGTTAAAGATGGCAGCAAATCAGACACCCAGAGAGGGGGGGGGGCGTCTTCTCGCCTCCATAACTAAAATGCCAAATAGGAGTGGCTTTTTTTCGCCCTGTTTCGGTTAAACGCAATGATCACAAGCACCACCATGGTAACTGGGATGTGTAGTTTTTAATTCTGTTTGAATTATAACTGTACGTACTGTGTTCATATTTGGCCAGGGCTTGGGTAGCAACGGGTGACTGTTCTCAGGCGGAAGATGTAAACAGCTTAATTTTCGTGTTAAATAATTTAAAAAAATTAAAATTAATTCTATACAGCAATCACATATTTGGGTACCGTTTCATAAAACTTTCATGCTTAAAATGTTTAGGGAGAAATGAAAGGCTGGTGTGTATTTTTTCTTGAAACTATCAAGACCAGCCATACATAGTACAGTTTATGTACATACAGTAATGTTTATGTTCCTAAATTAATATTGTTTATGACCTTCAGATGCGTTATGCTCCTCTTCTTTTTATGCTCAGCTACTAAAATTTCCCTTTAGTGGTAAAATTCCATATAAATATTCAAAACTAAGCAGATTAAAATGTGCACAGTAAAGACATTAAATGATTAAATCTTTTCACTGCCAACCAATGCACCACGAGTGCCCCTGTCTGTCATTTTGGCCAGCCAATCACTTACCGCGGTGCCCTCCGGTGCCCTGCGGGTAGGTTACTGTACCGTGGGTTTTTACCGCTCATTTTGAATGGCTGCATCTGTATATCCTAGAAGACACAGACCGGCGCCAGACTGGGAGAATGCCCGCAGCATAAAACAAAATGCCTGATGAACTAGGGATTGAACAGTTTCCAAGTGCTTGTACAATCGATAGAAATGTTCAAATAAATGTGCAAAAGAAATAAACAAAATAATCATTTATTTCTTTATCATATTGTCTAGCTAATGTCCTCTCTTTGCTAGTTAGTGGCTGTTTTTCTGCGTTGGGTAGCATTGGGTGACAGCTTAATTTTCGTGTTAAATAATTTAAAAAAATAAAAATTCATTCTATACAACATCCGTATATTTTGGTACCGTTTCATAAAACTTTCTTGCTTAAAATGTTTAGGGAGAAATGGAAGACTGGTGTGTATTTTTTATTTAAACTACAGATGCAGCCATTCAAAATGGGTGAGGTATTTCGCGGCATACCGCGACACGCCCACCGGGGTATCACGCGGTTCACGTGTGTCACGTGACTAACTATCCGGCGTTGCCTTGTAAAACCGCCAGGGGGAGCTTAACCTCTCATGTACAGCATTTGAGCCTTTAATTTTGAACTGTGTATTACAGCATGTTAATCATCAGTCATTAAAGTGTTGGTATATTTTATGAAAGCAAGATTGCTCAGTTGGACAAAAGTACACAACCTACCTTTATCAGAAATATTTATGCATCAAAGCCTTTACTGAAGATATTACTAATAGTATTAATAATGGATGACTTTGGACAGGCTGTATACTCAAAGTATAATTTCTTTAGCACATTTGTACAAGCACTTGGAATCTGTCCAAGCCCTACTTTGTCAGGCATTTTGTTTTACTTCAACGGGCATAAAAACTTCCTTGCTTTTAACAGGGTGTTTCATAATTTCTAACTACGAAAATGATTTAAAATGCGACACCTATCATGAAAAGAAAAAAATACACACCAGTATTCCATTTCACCCTAAACATTGTAAGCTTCGAAGTCTTTAACTAACGTGATATCGGAGTCAACAAGCATACTTTTAGAATTTGATTAAAAGAGAATATAATATGGAATCGCGTATCTCAAGAATTTAATAACGGTATGATTATATCCGTGTACTGCGGCAGGGCTGTGGGGGCTGTTTCGCCTGGCTGTTCATGTGAGCTGTCTTGTAGCCTACTGGTCTAGGTGCGTGACTACCAACTGGCAGGTTGTGTGTTCGAATCCAGCTGGTGCTGGACCTTCCAGTTTTATTTATTTTTTAATCGCGTAACATAAACATATTACCGTATGCAAGCTGTACTGTATACAATATGTATATGTATATTTAATGTCTTAACTGTGCCCGTTTAAGTATTGAATATTCATATCTAATTTTACCACTGAAGGGAAATCTTAACATAAACATACAGTATATGGCTGGTCTCGGTATTATGGAATATTATGGATGGATATCTTAGTTATCTTTCTAGTTCACAGGTTTGCATGCATAATTTAATTTTGAAAGCCACTGAGACATCAGGTACTACTGTTGTATTTATGAAAAAGAAACAAAACAAAGAACATACTAACAACTGTGCCATCCTACTCCTTAGTTAATACATTTTATTATTCATAAACAGTTAACATTGTTAGCAAAATATTTTGAATTATATTTAACTCTATTTTTTCTTTAGTTTTGTATTTAACTTATTATATGATAGTCAGACTTAATGTATATTTGAACAATGAAAATATATTTTTACAAGATTTTACATTAAGCACTTAAAATTAATATGGTTAATAATAGTAAACTGTAACATGCTGTAACAAGATCGGTTAAACTGCAAAGAAAATGCTTTCAGAGAAAATGTTTCAGGTGTGAAGAACATAGATCTCCAATGCAATTTCAACCAAACCTGTTCCCACACACCCTGCCCCCACTACCATTAGAATATACACAAACATTTTAGCGTTTCATTCTGAGCAGAAGACCCTCACACCTGAAGAGTGCTGGCTGTGACGAATTAAACCGGTTTTACAGGTTTCAATCACAGACCATGTGACATGGGACTCAGTAAACTACAGTAACACCGTATTTGATAACGCTATAAAAGCGCTATAAAATAATGTGACTTGGCACAGAACAAGTTTACAGCACAGTACAAAAATAAATGCTGACCATGACTTTAGAAGCATAAATTGCCTTACACTCAATTTAAACACAAGCTGTCTTTAGCCCTGTAAGCTGGTTCATAGAGAAATGTAGAGATCCAGGCTCAGAACACACAGCTTCATTAGCGAATACATATGCAGGACAACTAGAGAAGACGTTTTACAGAGGATGGATTTTTAGAAACATCCCATCAGACATCCCATCATATTCACAACGTGAAATCTAGAAAATAATATTACGTAACCAAAATCCGCAATATGGAAACAGAACCTGTGTAATTGTTGATAGATGATGTATTCGTAACATTTTTTCAAGACGAACTACAACATTTAAAAAATGACTTGTATGTACTTGATATCTCTAATCAATCCACGGGTCCCAGCACAAAACAAAAGTAAAACGCATACCGTTTCGCGCTTCTTATTAGTTGCTCAAAAGTAATTTGACCGTATGAAATGCATAATATAAACCTAGAAACATATACGTGAGCAGTACTTAAGCACTGTAGTATCGGTGTTAAGACATACCTCTCAAATACTGTAAATCAAGTTAAAAATACCTCAAGACTGATTCTGGTCGTAATGAAACCATGCTTCGTGTATGTTTTCTTTTTCATCTTGAAATAACTCATTTCTAAATACCTTTTTCACTGTTAACATCTTGCAGCAACTTTGCGACAAAATATACACTGACAGTTCATCCTGCTACCAACATTAAATAAAACAAATCTTAAGATTTCTATATTTATGTCTTTATTTAGTGGTTTCATTAGTGACAAAGGCTAAACTTTCTTGGAAAAATGTATTTTATGTGTTGCAGAAAAAACTGACTTGCTTTAACAAAATATGTTTACAAATCCTTTCACCTGGTTTTCGAAGTTAGAAATTATGGAACGCTCTGTTAAAAGCAAGGGAGTTTTTATGTCCGTTGCAGTTCTTTTGCAACATGAATATAATTATATCGTTATTAATTTCTTGAGATACGCGATTCCATATTATATTCCCTTTTAATTAAATTCTAAAAGTATGCTTGTTGACTCCGGTATCACGTTAGTTAAAGAGTTCGAAGCTTACAATGTTTAGGGAGAAATGGAATACCGGTGTGTATTTTTTTCTTTAAAGTACTGAGACCAGCCATATACTGTATGTTTATGTTAAGATTTCCCTTCAGTGGTAAAATTAGATATGAATATTCAATACTTAAACGGGCACAGTTAAGACATTAAATATACATATACATATTGTATACAGTACAGTTTGCATACGGTAATATGTTTATGTTACGCGATTAAAAAATAAATAAATAAAACTGGAAGGTCCAGCACCACCATTATGTTTATATGGTTGTTTTTGTTGGTTGGTTGTTATTATGGTTATTAATAATACGATCTATAGTTGAAATCTGAGCCTAAATAAAAAGAAAAAGCAAGTGATTAGGTTTATGAGCAATCTAATTACTTATTCGTTTAAAATGCTATATAAAATAAAGTTTATTATTAATTTGCTGGACAGAGCGGTGAACATTATTATGCATAAGACAAAGATAACGATCCTGATCAGTTTAGAAATCTGTGTACGCTGTAAGGTTTTTACTTCTCAAACTTTTAAAATACACGTTTTGAATAGAAAGAAATCCTCTTCCTGGTACAGTATGTATAGCAAACCAGCACGTCTTTTTTCTCCAATCAGAGGGGTGTCAGATAGTGTCAGCCAATCACCATTCTGCATTGGGTAGCAACGGGTGACTGTTCTCAGGCGGAAGATGTAAACAACTTAATGTTCGTGTTAAATATTTTTTTAAAATTCAATGAAACGGGCACAGTTAAGACATTTAATATACATATACATACTGTATACAGTACAGTTTGCATACGGTAATATGTTTATGTTACGCGATTAAAAAATAAATAAATAAAAATGAAAAGTCCAGCACCAGCTGGATTTGAACACACAACCTGCCAGCTGGTAGTCACGCACCTAGACCAGTAGGCTACAAGACAGCTTGCATGAACAGGCAGGCGAAACAGCCCTACACAGCCCTGCCGCAGTACACGGATGTAATCATACCGTTGTTAAATTATGTTATGTTTAGTCTTTCTACGACAGACCAACGGACCACGAGTGCCCCTGTCGGTCAACCAATCACGCACCGCGGTACTCCGTGTCATCTTACCTGCGGTACGTGTCTGTACCGTACACTTTGAATCGCTGCATCTGTACCAAGTCCAACCATATGCAGTACAGTTTACATACAGTAATGTTTATGTTCCTAAATTAATATTGTTTATGACCTTCAGATGCGTTATGCTCTACTTCTTTTTATGCTCAGCTACTAAAATTTCCCTTTAGTGGTAAAATTCCATATAAATATTCAATACTAAATGGATTAAAATGTGCACAGTAAAGAGATTAAATGATTAAATCTTTTCACTACCAACCAATGCACCGCGAGTGCCCCTGTCGGTCATTTTGGCCAGCCAATCACTTACCGCAGTGGCTTGTGGGTAGTTTACCGTAATACAGGTTTGTACCGTGGATTTTGAATGGCTGCATCTGTATATGAGATAAATATACAGAAATTTTTCAGCAATTTCCTAAATATACATAAAAGAATGGATGCACTACATTTTGCACTTACCTTGATACACAGTAAATAATAACACAATTTATTATTTTATATAATGTTTTTATACTTGTTTATTTGTTTGTATATAATGAAAGGTACAATCTTCTAACTAAAGTTTGAAGTTATTATTGACATGAAAGGATTTTAGTGATCTTTGCACTTTCCATTTATGCAATATACACATAAAACTACTGATCAGACTTTATCAATGGAGTCACAAATATAGAACTATTTTACTTTGCATTCTCTTGACACTTCTGCTGACAAAAAACAATGTGTTTCAGAAATGTAGCACATTCACCCAGCAATTTGTGCCATGTTTTTCAACAACATTTCTCAAGGGAGATTAATAAAAAGTCTGTCCTCTGCAAATTGTAGAACCCCATTAGACCTTATGACAAAACTAATGTAATGTGCAATGTTTCAGCACATTGCTGGCATAACAAAAATAGTTTAATCTTTCACTGCTATAAAATAAGAAAATACCCATGAAAAACATTTTAGAATGTAGTTCAACTTGACATTACAATATTGAATGGTTAGGATGTCAACATTTCGGTGATAACATACCTTGCTTTTGACAAGCATTTAGAACATCTGATAAAGTATTAATAAAAATAAACCTACTGGGCTTACCAGAGTTGGCAGAGAAACTTGAACTAGAGAACACCAATAAAACCTATTTGGAAATATGTTTGAAAATAGGATACATGTTTTTACTCATAATATTATGAGGGTTACCAACACAGTGCTGGTTAAATTATAATCATATTTAAGTTTCTCAAACATTAACATAAATTAAAGAAATAAATGAAATGTGGATCTTTTTTTGAATTAAGTCTACATTGTTTCTGTATATTCTTTGAGGATTGGAACATTCAAGAAGGATTTTGAATAGAAACAACTGCCCCATCTGTAAAAATACATGCCAAATCTGATAACTCTTCGAAATCTTAAACAGATAATTTAAATATATATATATCCATATATTATGCTGTAATTCACTGAATAATTAATCAGCCAAAAACAATACTCACACCACCATACTTAACAGCTGGGATGTGATTATGTTTGGAGGCAGTGCTTGGCTTTTGCCACACAAGAACATTTCACATTGTTCAAAATGGGTGACTTTTGATTCTCCTTGCAGAAGAATTCTTCCATTGGTCTTTTGGAACATTCAGGTACTAAAACCACCGCAAACATGGGATAAAAATGAAAAATTTAAAATGGGTGTTAATGTCCACTTCTTCTTAGTTATTCTCCCAACAATTTCAGTTTTGTCTGATGGTTGAGGCATGAACACTTTCATTAGCCACAGCAAGAGAAGCCTGTGGAAGACAAGATGTGTTTTTAGTATTCTTTGTGACTTCCTGCATGAAGTTTTAGGTTGCTTTTGGGGAGATCTTGGAAAGATGACCAGTCCTGGGTAGTGTCAAGATAGTGTTGAATATTTGACATGTATAAACTCTCTGATGGATTGTACAGATGCAGCCATTCAAAGTGAGCGGTACAGACACGTACCGCAGGTAAGATGACACGGGGTACCGCGGTGCGTGATTGGTTGACCGACAGGGGCACTCGTGGTCCATTGGTCTGTCATAGAAAGACTTACTGTAAACGTCTTTACTGTGCCCGTTGTAGATATTGAATTTTACCACTGAAGGGGATGGATATCTTAGTTATCTTTCTAGTTCACAGGTTTGCATGCATAATTTAATTTTGAAAGCCACTGAGACATCAGGTACTACTGTTGTATTTATGAAAAAGAAACAAAACAAAAAACATACTAACAACTGTGCCATCCTACTCCTTAGTTACATTTTATTATTCATAAACAGTTAACATTGTTAGCAAAATATTTTGAATTATATTTAACCCTATTTTTTCTTTAGTTTTGTATTTAACTTATTATATGATAGTCAGACTTAATGTATATTAATATATATTTGAACAATGAAAATATATTTTTACAAGATTTTACATTAAGCACTTAAAAATAATATGGTTAATAATAGTAAACTGTAACATGCTGTAACAAGATCGGTTAAACTGCGAAGAAAATGCTTTCAGAGAAAATGTTTCAGGTGTGAAGAATATAGATCTCCAATGCAATTTCAACCAAACTTGTTCCCACACACCCTGCCCCCACTACCATTAGAATATACACAAACATTTTAACGTTTCATTCTGAGCAGAAGACCCTCACACCTGAAGAGTGCTGGCTGTGAAGATTTAAACAGGTTTTACAGGTTTCAATCACAGACCATGTGACATGGGAGTCAGGAAACTAACACACAGCGCCACCGAATTTGATAACGCTATATAAACGCTATAAAATAATGTGACTTGGCACAGAACAAGTTTACAGCACAGTACAAAAATAAATGCTGACCATGACTTTAGAAGCATAAATTGCCTTACACTCAATTTAAACACAAGCTGTCTTTAGCCCTCTAAGCTGGTTCATACAGAAATGTAGAGATCCAGGCTCAGAACACACAGCTTCATTAGCGAATACATATGCAGGACAACTAGAGAAGACGTTTTACAGAGGATGGATTATTAGAAACATCCCATCAGTGACATCACTGAAGTCAACTCCTAGGTACTGTAACTGTCGTGTGGATAGTTTCACAAGAAAGAAGGTTTAAGCATCGCTTGTTCTAGATAAAACTGCAAAAAAAACAACAACAACCAATAATGTACTTCTTTGCGGCTCTGTTTGCCAAAATCATATATTCACAACGTGAAATCTAGAAAATCATATTACGTAACCAAAATCCGCAATATGGAAACAGAACCTGTGTAATTGTTGATAGATGATGTACTCATAACATTTTTTCAAGACGAACTACAACAAATAAAAATTGACTTGTATGTACTTGATATCTCTAATCAATTCACGGGTCCCAGCACAAAACGAAAGCGCTTCTTATTAGTTGCTCAAAAGTAATTTGACCGTATGAAATGCGTAATATAAACCTAGAAACATATACGTGAGCAGTACTTAAGCACTGTAGTATCGGTGTTAAGACGTACCTCTCAAATACTGTAAATCAAGTTAAAAATATCTCAAGATCGATTCTGGTCATAATGAAACCATGTTTTGTGTATGTTTTCTTTTTCATCTTGAAATAACTCATTTCTAAATACCTTTTTCACTGTTAACATCTTGCAGCAACTCTGCAACAAAATATACACTCTGACAGTTCATCCTGCTACCAACATTAAATAAAACAAATCTTAAGATTTCTATATTTATGTCTTTATTTAGTGGTTTCATAAGTGACAAAGGCTAAACTTTCTTGGAAAAATGTATTTTATGTATAGCGGAAAAAACTGACTTGCTTTAACAAAATATGTTTACAAATCCTTTCACCTGGCATTTTCGTAGTTAGAAATTATGGAACGCTCTGTTAAAAGTCCGTTGCAGTTCTTTTGCAACATGAATATAATTATATCGTTATTAATTTCTTGAGATACACGATTCCATATTATATTCCCTTTTAATCAAATTCTAAAAGTATGCTTGTTGACTCCGGTATCACGTTAGTTAAAGACTTCGAAGCTTACAATGTTTAGGGAGAAATGGAATACTGGTGTGTATTTTTTTCTTTAAAGTACCAAGACCAGCTATATACTGTATGTTTACGTTTCAAAATTAATATCGTTTATGGCCTTCACACGCGTTACAGTATGCTCCTATTCTTTTTATGCTCAGCTACTTAGATTTCCCTTCAGTGGTTAAAATTAGATATGAATATTCAATACTTAAACGGGCACAGTTAAGACATTAAATATACATATACATAATGTATACAGTAGAGTTTGCATACGGTAATATGTTTATGTTACGCAATAAAAAAATAAATAAATTAAAATGAAAAGTTCAGCACCAGCTGGATTCAAACACACAACCTGCCAGTTGGTAGTCACACACCTAGACCAGTAGGCTACAAGACAGCTCACACGAACAGGCAGGCGAAACAGCCTTACACAGCCCTGTCGCAGCACACGAATTCTTTAGATACGCGATTCCATATTATATTAGCAGAAAAGCTTAAAACTACCACTTTTTCACACCCTATTTCACATGCCAGTTAAATACTTCGATGCTTAAAATCGTTAGGGAGAAATGGAATACCGGTGTGTATTTTTCCTTTAAAGTGCCGATTCCTGGAATCTGACTGGCTGACACCCCTCTGAAGTGGTTCCATAAAATCTGGTATACGGAAAAGAAAGCGCTGATAAATACAAGTGTCTTTTAATACACTCTTTGCTGTGCTCTTGAGGATCCTTGTGATATTTTAAGCTCTAGTTGAATGATAGGTGTTGCATTTTAAATCATTTTCGTAGTTAGAAATTATGAAACGCCCTGTTAAAAGCAAGGAAGTTTTTATGCCCGTTGAAGTAAAACAAAATGCCTGACAAAGTATGGCTTGGACAGATTCCAAGTGCTTGTACAAATGTGCTAAATAAATTATACTTTGAGTATACAGCTTGTCCAAAATCATCCATTATTAATACTATAAGTAATATATTCAGTAAAGGCTTTGATGCATAAATATTTCTGATAAAGGTAGGTTGTGTACTTTTGTCCAACTGAGCAATCTTGCTTTCATAAAATATACCAACATTTGAATGACTGATGATTAACATGCTGTAATACACAGTTCAAAATTAAAGGCTCGAATGCTGTACATGAGAGGTTAAGCTCCCCCTGGCGGTTTTACAAGGCGACGCCGGATAGTTAGTCACGTGACACACGTGAACTGCGTGATACCGCGACACGCCCACCGGGGTATGCCGCGAAATACCTCACCCATTTTGAATGGCTGCATCTGTAGATGGATGGAGCCTCAAATGTATTAAATTGTTTTATTAACCCTCTTCAAACTGATTAGCATCAATTACTCATTTCCTGAGGTCCTTTGAAGTCTTTAGATCGTGGAAAATTGTGGTTCCATAAAATTGTGTGATAAAAAAACTTAGAAAGTTTTTGACCATAACAGGACAGGGCTGTGCAAAGTCAGTCCTTGTTTATGTCACCTCATTCTAATTACCCCCATAATTGTGCTCATTTGCTCTCATCGTACATTCAATGCACATTGTAATTTCCATAATGGCCTTGGGTTCAATTCCTGAACTCGGGTGCTATCTGTCTGGAGTTTGTCTGTGTGTTTGATTTCCATGCTACCCTGAAATGGAAGCAGTTAGAAAATAGGATATTTGGCATTCACAGACTTGTTTTTTTCTGTATTTGTTAAAGGACAATGAAGTTAATAGATATTTCTGTTTTTATAACCTATTAAAATTAGAGTTATCTATAATTTATATTAATACAATTCAGGATTTCCTAGAGTAATTAATTTTACTTTTTACATTTCCTAAAAAAAGCTGAAGTTTCAAAATTAAAGTAGAGTACATTAACACTTGTGCCCCATTCTTCCAGTCAAATAGTAATGATTTTTTTCCCTGAGAAGATGCCTTCTTTGTTTAAGCACTTTAAATATAATTATTTTCCTGGGGCCTCTTGAATAAATTGCATCCCACAATCACATTCATTGTGACTGCAGCTACTTCTTTGAGTGGTGGTACAGAAAGAGTAAGATTGTGACAACAAAATACTGCACAGCTGAAACGTTTCTTTTCTTCTCTTTTCAGCATGGAATAAACCGTTACTTGTTCCTTTGCAGTCTACACAGGCTGACCCAGCTACCTACTTGAAGTTCTTCAACACAAAATACAAAGTCTTTAAATGAGGCATTGAAATAATTATGTGGAGTTAAATGCATTTTCAAGCATTTTATGTTTCTTAAATATAGTACTACATTTCTTTTATTTGTAAATTATATAAAATATTTACACGAATTACATAAAAATATAAAGGGTGAAGACTGTTTAGAGCGCTTAAATGCTCCTCTATACAGCTTGACAAAGTTTGAAAGAGACATTTCTGCTTATGTGCATTTCAGACATGTATCCTGACAGCAGGTCAAATGTGAAGGGAATATTTACCCAAATCTGCTGATTTGTATAAAAAGAAAATTCAAGAAATGATCAAAATGTCTGACAGTATATTTATAGTTACTGACAGGACTAAAGATGAACAAGCTCATAATGATGTGCACATTTTTGTGAACCAATTTATTTAGCTCTACTGTGAATTACTCATTTGTGGCAATTGTGAATAATTAAATACTTCTGAAGTGGTTTTTAATAGTGTGACTATTTGTCTTTGATGATGCCAGCTACATAATCAAGACATGGAATGACATTCTCTGTACTCCTTTCCTAAATTCAGCATATTTCTCTTGTAATGACCTAACAGTATCCCTTATCAGTATTTCATGGGCAAAACATTTTCCAAGCAGAGGTGCATTGCAGTCATAATAAGGATTATAAACTTTGCCCAAGATACCGTACATTTAAATAAAGACCTTCTAAGAGATGCAGGAAGGCTGCAATATAACCAGAAACTTTCACCTAACCCATATACATACAGATGCAGCCATTCAAAATGGGTGGGGTATTTCGCGGTATACCCCGGTGTCGCGGTATCACGCAGTATCACGGGGTTAATCGCGTCATTTGACGTCATACCGGAAAGTATCCGGCATCACCTTGTAAAACCGCCAGGAGGAGCCAATAAAGCTTAACCTCTCATGTACAGCATTTGAGCTTTTAAATTTAAACTGTGTATTACAGCATGTTAATCATCATTTATTAAAATGTTGGTATATTTTATGAAAGCAAGATTGCTCAGTTGGACAAAAGTACACAACCTACCTTTATCAGAAATATTTATGCATCAAAGCCTTTACCGAAGATATTACTAATAGTATTAATAATGAATGACTTTGGACAAGCTGTATACCCAAAGTATAATTTCTTTAGCACATTTGTACAAGCACTTGGAATCTGTCCAAGCCCTACTTTGTCAGGTATTTTCTTTTACTTCAACGGACATAAAAACTCCCTTGCTTTTAACAGAGCGTTTCATAATTTCTAACTACTAAAATTATTTAAAATGCTACACTTATCATTCAACTAGAGCTCAAAATATCACAAGGATCCTCAAGAGCACAGCAAAGACTGTATTAAAAGATACTTGTATCAGATAAATGAGAATCCAGGCTTTTTTATCAACGCTTTCTTTTCCGTATACCAGATATTATGGAACCACTTCAGAAGGGTGTCAGCCAGTCAGATTCCAGGAATCGGTACTTTAAAGAAAAAATACACACCGATATTTCATTTCTCCCTAAACATTTTAAGCATCGAAGTATTTAACTAGCATGTGAAAAGCGTGTAAAAAAGTGGTAGTTTTAAGCTTTTCTGCTAATATAATATGGAATCACGTATCTAAAGAAATTAATAATGATATGATTATATTCGTGTACTGCGACAGGGCTGTGTAGGGCTGTTTCGCCTCTCTCTTCATGCAACTTCCCTTGTAGCCCACTGGTCTACGTGCCTGATTACCAACTTATGGGTTGTAAGAATCTTAACCGAGGATGATTCAAAGGTGAATAACTTTCTAAAAATACTTTTCTTGCATGTAAATACAACTATGCACATAATTTTTAAAACTAACTGTTGATCTCTTTTTTTTCAAGTCCTATTGTGCGAGCTATCGACACACTGACTGATGAAAATGATGAGTCGTGGTCACACAGCATGCAGCCCCATATATCAGGGAGCACTTTGGATCAAGGCACCGTCTCTTTCAAGACAACACACAGCAGCAAGGGCGAGGCTTGTAGCAGAAGGAGTGAACTGGGTGAAAACTCCAGCCGAATCCCCAGATTTAAATCCGATAGACATGGTTTGGCATTTGCTGAAAGACTACATTCGGAAAACTGCTAAGCCCGTCACAAAGCAGGAACTGATCGATGCGATCTATAAATTCTGGGAGGAAGAACTGACCGAACAAAACTATAACAATTTTATTAACAGGCTGTTTCGTGTTCTTCCTAGGATTGTTGACCGGGGCGGGGGACATTTGGGAATGTGAATCTGAGAAAGACAGTCTCACGTTTGTGGACAGTCTGTCCACAAGCAAAATATTCCTGTTAGACAAGAGGAATGTAAAAAAAACAATTACTTTTTGTCAATGAAAACCTGTGCGTGTGTCTCTCTCTGCTGGATGTCTCTCTCTCTGCTGAATGAATAAAAGCATTTTATTAAAAATGCGTTTGTGTTTGTCTGGGTATTTACTTTGTATTCTGTGGTTTACATCTACTGCATTGCTTAGAGATACCACTTTTAAAGCTGATATGTAAAATAATGTTTTTTATTATTGTTATAGAGAAACATGATCAGATTTTCCCCGGTTCAGCAAAAAAGATCTAAAGTATACTAGTTTGTCACTCTTCTCATCCCCTCTCTGCTAAATGGCTTTTAAATAGAGAGAGGTGAAACAGCCCTACACAGCCCTGTCGCAGTACACGAATATAATTATATCTTATTAATTTCTTTAGATACGCGATTCTTTTAATACAGTCTTTGCTGTGCTCTTGAGGATCCTTGTGATATTTCGAGCTCTGGTTGAATGATAAGTGTCGCAGTTTAAATAATTTTCGTAGTTAGAAATTATGAAACGCTCTGTTAAAAGCAAGGGACTGTTTATGTCCGTCGCAGTAAAAGAAAATGCCTGACAAAGTAGGGCTTGGACAGATTCCAAGTGCATTTTTGCAATTTACGTTGCATTGTCCATTGTGCTGCTATAATACAGTTTAAAATAATTCAAAGTCTAAACTGTATCAGCTTTATTTATGGGTTGCAATTTAGAAAAAGTCAAAAACTTCACTCAAAATGCAATTTAGAGCTTTCTGGCAAGAGGAGACACCCAAATTAATAATGTAACATGCCACAGTTTGTGCATGAAAAAAGCTATACTGCTATTTCCTTAGATACGCGATTAAAAAAAAATGTTGAATCCCTGGTGAAACACATTCCATAAGAATCTGCGCTTTTATATATTGCCTTTAAAGGTGGCTTCTCAAAACGCTTTACAGGATAAAAACAACCACAATATTGTATTTCATTGCACTTTGAAAACCAAGTAATAACTTAACTATATGTGCAAACATTTTATGATATGTCGCTTTTGTGAATGTCTGTGGAGTGTATCTTATATGCCCGTCTGTCCTGGCTCTCTCGCTCACCCTCCCCCCCTCTCTCCCTCAATTCAATTCAATTCAAAGTGCTTTATTAGCATGACAGATGGGTACAATCAGTGTTGGGTATTTACTTTGCTTTGAAAGGTGATATATAAAATCAAGGCTTTAACTTGCTTTAACTCCACAAGTCTGAGTTCTTGTGTCTGTCCTATCCGAACCCAGAAGTATTACAATATATATCTTTATAGCAGGTGGTGTACAACTTTTTAGCATAGATTACACTTTTATAAAATGTATTTAAAAAATAAAATCGATTACAATCTAATCTTTCCACGTTTGATCCCAAGATCCCAAGAAAAATAAAGGAGAAAGTTATGCTGAAAGTTTATTAAGATACTTAGAAAACAAAGATATCAATTTATGGTGCATTTGTCTGATTGTGAATCAAAAAACACATATATTTAAACACGTGTTTACGATTTAAATCAAAACACGATTTAAATCAATATAAATGTTTATATTGTAATGCATAGGTGACTATTCACTGTTATTAAAATGACTTAAATTTGATCATGTTGTGATATTTAGAAATATTAATTTGTTTGGTGCGAGTGAGGTTTTATTTAGTCTCTGACCAAGGGAAACGTTTCATTTTTTCAAAGAAATGTTTGTTAAAAAAAAAGTCATGGCTCTAGGAACCTAAGCCACAGCGCCACTGTCAAGGTCACGTGCAGAGTGCTGAAAAAGCACAACAGAAACATTATCAACAGACAATGTACAGCGTGTACTATTCTTGTGATGCGATACCTGAATATAATGATATCGTTATTAATTTCTTTAGATACGCGATTCCATATTATATTCCCTTTTAATCAAATTCTAAAAGTATGCTTGTTGACTCCGGTATTTCGTTAGTTAAAGACTTCGATGCTTAAAATGTTTAGGGAGAAATGAAATACTGGTGTGTATTTTTTCTTTAAAGTACCAAGACCAGCCATATACAGTACTGTAGTTCAGGTGGGTAGCTGCGTCAGCATGCGTAGGCTGCAAAGGAACAAGTAATAGGTTTATTCCATGCTGAAAAAAAGAAGAAAGAGAACACAACGTTTTGGCCGTGGAGCCTTCTTCAGGTGTGAGAGAGACAGGGCAGTAGGCAAAGGTATAGTAGCGGGAGAACAAAGGTTGGGAGGGAGGAGGAGTGAGAGGTGGGAGCAGGGGACAGAAAGAGAGGCCAATCAAGAGGTGTGAAGTCAGAATGGGTGCAGAGAGGTGTGAAATGAAACTTCCAATGAATGGAGAAAATTTAAAAGAACAGTAATCTGTCGTTAAGGGAAGGGAGAATGTGTGATCCTAACTGCAGAATAATTTTAGTTTCGGTGGTCTTTCTGATGTATGAGTTCGGAAAACCGTCTTTGAGAACACAGATGGAGAGATTAGTGTGGTCGTGGCCGTCAGAGGTGAAATGAGAAACAATGGGCTTGGAGAGATCTTTAATCTTCACAGCCCTGACGTGTTCCCTGAAGCGGTCTCCGAGTCTCCTTCCTGTTTCTCCAATGTAGATGGCTGGACATTTACTGCAAGAGATACAGTAAATAAGGTTGCTGGAGGTACAAGATGCTGTCTGGGTGATCCGGAATTGTCCTGAGGGGCCTTGAATGAGTGTGGTGGTGGCTGTGTACTTGCAGGTGATACAGCGAGCTCTGTTGCAAGGGAAAGTGCCTGGTGTGGATGGTTGTTGAGGGCGGTCAAGGTACTGTATGTTTATGTTCCAAAATTAATATAGTTTATGGCCGTCACACGCGTTACAGTATGCTCCTATTCTTTTTATGCTCAGCTACTAAGATTTCCCTTCAGTGGTAAAATTCAATATAAATATTCAATACTAAAACGGGCACAGTAAAGACGTTTACTGTAAATTTTTCGACGACAGACCAATGGACCACGAGTGTCCCTGTCGGTCAACCAATCACGTACCGCCCGTCATCGTGCGTCACAATGCGCAACGCCGTAGCCAATTACCTCCGGTATGTGTCTATACCGCGCACTTTGAATGGCTGCATCTGTATACAGATGCAGACAAACCTGTACCTCGGGCAAATCATAATGTCAAATCAATAAAGACATTTAATTAAACATGCGTTTCCGATTTAAATCAAAAAGGGTGTAACGGGGACTTGCAGTGCATCGTCATAGATGGGAAAGCCAGAGCCGACCGCTGTGCCACCCTCAAGTTTCGAAATCTTGTGACTTTTGAAATTTACTGGGGGTTAAAAATACCTACAGATGCAGCCATTCAAAGTGCGCGGCACAGACACGTACCGGAGGTAATTGGCTACAGCCTTGCGCATCGTGACGCGCGTTGATGCAAAATACCGCGGTACATGATTGGTTGACCAACAGGGGCACTCATGGTCTTTTGGGCGGTCGTAGAAAGATCTAAATGTCTTTACTCTGCCTGTTTTAGTATTGAATATTTATATAGAATTTTACCACTGAAGGGAAATCTTAGTAATGCGTGTGAAGGCCATAAACGATAAGGCTTGGAACCACTTCTTATTTTCGAAGGAATTATGGATCGTGAATTCTTCGAGGAAGCCGTGGTGAAACAGCATGCCGCCCCATATATCAGGGAGCAATTTGGATCAAGGCACCGTTTCTTTCAAGACAACGATCCGAAACACACAGCAGCAAGGGCGAGGCTTGTAGCAGAAGGAGTGAACTGGGTGAAAACTCCAGCCGAATCCCCAGATCTAAATCCGTAGAGATGGTTTGGCATTCGCTGAAAGACTACTTTTAGAAAACTGCTAAGCCCGTCACAAAGCAGGAACTGATCGATGCGATCTATACATTCTGGGAGGAAGAATTGACTGAACAAAACTGTAACAATTTTATTAACAGGATGTTTCGTGTTCTTCCTAGGATTGTTGACTGGGGCGGGGGACATTTGGGAATGTGAATCTGAGAAAGACAGTCTCACGTTTGTGAACAGTCTGTCCACAAGCAAAATATTCCTGTTAGACAATTAAATTTTAATATAATTGATTATTTTAACATTGTTAGCAAAATATTTTGAATTCTATTTTACCCTGTTTTTTCTTTGGTTTTGTATTTAACTTATTATATGATAGTCAGGTTTAATGTATATTTAAACAATGAAAATATATTTTTACAAGATGCGGGGGAAAGTGCAACAACTTATTGCAGTGCTAAATTCAATATTATTGATTACTAATAGTTTATGCTTACACCTAACTTTCTTAATTAGATGGATTTAAAACAGTGAACTACTGTAAGTGTAACATAACATTCAGAAATACAATCGAGAATAGTTTTGTGGTGTTTGTATAGATGAAACATTCCTAAAACGTATAACGTAACAAAATTAAAGACGATTAAAATCTGTAATCTTTCCACTTGTATGTCATAGGAAAATACAAGAAGTTTCTGCTTTGTCTAAGGATGGTGGTAAAAAGTAATCTAAGTGGTGAGAAAGCTGTGCTCAATGTATTTAAGGGACTTAAAAGTAAAAGGAGATGCTTCATATTGTTTGACTAATTTTAAAAACTAAGTTAGAAATGCAGACGCTCTCTCGGTGCCGCGCTGGGCTAAATATCTAAATATACATTCGCCCCGGGCAGAGGCCGAAGAGTGCGCGGCTGGGGTGCACGGGGAAGAGCAGAACAGGAATGAAAGTGGTCAGGGCGGGGTTTAGGAAGGCCGCTGACCAGTGCGGCTGTCCCACAGTGAAGCGGGCGTACAGCCTGGGGAGGTATCCGTTTTCCTTGTAAATAGTTCCCTGCTTCTGCACCCCTGGGTCTTACTCTCTCACTTTTCTCTCTCTCTCGGGCGCGTGGGCGGTGTGTTGGCTTACGCTGTTGGCGGGCGGGGGCGCGGGAGAGACTGGCTAGCAGGTGGTGTCGGAGAAGAAAAATAAAGGCTTTCACTTCCTTTAATTCCGCAAGTCTTAGTTCTTGTGTCCGTCCTATCCAAACTCGAAAGTATTACAATATGTATCTGTATAGCAGGTGGTGTACAGCTTTTTAGTATAGATTACACTATTCTAAAACGTATTTCAAAAATAAAAACAATTACAATTGTAGTGTGCTCTCTGAAGGCACCAGTTCTGTAGGGTTTGGGCATTTACTGGGACAATTATTAATTGTAGCAGTAAATCACAAAATGATTCTTTTGATGGCTTTAGAATCCAACCATGCGATATAACTCAAACAACGCACACACACAGGTACTAATACACGAGGATACATTTATTAATACATAGAATATGCATATAAACCTAACAGATCTTATCGAGAGGGTTATCAGTATACAAAAGGTATATATTCAGTCAGTTACAAAGAGTTACATATATCAAGAGGACATACGTTCAGTATATCATTCATTTAGACCGTTTCGTAAATTAACTTGGTTATAACTTCTACATTAGATACTCAAAACAAGTACATAACTCTTAGGAATTAAATTGATATCAACTGGTTGGGATAACAATTGAATTCTCGAGCAGTAATGCAGTGAAGTTGAATACTCATCCAATCTCTGGGGATTCAGATCTCCTGTGGGCTCTGAAACAGTTGCAGGCTGTTGCTGTCCAATCCGCGCTCTCTGGCTCCGTGCTAGGCTGTGCTGTGCGGCTTGCGACGGTGCGCTGCTGATGCTCACTGACCGGCTAGTTAGTGTTGGCTTTAACTAGCAAAGTTTGCGCACAGGAGAAAAGATGACTGTGGGTCCCAGCAAGTCAGGAAGAAAACTGGTTCATTCCTGATGAAGTGCTAGTTCTGAATAGTGATTCAGCTGTCTACAGTTCTGACCTGTTCATGAGACCTGCTGCTGGTGCTAACCTCAGGTGGATCCTCTGGTTACTCTCTGGTAACCTCCGCTCTAGACTCTTAGAACAAAGGAAAGTTCTGGCACTCGGACACACTGGCCGTTCCGTGGTTGTCTGGGCTGAGTCTCAGGATGGTCAGGAGGCGCGCTGCGAGAATGTCCTGCCCTTGGGAGCCTTCTGCTCCTGGGCCATCCTGCCCTCGAATTCTCCTTTGAATTCCCTTTAGAAAAGTCCACAGAAGTCCACTGAATCCTCCTCAGGCTCTCTGTGTTGCCTGTTTTTACCTGGAGGAACTTCAGCTCGTTGATTGGCTAAAAGTTCCATGGGCATCAGAGTCCCACGTGGGTTACTCAGCCCTACCAGTCCCTGATTGGTTAATCAAGGTGAGATATGAGTCACTTACTCCTGACACTTAGGAATGCGGTCCAGATGTCCATCTGGCACTCCCTAGACAGATAGGCGCCAATGGATGACCATTGATCATGATAGCCAGGCTTAGCTAAGTGCTCCCCTTTGGGAGCTGTCCCTTATCAAAAGAAAACATCTTTGAATCAGCCTGCATGAATAGTTTCTCTGTGGCTGCACCACAGAGATGAACAGAGAGATGAGGCCTCATTTGGCTAAGCACAGCAACACTTAATTCTGTCTTATTAACAAGCATTGCCGCTACACAATCTAACCTTTCCATGTTTGATCCCAAAATCCCAAGAAAAATCAATCTAAACAGGGAGAAAGCTATGCTGAAAGTTTATTAAGATACTTAGAAAACAAAGATACTGTATCAATTTATGTTGCATTTGTCTGATTATGATTAAAAAACACACATAATTGAACACAAGTTTGCAATTTAAATCAATATAAATGCTTATATTGTAACGCATACTGTACAGCCTCCATTTCTCTATAAAAAATTAAAAGATCGTGTGCGCAGCCTAAGAGGGGGGCCCACTGTCAGTGACAGCTGACAATCCTCCATACACCCATGTGAAAAATTAATAATGCCAATGTAAATGTCATATTTACAATTTTTTGATAATAGAAATGTTAAGTTCTCTAAAGCTTTGTGATAGTTGACCCAGGCAGCAAAAGATCAGCTGCACTGGTAAGATGCAACACCGAAGATATGATTAATAACCTTTTAAATCTGAAGGGAGATCTAAAGGGACCCCCCACACACACACACAATAGAAGCAGGAAGCAGAAGCAGGGACCGTTGTCAGAAGGGAAGAAGGTGACTATTCATTGTTATCAAAAATGACTTAAATTCGATCATGTTGTGATATTTAGAAATATAAAAGTCAATTAATTGTCCATAATATTGCTATTCTATTTTTTCAAAGAAATGTTTGTTAAAAGAAAAGACACGGTGCCAGCTGGATTTGAATACACAACTTGTAGGTTTAGCAATCAGGCACATAGACCAGCGGGCTACTAGGGAAGTCACATGAATTGAGAGGCGAAACAGCCCTACACAGCCCTGTCGCAGTACACGAATATAATCATATTGTTATAAATTTCTTTAGATATTTCCATATTATATTAGCAGAAAAGCTTAAAACTACCACTTTTTTACACGCTATTTCACATGTTAGTTAAAGAATTGATGCTTTAAATTTATTAGTGTGTATTTTTTCTTTAAAGTACAGATGGAATCTGACTGGCTGACACCCTTCTGAAGTGGTTCCATAATATCTGGTATACAGAAAAGAAAGCGTTGATAAAAAAGCCTGGATTCTCATCTGATACAAGTATCTTTTAATACAGTCTATGATGTGCTCTTGAGGATCCTTGTGATATTTTGAGCTCTGGTTGAATGATAAGTGTCGCAGCTTAAATAATTTTAGTAGTTAGAAATTATGAAATGCTCTGTTAAAAGCAAGGGAGTTTTTATGTCCTTTGCAGTAAAAGAAAATGCCTGACAAAGTAGAACTTGGACAGATTCCAAGTGCTTGTACAAATGTGCTAAAGAAATTAGCAAAAAAAGTCATTCCTTTATCATATTGGCTAGCTAATGTCCTGTCCTCATTGGTTAGATCTACGAAATGCTGTGATGTTTGTCAAAGAAAAAACTAAAAGTATTTTCGTTTAAAATGACGGTTAGAAAGAATGTGGTCCAGCGTAATACTTTGAGTATACAGCTTGTCCAAAGTCATTCATTATTAATACTATTAGTAATATCTTCGGTAAAGGCTTTGATGCATAAATATTTCTGATAAAGGTAGGTTGTGTACTTTTGTCCAACTGAGCAATCTTGCTTTCATAAAATATACCAACTTTTTAATGACTGATGATTAACATGCTGTAATACACAGTTTAAATTTAAAAGCTCAAATGCTGTATATGAGAGGTTATGCTTTATTGGCTCCTCCTGGCAGTTTTACAAGGTGATTCCGGATACTTTCCGGCATGATGTCAAATGACGCAATATACTGCATGATACTGTGTTTTGATGCGAAACGCCCACCGGGGTATACCGCGAAATACCCCCCCCATTTTGAATGGCTGCATCTGTATGAAACCAGTTTGTTTACAAACAATGTAGACACAGAGACTCAGACAGTAGCAATAGCAATTAGCAATAGCAAAATAGCAATATTATGGACACTCTATTGACTTTTTTTTTTAAAAAGCACCATGTCTCTTTCCTAAAAGGAGGAGACACTTTATACTTTAACTCTTCAGTTCACAGAGAAATTTCACCAGAGCCTCTTCTCTTCTTGTGTCTAATTTTCAGTTTAGCAGGATTCAAGCAGGATTTAAGATGAAAGGCAGTGACCTCATGCAAGCCCAAACCATAGTTGAACCCGTTCAGAGCCTACATTACATTTTAGTGTTTCATTTTGAGCTGATACCCGAGTGGCTGGTATAATAAGTGGCACATGAATTCTTTATTCTCTGGCACAGCTTTGTTGAGGAGTAATAATCCAGGCACACTTAGCTAAAACAAATATTTATTATAATGACAAAACACACAAACTACACAATATACAACACACAAAGCTACATTATATTGTTACAAATAGGGCTGGACAGATATTTAAAACAATGGCACAACACACAACAAAACATGATACTTTATATACAGTATTTACAGACAAGGCATTTCAGAGGCCTCACATTCTGGTCACCCAAAAAACCCCACACCTCTATCATGCATTAACCCAGTGGTTCTCAAACTGTGGTACGCGTACCAGGAGTGGTATGCGGAGTGCCGCCAGCTGGTACGCCATATGACCCTGGAACTTTGTTGTGTGCACTGAAAAATCGGGAAGGCTTTTCATATTTTCTATTTTAAGACATGTCGAATACGCAGCCCACGTACTACGATACAGTGCGCGCTAATACTTGAGTGGACACAGAGCTAAAATGTATTTCCATACCACTCTATAGGAATGCGTGCTACGAACTAAGTGACCAATTGTATTTAAAAAAACGTATCTCCAGCAAATAGAGAGATAGGAGAATGTGCGTGATTTTGGAATAACGCCAATGTTGTAAACACAGGAATGCATATAAATGCGTGCTGGTAATCTTGTGAGCACAGGAAAGTGTGATAGATAACACAAAAATATTAAAGAACTGTTCTAGGTTAATTTGAGAAAAATACAATGAGTGTCTCTGTGTTTTGCTCCCATGCGCATGAAATAAAAATTTCTTTTAATTTCTGAGACAGACTCCTGAAACGGAAATGGGGAAAACTGCAAGCTTGCGGATTGCTAAAGCAGGTAAGCCCCACACTATTTTTGAAGAACCTTATTTACCATTGGCAAAAGAGCTGACACATAATATGTGTGGAGAAAAAGCTGCTAAACAGCTCGACCTGCTGCCCCCTCTGAAAGACAGTCACTCATAGAATAATTGAAATGGAAGATGATATCAAAAGTAACTCTGGTAAAGCGCGTTAAGATGAGCAGATGCTTTTCACTGCAATTAGATGAGTCTGTAGTCGATTTGGCCAGTTCACTCGTTTACATTAGATACGAGTTTGATGGTACCATGAGGACTTTCTGTTCTGTAAACCGCTATCAACAGGAACTACAGGAGAGCGCATATTTTGTTCAGCTTCTGAATGAATTTATCGAAGAGAATGGCATCGACATCGATTTGATCAGTGGTGGTACTTGGTCCAAAAAGATTGAGAACCACTGCACCTCTTAATATGCCTACAGAGGCCACAGAAGAGAGGAGCTGCCTTCTAACTAAATTAAAAGTAACCTGCGGTTACATCTCTCTCTCTGCACCCTGGATGCCACAAAATAAATAGGAGCCTATATCCCTATCCATAAAATGCACCCTAATCAAGAAAGACATTTCTAACTGAGGTATCTTTTACCCAGAAAACCCAAGTTCCCTAAAAATACAAAACAGCATGCTCTTTGATCATGAAGTAGCACCAACTCCTCTGGACTTATCTCCCCTCTCTTTGTTTCTTCTGTCTACTCTTGCTTCCCTCTCTTGCTCTGAAGGTGAACTTATACTGTGTCTTTCTGACCTGCTCCTTTGCAATCATTAATCCACAACTTGCCTAGGCATACCAAGATAAACTTTACAATTGTTTCTGCTGTGGGGGACCCCCCAGACCTCAGCAAACATCCTCTCTGCTTTGAAGCTAGAAGTGTTTACTCTTCCCAGTGTCACAAACTTTATCTAAAATCTAAGAGACACTTCTCAGTCACCCAAAGCTCTAACAATGTTATTTATTATATTTACTTTTTGATTTTATATAGCGTTTTAAGCGAATAGATAATCAGTGTCGCAGTTTAAATAAGTTTTGTAGGAGGGCTTGGACAGATTCCAAGTGCATTTTTGCAATTTACGTTGCATTGTCCAATGTTCTGTTGTAGTACAGGCTAGAATACAGTTACAGTAGTCTAAGCTTTATCAGCCTATTTAAAATAATTTTTTTGAATCCCCGGCGGAACACACTCCATAGGAATCAGCGCTTTTATACAGTATATCGCCTTTAAACACATATATTTAAAAACGCGTTTACGATTTAAATCAAAACGCGATTCAAATCAATATAAATGTATATTTTGTAACGCATAGGTGACTATTCATTGTTATTAAAAAGACTTAAATTCGATCATGTCGTGATATTTAGAAATATAAATTTGTTTGGTGCGAGTGAGGTTTTATTTAATCTCTGACCAAGGGAAACGTTTCATTTTTTCAATGAAATGTTTGTTAAAAAATAAAGTCATAGTTCCATGGGATTCAATCACAGACCATGTGACATGGGAGTCAGGAAACTAACACACAACGCCACCGGACTTAATAACGCAATAAAAACGCTATAAAATAATGTGACTGGGCACATAAAAAGTTTACAGCACAGTACAATAATAACTGCTGACCATGACTTTAGAAGCATAAATTACCTTACACTCAATTTAAACACAAGCTGTCTTTTTGTATGAACCTCTAAGCTGGTTCATACAGAAAATGTAGAAATGCATTAGCCTGATTATGATTTCCCAGGAGGTCTCCCATCCAGGTACTCACACCTGCTTAGCTTCAGTGGGTTGCCAGTTGTGAGTTGCAGGGTGATATGGCTGCTGGCTGGTCTACTAGTAACTCATAGCCATTCACAACAGCTGTTCACAAAGCACTTCGGTGTTCTGCCAGGCTTTTGTGGTGAAATAGAAGAGAATGAATATGAGTCATACCCCTGTACTTCCAAAGCAATTAATTTATCCAAAGTTTATGGATACGGTTGAACATTACACATAACAATTCACACAACTTGCTGAGTAGGGATTTTGCCTATTAGCAGAATTTCTTGACACTTCAGCAAGAAGATTAGGTCACAAGCAAGGATGTGCCTGTGTCTTTTTTCAGGCCACAACATGTAACATTGAACAAAAGTCTTCAATCTTCAATTTCTCTAGTATATGTTCAGAAGTTAAATTTTGGAGGAACTTTCATTGAAATAAAATAATCTCAATACTCTACATTAGAAAGCTAATTTCTCCAAATGCAGAAGACTGATGTGTCCTTTAATGTGAAAACATTTGTTTTGTACTGTACCCATCTTCAAAATAAAATCTCATACTTCTGACAAAAATGATAAGCAGTTACAGTAGCTTTATACTGTACCTTGTATTGTCTGCAGCACCAATTCTAGTGAACCATCTGCTGCCATATCATATCTCGTGCTTCATGCATGAAACACACATTTGCATGTTACCTCAAACTCACATGCTCAACCATTTAAATCTCTCATAAATTCATCCAGGCTTTCTCCTGCTCAAAGGAAAACAAAAGTTGTTACAGATAACTAAAAGCAACAAACCCTTGCAAGGTTATTAAACACTTTATAATTTTAAAGTGCACAATTTCTGAAGTTCTCTTTAACTTCACAATAACCTATAGTCATTACAGAGTGTGGAACGGTCCTGGTACTGCCCTGATATAATACTGAGCATACCTATCAAACAGAATTACCAACTGTCTGCCTGGTTTTTGTGCACTTGCTAGTTTCCAATAAATAAATATATAAAACTATTGTTTATAGATTTGAGAGAACAAGTGTAGGTTTTAATGATATACAGTATGTGTATGTGATAATTTTTATATGCTGTACACAATCCTTTGCCAGTAATTAATAATAAATTATTGTTATAGTTCTGTCACTTGCAAAAGTGAAAGTTGAAAAAGATGTCTGGCACTTGTGTGAAGTACTTACAGTATGAGTGTAGTACAATGTCTGAGGTAGGCATGAATGACTCAGCCATGGTGTTAGAAAATTATGGAATTTGTTTTGTTCTTTCATAAAGATATGTTGCAGATGAAGAGCTCTTCCTTAATCAGAAAGACAGGAGCGGTAAACTATGAGCTCTACTTGCCACTTACAATACCAACAGTACCAGCTAACTTTAGTAGTGACATTTTCATGGATCTTTTTAACAATAAAATGTACAACATCAGACTTCAGACACAATTAAACAGGCCTCAAAAAAGTCTGGTACAAACATTTTCAGCATGGAATAAACCTTTACTTTAATGGTATAAACCTTAAATGGATTCATATTCTCAATAAGATTTGGTGCTCAGTAACATGACTTAGAAAATGATAGAAGACATACGTATCATGCTTATCCTTCTATTTTTCATAATCGTAAACTCCTTAAGGCAGTTACATTTTCTCTGTTCTGACCTGGAGTTACAGAGAAATTTAAATTCTTATAAGAGATTTGTAATGAGGAAAGTCATACCAATCACTCATACAGTACCAGGATTGCAATTACAATACAAATACTTTCTTTCTGTATGTGTTTATTTTGCAGTTTGAGTCTATGGCATTCCTTTGGGGGTCTATACTCCAAGGCATGACTTTTTTATGGGAACATGACATTTTTTTAAAGTCTTTTAATGCAAGCTTCATATAAACCCTTAGCAGTGGTTACTGTCTGGAGTAGGTATTTGAATGGCACAGATTCATTGAAATGATTCAATTTCTTTTGAAAATATTTGGGATAATACATATTCCAGAAATCACAGCCATTGAATTATCCAGAAATTAATTTCTCTCAGGGTATATTTAACCCCTCATGGATGGCATTGTATGAAATGAGTTTGTAGTTCCCCATTTGCCTCTATTATGAGATGCTGTGGACACTATTTTATACATTTTAGGAGTGTCCATAGGAAGGTATGTTCTAGAAAGAGTGAACTTCTGTTTTGCCATTATTTTTAATAGGGACGTTACATGTTTACACTTGGTGCTCCTACTAGAGGAGAGGATATGATTAATCTAGGCTTATCACAGAAACTGAAACATCTGGTTGGTGAGTCTACTGTGGGTAAAATGTTACTGGTACCGCATGTTGTAAAGCTCAGTATTTTCTCTCTTGGCCTGACTTTTTGAATGTCTGAGTGTTAGAATCCATGTTGTTGCTGGTAAGGGAACAGTAGGTCCTGTGATTGACACAGTCAAAGCCTTGTACAGAGATACCATTGTAGCTGTTTGATAGTATTTTAGATGCCCTTAGTTAAAAGCATGGGAGGAAGTACTGCCAAGGGGAGGGGGGGGAGCAAGGATTTTTTCTTTGAGTTTGTGAGGTTATTTTTTGTTATATTGTGTTTCAGAAAGCAAGAAAATAAAATTTAATGTATGATAAAAAGAGAAAGAGCTGGAGTAGATCCTCAGATCAGTTTGCTACCAGCAATCAAACAAAAAAAATGGAAAGAATTGTCTCCTCCTGATTGGAACCTTGGAACCTGATTGGAAACTTTCTTGCTTATAATTTATCAGGCTACCTTTTAATTTCCACTGAGAGAAGGAAGTCACTTGTCATGCAGCTATTTTATTCTTCATTGCACAATATGCTCTAAGTTAGCAAATGAAACATGAACACTTATTGAAATAAATCAAGAATACGATTAACATGAATGTATAAACATCCAAACTATACTTTATCACATTTAATTATTGGGTTAGCTTTTTATTGAGCCGAAATGTTATAAATGTGTGAACGTCTGTAAAATGGAAATATTTATATTTTTCTCTTTTCTGTTACCTGCCTGACAGCATTTTGTATGCCATTCTGTATGTTACTGGAAAATATTAGACCCAACCTAAAGAATTCATGGGGGTAGTGGGACACAGTACTGCAAAGAGTCTCCTAAAGGGACAGAGCTATTAGTACCTATGTGTTTGAGTCTGGAGAATATAGTAAACTCTAAACATTAAGGAAATGCATGGAATCGGAAAATATAAATTGCATAGTACACAAGACTTAACTGGTTTTATTCTAGGAAAGCAGACAAGACTGAGTCATGGGACTCAGAGGATCCAAGGCTAGACTGAGTATAATAGGCTTCGGGCTTCTATTGTGACATCTACTGTAAATTACAGAAATGTTAAAAGTAAACAAAATAAAGTAACTAAAATGTGGTCTGAAATCACCCCTTTAGACACCCCTTTTACTTCACTGGTGTCAGATATGAAAGGCAATAGTCTCCCGTTCTGTCTGCTGTGTGTTACAGCAGAGGGACTCCCTGCAGCTGAAAGGGGCAGAGTAACTTGCATGCCCTCTAGTACAGTTTACACATGCACGACTTTAAAAGCTAGCAAGACATGTTTCGATTCACATTAGCTGGCGAGCCTTGTTAAAAAAACTAATGATAATGTAACATGCCACTGTTCATGAACAAAGTTATACTGAGATTTTTTAGATACGCGATTAAAAAATAAATAAATAAAAATTTGAATCTCCTGCGGATCACATTCCATAAGAATCAGCGGTTTTACAGTATATATCGCCTTTAAAGGTGGCTTCTCAAAACGCTTTACGGGATAAAAACAACCAGAACAGCAGCAACAACAATATTGTATTTCATTGCACTTTGAAAACCAAGTAATAACTTAACCATACAGTACGTGCAAACGTTTCGTATGTTGCTGTCGTGAATGCCTGCGTACCCATAAGTATCTTATTTGCCTTGAGTCCTGTCTACAGTATCTCTGTCCCACTACCCCCCTCTCTCCCTCAATTCAATTCAATTCAAGGTGTTTTATTTGCATGACAGATGGGTACAATTCTTGATGGGAATGTATACTTTGATATTTACACCCGGCGCGGCACCGAGGGAGCGTCTGCATTTATAACTTGGTTTTTAAAATTAGTCAAGCAATATGAAGCATCTCCTTTTACTTTTAAGTCCCTTAAATACATTGAGCACAGCTTTCTCACCATCCTTACACAAAGCAGAAACTTTCCGATGACTCACAGTACAAGTGGAAAGATTACAGATTTTATTCGTCTTTAATTTTGTCTGTGGAGTGTATCTTATTAAGCTCTAAATTGCATTTTGAGCGCGGTTTTTGACTTTTTTAAATTGCATTTTGGGCGTGGACAGCACATACAAGGGTTAATAAACTGCGCCAAGAAATTTAAAATAGTATTCTTTAGGTGTGAGGGTAGGAGTGGACCGCAGCAGGCATAATCAGCAAACCAGGAAAACAAAGAACAGGACAGGTGTGATGTGTATCCAGAAAGCGAGTGATCAGAAAATGGAAATGGAAAACGCAGAAAAAGGAAACGCTTTACAGGATAAAAACAATAACAACAGTAGTGGCTGGGCAAACAATTTTTTTATCGAAATACAAAATGAGATACTGTATAATGATGTGCATGAACAAAGGTATACTGCAATTTTCCTTAGATACGCGATTAATGCTTCGTAGGAGGAGGCGCTCTTTTCCTCTAGTCTAACAGTCTGTCCACAAACAAAACATTCCTGTTAGACAAGAGGAATTGAAAAAAAAAACAATTTTGTCAATGAAAACCAGTGTGTGTGTCTCTCTCTGCTGGATGTCCCTCTCACTCTCTGCTGAATGAATAAAATAATTTTATTGAAAACGCGTTTGCGATTGTCTGGTATTTAATTTGGTCCCTTTTAATTGTTTTTCGATCTACTGTATTGCTTTGAGATGCCACTTTTAAAGGCGATATGTAAAAAAAAGTTTTTTTACTTTTATAGAGAAACATGATCAGGTTTTCCCTGGTTCAGAAAAAAGATCTAAAGTGCTACACATAACTTTCTTAATTCGATGTATTTAAAGCAGTGAACTACTGTAGGTGTCACATAACATTCAGAAATACAATCACGTATTTGACAAATAAAAACGATTACAATCTAATCCTTCCACGTTTGATCCCAAAATCCAAAGAAATATAAATCTTGACGGGTAGAAAGCTATGCTGAAAGTTTATTAAGATACTTAGAAGACAAAGATACTGTATCAATTTATGTTGCATTAGCCTGATTATGATTAAAAAACACACATAATTAAACACCCGTTTGCGATTTAAATCAGAACACGATTTAAATCAATATAAATGTTTATATTGTAATGCATACTGTCCAGCCTCCATTTCTCTATAAAAATTTACTCTGTTGCACACACACACACAATAGAAGCAGGAACCGCTGTCAGAAGGGAAGATATGTTCAAAATATCGCAAATATGGATCATGTTGCGATATTTTGAAATATAAAAGTCAATTGATTGTCCATAATATCGCTATTCTATTTTTTCGAAGAAATGTTTGTTAAAAGAAAAGTCCAGCAGCAACTGGATTTAAACACACAACCTGCCAGTTGGTAGTCACGCACATAGACCAGTCGGCTACAAGACAGCTCGCATGAACAGGCAGGCGAAACAGCCCTACACAGCCCTGTCGCAGCACACGAATATAATCATACCGTTATTAAATTCTTTAGATAGGCGATTCCATATTATATTCCCTTTTAATCAAATTCTAAAAGTATGCTTGTTGACTCCGGTATCACGTTAGTTAAAGACTTCGAAGCTTAAAATGTTTAGGGAGAAATGGAATACTGGTGTGTATTTATTCTTTAAAGTACCAAGACCAGCTATATACTGTATCTTTATGTTCCAAAATTAATATCGTTTATGGCCTTCACACGCGTTGCAGTATGCTCCTATTCTTTTTATGCTCAGCTACTAAGATTTCCCTTCAGTGGTAAAATTAGATATGAATATTCAAAACTTAAACGGGCACAGTTAAGACATTAAATATACATATACATACTGTATACAGTACAGTTTGCATACGGTAATATGTTTATGTTCCTAAATCAATCTCTTTTATGAGCATGTGAAAGGCATGGTGAATCATTGTACTTTGCATGATTGGAAACAAATGCGTGATTGCGAAATGCTGTGGTGTTACTTTTACAAAGACTGTCAATGAAAAAAAGAATGTTGACCAGGGCAATACTTTGAGTTTACAGTTACAGCTTGTCCAAGGTCATTCATTATTAATACTATTAGTAATATCTTCGTTCAAGACTGATGGCCACAGCTCAAACATGAGAGGTTGAGCTTTATTAGCTCCACCTTGCGGAAATTCCGGATACTATTATTTTGCTTCGTATTATAGGAGAATTATGGTAACTAGCGGTATTTACCGGTAACTCGCGGTATTTACCGGTAGCTTGCGGTAGACTGCGTACAGCGTACCGGAAAATAATGCGGTATCGCCCGCGCATTTTGAATGGCTGCATCTGTATAGTTCAGAATAAATGCAACATTAAGTGATTAAGTAATTCAAATCACAACTTAAAAAGTATTTTTAATCTGGCCTCAATTTTGTTTTTTATGTATTGATATTGTTTTAATACTATGTTTTTAAAAGCTGCATTCAGTGTCCCTTCTAGAAAAAGTCATTTACATATTGTGATTTTTTTGCAGCTGTAAGAGATAAATTTCTTTAGATGCTCTCTTTTTGCTCTCTCTTGTCCCCTTATTTGTATCATAAGAATTTAGTCATGTGAAAATCAATTGTTTTCACCATGTGAAATTGTTATTGAATATTGTCTCATACTCTAAGGCTTCATGCTTTTGCATTATTAGCTTCTCTGTATGGTTTCCTAGTTTCTTTATAACAAAAATGCTTTTGTGACTTTCCACATCGAATTATGATAAGGAATATTGTTAGTAGTTTCTCATCATTCTTTATGTGAAGGTAATACGGTAATTTATCTTACATTTTATCAAAGATAATGAGAAGTTTCTGAATTAAACTGTTATAATTTTATTGTGGTACATTTGCATACGATTAAGTAGTTAAATTAATCATTTAAAATTGGCTTTTATGTATTTTTTTAAAGAAAAGGAACAATTTTACCACTGAAGGGAAATCTTAGTAGCTGAGCATAAAAAGAATAGGAGCATACTGTAACGTGTGTGAAGGCCATAAACGATATTAATTTTGAAACGTAAACATACAGTATATAGCTGGTCTTGGTACTTTAAAGAAAAAAATACACACCAGTATTCCATTTCTCCCTAAACATTGTAAGCTTCGAAGTCTTTAACTAACGTGATACCGGAGTCAACAAGCATACTTTTAGAATTTGATTAAAAGGGAATATAATATGGAATCGCATATCTCAATAATTTAATAACGGTATGATTATATCCGTGTACTGCGACAGGGCTGTTTCGCCTGCCTGATCATGTGAGCTGTCTTGTAGCCTACTGGTCTAGGTGCGTGACTACCAACTGGCAGGTTGTGTGTTCGAATCCAGCTGCTGCTGGACTTTTCTTTTAACAAACATTTCTTCGAAAAAATAGAATAGCGATATTATGGACAATCAATTGACTTTTATATTTCAAAATATCGCAACATGATCCATATTTGCGATATTTTGAAAATATCTTCCCTTCTGACAGCGGTTCCTGCTTCTATTGTGTGTGTGTGTGCAACAGTAAATTTTTATAGAGAAATGGAGGCTGGACAGTATGCGTTACAATATAAACATTTATATTGATTTAAATCGTGTTCTGATTTAAATCGCAAACGCGTGTTTAATTATGTGTTTTTTAATCATAATCAGGCAAATGCATTTCTACATTTTCTGTATGAACCAGCTTAGAGGTTCATACAGAAAGACAGCTTGTGTTTAAATTGAGTGTAAGGTAATTTATGCTTCTAAAGTCATGGTCAGTATTATTGTACTGTGCTGTACTGTGTCACATTATTTTATAGCGTTTTTATTGCGTTATTAAATCCGGTGGCGCTGTGTTAGTTTCCTGACTCACATTATTTAAACTGCGACACTGATCATTCATCTCTAAATAAACTTTATTTTATATAGCGTTTTAAGCGAATAGGTAATTAGATTGCTCATAATCCTAATCGCTTTTTCTACATAAACACAGCGTGATTGCTCTCTGAAAATGCTTTTCCTTTATTTTTAAAGTAGGCTCAGATTTCAACTATAGATCGTATTATTATAAACTTTCTTGGAAAAATGTATTTTATGTAAACCATGTTTGCTATTAATTCATTTAGGGCTAAAATACGTTCATTGTCTTCTAATCGAGTCGAGTTGACATTGGAAGCCTGCCACACCCGGACCGTTAAACCAACGCATTAGCACGTCAAAGCCCATTGAGCCAGTATTGGCTTTAGTATCCCCCCCTTCTCCCCTCAATTCAATTCAATTCAAGGTGTTTTATTTGCATGACAGATGGGTACAAGCAGTGTTGGGTATGTATATTGTAACGCTTACGGCAGACAGGCACTGTGTAGGAGCCGACGCACCAGAGCAGCGCCTGCATTTATAACTTAGTTTTTAAAATTAGTCAAGCAATACGAAGCATCTCCTTTTACTTAGTGCCTGAGCATACTGCAACGCGTGTGAAGCCCATAAACGATATTAATTTTGGAACTTAAACATACAGTATATGGTTGGTCTCGGTACTTTAAAGAAAACATACACACCAGTATTCCATTTCTCCCTAAACATTTTAAGCATCGAAGTCTTTAACTAACGCGATACCGGAGTCAACAAGCATACTTTTAGAATTTGATTAAAAGGGAATATAATATGGAATCGCGTATCTCAAGAATTTAAAGACCAGAAAATCGCAAACTCGTTTTCAATAAAATTATTTTATTCATTCAGCAGTTTGTGAGAGGGACATCCAGCAGGGAGAGACACACACACCGGTTTTCATTGACAAAATTGTTTTTTTTTTCAATTCCTCTTGTCTTACAGGAATGTTTTGTTTGTGGACAGACTGTTAGACTAGAGGAAAAGACCGCCTCCTCCTACGAAGCATTTCGTTGATCCGATCACGAATTCTTTTCCAGTCGTACGCAGCAAGGGTTGAGAATCTTCGATTCACCATCGTACTAATGGTTTCCCAGAGATTGCAAGGCAAGGCACTTTTGCCTCTGGACCCATCGAAATTTACAGACGTGGTCCACCCCCAGTAAATTTCAAAAGTCACAAGATTTCGAAACACGAGGGCGGCGTAGCGGTCGGCTCTTGCTTTCCCATCTATGCCGATGCACTGCGAGTACAACCCCCCCTCCATCTCCTGGGTGATGGGTAGCAGTTGGACATCTGGGAGAATTATTCTTCCCACTGGCATCTGTGAATTCCGCTGTGCTTCCTGGGGGGAGATAGGCGGCGGGGACAGCATCAACAGATTCCTGCGCGGTGGTGAACTGAGAGGCCGGGATGGAGTGTCCTGAGGCGGTGTGTGCTCTGCGGGGGGCAGAGCTTCCGCCAGGCATTGCAACCTGCGCGGTGGGGAGAGGCACTTTTCGGGAGACAGCTGCTCAACTGTTTGACTGCTGGAACATACTGTCTCCTTCCTCTGCATTTTCAGGAGTGTCTCTAGCCTCCCAATCCTCCCCAGTAATGCATCGTACTGCTCCCGCTGCTGCCGAAATGTCTCCATACAGGTGCTGCTTCTACAGGTTGGCACCCTGGCCAGTGGCCGAGAGCAGAGGCCCACGGCCTGTGGCAAAATAACATAATTCATGTAAGAAATAAAGTCACACAGTAGTATTCATCAGTCACGGGACAGAAGTCAAAATAAACTTTTCTTTTTTTCCGTCTTACCGCTTTCTTTTTTACTGTCCTGGTTGTAGATTGTTTCGCCCGTGCGGTGTTTTCTTGAAGAACAGGCTACGAAGAAATAATTATAATTGAATTTAAAATTCAAAACGGCAATAATACCTTGCAATATGCGCTGTAATCGCGTATTTCAGATGAAGTCTGCTGTATTTGCTTACCCTTTGCTCTTTGGAAGCTGGGGCGGCAGAAGCACCCCGTCTCTTCCCGTAAAAGGCCTTGGTCTCCATACTGTACTATGGTCGCTGTAGTGCAGGTTCGCAGTTTTTTTTTTTGTGATGGGAGCTCACCCAATCCCTTGGTGTCTTTTATGCTATATTCACATGTACGGCTAGAGTGTGTTCATTGTCTTCCAATGAAAGGCGGGTGCCTTTTGCCGAAGTCGGGAGACATTGGAGGCTTGCCACACCCGGACTGTTAAACCAACGCATTAGCACGTCAAAGCGCATTGAGGACCCGGGCGCAATAGTTGTTTTGTCCCTTGATTTACTGATCTGCATTAATTAAATCTTGTCAGTCAGGTCTTTTTTTCTCTATTTCAATTGTCGTTTACACATGCACGACTTTAAAAGCTAGCAAGACAGGTTTCGATTCACATTAGCTGGCGAGCCTTGTTAAAAAAAACAATGATAATGTAACATGCCACTGTTTGTTCATGAACAAAGTTATACTGAGATTTCCTTAGATACGCGATTAAAAAATAAATAAAAATTTGAATCTCCTGCGGAACACATTCCATAAGAATCAGCGGTTCTACAACATATATCGCCTTTAAAGGTGGCTTCTCAAAACGCTTTACGGGATAAAAACAACCAGAACAGCAGCAACAACAATATTGTATTTCATTGCACTTTGAAAACCAAGTAATAACTTAACTCAGTACGTGCAAACGTTTTGTATGTTGCTGTCTTGAATGCCTGTGTACCCATAAGTATCTTATGAAACGCCCTGTTAAAAGCAAGGAAGTTTTTATGCCCGTTGAAGTAAAACAAAATGCCTGACAAAGTATGGCTTGGACAGATTCCAAGTGCTTGTACAAATGTGCTAAAGAAATTATACTTTGAGTATACAGCTTGTCCAAAGTCATCCATTATTAATACTATTAGTAATATCTTCAGTAAAGGCTTTGATGCATAAATATTTCTGATAAAGGTAGGTTGTGTACTTTTGACCAACTGAGCAATCTTGCTTTCATAAAATATACCAACATTTTAATGACTGATGATTAACATGCTGTAATACACAGTTCAAAATTAAAGGCTCAAATGCTGTACATGAGAGGTTAAGCTCCCCCTGGCGGTTTTACAAGGCGACGCCGGATAGTTAGTCACGTGACACACGTGAAATGCGTGATACCGCGTGATACCGCGACACGCCCACCGGGGTATGCCGTGAAATACCTCACCCATTTTGAATGGCTGCATCTGTATGTGTTGTGTGTCTGTTGGCCTGGACCCGCCTATTTTAAAGATCCTATTATGACATGCCGATTGGTATGCCACAACACATCATCAGAACAAACATCAAATAACCATTTTAACACCACATTTTAAATTTATTATGTTTTATATTTATGGTAAATCTTACAAATTCAATTCAATTCAATTCAACTTTATTGTCATTAAACTTACACAGTTGCATAGTATAATGAAAAGTGTTTCTCATTTGTCACTCAGGTGCAGAATATGTAAATAGGAGAGAAGATAAGACAATAGACAGTAACACAAAAGCAATAACAGTAACATGTAATAACATAACATAAATAACATGTAATCAAGTAATCAAAACTGTGCAAAATTCCGCAAACAGAGAAAATATAACAGGACAAAAACAGTGCAAGGTAATTCTTGGAACAGTGCAAAAATAGTATGGTTAATTAATAAATATTAAATATTATTACGACTGGTACAGTTTTACTGGGCTATTGAGGGGACAGTACAATTTTGGCTTACATGTGTGTGTAGTGGTGTAGGAGTACAGTCATTGTGGGTACAGGAAGACATTAGGAGAGATTATAATATGGTGGGAGGGAGTGGGGGCGTCACCAACTTGACAACTCTGTGGAAGAAGCTTTTTTGGAGTCTAGTTGTGTGCGACTGGAGTGACCGGAACCTTCTGCCAGATGGTAGGGGAACAAACAAGTTATGACTGGGGTGAGTGGGGTCAGACATAATTTTGGTGGTTTTTTTCAGACTCCTGGTGTTGTATATTTTCTGGATGGATGGTAAGGCACTACCGATGATGTGTTGGGCAGTTTTGACCACCCACTGTAGTGCCTTACGGTTGGATGTGGTGCAATTGCCGTACCAGACTGTGATGCAGCTGGTCAGTATGCTCTCCACCATACATCTGTAGAAGTTGCTGAGGATCTGTGGATGTAGGTGTACAGATGCAGCCATTCAAAATGGGTGAGGTATTTCGCGGCATACCCCGGTGGGCGTGTCACAGTATCACGCAGTATCACGCGGTGTCACGTGTGTCACGTGACTAACTATCCGGCGTCCCCTTGTAAAACCGCCAGGGGGAGCTTAACCTCTCATGTACAGCATTTGAGCCTTTAATTTTGAACTGTGTATTACAGCATGTTAATCATCAGTCATTAAAATGTTGGTATATATTATGAAAGCAAGATTGCTCAGTTGGACAGAAGTACACAACCTACCTTTATCAGAAATATTTATGCATCAAAGCCTTTACTGAAGATATTACTAATAGTATTGATAATGGATGACTTTGGACAAGCTGTATACTCAAAGTATAATTTCTTTAGAACATTTGTACAAGCACTTGGAATCTGTCCAAGCCATACTTTGTCAGGCATTTTGTTTTACTTCAACGGGGCATAAAAACTTCCTTGCTTTTAACAGGGCGTTTCATAATTTCTAGCTACGAAAATGATTTAAAATGCGACACATCATTCAACTAGAGCTTAAAATATCACAAAGGAAAAATACACACCGGTATTCCATTTCTCCCTAAACATTGTAAGCTTCGAAGTCTTTAACTAACGTGATACCGGAGTCAACAAGCATACTTTTAGAATTTGATTAAAAGGGAATATAATATGGAATCGCGTATCTAAAGAATTTAATAACGGTATGATTATATCCGTGTACTGCGGCAGGACTGTGTAAGGCTGTTTCGCCTACCTGACCATGCGAGCTGTCTTGTAGCCTACTGGTCTAGGTGCGTGACTACCAGCTGGCAGGTTGTGTGTTCGAATCCAGCTGGTGCTGGACTTTTCTTTTAACAAACATTTCTTCGAAAAAATAGAATAGCGATATTTTGGACAATCAATTGACTTTTATATTTCAAAATATCGCAACATGATCCATATTTGCGATATTTTGAATATATCTTCCCTTCTGACAGCGGTTCCTGCTTCTATTGTGTGTGTGTGTGCAACAGTAAAGTTTTATAGAGAAATGGAGGCTGGACAGTATGCGTTACAATATAAACATTTATATTGATTTAAATCGTGTTCTGATTTAAATCGCAAACGCGTGTTTAATTATGTGTTTTTTAATCATGATCAGGCTAATGCATTTCTACATTTTCTGTATGAACCAGCTTAGAGGTTCATACAGAAAGACAGCTTGTGTTTAAATTGAGTGTAAGGTAATTTATGCTTCTAAAGTCATGGTCAGTATTGTTGTACTGTGCTGTACTGTGTCACATTATTTTATAGCGTTTTTATTGCGTTATTAAATCCGGTGGCGCTGTGTTAGTTTCCTGACTCACATTATTTAAACTGCGACACTGATCATTCATCTCTAAATAAACTTTATTTTATATAGCGTTTTAAGCGAATAGGTAATTAGATTGCTCATAAACCTAATCACTTTTTCTACATAAACACAGCGTGATTGCTCTCTGAAAATGCTTTTCCTTTATTTTTAAAGTAGGCTCAGATTTCAACTATAGATCGTATTATTATAAACTTTCTTGGAAAAATGTATTTTATGTAAACCATGTTTGCTATTAATTCATTTAGGGCTAAAATACGTTCATTGTCTTCTAATCGAGTCGAGTTGACATTGGAAGCCTGCCACACCCGGACCGTTAAACCAACGCATTAGCACGTCAAAGCCCATTGAGCCAGTATTGGCTTTAGTATCCCCCCCTTCTCCCCTCAATTCAATTCAATTCAAGGTGTTTTATTTGCATGACAGATGGGTACAAGCAGTGTTGGGTACTGTATGTATATTGTAACGCTTACGGCAGACAGACACTGTGTAGGAGCCGACGCACCAGAGCAGCGCCTGCAATTTTTATATTTATAACTTAGTTTTTAAAATTAGTCAAGCAATACGAAGCATCTCCTTTTACTTAGTGCCTGAGCATACTGCAACGCGTGTGAAGCCCATAAACGATATTAATTTTGGAACTTAAACATACAGTATATGGTTGGTCTCGGTACTTTAAAGAAAACATACACACCAGTATTCCATTTCTCCCTAAACATTTTAAGCATCGAAGTCTTTAACTAACGCGATACCGGAGTCAACAAGCATACTTTTAGAATTTGATTAAAAGGGAATATAATATGGAATCGCGTATCTCCAGAATTTAAAGACCAGACAATCGCAAACTCGTTTTCAATAAAATTATTTTATTAATTCAGCAGTTTGTGAGAGGGACATCCAGCAGGGAGAGACACACACACCGGTTTTCATTGACAACATTGTTTTTTTTTCAATTCCTCTTGTCTAACAGGAATGTTTTGTTTGTGGACAGACTGTTAGACAAGAGGAAAAGACCGCCTCCTCCTACGAAGCATTTCGTTGATCCGATCACGAATTCTTTTCCAGTCGTACGCAGCAAGGGTTGAGAATCTCCGATTCACCATCGTACTAATGGTTTCCCGGAGATTGGGTTAAAAAAAAAAAAAAAAACATACTAACAACTGTGCCATCCTACTCCTTAGTTAATACATTTTATTATTCATGAACAGTTAACATTGTTAGCAAAATATTTTGAATTAAATTTAACCCTATTTTTTCTTTAGTTTTGTATTTAACTTATTATATGATAGTCAGACTTAATGTATATTTGAACAATGAAAATATATTTTTTCAAGATTTTACATTAAGCACTTAAAATTAATATGGTTAATAATAGTAAACTGTAACATGCTGTAACAAGATCGGTTACAAGAAGAAAATGCTTTCAGAGAAAATGTTTCAACCAAACCTGTTCCCACACACCCCGCCCCCACTACCATTAGAATATACACAAACATTTTAGCATTTCATTCTGAGCAGAAGACCCTCACACCTGAAGAGTGCTGGCTGTGACGAATTAAACCAGTTTTACAGGTTTCAATCACAGACCATGTGACATGGGACTCAGTAAACTAACAGCGCCACCGGATTTGATAATACCTAACCAAAATCTGCAATATGGAAACAGAACCTGTGTGATTGTTGATAGATGATGTACTCGTAACATTTTTTCAAGACGAACTACAACATTTAAAAAATGACTTGTATGTACTTGATATCTCTAATCAATCCACGGGTCCCAGCACAAAACGAAAGTAAAACGCATACTGTTTCGCGCTTCTTATTAGTTGCTCAAAAGTAATTTGACCGTATGAAATGCATAATATAAACCTAGAAACATATACGTGAGCAGTACTTAAGCACTGTAGTATCGGTGTTAAGACATACCTCTCAAATACTGTAAATCAAGTTAAAAATATCTCAAGACCGATTCTGGTCGTAATGAAACCATGCAAGGGAGTTTTTATGTCCGTTGCAGTTCTTTTGCAACATGAATATAATTATAACGTTATTAATTTCTTGAGATACGCGATTCCATATTATATTCCCTTTTAATCAAATTCTAAAAGTATGCTTGTTGACTCCGGTATCACGTTAGTTAAAGACTTCGAAGCTTACAATGTTTAGGGAGAAATGGAATACCAGCCATATACTGTATGTTTATGTTAAGATTTCCCTTCAGTGGTAAAATTAGATATGAATATTCAATTCTTAAACGGGCACAGTTAAGACATTAAATATACATATACATATTGTATACAGTACAGTTTGCATACGGTAATATGTTTATGTTACGCGATTAAAAAATAAATAAATAAAACTGGAAGGTCCAGCACCACCATTATGTTTATATGGTTGTTTTTGTTGGTTGGTTGTTATTATGGTTATTAATAATACGATCTATAGTTGAAATCTGAGCCTAAATAAAAAGAAAAAGCAAGTGATTAGGTTTATGAGCAATCTAATTACTTATTCGTTTAAAACGCTATATAAAATAAAGTTTATTATTTATTTGCTGGACAGAGCGGTGAACATTATTATGCATAAGACAAAAATAACGATCCTGATCAGTTTAGAAATCTGTGTACGCTGTAAGGTTTTTACTTCTTAAACTTTTAAAATACACGTTTTGAATAGAAAGAAATCCTCTTCCTGGTAGTGTGTATAGCACGCCAGCACGTCTTTTTTCTTCAATCAGAAGGGTGTCAGATAGTGTCAGCCAATCACCATTCTGCGTTGGGTAGCAACGGGTGACTGTTCTCAGGCGGAAGATGTAAACAGCTTAATGTTCGTGTTAAATAATTTTTTTTAATTCAATTAAACAGGCACAGTTAAGACATCAAATATACATATACATACTGTATACAGTACAGTTTGCATACGCTAATATGTTTGTTACGCGATTAAAAAATAAATAAATAAAAATGAAAAGTCCAACACCAGCTGGATTCGAACACACAACCTGCCAGCTGGTAGTCACGCACCTAGACAAGTAGGCTACAAGACAGCTCGCGTGATCAGGTAGGCGAAACAGCCTTACACAGTCCTGCTGCAGTACACAGATATAATCATACCGTTATTAAATTCTTTAGATACGCGATTCCATATTATATTCCCTTTTAATCAAATTCTAAAAGTATGCTTGTTGACTCCGGTATCACGTTAGTTAAAGACTTCGAAGCTTACAATGTTTAGGGAGAAATGGAATACTGGTGTGTATTTTTTTCTTTAAAGTACCAAGACCAGCCATATACTGTATGTTTACGTTCCAAAATTAATATCGTTTATGGCCTTCACACGCGTTACAGTATGCTCCTATTCTTTTTATGCTCAGCTACTAAAATTTCCCTTCAGTGGTAAAATTCAATATCTACAACGGGCACAGTAAAGGCGTTTACAGTAAGTCTTTCTACGACAGACCAACGGACCACGAGTGCCCCTGTCGGTTAACCAATCACGCACCGCGGTATCGCGTGTCATCTTACCTGCGGTATCTGTACTGCGGTGTCTGTACCGCGCACTTTGGCTGCATCTGTATTTTCTTCAGCCTTCTCAGGAAGTACAGCCGCTGTTGTGCCTTCTTGATGAGAAGAAGTTCAGTGTCCATGTAAGGTCCTTAGAGATGTGAACACCTAGGAATTTGAAGTTATTCACCATCTCCACCACAGACCCTTCTATGTAGATGAAGAGTAGATGGGAGTGAACTTTTCCTTGTCTTCTGAAGTCAACAATCATCTCTTTGGTTTTGCTGATGTTGCGACATAGGTTGTTGGTTCGGCACCAGTCTGCAAGTTGTTTTATCTCCTCCCTGTAGGCAGTCTCATCATTGTCAGTGATCAGGCCCACGACTGTGGTATCGTCAGCATACTTGATGATGGTGTTTGTGCTGAACTTGCCAGTACAGTCATGGGTGAACAGGGAGTAAAGCAGTGGGCTGAGCACACAGCCTTGAGGGGCACCGGTGTTAAGGGTGAGTGTGTTGGAGATGAGGTTGAGCCATCACAACTGCTTGATCACAGAGGCTTTCTCCCCCTGTACTTACCCCCAAATGGTGAATGTTTACCCAAATGGTAAATGTTTACACTAAACTCCTGATGACAAAGGAAGGTTTCTATTTCCTCTGGTTACATCAAAGACAGGAGGGGGAGGGGACGTGTATATTTAAGTTCTGTAGGACCATATCCATTTTGAACTGCGATCGGTACTATAACTATTATGGTGCTTATTGTAGTTCCTTGTATGCATGCAGTAAAGCTTGGCTGGACGAACGAACACTTCAGGCTAGAATTTCTTGGTTTCTATGATTTGGCGCTGCTTGCAGGGTACTTCAACGACACGAGACTTTCCCACCCAGCAACCTAGACGGCATTCTGTGCACAAAATCAGAGGTAGGGACTACTCTTTCCAAAAGTCCCGACTCTCTTGTGCTGTGGTGGGGAGGCTCCCTTGTCCAGCGAGTACAACCTAAGTGTAAGTTTGCCAAGCCAGCAGGAATTCCCTGGCCCAAGGGAAGCACCGGTGCAGTTGTAGGTAAGTGCTGTAAGGCCCGATTCTGTCCCGGGCAGGCATTTTCTGTTTGGTGCTGTAAGTTCCGGTTCTCTCCCGGCGAGTGTCTGTGTTATTTGTTGGGAAGCCCAGGTGTACTTCGGTGTTTTATTGTTTTATTACTGTTTTATTGTTTCATTGTTGTTCCATTGTTGTTTTCAGAATGGAGTAAGAAAAAAAGGTTGAAGGAAACTGAAGAAAAATTGAGGAAAAAATTAGGTCTGCCAGAGGGTGTGTGGGATGTTGCAGCTTGTGGAAAGGTGTTTGAATACTGGGTGAAAAGTACTCAGTGTGTGTCAGAAGAAGCTGAAAAAGAAATATGGATGATCAAATGGTTTGGTCTGAGCAAGACTGTCAGAAAGTGTCTGACCAGAGGTGTCAGGATAAACAGACTTAAATTGGAATAAGTGATGATGTGTTTATGAAATGTTATGCTGTTAAAAGAGATACATGTAAAGGCAAAACTTTAAAAATCATTTTAACAGGGCCTGGGTGGACTCTTTTTCAGTGTGAGCACAAACAGATCTGCTTAAGGGAGTAGTGCAGCCCAAGGACAAGATTGCCTTGGTTCCGGCAGCAGAAACCACCTTTATTGAGTTGAAAAAAAAGCTATTTTACAGGTGCTGAGACTGGGGTTTCCTCAGATGGATTTACCACTCTTTTGTATGTAACTGTGGAAAGTGGGTTCTGGGCAGCTGTGCTGACGCAGGAGCATGGAGGTAGGCACCATCCATGGGATACTATTCGGCACCATTAGATGCTGTAGCCAAAGGGTTGGGGGACCATGAAGATTTAATACTGTTTACTGATGGGTCCTCTCTGGTGCATGAGGGGAGAATGGAGAGCAGGCTGGGCTGTTACAACATAATTTGATGTGTTAACAGCTGGAAAGACGCCCCCACTGCCTCAGCACAGCAAGCCAAGTTGAGAGCAATGATTGAAACTTGTATTGTAAATATGCTAAAGGAAAAACAGTAACAATTTAAGCCTACTGTATACTGTATATGTATTTGGGGTGTGCCACGATTTTGGATGGCTGTGGAGGAATAGAGATTTCCTCACCAAGGCAGGGACTCCAGTTAAGAATACTGGATTGATCTCTGAACTGTTAGAAACTTTGCAGCTGCTGAATGAAGTAGCTGTGATAAAGTGTAAATTATATAATAAAATAATATCTCCAGTAACTCGGGGGAATGACTATGCAGATGCGGCTGCCAGGGAAGCCGCCCTGAGAATGCAGGTCTGAGACCACTGTTGGTGGGAAAAAATGTGTCACTGCAGGATGATGAGGTGTGGCGCTGCCAGCAGACTGAATCCCCTGCATGCCCTCACTGCCTAATGTCTTATGTTGCCTGAAATTGGAGATCGGGGTAATGGTGTGCTGGTTTTCCCAATGGGTGGGGACTCCCCTGCCGCTTGGATTCTAATCAAGGGACACACTTCACTAGAAAGGTGTCAGGCGATTGCCTCACCGGGAGTGATGTGGGATCTTCACTGCCCCCATCATCCTCAGTCTTCAGGGAAAGTGGAGAAGGTTAATCGAACCCTCAAGAAGAGACTCACCAAGTAGTCTGTGTGAGGGGTCTCCTGGATGAACTCCCTCCCCGCGGAGCTGAGATGTTTGAGATCTGGGACCAACCGGACCACAGGACTAAACCCTTTTTGAAGTTGTCAGGGAGGCCAATGTATCTCACTGACACTTTTGTTGCCCACCATCATGATCTGAGACAATTAACTAATTCTGTGTTGCAGTATTTTCATTTGCTTTCACAGGCCAATGGCCTCACCACCCACCAAGTAGTGAAGGTGGCCTGGGAAAAGACCATTCCTGGAGGCCAGGACCTACAGCCGGGAGAGTGGGTGTGGATTAAAAAGATACAATCCCAGACGCTTCAAGCTGAGTGGGAGGGGCCATAACAAATGCTGCTGATGACAGACTGTGAAAGTCCAGAGGAAGGACCAGTGGATTCATGCCTCCTTCTGTCGACGTGTCCAACCTCCGGTGGAATCCACAACATAAAGACTATTTTTATTTTTTGTTTTTATTAGTAGTGTTGTTTGTGTGTATAATTGTTATAATCACATGTATTAAGAGTATAGTCACTGCTTTATGTCACCGCATCACCACCAATACAAATGTTAGGACAGTACACATGTATGAAGTAAAGTTTTGTAAAGTACATTTTTTGTTGAAAAATGGAAGCTATGTTCCTATTTTCCAAGGGGGGATTGATGAAGCCTGCTAATGGCTTTTACATGCTGAACTCTAACCATCACACCTGCATGATCACAGAGGCTCTGTAACCGTCATCCCTGCTTGATCACAGAGTCTTTCTCCCCCTGTACTTACCCCCAAATGGTGAATGTTTACCCAAATAGTAAATGTTTAAACTAAACTCCTGATGACAAAGGAAGGTTTATAATTGTGTAACGTTGCATTGCAGGCAGAGTTAGAACTGCAGTGATCGATCTTCTTCTCTCAGTTGAAACCGGCATAGCCCATCGGGCACTGGCAGAAATAACCCCAATCGGGGTTGTTGGCGCACCATTCGCCATTGAAGCAGGTTCTGTTGGCGCATGTCATGGCACTCAGCTCGCAGTGATTGCCTGAGGTGAGGAGCCAAGTAATTATGCACATTCTTCCCCCTAAATTTTATCTTCAGTCAAGATGAATGGGACCTCAAATACTGAAAACAATCCTCACATCACATTCTCATTAATGTTACTGTGAATGGGCTGTAGGCTTAAACAAGTTGACATCTCTTGTCTGAACTACATTCTCCAGGAAGGTGTGAGAGCTGTCATACTTAGGGTATGTCACAGTCACTAATCAGCTCCATAGCACAGTGTTTTTTGAGTTTGAAGATTTGAAGACTGAAAAGTGGAAGAGCATGTAGTATATGTCTTCTCCCTTTACTGTGACCTTGTTTTGGTGGGTAAGCTTGTGTGTCTCAATGCCTATAATCATCCCTTACATTTATTTTTAAAATTTGGGATTGTGAGGTAAAGTAGTCTTGTTTGAAATTAAACTACCAACTATTAACACAATACAGTTAACACAATAAAAAAACTCAAAAATGAAAAACAAAATTTGGTGCCTGCACACAAAGCAAAACATTTGTTTAAAATCCCATTACCTCCTATGGAAATATAAGTTGCATATGTTTTAGACTATAAAATCTACTGCACACATCAATCTGCAGTATAAACTATTTAATCTTACATAACATTCCTCTAGATGCTTAATCAATTTTCAATACTTTTTTCTTAAATAAAGCTTCTAATTAAAATGAAGCCTTATTAATTTCAAAAGTTGGCACCAGCAAAATATTGTATTGCTGTCCAAGAAAATCAATAACTGTTCAAGATGTCTCTGCATCTTCTGAAGAAGCAATTGTTGTTTAAACATTTTGATTTTTGTCAATGATGACATTATAAAATTGAAGCAGAAATAGAAACTCAGATATACTCTGTTCAAGCTACAAAAACATACATGTGCAGGATTTCTGTTTCTGCCATTTAATTGGTGTGTTCTTAAGGAAAACAAATGCAAAACTCTGCAATTTTTAAAATAAGATCAAAGTTAATAAGGTATTTAGCTATATACACCATCCATTCATTTTTTACAGCTTCATTCAATTCAACGTCAGGCCTATCCTGGCAAGCAACAGATGCAAAGCGGGGTACACCCTAGATGGGATACCATCATAGGGCACACACATTCACACTTGCACCAGGGATAATTTTCCCAGAAGCTAATGAACTTATCAGTACGGTTTTGGACTGTGGGAGGACACCAGAACACCTGGAGGAAACCCACACGAACATAGGGTGAACATACTGTACAAACTCGACACAAATAGAACCCCAGTTCCAGAACTGGGCTCCAGCGCTACAAGGCAGCAATGCTAACCACTGAATCACTGTGCTGCTTTATATAAAGCTTTTTTTTTATAATACACACTGTCAGTGATTAAATTAGCTGTGTAATACAGATCCATATATAGTACTGACTGCAACAGTAATTAGGACTACTTTTATATGTGTTTTTGGTTTGTTTTACATACTGTACATTTAACATTTATAGTATATTATGTAATGACTCTGCAAACAAGACATTTCTGGAATATTTCTTATAAAAAGTAGCTTGTATGTAATAAACGGATGCAATACTTATGGTGAAGTACATTACATTCACAATACTAGCAAGTCACTAGTCTGGGTCTTTTTTAATGGCTTTCATTTATTAAATTTATTAATTTTGTATAATAATTAATAATTGCTTACACTTATAAAGCGCTTTTCTGGACATTACATTCAAAGCTCTTTACAGGTAATGGGAATTCACCTCCACCACCAGTGTGCAGCATCCACCTGGATGATAAGACGGCAGCCATAGCGCGCCAGAACACTCACCACACATCAGCTATTAGTGGAGAGGAGAGCAGTGATGAAGCCAATTCATAGATGGGGATTATTTGGCACAGTACATTAAATGTAGGCGAGACTTTAACATATCAACGGAACACACAGGGCAAGGGAGACTGCCAGAAGTCTTTCAAACAGGAACAAAACAGGATAGGAACATGCCACTTGGCATCCTGCAATCTGTTTTATTGCTCTCTGGTTAACACTGGTGTGAAAAATTGCAGGCTTCAGTTGCAGAAAGACATTTGTCTTAGGTCCAACAGAAAACATTACCTGTGCATAGTCACTGTCTTGACCCTTCTCTCTCGGTCTTCCACAATAGTCACTTTATATGAACCTAATAGGGCACCTCTTGTATGCACTGGTAATCAGTGTTCTTCATTTAGATCCACAACTACACTTGTAACACTTGCTAGAGCATCAGTTTTCACCACGTTGAACGTGATTTCTTAAGAGAGAAAAAAATCACTTGTCAGTGTCATTTCAGGTATAAACCTTACTAGCAGGAAAAGGACAACACAGAAGATAAATAATTCACCCAGTTGGTACGTATGCACTTTGATTTAATAAAGGGATTGCAATTTAACATATTCATGAGTAAATATTCATAAATCTATCAGAATTATGTGCAGACCATTATTGTGCTAATTTATATAAACCAATATGTATTTTAGTAAAGTTTTATACTAATCTGTTGCATTTAATTTAATTTTATTTCCAGAACATATCTGAATAAGCCATATAACTGAGATTGTTTCTCTTGCCTTTGTGTACACGTGTGCATATTATTTATATATATATATAAAATAAACTATTAAATGTAATATAAAACGTTTTTTCAGATTTTCACATTTTCATCACCTGTTTTTTTCATATACTGTACATGCTTTTCAATAATAACATTTTTGTTAAACAAATAATTTGACACAATTTACTTCATAGTTTAAGATGTAAAAAGCAAAGGAAATCACAGATATAGTGTATCTGTAAATGGAAAGAAAGACTAATTCTCCATGAAATGGGATGTTTTATCAAGGATAAAGAACTAAACTAAATTAAGAATTTAAGTTGTACTGTATACTCTTTAGACTTTTAATTTTAAACTGTGTATTACAGCATGTTAATCATTATACATTAAAAAGTTGGTATTTTATAAAAGCAAGATTGCTCAGTTGGACAAAAGTACACAACCTACCACCTTTATCATAAATATTTTAATTATGCAGAAATATTTTATGCATCAAAGTCTTTACCGAAGATATAACTAATAGTATTAATAATAATTAATAATGAATGACCTTGGATAAGCTGTAAGCTCAAAGTATTACCCTGGTCCACTTTCTTTGTAACCGTTTTTGTAAATGAAAAGACTATTTTTTAATTGACAAAAAGTAACACCACAGCATTTCATTAATCCGATCGGGTATTTGTTTCCAATCATACAAAGTAAGTTTTGAGAATCTCCGATTCACCATGCCTTTCACATGCTCATAAAAGATATTAATTTAAAAACATAAACATATTATGTGAACTGTATATTTTTTTCTCTAAAAAATGGTGCACGTAAGGCGCAAATAAAACATTTCCAAAATAACCACATGTAAGACTTTGATGCTTAAAATGTTTAGGGAGAAAGTGGGATGCAAGTGTGTATTTGTTCTTTAAAATACCAATACCAGCCATATACAGTTTGTAACATAGGGATTTCAATATCTTTTTATTTAGTGGTTACATTAGTGACAAAGGCTAAACTCTTAGCTTCAGTAACGTGTACGCCGTATCGCATACCTGTTTGTAATGACAATATAGCGTCGATAATATTTATTATCAATAACAATATCGGTAGCAGTTTAAAATTATTCATTGTTATTAATAAATGACTTAGCTTTGAACATGTTCTGATATTTAGAAATATAAAAAATGAGAATATAGTGTTCATAACATTTGCTATTTTATTTTTTCAAAGAAATTTTTATTTGTTAAAAGAAAACTCATGGCGATAGCTGGGTTTGAACGCCAGACCTAGATAAAACACAATTACAATATATAGAGGAGACCGTGGATGGTGGTACTAAGAAAAGCAGAGGGGTGAAGAATGGAGCCAGTTAAGAAAAGGCTTTTCTGAAGAAGAGGGTTTTGAGTCTGGATTTGAAGGAGTTTAGAGAAGGTGACTCTCCAATATCCCTGGGGAGAGAGTTCCAGAGCTTGGGGGCATAACAGGAGAAGGCCCTGTCACCCATACAATGTAGATGGGCTTGGGGGACAGTAAGGAGAGCAGAAATAGAACAGTGAAGGTTGCAAGGTCTGGAGTAGGGAGATAATAGTTCAGACAGGTACTGAGGTGCCAAGCAATGCAGAGCCTTATAGATGAGCATAAGGATTTTAAAGTCTATATGGAATTTGACCGAAAGCCAGTGCAAGGACTCCAGGATAGAAGTAATGTGAACACTTGCACTAGACCTAGTCAGGATTCTGGCTGCTGAATTTTGGAAATACTGCAGTTTGTTCAGAGTAGATTTAGATACCCCAGCGAGCAGAGCATTACAGTGGTCAATTCGAGAGAACACAAATGTGTTGATCAGCTTTTCAGCCACAGTTAGCGATAGCACAGGGCATATAGCAATATTTCTAAGGTGAAAAAAGATGTTTTGACAGTATGCTGCACATGTTGGTTGAATGTGAAGCCAGAATCAAATATGACCCCAAGGTATTTCAATTTTGATTGAAGCTCAAGTACAGACCCAGTGGGCAAAAGACATATAATATACGTCTATTAAACGCATACCTTAGACGTCTAAATGTGGTCCACAATTCGTCTAGAATTAAATTCTAATATACGTCTATTGTTATACGTCAATTATACGTCTATGATTAGATGTTCATTATACGTAAATGGTTGGAGTTCTATTACACGAATACATTTAGAGGACTATTATACATATATGGTTGGAGTTCAGGATAACTTTAGAGGGCTATTATACGTATATGGTTAGAGGTCTATTATACAGATAACTTTAGAGGACTATTATACATACATGGTTAGAGGTCTATTATGCGGATAACTTTAGAGGACTATTATACGTAAATGGGTAGAGGTCTATTATACATCAAAGAAAGGTTTTACAGGTGTAAAAAACTAGTAAATCAAGCCAATGATTTGGTTTAGAAATTTATTCTGAAAATACACATTCACACCTGAAAAATATGTATTTCAAATTATACATTGTATACAGTGCCTTGCGAAAGTATTCGGCCCCCTTGAACTTTTCAACCTTTTGCCACATTTCAGGCTTCAAACATAAAGATATAAATTTTTTATTTTATGTGAAGAATCACCAACAAGTGGGACACAATTGTGAAGTGGAACGAAATCTATTGGATTTTTGAAACTTTTTTAACTAATAAAAAAATGAAAAGTGGGGCGTGCAAAATTATTCGGCCCCCTTGCGTTAATACTTTGTAGAGCCACCTTTTGCTGCGATTACAGCTGCAAGTCGCTTGGGGTATGTCTCTTGCGGCTATGCTATATGCAAGGCACTGTACAATCAATCAACAACCAACATATGGGCAATAATCATAAAAAACACAACTAGTCTTAAACTTCAGCTACAAATTCTGGTAACATGGCAATATACAGTATAGTAATGACAAACACAAACTAATTACATTAACACACTAACTCAAAACCACATTTTGATTCAAATATAAATTTTAAAATGTACAACTTCTATATTTCCAAGAAAACAAATATTACAACGGAAGTTAAGATGATTTTTGTCCACTATTTGCAAACCCTGTCTAATTGCCCTAACAGTTAGAACCAGAAATCTATTATTTTCAGTGTCCAGATCTCCTGGCCCCCTGCCTTGCATATGCATTCTTCAAGCAACGCATTGCGTGCTCCTTTATTTCTTTTTCTGTTGATGTAGGTTGGGACTTCAGCACCGCAGCTATGAGAAAATTATATAATATTACTTCCCAAATAAATGATGATTAATATCTTCTTTAGTATAATCTAAAAAATGAACGGTTTACTGAGCTCAAAGCTGAAATAAATGTATAAAATTTGGCTTGCATCATAGCAGTTGAGCAATAAAGTCTGTCCTAATTAAAGAGTACCCAAAGTTTGAAAGTACAACATAGAATAAGAATAATTAGAGAAACGGCAAAACGATTTTGTGTCATCTTCCCCATTCACACTATTTTTATGTGCCATTTCTTGCTTATTCACGTACTATTTTAATCAAAATAATTTAAGAAAGATCTGTATGTATTCAGATAGTATTATTATTATTTATACTTACTCATCAAAAGAGGATTGCTGAGATATTTGCGGATAAATACTTAAATCTTCTATGTTTGAAAAACGTGTCCAAAATGGTGACCAACAAATACTAGCAATGCATTGTGGTATATAACCGGAAAATATGCTGGGTTAGATATTTTCTCAACGTATGCGTTTATTAATGTTGTTGATATTATGGTTGAAATTTAACATTGATAATACATTGCGGCTATGTGCCCCCTGCTATGTGCTGATGTGCATGCAGTTATTAAGGATCGGTCACTGTTGTATGGTATTATATATAATGACATTATGGAATAGGATGGGGACAGGCCTGGCATCACGGGGGGAGGGAGGAGTGTCGCCCCTTCAGTTTATGTCAAAAAGATTTACCTAACTTAATTTGCGCCCTAAAAAAATAGTTGTACTTTGTCAATGGTCAGACAACACTAAATGACACTAACAGTCACTCGGACTGTTTGATGTGTAGGAGGGCTATCCGTCCAGGAATGCCACATATCAGTGTCATTATATTTAAAATCGTTATATAACTAGGATTACTTCTAGCAGTCTGTGCTTTCTGTTGGTTTTACAACAATTTTTTGGTATCGATTCAGAACCTCCATCGATGTAGATGCAAAAATGAACGCTTATGGTACATTTTGCTCCAGGCAATACAAACCACGAGAGAGACGAATAATGTGAAACTGAACTTCATCGCAAATACCATATTGCTAGTCGTTATCTTCTATCATGAAGCAGTAATCAATGGCATAGCTGCGAGATTTCTTTTGGGTAGCTGCACCATACAGCTCCGTTTCAATTGAAATATCAACCCCCCCTCAGAATTTCAGACACCCCCCTACAGATTTTTCCCCGGGCACCACGCACTGATGGAGGACTGGGTGTCCAGGAAATGGTATCAACTTTTCTCAAGAAAATAAAAATAGAAAATTTATAGGCACTCAAACATTTTACTGTTTTTTTCAGGCAGGTGGCAAGACCCCCTCTGCAAAACCCTTGTATGCCAAGCTGTCCCGGTGGGCAGTGATTTGTCGAATATAAGTATATTCACGGCGAAAATACGGCTATACGTACATATACGTCGCCGCTACATATAAGGAAGTTTTGAGTCATCTACATTTTTATGTCAGAGATTAAATTAGATAGAATAGAAACAGCCACATCAGTGTCAGGTTTGGCATGGATATATATTTGAGTATCGTCAGCGTAAAAATGAAAGCTGGGGCCATGTGATCTTAAAAGCTGACCAAGTGGAAACATGTAAATGCTGAAGAGCAAGGGGCCCAGTATTGAGCCGTGAGGGACACCGGACTTAAGACCAATTTCAGACCTGTACCGATTAAGAGAGACAAAGTGGCAACGATCAGTGAGGTAAGATTTGAACCATTTGAGAGCAGTCTCAGAAACTCCGAACACAGCCTCAAGATGAGAAAGTAAGATGTTATGGTCAACAGTGTCAAATGCAGCACTGAGATCTAGAAGGATGAGTATAAAAAGAGAACCAGAATCAGAAGCTATTAGAAGATCATTAGTGACTTTGATCAGGGCAATTTATGTGCTGTGAAGTTGACGGAAGCCAGATTGGAGGTGTTCGAAAAGGTTGTTATGTAACTAAAGTGTGACAGCACATTCTAGAATTTTAGCAAGAAAGGATAAGTTGGAGATGGAGATGAGGCTAAAATTGTTAAGATTGTCGAGAGCCGTGTTAGGCTTTTTTGGCATGGGGGTAATGGCAGCAGTTTTGAGGACCATTGGTGCAATGCCAGTGCTCATGGATTCATGTATAATACTGAGGACAATGGGACAGAGAGAAGAGAAACAGGTCTGAAATAGTGGTGGGAATGGGATCTAAAATAGATGTGGTGGGTTTCATGCGTGTAACTAGTTTACTTCACAAAATAGACTAAATTTCCGGGTTTGCGCAGTGCCATGTTCTGCAATTCACAATGAGGCAACAGAACATTCAGTGAAGTGAAGTGGCCCTATTACATTGTAAAGAAAACGGCTTGTGAATATATCTCTTTTAATCCAAAATACATATTGCTCTCGATTTCAAGATGGTTTTGCTGACATATACTACTTACTTGTAAACTACATGTAGATCACATTGAAACATTTCTGCAGTGAAATGTCTGCTGCACATCCTGTACTCATTCACTTGTACATCGCGTTATATTAGTCATTATAGTCACTAGTGAGCAGGAAGGGATGCATCACGTCACAATTTGTGGAACTCTTGCACTTGCCCATGGAGAAACCAGAGGTTTGTGATGGCATGGCAACTTACAGTACTTAAACAAAGTTCTGATTCCGTGCTTAATTTGAAATTTGTAAAACAATTTGTTATTACATCAATGAATGTATTTTGTTAGCAAGATTTAATAACTGGTCTGTGAAATTGGGACTGCAGTTCTCCTTTAAGCCAACCCTTTTTCAATCAGGCTCCCAATCCAGTTCCTCCATCCCTCTTGATAAGATGCCTTATTTAGTTACTTTGAAGTGCAGTATCGTTGCTCTGTCATTATAGCCTCAACTTTGGTGCAAATCATCTCTCTGAGAGTTTATTCATTGACTTCTCTGCTTCCTTGCACTTTGACATAGCAGTTCCTTTTTTTCCTTTTTGCCCATTTTATCTCCTTTTCTTTTTACCCGTTTTATCCTTTTTTCTTTGTACCTTATTTTTCATTTTTAAATCATTTTTTTCAGTGTCTGCTTGCAGCATCCCCTCTTTTATTTTTTTTGGCTGTTTTATTTTTAAAACAGTTCCTTGCGAATTGTCCACTAATCCTGCCAGTATCAGCTCCTACTTGTTCTTCCAGATCCTGCTCTCCATCACCATTTCTATATAATCTTAAACAGGGCACTGAAACCTGCACTTGGGCTTCAGCCTGTCATCATGCTGCAGCACAGCTTACCACCAGCTACAACATTACTCTCCCATAAACATCATTATGTATACTGTATGTTTAATTAGCCTTAAAAGTGACCCACCATTACAAACCAACCCACCATTCCCTAGCAGAGCATCTCTAATTCTATGTTTACAGAAAGGACTATGGTGTAATAATGGAGCTTGAATCTAACATATAAAATCACATTTGAGATGACTTAACCTAATAATAACTTACATACCTAGAGCATTATAATTTATTTAGAAAGCATTACAAAAAAATCTGAACAAGGAGTGGGTGGTCATTATGTACTGTATGTCAAAAATGTTAATTAAAACTGAAGATTTGTAATGTTTAGAATATTATACTAATCTCTTTTGGAGATTTCTTTAATTCCATTTATGATCTGAAACCCTAAATAAACTCATTTAATTTTGCATAGCTTTCTGTGGTCATGAAATATTGTTCAAATACATCAGACAGTTTAGTTCTGAGTTCTATTAATCTGGCTACAGTTGAAATGTTTAATAATATTAAATATAGCACAGGGGATACTGCAGTAGCTTGTAGTTCATGGGTTGCGGGTTACCACAGTTTTGTTTAAATAGTTTTTTCTGAAGAAGTTATGGGGATGCACTACTTCATAGAACTGCCTGGTGGAGCAGTGAAAGCGAAACGTGGCATGTGGAGCATTTGAGCTGTCGTGAAAAAAACGCCTGGTTTCAAATCCCGGTTAATGCTGAGGGACAATCTTTTTCCAATTACAGAAATTAAGTTGTATTCTGTTTGGACTTTTCATAATTTAAAACTGAGTATTACAGCATGTTAACAGCATGTTAAACATTAAAATGATAAAAAGTAGATATATTTTATAAAAGCTAGATTGCTCAGTTAGATATATAAAAAAATAGTTTGTTATTATACTGTAGCTTGTGAATGTGATGTACCTCTTCAAAGTTTACATCCACATACAGAAAATCTAAAGGTATATTTTTGTAGCTGAAAATAAAACAGTAGTATAACGTAATACATACCTAATGTACACACAGTAGACGGTAGTGGTAGGTACTGTAAATATAAAAAAAGTACACAACAGTATTCTGTCATGCCCTCCACATCTAGAGGGCACTCCTGCTTTGTCCTGTTCCTAGTTTCCCTGTGCTTTGCATGTTCTTCCGGTGTGTCTTGTTGTCTAGGGCTTTATATTTCCGGGTCTCCCTATCCTCCTTGCTTGGCATTGGAATCAGTTGTCGAGAGGCTCACCTCACCGGGTCACCCCACGTCTGCTACCCGAGGGCTCATGTCTCGACTCCACCTGTTACCTTGAGCCCGGACTGAACTTCTGTGTTTGCTCCATTCTTGCTACGCAAAGGTTCCTCCCGTCTCACCGGTCTCTCTCCACGGCTAGCCCCTGGCTTCAGTGACAATTCCATCTTCTTCATTAATATTTTACGCATCAAAGTCTTTCATAAAAAGTTAGAACATTTTATTCTTTTCTAAGAATACATAGTAAGCAGTAGTAAGTGTGGTTATTTTGATTATACTATGAATGAGTCCCTGAGGCATATCCTCCAACTTTCAGAATTATAAAAAATAAACCTGTAATGAGTCTGCATGAGAGAAAAGGGTACCTTTTAAGAAATTGTGTACTGCACAAAGTAGATGAATTTGACAAACAGCTAATGTTGCTTAAAGAAACTTAAATCTATCTGACCTTGGTCTCAGCAGCGGCTCTGTTAAAGTTAGTGCTAACAGACTGCACCCTTTTGAATGGATTTTTATCACCTTAATCTGTCTGGGGTCTGATGGTGTATCCCTTCCTCAGTCTAATATCTGATACATCCCCAGTAAAGCAAGAGACTTAAACCCGCTATTCATAAAACATCTGCCTTGCGACATTTCTCAGACTGCTCCAAAGTCGGGTGCAAAGTTAAATCCTCTGAAGCCTCTAAATCCTCTAAACTGACACCACAATTACCCATAATGAAAACTGCAGTACCGTAATACCTGTAATACAAAGGGCCACTACAAACTAAAACAAATCAAAGAAATTTAAACCAAGATTTACTTGGCTAAAGCTGCATCAGTGACTGGGAATGTGTATTGATGGAGAGTTAAAATAAAGTCCACTTTGCTTCCCCCTACTGCGAGATGATAATGCATTAGCTGGCTGGCTCGAAACAATCCCTCCTTTCCGAATATCCTGGAGATGGTCTGGAGTTTAATTCATTTGTGTTATTAATAAAAGACCTACTTATCTGCTTCACACTACAGGGAGAGAGGAGAATGTGATTTTTTCTGTACAAAGTGTGTTGTGTTTAAAACACTAAAACGTTAAAAGTGTTTTAAATGTTTAATTAAAAAGTAAACAAAAAACTTACAGCTTATGCAAAGATTCTAAGCTGATCACGAGGAAGAAAAATTAACTGTTTGTCGTGCATGAAAAGTGTTTTTATCTACCGAAACCTGTTTTTATGGCTTTTAAAGTCATGCAATGTCTAAATCAGGCACGTACAAATTATTGTTTCTTATTTTCTTTAAAAATTAAAAGAATCAGTTGCCCATCGTGGCATGCAATATTATGTTACATTTTTTATGTTTTTAAGAGACTTCTGAATGCTTCAACTGATGCATAAAATTTTGCATAATACATTCTCGCATTATGAACTCGCTTACACCCAGGATCTAGGTTTCTAAAAATGCAACCAGGTATTAGATATTGTTTAAATAAAAGCTGTGAAAATTTTTACAAATATCTATCTTTAACACTAACAACCCTCTCCTGTAAAAAAATGTAATGTTATGGTAACAGCAACAGGATGTTGCTGCTCCTACATGCCAGATGCATTATGGGTAAACATCCACATTATTATAGTTTCAGTGGTCTTTTTAATACCACTTTGTTATTCTCGATTATAATTATAATATATACCATTTTGTTTTTAAGGCTTGTTGTAAAGGCTTGTGTTTAAATTGCCCCACTGAATAAAGTATTTTGAATTGAATTAAACTGGTTGAACTGTTTTTTGCTCACATTGTTGATAGTATTCACATTTGCTCATTCTAATTTTTGTTTCATCATTAATATCACTTAATATTGAATATGTTGTAATATATAAAAAACTAAATAATTGTTGATATAGTGTACATAATATTTACAATTTAATTTTTTTAAAGGAATTTTTATTTGTTATTTGTGCCGAAAGCAGGAATCAAACTTGGGCTTCCACAATACGAGGCACACAACAAAGCCTAAGTAATAGATAGTTCTTCTAAGTTATAGATGAAAAGGACAGGCAAAATGTTTCCAAGTCATTACGAGTGAATGAGTTAAAGAAAGTGGACTACGGTAATACTTTGAGCTATATAAATATTATTATAAATTATATTTAGATCCTTAAATTACTATCTTTATTAATTTCTTTACATAAGCGATTCCATTTTATATTGCCTATTAAGCGGATTCTTAAAAGTACACCGTTTTTTACTACGAAAATGAGCGCAAGTATTCATAGAAAAAGTTAAAAGATTATAACTTTTTTATAAAGTACATAAACTTAAAATAGTCAGAACTAGCACATCTAAAAAGTTCCAAAATAACCACAGTAAGTGACCAAGTAAAAGACTTTCATGAATAAAATGTTTATGAAAAAAGTGGAATACTGTTGTGTATGTTTTATTTAAACTACCACTACTAGCCATATACAGTATGCATAATATATTTATATTCCTAAATTAATATTGTTTACGACATTTAGAGACATTATGCTCTTCTTATTTTTATGTTCAGCTATAAAACTTTCCCTTCAGTTGTAAAAATTCCATATTATTATTCGATATTTAGCAGATTTAAATGTGCACAGTAGAGAGATTAAATGAAGCAATGATTTCACTTAAAATCTGTCAATCATTTTGGCAAGCAAATCACGTACCGGGGTGGCCTGTAGATGAATTCCCGCGGTACAGGGTTTTACCACGCATTTTGAATGACTACACCTGTACAGGCATATTAACAAATAGAGGCAAAATATTTTACATTTTTCTGACTCTTAAGCCATTTAAGCCTGAACCATCACCCATTTAGCAATTCAACACAAAATGTCCAAGGAAAGGATACATAAGAAACATTACTTTTACCATTCTTGATACATTCCCTTTTTTCAAGGTTATTTAATCTTTTCAGACTAATATTTTGATTAATTGAGGGAATTATCTAATTAAATGAGTGGAAGATTGTGGAAAGTGTTTGACAAACTCCTGCACCCTAACCCTAACCTAAGCCAAACCTTTAGCTAGGGTTACAGTTAGGATTCCCACAAACAGTTTCTGATGGCATGGCTGTGTTTTAGGGCAGAAATGATAATCAGGAAAACAGTTATTTCATAAACATATTTTATCTGACATACTGTACATGGCTACATATAGTGTATTACCCACAAAGGGAATGTTGTCTAAAGTACACTACCAGCAAAAGTCGGAAAGAAACTGATTCAACTTTTTTAAACCCTTTCAATAGGCATTGAAAGCACAGGCATATTAACAAAGTAAGGCAAAATCTTGAGGTGTTTTTGACTCTTATGCCATTTAAGCCTGAACCCATACTCATTCAGCACTCCATTCAACACATATTTTCCAAGGAAAGGATGCAGTAAGTGTTCATGGGAATACAACAGAGCCTTGATGAAATCCTTAATGAAGGTAAAATAAGTCATGAATGACAGTCACAATTACTGATGTAACCAAATTACACTTTGCACTCATTTTGCACTCATCTACAGTTGGAGTATGCACTTCTCACTTGTGACACTTCAAAGTTTGAACTAAACTGAGTAAACTGAGAGATGTGGTGGGTTTCATTTATGATTCTAAAAAAGCATATTAAAGTGTATTCCTTTTACTGTACCATATGATATTAATTTATTCCATTTACTGCATTTCCATTTATTTTAATACTTTACACATGCTTTCATTTATGTTGTTCTCAAGTCATTACAGGTTTGATTATACTTTAATTATTGTTTAATTTAATTGTACTTCTTACAGTTCATGAAAAATATTATAATGAAACATGAACATACAAATAAGTTTATATTCCATATAACATGTTCATATTAGTCAGTGATGGCTTCTCTGTTTAAAGGCTTATCAATATGAATTACTTTGCAATTAAATCTGGCAAAACTGTAATTTGTAAACTGTTTAAATTTCAAGTTCTTTCTATTTCTTTTTAATTACTAAATTAACCTTAAATAGTTACATCAATTTGAGCACAAGTTCAAAATGGTTATAAGTAAATTTTGAAGGAAAGAAGTTGAGTTTTTAGGATTCAACATCCTAAAACTCAGAAGTCATGAGCAATAACATGAAGTCATGCATTAAAAAGTAATAAAAAAGATCTGGAAACAGAAAAATATAAATTATTGTAGAACTGTTCTGAAATACAGACTGAATGGTTCTGAAATAAAAAAAATAGATGTGACTATAGGGAAACAAATTGGAAAACATGTATAAGTCACTGAGAGAATTAAATGAAGGGAGTGTCAGCTATATAACACACGTTTAAGAAAATTAAGCAGGAAGAAGAGCAAACTACAAAGGGCATGGAAAGTATATGGGAGCTTATAATGAATAGAGCTTCCTGCCAGGCAGAAAGATAATTAAAGTAAAAAGGAATGCTCATAACCTTGGGTGGATTCGGAGTGAGGTAAGTCTCTACTCTTGAAGGTGCTGTTATTATCATAGAAAATATTCAGGTTCCCCTTATGAAAAAAGTGAAAATTCAGGAATGAGCCCTACACTTGATGTTGTGATTTTTGGGCTGGTGCTCTTATGTACATAAAGTACACAATGAAAAAAGCTAAAGTTTTATTAATACAAAAGTACATTTCCCACAAAAGCTAATTTAATTGAATATCTTTTGTTCAATTTAAAATTTAATAGTTCAAGGATACATGTAATCAAAACTGCTAGAGTAGTTATACCAACTGACTACTAATCAAATAATTTAAAATAAACTTGTTAATCAGTACTTTGATTTCGATATTGTGGAATTATACAGTATATTATGTGTCCTTCTATATCTGTGAATGTATCTAATTCTTTATTTTCAAAGGATATGTATTCATATTATCCAGTCTTATCTACAGATGCAGCCATTCAAAACAAGTGGGCGATACCGCATTATAATGCGGTGTGCTTGTTGCGGTGTAACTCAAGTTACCGTATAATACCGTATTAATACCATATATTCTTGCATAACACCGCATGGTACTGCAAGTAAAATAATAGTATCCGGAATTTCCTCAAGGTGGAGCTAATGAAGCTCAACCTCTCATGTTTGAACTGTCGCCATTAAAGTCGTTACCAAAGATATTACTAATAGTATTAATAATAAATTACCTTGGAGAAGCTGTAAACTCAAAGTATTGCCATGGTCCAAAAAAGTTCTGTGAAAGTTCTGTGTAACCGTCTTTGTAAACGAAAATATTTTATTTTTTCATTGACCGTCTTTGTAAAAGTAACACCACAGCATTTTGTTGATCCAATCACACATTTGTTTCCAATCATGCAAAGTACACTAATTTTTGAGAATCTCCGATCACCATGCCTTTCACATGCTCATAAAAGATATTGACTTAGGAACATAAACATATTACTGTATGCAAACTGTACTGTATACAGTATGTATATGTATATTTAATGTCTTTACTGTGCCTGTTTTAGTATTGAATATTTATATGGAATTTTACCACTGAAGGGAAATTTTAGTAGCTGAGCATAAAAAGAATAGGAGCAAAACGTGTGTGAAGGCCATAAATGATATTAATTTTGGAACATAAACATACAGTATTACAGTGTATATGGCTGGTCTTGGTACTTTAAAGAAAAAATACACACCAGTATTCCATTTCTCCCTAAACATTTTAAGCATCGAAGTCTTTAACTAACATGTGAAATATTAAATGTGAACATGTGAAATAACGTGTATAAAAAGTGGTAGTTTTAAGCTTTTCTGCAAATATGCTCGATATCGGAGTACACAAGCATACTTTTAGAATTTGATTAATAGGGAATATAATATGATATCGCGTATCTAAAGAAATTAGTAATGATATAATTAATTTCATGTACTGCAACACAATAGTATACACTGTACAATGTCTGTTGATACTGTATGTGTAGGGCTGTTTCACCACTAATCATGCAAATCTGTGAGTGGCACGATAGTCTAAGTGCCCAACTTCTAAGCGAGAGTTTGGCTGTTCAAATCCAGCTAGCACCATCAGTTTTCTTTTAACACATAAAAATGTATTAGAAAATTTATTTATTATTTTATTAGCTAAAATAGCTAATATTATTGGCATTATATTGACAGTGATAAGTTCTTGCTTTTTGCTGGGTTTAGCAGTTTTCCGGACATAATCTTTCAGCGAATGACATACCATTGGTACATTACTATTGGATTTAAATTTGGGGATTCTCCTGGTGTTTTCACCCAGTTCACTCCTTCTGCTATAAGCCTCACCCTTGCTGCTGTGTGTTTCGGATTGTTGTCTTGAAAGAGACAGTGCCTTGATCCAAAGTGTTCCCTGATATATGGGGCAGCATGCAATTTCCTCATCACCATGACTTCTTCATCACAAAGCTTTAGAGAACTTAACATTTTTATTATCAACAAATTGTAAAAACAATGTTTACATTGGCGTTATTAATTTTTCACTTGAGTATATGGAGGATTGTCAGCTGTTATTGAGAGCAGACCCCCCCCCCTTTTAGGCTGCACACATATTTTTTTTAATTTTTTATAAAAAATAGAGGCTGTATGCGTTGCAATATAAACATTTACTGTCAAACTTTAAATCAACAATTGATTTAAAGACGATCTGTCAAAGTGGAATGAAACAATACTGTTGTTGTTGTTATTGTTTTTATCCCGTAAAGGGCTCTGAGAAGCCACCTTTAAAGGCGTTATATAAAGGCACTGATTCTTATGGAATGTGTTTTTCTTTCTTTTTTTTTCAGCATGGAATAAACTTATTACTTGATTCTTATGGAAGCCCAGTTCCGCCAGGAATTTTAAAAAAAAGCACCACGTCTCTTCCCGTTAAAAAGAGGAAACACTTTACACTTTAACTCTTCAGTTCACAGCGAAATTTCACCAGAGCCAGTCATTAATAGTTTATGCTAACACCCAACTTTCTTACTAAAAAAAACTACAGGCGTGCTAATTGTAATCGTTTTTTTTTATTTTTGAATACGATTTGGCAAAATCATCTGTTAATATAGTACTAAAAATAAGATACACTCTACAGACATTCACAACAGCCACTTTCAGAAGATAGGACACAGCGACTCAGACACCCATTGAATGGAAAGGGGCACTTTAATTTTCTGTACAGCTGGCACAGCACCCTACCACGCCCGCGCACCAGCAGAGAGAGATAGACACACACAAATTTTTTCATTTTCAAAAAGTAATTGTTTTTTACTTTTGTACATTTTTTTTACATTCCTCTTACATCTTGTTAACAGGAATGTTTTGTTTCTAGACAGACTGTTAAACTAGAGGAAAAGAGCACCTCCTTCTTCGAAGCATTTCGTTGATCCGAAGTCACAAATTATTTTCCAGTCGCACAAAGTAAGTGTTGAGAATCTCTGATTCACCATGCTACTAATGGTTTCCCGGAGATTGCAAGGCAAGGCATTTTTGCTTCTGAACCCATCGAAATTTAACGATGTGGTCCACCCCCAGTAAATTTCAAAAGTCACAAGATTTCGAAACACGAAGGTGGCCTAGCGGTCGGTTCTCGCTTTCCCATCTATACCAAGAAATGTGTCTGATGCAAGTTGAAAAAAATTCCGTCAAAAAGCCGGGCGTAACAATTGTTTCCTTTTTCTGATCACTCACTGTTTAGATACTCATCTCACCTGCCCTGCTCTTTGTTTTCCTGTTATTTGCTGTGTGTTACTGCTGTGATCCACTCCTGCCCTCACACCTAAAGAAGACTATTTTACATTTCTTTATGCGGTTCATAGTGCAATTAACCCTTGCTAGTATATTTGCGGTCTTTTGAAAGTCTGTGCTGTCCTTTTAAAGTGAGATGATCTCCGGTTCTTTGACACAACAAGGCTTGCCAGATAATGTGGAAAAGACATATTTTTTACCTCACTTGCTGTCTTCCAATCACATTACATCAACATCCAAAAACATGATTTCTTCTCTTAACATGTCTTGTAAAGATGACCCATAGCTCGGCTTGTTTTTCAGGAAGTTAAAACACACTTGAATTACTTATCCAGTCTCTCAAAATAAAATTATTTTTCAAGCAATGTAATGCAAGATGCTTTCTAGTGTCGGGCAATGTGTTTTTTTTAAATCTAACATTGATAGATTAAAAAATCATTCCTAATAGCAATTATTTACCTGCATAAACATATAAAGGTTGTATTTTCACACAGTGAAGAGATTTAAGTTGTTTTAGTTATAGTTGTGCAAGCTCTGGTGAGTGTGTCTTTTTTATGAGTATCAAAGGGAAATAGGTACGTATTCTTCCCTGACGCAAAACACTCACATTCATGTGAAGACAGAGCCATTTCCTCTTGTGAAGATTCCCTGTGTGAACAAAATCTGAACAGTGCTGATTTTAGGTACTGGCTGTGCCGAAAAATAAATAAAAACCGGTTTGACAACTCTTAAGCATACTTAAGCATACTGTGGTTTTTGTTAACACAAGTTTATCAGTGAAAAGACAACGGACATTCTCAAAGTAGAATAGTCGTGCTTTCCAATCAAAGACAGTCCCCCTTCCGCCCACAGAAAGACAGACAAATGTTTTCACTGCCTATTCAGTCGCTATTCAGAGAGAAATGCGGTGACGTCACTGTGCAGGCAAGCAGCTCCGATGTCAGGCATAAGTGATAAATATATTTAGCTGAAAAGCTGTACAACGCAAGAAATTTCATTACTCTAGGAGGTTTCTTGAAAAAGCTACAGGCGTGCCAATTGTAATCATTTTTATTTTTAAATCCATTTCAGGAAAGTCATCTATACAAAAAAGTTGCATTAATACCACTCGACAGCCGGCTGGTTATGTCGAAAAATAGATAAAAACGGGTTTAACAGCCCTGTTGTTTTTATCCCGTAAAGCGCTTTGAGAAGCCACCTTTAAAGGCGCTATATACAGTAAAGTTAATTATTATTACTATTGTTAATTTGCTGGACAGAGAGGTGAACATTATTACGCAGAAGACAAAGGTAGCAATTTACATTGCATTGTGCCACGGAACCAGGTTTCCATAAGAATCATGTAATAGGTTTATTCCATGCTGAAAAAAGAAGAAAGAAAAACATATTCCATAAGAATCAGCACCTTTATATAGCACCTTTAAAGGTGGCTTCTCAAAGCACTTTACAGGATAAAAACAAAAATAACAACAACAATATTGTATTTCATTGCACTTTGACAGCTTGTCTTTAAATCAATTGTTAATTTAAAGTTTGACAGTAAATGTTTATATTTTAACACTTACAGCCTCCATTCTTTATAAAAATTTTAAAAATCATTTGCGCAGCCTAAGAGGGGGGGTCTGCTCTCAGTGACAGCTGACAATCCTCCATACACTCAAGTGAAAAATTAATAATGCCAATGTAAATGTCGTATTTACAATTTGTTGATAATAAAAATGTTAAGTTCTCTAAAGCTTTGTGATAGTTTACCCAGGGAGCTGTGTAAGCATGCGTGGGCAGCAAAAGATCAGCTAAACTGGGAAGATGCAACACCGAAGATATTATTAATAACCTTTTAAATCTGAAGGGAGATCTAAAGGGATCCCCACATGATAGAAGCAGGAAGCAGAAGCATAAGCAGGAACCGTTGTCAGAAGGTAAGATGGTGACTATTCGTTGATATTAAAAAATGACTTAGATTCGAACATGTTGTGATATTTAAAATATAAAAAGTCAATTAACTGTCCATAATATTGCTTAGAAATGTCTGTTAAAAAATGGTCACATGATGAGTGGTGAAGCAGCCCTACACATACAGTATCAACAGACATTGTACAGCGTATACTATTCTTGTGTTGCAGTACATGAATATAATTATATCGTTATTAATTTCTTTAGATACACGATTCCATATTATATTCCCTATTAATCAAGTTCAAAAAGTATGCTTGTTTACTCCTTTACGGAACGTATTCGCAGAAAAGCTTAAAAAAACATTTTTTATACACGTTATTTCACATATTAGTTAAAGACTTCAATGCTTCAAATGTTTAAGGAGAAATGAAATACTGGTGTATATTTTTTCTTTAAAGTACAGAGACCAGCCATATACAGTTTACATACTGTAATACTGTATGTTTATGTTCCTAAATTAATATTGTTTATGGCCTTCACATGCGTTATGCTCCCATTCTTTTTATGATCAGCTACTAAAATTCCCCTTCGGTGGTAAAATTCCATATAAATATTCAATACTAAAACGGACACAGTAAAGACATTTAAATCTTTCTACGACCGACCAAAGCACCACAAGTGCCCCTGTCGGTCAACCAATGACGTACTGCGGTATGACGCACGATGACGCAGCCAAATGCCTGTGGTGCCACGCACTTTGAATGGCTGCATTTGTACAGCACTTTCAAATTTTAAAAAAACAACTCAAGAAATATTTGATAGGTCCATTATGAGCAATTTGCTTGTAATATTACATTTCTTTATGTAAAATGCTATGAAATCACATAGGTTAATAGTATAAATTTGTAGTTTTTCTTACATGTTTGAAGACAAAACTCCTGTTGGCTTAAAAAGTAAATTGTTAGGCTATGGAAGGTCTGTGATAACTTGCGGACAGTATGTACTTGTGGCTTTACTTAGTTGAGGTTGAAAGATGTGCTATGGGGAATGTTTATTCTGTTGACTAGAAAGATGTGTGACACTCCAATAGATATTTAAATTTGCATTCTGTGCTAATGTTTAAAGATATACTTATACTATGTATTTTACATTCTGTTAAAGTACATACTCTGTACTTTCATGAATGCAATATTTATAGTAACACAAAAGGTTGTTTACCTTTTGGAGCTATTTGTGTTTATAAAATGAGCTCAGAAATGCTTATGTCTCTGAACAGATTGGGTGGAAGTACACTGGTATCTCTTTTCTCTTGCCTACTACTTGCCTTGCCTACATAAACAGTATTGAGCAGAAATATAAAATAATATAGTACATATTTAAATAATAAAGTATGTACTAATAGAAATTTCTTATATTTGCTTATATAAAGTTCTTAAATATGTCTAGTGTTAAAAAACATAATTCAACTGAAGGAGTGGTAGTACGTGTAAGATTTTTATTTTACACCGCCTGGTCATTTTGAAAATACAACATATAGTAGCCAGGTATGCAATTCAAGTTTATTTATTTATTTTATCAATTAATCATACGTATACATTAATTTTATAATTATCTATTTCTAAACACCTGCATTAAAATACCCTGACAGTATGCCATATCCGTGAAGCATCCTCAGTCTTCACTCATTATTTGTATTACCTCAAAATGTACTGACTGACTCTTGTCCAATTAGGCATCTGTGGTATATATTTTTAAAAATCCCAGTTGAAACCATTAGGTTTTGAGACGACATGGTCCATTGATCCTGTGATGGTAAAAAGCAAATATGAAGTAATACTGTTCCAATGAGAAAGGAGAAAGACAGGGAAGAGAAACCTGAAGTATCTGTGTGTTGGTCTATATACATTTCAGGTGCAAAGGAAAGAACTAGTAAAAATGATTTAACTGAATCCCACATCCCATTTTTTTTCTTGCTTAAAAATCCTACAAATGTGTACAACTGCGGTTATTCATCTGTCTTCATGATTATTATTTTTTACATACAGGATCCAGAAATGTCTGTCCTTCTCAGTCCCAAAACATTTAATTTCACCCAAGCTTCAGGATTGTATCATCCTCTAAAATGGCGTGCTCTGTTATTTGCAGGGTAAACTGAAACTATCCACTTTTCAGGATTTTCATTTGTATGATTAAATGTCCTCTGCCCGACAATCCCACTTGTTAACACTACAGCATCCTGTTATGTTATGCCCTGTTATGTTATTTTTTATTGATTGTATTTTTCTTTCTCTTCTATCTTCTTTGCTCATTGTTAAACAATGGTATGCCTCTTGGGCAGTTTGTCAATGTAAATGAGAAACTGTTCTCAATTGAATTTTCCAGTCAAAAAATGTCAAGTATTTAATTAATTTACTTAACTCTTATTTAATTTGTAAATGTTTTCCACTCCCTTGTCACTACACCAGAAAAAAACAAGAATAAAATCAAAACTACATGATGTACTGTATGTACTTTTTATTACTGTCTTCTTAGTTTATATCTATGGCAATACAATAATGGCATGAAAAGCTCCTTTTTACTCTCTATGGTATTTTATTCCAGATAGTGTTCTAATGAATTTGGTCTTTATTTCCCGCTTAAACCTCTTCTTTATCAATAATTTGTTCACCTCAGTTTGTAGGGAGAAGAAATTATTGACAAAGAAGAGGTTTAAGAAGGAAATAAAGACAAGGTTTATTAAAACATTTTGTGGAATAAAATATCATAGAAAGAAAGAATGTTTTAAATTTATACAGATAATCAAATGAAATATATCATAATGAATGTTTGTATCACCAAGTTTGGATAATAATTAAATGTTTTTGGTTTCTTTTTGTTTAATTGAGCTTTTATGACTATAATACACTCAAGTGACTGAAATAATTGAATTGTGCACAAGCGATGAGGTGATTTAAGATATTGAAGGTGAGGTGTAGAGAATATCAAGCAAAAATTACATCAAAAGGATTCAATCTGCCCCACTTATCTACAGATCCAGCCATTCAGAATGCGTGAGGGATACTGCCGTAGTTCGCAGTTCAGTGGCTGTGCGAGAGTGCCGTAGACTGATGGAAACCACAGCGTTTTAGAAATTTCAGTAATGTGACTACAGTTCTTTGTAAAACTGCCAGGTGGAGCTGTAAAAGTACAGTAGTAAGACCACCACTTGCTGTTATTGTAAAAACAAGTTGTACTGATTTAATACCACTTGATAGTAATAGAAATCTGGAATTGTGTAACTAAGCAGTTAAAACATCTCAAGTGGTTGTTTTGGAAACATTTTGACATTCGGTTTTCTTGTCCTTACAACTTTTTGTTGTCCTTATAGTGGTAATGGGCAATGAACTGAAATGTAGGATGCTGCAGACAGGCAGTTCAAAGCCCGATCAGAGCATTACTTTCAGTTTGTTTCTTACACAGATGAATACATAAAAATAGTCCACTATTATAGCTTATTGTGAACACAAGGTGTCTCTTTCAGGTTTACATCTGAATTGAGAAAATCTATATTTTGTCTTAATCCAAATTTCAGCAGCCAGTAATCAGCCAACAGTTTAATTATCATTAAGCACAGCTTTCTCACAACTTAGACTACTTTTTGATACCATCCTTAGACAAAGCAGAAACTTGTTGTTCTGTCTAATGACATTACAAGTGGAAAGATTACAGATTTTAATCATCTTTAATTTTGTTACGTTATACATTTTAGAAACGTTTTATACATATAAACACCATAAAACTATTCTCGATTGTATTTCTGAATGGTATGTTACACTTAGTTCACTGTTTTAAATACATCTAATTAAGAAAGTTAGGTGTTAGCATAAACTATTAGCAATCAATAATATTAAATTTAGCACTGTAATAAGTTGTTGCACTTTCCCCTGCATCTTGTAAAAATATATTTTCATTGTTCAAATATACATTAAATCTGACTATCATATAATATGTTAAATACAAAACTAAAGAAAAAATAGGGTTAAATATAATTCAAAATATTTTACTAACAATGTTAACTGTTTATGAATAATAAAATGTATTAACTTAGGAGTAGGATGGCACAGTTGTTAGTATGCTTTTTGTTTTGTTTCTTTTTCATAAATATAACAGTAGTACCTGATGTCTGTGTGGCTTTCAAAATTAAATTATGCATGCAAACCTGTGAACTAGAAAGATAACTAAGATATCCATCCATTTATAATGGTGGCAAAGTGGTTAGCATTACTATCTTGCAGCACTGGGGTCCTAGGTTCAATTCCTGCCATCCTGTGTGTGTGGGGTTTGAATGTTTTCTCTGGGTTACATGGTTTTTCTCCATATGTGTGATATGACTTCCTCTCGCACTCCAAAACATACTGGTAAGTTAATTGGTTTATGGGAAAACTGGCCCTGGTGTGTGTGTGTGTTTGTGTCTGTCTGTCCTGTGATGGACTGGCGTTATGTCCAGGGTGTATTCTGCCTTGTGTCCGTTGCTTACTGGGATAGGCTCCAAATCCTCTGTACTGGATAAAGAGATTAGAAATGGAAGTAAAGGCACTGTGTGGATGGAACTATACACAGTGTTAGAAACCCACTATGAAATGGCAGCATCTCACTGAAAATAAAATATTTTATAGTGCTGGCTTAAGGAAACAGTCTTTCCACCTCTCTTGCACATCAGTATCCATACCTAGTTATTTAAACAAATTGCCTCTAATTATAAACATCTTAAGATGCTGGCTCTGTGGATCAGCATCAGTTATGTTTGCCCATTCCTTCAATTCATGTGCATCCAACACACAGTTCAATGCTAGCAACTACACATAATCTTAAATACAATCCTCATTTCAGTATCTATGTAAACATACAGTCTGTTAACTTCATCATCTTCATCAAAAGTATGCCTAACCCCATTAGGAAGTGTTCTTGTTATCGGTGTATTCCTCAGCTTTACCAAAATTATCTTCTTCTTACCAACATCTCTAGTCTTTTATCCTGCAATAACTCAACCAACACTTAAATCTCCAAAAGCTGCCTGTGTTAATTTCTTTAAATCACAAATATCATGCTTAAATACTGGCCATGTAATACTCTGCATTGTGGAATAATCGTTTATTTTAAAGGGAACTAGAGAAACTAAGAACTAGAGAAATCAAGAAAGGCTTTTTTTCTAGAATTATTAAATGCACATCCTGTTCACTGGGGAAATTAAATCCACACTGAGCAATCTTCAATATGTTCAGAATATGACAGCGAGAATCCTATCAGGGATGCATTACACCTGTTTTCAAGTCCTTGCACTGGTTACCTATCAGATTTCGAGTCAACTTCAAAATCCTCATCCTCATTCAGTACCTACAGTATATGGCTTATTATCTGACTACTCCCCACCTTTGTCCGTCTGACTCTGGTCTTCTAGCTGTCCTCAAGAACATCTACATTCTGTGGGTGACGGGGTCTTCTCTAGCTGCACCCCAGAGCTCTCAATTTGTATTCCCAGTGATATCAGTCATGTACCCTGAGTGCATTTAAATCTAACCTCAGAATCTTTATTTTCAGAAGACTTAGTGTCTGTATCTGCTTCATTTTCTTATATGTATTAACTTTGTAATCTGGGGTCCTTTTATCTGTTTTTACATCTACTGTATTGCTTTGATATGCCACTTTTAAAGGTGTTATATAAAATAAAGTTTTTTATTATTGTTATAGAGAAACATGATCAGATTTTCCCTGGTTCAGAAAAAAATATCTAAAGTATACTAGTTTGTCACTCTTCTCATTCCCTTTGCTAAATGATTTTTCATACTAATCTGATCAATCTAACTGCCTGTTTTCTGTGCTTTCTCTATCCTGCTAGATTTGCAATTATTCTGAAAATGTTCTTCTTGAAATAACTCATTTCTAAATACCTTTTTTCACTGTTAACATCTTGCAGCAACTCTGCGACATAATATACACTTAGCTCAACCTGACAGTTCATCCTGCTACCAACATTGAATAAAAAAATCTTAAGATTTCTCTATTTATGTCTTTATTTAGTGGTTTCATTAGTGACAAAGGCTAAACTTTTTAGGAAAAATTTATTTTATGTGTTGCGGAAAAAACTGACTTGCTTGAACAAAATATGTTTACATATCTTTTCACCTGGCAATCTACCTGAATGCCCAACTATCCGAGAAGCCCTCCATGAAACCATGGTTGCTATAAATTCATTTAGGGCTCACTGACAGAATTGCTGTTTTTTATGCATGCTAATTTTCGGATTCCTCACTCTGTTTCATGTTTATAGATAAGACTTTATTGATCGCGAAGGGAAATTGATGTACATGTTCATGTACATGATGAACATGTTTGCATGTTCTTTTGTAACATACACCTTTTTGTGATTTTTTTGTATATCTAAGCAAGTGTTCCTGCATCCCTCTTCTGCACTATATTCATGGCTTTTTTCTGTTTGCTTATTTCAAAGCAACACCTGCTCCATTTCTAAAACTTTTTGCTCATGTGCATTTTTGTATTTTTTACACCTCTAGCACTTTAATGTCCTGAATTTTCATTAGCCTTAATTTGTAGAATGAATTTGAGTTTTAGCCTTAAAAAGATTAAGTTTTCACTATCTTTTGTTTCTTGTCCTACATCTGTTATTATTGATCACCGAATTATTGTACTTGACATTACTTCATTTACCCTTTCCTGAACGTCTATGATAGGCAGAGAGTGTTGTTTCTGGTGCAATCTTTTGCAGCTGACATTTCACTGTTTTAAACGAACAAGAAATAAGATTGCTCATAAATCACTTATTCTATATAAACACAGCGTAATTGCCCTCCGAAAATCCTCTTTTTCTTGTTCGTTTTAGAGACCTTGATCAAAACTGATTTTAGAAGTCAGAAAGGATTTATTTTCTCTGTATTTCCTACATTAATTTGTCGAGATTTTAACTTTATATTTAGGCTCAGATTTCAGCTATACATCGTATAGTAATTAATAGCAGTAAATACTGATGTTTTGCTCCCTCTTACCACAAAAATATATATGTTTTGTAGCTGGGATTAACTTCATTTCGTACGCGTAGCTACTGCGATTCGGACACGGAACAGTTAAAGATGGCGGCAAATCAGGCACCCGGGGGGGGCGTCTTCTCGCCTCCATAACTAAAATGCCAAATAGGAGTGGCTTAAGCGGCATACACAGTCGTGTAACTGACAGTTTGAGGTAGCCTATCGTGTAAATTTCGCTTTGTTGCTGATAGGTTAAGCTTTCGAAACTCTGCCCCAAAGTCACGTGACTGATTTTTTGCCCTGTTTTGTTGTTTAAACGCAATGATCACAAGCACCACCATGGTAACTGGGATGTGTAGTTTTTAATTCCGTTTGAATTATAACTGTACGTACTGTCTTCATATTTGGCCAGGGCTGTAAAGAGAAGGCACGCCAAAAAATGTTGGTGCCGTCGTCTCCACTTTAAAGGTACCCCCATGCTGGAAGAATTTGACCTCGGAACGTTTGCCCAGCGTAATGTTATTATTAAATATTTATTTAACTCAGTGTGTCTGAATCATTACCTTTTTCACAAAAGCTGCACCAGAGAACAAAGAGGTCAGGTGCCTCCTTAGTATACCAACTACTCTGGTAAATTCTTGGCAAAATCTTTACAAGTTGGGCGTTGCAAAACACTATATAAAATAAAGTTTATTATTAATTTGCTGGACAGAGTGGTGAACATTATTATGCATAAGACAAAGATAACGATCCTGATCAGTTTAGAAATCTGTGTACGCTGTAAGGTTTTTACTTCTTAAACTTTTAAAATACATGTTTCGAATCGAAAGAAATCCTCTTCCTGGTACAGTCGCATGAAGAGAGAGGCGAAACAGCCCTACACAGCCCTGTCGCAGTACACAAATATAATCATATCGTTATTAAATTCTTTAGATATGGGATTCCATATTATATTAGCAGAAAAGCTTAAAACTACCACTTTTTCACACGCTATTTCACATGCTAGTTAAATACTTCAATTCTTAAAATGTTTAGGGAGAAATGGAATACTGGTGTGTATTTTTCCTTTAAAGTACCGATTCCTGGAATCTGACTGGCTGACACCCTTCTGAAGTGGTTCCATAAAATCTGGTATATAGAAAAGAATACAGTCTTTACTGTGCTCTTGAGGATCCTTGTGATATTTTGAGCTCTAGTTGAATGATAAGTGTCGCATTTTAAATCATTTTCGTAGTTAGAAATGATGAAACGCCCTGTTAAAAGCAAGGAAGTTTTTATGCCCGTTGAAGTAAAACAAAATGCCTGACAAAGTATGGCTTGGACAGATTCCAAGTGCTTGTACAAATGTGCTAAAGAAATTATACTTTGAGTATACAGCTTGTCCAAAGTCATCCATTATTAATACTATTAGTAATATCTTCGGTAAAGGCTTTGATGCATAAATATTTCTGATAAAGGTAGGTTGTGTACTTTTGTCCAACTGAGCAATCTTGCTTTCATAAAATATACCAACATTTTAATGACTGATGATTAACATGCTGCAATACACAGTTCAAAATTAAAAGCTCAAATGCTGTACATGAGAGGTTAAGCTCTCCCTGGCGGTTTTACAAGGTGACGCCAGTAGTTTCCGGCAGGACGTCAAATGACGCGTGATACTGCGTGACACCGCGTGATACCGCGACACGCCCACCGGGGTATGCCGCGAAATACCCCACCCATTTTGAATGGCTGAATCTGTATATTGAGCCTAGCTTTAAATGTTCTTCATACACTGTCAAACTTTAATTGTCGTAACATAGTTCAGATGATCAGGTAACTTTGTCTGATATGTCTGTATTCTTGATGTATGTAAAGTACAATCACATATTTGTTTTTAATCTTGCTTTGACATGTTTATCCATTTATATGCACGCTCATGCATATCTAAAATTCTTTGTGAAATTCCATGCTGAAAATGTCAAGAACAAAATGTTTGGTATGTTTGCTTTTGCCATTGCATTGTACACTGTGCTATTTCACTACATGTAAACTTATTTTAGTCCATACCAACTCAAGAGGTACAAAATATGATGTAGTAAAAATTGAGTTTTGAACAGAGATAACTTCTGAAAAAAAGCACTTGCCCCATAAAACTTAATTTCAACAATTAGAATTTACTGTATTTCTAGCTATAGCTGTATGTTTAACATACTTTTGGATTGTATTTTCTTATTTTTATTATGGATTGCAATATGTGGCACCTTATTTCATGTCTGTTTTCAGAAAAAATACACTCATGGTCCTATCTTGGGCGGAAGACTGTTTTGCTTATCTTTTGTTTACTCATTTTCTCAGAACTTAAAGTCAACTATCCTCTGAGTTGGGAATAGTCAAGTGCTCTCACAATGATTGATCTTCACATTAAAGTGCAATATTGGATGAATTTCTTAACAGCAGAGTTTTTATTTTTGTAGAATATACAAGATATTAGGTCTTTATAAATTACATAACTGGAAAACTGAGATCTGTCTTGGGGGTTGCCAGTTGCCTTTCTCTAGCCTGTATTCATTAAGACAAAATTTCAAGAACGTAATGATATACAGTATGTAGCTTGTTTTAAAGATTAAAATATCTCTCCTTTAATCTATTCATTCATTCACACAGCTCTCATAGAGCTAGGTTTTGCGTTATGGGTTTAGAAAACAGGTTAAGTTTAAGCTTAGGTATTCTTGTAAGGTTTAGTATAGATTTTATATACCACATAATCATGGATTATAGTAATCCTCTGGATAACCAAACACTGATGCCAAGGCACCAACCGGAATGTTTATGCCTCTCAGAAAGGTTGTGGAAAAAACAATTGATAGTGTATGGTCTTCAATAATATGTTTTCCTCAAAGAGTAAGGAAAACACATATAAAGCAATTACTATTTGATCTGAACATGAAAAAAACTGATAAACATGTCATTATCTATAGGCAGAGTATATTGCAACTCAATGCAAAATTAATGAGTGAAAAGCAATGTTTTGTTATGTCTCATGAGAATACCTCTCAGCTGTATGAGTCAAGGAGCTCTGTGATAATTCAGTAAATTAATCTTGCATTCCAAAATCCATCTTCTCCAATATGTTAACCTACAGTATATATAAGATCATATGTAGCTTATATGCAATATTAAGGTACCAATACAGTATGTTACACATCCATAAATATTTTCTAATCATGAAACAGAACCCATTCAAGGACTCACCACAGGTGAAAAGCAGAACATAGAACATTACCAAATCTTTTCTGAAGCTGGAACACCAGCATTTTATTAAACAGACATGGATAATTGTAAATTCATCATGCTGATTAAATTATTAAAATTTGTGATCAACATGGTTGGTCAAAGGGGGCTGTACTGTAAAAATAAGAAACAAACTGTATTGGATATCTCTGATGTATGCTTTCCATCATGTTGTAGATGCTCTCCTATGGGATTTCATTCCATTCCTCTCATACATTCTGGAAAGTATGGGAAGAAAGTTCCTGTTCACTGCTATCGGAATCCTTGATGCTACACATCCCACCTCATCTCACAAATGTTCATTAAGCTTCTGTGGTGTTTAAACACCTCTACATAGATCAAAATAAAGCTGTTGTTACAGTACATGATTAGTATGAAGACACGTTTTTCTGCTGTAATTTTGAAACATCAGGATGAGATCCTAAGAATAGCAGCAAATGAGATTTCAGAATCAATGTACCATGTAGCCAGGCTGAAATCAATCACTATTAATCAATTGCAATCAGATCTTGACACTTGACATTAAACATTATTTTGCTCTATTTCCGATGCATCCTGAGCTGACTTTGTATAGCCAATGGAAAGCAGCATACAGATGGGAAGCAGCAGTTGTAATGTTCACAAGCAGGGAAAATTGGTTCCTTACTGTATTCCTCCTTCAAGTATTTCATCAGGCTTGGTATTCAACATGTCAAATCACCACATCAACTGTGGTTTAGTACTCATGCAACAGTCAAAGTAATTTTAATGTATAATAGTCAGTCATTAATGATTAATTAATATCATGGCCAAAATATTTAATCGGTCATTTTACCAAATTTATTATCTACAAACATACATTAATGGAGTGATCTTATTTTGATGCCCAGTATTGATTGAAAAAAAAAACATATTCACATTTACCAGTCCTTTCTTTCCATTTCTGTTTCTGTATCTGAAAAACAATATTTCAGGTACAGCCAACCACTTATTTTGTGTTACCACTTTTGGGCTATAAACTGCACCTGTCATTTTTGCAAATCGAGAGGTTATATTACACAGCAGTTTAAGAATAACATTTTATTAAATAGGTTATATCATGAAACCCCATAAATATCCTTTTACTTATGCTTAAATTCAGATTTGGGGGCCTTTCACTCCACCCCTCTAATCCCCATTCCATTCTTGGATTAATTTCACAAAATCCAAGATAATATTATACCTCTAGTCCATTTAAACAAAAAGTTTCTTTATTTAAAAGAACTCTGACTTAGAGAATAAATGCCAAATCAATTTAACAAAATCCAAGACAACATTATATCCCTAGTCCATATGGAACACAAAACCTTTACATTTAAAATAGCTCTGATTTTCGTCACAAATGTCAAATAACACTTTAATGTTATTAAGGTGATAATAAGAAAGGCACTCTTTAAATCATGAGTTCTATCCTCCAGGGTACTGATGGACATACTGTAATCTAGTTCAAGTACAGTAGGTAGCTGTGTCAGCATGCCTAAGCGTAAAGGAATACGTAAAGGTTTATTCCATGCTGAAAAGAGAAGAAAAGAAACACAATGTTTTGGCCATGGAGCCTTCTTCAGATGTGCCACCTAAAAAGTTGTGCCACTTGAAGAAAGCTCCCCAGCCGAAACTTGTTTCTTTTCTTCTTTTCAGCATGGAATAAATCTTTTCTTGTTCCTCTACTGTAATCTATGCACGCCAAACTAGTTTTAACTGTGTGGCAAATATCCTGTTATATTAGTGTTCCTTTTCACTTTTATGATTCAGTTGCTTCAATTTCTATATTTTTATTGTTTATTTTTTATTTTGATGTGTTAAGATATTTTATTGTTTCTCCCATACTCAAGCCTCCTATAAATTATAGAGCCTTAACAGAATATATATTCATTGCATCATTGGTGAATTTATGTACCTGTTCACAAAAACCAATGCTTTTGGCATCTTGTGCTTTGTGTCTATTAAGTGTGCAGGAAAGAAAAAGTAAGATATAGTTGTAAATGGACACTGGTCTTATATATTGGACAGCCTATGAAAATAAGTGATGTATTGGGTATTAGTTTAATCCCTTGAAATTTGAATGAATGTGAGTTACAGGGCCTGCTAGACATTGGAAATCATATTTTATTAAGTAGTTGCCTAGTTTTTTAAAAAAAGTTTTCTTTGCAAGCAACACATTGTTTTGCTTTCATGTTGTGTACATTAAATAAACAATACTTGTGCATTTTTATTCTTCTTAAAGAGTGTAATTAATACTTTTATCCCTATATGCCCTGTATGTACAAGGTTATATGCCAGCATCACACATTACTGTAAGATTGGACATAAACAGTTATGAATGATTAAGAAACTGCATGCTTTGTGCAAGTAATTATATTTTCTTGATGAAATTAAAAACATTCAAAATAAAAAAAAACATTTATGTATTGAATATTATCCTAGACATAGTAGCATTGGATTGCTGTAAGTGGACTGCAATATAATTGCAGAGTGGCGGGGCAGTGGCTCTGTGGCTAAGGATCTGCGTCTGTGGCTGGAAGGTTGCCGGTTTAAATCTCGCAGCCGGCAGGGGAATCCTACTCCATTGGGCCCCTGAGCAAGGCCCTTAACCCCAGCTGCTCCAGGGGCGCTGTACAATGGCAGACCCTGCGCTCTGACGCCAGGCTCTCTCCCTATCTGTGTGTCTGTGTGTCTCATGGAGAGCAAGCTGGGGTATGCGAAAAGACAAATTCCTAATGCAAGAAATTGCATAGGGTTAATAGAGTGATGATGATGATAATATATCTGTAATACATGTATTTATTTTTATACAAATTACACCTAGCGTAGTTGTTGTTACTGAGCAATTTTAATAGCCTTCAGCCATAGCAGACACTGAATAATTTGTCACAGATTCCAGAAAAAATAACTGGCATTTTTTCATATACAACAGTGTTTTGTATTAGTCTAGTCTTGAAATATTTCCCACCTTTGGAATAACTCTTCTATGTGACTTACTGTAACACTTTCTTATCCTTTCCAGAGATAGACATGATGAGAATTTAAAAAATGATGCACTGCAAAAAACAAACAAGCAAAAAAGTATAGTATAATTTTATCTTCAAGGAATACCATGTGAAAATGAAATAGCAAATTCTGAATTAGTTAATCAATTGGTTATTTATTATGTGTTAGTCAATCTTTCCAAACTATGTGTTTAGAAAAAGAAATCCAAATTTAAGAAACAATAATCCTACAAAGAAAAAAGGGATGTCATCTACAAAACCTACACAATTCAATATATACAGTATGCCTTCCTTCATCTAACAGCAAAATATATTTATTTTATGATTTTGTCAAGAGTGTCTGATGAAATTATCCAGGGTTATCCAGAAGCTTGCAGATGTTCACCACTGTAACAGTATAAAAATAAAGTAATTTCAATAGTACTTAAAAATATGACAGACAATGTGGATTCAAATTAATCTTTTAGGACATACCATATTAAAGTTGTTGTAATGCATTCATGTGGAGACACTAATACTGGGTATGTGGGCTAAACTGTACAATCCTTATTTTAAAGCTGAAACTCCTAATTTTATTTCATTTAATATTTTCTTTTAAATGCATCTGTGCTACGTGTTGCCAACATCAAAGATGTATATCCAGAAGGCTTTATGATTATACATGAACAATAATATAATATAAATATATGAACAAGTAAATGTATATTCAATGCTGCAAATAGAAGGAAAGGTAACACAACATTTTGGCTTCAGAGAATTCTTTAGGTGTGACCCGAATACATTTATTTCAGCATGAAATAAACATTTACTTGTTCCTTTGCAGCCTACACATACTGATGCAGCTACTTATTTAATATAAATATGTAGCGGCAATGCTTGTTAATAAGACAGAATTAAGCGCTGGTATGCTCCTAAAAGAGGCCCCATCTCACCCTCCATCTCTGTGGTGCAGCCACAGAGAAAGAATTCATGCAAGCTGATTTAAGATGTTTTCTTGTGATAAGAAACAAACTCCCAGACGGGGATGCAATTAGCTAAGCCTGGCTATCATGATCAATGGTCATCCATTGGCGCCTATCAGTCTAGGGAGTGCCGAATGGACATCTAGACTGCATTCCTAAGTGTCAAGAGTAAGTGATTATATCTCACCTTGACCAACCAATCAGGGACTGGCAGGGCATGGTAATACCACGTTGGTCTCCAATGCCCGCCAAACTCTCAACCAATCAGCACACATCTGGGTCTTGATCAAAAAGGGAGCGCAAGCTCAGTTCTGAGCTCTCCTTGGCCATTTTCGCGCATCCTCAGAGACAATCACGTGACAACTGCTGTTGTCTGCAAAAGGACATGGACTTTGTTCTAAGCGCGAGGCCGAGGATCCCGTACGTACTCAGAATTCTACCAACGTGAATGCTCCGCTTGATCAACGGCAGCCTACAGTTGGACCCTCGTCGACAACCTGAATAGCTTATTCAGAAGCAGTGCTGGACCGGGAACGAACCAGTTTCTTCCCAGGCAAAAGAGTGACTTGTGAGGACTCACAGTCCCACTCTGTGCATAGAGACTTTCTACTAGCCAGCCGGACTGCTGGTAGATCCCCTCGGAGCAACGACTGCCCTGCGCGCCGCAGTCAGATTCCTCCACCCGTCCTACTCCTAGCTGCACCTCGATTGGTTGGCCGGTAGCCAGAGAACGCCGACACAACGCCCATTGGACAACCGCTGGAACAGAGGCTGCAACAGAGCCTGTCAGCTGGTTTGGTGTTCGTGCCGGGAATTCCAAATCCAAACACAGTAGATAAGTAAACCCCATGTTCTACATTGCGTCTCGAGAATTCAATTGTACCTCAACACAAGTTGTTATCAATTTAATTCATGAGTAATGTATTTACCTCCGAGTTTAGAGTAACAGTGGGTAATAACACTGATTAGCGATTTGGTAACCGAACGATATATATTGACATATATTCTCTGTTGTGTATCTCTTTGTGTTTGCATCTCTTCGAGATTATATACCTTGTATATTGATAACCCTCACAGTAAGGTCTGCCGCTCGTATCCAGGCAGACTAGTATATGTTTGGTGCACAGTTTATATTAATAAATGTATCCCATGTATTGAACCCGTGTGTGTGCGTTGTTAGTTGTTCTGACGATTGATTTTTTAAAAGCCCCAACGAACAACCTCGAGATTACTGCTACAATTAATAATTGTCTCACTGAACCCATCAAACCACTACAAATATAATTTATAAAGTAACATCATAGATCATATGTTTATCTTAAGAAGTTCACTTCAACACTAATAATCCTGAAACAAAAGGAAAAAAAAAACGCAGGTAAAATTGTGATATTCATGTTAAAATAATTATGATCTGTTTAAAACATCTATTTTATTAGTTTATTCAAACCAAATTGCAAAAAATATTGTTTTGCCATTTTGAGAGTGGCATTTCCTCAGCAAGACAAATTATGCGAAACACATATCAAATGTAAGAATAAAGATAACTCAATTTAGATCAAAGGAACTAGATTAGATGCAGAGTTCTTCAATATCAAAAAATGTTTATGTTCATGGAGAAGAAGAGATTTTGGAAGATCACTGACTTAAGGTTTGATTGTAGAAACAGTTATTCCAAGACGTTGGTTAGCCTAACATGGAGGTGGTATAGAAACCAGTGGTGAGTAATCTGAAGCTTTTCATTGAACAGAAGATAGGACAGAATGACTAACAGAGATAAAAAAAATCGAGTAATATTAATAAAGAGAATTGAAAGACATTATTAGTTATAATTCTGATACTTATTAAGAGTAATTGATCTTAACGTATTGAATGCAAATGGCCTGACCTGTCTAGTTTGTTTCTTAAGTCTGAATGAAAGAGAACAGATCTAAGAGATTGTAGGGGAAAGAGAGAGAGTCTTTTGGAAAAGTTTAAACATGCTTGTCACTCTGTTGTTTACTAATGTACACTGTCTAAATGCATTATTTTCTGGTGCGCTGTACGCAGTCTACCGCTAGTTACCGGTAAATACCGCTAGTTACCGTAAATTCTCCTATAATACCACAAGCAAAATAATAGTATCCGGAATTTCCGCAAGGTGGAGCTAATAAAGCTCAACCTCTCATGTTTGAGCTGTCGCCATCAAAGTCTTTAACGAAGATATTACTAATAGTATTAATAATGAATGACCTTGGACAAGCTGTAAGTGTAAACTGAAAGTATTGCTCTGGTTCACATTCTTTTTTTCATTGACCGTCTTTGTAAAAGTAACACCACAGCATTTCGTAATCACGCATTTGTTTCCAATCATGCAAAGTACACTAATTTTTGAGAATCGATTCACCATGCCTTTCACATGCTCATAAAAGAGATTGATTTAGGAACATAAACATATTACCGTATGCAAACTGTACTGCATACAGTTTGTATATGTATATTTAATGTCTTAACTGTGCCCATTTAAGTATTGAATATTTATATGGAATTTTACCACTGAAGGGAAATCTTAGTGCCTGAGCATAAAAAGAATAGGAGCATACTGTAACGCGTGTGAAGGCCATAAACGATATTAATTTTGGAACTTAAACATACAGTATATGGCTGGTCTCGGTACTTTAAAGAAAACATACACACCAGTATTCCATTTCTCCCTAAACATTTTAAGCATCGAAGTCTTTAACTAATGTGATACCGGAGTCAACAAGCATACTTTTAGAATTTGATTAAAAGGGAATATAATATGGATTTGTGTATCTAAAGAAATTAATAACAATATAATTATATTCAGGTACCGCAACACAAGAATAGTACACGCTGTACATTGTCTGTTGATAATGTTTCTGTAGTGCTTTTTCAGCACACTGCATGTGACCTTGCCGGTGGCGCTGTGGGTTAGGTTCTTGACTCTCATGTCACATGGTCTGTGATTAAATCCCACTGTGGAACCATGACCTTTTTTTTTAACAAACATTTCTTTGAAAAAATGAAACGTTTCCCTTGGTCAGAGATTAAATAAAACCTCACTCGCACCAAACAACTTTATATTTCTAAATATCACAACATGATTGAATTTAAGTCATTTTAATAACAATGAATAGTCACCTATGCGTTACAAAATAAACATTTATATTGATTTGAATCGCGTTTTGATTTAAATCGTAAACATGTATTTAAATATATGTGTTTTTTGATTCACAATCAGACAAATGCAACATAAATTGATATCTTTGTCTTCTAAGAATCTTAATAAACTTTCAGCATAGCTTTCTCCCCGTTTAGATTTATTTTTCTTGGGATCTTGGGATCAAACGTGGAAAGATTAGATTGTAATCATTTTTATTTTTTAAATACATTGCGGAGTTAAATCAAGTTAAAGCCTTGATTTTATATATCACCTTTAAAAGTGGAATCTCCAAGCAAAGTAAATACCCAACACCGATTGTACTCCTCTGTCATGCTAATAAAGCACCTTGAATTGAATTGAATTGAGGGATAGACATGCAAATAAGATACACTCCACAGACATTCACAACAGCGACATATCATAAAACGTTTGCACATATAGTTAAGTTATTACTTGGTTTTCAAAGTGCAATGAAATACAATATTGTTGTTGTTGCTGTTATTGTTGTTTTTATCCTGTAAAGCGTTTTGAGAAGCCACCTTTAAAGGCGATATATAGGCGAAATTAACAAACATTTTATAATTATAATAATAATTGCTCATACTTATATAGCACTTTTCTGGACACTTCACTCAAAGCACTTTACAGGTAATGGGGACTCCCCTCCACCACCACCAATTTTGTTTGTCACAAAGGCTGGGGGTGTTACACCCCATTGTTTGTTATGTAGAATAGATAGTTTTGCTTGGGGATGGGGATGAATTTTCAGTATCCTGCCCTCTTAATTATTATTTATTGTTTATTGGCCTGTTTTTTTTTTAAAAAAACATTCATTTTCCTTAGCGTGTATACTGTAGTTTTAAAACTTGAATAAAGACATGCTACATGCACAAATCACATGAAGTCATATCTACAAATATGCCAAATTGATAGTGTGCAATTAACTAGGGGTATACTATACTATATACAATACTGTACAGTAAATAAGCATTATGCCATATGGTTTTAAAGACACTACAGTACAGGTTGTGTGAAATTTATTTATTTGTACTGTACCAAAGTGTGTCTCAGACGCAGCACCCTACATTACAAACAATGAGCGTTTTATTATCACAACAGTATCAACAGCAATTCAGTTAAAACAAACATGTCAAGAGGTTTAAAAAATAACCACAAGTAAATCATTTGAGGAATTAAATTATTATTATTGACTGTATTCACATTTGTTAACTCATTCATGTTTTAAATTAATATCATTTTAACATTTAACACAATATGATATGTAAAAATAATTAAAAATTTCAATAAAGTGTACATTTATCTTTAGATAGTTTTATCTTTAGATAACACAAGTGTTAAAAATAAAACTTGTGCCCTGAGCAGGAGTCCAACGTGGGCTTTTAGAACGAGAGGCATGCAATTAGCCCACTGTACCAAAGTGTAACTTGGTAACACAAGAGCTGAAACTGACATGTCCAAATGTTTCCAAAATAATCATAAGTGAATGAGTCAAAGAAATTGATGTGGATGTTATGCAGAAAGTGGAATATGGTACTACCACTAGCTATATAAATATATTTAGATCCTTAAATTATTATTGTTATTAATTTCTTTAGTTATATGATTCTAAAAAGTACTAGTTTTTCTAGTCAGAATGTCAGAATGAGCACATCAAAACATTTCTAAATAACCACAGTACGTGACCAAGTTAAAGGCTTTGATGCATAAAATGTTCATAAACAAGGTGGAATACTGCTGGGTAATTTTTTTAGCTGCCACTACCAGCTATATACAGTATGATATACTTCTATTCCTAAATGAATATTGTTTATGATGTTCAGAATTGTGATAATCCTGTTCTTTTTATGCTCAACTACCAAAAATTCCCTTTAGTTGTAAAATTCCATATTAATATTCTATATTAAGCAGATTTAAAAATGCACAGCAGAGAGATTAAATGAAGCAATAATTTCACTAACATCTAATGAGCCACAAGTGCCACATATTGATCATCTCTGGTCAGTGAAGTACATACTGCAACACACCGCATGACTTTTACTGTAGTTGGAAGAAATACCATATGTTCTGAGTGGCTACTTCTGTATGTGATTGACTGGAGGTTCAAACAACCCTCCTAAACCATCAAATGCACAGCTGTGAACAAGGAAATGCACACACATGTGTTCTTATGTTCTAATATATTAAAAAAAAGATTCACTTTGCTACTAAACTACTAAATAAGATGGACCAAATGGCTTCCTCTCATTTCAAACCTTTCTTATATTCTTATGTTATAAAAGATAAATACAAATCATTTCTTTATTAGATGAAAAAATATCAAAAGCCTGTACAGTTTATGGCTTGTATATATTGTTGGCCCTGCCAAAGTGTTTGAATATGATTTATTTAAAGATCAAAAACAAGACAGAAAGGCAAGAGATTACAAACCATTACTGAAGCATTAAAAGGTGAAGTGCTTTGTGGATGGAAGTATGTTATACTAATGAACATTCTACAGAAGAAAAATACTAAAGAAAAAGTGTCTTAGATTTTCTGCAACACTATTTATAGCGATATACATTTAGCATTTTTCACTGATAATCAAGAGCATGTTCTCTCTCCTGTCCTCCAAAACTTTAGCAATAAAATAATATATGGATCCAAAATTTGAATCGAAACAAATATTTTTGGGAAAATAATATCTGAGGTAATGAAGATATTTTTCTTTTTTTCCTTCGGTTAATTATTTGCTTCATTTAATTTCTACTGGAACATTGGTACACTAGATTTAATCCAAAATTGAATTGATTACATTGAAAAATATTTTTCATGCAGACTATAGTATATCTGCACATTTAAACATGCTTAACATAAAATTGAGATACAAAGCCTAAATGCATGCATGAATATTAAAGCATTCTTTTCAAAATATTTCAAATTTCCTGTTCCAGGGGACCAGTCTATAAACACCAATAATCTAGTTTATAAGCAGTTTCTAGGACTGGTAACTTCAAAATACCCTTTTAACTATACTATCTTTGTTTTAAAGCCTTGCCTTATTTATATGCTATGTGAATCTTATTTCCAGAATCCTACTTTTAAATAAATATTTATTTTCTGCTTTCTACTATGGTAAGAGATGCATTAAATGTAAAAATGATCAATTTTTTAATATGTATCACATACACATAAAATTGATAATTTTATAAATTTTATTGTCATGATAAAAAAAACATATTTTATATTTAAGAAGAAATTGTTAACATTTTTACTAGTGTTTACTTTTTAAGATTAAATAAACTGTAAAAACCTTGCTAGTTTTATTTTTTTTATATTTCCTTTTGTTTTATATTGTGTATTTTTTAGTTGTGTGTGATTTTATGCTCCCCATTTTTTTTCTCATTAAATCTTTCTGGAATTTTAGGTAGCCTGGGGTTTGTGGTGCATTATTTATGTGGAGCTGTGTGTTGCAACTCCAGATAATCTTTTGATCTTTCTTTCATTATAGAATGTTCAATATTGATAATTGCATTTTGACATTATTTTTTGTTGGTTTTGGTCACACAAATGTGTTATTACATAGACACGTTCTACAGAACATACTTTTGCTATGTCAAATGAAGAGCCAAAATAGAATTATTTCTAAAAAATATGATTCCTCATATTTGATAAAGAATTACTAATTAGCTTACATAACTCAAAACATTTATAAGAAAAGTGATTGAACCTACAGAGAACCTACAGATATTTCTGTCCCTCATTGTAAATGTGTTGGGCCAGATCTGAGATGTGCTCAGAATTATCAGGAATATATGTGCAGCATTCCGTGCCAATTACTGCACAAGTTCCTCCTTGGGCCGCCAGTACATAATCTAAAGCTAGTCGGTACTGCATGGCCACTGTTCTGAGGGCTACTATCTCATCATTAACAGCCTTCAGACTAGATGAGGTAGAATTTGCTAATTCTTCTAAAGTCGAGGCCATTTGAATTAACTCTCGACTCAGAAAGTTCATGCCGGCTTGTGGAAATATTATACCTAAATAATATTCCCAATCAGCCAATTTTCTTTGTGGTCTGTGGTTAGGTCCGAAGGGGCTGTGGGTTTGAACATGGATATGAGGAACCACATATCCTAAATAACATGAGCCAGACCACTGGGCTGGCAACCATGGGTAGGCTCGTTTTCCACAAATGAAATATGTTCCGTTTGGTGCTCCCCATGCCTCTGAAAATAAGAAGCTTATACTGAATTGTGGGGTGTGTCGATCCCATCCTGGAATTTGGAAGGTAGAGGTGGATATATTTGCAGCGATGGTAAGGTTGCAACGACTCCATCCAACCAAGTGCAGACCATTAGCGTGCTGAAAACATATGTTTCCCTCACACTCCTTATTTAGAGTCAGGTATGGTGGTGTATGGCTTCTGTTATATTTAGGAGCGTAAGAGCCTGTGAAACTCGTGGGCTCTAAGCCTCGCTCCTGTAGATATTGTAATATTGTGCCGGTTAAAGTCATGTTATGGCAACCCCCATAGTTTGTCATATTAAAATCTCCTAAATTATCCCTCCAAATGATCATGCCTATGACTTCCTCGAGACGCCAAGGAATGGCTCCCATAGGAAGTCCTCCCTGTACATATTTGGGTAATGCGGCACACACCCAGCAGGCACTTTGGTTGGTTTTCTTAGCCGTCAGATAGGAGAGGCCTAAAAAGGAATTAATTCCATGTTCTCCTTTGTGGGAGAGATGATCATTAATTCCTGCGGAACATAGTCCTACAGCAACAATTATCGTTATTAACAAAAATGATTTCATTCTGAGTCTGTAAATGGGGATGAGGCTCGTCGGCAGTGTGACGCGTGGATCCAGCGATCTTTTCCTTCCACTCGAACCGCAGACTCGGTTGTCAACAGGATCTGGTAGGGTCCGTCCCACCTGGGCTGGAGAACCTGTGAAGGAAATTTCCTGATCCACACCCACTCTCCTGGGATGAGGTTGTGCCCTCCTTCAGATGGTGGTCCGCACGCCTCCAGGACCTGCTCGCGGGCTCCTTGGGTGGCCTCTGTCAGCAACTTGCAATAATACAAAGGAATGGTTGATCCATCTGAGGACACCCCAGTCTCAGCACCTGTAAGAGAGCTTGTTTCAAATTATTACAGGCGGCTTTTGGTGCGGGAACCAAGGCAATCTTGTCCTTGTACTGCACTCCCCCCTTAAGCAGATCTGTTAAGAGTTGTGCTCACCCCGTAAAAACATTGCACCCAGGCCCTGTTAAAATTTCACAATGCTAGACACAAAAGGACCTTATCATAACTGCTTCTATTAGACACTCTAAAGCTGAAGCAACTCAGACTTGTGGGTTTCCTTGTCTGGGGAAGCACCCAGAATACCATCAACATACTGAGTGATCACAGTCAGTTGAAGCCACGTGATACCCTGTTCTGGATAGTCATTCTTTGTAATGCATAATATTCCACCCTAATAGATCTGGAATAAAACCACCCATTAAAATCTGGTACTCAACTTGCTGTCCCAATACCCCTGTGGCCTCCTTCCGTCTTCCCATATACATTAATCTATAGCACACTGTTGAACAGAGGAGTGAAACAAGCATGACAGTAGTGCTCCAGTATCCCCTAACAGAGAAACCAACACTCCATTAACAGTACATTTTTAACCACTGGACTGGGACAGACTTAGGGAGGCTACAAGGGATTTACAGGATCTAATCGTTAGGTAAACAGATCTTCTCACAGGACGTTATTCTCCCCAGTCTCGATTCTAAACCTACAGCGTTTCAGCATGTCTGGTTTCGAGACATTCGAAGAAAACCAAATTGTTTCCACTATTGCAACTAATTGTATAAAAATACAAAAACTGTTTAACTACTTTTACATCCACCTGTACTGTACTTATACGTTTCAGACGCTCTTATATTTTCCAATCTCCTTAAATTGATTTTCGTCAAGTCTCTTTAGTTACGTCTCTAGCCAGTCCCGCTGGCTAAACACACTCACACCATCATTTAGTATACCAAAACTCACAGTTACACAAATACATGCCGGCATACAAATTCATAAAACACACATACACATCGAGAATATATTTTTCTCTTCGTACTACAATGTGCTGTATTCTTGTTTTACTTCTACATTAATCCTTTTAATTCCTGAAGCGCACTCCAAGTTCGCTGCATTTCTAATTTCGGGTGCGGTACTTTAGCCCACCGGTCAATATCTCCCGGTTTTGGATTTGATCGTATGGGGGAATCAGGGAAGGTAGGTGCGAGTGCAGACCACCCTCGATGGGGTGCTAGATACTTAGAGTGACGCTGTCATCAACAGCGCCAGCCCCCGCTACATCAGGCCCTCTCCCACTTAGGGTGAGAGTACAGGTCTGCGGGCGCCCTCTGTTTAAGGGAGTTCCTGTTCCGTCTCTATCACACTCGTACCAGGTGTCATTCCACTCAGACCCCCCGTCTCCATATGGTCACTGTGGGAATTGATCCCAATTATTTTCATTTCCTGCCTGTTTGTTCTCCTGTGGGAGAGCAGGATAAAACTTAGTCGCCGGCTGTAGCACATTAACCAGTGCAGCGTGACCAGGAGTTAATTCCTTCTTTAGTTTCTCATTCTCCTGTACTGCCTCTTTTAGCTTTTTTTCTATACTCTTTCGTAGTGAGTAAAGTATCTTTTCTTCCGGGTTTTTGTTTTCCCCGTAAACACACTTTTAAGTCACATCCTAATTTCTTTTTTTTTCTCATGTATCTGCCACCACTGGTGCTGGCCGTGCACCAGGGTGGGAGCTACATGCTTGTGCTTTTGCCAATCAGTACTCATATGCTTTCTTTACAGGTGTCTTCGCCCCAGACTCCCTCTGACAAACTCAACTTTTCGCATATTTTTCTCCCTTTTTTGTTCCCGTCAACTTACACTTTTCCGATATATAAATGGACCCTTCCACCACTTTCTCAAACCATCAGTTAGCACACATGTTCAATCTCTTTAAGATTGACTTTTTTCGTGTGTGAGGTAACAGCTCATTCAGTAGGGGGATGTTTTCACTTGAAAAACCTGTGCATTCCTGCACTCATTCAGCCAAGGGCGTCTGTTACCTCCAGATCTAAATGCCTCTCCGAGACTTTAGAGAGGACTTACACCGCACTGTTCACAGGTAAGGAACGAGACCTCGAAAACCCCCTTTCTTGATCAGTAATTCACCATCCCCAGAACGCCAGCATCGCTGCTTTTGCCCCGGGGTGGACTTACCCACTGAGCTCAATCAGGGCGATTCTCGGGTCTCAACGTCCTTTAAATCCTGCTACTTAATGCTTTGCTCTTTTATTATGAGGTGTGTTTATGTTAGTGTTGTGCGTGTGTATATGTATTTCACAAACAAGGAAAACACCAAAAACATACATACATACATATATATCTATCTCTTCTACTCCTGTTTCCTTTAAAACAAAAAACCACGCCACGCCAATCCGTGCACGATCAAGGCGTAGCTAATCTCAGGACCCCGGGCGCAATTAAGGCCCACACCAATCCTGGATTATATGTGCATTTAATGTACCACTCAGCTCCAGAACCCCGGGCACAATTAAGGCCCACACTGATCCTGAGCCTCAGAACTCCGGGAGCAATTAAGGCCCACACCAGTCCTGAATTACGTGCATTTAATGCACCACTCAGCTCCAGAACCCCGGGCGCAATTAAGGCCCACACCGATCCCGAGACACAGAACTCCAGGCGCAATTAAGGCCCAAACCAGTTCTGACCTTCAGAACTCTGGGCGCAATTAAGGCCCACACCAGTCCTGAACTTCGCGGTAAGGGTCCAAAACCCGTTCAAAAACTCCACGCGCAATTAAGGCATACACCAGCTTCGAACGCCTGTACACAATACCGCGGACCCCCTGCCAGACCGAATTCTGGGCTTACAGCAAACAACCCATTACATACACTGGTGTCTTCCCCGGGCCAGAGGAATTCGGGAACTCACGTTTACTCTGTCATCTCGGGCGATTCTCGCGGGGAGCAGAGACTTCCCAATCTGTCAGAGAGAGTCGGGACTTTTAAATAAAAGAGGAGTCCTTACCTCTTAGTAATGTGCACGCTGACCGTCTCTCCTGCTGCTGGGACGTTCCGCGCCTTCTGGAGCATCCCCTGACTACGCCAAATTTGTTGTAACAGAAGAAATAAGGTTCTTGATCCCGAGATGAAGTAAAACAGATGAGTTTATTGCATGCAAGGAACAATAAAGCCAAAGTCTTGTTTCCCGCAAGAAACAACAAAACCGAAGTATTGTTCCCCGTACTGTTACAAGCTTTTGGGTTATATAGTGTGTTCTTCTCCGTTTCTGACGTCACTTGGTCTGATGGTAAAGAGGGGGGTTCATGGTATTTGGCCAGTTTACAATGTTCTGGACAAATGGTCAGTTTAAGATTACACCCAGGGGGGTTCCTAGCTTGCATCTGCAATCCTTATCACTTAACCCCCTTTCCTGCCATAAACCCCAGCTTGTGACTTAGAAGTCTAAACCCCCAACAGAAAGGATTAAATTCAAACCCTTGTCTTCACATCTTTCTTCACCCTTAACATCAATAATCAAATTACATACGTGCTAGAGGTCACAAGATCATGTTCTATAATGCCATAATGCACTATTTTCAATACTATCTGATTGAAGTTAGTTATATTACTGAGTGTGTCCACCTACAAATTACTTTACAAGGTTACATGTTCATGTCAAGACCATAACACTAGAAAAAAAAGTGAAAAAACTATTGTGGTAAAGTGACATGAAACTAGAATACTTTGTACCTGAAAAATGTATAAATGGAAAAAGTTTACTTGTCAGTTAAAAATTGAACTGGATGGAAAAATAAATCACCAAAAAAATAGGATAATACCTGATTTTGTTTTTAACGGTGTGAATTTTGTCTGTTAAAAATCTGTTAAGTTTTTGTTCAACATGAAATAGGTGGGGGATTGGGGGGAGGAAGGGTCGCACACTTCATCTTCCACAGAAGTGCAGCCCCGGACGTAAAACCAACTTTTTTGGCAGTGGTCCCACTACACAGAAGATCAGCTGGAGAGGAGATAAATTCTACGTAAGCCAAGCAAACACTGTGTTGCCAGGCCATAGTGTAGAGGTCCATGGAAGAATCACTAATATGTTCTTTCTTTGCAACAAGATTTTCTTTCTGCTGTGAACCAAACTGACTGTAGGATTCAGTGTGTCAATGAAGTTGTTTTCTAAAGCAGAAAGGAAAGACAACGTGAGAATTAGAGAACTAGAGACTACTGAAAATTTCCGAAAAGTAGAAATCAGAACAGAGTAACTTTACAAAATAAAAATTGTTTGACATTCCATTTAATAACTAACAAACTAGATATGACATAATACTGGAGGCATTGTCAATTATCATGCACTTCCTGAAATTCTGAAATACTATTTCTCATCATTTTACAATACAAATGAAAATTGTATGCATTTTACCAAATTACTAATTTGCAATTTGCTTAACCTTATGTCTAAGAATGTATATGGTACAGGTCAAAACAAAACAGCTGTACAATTGTTTCTGTTCATAGGTTTTGAACCTGACACTTTATATACAGTGGTCAAAAAAACAAAAAGAAGCCTTTCACTACAAATCTGATAATATGTAAAATCAATTCTCTCTGTTGCCTAACCCATCAAGCAAAGAGTGCAAGGTGGGATACACCCAGGATCAGATACCAGTCCATTGCAGGGTACACAAACAAATGAATATGCGCACCCATGCTAGGGCCAGTTTTTACAGAAGCCAATTAACCTGCTTGCATGTCTGGATTGTAGGAGGAAACCGATGCAGGAGTCCCATGAGAACACTGGGTGAACATACAACCTCCTTGCAAACATACCTCCAATAATTGGGCCCAAGGCTACAGGGCTGCAATGTAGCAATGCTAACCCCTGTGCCGCACATGTCAGAAACATGTTTCCTTTAATCATTTTTTAATTTACTATTAAATGTTTGTTTGAATCCCTACATCATTAGAATTATTTTGGTTAGCTTCTTATAATGCTAAATGCACAAAGGCAATGGTTTGGAAAACCAGTGATTTCCAATTTTATAATAATAGCCTTCATAACTCTCTGTTTATGTATTTAATGTGTTGCCTGTAGAATATGTGGCCTTCTAAATCAACAATAAGAATACCACATAATATTATTTTATATCTTATTAATATACAGCATATTGTAGATAAAATCCAGTAACATCTGAATTCCTTTATTTTTAGTCTCTACTGGAAGATATTACAAAACATAAGAATAATGTAATTTGTGGCAAAATATCTTATTTATTCAACATTAAATGTTTTACTTTCTTCTTAATTAAGTGGGCACTTATTCATTTTTAGCTTCTAGAAAGCTTACAAATAACAACATTATATATAAGGTGATTAAGAAGACATGTACTAATGTTATATTAGAAAATACATAGTATTGTATATGTTTAGGTGAAACGTACATGAAAAATAAACAGAAATCAGATTAAATTGCTTCCTTAAATAAGCTAGCTGTGAAGAAATTGATTTTATTCTTCTGTAGCAATGTTTTGATCTGGTAAAATATCTCAGATGATGAGTGAAAGTACAAGTCTGTTTGTCACAATGCTGTGTTTGCAATCAGGTGTAGTTTGCTTTCTTGACAGCGAGACTGTGTCAGCAATAACTGTGGATCAATATTTTCACAGCTTTGCTGTGAGGTGAATAAATAATTAGTCACTACCTTTAGAGTAAAAGAGTGTGAACAATTTAAGACGGATTAGTGCTTCAGATATGACTTCAAACATGCTGCAGATTAACACTCCCTGGTACTGACATTTTGGTAATTGCTCTGTCCTTTCTGGATGCTTCTGGTGTCAGCACCCTTTGGGCTTTCTAGTAGTATGCCTTTGGAAAAATAGTAGAAATAGGGTAGAATCTATGTTTTGATATGATTCAGAATACACTAATTGATTTAAATAAAAAAAATCCACACCTGCATTGATGACATACTGTATGACCACTCAACCGTATTTCTCCCTATAATTAATTGGAAGAAAAATATCAGTAAAAGACGATAGTGTTACAGTTCATGATCATTTACACAAAGTTTTTATTATTCTCTGAATAGCACTAGTACCATACATCTGTAGATTTTTTAAATCGGGTGAAACCTTAGTCATGTCACTTCATTTTATAAAATTAAAGTCAACCACAGTTGTGGTTCCTACCAGACATTACAAAAAATATCCATTTAGCAAAACGTTTTGCATATCAATAAGTCATTGCATATCAACCATCACTTGAACTAGTTTTTTTGTCAAATCTTTCATTTTTATAGCTATAACTTTAAAGAAAAAAGTTAATATAATACATTTACTTAAATGGTTGCCAACTTACCTGTAATAATTGCCTGTTGTTTTAAAATCAGTTGAATTTGAGATAGCTCAGGTGAAGCCAATTATGTACTTTGCAAAAAAAAACTAGTCACTAGTCTAGAAGTTTTTGTTACTTAAAATATGTATATCTCTACGCTACGGGCTGGTGGAAAATAGAGAGGGTGATGAGATCATACAACAGTACAGCAGCACTCTATTTTTAAAGAAATAAAGTTAACAGAATTCTTAAAACAGGCTGCTGTCAGCTGCTGTCACTGGCATTAAAAATAAATTAAAGCATACCAAACGAGAAGCAGATATATGAAACTTCCTCCTGAAAAGAATAGATTTGTTAAAGATGGGATATTGCCAGATAAGGCTTCCATGATGTCCTTAAAGGTTACATTTTTTAATTGATTTTAAACAAGTCATAGTTGTTAAACATTCCAATGACAGCAAACGTGCAGATTTTATTTTACACTTTTTCCCTATATTATTTTTATTAATCTAATAGTAAATGGTTTATGCTAACCTTAGGTCACTGTTTTCTGTCACTCACTCCAAAACACTCAGAACAATGACAGAACTATGCAAAACCATAGTTCTCTATTTGTTATTCTAATTGTAAATTGGAGCCATGGTAGCACAGAGAGAAAAGGCCTCTAGCTCCTGACCGGAAGGTCCCGGGTTCAATTGCAGGAAGGGACAAGCAATGTTTCTTGCTCTAATTCCTTCCAGACAGCTCCCAGGTCCAGCCTGCTTTCCAAATGAGTACCGGGGTTATTCTTTCTGGGTATAATAGGCCGGCTGGAGTGTGATAATGACCACATCACCTCCACTTTCAGTGTCGGATGGTCAAGTAAAAATGGTGCCCCTTGCCCCCCTTCCCCATGGGCTTTTACGGCCTGAAAAGGGACCTACAGTACCTACCTAATTGTAAGTTGGTCCTATTTATTATCAATATTATGATAGAAATGTCCTGTGTATGGACTTTCAACAAAAAGATCAAATATTTGTTACTTTGAAAACATTCAATCTGAGTCTTTTGTCATACAGTTAACTGACAAAATGAGATAGAAATGATAGTGATACTGTATCTCATTATATATGCAGTTCTATAAAAGAGAACTTTAACTATATATTAGTGGATTTACAGGGAGGGAAACATATTGTGCATTACAATCTGGGCTTTTTGATTACCAGGCTGCACATTCTGTATTGAAAAGAAAATACAGCAAATAAAAAATAATAATAATAATAATTGCTTACACTTATATAGCGCTTTTCTGGACACTCCACTCAAAGCGCTTTACAGGTAATGGGGACTCCCCTCCAACACCACCAATGTGAAGCATCCACCTGGATGATGCGACGGCAGCCATAGTGCGCCAGAACACTCACCCCACATCAGCTATGAGTGGGGAGGAGAGCAGAGAGTAATGAAGCCAATTCATAGATTGGGATTATTAGGAGGCCATGATTGGTGAGGGCCAATGGGAAATTTGGCCAGTTGTGGTTCCTACCAGACATTACAAAAATGTTACACCCCTTCTCTTTTTGAGAAACACCCTGGGATTTTTTAAATGACCACAGAGAGTCAGTACCTCGGTTTTACATCTCATCCGAAGGACGGCACCTATTTACAGTATAGTGTCCCCATCACTATACTGGGGCATTAGGACCCACAATGACCACAGGGTGAGCACCCCCTGCTGGCCCCACTAACACCTCTTCCAGCACCTACCTTAGTTTTTCCCAGGAAGTCTCCCATCAAGGTACTGACCAGGCTAACACCTGCTTAGCTTCAGTGGGTTGCTAGTTGTGAGTTGCAGGGTGATATGGCTGCTGGTATGAGATAGGAAATGCATATGAAATAGATATGAAATGCAAATAACACTTGACAGAATCCAATTTCATATAAAAAATTAAATGCACAACAGTACATTGATGTATCCCTACCTGTGTTAGCAGTTCTTATATGCAGCAGCTTCTAACGGCTTGCATGACCATTGCAGTACACTGAATGACTGTCCATACAAGCCGTTAGAAGCTGCTGCATATATATTAAGAACTAATAAAGTATATGTGGCGATACCTATGTAATGAAAGCTCAAGATCTAAGGGCTGTGAGGCAGCAGAGCTAGACGCACAATAATAATTCACCAAGGGAAACCAAAATATTTCTTGATTTTACAGTAATTCTCTTGCATGTATACAGATGCAGCCATTCAAAATGCACGGTAAAAACCCGCGGTACAGTAACCTACCCACAAGCCACCGCGGGGCACCGGAGGGTACCGCAGGGCAAGTGATTGGCTGGCCAAAATGACCGACAGGGGCACTCGTGGTGCATTGGTTGGTAGTGCAAAGATTTAATAATTTAATGTCTTTACTGTGCACATTTTAATCCGCTTAGTTTTGAATATTTCTATGGATTTTACCACTAAAGGGAAATTTTAGTAGCTGAGCATAAAAAGAAGAGGAGCATAACGCATCTGAAGGTCATAAACGATATTAATTTAGGAACATAAACATTACTGTATGTATGTAAACTGTACTGTGTATGGCTGGTCTTGGTAGTTTAAAGAAAAAATACACACCAGTCTTTCATTTCTCCCTAAACATTTTAAGCATGAAAGTTTTATGAAACGGTACCCAAATATGCGATTGCTGTATAGAATGAATTTTAATAAAAAAAAAATTATTTAACACGAACATTAAGCTGTTTACATCTTCCGCCTGAGAACAGTCACCCGTTGCTACCCAACGCAGAATGGTGATTGGCTGACACCATCTGACACCCCTCTGATTGGAGAAAAAAGACGTGCTGGTTTGCTATACATACTGTACCAGGAAGAGGATTTCTTTCTATTCAAAACGTGTATTTTAAAAGTTTAAGAAGTAAAAACCTTACAGCGTACACAGATTTCTAAACTGATCAGGATCGTTATCTTTGTCTTATGCATAATAATGTTCACCGCTCTGTCCAGCAAATTAATAATAAACTTTATTTTATATAGCGTTTTAAACGAATAAGTAATTAGATTGCTCATAAACCTAATCACTTGCTTTTTCTTTTTATTTAGGCTCAGATTTCAACTATAGATCGTATTATTAATAACCATAATAACAACCAACCAACAAAAACAACCATATAAACATAATACCAACCAAAAACATAGATAACAACCACAATACAAAATCAAATATATCAAACCATTTTACTCTTGCAAAGTCATCCAATTATCATAATCCCGCCCCTTATGCAAAACCAAACCTTCCTCCCATCCCAGTTTATCCTGTTTATCATAAACAAAATCCACCTCAATTTTCAACATAAAGCATTATACAAAATCAATACCTCAACACTCCATACTCAACAACGATAATTCACAAACAGCCAGAACATGTAACTACACATTCCCAAACAGACCTCATTTACATAGCCCCGCAACTTATGCAAAACCAACATCCCTCCCCTGTTCTCTCTCTCCCCTGGCGGTTGTAATTGTTTTTATTTTCAAATAAATTTTAGCAAAGTCATGTATTTTAAAAATCTTAAGATTTTTATATTTATGTCTTTATTTAGTGGTTTCATTAGTAACAAAGGCTAAACTTTCTTGGGAAAATGTCTTTTATGTAAACCATTCAGGGCTAAAATATGTTCATTGTCTTCTAATGAAAGAAGGGTTCCTTTCGCCGTAGTCGGGAGCCTAGCCTTTAACTAGTAAGTACTGTATTTACTGGGTTTTTGAGGGGGGGGGGTGTCTTTCGCTGGAAATCTCGCCTCCTACTTTGAAAATACCCGTGAAACCAGTTCAATTCGTCACAGCCAGCACTCCTGCAGAGAGTTGGGTTGTACTTGCAGTGTATACAGTACACGCGTTATGCTCTTCGTTAATGTCTGTGAAGTTTTATTTAATCTCTGAGCCATACTGATTCTTCAGGAAGCCAGTTTCCTCCAGGGAGTAAAAAAAAAAACACACTATGGTATTCTCTCCAATGCAGTGCAGTTAAAAACATACCTCTGATGCTGCTCCTAAATGAATATCGTTTATGACCATCAGAAGCTTTATGCTCCTTTTCTTTTTTCCAGTGGATTGAACAGGGAGAGGCATTTCATGATGTACTTTTCACTGATGAAACAACAGTGGCTCTGGAACAGTTTTCAACCAAGTCGTTTTATAAAAAGGGGAGATATGTACACGTTACTGAAGCTAAAAGTTTAGCCTTTGTCACTAATGTAACCACTAAATAAAGACATATAGAAATCCCTACGTTACAGACTGTATATGGCTGGTATTGGTAGTTTAAAGAAAAAATACACACCAGTATTCCACTTTCTCCCTAAACATTTTAAGCATCAGAGTCTTACATGTGGTTATTTCGAAAACGTTTGTACGTGCTCCTTCTTACCATGTTACTGTTTACTGTTACTGACCATATTAAGTTTAAGTGCCTGTGGGCACTTTTCCTGTCCGTGGGGGGTGGACCGTCTTTCATTAGAAGGTTAGTCTGTTCTACTCTGAGAATGTAGAGGGGGTGGAAAGTGCCCGTGGTCATTTAATTAGTATTAAAATCTTAGTTATCTTTCTAGTTCACAGGTTTGCATGCATAATTTAATTTTGAAAGCCACTGAGACATCAGGTACTACTGTTGTATTTATGAAAAAGAAACAAAACAAAAAACATACTAACAACTGTGCCATCCTACTCCTTAGTTAATACATTTTATTATTCATAAACAGTTAACATTGTTAGCAAAATATTTTGAATTATATTTAACCCTATTTTTTCTTTAGTTTTGTATTTAACTTATTATATGATAGTCAGACTTAATGTATATTTGAACAATGAAAATATATTTTTACAAGATTTTACATTAAGCACTTAAAATTAATATGGTTAATAATAGTAAACTGTAACATGCTGTAACAAGATCGGTTAAACTGCGAAGAAAATCCTTTCAGAGAAAATGTTTCAGGTGTGAAGAACATAGATCTCCAATGCAATTTCAACCAAACCTGTTCCCACACACCCTGCCCCCACTACCATTAGAATATACACAAACATTTTAGCGTTTCATTCTGAGCAGAAGACCCTCACACCTGAAGAGTGCTGGCTGTGACGAATTAAACCGGTTTTACAGGTTTCAATCACAGACCATGTGACATGGGACTCAGTAAAGTAACACACAGCGCCACTGGATTTGATAATACCTAACCAAAATCCGCAATATGGAAACAGAACCTGTGTAATTGTTGATAGATGATGTACTCGTAACATTTTTTCAAGACGAACTACATTTAAAAAATGACTTGTATGTACTTGATATCTCTAATCAATCCACGGGTTCCAGCACAAAACGAAACTAAAACACATACCGTTTCGCGCTTCTTATTAGTTGCTCAAAAGTAATTTGAACGTATGAAATGCATAATATAAACCTAGAAACATATACGTGAGCAGTACTTAAGCACTGTAGTATCGGTGTTAAGACATACCTCTCAAATACTGTAAATCAAGTTAAAAATATCTCAAGACCGATTCTGGTCATAATGAAACCATGTTTCGTGTATGTTTTCTTTTTCATCTTGAAATAACTCATTTCTAAATACCTTTTTCACTGTTAACATCTTGTAGCAACTTTGCGACAAAATATACACTCTGACAGTTCATCCTGCTACCAACATTAAATAAAACAAATCTTAAGATTTCTATATTTATGTCTTTATTTAGTGGTTTCATTCGAAGCTTACAATGTTTAGGGAGAAATGGAATACTGGTGTGTATTTTTTTCTTTAAAGTACCGAGACCAGCCATATACTGTATGTTTATGTTAAGATTTCCCTTCAGTGGTAAAATTAGATATGGATATTCAATACTTAAACGGGCACAGTTAAGACATTAAATATACATATACATATTGTATACAGTACAGTTTGCATACAGTAATATGTTTATGTTACGCGATTAAAAAATAAATAAATAAAACTGAAAGGTCCAGCACCAGCTGGATTCGAACACACAACCTGCCAGTTGGTAGTTACGCACCTAGACCAGTAGGCTACAAGACAGCTCGCATGAACAGGCAGGCGAAACAGCCCTACACAGCCCTGTCGAACCGCGTGATACCCCGGTGGGCGTGTCGTGGTATGCCGCGAAATACCTCACCCATTTTGAATGGCTGCATCTGTATAGTAGCAAAAATGTCAATTTCATTTTCAAAGTTTCTTTACAATATTGTGAATTGTAATTAAAAATTAATGCATATTGGCAATAATAACTGCTTGTGGGGCCAGCAGGGGGTACTCACCCTGCGGTCTTTGTGGGTCCTAATGCCCCATTATACGCTATGGCTGCCGTCACATCATCCAGGTGGATGCTGCACATTGGTGGTGGTGGAGGGAAGTCCCAATTACCTGTCAAGTGCTTTGAGTGGAGTGTCCAGAAAAACGCTATAAGTGTAAGCAATTTTTATTATATTGGCAATATTATTACCGTGCTGTTTGCAAAAAATAAACATAATAAAATCAATTATTCAGTTATGACTCAAAGCCACAAAACATTAGACTCAAAAATGTTCAAAGACAAAGTGGTCTGGCTGCTGAAATTTGGATTAAGACAAAATATAGATTTTCTTAATTTGGATGTAACCTGAAAGAGGTACATTGCGTTCACAAAAGCTATAATAGTTAACTATTTTTATATATTCAGCTATGTAAGAAACAAACAAAAAGTTATTATCTGATCAGGCTTTGAACAGCCTGGGTGCAGCACGCTACATTACATCCCTGAGTGTTCCATTGTCGATTATCACTATAAGGACAATAATGCCAAAATGTTTCCAAAACATTCACTTGTGATATTTTAGCTTCCTAGTTAAATGATTCTATATTAATATTACTATCAAGTATTAAATCAGTACATTTAAAAAACAAACAGCAAGTGGTGTTCTTACTATGTATTCAGGTGGATGCTGCACATTGGTGGTGGTGGAGGGGAGTCCCCATTACCCGTAAAGTGCTTTAAGTGGAGTGTCCAGAAAAGCGCTATATAAGTGTAAGCAATTATTATTATTATTATTATTATTCATAGAAAAGGATAAAACATACATTTTTATGAAGTACAGTATATATACTTTATAATGCTAGAACAAGCACATTAAAACTATAACCCACTGTAAGTCACCAAATTAAAGACATTGATGCATAAAATATTTAAGAAGAAGGTGGAATACTGTTGTGCACTTTAATATATTTTGCTACCACTACCATCGACTGTGTGTACATTAGGTATTAGGTTATACTACTGTTTTAATTTTTCTTAATTCTATTTCATGAATATTTTTTGTATGAATATGTTTATTTTTTGTTTATATTGGTACATCCTGAGTGGTAGGTAACAATGCGAGGCATGTGAATTTTTATTATTTTGGTACAGCTCTGCCTTAAGAGTAATAAATCAGTTGAAACTTAATAGTTAAATATTTTTAATAATTAAGTTACACAACTAAACAATCTATACAACACACAACATTAAATACAAACACATATACTATTTAAACTATAGAACCAGTAATCCAGAATTCTACCGCTCTAATCTGAACACTATGCAATACCTTTAAGTGCCAACAAGAGAAATACCCTGTATCCTGTATAAAAATAATATAACCCAAGACAAAATCTTCCTTTCTTTGAATGTTGAATGGTAATATTCAAAACTTGCATTGCCAACTAGAGTGTATTTAGTCTGAGGATTCTTCAGTTACAGAAATCAGATTTTCCTAAAACATATAGGACAGTAAACTCTCTATAACAAGGTTCAAATTACTCAGTCAGAATCTGGTCTCCAAGACTAATCAAAACAAGGTCCTTTTGTATGGCACAAGCTTAGAAAAGGAGGGATATGGTGTTATTCTTCTCTACTGTTTGTTGAAACTTCTAATCAAGAGTTAATTACAGTAAACCAGATAATTCGATTTGAACATCTGTGTTTACGTGATTCTCAGCCCACACAAAACAAACATTTAAAATGAAACCCACTTTTTAAAAGATTTTTGTGATGTGAATTTTCCAAATGTAAACCTCAATGTTATAAATTGTCTGACCTATTCCGCTGTAATAATGTAATTATATATTTCAGGAGATGTGAAAAAAGGTCTAATTACTGAGATATATCATTTATGTTTATTACATTAAATTACAAATTAACAATTTCAGTTTTTTCACTTGTGTCAAAAGAAGTAATGTGAAATTTTATATATATATTTGACCATTTAACTGTTATTTGTACTCAGTGGCATAGCAGGGCAGTGGTTAGCATTGCTGCCTCTAATTGCTGGGGCCCTGAGTTCAATTCTAGACCTGGGGTGCTATTTGCATGGAAGTGTGGTTTTCACCTGCTGCTCCGATTTCCTCCCACAGTCCAAAAACATACTGTGAGAGCTGGTATGAGTGTGTGGGTGTCTGTGTCTGTGGGTGTGCCTTGTGATTGACTTGTGCACCATTCAGGGTATCCCTCCTTGTATCAATTGCTTGCTAGGATAGGCTTCGGCCCCTTTGTGACCCATTATTGGATGAAGCAGTAAGGGAATGGTTGGATGCAGGGCCTTCTCAAAGGGGGGGGGTGAAGGGGGCGACCAATCCTGCCCTGGGCCCCTCCCACATGGCCCCTCCCACCCCTTGAGACAGCTCTGGTTGGATGGATGTTATATATACCTTTTTGGAAGCAATATACTGTATTCACGATCGTGCTAGATAAAAATCTGATTCTTATGCTAAATAGTGTTGCAAATAACTTATCTTAAAAAATCAGGTGGATAGTTTAAATTATGTACAGTATTGATGACAGGTATTTCTATTTCATTGACCCACTGAAGAAAAGATTTCACTAGCAAATAATTGCCCAGACAGAGCTAGACTTAAATAACTTCTAATGGGAAAGTAAAGTAAAGTAAAGTAATACTTTTAAGTGAAGTGATATACACAATCTGTCTTTGTTGACATTCTTTTTTAACAGATACCAAAATGTGATTCAGATTTTTCAAACACAATACAAGCTAAGCATTATGTTCAGTGTTTTAAATTTGTTTTCTATAATTAGACTGTTTGTTAATTCGGTATGGATAATTAAGTTATAAAAACAATCTAGAAAGATTGGCAATAACTTTACAACTTTAATTTTATTTAATTACAATTGGTGGTTTAGAAATGGTCTTGATTTTGAATTTGTTTGGAAATATTTAAAAAAAAAATAAATAAATAAACATGTGTTGCTCAAGTTTTCTTATTCCAGATATTTAATACATTTTGTGGAATTTGCCTTCCATCAGGCTTGTAGAGAATTAAAATATATAAATAAAATGAAGTCTCCTCCATACACTTTAACAATTGTTAGTAATGGTTTGTGACTGCTATTACTGAATGGTGCCAGATGAAAATTGCTTCAGTAATTGAAAACAGTGAAAGCATAGTCACAGTTAGACACTTAAAAGCACTGTTAAGAGCTCAGGGAGACAAAGCCATATAATACAGTGAGTAATTTTCTTATCTTATTTATCTTAAGTCTACAGCCTCTAATATGTTGTGAATTCTATAAATAGAAATTATTATTTTCTTTAAAAATGTCTGTACTTGAAAGTTTATATCACATGACTTTGAGTACTTAACCTTGCATGATTTTTGTTTATTTAGTATTTATTCATAAGATACAAAAAGGTAATTACCAAAGGAGCCTTTATTGATGTTTTGAGTTTAACCATACTGGTTTCAGAGGCAACTGTCTGCCCAAATTAATAAAGAAGTCCATAATTCCCAAACAATGACAGATAAATGTAATGATTGCAATACATTGTTGATAATCTTTTTAGAGGTATGGCAATCAGTAGTTTTTGACAGTTTCAATAATATGATTGGTTGAAAGAAAAAGCATTTACTGAAATGCCTGGAGTTAAGTGCATGACTTGACAGCTGCTTCTTGGCCAGTTAGCACTGCATCTATCAATTTGGTCTGTTGTTCACAACAATTAGAGTATTGTTCTGCAAGCCTATACCACACTTGCTGATGCCCATCAGAGTGGTCTGCACAAAAACTTGATTCATTGGTAAAAAGTAGACATGGCACCACTGCTGACAAGTCTACTTGAAATGTTGCTTACACCACTTTATTCTGTTATGGCAATTAACATTGCCTGTAGAAAGTGAGTTTTTAACTGCTGTACACAAATTAACTTTTGATTTATGGCTTGTTGCGACCTGACATGTCTGACGTATGTACAGATGTAACCATTCAAAATGCACGGTAAAACCCTGTACCGCGAGAAATGTTTTACAGCCTACCACAGTACATGATTCGCTGGCCAAAATGACAGAAGGGTGACACTTGTGGTACATTAGTTGTTAGGGAAATTATTGCTTCATTTAATCTCTTTACTGTGCATGTTTAAATCCGCTTAATATGGAATATTAATATGGAATTTTACAATTAAAGGGAAATTTTGGTAGCTTGGCATAAAAATAAGAGAAGCATAATGTCTCTGAACGTCATAAATGATATTAGTTTCAGAATATAAATATATTATACAAACTGTATATGGCTGGTAGTGTCAGTTAAAATAATAAATACACAGCAGTATTCCACTTTCTTCATAAACATTTTATGCATCAAAGTCTTTCACTGGGTCACTTACTGTGGTTATTTCGGAAAAGTTTTGACATGCTCGTTCTGACTATATTAAGATTATATACTTTATAAAAAGCTATAATGTTTTATCCTTTTATATGAATACTTAAGCTCGTTATCGCAGTAAAAAATGTGAACTTTTTATAGTCTGCTTAATAGGGAATATGATATGGAATTGTGTATCTAAAGAAATTAATACAATATTAATTTAAGGATCTAAATATATTTATATAGCTCAAAAAGTATTACTGTAGTCCACTTTCTTTGTAAATATAGGCCTCAATTTGATTCATTCACTTGTGAGTACTTGGAAACATTTTGCCTTTTCAGCTACAACTTAAACTGCCGAGTGTCACGTTGGCATAATGGCTTTGGTGTGTGACTTGCATGCTAGAAGCAAGGGCATGCTCAGGGCATGAGTTTTCCAAATAAACATTTCTTTTAAAAAAGTAAAATATTAAATATTATGGACACTATATTATTTTTTTTTTGGTATTTCTGAATATCACAATATGTTCAAAGTTAGATTATTTATTAATAAAAACTAATTTCAAACTGCTTGTATTTTTAAATTATATTTTGTTTTGGGTGATTTGTCACTGTTTTCACAACCTTCAATTTGTTATTAAATGCCTATTTTCGAGACAGGGTGTACCAGACCTCTCTTTAATTTGTGAAACTCCCTCTAAATTTCTTGTTTTCGCTCAGATAAAATAAAGAATAAACTACATATGCAAATCTTTTCACAGGCGGAAAGATGTTCTGTGCTAATTGGCTCTTTCACCACTGTAAATGTTACATTTTTAAGCATCAATTGAAGCATTGTGAAGTCTGTCAATATCGTAAACAAATGTAACCAAATAGTGTAGGTGAGATTGTTATCGGTCCTGGATAAGGTGGATAATAAACAGACTGGTGGATTTACACTTGTAAAAACATTCCAATTGTAATGCAATATGGAAGATATTATTAATAATATCTTGGATGATCTGTAAGCTGAAGAGTTGTAGAGAAGACACGCTGAGTTTTTTCTTTTCAGCTTGGAATTAACTTTTACGAATTCCATTGCAGCCACTTTATGTAATTTAGTTCTGTACTTCTTTAATAAACATTTTATTTGTCACAAAGGCTATGAGTGTTACACCCCACTGTGATTGTTATGTAGAATAGACAGTTTTGCTTGGGGGATGGGGATGGAAAACATTCATGTTCTCATAGCGGTGTACTAGAGAACGATTACTGAGAGGTTAGGAACAGCAGCAGCACCTGTGTTGATGTTAGTGGTTTTATAAAAAATAATATAATAATAATCACAAGTGCAAAAACATTTTGCATAACAAAACAGTGAAAGAAGCAAACCTTAAATTTAGACCGGGTTTCTCCATAGGTGTCCGAACAGTTCAATTAAATAAACTTCAATACTGTCAGGCAGACAGATTTTACATTCTTCAAACAAAATTAGCTCTTTAAAGTTTGTCAAAATCAGATTCCTCAAAAGATACTTTACCCATTTCTGTCATTCAAAAAAATGTTTGATTTTTAAAAAATGTCGAAACCTTGGATGGTATGCCTCAGGGATTCATAGAGTAATCCAAACAAAAGAGCTGCTGGGCACAACCTGATCTTGACATGCAGGTGTGAAGTGGAGTTAACAGCTTCTGTTTTAAAAGGTTTTGGATTTGTGTTAAGATTTGTATATGTTGGAACTTTAAATACAATGGCGATTATAATTGAGGTTCTACTGTTTAAAGTTTAAGTCATGCAATGTCTAAGTAAGGCAGGTATATGCCATTGTTTATTATTTTTTTGATTTTCTTTAAAAAATGTTTTAAAAAAATCAGCTTCCCACTTTCACCTTGCCGGGACTACAGTGGGTTTGTAGCACATTTGGGGACTCGTTGTTTGTAGTGGTCCTTACAGGTATTATGGTACTGCAGTTTGTATTGTGGGTAATTGTGGTGTCCATCATGGCTTTCAGTTTAGTGGATTTTATTCTGCACCATGCTTTGGAGCAGGCTGAGAAATATTGCAAGACAACTGTTTTATCGATAGCAGTGAGTCTATCGGCTTACTGGGGACATATCAGATGTTAAAACTGAGGAACGCATTCAATCCCTACCCCCTCACAAAGACAAAGCCGATAAAGGTGACAAAAATCCATTCAAAAGGGTGCAGTGTGTTAACACAGACTCTAACAGAGCCTCTTGTGAGACCAAGGTGACTTTCTGCTCAATTATATGAGATCTAAAGTAAGGTCAGATAGATTTTAAATTAGCTGTTTGTGAAATTCACCTACCGTGCGCAGTACATGACTTCTAAAAAAGTACCCTTTTCTCTCTAGCAAACTCACCAAAGGTTTATTTTAAGTCTGAAACTTGGATGGTATGTCTCAGCATCTCTGCCCCACACCCGCCATGTCTCTCCTCCCACTGTTCCACACACACCAATCACAGGAAGTCAGATCCACATACTGTATACTGAAACAGTGGTGCAAACGGCAATGAATAGGGGTTTGATCTTATACTGTAAAAATATTACAGTATTTTACAGTATACAGTATTTCTTTAGACACCTGAAGAAGGCTCCACTAAATATATATAGTATGTGTTTGTAATGTTTTTCTTAATCCAAATTTAAAGTTAAATTACATTGCTGAAATTTGTAAGAAATATTGATGTTCTTAATGCGAATGTAAACCAGTGAAAGAGGCACGTGACATTTGCAACAAGCTATAATAACTAACTGTTTCTACACATGCGCCATATTGACAAGCTGTTCTCCAATTATTGGCAATTGTAAAACTAACCCTTCTTCCATCCTTTGTTTAACTTAAAGAATTCCATGAAGAAATCGTTTATCATGAAACCATCATGTATAATAATTCATCCAGATACTTAGGAGCAAATTTTGCTGGAAACAACCTCCAAGAATAAATCTTTGGACTGTGCAGTACTGTACTGTACAATATACTGTTTAAAGTTTTAAATTTAAAGTTAAGTGACTTAAAAGTAAAAAGAGATGCTTCATATTGCTTGATTAATTTTAAAAACTAAGTTATAAATGCAGACGCAATTACTGCCATAAGCAGTCCAGGCAGCAGAACGTTTGTTCTGTACTGCTGAGCTCCGCGCCTCCTCCCTCTCTCGGTGCCATGCCCCTCTCTGATGGAACGCAGTGGGCGGTACTCTATTTTCAGAGCCTCTCAGTGGGATAAAAAGACCTGCTGATCAGTTTAACACAACAGGAAGAGAAAAGAATGGGATTTTTTCTCTTCGAAACGTGTGTTGTCTTTATGAAATTTGTGTATTTAAAACGTTTAATTAAGAAGTAAAAACCTTACAGCGTACACAAAGATTCTGAGCTGATCACGAGGAAGAAAAACCACCACTTTTTCGCACATAAAAAGTGTTTTTTAACTCTCGAAACCTGTTTTAATAGGTTTTAAAGTCGTGCAATGTCTAAGATAAGCAGGAACACATCATTATATCTCATTTTTTATTTCTTTAAAAAAAAATCGTTTGCCCAGCCTAATAACATTACTCACACTAAACAACACACTACACAAGCGTACAACACACAAGTAACACATTGTAGGCATCACAGAGGTTTATGTCTTGACCACTCAGAAAAAACAAAGCTACCAAGTATATTCTACAAAATGACTTAGACTTAGAAGAACTTTAATTTTCCACAAGGAACTTTGTTTATGTTGTTTGGTAGATTAATAAAAAACCTTCTTTCAAACATATATGGAAACATAAAAAAGTATCCGTCATCTATGTAGCATAAAAACAGACTGTACAATATTAAAAAACAAGGTTTTGACTCACCCACTAATATTATAAAACAGGTGAATTAATTATAAGGAAGAATTATTGGAGTAGTAAAATATATTCCTTTTTTTATCAGATATGATAAAGACCTGACCCTTTAAACAACATTGCGTTATACATAGGACTTTGAGATTAATAATGTGTTCAAAGGTACAACAGCAGCTTTTTAATGTAAAAAGGAACTGTAACTTTTTTCTTTTCTCAAGAGTGACACTATTATGTAACATTTAAGTATCTTCCCTTTATTTTAATAAAAATATATTAAAGTAGTTTAGTTGGTGGTTTATTTTATTTAAGGTTGAACTTTACATTTCAGCATTCATCCTGGACAATTATTTTTCCATTCAAAATAAAAAGTCTTAAACACTGGACTTTTTGTTTAATTTTGTTTAATTTGAGAGTTTTGAGATAAATGCACCCATTGCCCATTGGTAATTTAATTAATATAACACATTTTTTTATTTTAAAAATAAATATATTTTAAATATTTACCCTTTATTCCTTTCGGTAGTAATTTCCTTACAGTGAGATATACTATCTTCATCAAGCATTATGAGAAATGGGACAGTTGCAAAAAAGTATATAAATGTCTGAATCTTGATGTTTGAGACAGCAATTACATATCTTTTCTTTCAGTAATAATGTACCATCTGCCAGTGTATTCCAAATGGCAAGACAATTGTTTTAACGTGATTAGAAGCTGAGATAAAAAAAAAATATATTTTAATTATGGAAACATTAAAAATTAGTTTGTCTATAATATTATAGGCATAGATATTATGATATTATCTCATACCCCATGGCTAGTCTTGGCCTGTACACAAACAATTCAGTATGACAAAGATTTGTCTTGAGGTCAATATGCCAGTCTAAGACTACGAACTTGTGTTCTCTGAGAAGGGTTGTAAGTCCTACATTGCATTGTCTTGGACATTCTTTTCCTTTTAGTACTCAAATGTTGAGTTAGTACATAAATTCCTACAATAAATGTTTCCAATGTGATTAGCTTTAATATCAATCTGTAGTGCCAACCAAAATATTTCTAGAAAAATTCCTTTTAAAAAATCACAAAAGACGACTTCCCGATAATGTGTTCAACTGTATTGGGAGATATACTGTATAAATAAATTGTTATAGACAACTTTACTAATAATATACCATCTATTCTGATGTTTTTTTCAGTTGCACATGGAATTAAAAATATAAATTTATGGCTAAACATATTAAAATGATTCCTGTTTTCTCAATACAAATTATATTGAAATTACACAAATACTGATTTTTCTTTGTTTTTTGTGATTTGTTTCATCCTATATTTTTTGTTAGACCTTTTCTTATTATTGCACTGTGCATGTTTACTATTTAAATTTGAATCGGAAAATATTTTATGTCAGTATAGTCCAGCAGCCTTATCATCCTGTAGCTCTCAACTGGCTACTCACTGAAGCTAAGCAGGTTTGAGCCTGGTCAGTAACTGAATGGGAGACTTCCTGGTTGCTGCTGGCAATGGTGTTAGTGGGACCAGCGGGGTCTTAAATCTTTGTAACTTTTTAAAAACTCCAGGATTTTAGTGGAGTTTGCTCAAGGGACATCCTGACTGACTGTTAGCGTTGAAAAGTGTAAAATTCAATTCCCATAATTAGCTGGTCAATGAGTCATTTAGGCAGCTCATGCAGGCACTAAAGCATAAAAGAGAGCTCTTTATTTTGTGGCAGTTTTGCTAAGTACTTAATTTGCATTGAGTGAAGTTCTTGATCTGCCTAAATACTTAGGGTCATTTGCAACAAACAAAAGGTAGTAGACAAGCAGTATATAGATAGTACTTTGGGACTAAACTACATTTGCATACTAACTAATCATAATTACAATGAATAAAGAATTATTATATGAAGAACCATGACCTTACTAAAAGTAACTGAATAGCATCTATAGCTAAGGACTCCTGTTCCTGATTCTGGTACTGATAACTAAATAAAACCATAAAATTATTTAGGATAGGGAAAAAAAGGCTAGGTTGCCCATAAGTAAAGTAAAACTGCCTTATTTAATGTTTACCATAACAGTATGGACACAATTCCCATATAAAATCTAAATTAATTCTAAAAGGATCTGGCAACTTTTCAAATTGACTGGTATTGGTTTTGGTATTACCCTTCAGGCTGTGTTAAAAGTTAGAATGTGAAAAGGCTGTAACAGAGTTACATCAGGGACACAAAACAGCCCTTGGTTATTGATAATACCAGTAAAAGGCACAGTGTAATTAATGTATTTGATGTAGCTTAATTATGTTTTATTTGTGGGCTTGGTGCATCTGTTATATTGAAATTCTTCAAAAGTATTATTTTAAATAATTTATTTTAGTATCCATATTGAATACACTTTTGGACACAAAATACATTTTGGTACCAACTTAATCTGACATTTGAACTACAGTTCAGATTATATATTTGTACTATACTGGTATTGAATTATCTCCCAATCATAGAATCTCATTAGTGTTACAGCTACACTGTGAGACAGATAAAAAACAGCTGTTTTAAAATTTAAAATGTAACCAGAACACAATTTGAAATTAACATATTATATAACCTAGCCAAAACTACTCCTGTTCTTAGTGCTATCTGCAAAAGTATATTTAATATAAATTTTAGTTACACCATATACAGATAAGATACTTTTTTCTGTAAAGAAAAATACATTCTGTAAGGAAAAATACATTCATCTTAACATAATTTCTAAAGATTAGGAAAAAAAAGTTTTTTATGAAGTCAGGTTATGTAATCATCCATGACCACATCCATGTGGTCAACAATATTTTGAAGGGGTTTAAATAGTATGTGTGTTTGGTATCAACCCTGTACCAGTTTTTGATTTCTAGAACTTCCTTCATTCAGGCTTGTTGATTAACATGTTAACTGGAACTCTGCAGAAGTGGAAACAACAAATTATGGGAAGGACAGAAATAAGGATAAGAAAGTTGAGGAGGGATGAAATTGTATGAAATTCAAGCTGAAGCTTCTTGTAACAGTACCCTTTAAGTGGGGAATTATTTATCATTTTTTATAAACATGCAGCTACTAGTCTTGCAAGCTTAACATATACAATTGATATTTTTAGTAATTGGTATCATTGAGAACGTGAGAAGAGATAGCCCTGAAAAGGAAAATAACAAAACACAAAAGGATAATTTTTTAAGACTTTTAAGGCAACTACTAAGATTCTGGTCATAGATGAGGAATTTTAAAGCTGTTGGATTTTTGAAAATGGGAACAGTGAGCACGAAAAAAAGATGTAAACAATTATTTAATCTAAAAAATGAATTAAATCAATTAGCACTGGCAATTTAGAGCTTAGTTAGAAAGAAGCAGCAGACACCAAGGCCAGAAACCACAGATCTATGCTAATTTACTAGACTGTGCTAATCTATGCACCGACCAATTCTAATTTAGTCTGTACATCATAGACATACATTTTTTCTCACACATTGTTCTCATTTTTCTTTTAGAAATATAATTCAGTATAGTATGTTTCTTTTGTATTCTGAGAATTCTGTTTAGGCTGCCACACTACTTAGTTTGTCATTTCAGATTAGGATGACAATGTTCTAGAGAACTATTAATGACCCGAAAAAGACAGCTGTGAAATAAAGAGTATTTTGAATAATAGTTCTCAAATGCAACTTGCAGAAGACAGGAAAGAGATTTTTTTATAATTGCATAACTTATTTTTAAATTATAAATTAAAAGGAAAAAGAAAGCTTATTTCACATTTTAAATCAATTTTATGCATATGTGTATGGGATAGAAACAATTCTGATCTCCTTATGAGAGGTCAGTTACAAGTTATATCAAACCACCAAGGTATATACCATTTTTTATACATCCTTTTGTATTGAAGATGACTGCTAGTTATCACTCTTGCTTTACTGCATCAGTGTGATGGGAGAAGGATGGGTGAGAAGCAATAATAACCTTTGTCTCTTGGGAATGTGTTAGCTGTTGTACAATAGGACATATAGTTTGTTTCCTTTGATAACTGTAGAGCTCACCATTATCTTTTTGTACCCCCTTTAAGTTGTGAAGCTGACTCAAAGGATATTTCCTCTCTAACGGGCCTACCGAGAACCAGGACTTTGTACATATCTAGAGGTAGCTGTTTGTTGTTTCATGCAGACAGAAAATAAAGGATAATTAGATAAGTGCAATGAAAGTATAAGAAGAACACAGTGGTAGAAGGAATATAGTAATGAAAGGTTATAATTGCGGGCAGTGATGTTTTCTTATTTGGCAATGTTAAATTTAGAAGATTGTTACAATCATATTTTTTTAAATAATGTTGTTATTCCTATGGGACAATTTTCATTTTTGGATTTTTTAAAGTACATTTTACTTGCAACATAACCCCTTTCATCATTTATTTATAAACATGCAGCTGCTTGTCTTGCAAGCATAACAAAAATATACAATTTGGATTTTTAATGATTGGTATTATCGGGAATGTGAGAAGAGATGAGCTTTGAAACAGAAAAATAACAAAACAGTACAGGAGAAAATGTTTTTAAGTCATTTATGGCTTCTTAGTTATAGCAACTAAGAAGATTCTGGTCATACATGGGGAATTGTAAAACCGTTACCTTTTAAAATCAATCTCTATTCTTCCTATAGCTGTTTTTCTTTTGTTTAGATTCCAAATAGTTCTAATGTTTTGAGACTGATTATTTGTTTAAAACTGTTTCTATGCACACAACTTTAATGTCAGTAGCTATAGGATCACTACTATAATAGCAAATAAGACTGTACAATCAGATATGATCTTCTAGGCAGTGCTTCACCACAGATCCAGCCATTCATAATAAGCAAGGGAAACTGCAGTACTTTGCAGTTCATGGTCTGTTGGAGATCCCAGCTTCTGTAAAACACTCATTTGTGTGGTTGCACCACTTTGTAAAACCTCCAGGTGGAGCAGTGAAAGTTTAATGTGGCATGTGAAGCATTTGGGTTGTTGCCAGAAAACACCTGGTTTCGAATCCCGGTCAATGCTGAGGGATAATCTTTTTCCAATTATAGAATTTAAGTTGTATACTGTTAAGACTTTAATTAATTTTAAACTGTATATTTCAGCATGTTTAATATTGAACTAATTACAAAGTAAGTATATTTTATAAAAGAAAGATTGCTCAGTTGGATATATAAAAAAGAGTTTATTATTATACTGTAGCTTGTGAATGTGATGTGGCTCTTTCAGGTTTACATCCACATAGAGAAAATCTAAAGGTAAATTTTGGTAGTGGAAAATAAAAATGTATTATGTAACACATACCTAATGTACGCACAGTAGATGGTAGTTGTAAGCAAGTATAAAAAAATACTAAAAAGTACACAACAATATTCCACCTTCTTTATTTTATATTTTATGCATTTTTAACTTGGTGACTTACAGTGGGTTATGGTTCTAATGTGCTTGTTCGAACATTATAAAGTTTATATACTGTACTTCATAAAAAGTTATAATGTTTTATCCTTTTCTAAGACTACATAGTGAGAATACCACTTGCTGTTGTCATGTCATTTACCAAACCACTTTTTATGGTGTTGCGGGAAGCCAGAGCCTAACCAGCAAGCAACGAGCACAAGGCAGGGTACACCCTGGACGGGGCACCAGTCCATCGCTGGTGCAAGCTAACCATACCAAGGGGGGGAATTTGGTCCTGACACTGGGATCACTTTCTACTCTTATTGAGAAATGCCCGAAGATCTTAAATGACTCCTTGACATCTGATACTCCTCTGTATGCTTAAGTGATCGTGAATGTCTAGTAAATATACTGTGATGTATAAAATTAATAAAAATGTCAATGGAAACGTCATATTTACAATTGGTTCATTTTGTCATTGCACTTCAAACTTGTATCACACAGAAAATAAATATGGTTTTAAAGTTCTCCAAAGCCTTCTCAGTCAAGAACCAAGAGTTCAAGTTGGGTGCTGCATCAGCATGCTGTAGCGGCGAGGCTTATTAATAAGAAATAATTAAGTGTTCTGAGCTTTCCCAAATAGTCCCATCTCTGTTCATCTCTGTGGTGCAACCACAGAGAAACTATTCATGCAGGCTGATTTAAGGTTCCCTTTGATAAGGGACAGCTCCCAAAGGGGGATGCACTTAGCTAAGCCTGGCTATCATGATCAATGGTCATCCATTGGCGCCTATCTGTCTAGGGAGTGCCAGATGGACATCTGGACTGCATTCCTAAGTGTCAGGAGTAAATGACTCATATCTTACCTTGATTAACCAATCAGGGACTGGTAGGGCTGAGTAACCCACGTGGGACTCTGATGCCCATGGAACTTTCAGCCAATCAACGAGCTGAAGTTCCTCCAGGTAAAAACAGGCAACACAGAGAGCCTGAGGAGGATTCAGTGGACTTCTGTGGACTTTTCTAAAGGGAATTCAAAGGAGAATTCCAGGGCAGGACAGCCCAGGAGCAGAAGGCTCCCAAGGGCAGGACATTCTCGCAGCGCGCCTCCTGACCATCCTGAGACTCAGCCCGGACAACCACGGAACGGCCAGTGTGTCCGAGTGCCAGAACTTTCCTTTGTTCTAAGAGTCTAGAGCGGAGGTTGCCAGAGAGTAACCAGAGGATCCACCCGAGGTTAGCACCAGCAGCAGGCCTCATGAACACGTCAGAACTGTGGACAGCTGAATCACTATTCAGAACTAGCGCTTCATCAGGAATGAACCGGTCTTCTTCCTGACTTGCTGGGACCCACAGTCATCTTTTCTCCTGTGCGCAAACTTTGCTAGTTAAAACCAATACTAACTAGCCAGTCAGTGAGCATCAGTAGCGCACCGTCGCAAGCCGCACAGCACAGCCTAGCACGGAGCCAGAGAGCGCGGATTGGACAGCAACAGCCTGCAACTGTTTCAGAGAGCCCGCAGGAGATCTGAATCCCCAGAGATTGGATGAGTATTCAACTTCACTGCATTACTGCTCGAGAATTCAATTGTTATCCCAACCAGTTGATATCAATTTAATTCCTAAGAGTTATGTACTTGTTTTGAGTATCTAATGTAGAAGTTATAACCAAGTTCATTTACGAAACTGTCTAAATGAATGATATACTGAACGTATGTCCTCTTGATATATGTAACTCTTTGTAACTGACTGAATATATACCTTTTGTATTCTGATAACCCTCTCGATAAGATCTGTTAGGTTTATATGCATATCCTATGTATTAATAAATGTATCCTCGTGTATTAGTACCTGTGTGTGTGCGTTGTTTGAGCTATATCATATGGTTGGATTCTAAAGCCATCAAAAGAATCAATTTTGTGATTTACTGCTACAATTAATAATTGTCCCAGTAAATGCCCAAACCCTACAGAACTGGTGCCTTCAGAGAGCACACTACAATGCGTAGGCTGCAAGGGAACAACTAAAGTTTATTCCATGCTTAAAGGGAACACAATGTTTCACGTAAGAGTCCCAATTCAATTGCAGCCTAAACCTTCCCCGACACACCCTCCCCCCGCTGTGATTAGGATATACACAAAGAAAGCACTGAACGAATTCATGTGTTTTACATACGTAGGAATAGTAATTCTCGCATTTTGAACTTGCTTACACCTGGGATCCCCTTTATTCAAAATAAGGTTTCTGAAAATGGAACAAGGTACTAGATGTTGTTGTTGAGCTATATAAAGATTCTACACGTTTTTCTACTGCAATAACGAGGGCAAATATTCAAAATGTTATAACGTTTTAAAAGGATATAAACTTAATATAGTCAGAATGAGCATGTCAAAAGTTTTGCAAAATAACCATATTGACTGAGTGAAAGCACAAAATGTTTATGAAGAAAGTGGAATACTGCTGTGTATTTTTTATTCAAACTGCCACTAACAGCCATATACAGTTTGTATAATATATTTATATTCCCAAATTAATATCATTCAGAGACATTATGCTCCTGTTATTTTTTATGTTCAACTACCAAAATTTCCCTATTAGCTGGATTTAAATATGCACAGTACCAAGATTTAATGAAGCAATAATTTCACTAACAACTAATGCACCACAAGTGCCACCTGTCGATCATCCATCTTTGACCAGTGTATCATGTAAAGCAACCACCTGTGCCTGGAAACCCCGGCAGTATGGGGTTTTACCGCACATTTTGAAAAGCTACATCTATAGGTATTATTTACTTTGTTTTGGTAATCAAAGTTCAGTTATCAAAATATACTCATACTCAGGTATCCAAACCTAATTTGTTCCTGAAAATCTGTTCGGAAGGCAAACAGATTTCAATAAATCGAAAATAAAAAAATACATTACTTCTTATGGGGAAAGTTCCACCCTGTTCTGAACCAAAAACAAGTTCACTCAAAAACCACCCTAAAAATACAGATGCAGCCATTCAAAGTGCGCGCCACAGACACGTACCGGAGGTAATTGGCTGCGGCCTCGTGCGTCACGATACAAAATACCGGGGTACGTGATTGGTTTACCGACAGGGGCACTCGTGGTGCATTGGTCGGTCGTAGAAAGATTTAAATGTCTTTACTGTGCCCGTTTAAGTATTGAATATTTATATGGAATTTTACCACTGAAGGGAAATCTTAGTAGCCAAGCATAAAAAGAATAGGAGCATACTGAAACGCGTGTAAAGGCCACAAACGATATTAAATTTGGAACATAAACCTACAGTATATGGCTGGTCTCGGTACTTTAAAGAAAACATACACACCAGTATTCCATTTCTCCCTAAACATTTTAAGCATCGAAGTCTTTAACTAACATGATATTGGAGTCAACAAGCATACTTTTAGAATTTGAGTAAAAGGGAATATAATATGGAATCGCATATCTAAAGAAATTAATAACGATATAATTATACTCAAGGACCGCAACACAAGAATTGTTACATAATGCTTTGTAGGGCTTTTTCAACAGTCCTCAGGGGATCTTGCCGGTGGCGCTGTGGGTTAGGTTCCTGACTCCCCCGTCACATGCTGTGTGTTCGAATCCTACTGGAGCCATGACCTCTTTTTTAACAAACATTTCTTTGAAAAAAAAAACGTTTCCCTGGCTCAGAGATTAAATATAACTTCACTCGCACCAAACAAATTTATATTTCTAAACATCACAACATGATCGAATTTAAGTCATTTTAATAACAATGAATAGTCACCTAGGCGTTACAATATTAACATTTATATTGATTTAAATCGCCTTTATTTAAAACCTATAAAATTTAAACCTATTAAAACCTGTTTAGACTTTTAATTATTTAGAACTGTATTACAGCAGCACAATGCACAATGCAACATAAATCGCTATCTTTGTCTTCTGTGTAATAATGTTCACCTCTCTGTCCAGCAAATTAACAATAGTAATAATAATGAACTTTATTGTATATGGCACCTTTAAAGCTGGCTCCTCAAAGCGCTTTACAGGATAAAAACAATAACAACAATACTATTAGGCTGGGCAAACAATTTTTTTTATAGAAATACAAAAGGAGATATAATGATGTGTTCCGGCTTAGACATTAACGAAGACCATAACACGTGGGTGGCATAGCGGTCGGCTCTGGTTTCCCATCTGTACCGATGCACTGCAAGTACAACCCCCCTCTCTGCGGGAGTGCTGGCTGTGACAAATGAAACCGGTTTCACAGGTATTTTCAAAGTAGAAGGGGTGAGATTTCCAGCGAAAGACACCTCCCCCCCTCCAAAACCAAGGAAGTACAGTACTTACTAGTTAAGAAAGCTAGGCTCCTCAATGAAATCGCTTTAACATGCTAATGCCTTGGTGTAACAGTCTGGGCGTGGCAAGCTTGTAATGTCAACCCGACTACTGCGAAAGGAACCCTTCTTTCATTGGAAGACAATGAACATATTCTAGCCCTAAATGAATTAATAGCAAACATGGTTTACATAAAATACATTTTTCCAAGAAAGTTTAGCCTTTGTCACTAATTAAAAAATTAAATAAAGACATACATAAAGAAATCACAAGATTTTTAAAATACACAACTTTGCTAAAATTTATTTAAAAATAAAAACGATTACAAACGCCAGCAGGGAGAGAGAACAGGGGAGGGATGTTGGTTTTGCATAAGGGGTGGGGCTATGGAAATTAGGTCTATTTGGGAATGTGGAGTTACATGTTCTGGCTGTTTGTGAATTATCGTTGTTGAGTATGAAGTGTTGAGGTATTGATTTTGTGTAATGTTGAAAATTGAGGTGGATTTTGTTTATGATAAAGAGAAAACTGGGATTATCAATAAATTGTAAAAACAACGTTTACATTGGCATTACTAATTTTTCACTTGAGTGTATGGAGGATTGTCAGCTGTCACTGAGAGCAGTTAATTAAATTTATTTTTTGATTCACAATCAGACAAATGCAACATAAATTGTTATCTTTGTCTTCTTAGTATATTAATAAGCTTTCAGCATTTTTCCCCATTTAGATGTATTTTTCTTGGGATTTTGGGATCAAACGTGGAAAGATTAGATTAGTAATCGTTTTTATTTTTTAAATACATTTTAGAAAAGTGTAATCTATACTAAAAATCTGTATTTATTTAATACCACTCGATACTTATATTAATGGAGTTTAGTTGATACTGTTTAAACTTTTAATTATTTTAAATTGTATTACAGCATTGTACACATGCTTAAAAGAAAAGAGAGAAAACGCAAGCCTTCTTCAGGTGTGAGGGTCTTCTGCTCAGAATGAAACGCTAAAATGTAATGTAGGCTCTGAATGGGTTCAATTATGATTTGGGTTTGATTAAGCTTGCTGCATTTCATCCAAAAAGCCAGAAGGAGCGCTTGCTGCCGTGGGAAGGGTTGGCCACAGCCGGGGCTTATTTCTTCCCTGCCTTATCAAGGGAAGACCCTGCCAGGCCCTCCTCGACACTGGTTCGACCATCACCCTACTGCGGCCTGGTATCCTGCCAGGCACCAAGGCAGCCAGACCCCCAGGGCACTCACCGTGCACTTTGGGGCTGCGAGGGTGAAACACTCCTTCTTCAGTACCTTGCCCCAGTCTGTGAGGACTGTATCCTGGGGTTGGACTGGTTGCAGCAGGTGGGTGGTTGCCTTGACTTGGGCCGGCGAGAGTTTGTGGGGCAGGAGGAATGAATCAGTTTCACGGTGGGCGGGGTGGGAGGGGTCCGGGGTGTGTGGGATGACCGGAGTGGGAAGCGGAGGTGGCAGCGGCGTGCGTCGCCTGGGCCTGCCGGAGCCGCAGTTGTCAGGGCGAGCGTGCCAGAGCTGACTCCCAGTACGGTGAGATAAGCTTGCCCCTACCCAGTCTGTAAGGCACTCTCTGCACTGTGGGAGGCCTTGGAGGTGAGGGATGGGGTGCTGCGCCATGGGTGGCAGGTGCCCTCCAGCGGCGAGGTCACTGCTTGGCAGCCTCTGGCTGGCCGTGCACTGCTTGGAGAACTGCCCCACAGAGCGACCGCAACACAACAAACTGCCACCTGACCTCGCCGCTGGATGGTACCCCCCACCCCCAGCTCAGATCCCCTGAGGACTGTTGAAAAAGGCCTACAAAGCATTATGTAACAAATCTTGTGTTGCGGTACATGAGTATAATTATATCGTTATTAATTTCTTTAGATACGCGATTCTATATTATATTCCCTTTTAATCAAATTCTAAAAGTATGCTTGTTGACTCCGGTATCACATTAGTTAAAGACTTCGATGCTTAAAATGTTTAGGGAGAAATGGAATACTGGTGTGTATGTTTTCTTTAAAGTACCGAGTCCAGCCATATACTGTATATTTAAGTTCCAAAATTAATATCGTTTATTGCCTTCACACGCGTTACAGTATGCTCTTATTCTTTTTATGTTCAGGTACTAAGACTTCCCTTCAGTGGTAAAATTCCATATAAATATTCAATACTTAAAAAGGCACAGTAAAGACATTAAATATACATATACATACTGTATACAGTACAGTTTGCATACAGTAATATGTTTATGTTTCTAAATCAATCTCTTTTATGAGCATGTGAAAGGCAAGGTGAAAAGGAGATTCTCAAAAATTACTGTACTTTGCATGATTGGAAACAAATGTGCGAAATGCTGTGGTGTTACTTTTACTAAGACGGTCAATGAAAAAAAGAATGTGGACCAGGGCAATACTTTGAGTTTACAGCTTGTCCAAGGTCATTCATTATTAATACTATTAGTAATATCTTTGTTAAAGACTTTGATGGCGACAGCTCAAACATGAGAGGTTGAGCTTTATTAGCTCCGCCATGCAGAAATTCCGGATATTATTATTTTACTTGCGGTATTATAGGAGAATTTACGGTAACTCGCGGTAGACTGCGTAAAGCGCACCGCAAAATAATGCGGTATCGCCCGCTTGTTTTGAATGGCTGCATCTATATAATACCATACAGACCAGTATAGAAAGGTTAGTGAAGAATGCAGTTCTACTTGAATAAGACAACTATAGCTGTAAAATAATTAATGATATCATATTTACATTATTCATTCTTTCGTAATAGATCGCTATCCAAGTGATCGCCTAGGACGATCTGCATACTGTTGTTGACTATTAAGCTAAAGAAATTGACAAGAAAAAATAATCAAAAACTTAGAATTAAAAAAAGTGAAACAAGCCAACTAACAAGCAGATTCTTCCTTACAGCCCATAATGAACAGAACTACAAAGCAAACACAAAAAACCCTTTGAAAATGAGAGCACAAGCTTTCACTGTGATTGTAAACAAAGGACTTCTGCCTCATGATGTCCTTAACCATAATGCCTTGTGCCTGGGTAGAAACAAACAGCTGTTCGGTGCCACTAAATTCAAATGTTCACAGAAGATTCTCGGCCAAAGTCGGTCAGTTTCACACTTCAAAGTTCGGATAAGCGAAATTTTGTTCTTATAATAAATCGCAAGGTACAAATTCTTCATTTTCGGATTAGTGAAAACTCGTATACTGTACGTTCTTATACCAGGGTATGAGTGTATGTTTTTAAAGGGTCAATGTAAAAATATTTAAAGTTCTCTGTCCTTCATATTTAAGAAGTGTGAACTAGTGTTCAATCATTCTTAATAACACCATACTTGGTTGCAATTTTTAAATTTATTTATTTTTGTACTGGGTGAAAAAAACAAACATTTGTATTGGTCAGACACTTTATATGGTATATAGTACCATGCTCACTGTGTTCAAGATAATGGTATGTTCCATAGCTTATCATTTGAAACTTAAAAGTTGCCTAGAGTCAGTCAGCAGGGAATATAATTATTTTCTGAATTTGAGAGAATGGGTGGGGTGGTGTGTGGGCTCCAAACAGAGTAAAAAAATGCATTTCACTATGCTTTCCTAACAGTTATTCAAAACACTTGATCAAGAACATCTTGACCAGCCAGTTTACTATGAAGTATATTAAATCAATATATTTCAGTGATTTTATCCCATTAAGGTAATATCTGGAAAGTCATGTTTAGAAATGAAGTAGATTAGTATTTTCAAAACAATATTTATTGCACTGAAAAAAAACCTGTAGTTAAGAAACAGGGGTTATAAAGATAAATGAAATCAATATCCAAATAATTGAGAGTCAGATCCTGCCACCAACTTGGTATGAAAACACATTATAAAGATATAATAATTGCACCTTCTAAGTTCAGGTAATTTCAAGCATATTGCAGCACATGATTTCTTTATTTGCTAGCACAGCTTGGTGAATGAGCAATGATGTGGTGGGAAACAATAAAATTGACAAATATCTGTACACAATTGTAAGGGTTTTGTGCATGTACTGGGACAATTATTAATTGTAGCAGTAAATCACAAAATTATTCTTCGATGGCTAGAAAATCGACCTTGCGGAACAACTCACCAATGCACACACATGAATACTAATAGATGAGAATACATTTATTAATACATAAAATGTGCATATGAACATAACAGATTTTATAGTGAGGGTTAGCAGAATACAAAAATGAGCTTTCTGATTACAGCTTCTACACAAGATACTCAAAAGCAAGTACATCACTCATGAATTATATTGACATCAACTGGGATTGAGGTAACAATTGAATTCTCGAGCTAGAATGTAGAATGCTGAATACTCATCAAATTTATGTGGATTCAGATCTCCCACGGACACAAAGGAACAGGGACAGGCTGTTGCTGTGTCCGATTGGTGTCCTCTGGCCCGGTGCCAGTCAGTCCTGGTGCGGCTGGAGGTGTGGGAGAAGGAGGGAGAGATTCCTGCTGCACATGAAGGTTTGTGCATATAAAAAGTGACTGCAGGTCCGAGCAAGTCACACTCTTTAGATGGCAATAAGACCGGTTCATTCCCGATGTAGCGCTAGTCCTGAATACTAAGATTCAACTGTCAACAGTTCCAACCATAGTTCACTCATAGATCAGGCGAGCATTTACAGTGGGTTACCGGCGTACATCCGAGTCCAAGAACATCCTGGAGGTGCGCCCTCTGGGCCCTGTGCTGCCTCTTTTATCTGGAGGAACTACGGTCGTTCATTGGTTGAAAGTTTCACTGGCATTTGAGACCCAAATGGGGTTACCCCGCTCTACCAGTTCCTGATTGGCTGATCAAGGTGGAGGATGAGTAACAATGCTCTCTGACCTTAGGGTTGTAAACCTTGGGATGAGACTCTGCCTTGGAATCTCCCAGACAGAAAGGCACCAGAGATGACCATTCATTAGGGTGGCTGGAGAGTCTCAGTGCAAGGTGTTGTTCCTTGTCAGGAAACTCTATCAGACAGAAAAACACCTTAAATCTGAACCACAAGGAATGGCCTCTCTGTGTCCAGCACCTCAGGAATGATATAGGGAGAGACTGGCAGGGGGACAGTAGACCAAGTTCCTGTATTAATAATAAGCATTGCTACTACACAATGTAAAACAACTATGACACAAAAAAAATCTCACAACTATAATTGGATATTCACAAGTCTGTGAGGTAAAGCGAAGAAAGATGCACATAGACAAATACAGTATTATATCCTTAAAATCTACACACAAAACACCTTAAAAAATGAGGGAACCTGTGTCCTATTAAACAGGATCATTCTTAGAACCAAATTGCTCTCTCTAAATGGATTCAAACAAATAAAGGAATTTATCTGTTTTAAATAACGCATCACAGCCCAATGAGAGATGAGTTTAGCATTTCGATTCCACAACATAGGAAGTCAAAATTTCAACAAATAAGACAAACCCCGTTATGAAACATACTTTCTTCCAATGTTCAGATTATCTAGACAGAATCTGGTATTCAGTTTGCTTGAAAGAGCTAAAATCTTTCATAGTCCATTCTTCTTCTCCTCTGATTATAATGATACCTCTTATGTCGCTTACTATCTTGATTAATTATTTCTGCCCTGAGTTCTACGTTGCCCTGTGACCCATACCAATGAAGGCTAGTTTAATCACCTCAATGGTCTTGTCACTGTTAAATTTTTATGTATAAGATAGATAACTTAATGATTTTATAGAGAATTAGTTTAGCCTGTATTAACAATTATTACCACTCTTTTTATCCAGTGCAATAAGGCCATGCTTACCAGCCTCAAAGGCCTAGGACAGCTGTGTAAATTCTTTAGACAATGCCTAATGTATTGAACCTACAGAATAAGGTCTTTCAACTAGTCAGTATAAATGTTTTCCTCTCCCTCAAATATGTAATAATATCAAAAATTAAAATAATTTATTACTAGGTGTGAAATGAAAATTATGACACAAATAATATGGCTCAGTACAAAGAAATACACATGCTCAACACTGATTATTCCAATTAAAAAAGTAAATAAAAATGTCACAGGGACTAGGAATGCTTAAACAAACTAATCCAAATGTACTCAAAGAAGATCATCAAATAGGAGGCAGTTCTCTTGTCAAATGGTTATGAATATGGAATAAAAAACAGCCATGTTGTTGAAGCTGTTTCCTTTCTTTCAAGGAATGTCTTAATGAGATCTTTGGGTCAATTAACTATCAAATAGTCTAGATGGGCTGAATGGCCACCTCTTGTTTGTTAGCTTTCTTATGTTCTAATTGCCTTATCATAGAGTAGAATTTGTCATTATGGAATGACTTGAAACAGAGGCAGAGACCACTCAACTAATCATGTGGCTTGTTCAGGTAATTTCTGCACCTAAATTAATTTAGGTTTGGTACAGTATAGACGTTGAATACTTATGCAATCATTAATTTTCCTTTTTTCTTTCATAGTTGTTATCTATTTATTTCTTTTGTACTTGAATATGTGGAGTAGATTAATTATATTACAAATATTTATTGTTACTTCAAACAGTTATGGCTACGAGCTTTAAAAAACAAATGTTAAAAAAGTTTAAAAACTGTGTGAGAGTGTGAATTACAAGGCACTGTAAATATATTGTTTAATTCCCAACCTTTTATTCATTTTAAACTACACTGTATATTTTTTATGTGCTGACAAATTACTGTTCCATTAATTTACTGTATCTAGCTGCCTTCCTATCTGCAAATAAAAGTTGCAGTGTGCAATGCAATGCACTGCAAACTGTACTTTTTATCTACATTAGCATGACAAAATCAAAAAAGCAATTAAGGAGAACATTCTTCCATCTTAAGTTATCTTGGCTTTGTGTAGAAACAGTGATATTAAAGGATAATTTAACTTAGTGTGCTACTTTGGAGATAAACACTTCTGCTACTTGTGATAAGGGTGGAAACAACAAGAGCATGCTCTTACCAAAGTTATAGTAATACTTTTAATCAGTTTTTTCTATTAATAAATAGAATTCACATACTGTAACTTAGAATTATCTTGAAGCTGCACATTTTAAGTTTAAACTCTCCTTGTTACCTTTATTTCTTGACTTTCCATAATTTAAAATGCAGCACAGAGTATTTGGGAATGCCAAATGATGAATGCTAGTGTGAATATTTTACCTACATTAATGCATAATTAGATGAGACTGAGGAAATGTCTCTCAAACTGTAATTTTTAAAACTCCATTTAGAGTTGTCAGTTTTTCAGTTGTTTTTTGTAGGGAAAGAATTTTATGGTGGATGATATTTTAACTATGGTAATTATTAAAGTCAGGTCAAATAATGGATTACTCTGGCCTAAATTAGACCTGTTATCTACAGTTAACATTTTGGGTTGTGTGCAGTTGGTATAATTGGAGGCCCCTGAAAACAGTAATAAGTCAGGTACACTTGATTATTAAACAAATATTTATTAACAGTGACAATACACTAAACAACAACCAACATAAACATACAACATAGATGTTACTGTTATAGTTCCATCATTTCACCGCTAGAGGATGTCCCAAGCTCTGGTTGCTGGTCTAGCTACACAGCAGAAGTACAGACCAGCAGACATCTGTAACCAGTCCCTGATTGCCTAGTGTACACAGGGTTCCACATCTCCCTTCCTCAGGCCTATATAATGTAACGCTTACGGCCGACAGGCACTGTGTAAGAGCCGGCATACCAGAGCAGGTGACGTCACCGCCCTTCCCTGTGATAGCAGGACTACAGCTACTGGGCTGTAGAGAGATCTCTCTTTGGCTCACCGGGCTGGGTCCCTGCAGAGTGACGCGGGAGTCCTGGGTTCGAGCCCCCGACGGTGGGGGGCTGACCTAATGCAGCAAGGGTGCCCGCCTGAGCCCCCATTGCGTTACAATAAACTCTTCTCTTAGATCTTAACTAAGTTTTTATTTTCTCTTTTCTTAGCATTTTCCTCCCTGTTTTAATTCCTTCACTTGTTTAGGTCAGTCCTTGATTTTGTTCTTGTTTTTGTTTTGTTTATTCTCCATAGATTACCTAGCTGCTTCTGGATTTTGGCATATTTCTAGAGTCAGCTGCAAATTGCGTTTTATTATTGTCTATTGGACTTCTTTGACTATTGAATCCACATAGGGATTCTGAGCTGTGTTTTTCTGAGCTGTCTGGCAGCCTTACACACAGGATCCACACCTTTACAGTTACACTATTTGTAAACATAAAAATAAAGCATCTCAATGGCCTGTAACTTGACCAATATGAAAACCCTAAACTGTTTCCGAATATTCAAAGCATTTAAATCCTATATAAAGCCTACAAAGGCCTACAGAAGAGATAAAGCTGCCATCTAAACTAAACAGAATACAACCTATACAGAAGTTAAACCTCTCTTCCTACAGATCCCAATACTACAAACTGAATGGGAAACTATCTGTCCTTAAAATTCATCCCCTAACCCAGAGAGCTTAATTTAAACCTAGGGATTCTTAATACAGGAAATTGGAGTTTCCTGAAAGCAACAACATGGCAAGCTCTCTTAAAAAAGTTCAAATACTTAACTTGAATCTGGTTTTAAAGGTTGATCAAAATTTGGAGCTTCCCTTCAGTCTTCCTCTCTGTCTCTTCTCTGTCTATCCTCTCCCTTTTGCTTTTTCATGCTGTGTTTGTGGACTGTTGATGACTCTTAATCATTTACCCAGAACTTAATTAACCAAGATAAACCAGACAATTCTTTTGATCAGTGTTTTCTCAGTCCTGATACAACTCAGTAAACACACCAGTTCCTTACTTTGGAGCTCCCTAAGAACTGTAAATTCTGACACTATCCAGTTAACAATTAGCTCTAGATTACCACTGCTCTTTTAATCCTCAATGTTGGATATTACTTTAAGCCTAGGAATTTCTTATCATTCTTCTTTGGACTGATTCCAGAGCAGCAATGACTTTGAAAAAAAATAATAACATAAAATAAAAATGTTGTTGTAATATGTAATATTCTATATGTAATAATATGTAATATTATACAGTATGTATGCCAATTGAGTTTTTGCCATCCTCAACTCGAACTAACCAAGGGGCTAGGAATATGCAGCTCAAGCACCATGTGTATTAAAGGGGTAATCCTAACTCTCATCAATTTTGTATAGTTGTTTTTTTTCCCAAATGTTTCTTCTAAATTGCTATGTAATGTAAATAAAATTACAGGTATACAAATGTACAGGCAACTAAGCCAGTTCAGACAGCTTCCTACAGAATTGAAAGGAAGGCATTGCCCCGGTGTTTCATAATTTACAGAGTTCTGCTTAATATGAATTAATTGAGCAAGACTGAAGTAACATTTAACATAATTTTTGTCTTGTGAGCAGGTGAAAAAAATTACAGCTGGTACAACAAAGACCTTGCATTCCCCAGATGATAAACGTTACAAGAACAATAAAATGCCACACACCCACCACATGTTTGAATTAGCAAACATTGTGAAAATGGCCGGAAATTCAAGACTGTAAATGTACAATTGGGAAAACAGTTGGAAAAAACTACCTATGAAAAAGACTTGGGTGTTTTGAAAAAGTTAATAGATTTATTCTGGTTATCTTTGACCCAACGTTCAGTGGTATTCCTATGAAATCCTTCTTTGCAAACAAATACCAAATTATAAGGACAACTGTTTTCACTTGGAAGCATTCTATAACCATTTATAACTGACCAACACACACATTTCTTGTCTAGTCTGCTACATCACTTCTCTCATTTTTAGACATTGAGCCTTTGTGTAGCATGCCTCAGGTATCCTCAGCCAGGCCTGGTTGAGTATTTCAGATAGACACTCATGAACATACTCAGAAGGTTTGTGTTAGTTCCAGATAAAAATTGCTAAAAGTCTGGTTACCTTATCTTTTATTTGAATACAGTCAGCTTCCAGGAGCATCCACAGGTTTCTCATGGTTAAAGCTTCTTTATGGCGGACCACTGAGGAGCCTCATTATATGTCCAGAAAGTGGACTGAAAGGAAACACTAAACAATAGAGCCAACCAGAATATAATTGCTTTATTCTTGCAAGATGAGTCTATCTGGAACAGTACGCCTGCGTGGTGATGCAGAACCTCAGGGAAGCCCAAACAGCCGAAAATATATAGTAATGATAGTCATTCTAGGAAAGGAGCACTTAAAAGCCTAGACAGGAGGTTTTGTTGATATTGGCCAAATGGCAGGGCCCATATAATGTGTTGAGGAGAACTGGCCCAGTGTCAAATATAAAGACATAGTCCATCAGTTTTTTGAATGTTACATGAAAACCAAAAAAATGAAAAAGTTCAAATAGGAATCTCCTACAGTAACAGTTTTTGCACAGCTGATGAATAGGAATTACCAATATTTTGTGCTGTGGTCAATTGTTGTAAGATATTTAGTCACTATTTTAGGAAGCCTTTATTGCTTTTTGTTTTAAGAAGTTTTGTGTCTTATTGTCATTTCTTGTTTTCTCTATGAATAAACCATATTCATTCCACGTTTTCCAGAATCAGACATAAATATAAAGTAAAATAAATTAATTTAAAATTGAGAATAGGAGGCATGTCGTTATACAGTAGGTTGTGAAAGTCTGGAAAAAGCTACTCAGCCAAGAAATGACTAGATGAGATTATCTGATAAATTTGTTTCTAAAAACCAGATGAGCTAGATACAATAGGTTGAATAACCTCTCTTTTTCAAACTTTAAGTTCCCAATCTACCTTCTAATGTATAAAATAATCTTTATACAAACACAAACTATCTCACAATTTGATAGAATAATAAAGGAAATTATGTAAGCGGTCTCAAAATGTGATGTTATGTGTGTTGTCACTCCCCCATGACTGCAATAGTAAAGTAAAAGTGCAAGAGGCAAGGCTTTTGTTATAGCATGGACTTCTCTGCTGCAGGTGTGACTGGCATCTCAGAGACAACACGTTGAATTCTGTCTGAGAAGGATTGCACACATAATATTAAGAAGGATTTTTGGTTTCTGCATGATGCTCATTTTATCTTGTTTTGAAGATAGCAGCACAGCGTTATTTGACATCTTATGGCTCTGAATGATTCAACCAATGACACACAATTATTTTTAGCTCATCTTTTCAGTTTTCAATTAAAATATAGATTTATCTTATTTAGTAAGTCTATGGAATTTTACAATTAATGGTAGCCAAAATGTGAAAATACCAATTCCTGACTACTGATATGTCTTCAAATAAATTGTACTATAACATTTTTTCATTACCTAGAAAGAAAATGTTTTATTACTTTTTTTCTGCATGCGTCTACAGTATTTGCTTATGTTACTATATCAGCAACTGAAGCACAAACTAAGAAGTCTTCACCTTGGTCAGGAATAATTTAAAGAATGAGTTTCATCTGAAATCCAGCCATCTATTCTAACTGAGTGCTTTAGCATGCTGAATGAGAATTGATTGCCCTATTCTCTTGAAAGGAAATCCAATCTTGATATTGGCTAACACTCTTGACAGGGAAAATTGCTGTGATAGAAGGCCTGCATATTTACAGCTGCCCTGAAGCTGTTGCTAATTTTTTATTTGCCATTATAACCTTTTCTTGTTGCAACATGCAAAATAAAGAAAATATGTAAGACCTTTTTTTTTCAGGGAGCAGGTTAACTTAGCTCTCTAGTTACTAAAATGGTACATTTCTGAACACCAGGCAAAAGACTATAAGATAACATTGAACAGAGATTTAAATTAATAATATAATCATAATATTTACAATTTGATTAACTCACATTACAGTCTGAACTCTTCTAAGAAAGATGGTCCAATTAAAATTTTCAGACATCATTGTTAATATTTTTCACAGTTCAGATACATGATTCACAATAAGTATAAAATGTAGAAAAATACATTGATCTGTATTTTTGATCAGAAAACTGTTATATTTAAGGTAATGAAATTTTGCTAGGAGAAGACACACTAACAAAAAACAATGCCCCAATGCTTAAAAATGGATATACTGAATAGAATATTCGAATAGAATCCACTTTTCAGTCTATATGGTTTAAACACTCATTTTTATACATTTAGAAGTTGGCTTGACTATAAGGTACTAACAATTGTTTCCATCCTTTTTTGTTATCAAATTTTTCAATGTTAACAGTCTTCTGGGGAATCAAGATTTATGGATTGAATAAGTATTTGATTGAAAATATATCAGAAGTCTCTTCTTAAGAACAGAAATGTGAATAGAAATGTGTAAAATAACTTTTTTATGAATACTCTACCAGTCCATGAAAACCACAGCTGGTATGCTAGAATACAATATATGTAGAATCTAATTGGTTGGCAATTTCAAATCCCACTAATGTTACCACTGAGAAGCTTTGCAAGAATTTAGACTAAACTATGATTCAAAAACCTGTTGAATCCATGTCTTATAAAGTCATTGATACACCCAGACCGGCAGCTGCTCAGGCCGCCTTTCAATATACACTTATCTCTACCAAGCCTGTACTCGATCTTCTGATTAATTAAGTCCAGACCCCTGTTTAATGCCTAAAATGCCACGAAGAAGGTGCTCTGCCATTCAAGCTACTGATGCCCTGCTATGTTCAGTCTTAACTTAGAAAGATCTACTAGGAAACATTAATTACTACAGTAAATACCTTGATTCTTGAGACTCAAAACACGAGTCCCAAAGACCAACAACCTGCCTGATTCATGTCCTGCTAACATCTTTCTATTGGCATCTTCTCTGTCTGTTTCTGCCCTGATTCCTAAATCTGTCTCTAATTCTCTAGTCCACCATTATTCACTACTCTCAGCAAACTATGCCACTCTCTGGAAAGTACTGAGCCCCCTGCATTTGGATTCCCACACTGTCTGCCTGTGAGACACAGCTTCAGCTGCAGCATGCCCCGTTATTGCATTCACAAAATTATAAACATGGAAAAATGAGCCCCACAGAACTTATGCATCACCTTCTCCCAGGTAGATATGGATATGTTTCAGAATAAGAGTTATAATTCCTTGCATATATATATGCTATTTTTAATTCCACTGGATCTCAAAGTGCTTTTGATAGAAGAGGGCACCTACCTTTCAGTAAAGTGAATCAAATTAGTAACACTGCACCCTTTAAGATTACAATAAACAAGCACAGAATGCATTTAATTCATTACCTATAGAATAAGTCAAATAAGCAGATTATAGATTACCTCGGATTTTACAAGTGTTTCATTATAAAATATTGGTGGAGTTTTAAAACTATTGCTACAAGTAGGGCAACATTGGAATATAGTCAGCAGGTATGGAGTGGAAACTGAAGGAAATTCATGTTCATGTTTGTGAAAATGGTGAGTATATCAGTCATAATACCAGTTGTGTTTATATCTTCTTACCTTGTATACTAGGCATTCAAAATCCAAAAATGAATAGTGAATATTAACAAGAAATAAGAATTTTATCCTAAATATGTATACAATAGACTGAAAGCCTCTCTATTATTACTTTTAAATCCACAGCAAATTGTTTCCTCTAACTTTATCTTTTATAGCCAACTAACAGCAACGTTATAGTTACCCTGCGTAACCTCAGCAGCTTCCCTGTAGTAAAACTATAAAGATCCATAAAATAATTAGGCATTAAACATAGATTATAATTATAATATTAGATAAAAGAATGAATCCTACAGAAAATATCAGAGAATAGATAGGTGTCATTGAAGATTGGATAGCTGATTTAAGAGGCAATGTGACTGTTGCAAGGAAGACCTAGAGATAGCAAGACAAGACATCTTCCCTAAATATTGCAGCCCCAAGACAATAGACCGCATAAATTCCTATACTCAGGGAACTGGGCTATCAGTGAAGAAAACAAGTGCTGGTTCACTAATGCCTTGATGATTGGTGACCTTGCTACAGTAACATAATGTATGAGAATGTAACATTACTTGTTATTTTTGAGCCATTCATCCTTCTGCAATACAAATGTTAGCAGTGCCTGATGTAATGATTATGTGTGAGGGTTCTTTAGTGCACAGAACGCATTTATTCAGATACAAGTTTTATTTTCTTCAGACTTGTCAAGAAACTATCACTTCACCTAGTAAGAATTATACAGAATAAAAAGAATTATGTAACTAGGACTGTAGTTACAGAAGAATGTGCTTTCTGTTGGTTTTACAACTATTTTTCAGAGCCTCGTTACCGTCGATGTAGCTGCAAAAATTAACACATATAGTATTTTGTTGATCCAGGCAATAATAATTGCGAGTGTGCTGATGAACGTGAAACTCTACTTCATCACTAAATACCAGATTGCTCATCATTATCTTCTATCATGAAGCACTAAATAGTGGCATGGTTGCGATATTTCACTTGGGTAGTTGCAACAGTTCTGTTTCAACCGAAATATCACTGCCCCCCTCAGAATTTCAGATGCCCCCCTTCAGATTTTTCCCCTAGCGCTGGCCCTGGTGGTGCATCTCTGTTTCCTGCCACAGGTTCTTAAGCTTTCCATGGACTGGGAGGGGTCTCTGAAATAACGAAGGACTGTGAGAAAGATTGCAGCATTTGGATCTAGTAGAGGACTCAACTCAGAGGCAAGGGACTGCAAGCAGAAGAGCAAAACCCAGCACTGTCTTTCTCTCCACTCCACCCAAAACTGTTCTTAGAGTCAAACAGCGTAGAGGAGGTAACACCAGGGGCACATTTTTCAGGATACCCAGAACTGAGGAGGATGCTTGGAACTTGTTTCTTCTCTGTGGCATAATGAAGCTCACCAGATTGTAGACTGGAATTGCTTCCAGAGAACGGCAATGCCTGACTCATCATTTGGGACATGGTAACTGGGAGTCTGGTAACTGGGATTCTTGGACTGCTCTATCAGTAAGTCATATCATGTGTTCTGGGAGACTAGGGGGCAGCCGTAGGGATTGTTGTGTTATGGTGATAGCTTTATGTGAAGGGAAGTTTGATTACTGTAAATAAATGGTATATTTTACAGATCCAGCCATTCAGAATCATAAATGAAGAACTTTGTAGCGTGTGTGCTGCAGGGCACTGGGTGTTTTTTCATTGTTGGACTGCACTACTTTGTAAAACCACCAGGTGGAGCAGTAAAAGCTTAAAATGGTGTGTGGAAGCATTTGGGCTGTTGCCAGAAAATGCCGGATTTTGAATCCCATTTAATGCTGAGGGGCAATCTTTTTCCAATTATAGAATTTTAAAAAGTCTCTTTAGACTTTTATTAATTTTAAACTGTATACTACATGATTTTATGCATGTGTGGCAGTTTGGCACAGCGCTTAAGACAAGCGGTTGCTAGTCCGAGAAATGGGGTTCAAGTCCTGGCCAAAGTGGCTAAATTTTTACATAGCTGGACGTATAAAAATAGTTTATTATTGCAGCTTCTTGTGAATGCGATGTGCCTTTTTCAGGTTTATATCCACATTAAGAAAATCTATATTTTGTCTTAATACAAATTTCAGAAATGAAAAATCAGCAAATTAACTTTAAATTTTGATTATGAAAAATATTTCACACATACTGTACTATAGGGGTTGTAAGATGACCCAGGGAAGGGTAATTTATAACCGGTATTTCCGGAACAAAACACTGAAAATACTCAATATAGACCTGGGCAAGATGGCCACCCAGGATAACCAGCTGACCCGCTATTGGGAAAAGCCTATGTAGCGAAACAAGGAGACACAGCTGAACTACATCAGGAAACAGGATATAAATGCCCCAGAAGCGATGAGCCGGCGCGGAAGCCGATAAGGTGAAAGCGTTTCGGATGAAGGAGAGATTTAGGAGTGTGCTGGAAGGAATTTAAGAATAACTGACTATTGGATACAGTTTTTGACTAAAATTACGGATTATGGCTTGGATACAGCGTGGAGTAGTGTGGACATATGGACTTGGGAATTTGGAACGTTTGAGGATACTGGCAACAGATTGCGGAACGGATTTGGGGAGAGGTATGGACGAAGAACAAAGAAGATCAGTGTGGTGTGAGTTATATCTCTTTTACACCTGTTTCCCCATGGTGACACCACAGGGTTTTAAACCCAGATGATATTATACCGTATATACGGTATATTTGTATGGTATACGATCACACTGCAGTTCATTGATGTATACGCTACTGTTTCGGTATATCTGTAGATATGACTTCATGGGATTTGTGTGTGTGGATGAGACCCAGTGGGGGTTTTGTTTTGATTATACTATGAATGAGTCCCTGAGACATATTGTCTAAGTTTCAAAATAATTTAAAATAAAACCCTTGTTGAGTTTGCATGAGAGAAAAGGGTACTTTTTGAGAAGACGTGTACTGCTTGACGAATTTAACATCTGTACCATAGCTTTCATTTAATTGAGCAGAAGGTCACTTTGCTCTTACAAGTGGTTATGTTTGCAGAGTTTGTGTTAACAAACTGTGCCCTTTTTAATTAATTCTTATCACGTTTGTCTGTCCAGGGGGTGGGGTTTGGGAAAAGTGAAATAAAAGCCCACACCAAATTTCCCTTCCCTCTACTAAGAGGTGATAATGCGCTAGTTGGCTGGCACAAAACAATACCTCCTCTGCTCTTTCCAAGCATCCTGGAAATGGTCTGTAGGTTCATTCGTGTTATAACTTTATTATTGATATTCATATTATTATTAATATTTATATATTTAATATGTACTATAATATGTACAATTATCAGAAATGTGAATATAGTTAACATAGTATTTTATTGTGAGAGAATCACAATTATGTACGCCATTCTATTAACAGTCACAAAAGATATTTCACACCAGAAAACGTTTTTTTTTTATTGTACTGGGAGTGTGAAGATTCAGTAAGCACCAGGGGGCTATTTAACCCAGTGAGATTACACAACGGATAATTTTAGTAAATATGCTGACAAAAGTCTGTATTTTCAGTTTCACAATACAAGGATACAGCTGTGAATTAGCTACGTGATGATGGCTCTGTGACATTTTCGGGAAAGGGGGTTAGTGGGCAGCATCTCCCATCATATAGTTTCCATAGAGATTTAGTTTAAATAAAACAGTATATTACTGTGATCTTTCCAGTACCTTTAAAGCGGAGACAGGGCACCGGAAATTTTTGGTGCTCCCTCACTTTAAAGCCCTGGCCAATACTCAGACAGTAGGTATAGTTAAAATTCAAACTGAACTAAAAACTACACATCCCAGTTAACATGGAGGTGCTTGTGATCATTGAGTTTAACCAACAAAACAGGGTTACAGATCGGGTTTCGAAAGCTTAGCCAATCAGCAACAAAGTGAAATTTATATGATAGGTTACCTCAAACTGTCAGTTACTTGGCTCTGTATGTCGCTTAAGCCATTCCTATTTGGCTTTTTAGTTATAGAGGGGGGAAGATGGCCCCCCTTATCTCTGGCTGCCTGACTTGTCACCATCTTAAACAATTCCATGTCTGAATCGCAGCAGTCAAGAGAGAGAGCAAAGAGAGACACGAACAGAAAAAAATGAATCCTTGCTACAATACATTTATATATTTTTGTGGTAAGGGGAGTTAAAATGTCAGTATTTACTGTTAGTAATTACTGTAAGATTTATAGTTAAAATCTAACCCTATGAATAGTTATTAATTTAAGATACATCTTAAAATAAGAACAATGTTGGAAATGTGTAATTTTTCTGGAGCAGAAATACAAATAGAAAATAAATGCTTTTTGACATCCTAAATAAATTTCAATCAATCTCTCCAAAACAAGAAAAAGAGCTTTTTATAGAGCAATTACTTTGTGTTTATGCAGAATGATGAAACATAGAATGAGTAATTAGAATTCAAGCAATCTAATTTCTTATTACTGTAATCTTATTTACTGTAAACAGTAAAATTTCAGCTGCAGAAGATAGCACCCAGACACCACTAGCTCTTTTTGCCATAGAAAGGGAAAGGGTGAATTAAGCCATGTCAAGTGCAATAATTCGGTGATCAGTAATAACAGTTTACAAATGTGCATAGACTAATGGAAACTTCACAGTTAAACAGCTCCTGTAGGACAAGTACAGACAAAAAGACAAAAGACAAAGGAAACAAGCTTTTTAAGGCTGAAGCAAAAATTCAGTCTGAATAATTAAGACAAATGAAAATTTAGGACATTAAAGTGTTAGAGATGTAAATAAATAATTTAGATGTAAACATACAAAAATGCACAGGAGCAAAAACCTTTAGAAATGGAGCAGGAGTTACTTTGAAATGAACAAACAGAAAAAAGTGAATTATGACCAGACATAGTGCAGAAGAGGAGTGCAGGAACGCTTAACTTATTCAAAAATAAATCACACAAAGCTGTGTGTAACAAAAGAACATGTGAATCTGAAGCAGATTTGGCAGATTAAAGAGCTTGAATAAGTAGGTGCATTTCTGGCAGAAAGAGTATGAAGGTTTAAAAGCAGAATATAGTTGGGATGGGGAGTCAGAAAATTTGCTCACACAAAAAAGAAAAAAACAGAGCAATGCTATGAGAGGGCCTTATATGAATATAATGGCAAACATGGTTTCATGGAAGGCTTCCCAAATAGTTGTGCATTCAGGTAGATTACTAGGGAAAATGATTTGTAAATACAGTATATTATTTTGAAGCAAGTCATTTTTTTTCGCAACAAAAAAAAACAATTTTTTCCATGAATGTAATTTAGCTTTTGTCACTAGTGGAACCACTAAATAAAGACAGAATATAGAAATTTAAAGATTTTTTATTCAGTGGTAGCAGAATGAACTTAGGACCCACAAAGCAACTGCCAGGCTGAGCTCAGTGTATATTTTGTCACAGATTGGTGCAAGATGTTAACAGGGAACACAAGTATTTAGAAATGGTTTGTTTCCAGAAGCAGATTTTCAGAATAATTACAAATCTAACAACACAGGGCAAACACAGAAACTAAATACAGTTAGATTGATTAGATCTGTATGCAAAGCCATTTAGCAAAGAGGTGAGAAAGAAGGTCGAACCAATACAGTTTAGATATTTTTTTTTCTGAACCAAGGAAAATTGGACCATGTTTCTCTATAACAATAATAATAAACTTTATTTTATATAGCACCTTTAAAAGTAGCATATCAAAGCAATACAGTAGATTGTAAAAGTTATAAGGACCACAAATTACAAAGTAAATACATGTAAGAAAGACAAGCACTTAGAAGTGCTGCAGAAGTTAGAAAATGGAGCAGATACAGACACTAAATAAAAGCCTTTATGAAAAGAAAGGTTTTGCATTTAGATTTATATGCACTCAGGGTAGGTGACTCTGATGTCACTGGGGATACAAATATAGAGCTTTGAGGCACAACAAATAGAAAGCCCTATCACCCACAGAATGCAGATGATCTTGAGAAGATGTGGAAGACCAGAGTCAGACGAACAAAGGTTGCAAGGTGGGGAGTAGACAGATAATAAGCCAGATAGGTAATGAATGAGGATAAGAATTTGAAGTTGACTCAAAACATCATAGGAAGCCAGTGCAAGGACTTGAAGACAGGCATAATGTCATGCTTGCACGCCACCTGGTCAGGATTCTGGCTATCAAATTCTGAAGCTATTGGAGATTGCTCAACGTGGATTTAATTACCCCAGTGAACAGGATGTACAGTCATTAATTCTAAAAAAAAGCCTTTCTGGTTTCTCAGGTTCCCTTTAAAAGAAACCAAATCAGTGTGACGTTCCACATTGCAGCTTTTTTTAATGCTACATGGCCGTTATTCACATACAGATGCAGCCATTCAAAATGGGTGAGGTATTTCGCGGCATACCGCGACACGCCCACCGGGGTATCATGCAGTTCACGTGTGTCACGTGACTAAATATCCGGCGTTGCCTTGTAAAACCGCCAGGGGGAGCTTAACCTCTCATGTACAGCATTTGAGCCTTTAATTTTGAACTGTGTATTACAGCATGTTAATCATCAGTCATTAAAATGTTGGTATATTTTATGAAAGCAAGATTGCTCAGTTGGACAAAAGTACACAGCCTACCTTTATCAGAAATATTTATGCATCAAAGCCTTTACTGAAGATATTACTTATAGTATTAATAATGGATGACTTTGGACAAGCTGTAAACTCAAAGTATAATTTCTTTAGCACATTTGTACAAGCACTTGGAATCTGTCCAAGCCATACTTTGTCAGGCATTTTGTTTTACTTCAACGGGCATAAAAACTTCCTTGTTTTTAACAGGGCGTTTCATAATTTCTAACTACGAAAATGATTTAAAATGCGACACCTATTATTCAACTAGAGCTTAAAATATCACAAGGATCCTCAAGAGCACAGCAAAGAGTGTATTAAAAGACACTTGTATTTATCAACGCTTTCTTTTCCGTATACCACATTTTATGGAACCACTTCAGAGGGGTGTTCCAGGAATCGGCACTTTAAAGAAAAAAATACACACCAGTATTCCATTTCTCCCTAAACATTGTAAGCTTCGAAGTCTTTAACGTGATACCGGAGTCAACAAGCATACTTTTAGAATTTGATTAAAAGGGAATATAATATGGAATCGCGTATCTCAAGAATTTAATAACGGTATGATTACATCCGTGTGCTGCGACAGGGCTGTGTAGGGCTGTTTCACCTGCCTGTTCATGCGAGCTGTCTTGTAGCCTACTGGTCTAGGTGCGTGACTACCAACTGGCAGGTTGTGTGTTCGAATCCAGCTGGTGCTGGACTTCTCAGTTTTATTTATTTATTTTTTAATCGCGTAACATAAACATATTACCGTATGCAAACTGTACTGTATACAGTATGTATATGTATATTTAATGTCTTAACTGTGCCCGTTTAAGTATTGAATATTCATATCTAATTTTACCACTGAAGGGAAATCTTAGTAGCTGAGCATAAAAAAATAGGAGCATACTGTAACGTGTGTGAAGGCCATAAACGATATTAATTTTGGTACATAAACATACAGTATATGGCTGGTCTCGGTACTTTAAAGAAAAAAATACACACCAGTATTCCATTTCTCCCTAAACATTGTAAGCTTCGAAGTCTTGTGTGTCTGTGTGGTTTGACGCAGCTGGTAGCATGGCACGGTGAGGTGCGCAGGCAGCTGTGTGATGCAGTGGTGGTCGTGTATGTAGAGGTGCACTGGCAGCTGTGTGGTGTGACGCTGTGGTGGCCTGGCACGGTGAGGTGCGCTGGCAGCTGTGTGATGCAGTGGTGGCCTGGCACGGTGAGGTGCGCTGGCAGCTGGGTGATGCAGTGGTGGCCTGGCAAGGTGAGGTGTGCTGGCAGCTGTGTGGTGTGACACAGTGGTGGAAATGTTCACCATGTTTCACCATGCTGAAAATGTTTGTACCAGACTTTTTTGAGGCCTGTTTAATTGTGTCTGAAGTCTGATGTTGTACATTTTATTGTTAAAAAGATCCATGAAAATGTCACTACTAAAGTTAGCTGGTACTGTTGGTATGGTAAGTGGCAAATAGAGCTCATATTTTAGATTTTGTGTAGTTGCTAGCGTTGAACTGTGTGTTGGATGCACATGAATATATTCATTATATGCCAGCGCACCTCACCGTGCCAGGCCACCACTGCGTCACACCACACAGCTGCCAGCGCACTTCACCGTGCCAGGCCACCACTGCGTCACACCACACAGCTGCCAGCGCACCTCACGGTGCCAGGCCACCACTGCATCACCCACCTGCCAGCACACCTTACCGTGCCCGGCCACCACTGCATCACACAGCTGCCAGCGCACTTCACCATGCCAGGCCACAACTCCACCACACCACACAGCTGTCAGCGCACCTCACCGTGCCAGGCCACCACTGCGTCACAACACACAGCTGCCAGTGCACCTCTACATACCCGACCACCACTGCATCACACAGCTGCCAGCGCACCTCACCGTGCCAGGCCACCACTGCGTCACATAGCTGCAAGCGCACCTCACCGTGCCAGGCCACCACTGCATCATACAGCTGCCAGGGCACCTCACCGTGTCAGGCCACCACTGCGTAACACCACATAGCTGCCAGCGCACCTCACCATGCCAGGCCATCACTGAGTCAGAGATTAAATAAAACCTCACTCGCACCAAACAAATTTATATTTCTAAGTATCACAACATGATCGAATTTAAGTCATTTTAATAACAATGAATAGTCACCTAGGTGTTACAATATAAACATTTATATTGATTTAAATAACGTTTTGATTTAAATCACAAATGCGGGTTTAAATATATGTGTTTTTTGATTCACAATCAGACAAATGCAACATAAATTGATATCTTTGTCTTCTAAGTATCTTAATAAACTTTCAGCATAGCTTTCTCCCCGTTTAGATTTATTTTGGGATCAAACATGGAAAGATTAGATTGTAATTGTTTTTATTTTTTAAATACATTTTAGAAAAGTGTAATCTATACTAAAAAGCTGTACACCACCTGCTATAAAGATACATATTGTAATACTTTCGGGTTCGGATAGGACAGACACAAGAACTCAGACTTGCGGAGTTAAAGCAAGTTAAAGCCTTGATTTTATATATCACCTTTAAAAGTGGCATCTCAAAGCAAAGTAAATACCCATCACTGATTGTACCCATCTGTCATGCTAATAAAGCAGCTTGAATTGAATTGAGGGGGGGGGGGGTATATTTGCTTTGTATATAAAGTACATTGTGAATGTTTTCACAGCCTTCACTTTGTCGTTTTTATGCCATTTTTTGACCACGCACGAATATTCCTATGTCCGTATCTTCGCAAGGGAATCAGTGTGAATTTTAATACTAATTAAATGACCGCGGGCACTTTCCACCCCCTCTTCATTCTCAGAGTAGAACAGACTAACCTTCTAATGAAAGACGGTCCACCCACCACGGACAGGAAAAGTGCCCACAGGCACTTAAACTTAATATGGTCAGTAACAGTAAACAGTAACATGGTCAGAAGGAGCACGTACAAACGTTTCCGAAATAACCACATGTAAGACTCTGATGCTGAAAATGTTTAGGGAGAAAGTGGAATACTGGTGTGTATTTTTTTCTTTAAACTACCAATACCAGCCATATACAGTCTGTAACGTAGGGATTTCTATATGTCTTTATTTAGTGGTTACATTAGTGACAAAGGCTAAACTTTTAGCTTCAGTAACGTGTACATATCTCCCCTTTTTATAAAACGACATGGTTGAAAACTGTTCCAGAGCCACTGTTGTTTCATCAGTGAAAAGTACATCATGAAATGCCTCTCCCTGTTCAATCCATGGAAAAAAGAAAAGGAGCATAAAGCTTCTGATGGTCATAAACGATATTCATTTAGGAGCAGCATCAGAGGTATGTTTTTAACTGCACTGCATTGGAGAGAATACCATAGTGTGTTTGTTTTTTTACTCCCTGGCGGAAACTGGCTTCCAGAAGAATCAGTATGGCTCAGAGATTAAATAAAACTTCACTCGCACCAAACAAATGTATATTTCTAAATATCACAACATGATCGAATTTAAGTCATTTTAATAACAATGAATAGTCACCTATGCATTACAATATAAACATTTATATTGATTTAAATCGCGTTTAAATCACCTTTATTTAAAACCCATAAATAAAGCTGATACTGTTTAGACTTAATTAATTTAAAACTGTATTAAAGCAGCACGATACACAATGCAACGTAAATCGCTATCTTTGTCTTCTGTGTAATAATGTTCACCTCTCTGTCCAGCAAATTTACAATAGTAATAATAATGAACTTTATTTTATATGGCGCCTTTAAAGGTGGCTCCTCAAAGCGCTTTACAGGTTAAAAACAATACTGTTAGGCTGGGAAAACGATTATTTTTAAGAAATACAAAATGAGATATAATGATATGTTCCGGCTTAGACATAAACGAAGAGCATAACGCGTGTACTGTATACACTGCAAGTACAACCCCCCTCTCTGCAGGAGTGCTGGCTGTGACGAATTGAACCGGTTTCACGGGTATTTTCAAAGTAGGAGGCGAGATTTCCAGCGAAAGACATCCCCCCCCCCCTCAAAAACCCAGTAAGTACAGTACTTACTAGTTAAAGGCTAGGCTCCCGACTACGGCGAAAGGAACCCTTCTTTCATTAGAAGACAATTAACATATTTTAGCCCTGAATGAATTAATAGCAAACATGGTTTACATAAAAGACATTTTTCCAAGAAAGTTTAGCCTTTGTCACTAATGAAACCACTAAATAAAGAAATAAATATAAAAATCTTAAGATTTTTAAAAGACATGACTTTGATAAAATTTATTTGAAAATAAAAACAATTACAACCGCCAGGGGAGAGAGAGAACAGGGGAGGGATGTTGGTTTTGCATAAGGGGCGGGGCTATGGAAATTAGGTTTGTTCGGGAATGTGTAGTTACATGTTCTGGCTGTTTGTGAATTATCGTTGTTGAGTATGGAGTGTTGAGGTATTGATTTTGTGTAATGCTTTATGTTGAAAATTGAGGTGGATTTTGTTTATGATAAACAGGATAAACTGGGATGGGAGGAAGGTTTGGTTTTGCATTAGGGGCGGGATTATGATAATTGGAGGACTTTGCGAGAGTAAAATGGTTTGATATATTTGATTTTGTATTGTGGTTGTTATCTATGTTTTTGGTTGGTATTATGTTTATATGGTTGTTTTTGTTGGTTGGTTGTTATTATGGTTATTAATAATACGATCTATAGTTGAAATCTGAGCCTAAATAAAAAGAAAAAGCAAGTGATTAGGTTTATGAGCAATCTAATTACTTATTCGTTTAAAACGATATATAAAATAAAGTTTATTATTAATTTGCTGGACAGGGCGGTGAACATTATTATGCATAAGACAAAGATAACGATCCTGATCAGTTTAGAAATCTGTGTACGCTGTAAGGTTTTTACTTCTTAAACTTTTAAAATACACGTTTTGAATAGAAAGAAATCCTCTTCCTGGTACAGTATGTATAGCAAACCAGCACGTCTTTTTTCTCCAATCAGAGGGGTGTCAGATGGTGTCAGCCAATCACCGTTCTGCGTTGGGTAGCAACGGGTGACTGTTCTCAGGCGGAAGATGTAAACAGCTTAATGTTCGTGTTTTAAATATTTTTTTTAAATTCAATTGAACGGGCACAGTTAAGACATTAAATATACATAAACATACTGTATACAGTACAGTTTGCATACGATAATATGTTTATGTTACGCGATTAAAAAATAAATAAATAAAAATGAAAAGTCCAGCACCAGCTGGATTTGAACACACAACCTGACAGCTGGTAGTCACGCACCTAGACCAGTAGGCTACAAGACAGCTTGCATGAACAGGCAGGCGAAACAGCCCTACACAGCCCTGTCGCAGTACATGGATATAATCATACCGTTATTAAATTCTTGAGATACGCGATTCCATATTATATTCCCTTTTAATCAAATTCTAAAATTATGCTTGTTGACTCCGGTATCACGTTAAAGACTTCGAAGCTTACAATGTTTAGGGAGAAATGGAATATTGGTGTGTATTTTTCCTTGTGATATTTTAAGCTCTAGTTGAATGATAGATGTCGCATTATAAATCATTTTCGTAGTTAGAAAATATGTAGCGCCTTGTTAAAAGCAAGGAAGTTTTTATGCCCGTTGAAGTAAAACAAAATGCCTGACAAAGTATGGCTTGGACAGATTCCAAGTGCTTGTACAAATGTGCTAAAGAAATTATACTTTGAGTATACAGCTTGTCCAAAGTCATCCATTATTAATACTATTAGTAATATCTTCAGTAAAGGCTTTGATGCATAAATATTTCTGATAAAGGTAGGTTTTGTACTTTTGTCCAACTGAGCAATCTTGCTTTCATAAAATATACCAACATTTTAATGACTGATGATTAACATGCTGTAATACACAGTTCAAGATTAAAGGCTCAAATGCTGTACATGAGAGGTTAAGCTCCCCCTGGCGGTTTTACAAGGCGACGCTGGATAGTTAGCCACGTGACACACGTGAACTGCGTGATACCGCGTGATACCGCGACACGCCCACCGGGGTATGCCGCGAAATACCTCACCCATTTTGAATGGCTGCATCTGTAAGAAATGTTTCCTAAAAAAATAGTATGGATTAGTCTTTATATCGAATTCAATCAATAGCATTCTAAGTACCAGTGTTAGATGGATTATGCCTATTTCTGAATTCTTATTAAAAAAATTTTCCTCACATTGTATTTGTTAGGAAGAAATAAAATATAGGAATTGTACCAATCATATCAAGTAAGATTTGATGAAAAAACAACAGTTTTTTGGGTGTTTATAAACCACCTCCTATGTGACCGTAAATTTGTTTCTATTTTTGTTAAACACATTATACTGTAAATATAAAGAAATAATCAATTTTTACATAAAGAATAAATAAGGGCATGGCACATTGGTACAGTCGTAGTTTTCCTGCGGTGCTATAAGTGTGGAGTTTTAATATCCTAGTGTTCGCCTACGTATTCTAAGGTGCTTCAGTTTCCTCCCACTGACCAAAGACATACGTGTGGATTAAATAGCTACTGGAAAAGTAGCCCTGGTGTGATTGTGTGCATGTTTGTGTCTGTATGCACCCTGTGATGTACTGGGGTCCTATCTGGTGTACCCTACCTTGCACTCATTATTTCCCAGGATAGGCACCAGTTCCTCTATCACCCTATATATATAGTGTATATAGTGAATATAATGATTTAGAAAATAGATGGATGGATGCATGGAATGTGCTACTACAAACAACTAGAAAAGGTGGAAAAAAATCTACTTCCATTCCAAAATGGATCTTCCAAAAGAATATACAATGCTTTAACATGAACAAAAATACAACCAAGAACACACAAGGAAAGCTTCTAATCATAATATAGGAAAGAAATTCAGATTTCATCTCTGTATTTCTATATATAATCTTTGCTTCACCATAGATCTGCTGATCAAATTAAGAACTTGTTGAACTCAATGATGAATCTAAGTATTTCATGAGCAGACTCCCATTTTGTCTCCACCCACTGTTTCACTACATTCTCAATCAGCTTCATCACTGATTTTAAATTTTCTTGCTAACAGATCTGCTCTTGTTATTTTTCCACTAGCAGAAACTTGATGAGTGCAAATATCATCTGCAGTTTCTCTTTCAAACCATTCAAAAGCCATTTGTACCACAGCTTCCATATCCATATATTCCACCTTCTGGCATAGACAAAATTTCATGGACACGGACTGAAATCCGTGTCAGATAGTAGACCCTATGCGATGTGGTAAGAGCTGGAGAAAACAAGAGGGGTGGTAAACGGGAACACACAGGGGTTTAATAGTGTACAAAATAATAGTGACAATCCATGAGACAGTGAACGGGGAAGACAAAGAACGGCATCCAAATCCGAGAGTCTATCAGCGAGAAATCCATCCTGGGATGCGACAAGGTTAAAATCCCCGGGAGGGGGGAACACACGGAGAGTCCAAGGGCGACAGGGCAAGATCTTCCAGATCCCGGGCTCAGGAAGCGGGAGGTGTCGGGGATGAGGCCTATGCTCTCAGGTGACGGACGTAGGGTTTCCTGGTGCTAGGCGGGCCTCGCAACATCCTTACCCTAATGATGAGCCCCGAGGACTGGAGGAGCTAGTCTTTAAATAATAAACCTAAGAAGGTAAACAATAACGGGAGTAGTGGAGCACCCTCTAGGGAGGGATGTCAGGCGTGACACAAAACTAGACTCTGGCTAAGCTATTAAAGATTCTCTGTAATCATGGCATCTTGGCACTAATGGTCCATCTCTCTACCCTGATTCATATGCCCAAACCCGTTGTTCAACTATAATCCCACCCTGACCCTTATGGCCTTTCATTTTCATTTGGCTTTTCTGCCAGTTTCTCTCCATACTCTTTCTCTTACCATATGCCTGTTTTTTTTCACAACGTCTGACCCCAAATTGGTAGATGTGCTACTTATGGCTGAAGGCAACAGTAAACATTTTGTGTTTTTTGCATTAGCCCTCATGGGATCACTAGCTAGAAATTGTTAGGGAAGAAAAAATTTCTTTTCAATCTATCTCCTCCACATAAATCGTCCATTCCATAAATACTTTGATTGCTGGTGAAAATTCTTCTCTTTACTATATCACCATAGATCATGCCATATCTCTAATCAAACAAGCAGGCCCAGGCACATGGCTTTTTAAAGCAAACAGTACTAATGCTTTTAAAGTTATCCCTTCAGATCTCTGGCATTTCTTTGGCATATCTTGAAGAAATAAATGTAAGAAAAAAGAAGCAGTCTGTTGAAGATCTAACTGTAGGAGTAGCAGATTTTCAATACTTTACCTGAAGCTCTCTCCTGGACCCTTCCTTCTTCAGCTCTATGATTTTTTTTAATTGATTTTCCTAGCACTCGCCCTGCACAAACTTTGTCCACTTCAATCCTAGTGTTAAAAAAAACTAGTTGTCCTTCATACCACAGATAAAATATCAGGGCCTTCTACAGTCATTGAATTTCTGGGACGTATTCTTAATTCAGAGAGTTTACCCATCTCCATGCCTTGTGATAATATTGATCAAACTCAATAGTATATGTCCATCTATCTGTCATGTAAATCATGAAAGAAAAAGAAACTTTTGTCCCTGTTAATTCACCTTAATCACATTACGAGAATCATTCCACTTGTTCATGAGGTTATTTTTGTTTTAAATCCTGCATTTTCTGTTTCTTTTCTTTATATTCATGTATTACTCACATTGAATTGCAAAGCAGAGTTTTGTTTGCAGCATCTTTTCTTGGAGAACTGAAATGGCCTGTATTCTTATATGATTATTATTTTTCATCACCAGGAGACTCCCAGATCTTCACAGATGCAAATCCATTGGATTTGGTGGTTATTATCAAGGTCAATGGTTTACAGCAAATCAGCGTTCTGAATTTGCTTCTATATTTCCTTCTGAGAAAACCTCATCTGTTTTTTAATTGTACCCAGTCGTAATTGTCACATTTCTTAGCAGTCACAATTAGAAATAAAATCAATTTTCATTCATTCTGATAACCTTATTGTTGTTCCCATTATTAATAAGAGATGATCTTTCTCTAAGACCATCATGAAATTCCTCTATCATCTTAAATAGCTTTCCTTTACTATTCAATTCTTGATTATCACAGCTCACTTCCCTTGCTTTTTAAATACTATTACTGATGCTCTCTCATGTGTCCAATTAACAAAATTCAAGACCTTGGCTTAAGGTGCCAATCTTCCTGTGAATAATACTTTTTGACATTAGCCTCAGGTGGTCCAAAATGCCATTTTCTCAGGAATCACACCTCACTCACTCCAGCTGTTACTGGAATTGTTTCTTTTCAATCATTTCATCTTTCTTATTATGCTTACTTTTGATATAATATACATATCCTCTTGCGTATGTTATTGCAGAGAAAGTCTCAAGATCTGGTAATCTACAGTCAAGGTTTACTTGAGGGGAGTTTTTTTTTTCATAAATTGCTATATCTATATCCCATCCACATATTATCTAGCTTACAAAATGTCTCCCATGTTCTCCGTGTTCTGAGAAGCCTATTCACAACATCAGATCATGGACACAGTTGCAGCATGTTATTTGCTTGTACATACACAGTTAGATAAGGCTACTGCTACAGATGTCGGAAGGGGGAGCCATGGAATGGCCAGGAGAGCAAAAAAGACCCTATGTGAGGTGGTAAAAAGGGGGCAACACGGAGGTTAGCCCAGGGTCAGGGGGTCAGATGATGTCGGAACTGAAACCTCTACCCTAAGGCCACGGACGTGGGGCGACCTGTTGCTAGGTGGCCCTCAGGACATTCGTAACCTCAATGCTGAGCCAGGAGCACAGCAGACACAGGAAGCAAATAGGCTACACAACAAGACACACCAGAAAGACATGAATAATCACAGGGAACTAGGAACAGGACAGAAGTGGAGCGCCCTATAGGAATACAGGGCATGACAGCTACCTATCACCCTTTTTGGCACAATATTAGAATCTCTTTTGTTGTAAGCTATGAGAGGCCCAGTAGGTCTGACACCAAAGGTAAATTTGATTCTTCAGAACATTTTGTGAAATGATGAAGAGTTTCAGCAGGGTGGGAGACTTTGTTAATTTGGAAGAGTTTGAGAACTGTTTTGTTTGAGGCCAGTAGCAGTTAAGCTTTAGTCAGAGACTTCAAAAAATATTTAGGAGCTCAACAAAGAGCTTGTGTTTTTTTCTTGTAATTTCCTGCACTGTAAACAAAGGACTTTTTTTTAACCTTATAGCTACATATTTTGTGTGTGTTTTGGCCTGGATCCATCTATTTTAAAATCCTGTTATGGCATGCTGAACAGTTATTCACATACCTATAGCTTACTGTGGCTTTTTAAGGTGCCTTGAATGTACAACTTCTTTTGTTCTTCTACATCTATCAATTTCTCTATTTATCTTGTAGTGAAAACCGGTTCAGGGACGCCAAATATGTAATCATAGTGGCTCTCTGAAGGCACCAGTTCTGTAGGGTTTGGGCATTTACTGAGACAATTATTAATTGTAGCAGTAAATCACAAAGTTGATTCTTTTGATGGCTTTAGAATCCAACCATGCGACATAACTCAAACAACGCGCACACAGGTACTAATACACGAGGATACATTTATTAATACATAGAATATGCATATAAACCTAACAGATCTTATCGAGAGGGTTTTCAGAATACAAAAGGTATATTCGGTCAGTTACAAAGAGTTACACATATCAAGAGGACATACGTTCAGTATATCATTCATTAAAACCATTTCGTAAAGTGAACTTGGTTACAACTTCTACATTAGATACTCAAACAAGTACATAACTCTTAGGAATTAAATTGATATCAACTGGTTGGGATAACAATTGAATTCTCGAGCTGTAATGCATTGAAGTTGAATACTCATCCAATTTTTGGGGATTCAGATCTCCTGCGGGCACAAAGAAACAGTTGCAGGCTGTTGCTGTCCAATCCGCGCTCTCTGGCTGGGTGCCAGGCTGTGCTGTGCGGCTTGCGACGGTGCGCTGCTGATGCTCACTGTTGGCTTTAACTAGCAAAGTTTGTGCACAGGAGAAAAGATGACTGTGGGTCCCAGCAAGTCAGGAAGAGGACCGGTTCGTTCCTGATGAAGAGCTAGTTCTGAATAGTAATTCAGCTGTCCACAGTTCCGACCGGTTCACGAGGCCTGCTGCTGGTTACTCTCTGGCAACCTCCACTCTAGACTCTTAGAACAAAGGAAAGTTCTGGCACTCGGACACACTGGCCGTTCCGTGGTTGTCCGGGCTGAGTCTCAGGATGGTCAGGAGGTGCGCTGCGAGAATGTCCTGCCCTTGGGATTCTCCTTTGAATTCCCTTTAGAATTGTTGAATCTGAATCTGAATCTGAATCTCAATCTCCCAGGCTCTCTGTGTTGCCTGTTTTTACCTGGAGGAACTTTAGCTCATTGATTGGCTGAAAGTTCCATGGGCATCAGAGTCCCACGTGGGTTACTCGGCCCTACCAGTCCCTGATTGGTTGATCAAGGTGAGATATGAGTCACTTAGTCCTGACACTTAGGAATGCAATCCAGATGTCCAACTCGCACTCCCTAGACAGATAGGCGCCAATGGATGACCATTGATCATGATAGCCAGGCTTAGCTAAGTGCATCCCCCTTTGGGAGCTGTCCTTATCAAAAGAAAACATCTTGCATGAATGGTTTCTCTGTGGCTGCACCACAGAGATGAACAGAGAAATGGGGCCTCATTTGGGAAGCTCAGAAACACTTAATTCTGCATTATTATTAAGCCTCACCGCTACAATCTCTTAGACATTAATATTCAATGTATCAATATTCTAACATATCATCTTAAGATAAGTAATTAAGCTAGTCTAACTCAAGAACCTATGTTTTAAAATAAAATACTACCTTAGTCTGTATGAACCTCTCTTCAACTATCTCACTTAAAATTTCCAAAGTTGCCTTCTCTATCAATCCTCTCTTTTGAACGAAAAAGGCCTTATAGTACTCTTGTAGTATCTTACAGTATCTTGTTTGTGAAATTTTGGTCACTTTCAATTTTCTGGTCACTCATTTTATATCTGCTGTCTTCTCAGCAGCTCACCAAAGAAACCCTGACCATTTAATTAAGAAACGTGGTCATAAGGCTTCAGAAGCATGCCACGCATTCATTCAATCCAACTCCGGTGTGCTGCAGCAATTACATTCTTCCAGTATTCTATACAATTGCACAAATCAATGCATTTTTTCCTTCTGTCATTGTTTCTGCACTGGTGGCTTTAGATTTAGTTTTTTTTTTTCTTTTGGGGTTCAAAGTTCCACGTCCTATGGCTGTGGGCCTGCCCCGTTACTGCACAGTTTAATTAAAAAATAATAATAATAATAAAATAACAACAATTTTCAAAGCATGTTGTTGTCCCTTGTAAAATGGAAGTTATGATCTGAAGTTCAGTCGGGATAAGGACAAGTCTTACCATGCTGTTCCAAATCATAATCATTACAGAAATTAGCTAAATATCTAATCCATACACCCCCTTTATTATTTATATCACGCACACCTCGTCCATTCCATCTCAACCTTGCAACTAACCCTTGGTCAACTTGTCTCTCTGAATAGGGTTAGACCCTCTTCATCCTACAGCCACGGGGCTGTCCTTTAACCATATGGGTTAAGTCAAAACTATCCTACCTGTTTCTTGATCTTGTTATCCTTTGTGAACTGAAATATTGGTAGAGCAGCACAGCATAAATTTATTGAAGGTCTCAGGATTGTGCCAAATGTTTCCACAGAACCATAAAAAGCATACGTTCCAAGTAAAAACGTGCATTGTATATTATTTAATTTCATTGATTCATATTTTGCAATATTACAAACTGTTCCTGTGGGAAAAGGAAGTCTAAAAAAGTTTTACATTTGTATTCAAACAATTAAAAAACAAACAATAAAGTTAATATAAGAGTGAAGATACCAAGAATGTCCCAAGGGCAGGACATTCTCGCAGCGTGCCTCCTGACCATCCTGAGACTCAGCCCGGACAACCACGGAACGGCCAGTGTGTCCGAGTGCCAGAACTGTCCTTTGTTCTAAGAGTCTAGAGCAGAAGTTGCCAGAGAGTAACCAGAGGATCCACCCGAGGTTAGTACCAGCAGCAGGCCTCGTGAACAGGTCGGATCTGTGGACAGCTGAATCACTATTCAGAACTAGCTCTTCACCAGGAACGAACCGGTCCTCTTCCTGACTTGCTGGGACTCACAGTCATCTTTTCTCCTGTGCACAAACTTTGCTAACTAGCCGGTCAGTGAGCATCTGCAGCGCACCATCGCAAGCCGCACAGCAACAGCCTGCAACTGTTTCCTTAATTCCTAAGAGTTATGTACTTGTTTTGAGTATCTAATGTAGAAGTTATAACCAGATTCATTTACGAAACGGTCTTAATGAATGATATACTGAACGTATGTCCTCTTGATATGTGTAACACTTTGTAACTGATTAAATATATATCTTTTGTATTCTGATAACCCTCTCGATTAGATCTGTTAGGTTTACATGCATATTCTATGTATTAATAAATGTATCCTCGTGTATTAGTACCTGTGTGTGTGCGTTGTTTGAGTTATATCGCATGGTTGGATTCTAAAGACATCAAAAGAATCAATTTTGTGATTTACTGTTACAATTAACAATTGTCCCAGTAAATGCCGAAACCCTACAGAACTGGTGCCTTCAGAGAGCCACTACATTTACATTTTGGCTATGGCAACGTTACATAATAATGGATGACTTTGGACAAGCTGTATACTCAAACGATATGATTATATTCGTGTACTGCGACAGGGCTGTGTAGGGCTGTTTCACCTCCCTCTTCATGCGAGTTCCCCTGTAGCCTACTGGTCTACGTGCCTGACTAACAACGCACAGGTTGTGTGTTCAAATTCAGCTGGTGCTGGACTTTTCTTTTAACAAACATTTCTTCGAAAAAATGAAACGTTTTCCTTGGTCAGAGATTAAATAAAACCTCACTCGCACCAAACAAATTTATATTTCTAAATATCACAACATGATCAAATTTAAGTCTTTTTAATAACAATGAATAGTCACCTACTGTATTCGTTACAAAATAAACATTTATATTGATTTGAATCACGTTTTGATTTAAATCGTAAACGCGTGTTTAAATATATGTGTTTAAAGGCGATATACTGTATAAAAGCGCTGATTCTTATGGAGTGTGTTCCGCCGGGATTCAAAAAAATTATTTTAAATAAACTGATAAAGCTTAGACTAACTGTATTCTAGACTGTATTACAACAGAACATTGGACAATGCAACGTAAATTGCAAAAATGGACTTGGAATCTGTCCAAGCCCTCCTACAAAAAATATTTAAACTGCGACACTGATCATTCATCTCTAAATAAACTTTATTTTATATAGCATTTTAAGCGAATAGGTAATTAGATTGCTCATAAACCTAATCGCTTTTTCTACATAAACACAGCGTGATTGCTCTCTGAAAATGCTTTTCCTTTATATTTAGGCTCAGATTTCAACTATAGATCGTATTATTATAAACTTTCTTGGAAAAATGTATTTTATGTAAACCATGTTTGCTATTAATTCATTTAGGGCTTAAATACGTTCATTGTCTTCCAATCGAGTCGAGTTGACATTGGAAGCTTGCCACACCCGGACTGTTAAACCACAGCATTAGAACGTCAAAGCCCATTGAGGGTATTGAGCCAGTATTGGCTTTAGTATTCCCCCCCTCTCCCCTCAATTCAATTCAATTCAAGGTGTTTTATTTTCATGACAGATGGGTACAATCAGCCCTGTCGCAGTACACGAATATAATCATATCGTCATTAAATTCTTTAGATACGTGATTCCATATTATATTCCCTATTAATCAAATTCTAAAAGTATGCTTGTTGACTCCGGTGTCTCTTTAGTTAAAGACTTCGATGCTTAAAATGTTTAGGGAGAAATGGAATACTGGTGTGTATTTTTTTCTTTAAAGTACCAATACCAGCTATATACAGTACTGTATGTTTATGTTCCTAAATTAATATCGTTTATGGCCTTCACACGTGTTACAGTATGCTCCTATTCTTTTTATGCTCAGCTACTAAGATTTCCCTTCAGTGGTAAAATTCAATATCTACAACTGGCACAGTAAAGACGTTTACTGTAAGTCTTTCTACGACAGACCAACGGACCACGAGTGCCCCTGTCGGTCAACCAATCACGTACCGCGGTACCCCGCGTCATCTTGCGTCATGATGCACGACACCGGAGCCAATTACCTGCGGTACGTGTCTGCACCGCTCACTTTGAATGGCTGCATCTGTAGGTCATAAACTGTATAGGTAATGACTGTAACTAAAAAGAAACATTAAGTCTTAAAAGTCTGTAAAGTCACAGTCTGTACCACAGATTCAAACAAATCTGTAAGTCATAGATACTTTGTAAAGATTGTAAAGATTAAGGATAAAAATGTATCATTCCATAATAACAGGAATGTATGTTATATTGTGATGCTAGTCATCCAAACAGTTTTTTAAAGTGATCGGCTTGGTTAAAACACAAACTCAAAAACAAAAGATAGACTAAAGCACTTACAGTGTAACTAGTAGAAATTAAAGTGACAGTTAAGTCCAGCACCTATTAAAAGATATTATTTAAACAATACATAAAGACACTTGATAAAAATCTGTTCTTAAACATTTCTTATAATTTGGTGTGTAAAACATCATTCTATTTCTTGTGAACACATTTCAAACTTACTCCTACAAATACATCTACTTTTGTCCTTAAAAAATTGACTTTGTCTCTGACACATACAGTAGAACTTACTGCAATATTGACCACCTGCAATCCTCTTTTTTGCCCGTTTTCTTCAATCATAACAATGCAGCCATATGATATTCTGGAACTAGATGACAGCTAGATTATGTTTTACTGTATAAACTATTTTTTATCCTGCAGGTATGCTTTCCCAAGGGATCCTCCTTGAAGCAGAGGTTGACCCTCTTCTCTATTTTTGATAATCAAGCTCTAGTTCACATCACAGACATTAACCTTTTTAGATGTTTGATGCCCTCAGGCCAGGCTCCTCTGCTTACAGCTCTTCAGCTGAACTCATGTTGACTTACTTTCCATCATGCATCATAAACCCTAGTCAGTTCTGTTGTTCAGCCTATACAAAAAGTACTATGCACTTTTCTGTGCTATACACAACCACCATATTGTCTTTTTCAGGATGTTGATGACACAAGAAGTAGCCCTTGATCTTAAAATGTAAAAAAAAAAACTTTTTAAGTTGACATAATGAGCAGTATTTCTAAATATAGACAAAATTCAAACAATTTACCAATTTTGTTTGCCTTTATTGGTATAAAAATAAAATAATTTGTTTCTTTATATTGTTACAGCAATAGGTGTCATGTCAATGTCATGTCATGTCATTTACCATACCGCTTTATACCATACATCAACGCTGGAAGCCGTAGCCTACCTGGCAAGCAACGAGTGCAAAGCAGGGTACACCCTGGACGGGGTACCAGTCCATCACAGGGCAAGTGCAAACCAATCATACACGTGGACAATTTGGAGGCCATGGTAAAGACTGAGGGGAGAAATTTGGCCTGGAAACCAGGATAACTCCCTACTCTTATCAGGATCTTTCATGACCACTGAGAGTCAGGACCTTGGTTTAACGTCTCATCCGAAAGATGGCGCCCACTATAGTATAAAAGGGAGAGAAGAAGAATAGACAACAAGAAGAAGAGGAAGAAAAGCTCCTTGCTTCCAAATCACCAAGCTCTGAAGCTAAGTATTTGAACTTTGTTAAGAGAGCTTGCTATTCTGTGTTTTTGGGAACTCTGATTTCATGTGTAGAGAATCCCTCAGTTAAAAACTCTCCTGGTTAGTGTGTGCATTTTTAGAATAGGGAAATAAGTTTTCATTCATTTTGTAGCATCCAGGTTTACAGAAAGAGAGATTTAACTGTAGGTCATATTCTGTTAATTTTAGAATATGTCTTTATATTTTCTTTGGGCATTTGAGACATTATTAAAATGTTTGGATACTTGGTAACAGTCTAGGTTTTTTCTACGTAGTATGGATGTTAGGCCTCTGATACACTTATTTGTAAGTTTGTACATAGAAAAACATGTGTGATGTATGTTTATGTTGTGTGTAGTTTAGTGTGTGTATTGTCATTGTTAATAAATATTTGTTTAATTAAATGTGGCTGCATTTTTACCCTTTTAACCAAAGCTGTACCAAACAACAAACAATTCAAATAATTTCTTTAATTTTAAATAATTATGTTTCTTATTTGTATTTTTTCCACATCTTTAGGTCTTATTCAACATTTTGCAAATAGGAGAAAGTAGAAACATTAAATTCCATATATTTAAATTAAGCACTTTTCTTTACTTAAAAAATGACAATAATTAATTTAATGTATTATTTAACATACTGTTGTTTTTTTCTGTTCTTTTTTCTTAATGTTCCTGTGTTAGCTTCATAAAAAAGCACCAGGAGAGCTAAATTCCTGTGTAATCCAGCACAAATTAATATCTATTACTTATAATATATAAAATGTATTAAAACTTATTTATATAAGGTCATTATGCAATTAAATAACAATAAAAAATGAATAAATAACTGCATGAATAACCTATATTAAACCTGTAACTAATTCTGTAACATTTCCTGGATAGCTGATTTAAAAAAATATATATATTGCAATGCAGGGTCTTTCACATCTTTTCTTATTTTACAGCTTTTTTAACATCTTCTAGGTAGCACCCAAAAAATAAATGTAAAAGAAGAATCTAAATGAAAAAATCATTAAAAAAGAACAAAATAATCCATAAGCAACACCATTTCATGTCTGTATATGTATGTATATGTTTGTATCTTTTTTGTGTATGTATCAAGCAACAGGAATATACAGTATGGTGAGCTATTGCAATGTCCAACAAATAGGCAGAATCATAAGGTCTGCCATCTACCCATTTTCTAACCACCTAATTCAATACAGGGTTGTGGAGGGGTTAGAGTCTCTCTTGGCAAGCAACAGGCGCAAGGCAGGATACAGCCTGGACAGGACAGCATCATAAGACATACACATACACAAACACGCACATACTCGCATCTGAGCCACATTTTCCCAGAAGCCAATTAACCTATCAGTATGTCCAAGGAAAGTATTAAGAAATCAGAGGGAGGGAACCCACACAAACATGATGAAAACATACAAATTCCATGCAGATAGTACCCCACGAATTTAAAACAGGCCCCAGTGCTGCAAGGCACTTTCTGTCCATAATTAAATTCAGCTTTTCAAAAATACCGTACTTGTGTTTGATATAATAATAATAATAACATCACTTTATTAACCCTTTACAATTTCTTGTATTAGGAATTATATTTTCGCATACCCCAGCTTGCCCTCCATGAGACACACACAGGAGAGCCTGGGGTCAGAGTGCAGGGTCTGCCATTGTATGGCACCCCTGGAGCAGTTGGGGTTAAGGGCCTTGCTCAGGAGCCCAACAGAGTAGGATTCCTCTGCTGGCTGTGGGATTTGAACCGGCAACTTTCTAGGCACAGGAGCAGATCTTTAGCCACGGAGCCACTCTAAAACTTTAACTTTAACTTTAAAACCTAACACTTTGTCACATTACATAATTTACATCTGATGATATTTTAAGTGGAGATGTTATCTACCAGTGATTGAAGTCCTTGAATTCTAAAACAATTTACTACTTGGACTGTAAAAATTAATAGAGGGCTTTTTTGTAAAGCCTCCACATCATTGGCTTTGGTGAGGATGTTGTCTTACCCACACAAAATTGGAAACATAGTGATAGAAACCCGCATTAAAGCAACAGCTTCTATTAACAGGATAACTTTCAAAGATGCTTGCTTACAAATTAAATCTTAGTTAACTTAACATTTGTAGGACATAATTTTGCTGAAATGTATTAATATTTGTGCAAGTCACACAATTTAAATCTATCATGCTGTGCCTTTATTCTGCCTCAATATCAACTCCTGTGTTCTGGACAGGAATAGAAATTGCTTAAATTTGCAGGTTTTTAAGATGTGATGAATCAGCATCTTAGACTGGTGATGTAGTTTATGGCAGAATCTGATCACTTTCTAGTAGAGCTGAGATGTGTTTTACAACCTTTGTTTTATTGTTTGACAACTGCTGTAGGCAGAGTACTTACTAGAATGCCTTTATATAACAGGGTTAGGGGCATATGAGAAAAAAAAAGTAAAAAAGGTTTTTGTGGAACAAAACGGGGCACAATTCATACATTGAATTCTTACATTGAATTAATAAAATATTTCATATAACTGATTTGAGTAACGTTCATAGATTACATTTTCTAATATATGAATTGAGATCACCTTGTAAGAATCTACTAAAAATCCACAAAAAGACGTTTCATTACAGTAGTATTATTCTTTAAGTTCTTTAATTAACTGCCAGATCAAAAACCTAAAATACATCCTTCTCAAATTCTTTAATTTGATAAAATGTATTTCACAACCTTTTTTATAGTACATTATACTGTATTTTATAACATTAAAATTAAATAGTAGATATTAATTCCCAACTGAAAAGTAGAAAGAAATACACAATCTTTTTAGCTTTTGAGCCTTCATCTGCTGTTTCTCCCATCATTAATCTCATTATTGTCATATCCTCTAACATCCTGCACCTGAAGAAGGCTATTATTTCACCATGGAATTAAGCTGTACTTCCTTTTCAGCTTGCACAATGATGCAGCTCCCCACTTGAATGCTATGATGAACAAGTGTGTCTTTTCAGCATATGGATGTCTTTCCTCTACTTGGAATAGTAAAAATATGTATTTGTACATATCTAAAATATAAGTTCTTTGCTTTTTGTCCATTAACAAGTTCTGAATCCAAACACATGCATTATTTTGTTGGCTTGTTGCAATTTGATTTTTAAAAGCCTTCTAAAACATCTAAATATACTATATCATATGCTCTTTTTGTATTCATTAGTGCTTCTCCATGTTTAAAGATCTCTAACCTCATATGTAATAGAATTGGCTTACAACTCTTTAATTATCTGGTTTGGTTTAGTAATCATTTGTCTAGATAAACACATTAGCAGTTTCCTAGACAATGATCACATACCCCAGTCTTTCAATATAATTAGAAGAGTGTTGTTAAATGTTTATCAATTATATTTCTTGTTTTCTGAGTAAAATTGGTAGAATACCAACTGAAGATTTAGATAGGTAAAGTTGTTCTAGTACATGAAATACATCTGTTAGAGGTATGCTAATACTGTTTCAGTTTCTTCCTAAAATGCCTAAGTCTAATATTTTTTTATACATCAGTCATTTCCGTTTCCTTTACTAAATCTTTCTTATTACAATCTTCAGATTCTTTAAATCCTTGACTATTCTGTTGTTGCTTTAATGCTGCAAAGTCTTAATTATGTACTTATTTCATTAGTCTGTGTCTCTAGGCCTTTCTATTATTTTTTATTTAATCATTTTATTTAATTTGCATTTAATTACTGTATATACATGGTATACATGGAGCAGCTATTTCTCTGAGTTTATTCCATGCTTAAAAGAGAAGAAAAGAGACACAACATTTCGGTTGTGGAGCCTTCTTCAGGTATCACTTATTATTATTTTGTGTTATAAACTTAGTTTCGTAAGCCAGTCATTGGTGAGACCAGTCTTTTAAGATATGTTAAAGATTCAACATCAAAGTGAGCAACTGAAAAAGTTTATATTATTATAAACTTGTCGACGAAGGCCTGGCAGGGTCTGCCCTCAATGAGGCAGGGAAGAAATAAGCCCCGGCAATGGCCAACCCTTCCCACGGCAGTAGGCGGGGTGAAGCGCTCCTTCTGGCTTTCCGGAGTGGGGGTAGCATCGGTCAAGGGCGGCCTTCCCCTCTTTAGTGTGCTCTCTGAAGGCACCAGTTCTGTAGGGTTTGGGCATTTACTGGGACAATTATTAATTGTAGCAGTAAATCACAAAATGATTCTTTTGATGGCCTTAGTATCCAACCATGCGATATAACTCAAACAACGCACAAACACAGGTACTAATACACGCGGATACATTTATTAATACATAGAATATGCATATAAACCTAACAGATCTTATTGAGAGGGTTATCAGAATACAAAAGGTATATATTCAGTCAGTTACAAAGAGTTACATATATCAAGAGGACATACGTTCAGTATATCATTCATTTAGACCGTTTCATAAATGCACTTGGTTATAACTTCTACATTGGATACTCAAAACAAGTACATAACTCTTAGGAATTAAATTGATATCAACTGGTTGGGATAACAATTGAATTCTCGAGCAGTAATGCAGTGAAGTTGAATACTCATCCAATCTTTGGGGATTCAGATCTCCTGCGGGCTCTCTAGCTCCGTGCCAGGATGTGCTGTGCAGCTTGCGACGGTGCGCTGCAGATGCTCACTGACCGGCTAGTTAGTGTTGGCTTTAATTAGCAAGGTCAGGTAGAAGACCGGTTCGTTCCTGAAGAGCTAGTTCTGAATAGTGATTCAGCTGTCCACAGTTCTGACCTGTTCACGAGGCCTGCTGCTGGTGCTAACCTCGGGTGGATCCTCTGGTTGCTCTCTGGCAACCTCCGTTCTCGACTCTAAGAACAAAGGAAAGTCCTGCTACTCGGACACACTGGCCATTACGTGGTGGTCTGGGCTGAGTCTCAGGATGTTCAGGAGGAGCCCTGAGGCTGAATGTCCAGCAGGCGCGCTGCGAGAATTTCCTGCTCCTGGGAACTGTTCTACAGGTGCTCTGTGTTGCCTGTTTTACCTGGAGGAAATGCAGGTCGTTCATTGGTTGAAAGTTTCATGGGCATCAGAGACCCACGTGGGGTTTACCTGCCCTACCAGTTCCTGATTGGCTGATAATGAGTAACCACGCCCTCTGACCTTAGAGTTGTAAACAACTTTGAATAAGACTCCCTTGGAATCTCCCAGACCTTAAGGCGCCAGAGATTCCATTTGTTATGGTTGCTGGGGAATCTCAGGAATTGCGAGTTTTTCCTTATCAGGACACTCTATCAGCTAGAAAAACACCTTAATTGTGAACCAAATGGAATAGCCTCTCTGTATCAAGCACCACTGAGATGAAGGAGAGAGGGACTGACAAGGGAGCAGGAAACTTAATTCCTGTACTTTAATAAGCCTCGCTGCTACAATTACTTCAACAAAGGTTTGAGGTTCTTCTTACATATCTTATATGAATGTAAGTACTTTTACACCAGGCACTGAAAAATGCAGTGCTCTATAGCCAAATTGAGAATACATGATAATATTTCAATTACACAGTGAATTTTTATAAGGAATTAAGTAATTTCCATTACACATGGGAATACAGTTGTATTCATACATTTTATTCACATAATTTACTTTAATATTTTAGGTTGGTTAGATGTTAGCTGGAATTAGCCATGGAAATTATGGGTAAAGATCAATAATCAACAAAAATATTGTGTTTGCAACAGAAGGCTTACACACACACACAGAGTTTCTCATAGAACTACTTCCAACCAATGGGCAAAGTGATAACTAATTGCATATTTTGAATTTTGTGCATCTCATTAAAGTGAATCTCTAAATAATACCAATAAGTAATAAATTCCTGATTAAATAATTATAGTATTATTAATAAGATGTTTTTAAATGTGTTTGCATATTATATAAGTGTAACGGCAAGGCTTATTAATAATACAGGATTTGTTTGCTGCTCCCTTGCCAGTCTCTCTCTCCGTCATCTTAGTGGATACAGAGAAGCCATTCCATGTGGTTCAGATTTAAGATGTTTTTCTATCTGATAGAGTTTTCTGATAAGGAACAAATCCCAAGGCTGAGACTCTCCATCCACCTTAATGAATAGTAATCTCTGGCGCTATACTGGCTGAGAGATTCCAAGGGAGAATCTCATCCCAAGGTTCCCAACCCTAAGGTCAGACAGCATTGTTACTCATACTCCTCCTTGATCAGCCAAGCCACATGGGTCTCGAATGCCCGCGGAACTTTCAACCAATGAACGACCGTAGTTCCTTCTGATAAAAGAGGGCCCAGAAGGTGCCCCCCCTGGACATTCTCAGACTCAGCTTGGACAATCTGGTGATGGCCAGTGTGTCCGAGTGCAAGGACTCTACTTTGTTCTAAGAGTCGAGACCGAGAGTCTAAGGATCCGCCCGAGGTTAGCCCAGGAGCAAGCCTCATGAACCGCCGGTAACCCTACACGAATGTTTGCCTGATCAACGAGTGAACTATGGTCAGAACTGTCGACAGCTGAATCTCAGTATTCAGGACTAGCGCTACATCAGGAATGAACCGGTCTTCTTCCCGTCTAAAGAGTGTGATTTGCTTGGATCTGCAGTCACCTTTCATGTGGAGAAACTCTGCTAGTTCAGCCAGGACTAAAAAGCCTGTCTTCAGAGACTCACTGCCAGTGCGCAGCAGCAGGAATCTCTCCCTCCCACACCTTCAGCTGCATCAGGACTGCCTGGCACCGGGCCATAGGATGCCGATTGGATGCAGCAACAGCCTGTTGTTGTTCCTTTGTGTCAGCGGGAGACCTGAATCCACATTAATTGGATGAATATTCAACATTCTACATTGCAGCTCGAGAATTCAATGGTTACCTCAGCCCCAGCTGATAGAAATTTAATTCCTATGAATGAGGTACTTTTGAGTATCTAGTATAGAAGTTGTAATTAAAGCTCATTCATGAAACGGTATAAATGAATGGTATACTGAATGTATGTCTCTCTTAGTATTTGTAACTCATTGTTATTGAATATATACCTTTTGTATTCTGCTAACCCTCACTATAAGATCTGTTATGTTTATATGCACATTTTATGTATTAATTAATGTATTGTCGTGTATTAGTTTACATGTGTGTACATTGTTGAGTTATTTCGCAAGGTCGGTTTTCTACAGCTACAATTAATAATTGTCCCAGTAAATGCACAAAACCCCTACATGAGTATGATTAAACTATATGTCACTCTGTATATTTTTATAGTGGTTCAAGCTTGAAAGAGCTGGAATACATGTCTGTTTACATAATTATTTGTGGTATATTTCTGCCAAATTTTGTTTTTGTAAAATCATTATTGTTGAACAAAAACTGAAAAAAACAGAAAAATAATTCCATGCAGAAAATCAAAGCTGATTTGTCATGTATGGATTTTCTTTTTTAAAAAAAAACATTGGTGAATTTTCAAAAAGCTTCTTGAAGTTTGAAATTTACAACATGAGTTTTACTGATGTCCAAGATTCAGACTTGCCTGTGCAAGATCAATAAGTAATGTGAGGCAGCAACCATGCTGTTCTCTGAAACTGCTTTTATTAAATTAAATATAATGTATAAATATTAATTTATTTAAAAATCTTGACATACCCTCAACCCCAGAGTTTTCATAACCCTATTCTTTTTTTGTGTTCCGTAACAATGTCTTTCACTGCATACATAACTGATAAAAGTTTAAATGATTTTTTTAGTCCATAAAATCTTTATTCTTTTTCCTTGCTTTTTTATGCAGTAGAACATGTAAAAGATTACACCCTAAAGTCTGAAGTTATAATAACTCTATATCACTGTGAATTTATTAAGTAATTGTAACTGCAAACTGTGAGCTTTTCCTTGCCTATTTCTTTGACTGCACACAGATTCAAAATACATTGAATACATTTAGTAATACATAAAATGCATACATTAAAACATTTAAATACATGAAACAGCCTGTCTGTTCTGATGTTCTGAACTGATACAAATAGAGGATTGTTCAATTACCAATATATAGCAGATATCAAGAAGAAGAAGAGATACAAGCACGAAGATTTACCAGTGTCAACATTAACTCATTAATCTTGTTAGTCTCATTAAACATATTTAACATTTAGATACTCATAAGTAAATATTCTCATTTCGATTAATGACAAATTAATATCAACATATGTTAGGGTGGCAACTGAATTCTTGAGATCTATAATGTTAAATTCTGAATTATACTCATCCACAACTGTGGATTTTTATCTCCTATGCAGAGTGTTAAGGGAACAAGGTCCATCAAGTGTGTTCCAATCAGTGCTCTGCTGCCTTCATACCAAATCTGGTGTAGCTTGCAGTATTAGGGAGAGAAAGAGAATTCTGGAGTAGCCGCGTAAGGATAACGTCTGTGAACAAGGATGAATGCTCAGTCAGAGAAAGTCGTAAATGGGGAAATACGTGATTTGCTTCTGGTGTGGTGGCTACTTTTGAATAATGAAACATTCAGGAATTTCAATGAAAGTCCAATCATTTTGCTCCAGTGGTCAAGCAGATGCTTGGTGGTAGCTAGCTGGTTATGAGGTCCAGCTACAGACTTTGGGTAGAATTCTGTCTTATCTAGGGTTCTCTTTAACTCAATGCTTCAATGATTAAACGTTTTAATCTCAGGGCTTAGACAACAGTAGTAACAGTCACATGGTTTGGTCATCAGCCAGCCAAGGTGGTTCAGTGGAAAGAAACAAGATATGAGAGAAGTGCACCACTTTTTAATGGGAGAAAATATGGTTGGTGATTGTCTGAGAGGTCACAAGAAAATGTGGGTCTCCACATCTTGCAGGTTGGATGGTCACATTTTGGATGACTAACCATGAACTGTAACTTTAAGATCATCATCCATGTGTGCCTATGGCTCTCACTCAGAGATCCAGGCAGTAGCTGTGGAAATCCCTTATGTGGAGTGTTGGTTGTGCTACTGTCCAGAAAGATGTTACTTATCAAAAGACAAGCTCATCTCCTCTGTAGTCATGTATGCAAGGATAACTAGGCTATTCTGTGACTAACAACAGACAGGGACTCACTGGAAATCCACAGCAACTCTTAATTCTGTGGCTTATTAAGTGTTGCTGATACAGTAGTTATTCATGTTTCTTTAAAGACCAAAATCAAACAATGTAATGGAATTGCATCAGTTGCAGAAATTGCCCTGCTATTTACATAGGTGAAACAGGAAGAAACAAGTAAAAGTTTTTTTCATGCTGAAAAGAGAAGAAAGGAAAAAATGTTTTGGCTGTGGAACCTTCGGCTATGTTTTCTTTCTTCTCATTTCAGCATGTAATAAACCTTTTCTTGATCCTTTGCAGCCTACGCATGCTGATGTAGCTACCTACGTGAACTGAAACAGGAAGAATACTGGCTAACCATTTTGGGGAACAGCAAAGTAATGAGGAGCAGATCTCTCCAAGATGATAGTTCCCTATTTTACCACAATGGTATACTTTAGGAATGAAAATCTCTTACTTCAGACATAGAAATAAAAAAAGCTTCTACAAGATGCATAATTTCTAATATGTTTTGGACATTATACCCGAGTAGGTGGTATAATCAGAGTCACCAGAGTTCTTTGCACTCTGGCACAGCTTTGGTGAAAAGAGTAAATTCCGACACACTATGTTAAACAAATGTTTATTAAAAATTACACACTAAAACATTTCATGATAGTTTTAAAAGTCTCTAATGTTTTAGTTTGGTAAGCAGTTAGAATGTGTAGGGCAGCTTAAAACAAAGGCACAAGTAAAACATTTGCACAACTGCTTGAGAAAAAATTGAATAGACTTGAAACAATTAGCAAGAAAGAACCTGGAATGAGGTCAAGCAACTGCTAAGACACTCCCTTGACCAAAGAAAACTTTGTGCATGTGGTGAGGTGAGCAAAAAAAAACGCAAATACTGTCAAGAATAAAAACAAACATAGCACTCAGCACTGATGTGGACATTGTCGATCACAGCACACTCCTAGACATAAAATAATATAAAATACTGTAAAAAATACGGAAAAACTATTGTAAGCTACTAGAAATCACAAGCAAAACAAAATGAGGTGCATGTCATGGATGAAACTGAAGTTGAGGAATTTTATGTAGATACAATGAAGTAAAACGTAGAAAGAGAAAGGGTTGATTCTCCTGATAGAAGCCATCATGTCTCCTGGTACAAGTAACAAGAAATTATGGCAGTTTGGAAACAAAATATTTAATTGTTAAATGTATCTTTTGGATTTTGGCAGCCAAAATTATAGTAACCTAGTTCTTAATTAGGATTGTGTAATCCCTTTTGTGCAGGAGTGAAGGAGTTCCTCCTTATAAACAGAACTATCCGCTATCAAAAATCATACTGAAGCCACAGCGCAAGTCTATTGAATGGAATTGGAACCATCAGCAAGAAAGAGGTCAAGCAACTCCCTTGAGCATAGTTATTTAGAGTTGAGATGGCAGACCTGTAAAAGAGCTGATTATTAACTGTTTAAGTAAAAATAATACATATTCCTGCCGTTATGTTCAGGTGGTTAAATTGTATCCGAACTCAAACACTACAACACACAAGTTACAAGTAATAGGTTTATTCCATGCTGAAAAGAAAAGAAAGAAAACACAACATTTTGGCCTTGGAGCCTTCTTCAGGTGTGAGAAAGACAGGGCAGGATCAAAGGTAATGTAGCATAGGAGAACAAAAGCTGGGGGAGAGGAGGAGTGGGAGGCATGAGCAGGGGACAGACAGAGTGGCCAATCAGGTAGTGTGAGAGGTGTGAAATTTAACCTTCAATGAATAGAGAGAATTAAGAAAAAAATTAGTCTGTCATTGAAAGAAGGGAAAAGGTGTGATCCTAGCAGCAGGATAATTTTAGCTACTGTAGTCTCTTTCTGAGATGAAAGTTAGGAAAACCATCTTTGAGAACACAGACTGAGAGATTTGTGTGGTGTGATCATGGCCATTAGAGGTGAAATGAGAAAAAATGGGTATGGAGAAATCTTGAATCTTCACAGCCCTAACATGTTCTCTGAAGTTCTCTGATTTGTGGAGTGACTAGGTTAATATGCATAGGTCAACACTCCAATCACAAGCGCTGAACTCTGTTACTCTTTCAAAATGATCGCCTCTCAATCACATCTCTAACCAATTTCCTCATTACTTAGCTGTTGTCATTTGATAGACAGGTTGATCTAGTAAGTGTTGAGGTACCCCACACTTCTTAATTATCCAATCTAGCATAATCAAATATACACAGTATATATATTAAAGGCCTTTCAAAAGTTTTTTTTATCTTTTCCTTTAAATTACCTTATAACCAAGTTGTATTTACGGTTGAATCCTTGCTTGAAACTCACATCCTGGCTGAGGAACTTACTCCCCCTGTTACAATCATGTGAAACATCTTATTGTATGCAGAGACCACTCAACTAATATGAGGATAGTTATGCTAAGTTTGCTACACATGGTTTGAATATTTGTGCTCTGCAAGAATATTTTCATGCTCTGAGTGTGTGGAATAGGCTTTGTATACAATAAATATTAATTAGTTGTTCAAAGTCATGATTTCAAGCTTTAAAGCACCAAAGTGTAGTTTTAGTAGGTTTGGTGACAGTAGGTTTGGTGACAAGATTCAAAGAAAGTTTAATCTCATGCATATTTATGAAGTACATTACATAAGCTAATTTAGCTACTGATGCCTCATGCTTTAAATATTAACATAGCATAGATAGCCAGCAGCCATATTACCCTGCATCTGTCAATTGGCTACCCACTTAAGCTAAGTAGGGTTGAGCCTGATCAGTACCAGGATGTGAGCCCTCCTGGGAAGCTATGGTTGCTGCTGGAAGTGATGTTAGTGGGACCAGTGGGTGTTAGTGGCACCCACCCTGTGGTCTGTGTTGGTCCTAATGCACCACACAATGACGGGGACACTATACTGTAGTGGGCGCCATCTTTCAGATAAGACATTAAGTAGAGGTCCTGACTCTTAGTGGTCATTAAAGATTCCCGGGCATTTTTTCGATACAAGTATGGAGTTATCCTGTTGTCTGGGCCAAATTTCCCCCCCTCGGTCTTTACCGTGGCTTCCAAATTGTCCCCATGTATGATTGGCTTGCACTTGCCCTGCGATGGACTAGTGCCTCATTCAGGGTGTGCCCTGCCTTGCACTTATTGCTTGCCGCGTAAGCTCTGGCTTCCCATGACACTGTATGGTATAAAGCGGTTTGGTAAATGACATGACATACAGTAGTTTTCTTTTTTAAGCCCTTTAACTTGAATACTTCCTATCCATGAACAGGATATAATACACATATAACATTGTTTAAATGTGTAATAAAATGTTATTATGCATTATAAGATAAGAATACTCTGAAACACCACTCATTTTATACATTTAAGTGATGTTTAAGACATAAAGAAATTTATAGTATGTTTATAAATAATTAATATAATCCCTGAATTTACATTTACATATAGTTGTTACATTTAAATTGGTGTTCGCTTATGCAATCCTAGTGCTCAGCTGGCTAGAGTAAATATTACTATGAGATTTTCCTGGTAGAAGATTTGTTATCTTTATCTCTGGAGGGGGTTATACTGAGAGTAAATGGTTTAAACTAACATTGTTACATCCGGGCTGGAAGTGGCTCATCTCCTGGTGTTGCCACTGACAACCAGCTCATTCACACGAGGTCTGAATCCCAATCTGAACCCACGCAAACGCAGTCAGGAAAGCTGGCCATTTTTCCATCAGGGATCCGATATTCAAATATCTGCTCCAGGAGCAGACATTTAAGGCCTTCTCTCTCTTTGTCTCATTGTTCCAATATTGAGTGAGCTACAGTGTCAGCTGCACAGATGTGAACTGTACTGAAGCAGCTTTTTTTCTGGAACCCAGAAGAAGCAGATATATATTTTTTTCCTGCTTTCCTTTATTTTCCCTGCTTGACAAGATTTGTTTTTCTCCTCTTCATTCATTTTTTCTGTCCATTGCCATTTTGGCATCCATTTGCCAGCCCCATTTACAACCTTCAGGGAAGAAGACCTTTATGCTGGAAGTCTTAGCCTCAAGATGGACTACTGCTGCTTACAAGGCAGATTCTTACTCTCTCCACTCCTCTGCTTGTTAACAGTTTCTCCATTCATCATTTATTCATGCCTGCCTCCATTATTTATTCAATTCATCCATTTCTCTCATACACCTCAATTAAGCCTCACCTATCTGAAGATCCCTGAGGTAGCTCCGAGAACCTGCACTTGGAGCTTAGTTTGCTGCTCGCCACTGAACTTCAGGAACCGTTGCATAATAAACACACTTTTCTCTTTTTATAAGGATATACAGATAAGCAGCTTATGGGTAGAGTAACAAAACTCACCGTAAGGCACAGTGACATTTAAGGTATCACCAAAGATTGGATATCTAGGTTGTTATGGATGCCCAATTTTAGGAAAGCACCCTAGAAAGGAGACAGATTTTTTAAAAAGTACTTGAAGCACAATCCAAAAAGTAAAACAAAGACAATGTCCCAAATGGTTTAAGTTGTTTGTGTTCTTTGAACATGCAACAAGAGTAATGGACACACATAGAACATAGATATGTTAAGATGTGAATTTCAGAAGGCTTTTGACAAAGTTTGTCATTAAAAATTCATTCTCAAGTTTCTGGCACTAGGTATTAAATTTTTCAATATTTCAGCATCAGATAGGCAGAGAAAAGTCACATCCAAGCTATGTTATGCAGGTGGAAGAGAGATGTTCTTATTATGCAAATGAGAATACTTGACTGTAGCTGAAGCTTTCTTGTTTATATTGATGATGTAACTAATTATAGCAGCAGCTGAACTCATTTTGAAGTTTACAGAAAGACTGCTTAAACAGAAGAAAATGCTTCCGTTCTTATTAAGCAAGACTCCATCACTGCAACATGACAACGACCGAAAACATACAGACATTTACATTCTGAAGATTACTTAAATGAATGTGTCCCAGAGCTAATGGTAATTAATAGGATTAAATGTATGCATGTGTAGACGTTTTGTGAATTTACTGGGAAAATTTATTAATTGTAGCATTAATTGTAAATCACTAGGTGTTTCTTTTATGGCTATTAAAGGATCAATTGTCAGAACAATCAGCAACCCACAGATATGGATTCAAATACAAGGAAAACATTTATTAATACATAAAACTGTGCATATAAATACATATAACAGTCTGCCTGGATACAGGTGGCAGATCTTACTGTGAGGGTTATCAGAATACAAAATACAAAAGATAGATAGATATACAGTAAAACCACGAAGAGATACAAAACAAGTAATATGCATTCAGTATACCATTCAGCTATACCGTTTCGTTAATCAATCTTATGAATACAACTTCTATATTAGATACTCAGAAGTAAATACATTACTCATATGATATAAATTCATATCAACTTATGTTGAGGTAACAATTGAATTCTTGAGATGCAATGTAGAATATTGAGTTACTTATCCAGATATGGATTTGGATTTCCTAGGGAACAGACACGAAAGACCAACTGATAGGCCCTGTCGCAGAGGCATTCAATCAGTGTCCTCTGGCCCGGTTCTGGCTTGGTTTCAAACCAATCCTGGTGCATCTCCAAGTCAGGAATAAGGAGGACATTTCTGCTGTTGCGCGCTGGGTGGGGTCTCTCTGAGAACCTCTCTCTAGCTAGCATATAGGCTAGGAAAAAAAAAGTCTGTGCACAGAAAGGTGACTGCGTGGTCCAAGGCAAGTCACTCTGAAATGGGAAGAAGACAGGTTTGTTCCCGACATAGTGCTACTGCTAAATAAAAACTTATTCAGATTGTCGACAAAGAGTCCAACCGTACTGTATGTCACTCCTGTGACCTGATGGGAATTCACGGTGGCACCAGTGAATTCACAAGGTCTTTTGCTGCAGGCTCGACCTCTGGCAGATCTGTCTCTACACGCAGGCTTCCTCCAGCTTTACACTTGGAACACAAGTGCGATTCCAGCATCCAGACAACACTGGCAGTCATGTGGTTTTCCAGGTTGAGCGCAAGACCGGACAGAGGAGCAAGGTCTGAGGCCTGTGCATTGCCTTTTAACAGGGAACAAAACGGCTGTTGATTGGTTGAGATTTTGGCGGGTATTTGAGACCCACGTGGAGTTACCACACCCTGCAGGTTCCTGATTGGTTGGTCAACTGTAGGAAAGAGTAATATTGATCGCTTGACCCTAGGACCATAAACCAGGTGTTTGTAAGGTCCGAGTAGGTCTACCCACTTCCAGAGTGGGTATTCCCAGCACCAGGAGTAGCCCATCCATTATGATAGGTAGACGCATCCCTGATTGCCTCCCGATCCTGGGAGCTGTTCTTATCAGAAGCATAACATTCCTAACTGGGTGAGCACATGAGTGGCTTTTCTGTGGCTGGACCACAGAGATGAGAGAGAGAGGACTCCCTGGGAAAGCACAGCAACACTTAATTCTGGCATATTAATAAGCATTGCCACTATACATGGAACTACCCAAAGATAAAATGTATATTCATTGTATATTCATAATTAAAAATTGCTTGTTTGTAAAAATGTGTGTATTGATCTTTAGGATATTGCACTTGTAATTAATTCTATATACTGTATATATATTTTCAAATGAAATTGCTACTAGTTGTTATATTGTTTGTTGATAAGAAAAAAGGTCCATGGCTTACCTCTTTTTGGACATTGCTATTGATAAAATACTGTAATTCTGATGTTTCCTTCATGTCCACCCTTTTTTCTTTGTGGTTTCTTAGATGAAACTCTGGAATGCGCTATATATTGTACACCTCTGAAAGATTTTTATAGAAACATATTTTTATGTTTTCTTTCCATAGAATTGAGGTTTACATAAAAATAAAAATGTTTCAATCAAATTTCAGATTTGGTTGTCTAGCCCATGCTTTTGAATTTGTGACTATATTAATGTATCAAACTACAAAATGCTTTAATTCTAATCTGAGAATAGCCTTCTTCCACTCAGAAAATGGTAACAAAAACCTATATAGTACTATATAATATACATAATACTATATAACTTAATGATGAACTTGAAGAACTTTCCTGAAAACTATAAGATTAATAACTGGAGATACAAATAAAGAGAAACATGTTTAAGAATGTCTTGCACAACAGTTAATGTCTCTTTTTGTGTATCTAGCTATGCTTTGTTTTTTTTAATAGGTCTTTATATTTTTTGGAACATCCTGTGCTACAGAATCACAGTGTACAGTACTTAAGATATGTACCTTGATAATTCTACTGCTGAGATTATGATTAAATTAAATTTGTTTTCCATGAAGGGTAACATGTAGGAGACAACCAGAGAGAGAAATACTTTTAATAACCTCTTTTACACTTTGGTACAGAATTCCCTCCAGGTTAACATGTTATTCTTATTTACCTCATCTTTAACCACATAGGAACAGATTGAGTACTCAGTCAGAAAAACAGGCTTGCAGTTGCTTGGCAACTGAAGGAGATTTCCCTCAGACAGTAAGAGAATGGAACACTGTACAGAGATAGCTTATAGCTTCTGCATGTACTGTACCTGTAGGTAACTTAAAAGGAAAAAAACAATCAGACAGTATAAATTATTTTCATATACAGATTTCTAGTCCAGTTAGCACTAAGCAAACATGCATTTTAACTATATCTCCTTACATTAATGTTGATAGACCTTCTGGTGTGATCATGGAATTATGCTGAAAAACAACATTGAAGTTAATGTTGTGAAGTAATCAGAGGAACAGGTGTGTACTTTTATCATGCATGGTTAAGGGGATATTTACTGTATGCAAGCAGTGTCAGAATTAACAGTAATTATCAGTTTGGTGTTATATATGAACTTGAATATCACTGCTGATATTTAGTGTTTTTAGGAAATAAGATTCTCCTTAAGAGCAATAGGATCTCATAATTTTAATACAGTAATAAAAACTATGAAATTGCATTTAAGAAAGTCAATATTAAACTGGATAATGCAAGACGCATAAGTGATCTGGAAATAATCAAATGTGTTCTACTTACATCAAACAAATTATTATATCTTGTGTTAGTATGAGCATCAGTGATGTCTCTCTTGTGGTAGAAGATTCTTCTAGTGGGTTCTTTGGTTTGTGGAATCCATTATTTTTCTACAATATATTCATAATTCACTGTACGAGTTATCCTTTTTCTCTATCTTGAGTGCCATAAATTTATGATTGTATGATTAAACAAATGTTCATATTGAATTTTTGCTGAAGTAGGGTTTGTGTTTTATATCACCTTAATTCTCAATTATTATAAGAATGTTACCTTGAGTTTGACAGTTGACTGTCACAGAATGTAAATTAAAATGTAATTGACTAAGAATCAAGTTTTAAGTTTGAAACTGAAGAGATAAAAAAAAAATCATCACTAACTTTCCCAAATAATATATTAAACAAAGTAATGAAGTAATGAAATGACACTACCCACTGGTAAGTCACCAGTGCTTACCTCTTTTCTTGAATGTCTGATTCCTGTATTTCGCACTGAATTGTTTTTATAACTTTCCTGGACTGAGAACAAGCTTTCAGATTAGACTTTGTGATGAATAATACATAATAATATTATCATCTACTAATTAATTTTCTCAAACTGCTTTATCCTTCGAAGATCACAGTGAGCCTTAACCTTACCCAGCAGACACAAAGGGCAAGACAGGGTGACACCCAGGATTGGACTTGAGTCAATTACAAGGAAATTATTAGTATTATTAAATTCATTTTAACTTATTGTTTCTTTTTGGCTCTCCTGTTTTCAGATTTTCACAAAATAACCAGAAGTCAAGATGTTGTAATTAAATTAAAGTACATCACTGCATGCTGAGCTGAAGCTTGTAGAAACTAATGGAATTAAAAAGGATGGACTTGGACTCTCAGACACAAAATCAATGAACACAGTTTTATTAATTCTTAGAAAACATATAAATTAATGATTAATTTAATGAGAGTGTTCACTTACATTTTGTAAATTATTTTACAATAACAATACCAATGCTTAAAATCATCAACATAATGTACAATATTTTAACGTAAAACAATTGTTAGTAGGGTACAAAAAAGTAACTGACACATTTGTACAGCAAAATTGTAATTTATTGCACAACTATCCTATTGTATATGCAACATATGTAGCCATGTTTAATAACTGTAACATTACACACTGTTTCTTTCAAAGACTAATTAAGGATCTGCTGACACTTCCTACTTCTGCTTCAGCTTCTTTGATGACATTATCACATACTTGGGCATTCAGCCAGTGCACTGCAGCAGTCAAAAACAGTTTTTGCACACACAGCTATACACTCTGAAGATTGCAATACTTAGTATATTGTTTATATAAATCCTTGATGTTGAAGCATGCATCATCCAAAAGGTTTCTTATTTACATATATCCAGAGGTTATAATAGGCTGGAATAGGCACCTATGCTCATCTCTGCATCTGTTCTTCCAGTTCTGTTATAGCTATTATCAACTCCATCTGGAAACAATTGACTGTTTTATACAGTACTGAAACTAAGTATGGAGGACTTGACTGCAGATAACTTTAATTAGTCATCATTTACATGCATTGGTTGATTTATATGCTGATTTATATATCAATGTTAACATAATAAAAGTGATAACCTAAAACTATAACCGTATTCCACTTTTTGAATGTCAGGATGAATTACTTCATATTCTGGGTGGCTGTAAAAGTACAAATACACTAAGTCGTGCTTCCTGAAAAATAGAAATAAGAAGAAATCTTCCTGAAAATATGTATTTTTTCACATTATTTACTTATTAGATTATTTTTTAAACATTTCTTATATTTTTTTCTCTTATAAACTTACTTTTAAACTTTTTAATTAGTGTGTAATTATATTTATTGTTTTCTAAATAATGTACTCCATACTTCTGTACTTACTGGTAAATTGTTTGGCAGAGGCTTTTGGAGAACTGTAGAGTGGTCTAGGTCTCATTCACACTGAACTATCAATTATGTATTTGATCCAATTATCATCCTAATTAGTTAAAATTGTCATATTTACCTACTGTTTTTTTTATACTGTGATACTTACACCCTAAAGGTTTGTTTAGTAGCTCTCTTGAACCACATTCAGGGACCACAGTCATGAAAAAATGTTTAAGGTATAGCTATAAAAGTCATATACAATTGTTTTGTATTTCTGATTGATGTGTCTGAGTTCTTTGTTTCATTAAGGTTAAACATCTAGAGCTCTGTAGCTCACCATTTCCTCCTTGGATCTCAATTTTAAAATCAGATAACCAATGTAACACCAACTCATAACCTCAGTACCATAAGGGGATAAGAAAAAACAAATGGGTTCGAAACCCTGTAAACTGTTTCTTCTTCATCTCTTCATCTATTTCCTCATGTTTCTTCGTATTTCCTGAAGTATGGATTTTCCTATAACATTTAAACGTCTTCTAGCTTCGACCCCACTTTTCCAAATTAAATCATCTTTCCATCTCTACATGTCTTTTAGATTTTGACATCTGATTTTTGTGAATTGATTAGGAATGACTTGACTATTATTATTATTGTTATTATGATGATGATGATGATGATGATGATGATGATGTCAGTGAAGGGGAAAGAAACTACAGTACTCCCCAAAATGTAGAGAATATGCAAAAGATATGCCCATCCTGAAATGGACCCAGGACTGATAAATAGAAAGCAATGCTATGAAAAAGAAATTATATAGAATTAATTGCATATATACTCTATATAAAGGAGGAAGTAGTGGTTAATCCCATTCTATGTAAAGAAAGAAAAAAACACTCTGTTTCAGTTGTGGAGCATAAGATATATGTGTGTGTGTGAGAGAATGGAAAAATTATACAGTGTACTCAATGCACAGTATGTCATAAATGTCAGAAAGTTAATGCAGGTCCCAGGAAAATAAAAACCACTACATTCAAGTCTAAAACACAAAACAAAAGCAAGCAAACAAAAAAGAAAATAAATACAATAGGTAAACAGACACAGAAAGATTGAAAGCCAGCACTAAAATTAGAACAGGGTGAGTTACTATAAGTTTCATTGATTCGTTTTATCAGTGTTGATACAATACAATTTGGAATCTGAATTGAAAGAGTATGAATCCTAGGAGAAACACTAAATAGCCAAGGTAAAGAATATATTTAACAGAAACTTCCCAGCTAACACAAAATATTGCAGCAATACCAAAGAAGCTGGAAAGATGTGATTTAGAATTATTACTTTAATTATATGTGACATCCAGACATACTGTAACAGCAGCACTGAAATTTCTTAAAATATGTTTTATTATTTCTACTAACTATACAATTATTGTAAATACATTTCTGTATTAATTTGAAACATTTGTATATTATTGCAACAGCAATACTTGATTAGCTGCACTGATATACTGTAAGTTTTCAGAGAAATAGAAAGAACTCTCTGAAAGCTAACAAACAGAGACAGTAAAAAAATAAATAGATAAGTTTACAACCTAAACCCGTTATTCCTGGCTTTCAAAAAATGTAGCCAGGAGGAGTACCCATTTCTAATGAGTACTGGTTGCTGTCGGTTTGTTATGCCTTGGTCAGACAGAACATTTGAAGGTTGTGGACTGTGATTAATCCTTTGAGAAGCAACAATTTTTAGACAGACCTAATAAAGACAGGAACTCTTGCACTGAAGAAGAAGATAGAACTTCAAAACAAAGTTTTCTGAATTAAGAGTGGTAAGGTTAGTGACACATGACTGTGAATGCACAAAGCCTTAGGTTACACCCCACAAAGAGGATAGAATACATTTTGAGCAAAGATGTAAGAATATGAAAGTCAATTTGATGTAAAACATAACCATTTAATTACCTTTCCATTTAACAGTGTATAACAATTTAAATAGCACTACAAAAAATATGAAAGGTATCAGAACCTATTACTCATCAGGTGTAAAAACTCTGTTTCACCCTGGATACTTTGTATTAAAAAATGTAGATCTAGGATAAGACTTACCAGTCTGAATAAGTTATTGTACAGGCTACTCACAAACTATAGCCTAGGCACAAAATATCTATTTTGTAAATACACGACAGTATATCCTGAAGTACCAAAAAACTTAAAATTGCTTTGTGGCTAATACTGTATAATGCAACAGACTTTCTGACAATTCTAGCGAATATCTATGAACCTATTGTTACAGCTTTAGGTGACTGTGAAGTGTGTGACACTTCTAGCTTCAAAGCAAAGAGGATGTTTGTTGAGATGTTGAAGTCCCTTGTTCAGAAACAATTGTAAAGTTTACCTTGGTATACCTAGGTAAGCTGTGGGTAAATGATTGTCAATGCGCAGTACAGAAACACACAATATTTATTTTTCTTTTTTCTAAACCCACCTCCAAGACCCCAACCCCCCTCCCAAATTTTGGAGGACTTCTTTATTTTTTTTCTTCTGTCTCTTTTTCTTATTCTCTGTTTGTTTGTTTTTTTAGACAAAGAAAATTATTAGATTTACAAAAAATAATTAAAACACAACAATTAATTCAAAAGCTTCCTACTGATATTCTTAACATCCAGTGCCATTCAAATATGTCGGGCCCCAAACATTTCTATACTCATTAAGTTTCGCGGGTAAATTATATGAAATCTTTTCAAATTTAACTTGTGATACAGCCTCTTTAATCCATCCTTTGTACGACAGTCCTGTAATGTCCACCCATTTTCGCAATATTATTTTTTTAGCAATAATACAGAGAGTCAAGAAAGTATTTTTATATTGAATTGTTGCTTCAACCTTTGATAAATCACCAAAGATATATGTAATGGGAGTAAGTGGAATTGAGATATTTAGGTACCTGAGAGCTTTCCCCACTGTGGAGGTCCAGAATGACTGTACTGTATGTGCTGACAGTACCTAATAAGTGTAATAGTGATCTTTTACGTGTATTACATTTTGAGCAAATTCCTGTATTATGCTACTTCATCTTTTTCAATTTTGTACTGAAGCAGTTTGTTATGTACAGTATAGCTCTAAATGGATAACTAACATTATGCCACACAGTATCCCAGTCTATGTGCTCTGACCTTAACAGACATCGGCTGTCCATAGTTAGTCTTGGTGATCTAAATCATGGATGATGTACAGATAATGAGCCATGATAAGATAAAATTCTATTGCAGATTTTATAATATTTTAAAAGACTAGCCATTTGGTGTTTCAATTAAAGATTTTGGACATACCTTGCTATAATACAAACTTTCTAAGGAGATACCTAGCTCCGATGCTGTATCATGCTCAATTTTTACTCAATCTTTTTCTATTTCTGCTTTAGACTACTCATTTGCTTGAACTGAGCCAAATGCCAAGTAATAATTATGACAATTTGTTAGGTCTAACCAACCTTTATTTTTTGCTGCACTAAGTCTTTCAAAGGAGCAACTAGGTTTTTTTCTCTTTCCAGACCAAAGATGTTTTTGTTTTATGTAGAGCCTCAAACCATTCTTGTCCATCTCTACAGGTAGCATTCTCAATGTTTAATTTACTTTAGGTCATTGTCATGCCCATCATTCCTCCCCTAGAGGATGCTCCACTACTCCTGTCATTAATACCATGATTGTTGCCAAGTTCCCCAAGTGTACCCTGTTATGTGTACTGCTATTTAAAGTCTAGCTCCTCCAGTCCTTGGAGCTCAACATTAGGGTATGGATGTTGCGAGGCACCAGGATACCCTACATCCGTCTCCTGAGGGCATAGGTCTCAACCCTGACACCTCCCGTTTCCTCAGCCCGGGGTCTGGAGGAACTCGCCCCATCATCCTAGGACCTCCATGTTTTGTGTGTGTTCGTGTTTTCCCCTTTCCCAGGGATTTTAACCTTGTCGCGTCAGAGGATGGATTGTTGATGGACTCATGGACTTTGCCCTGACCTGCCTTTGGACTTGCTTGGATTTGGATGCCATTCTTTGTCTCCCCTTCTTACTGTCTCATGGACTGTCATTATTATTTTGTGTACCATTAAACCCATGTGTGTTTTCCCTTACCACGCTTCCTGTTTCCTCCAGCTCTTACCGCATCGCATAGGGTCTACTACAAACCCCGACATGGACTTCAGACCCTGTCTGTAACAGTAATATTGACATCTTAACTGTATTAATTCTACCCCACATGGAAATAGGTAAACAACTCCATCTATGTATGTATCCATTTCTTTTATTAGCAAGTCTCTTAAATTTACATCTCTTGTAGCTTTTAAGCTAGACTTTATTTGCAGCCCCAGATACCCTATCTCTGTTGTAACTCATACAGGATGTGCAAATGTATGGTTCAATGATAACGAATTGAGATACAATACAAAAGCTCCATTTTGCTCCAACTGACTTAATTTCCTGACATCTTACTAGAACTTTGAATAACATCTACTACTGCAGAGATTGATTTGTGCACATCTGTTAAAACACTATAACATCATCAGGATATAGAGTGATCTCATGAACATTTTTATGAACACCTCTACCTTTTATCTGGACTGATGCTTTTATTTTGTAGGCTAAAGGTTTGAATGCTTAATTAAATAGTAAGAGTGAAAGAGGACACCCTTGTTTGGTACCTCTATATAAACAAAAAGGTTTGGATATAAAGCTTTTAATCACTATAGATGACTGTGGACCACAATGTAAGATTTCAACCCATTTAATGAAATTTGGGCCAAAACCAAACAATTTTAACACACATTATAAGATCACATTAAGAGCACGGATAGACAACAAGGAGGGAAAAAGAAATAAGGAGAGACAAGAAAACAGTCAGAAGGAGTTGGAACTTGAAGCTTGCACCAGACGAGAGCCCCTGCTTCGTGATCATCCAAACAAAACCTGACTTGAGCTAAGAATTTGAACCTTGCTAAAGAGAAAGCTTGCTATTCTGTGTTTTTAGGAATTTTGGGTTTCCTGGGTAAAAGGTACCTTGGTTACAAATATCTTTCCTGCTTACGGTGCATTTTTAGAATAGGGAGATAGGCTCCCATTTATTTTTATAGCATCCAGAGTGAAGAGAGAGAGATTTAATGGCAGACTGTATCACATTTATTTAGAAGGCAGCTTATCTCTTATTTGGCCTCTGTAGGCATTAATTTCATACTTAGTAGAAGTCTGGGGGATTTCTGAGTGATTAGAATGCTACAGATGCAGCCATTCAAAGTGCGCAGTACAGACACGTAGCGGAGGTAATTGGCTACGACGACTCAAAATATTGCGTTGGTTGACCGTTGGTTGACCGACAGGGGCACTCGTTGTCCGTTGGTCGGTCGTAGAAAGATTTACAGCAAATGTCTTTACTGTGCCCGTTTTAACATTGAATATTCATATGGAATTTTACCACTGAAGGGAAATCTTAGTACCTGAGCATAAAAAGAATAGGAGCATACTGTAAGGCCATAAACGATATTAATTTTGGAACATAAACATACAGTATATGGCTGGTCTTGGTACTTTAAATAAAAAATACACACCAGTATTCCATTTCTCCTTAAATATTTTAAGCTTCGAAGTCTTTAAGTAATGTGATACCGTAGTCAACAAGCATACTTTTAGAATTTGATTAAAAGGGAATATAATATGGAATCGCGTATCTAAAGAAATTAATAACGATATAATTATATTCATGTACGGCAACACAAGAATAGTACACGCTGTACATTGTCTGTTGATAATGTTTCTGTAGTGCTTTTTCAGCACTCTGCATGTGACCTTGCTGGTGGCGCTGTGGGTTAGGTTCCTGACTTCCACCTCACACCCTGTGTGTTTGAATCCTGCTGGAGTCATGATTTTTTAACAGACATTTCTTTGAAAAAATAAAACGTTTCCCTGGGTCAGAGATTAAATAAAACCTCACTCGCACCAAACAAATTTATATTTCTAAATATCACAACATGATCGAATTTAAGTCATTTTAATAACAATGAATAGTCACATATGTGTTACAATATAAACATTTATAAACAATATTGATTTAAATAGTGTTTTGATTTAAATCGCAAACGCGGGTTTAAATATATGTGTGTTTTGATTCACAATCAGACAAATGCAACATAAATTGATATCTTTGTCATCTAAGTATCTTAATAAACTTTCAGCATAGCTTTCTCCCTGTTTAGATTTATTTTTCTTGGGATCGGGATCAAACGTGGAAAGATTAGATTGTAATCGTTTTTATTTTTAAAATAAATTTTAGAAAAGTGTAATCTATACTAAAAAGCTCTACACCACCTGCTATTAAGATACATATTGTAATACTTTTGGGTTCGGACAGGACAGACACAAGAACTCAGACTTGTGGAGTTAAAGCAAGTTAAAGCCTTGATTTTATATATCACCTTTAAAAGTGGCATCTCAAAGCAAAGTAAATACCCAACACTGATTGTACCCATCTGTCATGCTAATAAAGCACCTTGAATTGAATTGAGAGAGAGAGAGAGGGCGAGGGCGAGCGAGCGAGAGAGCACAGCCAGGACAGACAGGCAAATAAGATACACTCCACAGACATTCACAACAGCGACATATCATAAAACGTTTGCACATATACAGATGCAGCCATTCAAAATGCGCGGTAAAAACCCGCGGTACAGTAACCTACCCACAAGCCACCGCAGGGCACCGGAGGGCACCGCGGTAAGTGATTGGCTGGCCAAAATGACCGACAGGGGCACTCGTGGTGCATTGGTTGGTAGTGAAAAGATTTAATCATTTAATGTCTTTACTGTGCACATTTTAATCCACTTAGTTTTGAATATTTATATGGAATTTTACCACTAAATGGAAATTTTAGTAGCTGAGCATAAAAAGAAGAGGAGCATAACGCATCTGAAGGTCATAAACGATATTAATTTAGGAACATAAACATTACTGTATGTATATAAACTGTACTGTGTATGGCTGGTCTTGATAGTTTAAAGAAAAAATACACACCAGTCTTCCATTTCTCCCTAAACATTTTAAGCATGAAAGTTTTATGAAACGGTACCCAAATATGCGATTGCTGTATAGAATGAATTTTAATTTTTAAAAATTATTTAACACGAAAATTAAGCTGTTTACATCTTCCACCTGAGAACAGTCACCCGTTGCTACCCAACGCAGAAACACAGCCACTAACTAGCAAAGAGAGGACATTAGCTACCCAATATGATAAAGAAATAAATGATTATTTTGTTTATTTCTTTTGCACATTTATTTGAACATTTCCATCGATTGTACAAGCACTTGGAAACTGTCCAATCCCTAGTTCATCAGGGATTTTACCGGTCTTGCGACGGTCTGCGTCTTATAGGATAAAATGCCAGCGAACTCTTGTTTTTATGTCCACTATAACAGACAATCTCCTTTGCTTTTAACCAAGCGTTTAATAATTTCCTAAAATGAAAATGATTTACTTTATTTCCCTCACGGGATCAATAAAAGTATCTATCATCTGTCTGAACTATGGGACAGAATTCTGGGGTCTCCCCATACCAGAGATTATGGTAGGGCTTCAGAATGGTGAATGGCTGACACCATCTGACACCCCTCTGATTGGAGAAAAAAGACGTGCTGGTTTGCTATACAGTACTGTACCAGGAAGAGGATTTATTTCTATTCGAAACTTGTATTTTAAAAGTTTAAGAAGTAAAAACCTTACAGCGTACACAGATTTATAAACTGATCAGGATCGTTATCTTTGTCTTATGCATAATAATGTTCACCGCTCTGTCCAGCAAATTAATAATAAACTTTATTTTATATAGCGTTTTAAACGAATAAGTAATTAGATTGCTCATAAACCTAATCACTTGCTTTTTCTTTTTATTTAGGCTCAGATTTCAACTATAGATCGTATTATTAATAACCATAATTAAAACCAACCAACAAAAACAACCATATAAACATAATACCAACCAAAAACATAGATAACAACCACAATACAAAATCAAATATATCAAACCATTATACTCTTGCAAAGTCCTCCAATTATCATAATCCCGCCCCTTATGCAAAACCAAACCCTCCTCCCATCCCAGTTTATCGTCTTTATCATAAACAAAATCCACCTCAATTTTCAACATAAAGCATTACACAAAATCAATACCTCAACACTCCATACTCAACAACGATAATTCACAAATAGCCAGAACATGTAACTCCACATTCCCAAACAGACCTAATTTCCATAGCCCCTCCCCTTATGCAAAACCAACATCCCTCCCCTGTTCTCTCTCTCCCCTGGCGTTTGTAATCGTTTTTATTTTCAAATAAATGTTTGCAAAGTCATGTATTTTAAAAATCTTAAGATTTTTATATTTATGTCTTTATTTAGTGGTTTCATTAGTGACAAAGGCTAAACTTTCTTGGAAAAATGTCTTTTATGTAAACCATGTTTGCTATTAATTCATTCAGGGCTAAAATATGTTCATTGTCATCTAATGAAAGAAGGGTTCCTTTCGCCGTAGTTGGGTTGAAATTAGAAGCTTGCCAGGCCCGGATTGTTACACCAACGCATTAGCATGTTAAAGCGATTTCATTGAGGAGCCTAGCCTTTAACTAGTAAGTACTGTACTTACTGGGGTTTTGAGGGGGGAGGTGTCTGTTGTTGGAAATCTCGCCTGCTTCTACTTTGAAAATACTTGTGAAACCGGTTTAATTAGTCACAGCCAGGACTCCTGCAGAGAGGGGGTTGTACTTGCAGTGTATACAGAAGATGGGAAAGCCAGGGCCGACCTCTACGCCGCCCACGTGTTATGCTCTTTGTTAATGTCTAAGCCGGAACACATCATTATATATCATTTTGTATTTCTTAAAAAAAAAAAATCGTTTGCCCAGCCTAACAATAGTATTATTGTTATTGTTTTTAACCTGTAAAGCGCTTTGAGGAGCCACCTTTACATATACAATATACAATAAAGTTCATTATTATTACTATTGTTAATTTGCTGGACAGAGAGGTGAACATTATTACACAGAAGACAAAGATAGCGATTTACGTTGCATTGTGCATTGTGCTGCTGTAATACAGTTTTAAATAATTAATAGTCTAAACAGTATCAGCTTTATTTATGGGTTTTAAATAAAGGCGATTTAAACGCGATTTAAATCAATATAAATGTTAATATTGTAATGCCTAGGTGACTATTCATTGTTATTAAAATGACTTAAATTTGATCATGTTGTGATATTTAGAAATATGAATTTGTTTGGTGCGAGTGAGGTTTTAATTAATCTCTGACTAAGGAAACGTTTAATTTTTTCAAAGAAATGTTTGTTAAAAAAAACCCAGTAGGATTTGATCACAGACCATGTGACATGGGAGTCAGGAACCTAACCCACAGTGCCACCGGCAAAGTCACGTGCAGAGTCCTGAAAAAGCACTACAGAAACATTATCAACAGACAATGTACAGCGTGTACTATTCTTGTGTTGCGGTACATGAATATAATTATATCATTATTAATTTCTTTAGATACGCGATTCCATATTATATTCCCTTTTAATCAAATTCTAAAAGTATGCTTGTTGACTTTGGTATCACGTTAGTTAAAGACTTTGATGCTTAATGTTTAGGGAGAAATGGAATACTGGTGTGTATGTTTTCTTTAAAGTACCGAGACCAGCCATATACTGTATGTTTAAGTTCCAAAATTAATATCGTTTATGGCCTTCACACGCGTTGCAGTATGCTCCTATTCTTTTTATGCTCAGCTACTAAGATTTCCCTTCAGTGGTAAAATTCCATATAAATGTTCAATACTTAAACGGGCACAGTTAAGACATTAAATATACATATACATACTGTATACAGTACAGTTTGCATACAGTAATATGTTTATGTTCCTAAATCAATCTCTTTTATGAGCATGTGAAAGGCATGGTGAATCAGTTCTAAAAAATTACTGTACTTTGCATGATTGGAAACAAATGCGTGATTGCGAAATGATGTGGTGTTACTTTTACAAAGACGGTCAATGAAAAAAAGAACGTGGACAAAGGCAATACTTTGTTTACAGCTTGTCCAAGGTCATTCATTATTAATACTATTAGTAATATCTTTGTTAAAGACTTTGATGGCAACAGCTCAAACATGAGAGGTTGAGCTTTACTAGCTCCACCTTGCGGAAATTCCGGATACTATTATTTTAATTGCGGTATTATAGGAGAATTTACGGTAAAAATAATGCGGTATCGCCCGCGCATTTTGAATGGCTGCATCTGTAGTTAAATTATCATTTTTTTTTCAGGAAGTTAAAAAAACACTTGAATTACTTATCCAGTCTCTCAAAATAAAATTATTTTTCAAGCAATGCAACTAACGTCGGGCAACGTGTTTTTTTTAATCCAACATTGACAGCCACATCTTAAATCTTGTCAGTCAGCTCTTTTTTTTCTATTTGAATTGTGGCGATTCAAACAACCTGGGATAACAAGTGGTCTCAAAGTCACCGAGCTCACAGAGCTTCAACAACAGATGACAATTCCCTTAGTCCTTCCTTAGTCTTCCTGAAATTGTCAGATAATGAGTGAATAAAAGCATTTTATTAAAAACTTAATAAAAATTATTTTTTAAATCGCATATCTAAGGAAATAACAGTATAACCTTGTTCATGCACAAACAGTGGCATGTTACATTATTAATTTGGGTGTCTTCTCTTGCCAGAAAGCTCTAAATTGCATTTTGAGTGCAGTTTTTGACTTTTTTTAAAATTGCAACCCATAAATAAAGCTGATACTGTTTAGACTTTTAATTATTTTTAACTGTATTACAGGAGCACAATGCACAATGCAACGTAAATTGCAAAAATGCACTTGGAAAGCAAGGGAGTTTTTATGTCCGTTGCAGTAAAAGAAAATGCCTGACAAAGTGGGGCTTGGACAGATTCCAAGTGCTTGTACAAATGTGCTAAAGAAATTATACTTTGAGTTTACAGCTTGTCCAAAGTCATTCATTATTAATACTATTAGTAATATCTTCGGCAAAGGCTTTGATGCAAAAATATTTCTGATAAAGGTAGAATTTGTACTTTTGTCCAACTGAGCAATCTTGCTTTCATAAAACATACCAACTTTTTAATGACTGGTGATTAACATGCTGTAGTACACAGTTTAAATTTAAAAGCTCAAATGCTGTACATGAGAGGTTAAGCTTTATTGGCTCCTCCTGGTGGTTTTACAAGGTGATGCCAGATACTTTCCGGCATGATGTCAAATGACGCGATTAGCCCCGTGATACTGCGACATGCCCACCGGGGTATACCGTGAAATACCCCACCCATTTTGAATGGCTGCATCTGTAAGTCTCTGAAACGCCTTGTTTGTCAATACTGTAATTTACAATAGTAATAGTAATAGTAACTGCCTTCATACATTCTGGAAGTTTTATTTCATGCATGTGGATGACTATTGAAATATGTATAATACACAAACAAACCTCTAAGGAAAAATTCAGGGCCATCAGATCAGTTTTGTCTTGCTATTTCTAAATCAATATAGTCATGCTATTATAAATAAAAAATAGTAAAAAAGGGAGAGAAGTAGAATTTACATAATTCTATTTTCCTTTGAGAAATGGATATGGAAAACCTAGTAAATATTATTGGTCATGCTAAACTTAATGTTTAAATATATACTTTATACTCTTCATACACATTATACAAAGGGAATGCATTTTAGCTTTCTTTTTCTTTTACTTATTTGTTTTGGTGTGCAATATTTTTGAAAAATATATTTAATATTTAGCACAAATAACTACTGTACATAAGCAAGAACACTGGCCACATTCAAAACATTTGCATTGAGAAATCAAATACAGAGAAAAGTCATTTAATTTATATTTAGCTCTACTGGAAAATAAAAGAATCATGCTGCATTTTCATTTCATTTTAATGAAAGTTCACACACAGGAAAGGCTACAGAAATTAGTGTAGCTACATTTCAGATTTAATCCTTTTAGAGAAATATTCTGTCCAAAATTGTATATGAGTGTATATCATTTGATCAGATAGTTTCCTTGAATTCAATTAGTGAAACAATTTCTCAGTGTGACTCACTGACCTCACTAAGCATTTTGATATCATTTGAGATGCTTTTCTACAACAACTTGTTCTAGAGTTCAGAACTCAACTGCTCAGTGATACATTGACAACTGTCTTTCAACCAACAATATCCCAATGCTAGAATTATAATGAAATTGCTTTCTTCTTATTATTTTTCTTCTTGAATTGCAGACTTATTTTCCTACCCTAAATGACATATTTTTCATATTTGTGCTTTTATTGAATACAATGTATTATTGCCTGTCTTATTGGATTTGAACCATTCTTGTGTAAACACTGTCATCATTTTAGTGAGTGGGCTTATGTGTGGAGGATTGCCAACTAATGATGTGTGTACGTGTATGAGTGTATCTGTTTTGTTAACATGAGTAAACTGAGTGGTGAACGTTGCATGTGGTATTCCAGGTTCTGGAACTCATTCCAATAGTATACAGTTTATTGTGAATATTATTTAATAGAATCTGTAATTTGCATGCTATTTTTGTATGACAAATTCCTACCATTTAAGCATTATTTATTTTTTCTAAATCACCTAATATCTCACCTGCTTACACTTCTCTGACCAATGCGGGTATTTTATTTCTTATCTTTTGTAAATTGCTTGAATTAGACCTGCTATCAACACACTGCTACTGTGTACTCAAATGTACACACTACTATGTAATTAAAATCCTGTACGTATTACACTGTACACACGTATTATTAAGTTCTGTGAATGTACTGTAAATATATTATGAGAAAGTCACCAGATTTGGTTCTCTGCTGATGCACTGCACACACAGCCAGTGTAGAAAGTGTAGACTGCTAAATTGACAACAATGACAGGAGAGTAAAAAATAAATTAATTAATTTAAATATTCATGGAGAAAACCAAACATCTGACATGAAACTGGCTAAAGAGGGGTTTAGGCACTGTTACTTCTTCTGCTCTGGATATAAAAAAAAACATCAAAGAAACATCCCTTTAGCTAAGGCACAATTATCCACATTTTGCATTATTGAGAAGGTTTAATTTAATTACACATTATTTTCAATGATCAATCTGAGCAAATATGCATCACAGTCAAACGATCACACAGTCGGTTTTTGATTTACAATACTACATGCTAAAACTGCCAGGAGTCCATTACAGTTGTTTGCCAGTTCAGAGAAGATACATTTCCGTTTTCTGGACAGCACTGAACTCTGTTCCACCAAAAGACACTGTCTAGGTTTTTAGAGGGTTGATCACTTAGGGGGTCAATTGTTTAACTTCCATTTCATCTTGTTACATATATGGTTTAGTGTAGTGGGTGATCATATAATCAGATTCTGAAATCCTACAGATCTGATGACAAGTCTTTAAAATGCAAATGTTTTCAAAAAATAGAGTAGGACTAATAATATATACTTATAGTATATTAAAATACTAATTAAAATGTGTTTTTTAAGTTACAGTACCTTGTTATCATGTTATCGATTGTGGTGACCTGAAAATGAGTTGAAAGTGTGTTTAATTAATATTATGCACATATCATACTTTAGTGTTCCAATTCCTCATTTGCTTCTTGTACACATGCTCTCTCTTGATCATATATAGCTGTGGCACCTTGTGATTTAGAAATTAAATTAAATAGGTTAGGACAGCAAGTCATTTATTGCCATTAAGTATTGTTCATTACTCAACAATTAAAACATTTAGATATATCCTCAAAATTGCATCGTTTATTTATTGCCAATAACAACTAATGGAGAGATGAAGTTTTTAAAAAACAAGGATAATTCAACAAAACTGAGACACACTACAGTGATGCGTTGCCTGGGGGTTTTGAATTACAGGAAAACAGAAAAAGCTTCCTGTCATCACTGTGATCGAGAAAACCATGACAGATGACGTGTCTTGGAGGCAGTATAAAGATGCAAAAAGGCAACAAATGGATCCCGAAGGAGTAGAGCATTGCACTATCTGTCATATCTGAAGCAAAGCATTAAGCCATTGTTAGCAAGTGGTTCTTCATTAATTCATCACCAGGACTGACCCTTGTAAGATCTCTTTTGACAAAAATCATTACCAATTGCTTAGCAACAGAAAAGTTTATATGTTCCTTATGTTGAATGTAGGGTTCCCTTTTAACAATTAATTTTATCTGAGGTCCTTTAGTTTTATTAAATGTTTTAAATTTTATTAATTTGTTTTATTAAAAAAGAAATTCCTCCCTTTTATTGTGGATATAAAGAATTAATACAAATGTAGTTCCCTGTGATTATTCATGTCTTTCTGGTGTGTCTTGTTGTGTAGCCTATTTATTTCCTGCTTCTGCTCTGCTACTCGGTCAACATTGATGTTCAGTTGCCCTGAGACCCGCCTAGCACCAGGTCACCCCTGTCCTTGGCCTGAGGGCATAGGTTTCTGTACGGCTTCCCCTGAACAGCTGAGCCCGGGCTAACCCCCATCTCGCCGCTACGCATAGGGTCTTTATCACTCTCCTGCCATTCCACGGTTCGTCCTTTCGGACTTTTGTGACAGAATGCTGAGCTTACTTTAGACCCCGCGAGCGGTTTTTCTTTTTCTTTTTTGTTTCGTGGCTTTTGGATTTTTTTTTCTTTATGCCTGGTTCTAGGCTTCCGTGCTCCCTGTTCTTCTATATCTGTTGTAGGTTATATCTTTAACGTGTTGTTTGTTTTCCCTGTTCCATCGGGGTTTATACTCGTTGGGTATTTTGCCTTTGTCCCGGGTTCCCACACCCTCTTCTACTCTCGCTGTCCTGGGCTCCCACGCCCTCTGCTGCTGTCACTGTTCCGGGCTCCCATGCCCTTATGTGTTTATTGTTCCCCTGTTCCGTCAGGGTTTAATTTTGTTTGTGATTTGTGTTTGTTCGGTCTGGTTTTTTGTTTTGCTGTTTTTTGTTTTTATGTACAAACTCAGTTCTTACCAATGTGTGTTGATTTCCTTCTCAAATGCACTTGATGTAAAATTGAGTTTAATTTTCATACAGGTAAAATGCTTTTATTCAATATAAACATTCAGTATTAACATCAGATAATTCAACTAACGTTCATTATTACCTAATTTTTACTGGTTACTAAATCCATTTAAAATAAATGTGTGATTATCAAGGAGTCCCATGTGTGCTAGAATATTAACATAACTTATTCCCAGTGGTATCATTTTCACATTTCCCTTAAATCAATTTCAAGGGGATTAGAAAACTCTTATTCATTATTCCAAATTATTAATTTATTATCATAAGCATAAAAACTCTTCATTGATTCATAATGAAAACTCAGCTCTCAGTACTATATTTTGCCTGTAATTATGTTTCCTTATCTAGAATAAAACAGAAATATAGAGGAGCACCATTCAGGAAACCATGGAAAAAGGGAACACTTTCTGCTAAGGTATCTGGACTTCAATGTTTACATTATTGAGAAACTAAAGATTTGGAACAGTGTGATAACAAGTACAGTAAGTTACTGCCTGATACTGACAAGCTGAAGTAGTCAGTTCCAAATGTTAGAATGGAGAAGAACTGTAGGAGTGTACTGTCAGCCTTTTTTGTGTTAAACTGTGGTAATTTTTAGTTTTCTGACTTTATCATTTGAAATCCAAACAAAACAATAGAGTACATTCAAAGAGGAGAAAGCCTAACCACAGAACACATAAAAAGAGAAAGTAGGGGTTATCTGTAGACAATAAAGTGTGTTGTTTGAGGTTTTTTTTAATTAAAGAATACAAAATCCTTTCAGAACACTTTTGAACACTTAAAGATTTGGGGTTATTTTAGGTAATATGTAATATAATTATATCAGATGTAATTCTGTTCAATTAAAGATGTCTATGCTTTACACTAGTTTAGGTTCCAACAAGAATGTTAATATATTTATTCAATTCATTTCTAATAAATTGTGTAACTGATTTCTAATATATTGTGTATTTCATATAATGTTTTATCTGATAATGTGATTTGTGTGATATTTTCAATTACAGGATACTTCTCTTTAACAAAGCTCCACTTGTAATTTGTGCTGCAGAGCTTTAGAACTTTCCTTCCAGTAAAAATAGTAATAGTAAAAATAGTTAAGGACACAGGTTCCCAGCATCTATTTGTATAAAGATTTAATTTATTTAGCTTTTGACTAATGATACCTCATAGTAACTTATATACACTCACTTCCCAGTATTCCTTGATTTCTAGTATCATAATATTAAATGATTTATGTGATCTAAGTATGACATAATCCAGCAAAAAGTTTCAACAACTTGTTAAGAATGACTTTGAATAACCTTTTGCATTCAAAGCTTGGGGGTGCCTTGTCCTTGTAGGACAGAAATAAGCTATACAATGTGATCAAGACTGTTGGTAAGATTATCACCACATCCTTGGACTCAATAACATGACTAATGGATCAATAATAGTAACAACAACAACAACAACATTACTTTATTAACCCTTTACAATTTCTTGCATTAGGAATTATCTTTTCACCTACCCCAGCTTACTCTCCATGAGACACACAGGCAGGGAGAGAGCCTGGGATCAGAACACAGGGTCTGCCATTGTACAGCACCCCTGGAGCAGTTGGGGTTAAGGGCCTTGCTCAGGAGCCCAACAGAGTAGGATTCCTCTGCCAGCTGCAGGATTTGAACTGGCAACCTTCCAGCCACAGACGCAGATCCTTAGCCACAGAGCCACTGCGCTGCCCTATTAGTCTACCACATAAAATCTTAGATGACCCCTCTTATCTGCTCTTTTTATAATACAATCTCCTAACCTCTGGAAAGTGGTAGCAGATCCCCCATATAAAGATTAAAAGAGCATTTACTTCCTTCATAATTAAAAGCATTCAATTTTTGAATAGTGAAAAGAATGTTTGCAGGTATGGATGTCAATTTTATTATTTTAAGACACTTTCCAAGCTAATTGTCCGTTTTCGACATACTCTCATGCTTTCATAGGTTTCTGGCATTTTATTGGCATTGACCCTGCTTTTGCAATTCAATTAATAGCTAAAATGAGATCTACTCCCCATGCCCTGGTCCTTAAACCTACACCTCAGTTCAAAGTCAAGCTTCACTCTGTTGTTTGCTGGCCTTTTCAGTGAATCTGTCAAATACTGTACTGCCCATGTAGTCTTAAAATGTAACTGCTTTCAGACCTGTGTTTAAAAAAAACTGTCCTTAGCCACTATTGTCCACAGTCCATAGACTGTGACAAGACTGGGACAATTCATACAGTCTTACAACACCACTTCACCGCTTGAATTAAAAGGTCAATTTTAGGTAAGGCCACATTTTAAAATAAGAAAAATCTTACCTTCAAATACCATTGAGGCTGGATATCAGGTTTATTCATACTCTTTTGATCAGTGTCACGACATCTGTAATAACCAAGTAGTTAAGACCTCTGTTTAACATCTTGTCTGAAGAAGAGTACCTCCTATAGTACTGTGCCCCCAGTCAAACTTTGACTGATCCACAGGACAGACTACCACCAACTGGTGCAACACTTCTAGCAGCTACCTGATTTAACTTAGAGGTCTCTCTTTCCAGTACTTACCAGACCTTGCTCAGCTTCTGATATTTTCTCTGTCTTGTTCCAGTTGTATTGTGCATGCTTCAACAAAGGGTGATAGATGTTTGTGCCTTTGTGTGTGCAGCATCACATCTGTTGAACTCACTGCCCTGAAGATCTCTGTTTCCACTAAAGCTCTTAATGTATAATTTATTTTTGCTTTTGATTTCTAATAATTAGTGAAGATAATTGCTTGTGCTTTTAACATGACTTTTTTGCATTTTATGTATGTGTGTTAATGTACACATTATTAAGTTTTGTTCATACAAATTGTGTTCATAAGTATTTATGTCCCAGCAAATACCATAGGCAATGTAAACCTTAGAAAGCGTTCATCCACTGCACATAGTACTGTACATAGCTAGTACCTAGCTATACAGAGAAATAGAAAATAACACAAACCACACAGTAGAACCCTTAAATTGTAGTGTTTATAGCTTCAAGTGGTAAATATAGCCAAAGAAGCACAAGCTTAGTCCAGATATTCAGTCCAGTGATTCTTTGCAACAAAACATTTGTGTACAAAATGTTATCTGTAAGATGGATGAAAGAGAGAACAATATTCTTCATTGTTGAGATCTGTAGATTCAATAATATTTTGCATCTCTGAAGACAACTGCATCTTCCTATATTAATACTACAAAAATTGAGAAGAGGTTTTTAAATGAAATTTTATTTCAATATTTACTTTTACCACAATATTTGTACAGCTGGGGCATTTGTATATATTGTGTAATAATTCAACATGTATACTGAGCATAAAACATATTACTCTGTTTAGACATGCATGGTGTTCTTTATGTGGAGTTTGAATATTGATTAGCTGTTTTGGTGTCATTTAGATTAATTGACTGCTCAGGACTTAATATGATGCACTCAAGTGACTTTAACTGTTGTATATGCATTAAATCAAGTAATTAGGGAAAGGTGATAAGGTGATATAACTTTTATGTCAAGCCTGATGAAAATCAAAAAAGAAAAACATAGGAAGGAATCAATATGTTCAGCTTATCAAGAGATCGAAGCCTTTGTGTCCACTTTAGTGTTTTGTGTAGACAAATCATTCTTATGTTTTATTACTTACTTCAACTCAACTACTTATTGGAAAACACTGTAGAAAAAGTATATTTTATTATTTTATCTACAAATAATTATGCTATTTAAAAATTAAAACACATTTCAGAAATTGTAGCTTGGGAAAAACTAAATTATTTAGTATAATGCTATAGTATATGTGTCATTAATATTTGTTTCTGTATTGTTTCTGTTTTTCAAGGCTATTTGCCAGCACATGTCTATAGGGCAGGATGGTGGCACAGTTCTTAGTGTTGCTACCTTGCAGTCCTGGGACTCATGGGTTAAATTCTGAATCTGGGGTGATATCTGCATGGAGTTTGTATGGCAGAGCGGTGGGGTGGAGGCAAAGCCTCTGGGGAAGAGTGGTGGCTATGTGGCTAAGGATCTGTGCCTGTCCCTGTGGCTGGAAGGTTACCAGTTCAAATCCTGTGGCTGGCTGAGGAATTGTACTCCATTGGGCCCCTGAGCAAGGCCCTTAACCCTAGCTGTTCCAGGAGTACTGTATAAATGGCTGACTCTGCACTCTGACCCCAAGCTTCTCTCCCTGTCTGTGTGTATCATGGAGAGCAAGATGGGATATGTGGAAAGACAAAATCCCTAATGCAAGAAATTGTATATAAAGTAATCTTATGTTATCTTAGGTGGGTGGCTGCGTCAGCATGCATAGACTGCAAAAGAATAAGTAATAGGTTTATTCAATGCTTAAGAGAAGAAAGAAAACATAACGTTTTGGCCGTGGAGCCATCTTCAGGTGTGTGTACGGCCGAAACGTTGTGTTTTCTTTCTTCTCTTTTCAGCATAGAATAAGCCTATTACTTGTTCCTTATCTTATCTTATCTCTCTTTGTATGTTCTCCCTGTGTTTCAGTGGGTCTCCTCCCACAATCCGAAAACATACTGGTAGGTTAATTGGCTTCTAGGAAAATTGGCCCAGATGTCAGTGTGCATGTTTAGGTTTCTGTCTGTCTGTGTCCTGAGATCGACTGGTATCCTATCCTGGATGTGTCCTACCTTCTACTCGTTGCTTTCTGGGATAGGCTTTGGCTCACTTATGACACTGAATTGGATGGAGTGTTAGAAAATGGATGGAGAGATGTCTACAATTAATACAGTCTAGTATTTTTTGCAAGTTAACACAAACACAGTATGTCTTGTAAATCACTTATCTTTAATCCAATGTTTTGGTTTAATTGATCTAAATGTTAAAAGTTAAATGTTAATTTTAAAAGACTCATTATTTCCAACTACATAAAAATCAAAATTGTGGTTTTCTATGTTTTGATATGGATTTATTGTTTTCACCTACACACCCTGTGGTACTTTAGCCTTTCTTTTAATTTATCACTTTCTCTTCAGTGAACGCAACCTAATATTTACAAGCAGAAGTCAATGTCTTCTCTACATTCATCATTAAACACTCTATAATTGTTTTTAATTCAGAAATTAATTTGTAATATAATAAAAGGCTGAAGCTAGGCCAAGGGTTTTTGATGAGTGGTGTTTATTATTATCATTAATTTCTGCCTTGGGTTTTGAGGTGGAATGACAGTGAAATGCTGCCTCAAAGCTACAGAGGTTTGATAACAGGTTGCACATTTGACTCTGCATTCAAACTTCAAAGTATTCATAGAAAAAACAGAAATAAGTTGTTGTCCTAAATTATCTTCCAGCCTTAAAAAGCAGAAGTAAATATTTTTATAGTAGCAGACACCCTTACTCAGAGCAACCAGTAAGTAATCTATCTTGAGTATCTCAAACAGCAGCCCCTTTTATTTATGTCAAGTAGTAGAAGATTTTTTTGTCATTCAGTTTAAAAAAATATATAATATCAGCCATGGTCCATAACTAAAATTGTGTGCATTAATATGTAATAAATATTTACAGTGTATTCCACACTGAAAAGTATTAGGAAGAAACACGATTTAGAGAGTTGAACCTTCGTCAGGTGTCAGGTGTGTCATCTGAAGGGAGAGGTGAGGGAATAGATGTAGAAGGAAAAAGAGTGATAATGAAATTGGTAATGAGTGTTTTCAAATAAATGCATTCAGCAATAGATAGCTGAGGTACCTGAGTAATGATGTGGCATGAGAGCAATGAGGCAGAGAAAAGATCAGACAACACAATTCTTGATGCATTGGAGAAGGTGAATAGTGCTGGCCAGAAAAAGAGTTTCAATATTCCATGCTGGAGAGAAATGGGAACAGAAGGTTATTTAGAAATGATAATAAGGAAGGGGTGGACCCTGTGGGTGAGAGACAAACATTAATACTGGAGATGACAATGGTGTCAGAGATAGGCATTGACAGAAGGATAGCATGATCCACAATGTCAAACAATAGTGAGACCAAATAGGATTAAAACAGATGAGAAGGAAACAGCATAAGAGAAGTTTCATTTTAGTGTATTTTGCAAAAAACAAAATTGCTGCTGGGCCAAGCAGCGAGTGCTGAGTGGAGAGTTAACAATGTGCTGTACATTCAAAGGTTTTAAAGAGAAAGGGCGGGGAGAAACAGAGCAATAGCTTTTTGAAGCAGATGGATCAAGAGTCGATTTTTGTAAGAGATGTCTGAGGCAGGTTTGTATAAAAGGATTGGGTAAACAGTTTTAGGAAAAGAGGCTTTGAGGATGGAGGAGATATAGGGACTGAGGTCAAGGGAACCAGCCTATACAAGAATACAAGTGGTAGGCTTATAGTCCTTGAAAAAGAAGAAGACTTCAGCATGGAGAGGGGTTGAGAGAGTGGGTACTGAGTAGGTTGAAATTGGAGAATAGGAGATGAAAATGAAGGTGCACTAGTAAAGAGCCTACAGGTGTCAATGATTTTGTGGGAGAATAAGAAAGTAGTGTCATCAGCTGAGAAAAACCAGAAGGAAGATTGAGACAACAGTCCAGGCCAGAGTACTAAACAGGGACAAGTGCTCACTAGTATTCATCAACATAACAGAATGAGGCAGTGTGAGTAACATCTTGAGTGGGCTTGCCAGCTGTAGAGATGAGCCTTCTATAGTGATGAGTAAAGATTAAGCGTAGACTGCCCTGATGAAGGATCACATATGTAATGTACAGTATGACATCCAGAATGTTATGCTACTCAAAAGTGTACAACAGACCAATCAATAAAGAAATCCAAACAGGGTGATCTGAGCAGGAGCATTACAGAATTCGTCTTGGAGTGATTAATATTTGAAGGCTTGTTCTGACATAATAACATTCCAGAACATGTCTTCATGCTGCTTATGTATTTTTTTTAAATGAGAATGTAACAGACAGCAAACATTTGTGAAGGAATTGGAACAACATATGGCATCTAGAGCTCAGAGACCAGTAAATAGGCAAATCCCACAAGAAGCATGACCAAAATGGTGTAAAGCATGTGTCACATGTGTACATCTTATACTTTTTCCAGCAGTAGCTACACACTACTAACCTGTAAATTTCACAGTTGATCCAGCGTTAATCAACTTGCTTGGTGATTAAATAATAATCAACTAAACAAATGATGTGTGTCCAAAAAAATTAGAGCAATTGGAAGAAAAAAACTATAATTTTGTTCATAATACATTTGTAGACTTGTTGTAGTTATAGACTAAGTGGCAAGATTCTTTCTATGCTCATTATACAGATGCAGCCATCCAAAATGGGTGGGGTATTTCGCGGTATACCCCAGTGGGCGTGTCGCATCAAAACGCAGTATCATGCGGTATATTGTGTCATTTGACGTCAAGCCGGAAAGTATCCGGAATTACCTTGTAAAACAGCCAGGAGGAGCCAATAAAACTTAACCTCTCATGTACAGCATTTGAGCTTTTAAATTTAAACTGTGCATTACAGCATGTTAATCATCAGTCATTAAAAAGTTGGTATATTTTATGAAAGCAAGATTGCTCAGTTGGACAAAAGTACACAACCTACCTTTATCAGAAATATTTATGCATCAAAGCATTTACCGAAGATATTACTAATAGTATTAATAATGAATGACTTTGGACAAGCTGTAAACTCAAAGTATTACGCTGGTCCACATTCTTTCTAACCGTCATTTTAAATGAAAATACGTTTAGTTTTTTCTTTGACAAACAGGACATTAGCTAGCCAATACGATAAAGGAATTACTTTTTTTGCTAATTTCTTTAGCACATTTGTACAAGCACTTGGAATCTGTCCAAGCCCTACTTTGTCAGGCATTTTCTTTTACTGCAACAGACATAAAAACTCCCTTGCTTTTAACAGAGCGTTTCATAATTTCATAATTGATTTTTCATAAAATTAGCGCTTCCTTTTCTGTATACCAGATATTATGGAAGAAAAATACACACCGGTATTCCATTTGTCCCTAAACATTTTAAGCATCAAAGCCTTTAACTAACATGTGAAATAGTGTGTAAAAAAGTGGTAGTTTTAAGCTTTAAGTTTAAGCTTTTAGTTTTAAGTTAATATAATATGGAATCGCGTATCTAAAGAAATTAATAATGATATGATTGTATTCGTGTACTGCGACATTTCTTTCTTGAAAAAATAGAATAGCGATATTATGGACAATTAATTGACTTTTATATTTCTAAATATCACAACATGATCGAATTAAAGTCATTTTAATAACAATGAATAGTCACCTATGTGTTACAATATAAACATTTATATTGATTTAAATCACGTTTTGATTTAAATCGAAAACGCATGTTTAAATATATGTGTTTTTTGATTCACAATCAGACAAATGCAACATAAATTGATATCTTTATCTTCTAAGTATCTTAATTAACTTAATAAACTTTCAGCATAGCTTTCTCCCTTAGATTTATTTTTCTTGGGATCTTGGGATCAAATGTGGAAAGATTAGATTGTAATCGGTTTTATTTTTTAAATACATTTTAGAAAAGTGTAATCTATACTAAAAAGCTGTACACCACCTGCTATAAAGATACATATTGCAATACTTTCGGACTCGGATAGGACGGACACAAGAACTCAGACTTGCGGAGTTAAATCTCAACAAAACAACAACAAATCTTAATATCTTGTATGAATTATTCATAATACAAACCAAAAACTCTCTCAAATTCCTCCATTTATCATAATCCCGCCCCTTATACAAAACAAAACCCTCCTCCCATCCCAGTTTATCCTCTTTATCATAAACAAAATCCAGCTCAATTTTCAACATAAAGCATTACACAAAATCAATACCTCAACACTCAACACTCAACAATACCTTATACAAAACCAACATCCCTCCCCTGTTCTCTCTCTCCGCTGGCGTTTGTAATCGTTTTTTAATTTTAAATAAATTTTAGCAAAGTCATGTATTTTAAAAATCTTAAGATTTCTATTTATTTAGTGGTTTCATTAATGACAAAGGCTAAACTTTCTTGGAAAAATGTCTTTTATGTAAACCATATTTGCTATTAATTCATTTAGGGCTAGAATATGTTCATTGTCTTCCAATGAAAGAAGGGTTCCTATCGCCGTAAATGTCAGGTTGACATTAGAAGCTTGCCACGCCTGGACCGTTGCACCAACGCATTAGCTTGTTAAAGCGATTTCATTGAGGAGCCTAGTTTTCTTAACTAGTAAGTACTGTACTTTTGGAGGGGGGGAGGTGTCTTTCGCTGGAAATCTTGCCCCCTTCTACTTACCTGTGAAACTGGTTTAATTCGTCACAGCCAGCACTCCCGCAGAGAGGGGGGTTGTACTCGTTACTGTCTAAGCCAGAACACATCATTATATCTCATTTTGTATTTCTATTAAAAAAAAATCGTTCGCCCAGCCTAACACTATTGTTGTTATTGTTTTTATCCTGTAAAGCGCTTTGAGGAGCCACGTTTAAAGGCGCCATATAAAATAAAGTTCATTATTATTATTATTGTTAATTTGCTGGACAGAGAGGTGAACATTATTACGCAGAAGACAAAGATTGCGATTTACATTGCATTGTGCATTTTCCTGCTGTAATACAGTTTAAAATAATTAAAAGTCTAAACAGTATCAGCTTTATTTATGGGTTGCAATTTTAAAAAAGTCAAAAACTGCACTCAAAATGCAATTTTGAGCTTTCTGGCAAGAGAAGACACCCAAATTAATAATGTAACATGCCACTGTTTGTGCATGAACAAGGTTATACTGCTATTTCCTTAGATACGCGATTAAAAAAATATTTTTTATTAAGTTTTTAATAAAATGCTTTTATTCACTCATAATCTGACAATTTCAGGAAGACTAAGGAAGGACTAAGGGAATTGTCATCTGTTGTTGAAGCTCTGTGAGCTCGGTGACTTTGAGACCACTTGTTATCCCAGGTTGTTTGAATCGCCACAATTCAAATAGAGAAAAAAGAGCTGACTGACAAGATTTAAGATGTGGCTGTCAATGTTGGATTAAAAAAAACACGTTGCCCGACGTTAGTTGCATTGCTTGAAAAATAATTTTATTTCGAGAGACTGGATAAGTAATTCAAGTGTTTTTTTAACTTCCTGAAAAATAATAATTTAACTATATGTGCAAACGTTTTATGATATGTCGCTGTTGTGAATGTCTGTGGAGTATCTTATTTGCCTGTCTGTCCTGACTGTGCTCTCTCGCTCGCTCGCCCTCGGCCTCTCTCTCTCTCTCAATTCAATTCAAGGTGCTTTATTAGCATGACAGATGGGTACAATCACTGTTGGGCATTTACTTTGCTTTGAGATGCCACTTTTAAAGGTGATATATAAAATCAAGGCTTTAACTTGCTTTAACTCCGCAAGTCTGAGTTCTTGTGTCTGTCCTATCCGAACCCGAAAGTATTACGATATGTATCTTGATAGCAGGTGGTGTACAGCTTTTTAGTATAGATTACACTTTTCTAAAATTTATTTTAAAAATAAAAACGATTACAATCTAATCTTTCCACGTTTGATCCCAAGATCCCAAGAAAAATAAATCTAAACGGGGAGTAAGCTATGCTGAAAGTTTATTAAGATACTTAGATGACAAAGATATCAATTTATGTTGCATTTGTCTGATTGTGAATCAAAACACACATATATTTAAACCTGCGTTTGCGATTTAAATCAAAACACTATTTAAATCAATATAAATTACCTCCGGTACGTGTCTGTACCGTGCACTTTGGATGGCTGCATCTGTATGTAAACCATGTTTGCTATTAATTCATTTAGGGATAGAATATGTTCATTGTCTTCCAATCAAAGAAGGGTTCCTTTTGCCGTAGTCAGCTTGACATTAGAAGCTTTTGTATTTCTATTTAAAAAAATTGTTTGCCCAGCCTAACACTATTGTTGTTATTGTTTTTATCCTGTAAAGCACTTTGAGGAGCCACCTTTAAAGGTGCCATATACAATAAAGTTTATTATTATTATTATTGTTAATTTGCTGGACAAAGAGGTGAACATTATTATGCAGAAGACAAAGATAGCAATTTACGTTGTATTGTGCATTGTGCTGCTGTAATTAAAAGTCTGAACAGTATCAGCTTTATTTATGGGTTTTAAATAAAGGCGATTTAAACGCGATTTAAATCAATATAAATGTTTATATTGTAACGCATAGGTGACTATTCATTGTTATTAGAATGACTTAAATTCGATCATGTTGTGATATTTAGAAATATAAATTTGTTTGGTGCGGCGTGTGGAACCAGGGAACTTTTTACATGGAAAACTGTCGTTTCCGAGTGCTCGTACAATCGATGGAAATGTTCAAATAAATGTGCAAAAGAAATAAACAAAATAATCATTTATTTCTTTATCATATTGGCTAGCTAATGTCCTCTCTTTGCTAGTTAGTGGCTGTGTTTCTGCATTGGGTAGCAACGGGTGACTATGTTCTCAGGCGGAAGATGTAAACAGCTTCATTTTCGTGTTAATTTTTTTTCATTAAAATTAATTCTATACAGCAATCGCATATTTGGGTACCGTTTCATGAAACTTTCATGCTTAAAATGTTTAGGGAGAAATGGAAGACTGGTGTGTATTTTTTCTTTAAATTATCAAGACCAGCCATACACAGTACAGTTTATGTACATACAGTAATGTTTATGTTCCTAAATTAATATCGTTTATGACCTTCAGATGCGTTATGCTCCTCTTCTTTTTATGCTCAGCTACTAAAATTTCCCATATAAATATTCAATACTAAGCGGATTAAAATGTGCACACTAAAGAGATTAAATGATTAAATCTTTTCACTACCGACCAATGCACCACGAGTGCTCCTGTCGGTCATTTTGGCCAGCCAATCACTTACCGCGGTGCCCTGCAGTGGCTTTCCCGTACCGCGGGCTTGTACCGTGCAGTTTGAATGGCTGTATCTGTAAATGTATAAAACGTTCTCAATTTGTTTTAAGCCCTCTGACCAGCAATATACTGTAGCTTGTGGAGTGAGGCATTTCAACTTGCCAATCACACAAAAGCTTGTTAGGTGCAATTTTACCCAATGAGGTCCAGGTGGAACAATGCCTGATCACGTCAAGTTTAAAAAGACCTTAATTCAAAGCTTAGTTCACTGCAAGAAAAAGGCCACACTTTATTCTTTGCATTTCATAATGCCTTGAATGTCACCAGAAGCAAGGGAAAGGGCCATTTTTATGCTGAAGGCAGGCATGTCATGTGCCAGCATTGCCAGACACTATGGAATAAGCCGCTCCACTGTGTCCCGACTGCAGAGAAGGTTTCAGCAGACCGGCTGGACAGATGACCGTCCAAGATCCGGTCGCCCTCGAGTGACCACACCAGAGTACACATAAAACTAGTCCATCTGAGGGTCAGCTGATTCCAGTTAACTTTAAATTTTGATTATGAAAGTTATTTCACACACACTTTTAAGGTTTAATAATGTTTAATAAGGTGTTAAGGTTTAATAAGAGTCTAAACAGTGTACAATTTTAATTCTATAATTCTATAATTGTCTCAGATGGCTCGTTATTGACCAGGATTTGAAACCAGGTGTTTTCTGTTGACAGCCCAAATACTTCCACACACCATGTTAAGCTTTCACTGCTTCACCTGGAGGTTTTACAAAGTACTGCAGTCCTGCAACAGAATATTTTTAAAAATGTGCAGCACACTGTGGTGCCTCGAGGTGTGCGCAGTGCAATGTACTACATTATCCGGCATGCATTTTGAATGACTGGATCTGTATATACTCAAGTATACTATCAGAGGATACTCCCAAATTATGTACTAGTTAGGTATCATGTATATCCTGAGTGCAGCTAAGTCACAGATCTCATCTAGAATCACTAGTATGCTATTCTGTACAATCTATATGCTTTTTAGAATTATTAGCTCGTATGCTTTTTTCAAAGGAAAAGAAAGCATTGTCCTAGACTGCAGCCCAGTCACTACCATCTGGATAATTTAAAGCAGTTCACTATCCCTCTAAACATTACTGGAAAGGAACTGATGAAGAATGCCATATGGAGAAGAGAGCAGACCCCGTGTAATTACTGTTGAAACAATTAGATCATCCACTGGCTGAGAGAGGAAAGCCTTGGTCCATGACATGAAATACACAAAACATAAAAACACAGATCCTGAAATGTGTACATGGTATTTTAAGACTAAAGACATTTCTTATAGATCAGAAATAATAGGTAAGGTCTGTGAACCTCTGTAAGAGATAGGTGAATGCTTATATGATTTTAAAGAACCTTCAAGAAAGCAGTTGACTTTCCCACAAGTTTCTGTTCAGTATTTAATGATTGAACCCATTCAGGCAAGCCTGCCCTTGGGATCATACAATAAAAGATTGTAGAGTTCAATACACTTAACCCTTTGAGTGATATAACACTCATACAAGACTGTTCTCTAGGCCTCTGGGAATACATGCCAGTTCATTTCATGGCTTTTAACTTTAATTATAGAGCATAAAAAACATCTTATAAAATGAAGTAATAACCACAGGTTAGTGTGTAACCTTTTAATTGATGTCTGTTGTTTTTTATTTTATTTTACAGAGCAGTGAGGAATTCCTGTTACTACAAAGTCTATATAGTGCAAAACATGTCTTCATAAAAGAAAGATACTTTTAGATTACACGATGAATGTAATAAATTAATGTAGAAAAATAAATTTCAGCAAGTGTGTCAGTGAAAAAATAAATGAAAAACACGTCAAGTAGGGAGCTGTGTCAGCATGAGTTGGCTAATTGTTTCAAATTGTTCCACCTACAGTTCCACTTTAACTGTTACTCTCAGAAAATACAAAAACCATGAGTTAATTAAGCTTCACAATGCTTACAAAAATCATTAAACAAATCTTAAAAATTGAATATGAAGGATATATTTCACTCTTCACTCGCCTGTATTTTGTTGCAGACATAAACAGTTGAAATAATGTACTGTTCTTACACAGATCAGGGATCTCAGTTTTACAGCAAAACAGACATTAAGCAGGATAGAAAAGAAATATATATGAGACCATAACAGAATGCTGAACTTTATAACAGAATATACCATCACTCTCATGAAAACCTCTTTACTTTCACTACTGCAATCAAAAATGTTTATCATAGTTATCATTTGAGCCATCTATCACATGATTACACAATTTAATACATTTGATAACATTTTTTTCTAAAAACACATTGTTGCAAAATGTAAAGTAATTAATAATAAGATAGGAAGTGTCAAAAACAAGAAAATATTGTGGAATTAAGTGTAAATAATAATCTTACACAGAGACATCATATGCGACTTTCTGAATAAGAATGTGTATTGTGGCACTATTAATAATTCTTTTATATGTATATAAACATGAATATAATGTTTTTTTAAAGTAAGCAAAGCACTATTATGGATAATTTAATTATTACTTAGAGGCTTCTGCCAATACTGAATTTATGATAACTATAGGGACATTGCTGGATGAGTTACCTAAATAATATAATAACAATCACACAGGATGAGCAATACCTAAATCTTTTAACTCATTGACGGAATATTAATAACTCACCCTTACACCATCATATTATTCCAATCATGAAACTACTGCTTTCTAGGAGCAATCTGAACTGTCCTCGTGTGATTAGCTTTTTCAAAATCCTTACTCAAGGAATGAATCGGGATCAGGACTCAAGGGTTGGTAAAATACTAATCCATTTATAGCTAGGAATTTGCAGCACATATACCCTATTTCATGGTCAGTGTAAGATATTAATGATATAATGCTAACAAAGTGGCATGCTTGTGCTTCTGGTTGGTCACAGCTCTTTCATAGATACATTCTAAATACAGTACATTCTTCTTAAAAAGTAAAAAAGAATGCCTGCATTGCCACTACACTACGTACATTCAATAAACTAGCTAAATACATTATTTATTGATGACTATCACTTTGTAAGCTGTACAATAAAATTACTATGTCATGTTGTTAAAATACATTAATGAGTTTATTTTATTGCCATTGTTGTTTGATCCAGGTATTTATTGCTACTGTATATCTGTAACACAATATATGGTTTATACACAATATACTACTCATTTTGTGGCAATTAAAATATGATGCATATGCATTTTTAAACTTATTCTTTTATTCAAAACCTGAAAGTTAAAACTAAAGACTTCTAGAGGTCAGATAAAATGAAAAATTGAAAAACATTGATTGCATATGTATTCAGACCAGTGAGCTCAAAATGTCAGTTGGTGGAAGCACCTTTAGTGGTAATTACAGCCACAAGTGTTAAAGGTTAGGTCTACACCAACTTTGCACACCACCTTGGTACAGGTTTTTTTAATTTTTCCTTGCAGATTTGCTCAAGCTTTCTCCATTTACTTGGGGTTAATTTGTGGAGAATGCTTTTCAAATCTTTTCATAGATTTTCAATAGATTCAGAATGACAGACTGGGCCACTCAAGTACATTCAATTTCTTGCTGTTAAGTCACTTCAGTGTAGATTTGGTCTTGTGATTTAGATTCTCGTTCTGCTGAAAACTAAATTTTTGTCCCAGTTTTAGCTCTAAAGCAACTTTTCGTCTAAGGTTCACCAGTACATGGCTCCATCTTTGCTCCGTCTTTTTCTTTTTCTTTTGCTCTGTTAAGCTTCCCAGTCCCTGCTAATGAAAAGTAGATCTATATTTTAACACCACCACCTACTTGCTTGAAAGAAGGGATAATGTTAACTTTGCATTTAGATTTTGGCTCAAAATCTTTTGTCACATGTTTGGAATATCACTTAAATGCTTTGTTGTAGATTCCATAATGGATTTGAGAAGGGTTTTTTACTCTGCCAAACATTGGCCATATAGGCCAGCTTTTTGGAATGCATGTGATATTTTCAACTCATAGACATTTTCTCTCATCATTGTCATTGAAACATTCTTACAACATTGTCATCCCTAACTAGTTTCCTTCACCCTTAATCTTCAAGGTTTAGTCTTTGCTTTAAATTGACACTCTGACTAAGGAACCTGACATACTGTACGGTAGGTGTTTTTATTAACAAATTAGGAGAACAAAGACAGAGGCCACTCAACTAAATGTATGACTCATTAAGGAAAGTTTAATTTATGTGTTGGAAACTATTACAAGGCCATATGTTAACATTATTGAAGTGTATTGTTTCCCTGTTAATTTTGGATATGGTGTCATGAGGCACGCAGTGATTCCAATAGCAAACTAATAATTGTTCTGGATGACTTCATTACTGGTGGCAAATGAATTCAGTAGTGATCTTCCTCTGATTCCTCTGTTTTTCCAGAAGCTAGTTTCGTTACCTTTACTGTATGTTTCCATACCCTTTTGCCCTTCTCCAGCTTGTTGGTTTTCACTCAGTGATGTTTACAGAGTAACTCCAGAGTACTTGGACCACAAAAATAGTGCAGTATTCAGGCTAATCATTATTTGAAATAAGGGTTGTGATATATAAGATCTCAGGTCTGAATATTCATTTGTGTTTCAACCACATAGGTGATCCTTCTTAATGTAACAAGCCAGTCAGCAGTGATGGGGTAGGTTTTCTAGGCCCCTCCTTAACAAAACATAATTAATGAGTTAGTGCTATAATCGCAATTGCACCAACCTTAATACTTTGTGACTTTCCTGTATCAGCTGCATCTATGCCAATAATGACTAAAAGCTTCCAAAAACTATCCTTCTCCTGTCACCATTAGCTGACCATCAAAGGACATGAAGAATGTGTTAGGAGTAGGAGATAGCTGAGCAGGTACTTACAGTTATCAAAGCTTTACAATTTAAGAAGCCCCTGTGTACTTCACGCTGTTGATGCTGACCCTACATTATTAATTAATCAGATTCTAAGAATGAGTACGTGGACATTTTGTTTACAAAATCTATGAACTGCTGATTCAGATTTTGATTTTAAAAAGCAACAAGGAGATGCCTTTTTTACTTAAGAGTCTTAGTTTCTCTCTAGAAATTGTACATTTATTTAAAATTCATATTGCTTCTTTCAACAGTTTCCTGTGGCAATGAGAACATGGCACACCATATTGTATGTGTTGCTCATGCACACTAATATACTTTTGTATTGTTCACTGATGTTCATTTCTGTGTTGGCCCTCCTAGAAAGGTAGTGGTTTCTTTTGCGGAGGAAACTATCAGGCAAGAGTGATCACAAAAGTTATATGAAATTAGCCATAAAATAAAGTGCTCAGGTGTAAGTAAAACATATTTACAAAGAGAAAAAGCAAAACATTCAATACAGATAAAAAAAAACTGTATTTTTCTACTGAGAGTATGTAAGGCTATCAGGCCTATCATCAACCGAGCTGCATTATAGCACACATAAAAGGTTGCATTCAAACATAAAGATCAAGACCAGACTAGATGTCTTTTACACAATGGCTACAAGGATAAATATTCTAAATTATTTTAAACCAGAGATGAGATCTACAACTAACAAAAAAAGCTGGAACAGACAGATAGGAAACTAGGACCTCACTGTTGATCAACAACAGGTAAGACCCAACACAATAACCAAAAGATAAACACTAATACACCAAAGAAATTAACTATATGTATTGACAATAACAATGATGAATCTGGATATGCAAACATCTAAAGTATTTTTTCCTATTCTTTCAGAATTATGACAACAATTAAAAAAGTAAATAATGTATATGAGTAACCTCAAAGTTCATGCAAGAAAAATGTGCAACAGTGCTTCATCACACAATCTCAATATCCTTTCATCATAGGAGTTCCCCAATTGTGATGTTTGCTGAGTACAACTAGTCCAAACGTTATCTAGGAATTAAATAATGTGGCTGAAGGAGGTGGTATAATAGAATATGACTGTTTTTGGACCTAAAAAACTGATTTATCTCTAGCGTCATTGAGTAGTGGAAAATATGTATATGTAAGCTGAAAGACATTGTAAGGCTCTTGAATGATCTGATTAAACAACTTTTAAAGATATAATGACCTCTCAGATAACAGGTTACTCAAGCTTCCGAATTCCTCTCTAGATTTTGCCATTCCTTTCATAGAACAACTCGTTCATTTGTATTCCAGTTCCCAGCCCACAAGTATACTAGATAGGAATTGAACATCATGTTAGTTGGACTTACTACATTAATTGATTAGCATTGAGTTCAATTTTGTTTTCTTTTTTGATATATTTGTATATATAACTTAATTAAATTGGTCTATATTTTAAAAGAAACATAAAATATGTTTCTATAATCAGATTATTTGAATTATAAAATAAGGATATACTATGTTAATTAGGACAAATTTAGAGTCAGTTCATGCATTTAGGTTCTTAGCATAACAATGTTGATTTACATTATGCACAGACCTAATTAAATGTAAGTGTGTGGCAAGAACTGCTATTTGGAATAGAGTCTGTGCAAAACAGCTCTTGTTCACATAGTAATTAACCTGAATCTGTGACTATGTTAGAATCCTCAAGAACTGAATTAATGAAAATCCCTCTCTGTGACAAACAGGAAAATATTTATTTTACATTTATGTAGCCTTTAACCTTAACCTTTTCATAAATGACACTTTTAAAAAGAAATGTCTTCCTACAGGAAAGACACTTTATTAAAAGACTTTATGAAATACAAATTTGATTCAAGTGAAATAGAATCTCACTTAATAAATTATTATGACATATGAAAGGTACAGTATTATGATTTTTTTTTCAAATGTATCTAAAAAAAAACTTCATGAAAGATATTCGACAATAATAAAATTAGAAAAATTGTGAAATGTGAATTATGTGATTTATTTAGAATGTTGTCTCCTCCCATTATCACAATAAATACAATTTTGCTAGAAAGAGAAATATAATGCAGCTGTATTCAGAGTTGTGGGGACATACAGTAGAACTCTGCATGCCAGTGTTGAAATGTAAGGACTCTCACTGGCTAGATAGGAAGTATACAAAGGCACTGCCATCAAATCCACTATCACAGAATTTAGTCTTCCAGTCTTTTGTCTGATAATCATGAAGTGTGGCACATTTACAGTCATGTCAAAACATGTCCAAATAATGATGCTGAGAATTAAACCTGGGTGTATGCCAATCAATTACTCACACAATTAGGCAGAAGGCAGTGCAACATTTCTCTCATGCTGCTTGGATGAGGAAGGAGAGTCTCTGTATAAAGGTTATGTTACACCAGTGTGCTGTGCTAATGTTGCTGCCTGTCTCCAGTTACAAACCCCTCTGTAGTGTTCATATTAGTTGAATGTGAGCCTTACAAAGATATGTTGTCCCTGAACCATGTTAGTACAAGATTCTTTGTGTATTAAGGGATTATCTGTCATAGTCAGATCCTAAACTGTGGTAAATGCATGAAATATTTAATGCTAATGTTATTAATTTATTGTTCAAATTCCCTAATTTTAGATAATTCTAAATGTAGTTTCTTGCACAATTTTGTGTTGATCATCTGGACTTGTAAAATCTATTTGATTCAACAACAAAAACATTTTTAACTGGGATATTTCTAACATTGGAAGGTCTTCATGCCATGAAGTCAAATTAAAATAAAGTAAATTTAAAACTGGCGTCAAATCGGGCTCCAGGGACCATCAACATTCTGGTAACAAATCTAGATCCTTACTGTATCTTATTTAAGAGTCCAGATTAAACAACCTTGCTAACCTGCCTGGTGCACATTGGGGCAACTACAAGGATGGATGATATCCATCCCCTCCAAAAAACGAGACTCTATAAATTACCTAGGAAATCCACTGTCTTTCCAATTGAGTGTGTAGAATTTTGCTCTTTGCTTGTAAACATGCTCAAAGTAAAGGGCAGAATGTGCAGCATTTCCACATGGCCTTATCAGCCTGCTTAACTTATCTTTTGTATAAAAAACTTATCAACAAACACAACTTTCAGGGATATTTCTGGATATTTTTGCTTATGTATAGTATTGAATACTGTATTCAGTATACAAAATTGAATACAGCACTTTGCTTGGTGACACAACTTTTAAAACTTTGGACTTTAGTAATACCAAAAAATATAGAATACGAATTCTAAACGGAAAAACTAAAAACAAGTTTGTGTTGTGGGGGAGTTAAACAGGGCATTTACGGTAGTTTTCAGGAAGGCTAGTAAAACTACTTCATTACTTACTGAGAAGGTTTGGAGCACTGGATATTGTTTTGCAGCATTTCCATATGTGTCCTTATGGCAAAGGGAGAATAAAAATCGAGCAGCATATTAGGAACACCCCTGTGATCAAAGCGTGTTCCTAATATTTTATTCAGGTTAATTAACTTCACTGTAAATCATTAGGACCACCATATTAAAGAATAAAGATTCACTAAAGAATGACTAGGCCATTCCCAGGGAGATCATTAAGCCATTCTCCATGAATGGATCACAGCCTGAATACTGGAGCAGACACAGAAAAGAAAGAAAAGGAAAGAAAACAGAGAAGAGGGGAGAACAGATCTCTTCACTCATCTTATTATCATTCATCAACCACAAAGCTGTAATTGAGAGAGCTACTTTTTATAATCAGAGTGGGAACCCCATTCTGATTACCAGAACCAGGTAATCTGAACACCATAAAGAATACCAGCCTAAGCATGAAAAAAGAGAGATCACTGCCTTATTTATTTGATAAAATTTCGTTTTCTTACATTGAGGAATCCTCTGGTAAAAATGTAACTCCTAGCATTAAAGTGACCTGTTGTTAGAATGTTTATTCCCATTCACTTGTAGAAATCCATGCTTTAGAAAGGGATATGTATACATGTAGTACCCATATTTATTTGGATGCAGGTTTTCTCTGTTTGAACTTTATAAGGTGTTCGGTGCTGTATTTAAACAGTAGAAGCAGAATTCTGGATTTGTCTAGGTCACAATAAAAACATGAAAAAATAAAACTACTGTATTCATAACTTTGGCATATACTTGGTCCTTTAAAAATACAATGACTCCAGGGTTCAAGCAGTAAAGTTGTTTGTTCAGGCAAAGATAAAACCTAAACACTTCAGATATCACTACCTCAAGTTTGAGCTATGTCACTAGGATTGCCCAGAATACCACATTGGCTGAGCTCTGCAAGGTTGGCTTTGCTTGGCTCTGTTTGTTACACATAACTTACTCCTGAGACATCCAGGGCTCCAGCAGTCTAGCAGCATTGCCAGAGAGAGCTGCATTACTCCTCCAATCGATTCTAACATTGCTGTGGGCACTGCAGATCTTGTAGTGTAAAACATAACTGATGTCTCTGACAATGCATATTTTAGAACAAAGCATTACACAGTTTCCTTCTGTGCTTCTTCAAGTGTCATCGCAGGAACCACTTAATTTGTCACTTCCAAGTTGAGGGGGGTAGAAAAAGAAAAGCAGCCAGTAATCCCAAATTTAAGATATATGATGTCTATCAGCTGTCCAAAAAATACTTGATCCATGCAAATATACCACTGAATACTATGTGACCCACGTCAAGACATTTATAAAAGGTAGATAGATAGATAATACTTTATTAATCCCATAGGGAAATTGATTACAGCAGTCCAGCCCAAGACAAGAAAAACAGACATCAGAATAGTTATAAAACAAAAGACAAACAAGATAAATAAAAATAAATACATAGGTGTGTGCAAAATGTGCTGATCATAGTCACTGTAAAAACAATAAAATATGTGCAAAGTGTGCATAGGTTTATACAGACTGATTGTCCAAAAAGTACAATGGAGTAAACATGCTGTCCATAGAGGAGCAAATGAAGGGCTAAAAGTCCTAGCCAAGGGCATCGTTATACACCCTGATAGCCGCCGGGAGGAAAGACCTGTGGAAACGTTCCCTTGAACACCGTAGCTGGAGCAGTCTGTTGCTAAATGTGCTCCGCTGCCCAGTAACAGTCCAATGAAGCGGATGAGAGGTGTTGTTCATGATGGCTGTGAGCTTGGTCAGCATTCTCCTCTCAGCCACCACCTCCATGGGGTCAAGGCTCATCCCCAGCACAGTGCCAGCCTTCTTGATGAGTTTATTGAGCCTATTTGCATCTTTTGTCATGATGCTGCTGCCCCAGCACACCACAGAGTAGAAGATGGCCGCTGCCACCACTGATTCATAAAAATGTGTAGTAGTGTTCCACACACACCAAAGGACCTGAGTCTCCTAAGAAAATAGAGTTGGCTCTGACCCTTCTTGTACAGGGGTACAGTAAGTGAAAAAAATACTTATTATTTTTTAAGAACTATCTAATGATTATCTATCTGTTTGTGTTTGTCAGTGAGTAAGGAGAAAGGTATAATTTGGTACTGCAGTAAAATTTAAGAAGCGCTTTGATCTACATCTCTTCCATTTCAGATGGTTTCCTAAATACTGTTCATCAATTTCATTAAAATAAAAAAAAGATCTGACAGCAAATAACTCATGTGGCTCACAGAACCCCTAGGTCTCATTTACACAAAGATATCTAAGTACTGCATGCTTGTGATGAATAATGATCGACTGGCATAGCAAGGTTGAGCTAGTATTGTAGTTCTTTAGTGATCTGCATTTAGTATTAATAAGAAAAAGCAAAAGAAAGATGTTACTGCCATCTTGAGGTGAATATTTTTTTGGCTGATACTACTGTATTATTTTGGTATTCCCAGTGTATTGCCAGGTGCTCAGGGTAAAATTCACAGAGGATTCAATTTCCTCATGCCTTATTGCCTTTTGTCTGATATAGCAGCTGCCTAGGAAACCCTGTTCAAGACGATAGCAAAACAGCTCCTGTCAACTCTTTACACTTAGCAATTGTGCTTGTTTCCCAACTGGGTAAAGAGGTTCCTAAATCACTCTGGGTTACACATGTCATGAACAAAGAGAATAATGTAAACATTCTAACATACAGTATTAAGGGTTAATTAAATGTATTTTTTTTCATTCAACTGGCCGCATAAAACTGACTAAATAAATAGGGCTACATATTATGCATTTTATGCAATTAATTGTTTTTTATCATAGTTATTATTTATGGAACACATAATTTTGCATTATTTTGTTTGATCATTAAAACAAAAAAATGTTTTACAACTGTTGTAGATTTTCAAAAACATCTATCAAATCAGTTCAATTAAATATTAATAATTTCAATAAAAATACTAATGACTGCAGGGATTTTAGGTCGAATTTTTAAAAAACAACTTTTTACTTTTATTGATACAGTAGATAGTAGAGCCATTTCCTTTTCTGTTGGTTTGGACTTTATTACTGGGAATACATTGGCTGTTTGCACTGCTGCCTCATACAGTAGCTCATGGTTCTGTACTGGATACTCTTTGTGTGGAGTTTACACATTCCTGCCATTCCTGGGTTTTCTCCTAGTGCATCATTGTCCTTCAACCTCCCAGAAAAATTCAGACTAAGTTAAAATATGTCTCTAAATTGTCCTTGTGTACTTCTGTGTGTCATATGATGTGCATGTTTATTGAATCTTTTCTCTTTTTATTAAACATCTGTCTATTGCCAAACTTAACAACTTCATGATTTTTCTTTGTGCACTGCTGTTAGAGTACTGTACTCATACTATAAGGACTGAGCACTTTTTGTTCCTTTTTGTACTTGTCAAAATAAACACACAAAAATCTAATTTACAAGAGCTGAAGAAATTTAAATTAATTGAAGAGAAAAATCTTAGAAACCCATCTTGGTTCTGGCTCTCCCACAACTCTGTACTGGATAAAACAATGTACAAAATGGATTGATTGATAGAAAAAAAATATACGAATAGTATATAGGCAAAATTATTAATTAAAACAAACATTCACTGGCAACTAACATAATCCATTATTAATTTGACCCTGAAAAGTCTTTCCTTAGTAACCTTCCAATTTTGTATTACAAACTTTCAATGAATGCGCTACAATAATATTTCATTTTTTTCTTTGGCATTTTAACCTAATAACTAGTCAGTAATCAGATGGGAGACCTCCTGGGAAAAACTAAGGTTGCTGATGGGGACACTATACTGTAAAAATGCACTGTCCTTTGGATGAGACGTAAAACCGAGGTCCTGACTCTCTGTGGTCATTAAAAATCCCAGAGAATTTCTCAAAGGCATTTCTCGAAAAGAGTAGGGGTGTAACCCCAGCGTCCTGGCCAAATTTCCCATTGGCCCTTACCAATCATGGCCTCCTAATAATCCCCATCTATTAATTGGCTTCATTACTCTGTTCTCCTCCCCACTAAAGCTGATGTGTGGTGAGCGTTCTGGTGCGCTATGGCTGCCATCGCATCATCCAGGTGGAAGCTGCACATTGGTAGTGATTGGTGTTTACACTGTTCTTTTAACTGAATGTCATACTGCTTAAACCACTTTGTACCTCTCCGTATTTCAGCTTTTTGTATATATAGTACATACATAGAAAGGCTGCAATCGAAAGATTGAACATTTCACAATTAAGAAATTTTGAAGAGCTTATTGATAAAAGAAAACTGTGTTCAGAGGTAGGTCCAAATGGTATTTTTTATTTTCTTTTGTATCTATATTTCTCACCACAACAACCTGGCTTGTTGAATTCTTATCTAATACATTTTCATCTTATCTTTGAATTGCATGCATAAAACCTGTTACAGAAATTGGAAGGATTTTCTGTTTTCTAGTATTGTTGACATTTCTGTGTGGTTCTCTAATTGTCTGTTAGTTGCTTCATGCTTAAATCAGAGAATCAGACATTCTCTTCATTCTGTTGTTTCCTCTTTACCCACAGTCAATAGTCTTGGTGCTACCCACGATTCTTTCATTTCCTACCTGCTGCTATTTGTTTCGTAACAGCATCTGGTTCACTGATGAGCACTGCAGAGCTGTGTTGCGAGCTGTATTCCCCTTGGTATCTCAATGACAAAGAGCTTCTTTGGTGGCATCTAAGAAATAGAACCTGAAATGGACTAATTAATTGGAAGATTGGGTGCCTGATTGGTATAAAGATGGTTTAATTGAAAAGTGGTCTAACTCAGTCCTCAGACCCATAGAGGAGCATGATTGCTTGTGAGAATGTCATGGTATCCCTGGGCAACTGAGGGCTGGGAGCTGCTGCCAGCCCAAGCATTACATTAAATATATATTTGACTCATCTGTTTATGAAGGAATAAATCAAAAACATGTCTCAATCTAAGCAAAGTATTAGGACAGAAAAATAATGGGACAGAAGAGGCACAGGTAACACATGTTAGAAGGACTTACAACAGAAGCAATAGATAGACAAATATCCTGGTCCTGATGATATTCTACAAAGTGTCCTGCAGGAAACAAAAGAGGTCATCCATAATCTAAAAAAAAAATTTTCCAACAGTTCTCAAAATAGGAAGAAATATACATTTATTGGAAATTTGCTTCTGTCACAGTTAATGATGACCAAACCAAGTATTGCTAAGTAGATTAAGAAAAGAAATGTCTTGGTTAAATAAATTTAAGTGTCCTTTAAATAACAACCATGATTACTATTTAAGAATATGATACATTGTATGTAGATTTTCTGAAAGCTTTTCATAGAATTATTCATATAAAATCTCAAAACTGCTGGCAGAAGGCATTCACAGTAATTAATGTATTTAAATTGAGAACTTGTTAACAAACATGAAATAGAGCAGATTTGGGATGAATGGTGGTGATTCCATTAGAGGGATACCACAGGGATCTGTATTAGGACTGCCTTTAATTTTATCAATTATTTCAATTCAACTATAGTTAGTACACCAGACAAGTACAATCAATTTTCAGAATTAAATAGAAATAATTGGAGAATGGTACATCCATGTAGAAGAAACATGAACTAAATATATAATATTGAAAACACTCAGCTGTGAAACAAGCTTCTCAACTATGTTGTGGAAACTGATATTAGCAACAGACATAGGATGGAGTGAATGGTACATTTGCAGCTTTTGGCTGAACTACTGTACATTCTACAGAAAGCCATGAGGAATGACATATTGTATTGGCCTCAGTCACCAGACCAATTAGTGGAAGTCAATTAGTTGCATGACATTTAAAACAGGAAGCAATTTCAGCAGTTGATCTGCGGGCTGTGAAGAGAGCTGATCCTCTGTTATAAAGTCTATGCAGCAGAGGGGGAGAAGGAAGTGTCCATCTGTCGCACTTAATGTGGAATTATGTAAATTCTGCATTTCTGTTACTATGGGGAGAGTTTCAGAGAGAGACTTAATTATGGAAGAGTTTTTTTCATAAATCTTAGATAGAAACTTGAAGTCGTGTTTTGATGTCAGAAAGCAGGTTACCTAACTGGCTATTATAGTGATTAAAAAATATGTAGATACAGTTCATAGAGGAAGTTAGGTATTTGATATTGTGGTTTGTTTTTTTTCTCCTTAACTGTGGTATGCCCAATCCTTGTCTGAAGACACTCACATCCTGCCGTTGCCAAGGGTGACCTGAACATTCACAGGAGCCCTAAGCCTTCCTGCGACCATGTCCAAGCAGGTTTGGGATGCCTCTCTATTAGACTGTGTGCCTTCCAATTAGATAGCCAATGTACAGTAGTTCTCAATCAGCTCATTAGGCTGCTGGTTGTCTGATGTGGCTTTCTACGCTATTCAGCGGTCCAACATTTAAGCTTCCTAAGCGACTTCTGGGCTTCATCTAGGCAAACTTAAAAGCCTTTTTCCCGCACTTTTAAGAGCACTGATCCAGCAGATGCTCACCTTCATCTCAGCTAGCAATCGCCAGCCTCCCAAGACTCAGTCCACTGGTTTCTTCCTTTTTTCTCCAGGTGGTTTCACTGTCTTTTTCCAGATGTGCCTTTATTCCAGCTTTTCCATTGCCGCAAGCCAGGCAGCTTTTTTCCACTGGACTTCAGCCCTTTTCTGCAGACAGCTCTCATCCAGCTATCTCATCACTCCTGTCACCTACTTCATTCAGCCTGCCTGCTTCCTGTATGTCTCCTCATATCATGCAGGTACACCCTCTCAGAGCCTTTCTGAAAAAACCTGAAGACCCCCCTGAGTCCTGCTTCCGGGTTTCGGCCTGTCATCTTGCTGTGGTTTTACAGTGGTGGCAGCATAACACGCTATAAATAAAGAGCACTGCTTTTTACTTGAGATCCACCTATTTAAAAATCGCAATATTGCACCCCACTCCCAGGTACACCACAGTACTTATTTAGTATTTTTCACCATATTTAGTCTTTAAATAGCTTCACAATCCACAGTAAAAAAAAAACACTTTTTATAAATACTAAAGCTATTATTTTATATGTCTCATTAGATTCACATAAAGATAAAAGAGAAAGTTACGGATTTAAAAAATATAATTATTAGAAAGACATATATGTTTTAATTAAAAATTGCAAAAATATACTCAGACTTAATCTACTTGGTCTAATACAAAAGCTAACAGAAGATCCTCTTAAAGATCCCATTATGACTAGAACACTAGAATATAAGAGGAAAGTATATGAGTGTTCCGATCCTGAAAGGCATTGGCAAAGTCAATCCAATTGACTTTTTTAGTGTCAACAGCCACAAAACAAACCTGAGAGCTACAAGGAAGTGCTGACAAGAGCAGATACTTATTTACCCAAGAGTTGTGCATTCTTTACCATTTATCCACTATAGACCAGTAACTACAGTCAACAATGAGAGCAGAGCTAAGGAAGGACACCTGCTATGTGGCTCCATAATATCCAGAGAGTTATAAATTTAAAAGTGATTCAGGTCAGACTGGGGAGTTGTTTAGTCTGTTGTTTGAAACTACCCATCGATTAGAATAGTTACTAAAACAGATTTGGATTATGGCATGGCTTAATAGGTCACACGTAGTGAGGTCCAAAAAATGGTACTGAGAATCTCTAACCACTTATACTATACCTATTCATTTTAAGTGGGAAGTACAATTAGGCATAGACCTTGGGTGAAATGTGCCCAAACAAAGTAACAAGGTAGGAGGCTAAGAAGGTTTTAGAGAACAGACAATATTGTGGGGCTCTTACATTGTCCAACTGGTCAGTTTTCATTCTTTTCTATAAGAGGCATGCTATTCATTATTTTAAATTGGTTAGAGAATTCTTGTTACTTCTCTGTTTATACAGCACAACCCATTGTTTTATTTATGTTTCCTCTCTTTATCCACTTTCTCTCAATTTTCTCAAAGCAGTACAGGTTAGATTAAAATAATTTACAGACAAAACTATTTTTATTAAATGAGAATTAAGAACAGATTCAAATGTTTCCACTATTTTTTTTTTTGTCTGAGTTTCTATTTTTTTTGTATTTTTCTTACTAGAAGCACTATTATTGTAACAATTATTTCTATGTTGATGGCTGTTCTTCCTGAGGGTAAGATGATTGAAATGTTGCATATATTTTATTTGCATTATTGTATTTATTTTTAGTGTTTGATAATTTTGTTTGTCAGTTGTAAAAATGCCAGAAAATGACTTATAAAAACCCCACCTCATGTTTTCCCTAATAGAGCTTAATGCTATTTATATCTATGAGTGCATAATTCACCAGTAACAAGTTCCTTTCATGTGCCCATAGAGATAAAAAATTAAACATCAACAGTTAAATATTCACAGATGATCTGCCCTAACCTTCTTGTCCTTAAAGCAATCCTTTGGTAAGGGATTGCTGGCTGAACAGTGTCCCCTCCGGGCTAGTACATTACTGAATATTACAAATTGGACACAGCAGTTAAACAGTTTTCCTATAATTGCTCATTGGTACTGCAATTAAAGAGAATATGAAATGGAAGTTTCAATTCCCTTATTTAATTTGACTAACTCTTATCTTGAGGTCATTTTTATATTAGTTAGATGAAACACAGACACAATTTGTAACCTAGGGGTCTCAAACTGAATTCTTGGAGAACTTCGTATCTTCTAATTTTTGTTCCAACCTGAGCAGGCAATTAAAGTGATTAGATTAGATAATTACTGGATTTTTCTTAAGGTCATATACAATATTATATTGCTCAAATGTTATTTTTATTAAAGGTACAGTTACCTACAGAACAACCATGGAGATTAATTAGAAATATTAAAATTAGTGAATCATTGAATTTAATAATTATGTAATTGGTAATTACTTATAATAACTATGCAACTGAGAGGTGTTAGTGGGGCCAGTAGGGGATGCTCACCCTGCAGTCTTTGTTGGTCCTAATACCTTGTTATAGTGACGGGGACCCTGTACTATAAAAAAAAAAGGTAGCATCCTTTGGATGAGATGCAAAACTGCGGTCCTGACTCTCTGTGGTCATTAAAAATCCCAGAGAATTTCTCAAAAAGAGTAGAGGTGTAACATCTGCCTCCTCGCCAAATTTCCCATTGACCTTTACCAATCATAGCTTCCTAATAATCCCTATCTATGAATTGGCTTCATCACTCTGTTCAGGTGGATGCTGCACATTGGTGGTGGTGGAAGGGAGTCCCTATTACCTGTAAAGCACTTTGTGTCCAGTGTCCAGAAATGTGCTATGTAAGTATAAGCAATTATAAATTATTATTATACCATTAGGTTCCAATTTTGTCTCATCTGACTACTATCCATTGTGCCACGTTTTCTGTATCACTAAATGCTTTACTATAAATGATATGCATAATATGAAACAGATTTGCCAAACTGTTATATAGGCCAGCATTGTGGAGTGTTTTGTGAAATCATGGACTATTTTCTCCATTCCCAGACATCACTGGCTTCCCTAACCTCCTAAGCATCCCTTTGTTTACCTTGACTGGTTGCTCTGAGCGAAACAATACACCTTCCACTTCTTAATGACTGACTTCACCATGTTTAAAGAAATATGCAGCAATGCAACACAGTAATCCCTTGCCAACCACGAGGGTTATGTTTCTAAAAACAGTCGAGGTAGGTAAATTTGGAAAATCCACCAAACATTTTTTTCACCTATAATAAAAAAATACAATAACATTGTATTGTTGTTTTGAAAGCTTCTTAGTCATTATAGTTGAATCTCATCTTGAAATTCAATACCCAATTGAGAAACCTTACCATGTATTTATTTGGATATATCATGAGCCACTATTACTTCACACAAACAGATGCCAGTCAAATATGATTGCTACTTGTCAAAGTAAAACTGGCAGAAAAGTGTGCACCTTAACTCATTGGGGTAATTGCAATGAACGTTTGTATTTAGTAAACAGCTGCATACTAAGTTGTGGACTAATTAACACGGTACCACTGTACACAGAGATCATCTCCAGCTCTGAGCTCAATTACAATGAAAAACATGCAGAAGAAATTTGGAGACCAGCAGAATTTGGTCTTAATACAGTGCTGAGGGCTCAGCACTGTTGTTGTTCTAATTCCTCAATATCCCTGAATTCCTCCGAGAACCACAAGTGTAGAGACATCACAGTAAAAAATTCAAACACATCTATTGAAGTAACACTTGGAAGTGACAGGACACATTGAAGACTTACACTCCATTTAAATATGTAAATATGTATTTCCTTTATTTCAGTTGTTTTCATTCCTTGGGACATCTGAATTAGTTATAACAACAACAGTAAGAAGAAGAATAAAGGTAAAGATAGAGATTAAATTGTAATTAAAATAACATATATTAATAAACTTTATTGTGATAAAAGTGGTACAATTGTAAAGCAATTTTAGTTAAATATTAAAATAATCTTCCAAGCGATGAATGGATAATTTCATTACTGTAGTGATGATATTATTTCCACTATATCTGGCAACATTCTAATGTGATCCAGTGCTCAGCTTAGTACATTACTATGCTGCTTAAACCATATGAAGAGATAGTTTAAGTTAGTCACACACTTTAGTAACCTCTATAGGGCAGCAGCTATTACTTTGGGTTCATTGCAATTTAGAACAGGTTTAGTACGATGCTGCAGACTAAATTCAGTAACCATGTTTCATTTGGTTTTAAGGTAGTGCACTACTTTAGAATGAAGCTGGATGCTAACCACAGGTTGTACTTGTCACGCCCTCTGCAGCCAGAGGGCTCTCCTTCTCTGTCTGGTCTCTTGTTTCCGGTGCTTTGCTGTCCTTCCGGTGTTTCTCTTTCTCTGGGGCTATATATTTCTGGGTCTTTCATCTACCTTCGCTCAGCATTGACGTTCGGATGTCCTGAAACCCGCCTAGCACCAGGTCACCCCACGTCCGCTACCTGATGGCATAGGTTTCTATACGGCATTTCCTGAACAGCTGAGCCCGGGCTAACCCCTGTCTCGCCGCTATGCATAGGGTCTTTTACGCTCTCCTGCCATTCCATAGTTCATCCTTTCCGACATCCGTGACAGTACTCCAGTTAGTATACTGCTTTCAGTTTGCAATTGACCCATTCATAGCAATACTATAATAAGTGAGTACTTATGCAATGAACATTTTAATTTTTTTCCTTTGCAGAAAGGCTTAACAAGTTTTAACAAGTTTCATCCTTAAAAGTGTGCAGATTGAGATTCAAATTTTAATGTGTGTTTGATGTGTGAACATCATTTTCAATTCAATTAAATAGTACATAATCAAAAGAAAATATTTTTTGCAACACACTATACTGGTGTAGTCAAAGACTAGTTATAATTTGTTTCTTATCCAAACAAAATACCGTTAAAAAATCTATCTAAAATAATAACCAAATAAGGTATATGAATGATAAACATTCCTTTTATAAGCCAATTATCTTTGTTTTACCATTGTTAACAACTATAGTGTATGTTTTGCACAGGGTGAGCTTTCACTAAAACATGAAATATAAAAATAGAATCCTGGACATGTATTTGCTGAATAACAAACGTTTACTGAACTTTGGCACTTGTTCTGCTTTGTACTGATTAAAGAATAAATCAGTGTCTAGAAAGAACTGTAATTTCTGTGTTAATGGCTCCCCCGCTACAAAATCAGCATTCATTTTTTCACTACTTTTATGATAAATACCCAATGTTTCACTGAGGGAAACAGTTGTTTAATTGATGGTTTTATAAGAAAGGATTTCTGTGGAAATCAGTGGGGAGTAAATGTTGTCTACAGAGTTTAAATGGCATCAGAATAGCAGCTTGCGAAAAGCAACAAAGAGAGAAGATTCAGGATTGAGTGTACAAGCTGTTTTAGTCTACAGAAGCTAAGAAGGCTTTATATTGCAGTCAGCCAGTATTAAAATGTCAGCAACAAATATGTTTCAACAAGAAACAATGTGTATTATTAGGAAACTTTCATTCATAGCAATCTGTGTAAAGATACTCAAGCACACAAGGACAATGAACTATAAAAATGTTAAGTAAAAATAACTTATCATTTCCAGCCTGTTTCCTTCTGTTTCCTTGTAAGAAAACATACATACATACATCATTTGGATAATGCATTTCTTGAAAGAAGCCATGGTATCATGTTTGAGCAGCTTGTTCCATAATTCCACAAACGTTTATATAAAAATAGACTCAAGTCTTTAGTTTTAGATGGATTCCCTGTTTCCATTTGTGTCTCCTGGTTCATGCTTCACTGTTGCCTCTGAATAAGTACATAGGATTAACTTTGACAATGTCTTTGAGGATTTGGCATAGTCATATCAGTTTCCACATTCTCATCTCTGCTAAAGACTCATTTCATTTAGCCTGTCAGTGTAGGACATTCCTTTGAACCAAGAAAAGCATTTAGTTGCTTTTTTGTAATATAGTGACCAAAACGGATACTAGTGTGTTATAATATTTTGAATTATTTTCCATACTTATATGGTTGTTTGTTGGTTTTCTAAACCAACACAAGTTTATCTTTTAGACTAACACCTTCCAATCAAACAACTAAGATCTGGACATGGCTAATGAGAATTAAAAATAAACTAGTCCACATAGCAGGATACAGTTTATGGGGGGAAATGGTTTACACTTGATACAAAAAAAACTACAGCCTCAGGTAAAAATAAAAGACTTTTCAGGTGTAAACAGCTGAGTAGATTAGTGCAAAGGGGAGAAAGGAGAGAGAACACAAATTTTTATCATTGTCTGTATTGCCATTTTTTACGGTCTTTATTAAGCCTTTATTTTATTTTGGATGAACCAGAATTTATTGTCTGTAAATGATTGTGTGCCTCATGTACAGATATATAAATTCATAGTGTATAACTCTGAGATAAAATTAGATTCACACATCTTTGGCAACATGTTAATCATTCAACCAAATTACTTTATTATGATGTCTTATTAAATGGTCCATTAAATTGGTGAGTGTATTGCAAACTGTTTTTGCAGAAGCACTAACATATATATCCATTGTATTATTTATGTTTTTGATGGTGAGGTTCCAGTTTTTGACTCTATTTGAATAACTAAGAGAACTCTCAGTGTAGATAGAGAAGCTGTGACATTGATGTATGAGTCTGATGATGCATTGTGTGCTATAAAAAACACGTGATACCTTCTTCATCATTTGTCCCTTTGTCCATATGTTACAAAAAATCATTAATATTAATATTAATGCTTTTATCTTATAACGCTTGTTTTTCAACAAGTAACAATAGCTTAATTAAAACAGAGATAAACATTTCTTCTTCATTTACAGTAACTGAGTGCTGAATGATCTATTCTGTTTTGCAATTTTCTGTTTGTCAGATTTGTTGTATGTCACAAACCTGAGCAAGATGAGCTTTATATTTAATATATATTCTTAATTAGAGGGTGTCAAGGATGGCGTTAGGAGCACCTGGTTGGACCCTATGTGGCGCTGAGACTGTAGGTAGCTAGTGATTTGCGTCCAAAGGCAAAAGGCATAGTCGAGTTAGAAGAGCTAGGTCGGTATCACAAGAGGCAGGTCAAGAGTATCCAAATCCAAAACGAAAGGTGAGACTAAGTTGAAGCAGGAGGAAAACAAGGTCGGGTAGCCAGAAATCAGGTCGAGAGTAGTATACTTGCAAAAGAGAAAGCCATGGGTTATTCTCAATAGTGAGCGGGTAGGGTATAAATAGGGAAGAGCTTGAGGAATGACAATTGATTAATTAGTGCGTGAAAGTCTATGGTGAAAGGTGCTCGTAGGAATGCAGTTCATGACAGGGGGCATTTATTTTGATTTTTTCTAAAACCAAAAATGAGAAGACAATGATATTTCCCCTAAAGTGAAAAACAATATTGATCAGCAGCTGGCCTGGTATTTTATTATCTCTAGTATAATGTATTTACTTATAGCATGTGCAATAATTAAAAGTCCCTTTTTTAAATATTTATCATTTTAAATAAAATAAACCTAATATCCTGATGTCACCAATGTCATCTCTGTAACAAAGCGATAGCAGGTTGAGCCTTGGCGAACACCAGTAAAAATCGATGCCTCGTTTGCGGGGACAGAGGCACTGGTGTGAGGCTAGTGAAAACCAAAAAAAAAAAAAGAAAAAACTAAAAGCAAAAAGAAAAATGTGCTGCTTTGCACATCGGTGTCCAGCCTTTTTCCCCCTCTGGAGGGGAAAATTCAAATTTTAGTAACAATTCAAAGCTTTAGCAAACAAACTACTACAAAACAAAACCAGAGAGTATGGAATAAAGAAATAAAAAAATAGTATAAGAGAGAAAAGGAAGAGGAGCATATTTTTATAGCACTACTGGTTGCAATACCTCGCACAGCTATGAGACTGGAGTCTCTTTATGGATCATTTCCAGTTTTAAATAATATCATTGTTTTAATCCTGTATCTGTGAGAAGAGTGGCACAGCCTTCTTACATTACAGCAATATTAAGTGGCTTGCCAGACAGGTGTGCTGGACTAAGCTATCTGCTTCTAATTTTGTTACACTTCTGCTTTTGGGAAAACCTTTAAAAAATGGTATTGAGAAAGGTACAATTGATGTTTCCAAAATTGCTGAGAGGGTTTCAGAAATATATGATTAAAATGGGAGCAACTTGTCACATATTCAATATATTTGAAAAAGCATAGCAGGTTCTCAGTTATATTGATCACAGATGGGGTAAATAGGTCAATAGGGTTGAAAGGCTAAGGTATAGGTTAGCTGATGTGGTTTTTGACAGATTTAAACCATGTATAATTTTGAATTGTATTAGCCTATGCTTGGCATAGAATGATGAGAAATACACTCACTGTACAATAGACTGTCACACTTTATCAGAGAGTTCATGATCTATATCCTGCTCCCAGGCTTTTTTTATTGAGGAAGAAATGGATAATGCCAAGGGAAAATAATGCAATATAGTTTCGATAAAATTGTACACCTGCAAGGATTAAGGTGAAGCACAGAATCAATCCAGGATTCAGCTGGGGTGGAAAATCAAGGTCTTATTTCAAGTGAAGTAAAAATATGAAAATGACAGAAAAATGTGGTAAATTAAATTTTGTCAGAAATGTTCAAAATGCAACAAATGTAACTTCAGCTATACGTCTTTAAGGTAAGATTCCTCTATACCAACAAATGTTGAAGGCCTCACCTATAAGACAGGGAGGAAATAGGTGATTGCTTTTAGTTGGCAAAAATATTGATTGTCATATTATCATTACTGCATTGTGTTGCAGTGGGTAGTATTGCAGCTGCTCAGCACTGGGGTTTTGGGTTAATTTCCTCTGATGTTATCTGTGTGGAGTTTGGATGTTCTTCTTGTGTTTGCATGGGTTTTCACCCAATTTCCTGTTATAGTCCAAAAACAATCTTTGAAGTGTCATGCTCACCTACTGTCACATTACTCCTGTTTCCCTACACTGGCGGCCACGGAAACTAATCACATGAGGACACAGAGAACCTATTTATTGGTGTATTGATGCTTACGCAGAGAACCTATTTATTGGTGTATTTATGCTTACACCAGTCCCGGTGTGAGCATAAATACAGGACCTGAGAGAGCTTGTGGCTCTGTCATTGCGTTTCAACACCAAGCCCCTAGAGCTTTGTTTTTGTGTTTCCTTTGCTTGTTTCCAAGTTATGCTTTGTTGGTACACTGACCTTTGCTTGTTTATTACCCTGATCATCCCTCAGCTTTGTTTGTTTGCTATTTGTTCCTCAGCTCTGAACTCTTGCTTATTCCCTTGACTTGTCCCTCAGATTACCCACAGCTTGTTATTTCCTAGTGTCTTCTCAGCTTTCAAGCTGGACTGAAACTTGATCACGTCATTAAGATTCACCCTCACTGCAGACTGAGCCTTCCTAGCTAGCCACATGGTTTCCTTCATGGCACCATGTCTGTTCGTGTGTGTGATTACTCAGCTCACCTATCAGCATGCAGCCTGCTTCTCATCCCCAGAGTGCACATTCCCACTCTTTCAGTAACATACAGCTCTGGGGATTCCCTGCATGCTGCTTACAGGATTCCCAGCCTCGCTTCCGGATTCTCTCACGTTACTGGATTGCGCTACAAGCAGCATTTCATTACATGTCAGTAACATGTCTGGAAGGATGTCATTACAGTAAGTTAGTTGGCTTCTAGGAAAATTGGCCCTGATACCTGGTATGAGTGTGTGTGTCTGTGTTTGCGCCTGCATGTGCTCTGTGATGGAATGCTATCCTATCCAGGGAGTATAATGCCTTGGGCATATTGCTTGCTGGAACAGGGTCTGGCACACCTGCAACCCTGAATTGGATAAATCAATTACAAAATGGATGGATGGATAAAACAGGTAATGAAACAAAAAAGAAAGTCAAACTCAAAAAGATAAATAGTTTAATATTCACGGTCCAATCAACTATTAAGCCCTTTTCCTTCACTTTCCTAAGATAATAGAAGGTGAAACTGTTTCTCTTATGTGTGATATTTCACTTCCAATTCATTTTTTTTTACTTTGGAGAAATTTCTCTCATATTATAAAGACATATTATGTATTTATTTACATATAATAGGCAGAGTGGGGAGCAAAGAAATTCTAAAATGTATTTACTGCAGTTCATAGAAATCTAAATGTATGGTTCCTTGGGAGGTATGTGAAGGCTGCAGCCACTCAAAGACAAGTTTTTAAAAAATATTATAGTAGGGAACTGCATCAGCATGAAAATGTAGAATTGCCCCCCAAAATAATTGTATTTTACTGAATTGTTTCAATGTTATACATTTGTTTCCTTGATTTACTCTTCTACACAATTATGAACTACTGTGTAGGTTTTTTAATGATAATTGAATGTTACAGGAAAAATGTTAATTTAATGCCTTTTATTTTATCATGTTTCGTTCATAGTTTGTTGAAACAAGAGGCTATTAGCATTTTCGTCATGTATGTACAGTGCTTTATGTTGTAATGACCTTGGTATAAACTGTAATTACATTTGCAAAATGTTCCAATTACAAACATGACAGCATGGCACTTTAAAAAGCATTACATTTGCAATGTTTTTTTTTAACAGGGTGACAGTATGCATTTAGTTGTACCATTGTGTTACGCATAATTACATTCTTTTTTTATTCTTACTATATGGTATAAGGTTATCACTTTAAAGTATCGTACACTCCTTAAAAAGTTTAATTACAATTAACATAGTTTATAATTTAAGTAAACAACTTTTCTTGTTATATTAAGATATTAATTAGTCAGTTCAGAATATTGGAGATTCACTGGATTTTCAGTGACAGCTCTGAAAGTGCTCTATATGTGCACAATAGTTATTTTAAAGCATTTACAGTACATACTGTAAGAAGAAAAAGATAGTATAGAATATGGTGTAGAAAGTTTTAAATGTCAATGCATTGTTTAACGAATGAATGTAACAGGGGCTATTCATACTATATACTGTATAAATTGAAATACAGGACTGTATAGATGCTATGAAGACTGCAAATCAGAACTCAAATACCCAAATATGTCTACTTTTAGTTAACAGTAAATAAGTAAAGCTGATTAATCCTTGTAAGGGTTGCAGGAACCTACAGCCTCTCTCAGAAGAATGAGGCACAAGGTAGGATTAAACCCCGGATTGGACACTAATTCATTGTGTGGCACACACACAAGCACAATTTACAGATACAGTTCACTGAACCAGTGTGTCTTTGGGAGAAACCAATCTGGAGAAAACACACATGAACATGTGTTCAACATAAAAGCTCCACACAGCAGGTATTCCTGATCAAAGCAAGGACAACAGCTGGGAGCCAGCAGAAGGGTTAACCATGATGCACCCATTAACATTTTTTGTTTTTGTTTTTTTGGCTTCTGGGAAGAAGGACTTTGGAAAAAACAGCAGCAGGTTATTAATCCTCTTTCTGTTAAACACAAATATTGTTTCATATATTAATATTAGGTTTCCAATAATTCCCACAGCAAGATTTTTTTATATTATTTTCTTTTTAAACGGTCCCAGAAGAACCTTAGTCTAAGGTCTCTTGCGCCTTGGTCTATCATACATCCATCTTCTAACCATTTGTCAAGTACAGGATGATGTGGAGCCAGAGCCTATCCAGGTAAGCAACAGGTGCAAGGCAGGATACACCCTGAACAGGAAGCCAGTCTATCGCAAGACACATAGACAGACACAAACATGCTCACACTCACACCAGGGCCAAATTGTTCACAATATCTAAAATGTGTGTGTTTAAATGAGACAATTATTGTGTTTAAACACAATAGTTAATTTGTGAACACTGCTTAAAGGGTGGAGGGGTGGCATTGTGGCTAAGGACCTGTGCCTGTGGCTAGAAGGTTGTTAGTCTGAATCCTGCAGCTTTCAGAGGAATCCTACTCTGTTGGGCCCCTGAGCAAGGCCCTTAACCCCAGATGCTCCAGAGGCACTGTATAAATGGCTGACCCTGTGCTCTGACCCTAAGCTTCTTTGTGTGTCTCACAGACATCAAGTTGTGGTAGGTGAAAAGACAAATTCCTAATAAAAGAAATTGTAAATGACTAATAAAGTGATCTTCTCTATGTTGCCAACTATATTATTATATTGCATTACATATGCAATAATATTGTTCCATGCAAAGTTGCATTGACTTTAACAACAATAGAATATCATCACACTCCTCTTTTTGGGAAATCATCCAAAGGAGCATGTGTACTGGCTTTCATATACAAGAAGTACAACTCCATGTCAGTGAGCATTCCTGGGTTAAACACGTGTTATTTTTGCAGTTTCTGTGACAAGTAGAAATGACGTGGCTTTCCAAAAATATGTTATACTTAATGTGAAACTGCAGAAACCCCAAGATTTTTGCTACTCTTTATTACGTGCTAATTTTATAATTAATTCAAAAGAGAAGAACAAACTGATGGAGACATACAAAATTAGATGTTAAACATTTGAAGTGATGTATGGGGTTTAAAAATGTAAACTCATGTTGTTGTATCAGCATCTCCAGTTTTGCCTTATGCTAATGATATGTTAAGTTCTTCTAGAATTATTTTCCAACTGCTGTGTTTAAGGGAGAGAACCCTTCTTTATTAGCATTATTAGCATTGTACACACAGGCCTACAAGACATTTTAATGTCAGGCCTAATAAATGTTATACTACAGTACATTGTTGAGAAGTGATATGATGTAAACTGGTGTCCCATGTTAGGATTTATTGCATCATTTACTTCTTCCTGGGTTAGGGGTATGTAGAGGAGAAATGGCCTGAGCTTTACTGTCATCAGAAAGTAACCTAATGGGACAATTAGCTTTGGAATTTGGAAAACTGTTACACTTAGTGCCAGTAAAAAAAAACACACTGAGCATTTTGGCTTGGAAAAAGATACAATAAAATTAAGATTTAAACAGTTCAGTGTCTCACATTTAGTTTAGACTCTTGAACATACAATCATGGACTAAGAAAATTTCCTGAAGACAAATTTCAAAGTAAGTTTGAAGACTAGATTCATCAAGTAATGATAATAGCTTTCTGATAATGTGAGTGATTACATTTTCAACCACTTATTTGTAGATAAAAGGAGTAAAATACTGAACATACTTCATGCCTTGAGAAGTAAAACTTTTTAGATTAGTATAAGATATATCTAACTTGTTTGGTGGCTTAATACATTAAGTATTTATCTGGGCTCAATAAATCATGTTTTTGATAAAATATTTAAACATGAAATGAAGGTTACATCTCTTAATGATTTAGTTAATGCTTCCCTGTGGAAATACTGGTACTTACGATTTTAAAGAAAGTTTACAAAGATAACTTCAGATGATTGGAGCCACATTTTAAAAAAAAATAATAGTACAAATAAGAAGCCACAGAAACACTTCATATGTTTGAAATTTAAAATAAAAAGTAAACCTACATGTTTCACTATACGTATGTCAGCTTTTTCAACTAAAAAATAACATTAAATTGAGTGCATGTATTTTTTTAATGTGTGCTCATTATTGACCACTAGGTGGACCTGTTTTCAATTCAAATAGCTTTGTTGGCATAACATGAATCAGTGTTGCCAAAAAAATAAAAATAAGCGTACAGCTATTCACATTTAAAAAATAGAACAGTGTCAAGCATACTACTAGACTGGACGAGAAAAGGACAAGAAAAATATAGTGTTAATAAGTTATAAGATTATGTAAGCAAAGTATGTGATATAATGTACAGTATATACACATATTTATACAGTATGGAAATACTTGAAGAATAATATAGTCTTCTATTAATATAAATGGCATACTATTATTTCAGAGGCCTCTGTTTTTTCCTTATGCTATGACAGATCACATTTTACATTCAAACAGACATGAACAATGAGAAAGATGTCTAAATGAAATCTGAAATGTGGTTTCAATGCCTATTTATAAAACATTGAGTCACCATTTCCTGGGAGAATCTACATTAATAGATATTTGTGAAACAAATATTCTATCTGCTAAACTATGTGATTTGTAGCTATCACAATTGCCATTCACCTGTGCTTGGATTAAACAGTATCCTATAAATGGTAAAAATACAGTAAATACCTAGGAGAAGTAAAAAATGGAGAAACAGACAATAACGACAACTTCAGTACTGTTTATACAGCAATGTATAGAAACTTGCCAAGAGGCAATGCTATATTTTCATGTAATAAATTACAACTATTCATTTAAAAACAACTTTTAGAGCTAACATTATGCACCAATTTGTTGGAAAGAAGTTTGTTTCTCTTTAAGATACTAAGATATTATAATATATATATCTATAATATTTTTAATACTAAAATGTTAGTGATAAAAACCATGATTGAAAAATGGCTGAAAATATTTAGACAATTATTTTATCTGGTGGTTGCAACTACATAATAAGAATGAAACCAACTGTGAATGGGTAAGACAAAGTTTTTAAAAAATCAATTCTAGGGAAAAGACTGTTCACATACTTGGGTTTTCAGTTTGAGTCTCCACATTGACAGACGCTACAGCACTGCTGTCTTGACTATAAATAAATGATCAATTAATAGGTATACAGTATGTCAGATCAGTTGAATGACCAGGAACACCACCTCTTTTACATCATTTTAATATGTAGAATTTTCTGATCCATGCCACTTTGTTAGTAACATACTAACATTTCAGCTTTTTTAAATTCTTATGGAGTAGTGGTGTCCATTTTGTCTCCAATGACAATTACTCTTCTGTGCAGTATTTGGTCAAACTAGTTTAGGGTTACTAAAAATGCTTTACTATTAATTTACTACACTACTATTTGTACATTAAGAAAGTATTATTGATAGAAAAGGCTACAGTACCAACTGCAGACAACTGTAAGGGTTGGGATACAATTCTTTCTATGTTAAGTTAGTGATTTACTAACACGCAATTCATGTGCAATAGCCATTGGTTGCTATCACATTTATAGTATGTTGCTCTGCTAATACTTTAATAAAATACTCCATTTATAAATTGTAATTGTGATAATTAATCTAAAGTAAATAGCTTTTCTGTACAATAGAAGTACTAAAACTAATAATTAATCTACAACAGAAACATTTATGCAATTATAGAACTTTTTTATTTTAGTTTTTTCTGTGTTTAAATATGCATTAAATGCACCTACCCTATTTAATTTTGGAACACAGTTTGAGTGAATTACAAACAGAGTTGGAACTGAAACAATGTCAGTGATACAGAATTAAAATTGATCCTTTGAAAGCAATAGACTTTCTACATTAATTATTATATTAATATGTTATACTACATATTCTGTTATATTGATATGTTCTTAGTGTATGGTGGAACTGTTTTTTGACATTACACCGTATAATTTGGGAGAATGTTTTGTCATATTGAATGTAAAATTCACTTTTAACATTAATGAAAAATTGTGCATCCATTTTCTCTTTAAATTATATTGTGGATATATACTGTAGTAATGCAGAAACCACTTTTGCTGTAGGCTACAATTAAAAGGGAATGTAGAGGAGAAAAAACTTTTTCAGGAGCATAAACATTTTTCCCTGAGCAGCAGATTTCTAAAAATCGTTCTCTCCTAAATTATAGGTTTTACTGTAGAAAAAAAGTACAGTATATCCTGGAGAGATCAAACTGACAAACTGTGGTAATCAGTTTTATTATGAAAGTAATACCAGAAATAGAATGAAAGCCAGTTGATTCAATGACCCTCAAGGACTGGAGTTCCTCATTCCTAATGTAAAGCTATAATTAATCTGATTAGATAAAAATAAGGAAAAGTACTTTTCTTTTTATTTGGGAGATCTAGCTTTTACTCTTGTGTACATTTCTACATATGGATCATGTTTATCTGGTGCATTTTATGTTTTTGGATCATTTCTAGTACAGATATTATAAAGTATCATTCTATTAATTTATATTTTATTAATTTACTGTAAATATAATATTACTGCATTAAATGTACTAAATTAATCCTGAAGATCACAATTGTCTCTAGGAATATGCTTTCCTCTGTTACACTTTTTAAATGAAGGTAATCCTTTCATACATTTAGTTTCTGTAATTAAAAATTAATATCCATGAACTCCCAAACACTCTTAATTACTCCCATGTGAGACTATAAGAATGTAGCCTTCCACCAATTAACTAATTAGATAAACAATGCTATGCACAGACAACAAAGCTTTTAACTTTTTTTTTCCGCTGAGTTGCCCTCAATCTCTTTAACATTGATCAAAGGTGTCCTTGTGTTAAAGGAGATTACTCGCTAGTGAAAAGTTTACAGATTCCAAGTAAAGAAGAGTTTTTATTGCCACCTTGCAAGTGTCCTTGCCACCTTGCAATTCACCTTTCACAATCACAGAGTTCACATTTTTCCTGACTTCAGCACAGACATCACTGAAGTAACAGCAGGAACAGAGAACTTCTTCAATAAAATGAAAAACCAGCTGATGTCCACTGGGATTCGATATGGCCTACTTTAGCCAGACAGACTAAGAGTACCTTTCAATGGGAAACAACAGGTATTTTTAACACCATAAGCCTCAGAGTACATGCTATTCACCTCCAGTTTAATGAATATCCAATGTTTGTGAAAATAAAAATGGGCTTATCATTTTTCCCCTGTTTTATCTTGCACTTCCTCCTTTAAGATACTGTAAATTTTTCAAATATTTTTGCTATAGTTTTCTTTGAGGGCTAAGCATTCTGCAGTTTTGAGGTTGATTCTTAGCTTGAGGTTTGATTTCCTAGTATTGATCTGCTCTGGCATTCTTATTTGGGATTGAAACACCAAATGTTTTGTACAGTACTTATAAAGGATGGTGTAGCTGCCTAGTCAGAACACAGAACACACACAACAATATAACAAAATTAACTAGTTAATGTCGTAGTGTAGGTTGATTTTGCCACATACTGTAGTTGGAGATGGCAGCTGAAGTTGTGGAACACTATTTACTGTTAATGTGAATAGAATATTATTGCTGTGATGAAAGGGATGTATAAACATGATCAAATTATGTAAATACATGCTACAACACAAGTGTACATGTATTTATCTCTGTGCATTTATGTTTTTTACTATTTGTTTCACTAGAAATCTTGGGTCTATGAATTGGTTTCTTGCATTGCAAATTCTAGTATGTATATATGCTGTATGTAAAGAAATAACCTGTAGTTTAAATGAGTCTAACACTGGAATGTTGATTGTAATCCAAGGGTATATAAGGTTAACCTAGCACTCTTTGAACTTGTGCAAACTGGCAACTTGTCACAGGGGGTGGGAGACCTTGTTTGTTTTGTCTCCTTCCTTCCTCATCTCAATTTTCTTTTACTTCTGCATTCTGAGTATGCTGGGGGGTTATTTAATACCCCACTTATGATAATTGCTGTACAGTTTTTTTTTTCTGTATCCATGCTTATGGCTCTCACTAAAGATCTTACATCCAGAAATTTAATGGTGGAATTGTATATCTTCAATAATCCTATCTTAAACCATTAATGTAGGTCATTTTTGGATGCACAGGAGATGGGTAGAGCAACTCTTATTCTACTTTATTCTTTAAACACAAGGTGCGAAGCAATTGTGTTGCATAAATCTCTTCCTTTAATTGTTTCTGAGGTGATACCAGGTGTAAGGTGTCATTTTATTGTGGTCAAAGGTAATGTAAATTCAAACCACTAGCCTGCACAAGTAGACTGGCAAATATGTATACATACATATGTATATGTATGGGGGAAGGGTCCCTATGCAGGATCTTTAAAATACAGTAGGTGGGTCTTAAGAAAACAGTCACGCAAATACGTTCATGGGGTATTTATACAGTGCATGGAATAACAAAGAAAAACAAAGTCTAAGTTCCACTTTAGGCTCTAACAAAACTTTTTTTCTTCAAAAGAACTTCTATACACCTTGTTGGGCAGCAAAGCTGCCTACCAACTTCATAATCTAAATACTCTCTCAATTCTTAAGGAAACTCACACTGTTATGTTGCTTGGCTCATTGGCTGGTTGTTTGACTCCTTCCTTCCTACAGCTTCAGTTCCCATGCTAGAAGCTTTTGCCTCATGGATTTTGTCACCTAGTCAATGTCTTCCATCTATTGGTCAGTTGACTTAAGACAGCAGGTCACTCCTCCTGTTTCAGGGACTATAGTTCAGACAAGAACACAGTCATGTCTGACCCTGCCACCTTCTTACAAGAAGAAATATACAACATACAACATACAAATATATTAACAAAAAACATGTCAGTTAAACCAAGGCAAAAGTAAATATAATCCATACAGTCATTGATGGTTGATTAACCAACTCAGTGGATTACAATAACTAATACAGAGTAAAATATGTTGACTATAATACTATGCAAATATAAATCTGCTTTGTGAATTCAGTTTCAGTGCAAAGATCAACATTGATAATTTTAAAAGTAAATATTCAATTACATTAACGAACTAGTTCTATCAGATGTAGCGGTGAGGCTTATTAATAAGGCAGAATTAAGTGTTTCTGAGCTTTCCCAAATTAGGCCTCATTTCTCTGTTCATCTCTGTGGTGCAGCCACAGAGAAACCATGCAGGCTGATTTAGGGTTCCTTTGATAAGGACAGCTCCCAAAGGGGGATGCACTTAGCTAAGCCTGGCTATCATGATCAAGGGTCATCCATTAGCGCCTATCTGTCTAGGGAGTCCCAGTTGGACATCTGGACTGCATTACTAAGTGTCAGGACTAAGTGACTCATATCTCACCTTCATCAACCAATCAGGGACTGGTAGGGCCGAGTAACCCACGTGGGACTCTGATGCCCATGGAACTTTCAGCCAATGAATGAGCTGAAGTTCCTCCAGGTAAAAACAGGCAACACAAAGAGCCTGGGAGATTCGGGAAGATTCAGTAAGATTCTGAGGACAATTCTAAAGGGAATTCAAAGGAGAATTCCAGGGCAGGACGGCCCAGGAGCAGAAGGCTCCCAAGGGCAGGACATTCTCGCAGCGCGCCTCCTGACCATCCTGAGACTCAGCCCGGACAACCACGGAACGGCCAGTGTGTCCGAGTGCCAGAACTTTCCTTTGTTCCAAGAGTCTAGAGTGGAGGTTGCCAGAGAGTAACCAGCAGCAGGCCTCGTGAACAGGTCGGAACTGTGGACAGCTGAATCACTATTCAGAACTAGCTCTTCATCAGGAACGAACCGGTCCTCTTCCTGACTTGCTGGGACCCACAGTCATCTTTTCTCCTGCGCACAAACTTTGCTAGTTAAAGCCAACAGTTAGCATCAGCAGCGCACCGTCGCAAGCCGCACAGCACAGCCTGGCACGGAACCAGAGAGCACGGATTGGACAGCAACAAGCCTGCAACTGTTTCTTTGTGCCCGCAGGAGATCTGAATCCCCAGAAATTGGATGAGTATTCAACTTCAGTGCATTACAGCTCGAGAATTCAATTGTTATCCAAACCAGTTGATATCAATTTAATTCCTAAGAGTTATGTACTTGTTTTGAGTATCTAATGTAGAAGTTGTAACCAAGTTCACTTTACGAAACGGTCTTAATGAATGATATACTGAACGTATGTCCTCTTGATATATGTAACTCTTTGTAACTGAATGAATATATATCTTTTGTATTCTGATAACCCTCTCGATAAGATCTGTTAGGTTTACATGCATATTCTATGTATTAATAAATGTATCCTCGTGTATTAGTACCTGTGTGTGTGCGTTGTTTGAGTTATGTCGCTTGGTTGGATTCTAAAGCCATCAAAAGAATCAACTTTGTGATTTACTGCTACAATTAATAATTGTCTCAGTAAATGCCCAAACCCTACAGAACTGGTGCCTTCAGAGAGCCACTATGATTACATATTTGGCGTCCCTGAGCCGGTTTTCCCTACACAGATATAGTTCAAGTATATCTGCGAAGGAACAAGTAAAGGCGAAGGAACAAGTAAAGGTTTATTCCATACTGAAAACAGCATTGTGTTTCTTTTCTTCTCTTTTCAGCATTGCATAAACCTTTACTCTATCATATTCTCATTTGGAATAAATTTTAATTTTTGAGTGTAATGATGTGAATATTGAATGTTCCGTACTTACCGGAAATAACATGACTGGCCAGGTAACATTTCCTGATGTGGTTTGAAAGTCCTGTAGAAAGGAATAGTTGGACCTGTATCAAAGCTAGCCCATTGTTTATTATATTCTGCTACACTTAATATACAGTACATTGATACTGACTTATTCCAACAAATGGCCCACTGTATTATTTCAGTGATTAGCCTAAATTACACTTGGGAGCTTATTACAAAATATATCTGTTGCTGTGTAAGAATTCTGTTATATGTGGGACTATCATATCAGGCGAAGGTTTTTTCACTTAGATGTTTAGCATGTACACTGCTGGTCGTAGTCATGTACTTAGTTTGCTAACATTACGGGAACCTAAAAAAGAACAGAATGTAATGCAAAAAAAAAAGTCATGTTATCACAGTCATATGGCACATTCCACATTGGTGGATCTTTCTGGCCCTGTATATGTGACAAGTGATATCCAAAAATTCCAAAAAGAAAAAAAATACGCTTTTGCCATTTTTGCTGATAAATTGGTTAGGAACTATAGGAGTTAAATATGCACCAAACCTAGCATTAATAGTAGTCCCATTGTTAAGATTAGTTTTAGAAATACTGTAGAACTTTGGTTTTAAAAGGATTACAGTTTTATTTTACATGTGTCAATTGAAACAATGTGACTGTTTGAGATTCTGTTTTGTTTTGAGCTGGATGATGGCTTTGCCGAAGGTTAGTCTTTCTAAAAATAACTCTAGCTCCAGCTCAAAAAGAAATTGAAGATCATTCCAAAACATCACTCATTCTACATTTTAAATACCAGTATAAATGTATCTATAACCTTAATTGAAGCTTACATTTAAGATGGTCTAACCCTAGAATAGCTTAATCTCAAACCCCTTACTAATACTATTGTTAGTTTAATCTTGAAAAGTTGTTCAATAGGTATTTGTACTCAGGAGGAACAAATTGTAGGACAGATTAAGATTTACATTTTTAAGAAATTAAGCACCTTTTGAGGATATATTTGATACATACCAATAAGAGTCTTTAATAATCACTAATTGCAGGATTAAGAGGTGTTCCAGTTAGATTTTGAAATAACACTTTGAATTAAATCAGGGACATAGATATATTTCAAATGTCTTAATTAAGACAATGTGAGCTGAAACTAATGTTTACCTTAAAAGTTTTCTGTGAGCTGGATGAGCGGACATAGGCTATGTCTGTGGTTAATCCTTATGAAGTAGTTATCCCCAACTCAAGCTTGGAAAACATCACTCATACTGTATTTCTATTCACATTCAAAATGTAAATGAATCATCATCAGACGTGTAATTTTAAAGGGATGTATAACACTAATATTTCAATAATAAATACTCAAGGTAGTTAAATTCTGAAATATACTTAAAGCAGTGTTTTAGTAATAATGAGGTTGAAAAGGATGAAGATACAGATGAAACATTTGAGATATTAAAGTTACATTTTTGGAGTCGATGAACAAAGGTTTTGCCAATATACTAACGTTAAAATTAACACGTTTGAATATGTCAGGTTTTACAAATGCTGACTTGACAGGGGTAAAACCTGTAAAAGTAGATTTTGTTAGGATTACCATTGCATTTGTATAAACTTAACTAAAATGGTTGCCTAACTTCACTTCTATCAGAAACGATGGAATTAAAACATTACTGAAATACATGCAATTATTTAGTAATATTTAAATCTGTGAATTATTGTGTTATGTAATGTAACTAAACAGTTTTTGATAGTATTATTATTATACAGTATATACAATACTAAAAAGAACTTTAAGCTGTGATTCATGAATACATAGATAATTTTTATATTTTGTTATTTTTTTAGTGAAAGTTTTTAGCACTTTTTCACATATCTAGGTTTACTATTACCCCTAATGATTAATAAGCCTAATTATGAGTGTTAGGAATATTGCCCAATTATGGTTAGGGTTAGAAACTGTTAAGATTTGACTGTAGCCAGGGTGCAAATTACATTCCTTGTAGATTAAATAAAATAGTATAATATATAGTTAAAAGGTTTTTTCAGTGTTTTGTAGAAATGTGGTATAGGTTCTGTCTAGGGTATAACCTTGTAATAAATTCATCCCCAGGTGCACCAGGCACAACAAGTGTCAAGATGTCAAAATGTCCAAAAGGGCACTTTTGTATGTTTATGTTCCCATTAAACATGTACCTGAACCATTACTTTAAATGAAATATAACTTAACTTTAAATCAAAATAAGAATTGTGAATTTGCTGTTACAATAAATTTAGAGCACACTCTATGTAGAGAGAAATATAAAGCATTTTTGAAGTGTATGTTTGAATACCAGAATGTTCGTGTGGACATTACTTGTGTTTAGCTTTTAAAATATAATTCTCTTCACAGAGTACAATATGGGTTTGTGCTCTGCTGACACCTCACTCCCTCTATGTTTTTACTTATTTGTTTATAATACGTTTAAATATTTTAATGAATAGTTGTGCTATTGCAAAGAAAAAAGCGGAAGATTATTCCATGCTCAAAACAAAAAGGGAGGTTACGAATTCCAGTCTACTTAAATATCTTAAATATCAAATTCATGAATATCTAACGTATCTAACTCTAAATAGCTAACTTAAATATCTAACTCATTATGTTCAAATTTAATATGATTGTTGCTATCAACAGTCATTCAATACAATACAGATGGAAAAAAATAGTTCTATATTGTGATGTGAATGAAAACACAAAGATACTTAACTCTAAAGAAAGATGCATTTTTCAAAGCAAGATGCAAATAAAGTCTGGATTTAAGCACTCTTGAACTCCCAATCTGCATCTAGATAGGATGCAAAGATTTTTTTAGGTCTGAAACAAACTACCCAGTCAAGCTTTTGTTGGGGTTAGGTTTTTCTGGGATCAATAAATGAAAAGCAACCAAATCAGCAAAATATTTCCTTCCTTTCATTTCTAACTTCTTATATACTTGTTTGGAATAAGAAATGCAATGCACAATATATCTGGCATCTTTGGCATCTTTGTTCAGCAAATATTATCAAGATAAGTTTGCATTTAAAAAAAGCAGTCACTCACTTGTTTGTTTGTGGCATCTTGAGCAAGGAGAAGACCAACACAGAAAGGTATGGTAGCCCTAAAAGCAAAAGACAAGCAAATAAAGAAAGTGTTGGAAACTGAAAAAGAGTGGTGCAAACTAAAAACTGTGGACATGTAAATTCAAAAGATGTGCAAATGAAAAAGAGTACACTTGCTAGCTAAAAATAGTATTTCTGCAATCAAGAAATGTGGACGTGCATTCTAAAAAGTGGACATGCAAACTAAAAAGTGTGGACATGGACTCTAAAAGGTGTGCTGTTTACACATTTTATGTCTTTGTATGTCAATTAATAAAAGCATCAAAGATCATGCAACGAGGTCAAAGATCCCTTCAACAAACCAGTGTCTCTTGCATATACTGTAGCATGTGTGATTAATGCTGATGTATTGATTTTTTATTGTGATACCATCCAATTTAAACTACATTGGAAAGTTGAAATGGTAATACACTGCACCACACCTTTAATTAGGTTGATTCTGTTTGAGAAAAATCAGGGTCTTTTACATTATGATATTAATGTAAGGTAGCATAATTATTTGAATTATCATGTGTATTTTAACCAATTTACTTTCAAACACAATAAATCATGTCCATTCCTTGATGTCATGTGCCCTTTCGGAAAACTCTACAAATCATTTCAGTCTGTGAAACATATCTGAGGTTAGTTTCCATACTTTACTTAAAAGGGTACATATTTAAAATATAAACACAAAATATTGAGTGTGCAAGATGGATTATAAGGATATCTCATAATCTGTTATCAATTACCTTGTTTGTATCACTTAAATTTGGTATTGTATCTGGAATTAATTCTTTCTTTATTTTTTTAGAATATCTGCTTTCTATTGAAGAATTAAGAAACTTCTCAGCTTTTGGCAACATTTTTATTATACTTCTGTGTACAGAGTATTATTTATTGACTGTTTCATTCTGGTTTAAGTTATTTTAAATATTTTGTTTTTTTTTTCAAAACTAATGCAAGCCATGTTTCAAATATAATCTCCAATAATCACTGAAATAGACTGGTAACGTAATGTCTGTATAGAAGAAAATTATATTTATGCTCCACATGTATGAAAAAATATTGTTTTCTTTAAAGGTAATTAAATTAAAAGGTATCCCTTTTCCTTCTGGATAGAGACATTTATTTTTTATAAATATTTATTAAAAATACAACTATTTACTGAAACTAAGCTTTGGGGATTGTAGAAGCTGTGTATGCATTTAGTTGTTTATTTTGTTTTGTTTTCAAAAAAGCAATATTCATATACTTCACAATAGTCTGAAAACAATCCTGAAGTGTAGTGCTGGCTGACAGGAACTCAGATCTTTCAATAATCCATTGCTTTCATTATATCATATAGTTGCAGCTTTAGCTTCTATTTTAATGAAAGGTCTATTTTGAATTATTTAATTTATTTAATTTCATTTTATATGTTGTATGGCTTCATTGAACATCTCTCTTTGCTCAAACCATCATGCAGCCTGGATGATATATCTGGAAACATGGAATAGGAGCCATAGTATGTGGAGTTGTAAACGTATCTTGAAGGCCCCAGAAATGTTGATGACCCGACAGATCTGCTTTTAATTGGATCTGAAGCTTTCTCAGTGACATCTGCTGGACCCATTGTGCAACAATTCCTGAATTGCATTCCTGTAGATTTCCTCTCAAGCCAGCTGCCAATATTAATACTTATCCCAGAGGGAGGAAGTCTTTCCAGAGCCTTTTTAGATTTAATTTGCTAAGACATCCTGTTTAGGTACTTATCAAAAGAACAGAAGAGTTTGTGCCAAATATGACTAGTACTTTAGGGACTTGTAAGATAACAAGGTCAAGTAATTTATATTGCATGGACACTGAGTTCCTTTACCCACCCCTTCCTTTTTTAAAGAACAAATCTAAAAATCAGTTTTAGTTGCAAGGTAGAATGATATTCACATACTGTATTTAAGGTTTAGATAAAGTTTCTAAATAAAAAATCCTTGTTCCTTTCATGTTTCTTTCTCAAAATATTTAACAATATTGCCATGTGATCATCTGGAGTCAATTAATCTAGGCAAAAGATAATATTAAATTAAATATTAAAGATAAAATATTTTTTTGTATTCATTACCAATTTATATAACAATTCAACCCAACAGATTTGTGAGCGGTGAGAACAGAACATATAAAAAGTATTTTAAACACTAACCCACATGTGGCTGGGTACCTAAGAGGGCATGGATGTTAATTATTTGTGATAATGTGGGAGTCTATCCTCAAAACAATATCTGCTATACTTGTAAGACTAGGGAAACTACACAAATTGTACAATTTTTCTTTTTTTTCCATGTTTTGGTGGTCTCATGATTTACTGATTGAAACAGAAAATGTTATTATATAAAATTGTTTGGAATAAAAGCAATTAACATTATGTAATTTATAAAATCTGTTACAAAAGTTCATGTTTCCTAATCTTTTGTAAATGTTTCTGAATAGTTCACTGCAATATTTCAGCAAGTGATACTCATGCGATTTCTTAAAAATCTGATTAAGACATAAAAGCAGTTTTCGCTTATGTGATCACCTTAAACTTCAAGCAATACTTGCCAAGCATACTAATTCTTCTCTTTTTTTGTTATTGTAGAAGAGAGCTATATTTTGAGTCTGTAGTATCTGTTTTCAGTAAGTGTTTCTGCAAAAGAAGTGAACATTGAATCTTACTGAATTAAGCTGTAAACTTCCAGGCATTCCAAGGCATTCTGCAGTTTGTTGCTATCAATTGGCTCTTTATACTTCTCAGTAGAAGCCGGATGTTCACAGTTGCCGGCAGCTGTTGTTTAAGGCCGACCAAACAGCTGATGGACTGGCAGAGTATTCAAGAAGTGTGGCCTAGAGCCTGGGAAAGGTCCCATTTCTGAATGCACCAAGTGCTGTTTGGTAATTAGCTTACTGTGTATAAGATTAGCAAACTAGTACAAGTGGCAATCCAAATATGTATTTTTTTCATATTAAAATTAAAAGCTAACATTATTTCATTGAGAATGTCCCAGCACCACTTTCATGGTCATTGAGTTTTAAATACCTTTTATATATAATATATAAATCTGTGAAAAACACATATATATCTTTCTCATATTATTTTTTTCTTCTTATCCAAGATCTTAAGTTTAAAGTTATTGTGTACTGAAATTTTGCACATATTATGTTTATATAATTAGGTTATGATAGATTTATATTTTTCAATACAAAAAATAGCCTTATAACATTATGAATGTGTAGAGAGTAATAATTTTAATGATGGGAAACACCTGACAGTCAGTCAGATCTGAATGGTAAATGTGATGGATGAAATACTACAATACTTTATACTGTTTTTATATGTATCATTTACAGTACGTTTAATTGCTGTGATCACAGATTCTCATCAATGTAAATTAAAAACTGATAAATGGCAAGTTTGGACTGGAATACTAATAATAGAAAACAGTAGTGAAGTAAATTGTTGCTCATAACACATAAACTACATTGCAAATCCTGAATGTTTCCAAGACATTTACATCTACACAGGCACATCATTGTATATGTATTTTACAATACATTTTACATACAAGTATACCATTATAGGTATGAGTATCAATTATTAATAGGTACTCTAAGATACACATAAACTATATTTTAAATGTTTAGTGTCCTAATATACATACATCATTAAACATGTTAGAATGTACACGATTTCATTTTTTTTCATGCTGTGATGACCAATGTCACTTATTATCGCTTGAAGTGTTCAGCCTTTTAGATGTATTTTTAAGTTAATTGCAAAAGGAAGGATGTGTTTCAGTGTACAAATGAGGCTCTAGCTATATTAGTTACTTCCTATGTCAGAAGAAGGTCAGAACAAGGAGTCAATAGTCAAGATGTTATCTAAGCTTGATGATGTCTGTCTTGCTTATTTCAATGTTACTCTCCCCTGCTAGTACAAAGAACAGATCAGAAGCTACATGATGAAATATGCAGTATTGAAAAAGAAACAATTATCTACATTCATTAATAAATTTTCCCTTTGATTTTATGAAGAGATTCTACTTAAAACTTACAAAAAAACATTACTGTATGAAATAAAGGAATTCTCATTTTGTTAAGTCTGTATTGAGAGACTTTAAAACATGTGTTTGAAGGCATGAGTTGGTATTCTTTGTGCAGAACAGATGGATCAGAGCTTTTTATTAATCTGACCATACGGTTACATTATAAAGTGTTTAAACTGCAAACCACAGTGAAAGACGTGTGTGGATAAATGTATTTAAACAGTCTAGAACTTAGTAAGCTCCTTCTCTGGCATTTACATTTACAGTATGAAAGTGTAACTTTGAGTGTGTAGTCAGCATCTTTCTAGAGATAGTTTTCTGTATTCTTCAGTTACAAAAAAATGTATGCTTAAAATGGGTTGAAAACTAGTACTTCCTTTAGATCAACCCATAACGGCAGCTGGAATTGTTTTTGGTGACTGGCTAAATCAATGCTTTGATCTTTTCCTTTGTATTAACTATGCTGTTGATATGGTTGTTATCTAACTCAAATTTTCCTAGGTTACAGATTGAGTTGAATTTCAATTTATTTATCACAAGGTCTTTTTGCATCATGAAGTATTTTATATACCTCGTCTGTTATACTTCCTGTTTATATTAAATAAACTCCTAAAAATTAAAACACCAGATCCAATCTACTGCATTTACATAGCTGTTTGTTAAATGTAAGCAATAGCAAAGAAGATTGGAGAAACAGAAAAAATGAAGGTTTGTTTCCATAAACACATAAATAAAATATTTGGCAAAGTCTACATTTGTACCCAACCTTGACGAGACATTAAGCTGAGGCTATGTTTGGAATTAACGTTTTATAGTACCAGAAGGTTTTCATTTTAGTTGCTCATGGGGTTATCTTGAACTTTTGATTCGGCATAACTTCACTGTTTCTAAAATGTAGTATGTTTTCCATTGATTAAGTATGTAAAAATAAGGTATTGAGCTGCATACCTAGCTAGACTGAGCCTGGCCAGTAAAACAACAGGAGGCCTTTAAAGAAAGGTAAGTTTCTGCTATAGGTGATACTGGGTGACCAGTAGGTACTATAAGACTGTTTCCTCTGGACCAGAATGTTCAGAATTAATCCCCCATTTTTATAAGTGTGGATTGGAGATGTTGATTACTTGTTCATCATTCTGTTCATAAAAGTGAGAGGTATTATCCCAGTATCTTGATTAAGTATCATGCTAGGCTTGCTGACACACAATGGCTGACATATTTCATTTCAGATGAGTGCTGCACTTTCTGTTAAAGTAAGTTTCTTTGGGACATGCACAATGTAAAATGTAATTAATTATTGAACTGGTAAAATTCATTTTGCAAATTTCATTTTGCATGAGATAGTTTCACCTTTTAGAATATGGAGACAGGCTTCAATTTATTTTGTGGCATCCAGGTTTGAAGAGAAAGATTTAATTGTAAATTGTATTCAATTTAGTTTAGAAGGCAGCTTATCTCATATTCTGGGCCCTGTAGGCATTATTCAAGAGACAAATACTTGGTAGCAGTCTGGGGTTTTCTGGGTAGTCTAGACATAGGTCTCTGAAACACCTTCTCTGTAAACTTGTCATGTACATAAGGAAACTTGTGTGTTGTATGTTTGTGTAGTATGTAGTGTGTGTAACTGTTAATAAATATTTGTTTAACCCATGTAACGAACAGTTCTTTCAGACCCTATGCAGACGACACGATCCAGAGAAAAGTGAGGAAACACTAGGAAAAAAATCATGCAGAAATACGGGGATGAAAACAGGGGGGTTGTGTCCAAAGTGCGCAGGTGTCCAGGGGAGTGAGTCCAGGGCAAACAATCAAAAAGTAATCCAGGGGGTAATCCAAAAACACAAGAATAAATCTATGGCCAGGTGATCTATCCAACAAGGGATTAAAAACATGAACCGCGTCGGAACCGGCAGAAGGGGAATGGGACCATGCGCTTCCAAGTCCCGGACTCGCACGATACGGAGATCAGATGCAGAGCCCAGATGAACGTTAGCGCCTGGCTTTTAAAGTGGACTGGGAACAGGGGACAGGTGCACATAATCAAGTCTGAATTGAAAGGGCCGGAGCACCCTTAAGGAAGAAGGACTATAATCGTGATAACCCAATTGCCTCTTTTCACCAAAGCTGTGCCAGAGAACAAAATTGTCAGCAAACATAGCAAAGTTTAACTAACATATTAACCCATCTGAATATTCAAATTAATAGTTACAATACTTTCCCAAAAAGACCTTGAAATTTGCCTGAAGAAATCATTTTTTTTCAAAGTAACGAATATGAATATACTGTATGTTTGTATTATACATATAAATATCTGTATTCCTTTATGTATTTCACATTGTCCAAATTATTGATTTTGAGCGCAGTCTATGGAAAAAATATATACAAATATTTTAAAGAATTTAATATATTTAGAATAGGATTAAACAATCTAGACAAGTATGCAAAATGGTAAAAGAACCTGAAATGTCTAAGAAGGGAAATATGAAGGAAACAAAATTCAATGTCAGAAAAAAACAGCTTTCAATATGGAAGACATTGAATAACTAAATAACATTGACTGATCTCTTACTACCTGCTGCAAAACAATCTTCAAAGAAACATCAAAAGATTAAGAGGAAGTACCCAATCATAACTGTTTTATTGAGGTTCTTTGGATTTTTTCTCCTAAAAGCCTTCTCAGGTTTCAGGACAGAAATCTATAGCTGTATTATTTATTTCATTAGTAAGGCAAAAAGAAATGGATTCAAATAAATAGTTAAGGGAGATATCAAATTGTATTTTGAAAAACTGCATGTCAGAAATATTCAAGTGGAAACCCTGAATGCAAAATAAACAAAATAAACTCTGAAGAGAAATAAATATGGAAAAGTATCACCTTCAAGGTGAATGGGCTTCAGTTAATCAACTCACCACTGATGCACTGGATTGTCTGCTGTGTGCCGTATTCAGCATCTGAGTGTATAAATGAAAACTCCAAACACATGTAAGAAGATTAGATTAAACATGCATTGCACTTAAATTGACTAAAAGTAACAGTATAGCAGTAAACTCCACCTAACAATACCAGAAATATATTTCACTGTTTTCAGCACTGAATTCTGTACATTGTCTTTACCACTTATTGGTACTGGTTAGTGGAAAGCTTTCCTACAGGTTTCATAAACAAAAATCCAAATTCCAACACAAAGTGGCAAGGCTATTAATCTATTTCATAATGAAAATACAAATGAATACCAAGGTGCTAGTGTTCTCATTATAATATAATATGAAGCTTTAGATGACAGAGTGAAAATGTTTTTTTTTTTACTATAAACCATAATTTCACTATAATCCATATGCTTAACACCAGATGGCAGGTCACTGATGGAAAATATGATGATTAGACGAGATACCTGTACATACAATAGTCTGTTAATAGCTTATTGTTTTAAATGATCAATCTTTATCTTTGTCACCAGTTATATATTCCCAACCACAGCTCCATTAACTATTACAGATGTCCAGCCTGTCATGTTTGTGTTGGTCAGTTACCAGTCTAATAAAAGTGAAGCTTTCAAAATTGATTTTGATAGGGTGGCACAGTGGTTAGCAAAGCTACCTCACAGAACAGGGGGCCATCTGCATGGAATTTGTATGTTCTGTCCATGTTCATGTGTTTTTCCTCTACAGTAGGTGCTTTGGTTTCCTCCTTCTAAAACCAAAAATCTTTAACCTTTAGTTCACTCATAGTAAAAAAAAAATATATCCTGGAAAAACAACTGTTTTCAGCTCATTTGTGGTTTACTACAACTATTTTAACAGACTAAACTTAAGGAAGCTGGGGAGTTCCTGATTGCCATTTTCATACACAAGTTCCAGTGCCAATCTAAACACTATGAGGTAGGTAGGAAATGTAGCCCAAAATATACTCATGAGTAATTGTTTACATGGTAAATAAAACTAAATTGTTTAGTCACACACAAATAAAGGTATTCCGCATGAATTGCAAAATAAAAACAGAAAGAGAAAATGTATGTCTTTTGTACTGTCAACATCACTAGAATCAAAATATTCTGCCAGTATTTAGTCAGTATATGAATCCTTATCTTGTCCATCTACTGTGTATTAATGTTCCTCAGGAACACTAATTCAGGATATACCAATGTTGTTTAGCCTCAGGTACCGTAACCTAATCAAAACACAATGTTGTTCATCACTTGAAAATAATAAGAAAATACACAACACAGCATCTTTTCATCAGCTCTTTCAAACACTTTCTGCATATGGGAAGTTTACTTTGTAATGTCAGTATGTACTCTTTCACAACATTACACAACATTCTAGGTATTTTGAGGTGACATATTTAATATAAATTAGTTTACAGAACCTTACTTAAGTATTTCAACTTTTGCACATTTTGTTACTTTAAAGCTCACAATTGTGACACTCTGAAGTAGCAATGATTATTTTATATATGTAACCCACTGCATTAAAATGAAAAATATAATTGAATATTAAATAGAAAAGAGTATTAAATAAATAATTAACATGAAGGAAAAGTGGAAAATATTATGTAAATATTCAAATCCTTTGTTGTGGTAAACCAAAATTAATTTAGGTACACAAAATTACTGTACCTTAGTCAGACACACAATTAGTTGCATAGGTCTCTGTCTGGCCTTTGTCTATGTGTAATAATGGAAGATCACATGACTTCAGACTTTAGATACACCTATCTTGGTAAGGTTCCTTAGGTGCAGTAATTTGAAGCAAAGAATTAACCATTAAGACCAATAAGCTTTCAAGACAACTCAAGGATAAAGTTGTAGAAAGGCACAGATATAAACAGGTATTTGGTAAACAGAAATTTCAAAGAACATATCTCTTTGAGCATAGTGAAATTGATCATTAAAAAGTGGAAGGAACCCAGCCACTATGTAGATCAGGCTTTCTCTCAAAACTGATCAGCTGAACATGAAGGACACTGTTCGGGCATGCCAACAGAGAATTTGAAAGAGTAACAGATTTCAATGGCTGAGATGTCAAAACATGTGCACGGGCCAGCCCTATCATGGTCACTTCACTAAAGGGGTTTGTATGGACTTAAAAAAAAACTAAAATCCCACATGGGGTTTGCAGCAGAAAACTTAAGCAATATTGCAAACAAAAGTGGCAAAAGGTTTTCTGTTAAGACAAAATGAAATGACAACTTTATGGTCTAAATGCAAAGCATTACAACTGACACAAATCCAACATAGTTCATCACTCAGTCAATGCCATCCCTACTGTCAAAAATGGTAGTGGCTGCATTATGCTACAGTTCTGCTTCTCAGCAGGGACTGGAAAGCTTGTCAAGATTGATGGGAAAATCAAAACAAAGTGCTTAGTGGAAAGACTGGACACTATAGAAACAGTCTGAATGCTTCATACTGAATACCCTTCTGTGATGGGGCCCATCCCACGGTCAGCAGCGTTTGTTACAGGCCTGTAAAACAAAGGAAAAAAAACAAAAAAAATGGACTCACCTTTTGTATCCATGGTGTTCCTCATGGTGGCAGGCCAGGACAAGCTGAGTGGGAGAGGATGAAGAAAATGGGACTGTACATATTGTACAGATATCTTTGATTGTTTGTTGGCTGTGGCTGTTCTTGAGATTTCAGAGACACTAGAGCACATTATGCTTGGTTTCAGAGTCAAAACCATGTTCAGGGTCAGGGCAAAATTTAAAGCTTGAGAAAAATGACCTGATGGCTGTTGGCAGGTTTCCACGGTGCCCTCTTGTGGACTGGAGGGGAGCTGGTTTTTCCATCCATTCATAAACACTGATGTCTAAGCAATCACCCTGCACTAATTTGTACAAAACTTTTATTTCCATGGATAATATAACGCAGGAAAATACTTTATATTTCTGTGGGAATAATGTTTGTTTTGGTGCATTGTGTTTTTGTGTAATGTGTAAAAATGTCAGTAACAGAAAAGGTAATTGTGGGATGTTAGAGGGGTGGAGCTTTCTCAATAAAAGGCAGAGGCTGAGCTCTGCTAAATGAATTTATTGGCCTGAAAGAGGAAGGTGCTCTGATTTCTTAGTTCAGGTTTTTTTTTTGGCGGGGGGGTTATTGCTTGCTGTCTTGTAAAAGGACCCTCTTTTTGTTTGTGGACTGCTAAGACTTGTTACAAACTGAGCCCAGGTGACCATGCAGTAAAGAGAGCCCTATGACACTTTCATATATTATACCATTTTGTGAAATTTCAATGATACATGTATTCAATTATTTCTAGACCAGAATACTCAAACTGTGACTTATAACAATCAGAAATTACATTAAATGTAATGTTTCCAAAAATGTGAAAACTCTGTAAGGATCTGGAAACTTTTGCAAAGCACTGTATGCTTAATGTTAAGCTATAAGGAAGATATTTTATCTTTTTCTTTGCCTTCTGTTGGTCCCAAAAGTCAATTGCATCACTAATTGTAACCAGAAATTTTAGAGGAGTGAAATAATTTGATTGTTTAAATATTACTTAATTTTCAACACTGTTCACAAATTAAATGAAGTGCCACAACATTAATTGGTTTAATAAAGCAAAGAAAAATATAAACTTTATCCAAGATTTGAAGAGAGTTACAGAAAAAAAAAACATAGTGAATATGTTGTAAACTGAGTATTTCAAGGCTATGCATTGCTTAGAACTAATATAGACTTTAAAGTCTGTCTATGGAGGGACCACATTTATTAGAATGTTTAGCAAATATTACTTATGTTGCAATTCCCTGGTTCCAATGAGTGGATGTTGGTGTATAATTTACTGCTGCTTTTCATATGACTTTTTTATTATTTCATTTAGCTTCCATATTTTTAGTATTTTTGTGATTGTTCATTTTGTCTCAAGTATAGTTCTGCTGATTTGTGGTTCTCTTCCTCTTTTCTGTCTATCATTCCATCCATTTTCTAAACAGTTCATCCAATTCAGGTCATGGGGAAGCCGAAGCCTATCTTGAGAAGAAATTAGCACAAACAGGGTATACCCTGGAACGGATGTCAGTCCATTGCTGGACATATACAGACATGTACACATTCACACCAGGGCCAATGTTCCTTGAAGCCAATTGACCTACGAGTATATCTTTGGACAATGAGAGGAAACCGGAGCATCCTGAGGAAACCCACACAAACACATTGAGAACATACAAACTCACGGGCCCAGTGCTGAGAGGTAACAATGCTAACCAGTGCATCGCTGTGCTGCCCTCTCACTACTTATTGTCACGATCATCATCCATCCTCTATAGTGCCCTCCGACCATATTTGTATTTTAGTTTCATTATCACGTTCACCTGCCCCTTGTTCCTCGTATATTATTTAAACCTTGTGGCTCTGAACCTCAGGACTCTGGACTGGAAGACGTACTCCCGTGGGCCCGCCTAGCATCAAGTTGACCTACGTCTGTGGCTTGAAGGCATAGGCTTCCAAACAGCATCCTGGCCAACTGAGTCCAGGGCTCGGAGTGCCCTGTCACTCCATTTTTAAGTTCCTTGTTCCTGTCCCTGTTTTTATTCTTGTCTTGTCGATGATGGATCACATGGTATAGGATTTTGGACTGCGCCCTGATTTCCCTTTTGGACTGTTTTGGACTTGTATGCCTGTGCTCCCCCCTGGCACCTGGATCACTGTCAGCATAGCCCCCTGTTCGCCATCCATTCCATCCCTCACTGTGTTTTCCCCGTAGCCCTTCTCTAGTCAGTTCCGGATTATACCGTCTGCACAGGGTCCTAAACTATGCACTTCACAGGAGTCAGGACCAGCTCCCATTACATCTACTGCTTGAAATTCAGTATCTGACAAATTACAGAAGCATATTTATTAAACCGCTTTACACTACAGACTGTTACTCTAATTCATAGTCCTTTCAAATGATTTGCTTACCACGTGAACTGATTTCGGATTGACATACTGTACAAAATAGTTCCATACTTACTCAATTTATAATCTTCTAAGCATATTCAAAAGTGTAATCAAAAGTGTAGGTACTAAATATAAAATCCTATTATTAATGTAATGATTACACATGGCATCAAAATCTAGAAACTTTGCAGGGGGTTCAATAGTATTTTTGCAGGGCACTGTATATAGTTAAAGAATATAAATCAAGAAAAATGTCATGTTAACATTTATAGTGCACTGTACTCAACAAAAAGAAGAATCCTGATTTGCAGCTTAGTGCCAAGAATGGAAGGAAGTGAGGCCAATAGACCTTAGCAATTAAATGTGCATTCCGGAGCTGGTAGTTAATGATCAGGAAAAGTAGAAATTCATTCAAACAAGGCAGAGAGTACCTTTCAAGGTGTACTATTTTGATTTATTGGCATCAAAAAGATGTGATAAAGGTGTGGGGTGGGAGTTGACTTTTTTGGTGTGGGAGCGGTGTTGAAATAAGCATAAGCAAGGAATTTCAGGAAGGGAAGCTACAGTATTTATTAATATTGTACACTCTGCTAAAAGGTTGAAGATGATTTATAATTTGACTTCTCAAAAAAACACCAAAGTGCCAAGCTAATGACATGTAAGCTCAGAAGAAATCACAGACATCCATCAAACTTGACAGACTACATCAAAACAAAATCTTATTTCCTTCACTGTTACATGGTGTGGAGTTTCAATCACACAGTTTCTTTAACATTGTAGGTTCTTGTAGTGTAACATGGGTACATATTTTTATTTTGTGTATATAATATTTATCATTTAAGCCCTAAACAATTGATTTTTTTAATGAGAGATAAAACATGATTTTATGAAGGCCTTAAATATGCGGTTTTCTATTTTATCTAAATATTTATAAACAGTTCATCTTTGTTAAGTATAACAAAGATATTTATAAAACATTTTTTACAACTGCATAAGGAAAAAGTAAGGAAAGTTAATTACTTTTCATGTTCCCATCAACAGCAAAGTTAATGTTACACTGTAAGGGAAAGGCCATTGTTTTAGATTTGGGTTAAGAAAAAAAAATACTCTGTATTTGTTCTAATGAATCACCAAACATCAAGACTGTTGGAGTATATGAAATACAGTAGAGTTACACTGAAAAGCATAAAGTATTATCTGGACCAAAGTATAAATGTTCCTTTTGTCACGCCCTCTGCAGCCAGGGGGCGCTCCTTCTCTGTCCTGTCTCTCATTTCCAGTTCTCTGCTGTCCTTCCAGTGTTTCTCTCTCTCTGGGACTATATATTTCCGGGTCTTTCAGTCTGCCTTCGCTCAGCATTGACGTTTGGATGTCCTGAAACCCACCTAGCACCAGGTCGCCCCACGTCCACTACCTGAGGGCATAGGTTTCTATATGGCATTCCCTGAACAGCTGAGCCCAGGCTAACCCCCCGTCTCGTCGCTACGCATAGGGTCTTTTCGCTCTCCTGCCATTCCACGGTTCGTCCTTTCCAACATCCGTGACAGAATGCTGAGCCATTTTCGACCCCGCGAGTGGCGCCTTTTTCTGCATTTTTTTCTTTTTCTTTGGGCTTTTTTTTCAGTTCCTCTATTCTAATCGCTGGATATCACTCAGATCTTCCGTGCCTGTAAGCGGCTCCTGTACCTGGCTTTCTTTGGGTAAGATCTCTCCGATATCAGTGATTGAATGTTGAGCTGGCTCTCCCATCCTTATTGCTGGATATCACTTTGGTCTTCTGTGTCTGTGAGCGAGTCCTGTACCTGGCTTTCCTCAGGTTGTCCAATATCAGCGTTAGAATGTGAATGTGCCTATTGCCCAGTCTGTGGTATTTTTTCCCTGTTTTTTTTTTGTTTTTTTTTATCTTGTTTTTTGCCTTTTGTTTTGATTTCTCTTCCTGGTTTCCCTTCCTATTGGTTTCCTGGTTTCCCCCCCTGCTCCCTGTGGCTCGGAGCTTTGGTTCCTACCTGCTTTTTGGTTCCTATCTGTTCTTTGTGGTTTGTCTCCCTGGTCTTTCCCAGGTTTATGCCTGTGTTTGTGCTTGTGTACTTTTTTGTTTTAAGAGCTCTACCCGACCCCCCCTTCCTCTACCCAATAAAGGTTTATACCCCGGAGGAGGGGGTAGCTCTCAGCCGTGGACCTGGAGGTTTCTTTCAGTTAAATTAGGTTTTTCCTCTTTTATTTGTATGGGCGTCAGTAGACTAAATTCAGTAACCATGTTTCATTTGGTTTTAAGGTAGTGCACTACTTTAGAATGAAGCTGGATGCTAACCACAGGTTGTACCCAGAGGGTGCTCCTTCTCTGTCCTGTCTCTCATTTCCGGTTCTTTGCTGTCCTTCCTGTGTTTCTCTCTCTCTGGGACTATATATTTCTGGGTCTTTCATCTCCCTTTGCTCAGCATTGACGTTCAGATGTCCTGAAACCTGCCTAGCACCAGGTCGCCCCACTTCCGCTACCTGAGGGCATAGGTTTCATTCCCTGAACAGCTGAGCCCGGGCTAACACCCGTCTCGCCGCTACGCATACGGTCTTTTCGCTCTCCTGCCATTCCACGGTTCGTCCTTTCCGACATCCGTGACACCTTTGTCTACACTCTACAACAAAAAAAAATGCACATACAGTAAGTTGTCCCTAAAAATGATGTGCAAGTTTTTATAACCTTTTTGTCATGGAATACCAAAAATGTATATACTCTATGCCTTTTGGTTTGACGGTAACAAAACTAAATGCAGAAAGTTCATTTTCTTTTTTGGCATAACTGATTTGTTAAAGGGAAAAAAAATGAATGTTTATATAGCTAGCAGTTAATTTTCTTAGCCATACTTAACAGCTTGATCACATGAATGAAAGTAGAAGTGTGCACCACTAATGAGGCATAGATTTTAAGTGGTGTAGAGTGCAGGTTAATAGGGTCTCATAACTGGTCTTATTTGTGTTCTTAAACTAAATTTTAATTATAGGGGCTGGATAAACAAGACTCCAGTTAATGCTAACCTATAATGGAAAATAATGTATCCATGTTTATACAGGTGTTAATAATTGTTAATGTAAAAAGTTTTCTGTAAGTATAAAGGCTAAATAAACTATACTGATGACTTTGTCACACGTCAGGCCTATGTCTGAAGTGAGAAGTTCTCAAGACTCACTTAATTTAGGCTGAACAAAAATGAAAGACTTCCCACTTGTTTCTCCAGAACAGTGTATGTACTTGCATTCATCTCCATCATTTTTGGTTGGCAATATTTCTGCGATTCCACTAACATCATTATTGTGTGCTATTGTAGCATTGTAGCATTGCAGCTTTTATCTCATGTATCTTTGTTTAGTACTCCTACTGTAGCTATTAGTTATAAACACTTAAGTATATATTTTTCCCTCAGGTTCTGTTTTTTTTTTTACATTATTGTCCATGTATGTATCTTTCTTCTAGATTTTTCTTTGGCTTCTCCCCAATTACATTTTAGTTTCAGTGATTGTAGACATCTTTATGGATCCTTATTCTGAGACATCTGGAGGCAGTATTAATTAGATGTACTGTAATCCAGCACACCCATATTATAGACTTTATCATGTAAAGATTTCCATTAGCTGAGAAATCTAAAGCCTTCATCAGCACACTATGCCCTCAGCCTTATGTTGTTTTGATACAGTATATTATAATTTAATGTTTACCTTTGCCCAGTGCAAGTAAGATTCCTGAGAAAACTTGTTTAGTCCTGTTCCTGTTCTTCAGTTTGCATTCAAGGTGTTTTAATTTGTCACAGAAGAAAAGTGTGTTTAAAAGTACTGACACTAATGACATTAGACATTAGATTAATGTACACTCATGGATTGATTGTCTGTGGTATGTATGTTTAAATGTAGGAAATATAGGACACATTTTTTTCTAAACTGATAAAGATTGATTTATTCTGTAACAAAAGCATTCTTTCAGGACTCTATGCAGACAACACAATCCGGGGAAGAGTGTGGAAAACACGGTAAAAAAAGCATGCAAGGGGGCTGGTCCATGGTGCACTGGTGTTCTGGGGGGGTGAGTCCAAGGCAAACAGTCCAAAGAGTGTCCATAGGAAATCCTTGACGAGGCAAATGTCCAGAGCCGGGTGGTCCATCCAAGAAGAAGACAAACGGAGTTAAAAACCGTAGCGGGATCCGGTGGACGGTCGGGGGGAAAAAGAGAAAACGGGACCAGTTGCTCCAGGTCCCGGACTCAGCTGGTACTGGAAACCAATGCAGAGTGCGGAACAGAGTGAGTGTCTGGCTTAAGTAGGGAGGCAGGAACCAGGAGCAGGTGCACAAAATCAACTCAAATGTGAAAGAGCCGAAGCGCCCTTAAGGGGGAGGGACTACAATTGTGACATATTCTTGTCTATGGTTTGCTTTGCCATGGGAATTCAAAACAATGAAAAGTCTGCATTTCAGGGATAGGCCTATGTACAAGGTTGCTGCAGGTTTTAGAGCCATATTTAATTTAGCACCTGATTATGATCTGGAGAAACAAAGGTGATTTATTATTTCTAAGTAACTGAATTAGTAAAATGAGCTTATTGAGGTCTGAAGTGAAAAAACAACAAGAAACAAACTCTGAATTTGAGGACCAGGGTTGATTAACCCTGCTCTAAATAATCAAAATTGCTTGGGTAGTTCAAGACTTTTTCAGACTTTCTTCCCAGTGTGCTATCAATGAGGAAATAATCCTTCTTAGAACAGTAATCTGTTTATTCTCAAAAAGGTTTTTAAGATTTACATTTCTTTGTGACACCACACTTGTAAATTCTCTTCTTACAATATTCTGTTATACTGTAACCAAAATGTCAATGTTTTGGTGAAAACAATTAACAGTTATGATCCACTATTTGGCCTTTATTAATAAACCATTTGTTTCATTTGTTTAAAAAATACATAATTGGTTAAGGGTCCTCAATTCTGGTTTGTCTACAGTTTTTCAGTCCATCTTGGCACTTAACTTGATTCAGCTCAAGTTGCCTTAATTGGACCATATTACCAACTTCTCCAGGTCTTCGGATGCTGGTGCTTTAAACAAACCTGGTCAACCTGCAGGAACATGGGCACTGTAGGATCAGGCTAAGGGACCACGATCATAAATGAACAAGGGTTTCAAACAAAACAAAAATTAAATTATTGTGTACTAAAAATGTTGTTTAAATAGAGGTGTACAAATATTTTTACAAAATTGCTTGGCATTTGTAATATTTCAATTCCAGATTTTAAATATGTTGGCCATCTATATTACAAATGTAATATTTTATTTGTTGAAGACCATTTAAAATAAAAATATATGAACAATGACATATCCAATGCTAGAGGTGAACAAAATAAAATGTGTCATTGATTGTCCATGGTTTGGTAATTTGTGTTTTTACTGCATCTGTATTTAGCACAATCTTTAGCTGTCTATTTTTTTACTGAGCCATTCTACTGCCTTAGCCAGACAGAGATGTAGATACTGTACTTCATCTGACGGAGCACTTTCCAAGCTAAACAGAACTTTTGGATCCATGTCAATAAATGCTTTACCATGTTCTTTCTCTTTCCCCCTTGAGCTCACGAAAGAGTTGAGTTAAATTCAGCTTTTGACTAGGCTCCCTGAACTTGATCAATGTAGTCTGAGATTGGATAAGAGCACATACCTGGCAGAAGCATGTACATGAATCCACTATTACCATATAGGTAATGCAAGGATTTGAAACCAGAGGAAAGCCTGTGAGTTTGTTGCTGTTACAGTCTTGTTGGGCATCAGCTCTTCAGCTTAATGTACATAAATAAAATTTCATAAGCATGACTCTATATAGATTTTATCTTGGAATATTGTTTCAGATTTCCCCTATGATGTCGAGATCTGTTATTTCCTTCCTGGTATAGCAAGAAAACCATTGTAAATGTGTAGAAAACAAGGTCAGATGACAATTTTCTTCAATGGTAAAATATGACAGTCTCTTGGAAATACAGAAAGGAATGCCTTTTAACCATAGATTGCCAAATGCTGAAATTCTGTAACATTTTACAATGTTATTTCTAAATACACCCCTATATCTTTCTACTATTTTATAACACTGAAAAGAAGAAATAGCTATTCAAGGTTAATACTGGCAAGGCTTTTTAATTATTTAGGCAATTCGATGAAAGCAATGTAAACCAAACATTTTGCAAATGTAAACTACAAAAAAGTCTACATTCTAGAGTATTACAATCTTATAGCGACGATATATTAACTCATAAATTAGCAGTAACTGTAATAAATTTGTAAATTTCTATAAATAAATGAAATACAATATTTGACTAGACTTGGAAGCTAGTGTTGTTTAAATAATGTATTTCACCCCAACAACATATAGCCTATGTTTGCCAGATGGCACTGGCATGCTAAATTCTAATTTGTAGTTTGGTTATTATTTTGTATCTCCTAAAGTCTAGCAGTAAAAACATCTCAAGATATGAAGTAGGATCATCCATCCATCCATTTTCTAACAGATTTATCCAATACAGCATTGTGGGGCAAGTCAGAGCCTATGCGGGCATGCAATTGGTGCAAGGCAGGATACATCTGGGATTGGACACCAGTCCATCACAGGGCACACACAGAGAAACAGACATGCATAAATTCAAACCAGGGCCAATTTTCCCAGAAGCCAATTAACCTACCAGTACAGTATGTCTAGATATGCCATAATTTCCTTAGGGGTATGATAGAAAATGCCTGAATTCTGTGAATACAAAATAAATCACACAAAGAGAACAAATATTCCTTTGAAGACTACTTCTATTTTCTGACATTTTATATTTTCCACATATAATCATCTTAGGGGGATATAAAAATAATATATTAGTTCTGCATTCCTTTACTGTATTTACTTATGCTGCAGTATTTGATTGATCAATGTTTGTTTACTTTTACTGTGTTCCCTTTTTTGTATTGTGCTATTCTTGCAACAACCAAAACATTTTTTAACAATCATTAAATTCTGGCATACTTTTTCCCAAAATGGAAGTTTTTTTAAGTAACAAAAAAATATCTTACTCATCTCTTCTTATAAAATCCTATTCAAAAATAAATTTTCAAGGCATTTATTTTAGGGCAAATCATTTTAATATACATACCAAATTTAACAGTGAAGTTTACTTTATTAATAAAGTAGACACATATCTGACTTAGGCTAATAAATATACAATTAATTGTGTAATTATTAGTTGATCAGTTCTACTTATGTTGATGAAATATTAATGTTTCACTTATTTTTATAAGGTTTTATACATGAATTTGGACCCACTATAATAAATATTAAATTTCATTTGTATTAATTGTGTTAACTTCATGAATTGATGTCTTACTAATGATCACCCGGGTATGGAAAGAATAAAAGTATCTGGAAAGATTTTTCTAACAACTTATATACAGTATTGGCTGTGTTGTCTTATGATACACTAAACAATTTGGAGACAGGACTGTGAGTTCAGAAGTTCAGTAAATGTTTTACTACAATCATGTACTTACTCTTATTCTGTCAAGGACTGCAGACCAGATTTTTCCCCTATATGGGTTTTCTCAATGATTTATATTTAATAGTTCCATAACCCATTTGTTTGGTATAGCAGATACAAACAGGAAAAGGAAGTATTAAAGTAACATAAATGGTTCATACTTGCCAAGAGGCCTTTATGAACGACTCTGTGAAAGGTAATTTAGTCAAAGTTTGCAGGGAAATAAAATCTAAGATGAATAACATGTAAAGACAAATTAATTGGCGATACATTGTAACCGTTATTATTTCAATAAACATTCTAATTCAGTAGATTTTAATATGAATATTTAACAGTATTCAAATGTTGTGAAGAATACAAACCAAAGTTAAGATTTCTTTATCCTAAATAAGGACTGACTTAATCTTAATAAGCATTTGTTTCTGTTTTTCTGTGTTTTTGTACTTCTTCCTACTGTAACCCTTATTACAGCATTTTTATAATGATGGTTGTTCTATGATATATATATAGCAAAATGAATTTCAATACAGTCAAATATAGAAAAAGATGCAAATAAAATGACCCACGCAAAGGGTATAAAATAAAACTTTTATAAAAATATTATCTGAAAAAAAAACTGATAAGACTATATTGTTTAAACATTCACCACTGAGAATAATATCTGTGCAGCAGTAAATAAACTTTTTAAATCTTGGAATTATCTTTTACAGGGCAAGCAATAACTTTAGAATAAATCTAAATCTAAGAAAAAATGCTTTAATTTGTGACATTTCCAGTTTATTACAGTCTATTTACATTTGTGAGCTTCTGTAGCATTACCCAGGCATAGTGAGATATTTTTCTTCACACACAGAAAGTGAGTAAATCATTAGGGTTTAAAAAACAAAGATTCACTCTGTCTACATGTGTCTGTAAAGCACCAGAAATTAGTTTCAAGCCAAAGAATGAATGAGGAAAGTATGTGCAAGCAGGCCAGAAGCATAGGAGGGTCACAAACTGGGTTCTTTCCTTTAATAAATTTTAATGAGAAACTTTGCATTCCAAAGTTGAAACAGTCAGACTGTGTCTCAGAATGACTGGGTTGCAGTTGTTCTATTAAGAAATATTTACACCATCAAATGAGGTACTTAAATTGATATTAAGCATGTTTATTTAATGAATATGTGTGCAGACAAAAATCATTGTGCTACGGAGAATAATGAATTACTTAATTTAAGCATATTCGTAAGATTAATATGATGACTTTTGCATGCCATTAGTCAAGTGAAAGAGGAAAGCAGTAATTTATTTAATTTCACTTTTTTTAGAATAAACAAACAAAAGTAAGAGTGGTGGTAAAGTAAATGAAGTTGTGAAATTCAATGTTCAATATGGAGAATTAAGGAAAAATTAAGGAACCTGACTGGTGTTTTGGAATTAAAATCCTAGAGATCCTGCTTTTCTAAGGGAATAGTCAAAATAGGTCTTAAAATGTAATTATATATATATATTGCATCATTAGTGATCATTACTGTGTTACTCTACTTTCTTATTTTTAATCTGTATAATGTAATAGTTTTACATTAGCATTGCAGATGTGGTAAATGTGAATACAGTTTGCAAAAATTATATTAAAAAAAAACCTAATACAGATTTACTTGAATCAATCAATATTGCATTTGTCTTTGAGAAAAAAGTGAAAATTTACATTGAAATACCTCATTAATTTCACTGTATGAAATTACTGTAGAAATGAAAAGGTAAAAAACATTTTGCCTGGGAGCCTTCTCCAGATAGAAATATATTTTTATATATGGTCTTGTTTTACTTTACAATATGAAAATAAGCTCTAGTTGTAATCTCATTAAAAATAGTACTTTTATAGAATTCATGACGGAAAATTCATGAAAATAATAAGTATTCAAGTATTTAAGCCAGCATCCATTTGAATTTTTTGAGACTTGGTAAAATCTTACTTAAATCTATTATTTATAATGGCAGTGGCAGATGACAAAGGTAGATTGCTTTGTCTATTGGGAAATGTAAAGCAGATGCACTTCAGTTGCAAAGCATATGTGCATAATGTTAATGGATATCTTCATCTATACTAAAGTATTAGTATATTTACATTATGTGATGGATTCTACCCATGGCTGTGGTCCCAAGGATCCACATACATAAAAAGTCAAGATGACTAGAAGAAGTGAAATCCAGGAGGCCCTGTTGTCTTCCTTTTCAGCCACCCTTGCTCATAAGAGTAAGGGTGTTTACCTCAATGACCTAGTTAAATTCCACTCTGGTCTTGCATGATTATACCTAATGCTTCCTCTTATTTCAACCGGTGAAACAATTTCTCACTTCTCTACCTGATCCACTCTGTAGTGTGGCTGTCACATATCAATATAATAAAACATTCATATGTGTCTAAGAAATATAATAATTATAATTTTTAAAAATCTCTACTTTTATCTTTTTATTGTTTAAACCTAAAAGATTATCTTAATATGACAAGGGAGCAATGGTTTTGTATTTGAATCTTTTTGTTAAATTTTTCTTTACCAACCTATAATTCAACATCTACAACGAATAATGCATAATTCCAGCCTGAGCTGAGATATTTTTCAATGCAGTCATGTCCAGTATGAGTAAAATATGAATTAACAGTAGGTCATCTTTAAAATGGAGTTTATTTAACTAAAGTTTGGGAGGGCCGAAAACAACCACGCTTAATCATTCCCAGGCGTCAGTGATTAGCAATCACTCCCTTCGTCCTTCCTCCACTGATCACTATAAATACCAAATGCGATATCTTTCTCTCGTGTGTGACTTTTGCATCCCACCTCCACCACAACTTCACCTCTGCAGCTAGCCATTGGTTACCTTGCGTGGGGGTCCTGGCCTACTCGTCCTACGGCCAGGAGGTCAACCCTCAGCCAAGCGGGTTAAGCCTAATATTTGCACCACAATAGTTTGTTACGCTTTGATTTTTGGTGCAAAGGAACAAGTAATAGGTTTATTCTATGCTGAAAAAAGAAGAGAGAAAACACAATGTTTCGGCCGTAGAGCCTTCTTCAGGTGTGAGAGAGACAAGGCAGTAGGCAAAGGTAATGTAGCGGGAGAACAAAGGCTGGGAGGGAGGAGGAGTGAGAGGCGGGAGCAGGAGATAGAAAGAGAGGCCAATCAAGAGGTGTGAAGTCAGAATGGGTATAGAGAGGTGTGAAATGAAACTTCCAATGAATGGAGAAAATTTACAAGAAGAGTAGTCTGTCATTAAGAGAAAGTGGAAGGTGTGATCCTAGCTGCAGGATAAGTTTTGTTTCGGTAGTCTTTCTGATGTATGAGTTCAGAAAACCATCTTTGAGAAACAGAGAGATTAGAGTGGTCGTGGCCATCAGAGGTGAAAAGAGAAACAATGGGCTTTGAGAGATCTTTAATCTTCACAGCCCTGACGTGTTCTCTGAAGCGATCTCCGAGTCTCCTTCCTGTTTCTTTTTGGGTGATTTTGGGTTTGATTTTTGGGTTTGATATTGGGTATTGTCATTCCCAGTGAAATACTATCATTAAATAGTACATACACATTTCAGTTACACAAAAATAATCCACTTTCTGTATCAGACCTTTAATTAAAACGTCAGTATTAATAAAGCCGGCATCACATTACACAACCTTTCCTAGGATTCTCAGTCATAGCCTACATTTACATAATCGTGAGAAAATCACAGCGAATTGGAGAGAGTTGCAGTGCGTGCCCATCACCATCAGTTGTGTAGTGTGACATCCCCCGCAACTCAGGTATAGCCCTCTTATTAGCCCCTAAACTCTCCGTGACTTGCTTGAAAATTATATGAATCCGCAGTGTGAGAATTCAAAGTTGCAATATTAATTGAAAATTGCAATAAAGAATATCACCCAGGTCGTGTACACCAAGTTGTGAGATGCACTATGTCTGTTAACTTCTATTATGAGTAAGTTCAAAACCTATGATTTTATTAAATTATTGATTGCTCCTCAATGAAGTTAGGTCTTCTTGACTACAGAACCTGAGTGCATTTGAACATTTGAATTCATTTTCATATTTTGTAATTGTTGTATCCACATTATTTTGTTTCTTTAAAAAAATGTTTGCTTAAAGTTAAGTTTTTCTCAGTTTTCTTGTTGTTTATTTGGTCTGACAGCAACCACTCCACCCAACCGAATTTGCAAGTATGTATATACTGTGTGGTGTCACCAGGGGAGAGTTTATGTGAACGAAGGTAATACTTACACCACACTTTTCTTTCTTCAGATCCGTGGCGTTTCTTCCAATAACTGTCTTCCTAATACAGTCCGTAATCCGTTCCCTTAGTCCTGATCCGTTCCGAGTTCCAAAAGTCCGTAATAAAGCCAATCCGCGATGTATCCTTAACCCGTGTCAGTAATCCAAAACCATAAACCTTTTCTCCTTGCAGTAGTCCGTTATTCCTTAGCCCGATCCTTAACATGCACCTCTTTCCACTCTTTTCCTCCAAAACGCATTCACCTTACCGGCTTCCGCCCTGTTCACTGCCTCCGGGGCACTTATATTTCGGTTCCTGATGCGTCTCAGCTGTGTCTCATTGTTTCTTAAGGTAGACCCTGTATTAGGATCAGTACACCACTCCCCATTAATTTTCTTGACATGCCCCCATGCATGTCTCAAGTTCCCATCTTCTAGTTGGGCCGTCCCAAACTTACCACGACGTTCAGGAGGTTCCCAGTTTGGTAGTTCCATATTTTCAAACTCAACTCCAAGTTCAGTTCCGCCTTCTTGTGGGTCCGTCTCATCAGGGTCGTCGGTAGGGGCGTCACCACGGTCTTCCGGGCAGGGGATTGGTCTTAGCCTAGCTGATTGGACCGTGTTCCAAATCTGGAGGAAATGGGGACAGTCTCGTCCCAGTATGACAGGGTATGGCAACTGCTCCACCACTCCTACCATTGAGCGGTAGGTCCCCTGTTCTGTAGAGATGCTCAATTCGACCGTCGGATAGTCCTTGGTGTCCCCATGAATGCAAGTAATAGGTATTCCCTCTGTTCTCGGAATCTCTAGTTCTCCCGGAAGTATTGTAGGGGTCACCAGGGTCACAGCACTGCCAGAGTCCAATAAGGCTTCGATGGTTTCTCCCCCTATCTCAATTTTCGTAAGATGGGGATCCTCGCGGGTCGGGACCCGTGCTGTAAGGTAGTTGCATTGGGTTTCACCTCTGGGGTCTACCTGCATGGGTTCGGACAGGCCGGGGCAATAGCTGGCCAAATGCCCTTCTTCCTGACAATTAAAACATCGCCGGGTTTCTTTCCATGGCCGGGGCCTCGAGTCAGACCTCCCCCGAAAGGGTTTTTTAAATTGTATAAGTTCCGGGTAATCACTATACTTCATTGGCCGATACTTCATTCCGGTTTCCAGACTCTTGGGGCTTCTTTTCTCCTCCTTCCGAAAATCCCCCTTTTCCTCCCTAATCAGGGCCTCTGTGGCATGTTGTCTGTCCACCAAGTCCACGGCCTGATCTAGTGTCTGGGGATCCCCTTCACTTACTTTCCTTTTCAGGTGAACAGGCAGACTCCTCATGAAATGATCCAACACCACCCTTTCTACCACTTGTCCTGGGTTTAATTCTTCTGGTTGGAGCCATTTCTTTGCCAGATGTACCAGGTCAAACATCTGAGACCTCGTAGGCTTGTTCACCTGGTAGCTCCAATTGTGAAACCGGACTGCTCGTATCGCCATGGTTACCCCTAGTCTTGCCAATATCTCCTTTTTCAGAGTCTCATAATTCTCTGCATCTTCTTCTTTTAAATCATAGTATGCTTTTTGGGCTTCTCCAATTAAATAAGGGGATACTCTCCCAGCCCATTGCTCTTTGGGCCATGCGTTTCGAGATGCAGTTCTTTCAAAGGTGGTTAAATACGCTTCCACATCATCAAGCTCAGTCATCTTTTGTAGCGTAATTTGTTCCTCCTGAGTGGTACCTCTCCCCGCTACCGGGGCCTGCCGGATTTCTTCCCTTAATCTGTGCAATTCTGCGCATACTAATTTTTGCTCCTCTATAATTCGTTCATTAGTTTCGCTTTGGATTTGATTTGCCTCCAGTTGTGCTTCAATAGCTTCTCGTTGTCCTTTTAATGCCTGGAATTGGGCGAGGGTGGCCTGGGACAACTGCTGAATTAATTCTTCCATAGCGTTTCTTCACACGCGCAAAGCGAAACCCGCACACACACAAAAAAACAAAAAAACTTGCTCTCTTTGATTCTCAAACCCGAGCCGGGGTTGCCCGCATCCTCCACCAATTGTGGTGTCACCGGGGGAGAGTTTATGTGAACGAAGGTAATACTTACACCACACTTTTCTTTCCTCAGATCCGTGGCATTTCTTCCAATAACTGTCTTCCTAATACAGTCCGTAATCCGTTCCCTTAGTCCTGATCCGTTCCGAGTTCCAAAAGTCCGTAATAAAGCCAATCCGCGATGTATCCTTAACCTGTGTCAGTTATCCAAAACCATAAACCTTTTCTCCTTGCAGTAGTCCATTATTCCTTAGCCCGATCCTTAACATGCACCTCTTTCCACTCTTTTCCTCCAAAACGCATTCACCTTACCGGCTTCCGCCCTGTTCACTGCCTCCGGGGCACTTATATTTCGGTTCCTGATGCGTCTCAGCTGTGTCTCATTGTTTCTTAAGGTAGACCCTTTCCATCTACTGGTCAGTTGATTATTTTTGTCCGCCATCTTGCTAAGGTCCATCTCTAGTATTTTCAGTGTTTCGTTTCGGAATTACCTGTTAGAGATGACCCTTCCCCGGGTCCTCTTACAACTGTAATTCATTTGAATTATGGCAGTTATGGTATGTCTACTGAGAACTTGGGACATACAACTGCTGCTATGAATTCTGGACTGAAGAACAGTCAAAGATGAATGGTCATTAAATAATTGGATTATCCTTTTGCTGGGTATTTACAGTAAATATGTTTTCAATATGGATAGTAGGTCTGTTTTAAACACTTTGTTGCTTCTTCACTTCCAGAAATATCACTTTATGTAGTTGCTATATTTTTCCCTATACATACAGTAGGCAGCCAACTGTTCTTTAGCTCAGACTTTTATTATTAGGAGAATGTGGACTACAGCTATAATTTAATTACAACATTAATGGCTTATTTATGTGTGTAATTTATGCTAACTACTTGACTCGCAAGTTTGAGATGGCATAAACTGAACACAAAAAACAAAGATTGTATAAATGTTGAAAGAAAATTTGCACAGAACTAATGTTTAGGCATAGACATTTTGCAATGACTTCTGGCTGTAGTTTCTGGCAGTGTTTTGGACAGTTTTAGCATATGAACTTTTACTGTCTGGGGTCATGAAAAAGCTTTCCAAAAAGCCTGAGAAGAGAACAGACTTTCATGTCATCTGTACTCTATAAATAAATTAAAATGATGTTATCCAGCAAGAGTATGTTTCTTAGCTGAATACTCCAGATTAAAACAATGTTTTTGTGGCGCTCAACTAAGGAAGGAAGCTTCTTGATTTTTGATGTAAACTCCAATTTACAAAAGGAGTAGGAAACCATATGTACCAAAGTCACAAGAGACAGTATGTCATCAAATATCAGGAGAATGTAATTAATTATTATTCATATGTGATTTCCATGAAGTAATGAACAGATATTACTACTAGAAAGGTTTTGAAAAATTCTTCACTGAAAATGAAGCATTGGAAAAAGAAAGTGAATTCAGAACTTTGATTAAAATACATTTAGTTACCCAATAGTAATCATAATTTTGCATATATTGTTTTAGCATATTATATATAGCAATATCTTTATTATTTTTAAATAAATATTGAAGTACTATGGAATATTTCTGTAACATTATGTGGTTCTTTGTTGACACAGCAGTTCATGCTATAGTAAACAATATCACCATTATCTATAATTGAATAAAAAAATATTATTCCATACGTTTCCTTGACCTGTAGCTACTGTTTTCTTAATCTTTGCCTCATCATTTGTAGTGTGCAGTGCCATTTTCATTTTTAAATTAAAAGTGCACACATTGAAAGGTCTGATTAGAAATAAGCTACTGCGTCTGCCTTTTAGAGAAGTGATCTATGAACAGTAGAAATAGAATCAACACATGCAGAAAAGGAAATCTATTTTTATAGATTTATAAGTTGGCAACTTTTACCTTTTACAGAACAACAATGTGGAGTGTACCAAATACCTAATATCTAATACCTAATATCCTTGTTAAACCAGTTTTGAGTTAAATCTTGCATTGCTGCATTTTGCATGGGTCATACGAAAATTCCATTAGGCTGTTTACAATATTTTAGCAGATTTTAGATCACTTTTAGATTTTTACTAGTATTTAGTAACTACACTCTAGTATCTACAGTATCTACTGCTATCAAATGTAGAAGGACACTTACTACAAGCCCACTTTCTTTAAGCTTGTGGTTCATTCCAACTCTTCTTGTTTAAATGAATCCTGCTTCCCTTATGTATTTTTTTTCTAAATGAGGAAGGGGATACTACTGCTTTCCTTATAGTCTTATAAATGCAATCACTGCAAGTCCACACACAGGGATTTTTCTTTGAAATATTGTGTTTACTTCAGGAACGGAGTATTCTTTATTGTGTTCTACAGTTAGCTTTATGTCCTGTTGCTAAAAGTAATCAGCCAAAATAATGTTTTAGTTTTTGAAAGTATAAAGGTTTTTGTACATCTTGTGAACCTAAAATATCTCAACTTTATTTAAAAAGAGTCAAAGCAAAGAAATATTTTGCAGTTGCATCAAAATCCCAGTCTTGTTATTACAGTAATTGTATAATAACATAATGTAGATTGTTTCATTTAATAATAATAATTGCTTACACTTATAAAGCGCTTTCCTGGACACTCCACTCAAAGCGCTTTACAGGTAATGGGGACTCCCCTCCACCACCACCAATGTGCATTATCCACCTGGATGAAGCGACGGCAGCCATACTCCGCCAGAACGCAGTATGGATGAGACGTAAAACAGAGGTCCTGACTCTCTGTGGTCTTTAAAAATCCCAGGGCATTTCTTGAAAAGAGTAGGGGTGTAACCCCGGCGTCCTGGCCAAATTTCCCATTGGCCCTTACCAATCATGGCCTCGTAATAATCCCCATCTATGAATTGGCTTCATTACTCTGCTCTATTCCCCACTGATAGCTGGTGTGTGGTGAGCGTTCATCCAGGTGGATGCTGCACATTGGTGGTGGTGGAGGGGAGATACCTGTAAAGCACTTTGAGAGCTTTGAGTGCTTTGAGAGCAGAGCTATATACAGTAAGTGTAAGCAATTATTACTATTATTATTATTACCAATATGAATCTCACACAGCTCCACTGCAGCTTGAGGTTTATTTTGTGTCTTTATAATATAGATATATATGTAGTTTTGGCAATATTTCACAGCTGCATTCCACATTAACAAAACAAGTAACACACTCCAGCAACCAGTGAAAGCCTCAAACATATTTTCTTGGTGTCTCTCCCTTCAAACCAGTTTGTTCAAAAGGACACAGAATGGATTCAGAAATCAGATTAATATTTAAAATATAAAGATATAGTTATTAGATTTAAAAACATATAAATTAGATTCAGCTGTTTACAGTAGCCATGATACAAGGGAAAAATAAAGATTTAAGAGTTTAGGTGTTATTTGTTAAGTAAAGGATTGATGTCAGAACACTATGTAACTGTACACCTGCAGATTAAAAACAGACTATTCATTCGTTTAAATCTGGTATTAATAAGCAGCTTTGGTCAATTTCTAAATGATGGCAACAAACAAACCCTGTCTTGGCTCCAAGTTGGATTATATAACAGGCTAAGCTTCTTTGCAGATCTGTCTGACCTCACATCATGAGTGTAAATAACCTGCCTTAATTGGCCAAACAGGCTTCAATCATCTATTATGGGTTTGAAACATCTTCCGACCACATTATCAAAGTATCTGAGGACATTTATAGAAGGCTAATTACAGACTACATAGTATTTCCTTCCTCTATTCTGGCTCCTCAGGGGTCATTTATTGTTGGCTCCATGCTCATGTGTTTTCCCAACAATCAAGCACAGTCAAATCAGTGGCTTTTCAGTGATTTGGGAAAATGACAATTTGGAATATGAAAGGGCTTTCCCTACCATTTAACGGGTTTCACATTTCACTGGCAGAAACATCACTGGATAATTGGTTCATATTTGCCTGTTAAAGAAATATTCTGGTGATTTTGTGGATATGGAATAAATACAACCTTTACAAACATGCTAATCAACTGTTTCTAAAGATGATTTTTTCATTATCAAGAATTTAACTGCAAAGAAAAAGAAGGCCCATAAAAGCACTGAAGACTTAAACAAATACATTTGTTAAACAAAGATTTATCAAAATGCAAAGTCATGGACATACCCTTTGAGAATTTTATTTCCTTCTATGTTTCCACATTATTTTTTTATTTTGTTGGTCTTCCAAAGGATACAGTGGTAAATGCCCCCTATATTCCTTTAGACAGATGCCAAAGATATCTGGCTGGGACCAGAGATTACCTTAATTCAAAGTAAACAAACATTGCATATAAATGAAAGTCTAGGTGAAAAACAGGAACATATATTTTCATTATGATGTAATAATGTGTACCAGGAGTACTACATGTATAGATATGCTGTATACTGCATTGTTGAAATGCTGACCAACCTGGTTACTATAATCAGAAGAGAATGAAAAATTTGTGGGGAGGTTTTTATATTATATTTAATATATTCAAGTAGACTGGTTTTTAAATAAAATAAAACGCCTCGGGGTGTCATGGTGGCACAATGGTTAGCATGGCTACCTGGCAGAGCTATGGCCCTGGGTGTAGCTCCTAGGGTAATATTTTTTGTGGATAGATGATGTGAACATTTTTATGTTTTGCCAGTGTTTGTGTGGGTTTTGGTGGGATACACCTGGCTAAAGACATACTGGTACAGACATGGTAGGTTAATTGGCTTCTGGGAATATTGGTTCTAGTGTGTGCGTGTCTGTGTATGCCTTGCAATAGACTGGCATTCTGTCCAGCGTGTATCTTGCCAGGATATGCTCTGGCTCCTGTCACGGAACCTCTACGTGGAATAGGAGGATCCTTATGCGTGACCAGAATCCCACAGGACGCAGAGTAGCAAAGGGACAATCCAAAAGACAAAATCCAGAAGGCGAGGTGCAGAAGCAGAAGCATCGTAAGAGAGATCACTTGACACACACACACACACACACACACACACACACACACACAATCAGGGATGAGATTGGGAAGCAGAGGTTCCGGGAATGTAACGTCGTTTGCGAGGGAGGGTGTGGAATGTGACAGGGACAGAACGGCATTTCTGAGTAAGAGTGTGGGGCGTGACAGCTCCCCTGCTAACCTGTATTGGATGAAGGAATTAGGATAAAGAAATTAGAAAATGGGTGGATAAAAAGCCTAGTTAACATTAAAGCAAATATGAAAAACTGGTACAAAAATACTCAGTCTACATATTGTACATGCACAGTTTTCAAGGTGAATGATTTCCAAATCACTTCATGTACAGTTACCATACAGCAGATATTCAAAGAGAGGCTGATGATGTTTAAAAGATGTTTAGAATTTCACATCCAGGATTCTTTTTTGCCTATGGCCAGCATTGGGTGAAGGTCATTCCTTTCCTCTTTGTTGATTGGATTCTACTTCATGATAGATTTTACTCCATTCTTTCTTGGAATAAATATTAACTATATTGTGTTTAAATCTTGGTTCACCATGTGTCAGTTAACTCAAGATATCAACTAGAAGTAATCAGTGAAGTGAGATAACCTACTATGAATATTATTCTGTCATACATAATGTTAAGCTAATCTTTAATGATCTTGGATGTTCTGTGATTTCAGGTCATGAATTACTACTACTATTACTATTAATAATGATAACAAATGTGACTAGTAAGCCGGATAATAAAACATGTTTATGCCATAATCTCAATTTCTGAAGATACAGTAGATATAGGTATAGATGCAAAAAAGTAAAAGCAACTAAGGCTCACATATAAGATTTATACAGATGGTATTTTGCGACTTTGGATTTTTTTTTATCAGAGGGAGGACAGAGAAACTTCTCTTCTCAAATGCTATAGACAGAAGTTTTATTTTGAAAGGCCATAGTTTTGAATTAATTCCTGGTCACAAAGCCAAATTTCCACATGCACTTACCAATGCAATTCTTTTCATCTTCACATATGTGAAGAAAAATAGCCAGCTGTTCCTTGTATGCCTCAGAAAGGAGGATTGAAATATGGCTTTGGGGCTATTTTTGGCCGGAGAGGCCTAATGGCAAACAAGAAACACTGGAGAAGTCACTGAGGCCTGTCCATTTGAGAAGCTTAGAGGAGTTTCCTGAAAGTCCCTTCTTCACTCATTACCTCTGACAGCTTTCATTGACAACGTGTGACTAGGGCTTCTGAGCATTTTAAAGCAGTGGGAGTCTCAACTGAACAATTGCGCTGTCAATTACCTTTTCCCCTCTGTTGTGAAAAGGGGGCCCATAACAATGCACGCTCTCAGCTGGGGGTGATGGTGTCCTGGGTTTGAAGCCCTCATTGCAAAGTCCAGCATTCAATGGCAAGAAATATTCTCTGACAAATTACTTTTTTTTAATGAAGTTATATGAGGTTTTATATAAATATTTGTTGTACTAATCTGTGTCCAACAACTGCATCTTCCTGTGACATCTGAAGATAATTATTAAACAAAAAGTTGTCCAAGTGCCTTCACCTACATATTGTGTTCCAGGAAACTTCCTGTGGGTATTGATCACTTTGTGAAAAGCCTGTCCATCATACAGGCGCTTTGTCTAACAGTCACTTCCATTTGAATTTGACTGACTGAGGAAACTTGCGTTATTTATACAGAACAGCAAGGCTTTTCATTCATAAGTTCAGTTGGGGGGACGGGGTGCTAATGACTTGGCTTGAATAAGGTGGGGGGATGTGGCATTTATGGCAGGAAGCAACTCAAATGGCAGCCAAATGGGGGAGGAAAGCAAAAATGGATTCTTGGGATAAACATAATAAAATTGAATAACACATTCAAATATAAACAGTATGTGCATATTGTGCATACATTGCTATGTACATGTGTGCCTCACTGCTGTGAAGTTGTTTAAAGAAAGCTTAGAAGGGTGAGGTAGTGTTAACTAACAAGTGATTTGTGCTGCATACTGATAGGTTCCTTCCATCAGAAAACTTCTTGGCCTACATTGAATTCTACTACTCTCTGACTTTAATATGTACCACATTTTTCACATTTTCAGCCTGTTTACTCTAAAGAGCATTTATTTTCTAATACATTTAGTCTTATGTATGTTTTACTTTTCAAATACATGGGGCATCAATATGTGGTATTTCTAAAATAAGACAGAGTTTTATTTAATATGTCTTAACTGTAAAGCAATTAGTATTTTATTATGCTGAAATTCCTTGGTATGTTAACATAGTTAGAAAACAAATTATGCATATTGGAAATATTTTTACAGTAGTTTACACTATACACTATAGATCAAACGTTTTCCAAAGAGGATGACTATTGGCTCTGACTCATTGCAATTAAGGGACATCATTCCATTATCAGAATCATTTTCAATTTGTGTATGTAAAACATCAAAAAACAAGTTAATTTTGTAATTTTGTGATCTTGTATTTATTTTCATCAAATGATTAACATGTAACCACCTTCTTAAATTGTGCAGAGCTTAGGTCTGCTGAGTATCTTTTCGATTTTAAGTGTTATATTATAAAAATGAAGTTATGGTAGAACAAGGTGAAATGCGTTGTATGAAGGGTATATTAGTTTGGTTTGGGCCATAACAGAAAGCCCTAATTTATTTTAGAGGTGTAACCACCAGAGGGAGCTCAGTACTTCTTCAATTGCTAAAAGAAAGGATACCTGAATATCCTATATATGTCAATGTAAATAGAAAAAACGTGAGTGAAAAGTGGTTTATTCACTTTACGACTAATTTATTCTGATAAAAAGTTGTCTTTATTCTAGTGAAAAATAGTTTACAAAATCGCATTGATGTGTTATATTGTAATATGTAAATTTATTTGTGTCAATTGAACATTGCTGTCTAGTATTTGAAAAAAGACTGAAGTAAAATAAAACTATATTGTAATAACCAGGAAAGGGACATGCCACATAATTTATGAGTTAATTAATTTGTGACCAAATCATTTTTTTTCTAATTTTATCACTCGGGTCAATAAGAGATTTTTACCTGCATACATAAGTGCATTATTGTGCAAATCACAGTTGTATAACCGTATATAAAGTATTTTGGGGAAAAAAATACTTTTGAGTAATTATGTAGGGTTAAATATATACCTATGTTTCATAGTAAATTATACGCAGAAATAAGAGATGTGTCTTGTCTGAAGATTTAAAGTAGTTTGATATTAACTATCTCTTCTTACAACACGATGGCAAGGCATTCATATGCAGAAATAATTGGGAAAGCATATCGCATAGAATTGTATCGAGCAATTCGTTAAAATGAGTTAGAAATTATAAAGTAAATACGAAAAACTGTTCTTAAATTGGTACTGATATATATATATATTAACATTTCTTTTTCATTTTCATTATTGGGAGGTATTTGTAGAAGGGTCATGACAACTTTCTCCTTTTTAAGTCTTGCCATGTATTTGTTATGATTTTGTTATTGGCCTTTTAAGCGTGTCCCCCGCAGCTCTGAGTAGCTGCTGGCACAGAGCACTGTGAATGCGAGTCCTGTCGAGCCAATGAGCTGGGACCGGATACGATATATCCTCTGGGACAACAACTGCTCTGTTCCTCCTTACTTCCACATGACGCCATTTACTGCATAAACCCGACCTCCTCCGGAAAAAAAGAAAAAAGAAGAGAAAACCTCGGTGTGCAAAGCAGCCAAACATTCGGCAACCACAGTAACGTTTCTTGAGAACTATCCAGCTTGCACGGCACTGAAGGTCTTTTGCTAAATGTGCTGGGGGCCGTTTTGAAGATCTCCGTACATTGCGTTTTGATGAAGAAGTACTGCAGGGATCTGTTGGATTCTCTTTACTTTATTTGAAATTATTTGTTTTTTTTTATTGTCGCGTAAGCCCTCGTGTTCGTTTGGAAAGGAATGTGTATGTTTTCTCTTTTTTGCAATATAGAAGTGGATCAGGAGTTATAATTGGGATCAGACTGTTCTGCTGGATTTTGTGGATGGGTGTTCAACATAAGAGTGATTAGGAAATTGTTTTCCTACTTTGGATTTACTAATTCAAGGAAAAAAGAAGAGGGTGGCAGTGGTGCGTTCACGGTGAGCTTTTGGTTTTATACATTAAGAAATCTGAAATGTTATGCTATGTTGGATTTTGGGCAGTGGAATCGCTTTAACAACATGGGTTAAAAAAAAACTTTTGCGTTCTTTTTGAGTACTCGGAGTGCTTTAGCTCCGCGCCATTTGTGCTGTTCTGGGGGCGTAAGTGTGATCTCGTGTTCAGCAGCATTATTATTATTATGTTTTGGCAGCACAGTGATCTGAACGATATTTATCTGTTTGAAATGTTTTTTGCGAGCATTCCACGTTGCATTCGGGTTTGGTTATTTTTGATTTAGTGCAGCTTTGTCACCTGTTTTGAGTGTTGCCTTTTCATTCCTTGATTCTTTTAATACTTATTTCTTGCACGATTAATGAGTAGGTGTAATGATAATACATATACACACAAAGGATTTGTTATAATCTCACTCGTGCGTCCTGACACCAAAGTTGTTTTATACTATTTTCAGGTGTAACGTTTTTAGGTTACAGTCAGGTTTGTGGTTTCTATTGCAATATCGGCAACTTTATAGTCTTCCTTTTTGAACTATTTGTCAAATGCCCCACCCCAATGGTAGAGACCTTTGACTGTGTAATCCTTAGTCCGATCACACATTCTTAGGGTCTGCCATGGAGATTTTCATTAACTTTTTCTTTTTAAAAGAATACATTAATGCTTAGCTTAAGATTTACAGTTAGCTGAGAAACAATAAGAAGGATTATTAACCTTGGTCTAAATAATCATAACTTTTAATATTACGGTGAATGCGGTTCTTAAATATGAATATTATGCATTTCTATGTTACCGTTTTTAATAAGTTTAATGCTTTGTTTTTATACCATTATTGCCAGAAATAGTGACAGTGTGAGTTCTCCTAGCTGCGTTTTCATCAAAGGTCATAGTCATAGTTCAGAGCGGTTGTAAATTTTGTGATGTTTAAAACGTGTTAGAATATTGTTCCACGCCTTTCTTCTCACTAGGTAAGCAGTTTAAAAAAGCAGATGACAGCGAAAGTTTGCACCTGTGTCAGTGGAAAAATAAGAACCCAGTAGATCAACTTCCTCTTTACGTCTAAAACTGAGCTTCTTTAAATTGCGTACGGCGAGATAGTTTCGCTAATAAATATAAGTTTGTTGGATATATAACAATACTTACTAGTACAGTATTTAACACTGTATTGTCTGGAGATACGGTGTGGTGCTAAAACTGGTTTCATCAGGAAAGTTTTCATTCAACAGACATCATTGTTGAGACTTTGACTTTTCGCTTGCAGAAAATTTCATTCTTTATCAGCTTTCTGCACCTCCCTATTTTCATCACTTCTGAAAATATAAAAGACTGTGGTATTCAAGTCTCTTTAAAAATGCATGAGTGTGGTGCGAGCTATTTGTTATGTTAAAAAGTCTAGCTTGCTACATTGTAATTCAGAAGATGTGATCCCGTTTAAACTTTCTAAAGGAACAACGTCGTAAAAGCATTATTACATCCCAAGTCAATATCCTAAAGTTTGCAAAAATGCAAGTGGAAGTTTATTTGAACTATTCGACACATAAACCAAACTGGATTTGACGGTAAAAAAAACATTCCTCTCAAAGCTAAATCCTGCCGAAATCAAATAATTTGCTTTTGATATTACAAAAGGATAAGACAGATTTTTAACTTTGAAACTGAGTGCCAGTTTTATTTTATTTTTTATCTGTTCCGATCAACATGTTAATCTACTGTATAGGGGTATTATCATTAATGAGATTATGAGCACTAAGGTAAAAATGTTCCTCAATACAATTAAAGTAGAACACTTTGTTTTAACTTAATGTTAATCTATTGTGAACATTGATATGGTAGTCCAATCATAGTTTGTTAAAAAAATAAAGTGTAATGTTATAAAATAAAAGCTGCAGAATGCAGTATTTTCACATTTTTAAAAAGGCACATTGTATTTGTCAAAAGAAATATTAAGATGTAAATGGATGAAATAACAGCAATGTAAGTATGAAACTTTTTAGGGGGTTGCCAGATTGTGATAAAATAACTTAGAACAACAGTTTTGATTAGGATATTTGTTTTACACTTGGTGTGGTTTGTAGATGTCTTAAATTGGAGGTAAAAAAAGATTAAGCAGGGGTTAAAGCTTTAATTTCCATACGTGGAAATTTATTTTTGACCCTTCATGACTAAGTTCTTATCATGCATAAAATGATTTTTGAAACAAGCTGACATTCTGCATTTTAGGGGGGGTTACAGAAAGTTTTATATTTTTTCTGCAAGTACATGCAAACATACACAAATGGCAATAGTGAAGTCTGCTTAGGTTGAGCTGAACACACCTTTCATATCCTTGACACTATATGATTATATTTGTTATTTATCTGATTTATAACATTATGAGTTTATGAAAATGTATCACCTTCAAAGAGCCTTTTTCAACACTTTTATTTTTTTCTGCTGGTTATGAAGTTGTCTACCAAATTAGTTATGTGTGGCTTGCCTATCTCATGCTTCATTCATTTAATTTCTTTCAGGATTTCAGATGTGTTCTACGCCTGCTGGAGGAATCCCTCTTCAGAGTAAAGATGGAGACAAGAACTCAAATCAGCAGTGGTTCTCCTGCACTGCTGCATCTTCTGCGTGACAGCGGGAGGCAGCATGCAGGAGAACCTGACTCCAGGGATACCTTGACTCAGCAGGCCCAGGTGTTGTCACTTGATCAGATCAGGATAATTAGAAGCTCCAATGAGTACACAGAAGGACCGATGGTGGCTCCTAGACCTGGGAGTAAACCCATTGCTCTCCAGTCTACTCAACACAAAACGGACAATGTGAGTGGCATGACAAATGAACAGGAGCAGCAGAGGTTTATCCACAGAGATCCACATCACTACCATACACGTTCTTCTCGGGTGGCTTTGTCCCAATCTACTGATGCAGTGAGCACTGGTTCAAGGAGTAGGACAACTACAAGCAGTACTTCCTCTGAGCAGAGGCTCTTGGGAGATTCTCCCACTGAACGGATAATCAGGGTGCAGCCAAAACCTTCTGAACTTAAGTCAGAGGAGCTTAAACCCTTCACTATTGAGGAATGTGGAAACCATGTGTATCGCTGTGAAGACTGTGGAAAATGCAAATGTGAGGAGTGCACTTACCCACGGACTCTTCCCTCTTGCTGGGTTTGTGACAAACGGTGCGTTTGCTCTCTTCAGAATTTGGTGGACTATGGTACTTGTGTCTGCTGTATTAAGTGCCTGTTTTACCACTGTTCAAGTGATGATGAAGACAACTGTGCAGACAACCCCTGTTCTTGCAGTCAGTCAAACTGTTGTGTGCGGTGGTCTGCCATGGGCATAATGTCCCTATTTCTGCCTTGCTTGTTGTGTTACCTTCCAGCCAAGGGGTGCCTTAAGGTGTGTCAGGGCTGTTATGACCTTGTCAAACGACCTGGCTGCAGGTGCAAAAACACCAACACCATCTGTTGCAAGAATTTAGATTCCTCGGCTCAGAAATTTGAAAAGCCGGCACAGGAAACATCTTATCATAAAGGACGTGCAACTTCAGAAACAAACTAATAAAGTTGTAGTTCTGGCACTGTAGAAGCAGTAGATTGGGATTTGCTTAGCTCTTTGCAGTGGCTCACACTTTTAGCCACCATTTTGTCTAGGGATGCATGTGGATAAAGCCCATCTGTTTTTTTTTAAAGACTAAGTCCAGAAATTTAGTCCTACAGACTCTTAATACAACTTATAAGCTACAGCTGCAAATTTTCCTGCCCAATTGTTTGCTTGTGAATAGTTTTTGCAAAATATGTAAATTAGCATTTTTTCTGCCAGAGATAGTTTTATTTTTGTACATATAATATTTCAACTGTGAAAAAACGTGGTGCCAAAGCAGTGGCATCTTGAGAAAAAATATTATACTAATATGTTGTACATTCAGTTGAATGTGAATCAATCAGTATGTTGTAGACTGTTGTACCTTACAAAAGTCAAACTGTAAAAGAATCTTATCCTCTCAACTTTACATGTACATTGTACAGTGACCATAAGAAACAGCCTTTATATTCTAATTTTTCAACATATTGTTTAGTGTAAAGAATATTTATTTGAAGTTTTATTTTATAAAAATATATTTATTTTAAAAGGCATCATAAAGATATCACCCTATTTAAAAATAAAACGATCATTGTTGTTGCAAATAAGGGTGGCAAATCAGATGCATATGTGCGCTGCAAAATAGAAAATATATTAACGTTTGAAATTAAACAGTTGTTTGTCTTCATTTTTTTATTTTGCGTTTTGCCAATGATAAAAATTTAAAAAGCCATTTTTGATTTGTTCATTATTCTGAGAATTGTGTAATATAAAATACAGTGGTATTTAGAGATCTATAGCACTATTTAGGACTTGGTTCCATCTTGAGGTTTGCTGTTGACCTTGTGTTTTTTCTTTCTAACAAATTGAATATTCTAAATTCATTACCAGGATCAGCATAATACCGCACTAGGAAGCTGAAATTCCAAAAAGAGCTCTAAAATTAAAATAATGGGAGTGCAGTGTTTAACATGATGAATGCACATCAAAGCCCACTAAATATTACAAAGAAATGAACTAGAATAAATTTAAGAAGACAGTGACCCACATTATTTTTATTTTTTTACCGATTTCCATTATTTAACAGATTTAGTGGCTTTATCATGTATTTTATAGAGGAATTTAGGAAATGTTGCTTCAAGACTATTTCAAGGAAGCAGGTAGTTTTACAGATGTATCTCATTAATGATACCAGTCCAATATTACATGCAGGTTATAAGGCATCTTAGACTGTAAGGTGGACATTTTCTTTTAGAATGAAAATGCCCCGATAAGCTTCTTCAGAGCGAACAATGGAAACTGAACCAGAGAATACAACTGGAAAGTATATGGAAGTCTATTTTAAACTAAGAATAGAGACACATCTTTACACAAGACTTGTGCTGCTATGGAAAAAGCTATGCAGCCATGCTGTTGAAATCAAAATCCTAATTTGTTTTGAGTACTGGAAGAAGACCTTTGATTAATTGCTTACTAATTACCAAAGGGGCAATACTGGTTAAGTGGCCTTCTCTCTTTTGTAACTTCCTATAAATCTACAAATTCCATCAGGCCTGAAGTCTGTCTAGGAAATAGGCATTATGGATACTGTAGGTTAGTGTACTAATAAGGTCTCATTTTAGAAACTAGGCTTCACAAGGTTTCACAGCAACCATATATTGTCTGGTTATTCTCGGGTTGCTGTTTCACAGAACTAATTATAAAATTGGACTGCTTATATTTGCGAGCACAATATCTCATTAACATTCCTGTTCACAATCTAGATCCAGATATGTTTGTCTATATTTTATCGTTAAAGTTTAATCTCAGACTTCAAAAACGCTCTTTGTAATCAAAGTGTGGTAAGATTCATTTTGAGTACCACCTGGGACAAGTCAAGCTTCACTGTTCACTGTTCAGTAACATCTGTCACTGGTTACCTTAACATTCATTAAAATGGTTATCTGTTAATTTTTTTGCAACAATGTGTTGATTTGTATAACTAATGCTTGTTCTACTTTTTAACAAGCAGGTGCAGGGGTAAACATCTGATGGAATACACATTTGGCAACATCACTTTTGGAAAACAGGAAATAAAATTAAAAAGCTTTTTATCTTTACAAAGAGGAAGAAAAGAACGGGTTGGATGCCTTCCGTTCTAGCTAGTTTCAATTGCTGGCATCTTTCTCCCTTTCAAGTGTGCATCTGGAAGTTATAGAGAAACTGAATGATGTTGCAGGCTTTCTTTCATGGGGCTAGCTGTAGGGCAGCATATGTTCTACTTGAGCTTTGTATCCAGCTTGACTGCTTAGCCTGTGTACCAGATGTTTAGAGTACACAACAACATATCAAACATTAAAATGTAGTGCACTAGTGGAAATTGGGGAAAGGCACCCTAAAATGAAACCGCCATGCATTACAAAAGGTAGCATACACAAAGTTTTGCTACATAATTTGCTAGCTTAAAAAATATTTTTAAATGTATATACCTTGTAGTATTTATTTTTAGAATACGTCATGATTTAATGCATAAAGTGCTTTACAAAGGAACTGTGGAGTGTGCAGTTATGCTTATATATAATTTTAATAGCTACATCACTGGAAAAAAAACTTTGTTCTAGTCCAGAAGTAAAGCTTATATTTAATACAGAACTTACTTAAATCAATTGTTCTAAGTACCTACATTTATTTAACCCAAAAATAAAATTGAGAAATGCTAAATGGGGGAGGCACAAACATAGCACAGTGTTTATCATTGCTACCTCAAAAGCCTGGAGCCCTGGGTTAAATTTCAAACCAGGACTCTGCATGGACTTATTATATTCTCAATGTGTTTGTGTGGGTTTTCACTCCAGTTCCAGTTTCCTGCAGTCCAAAGACATACTGCCAGCTTTATTGGTTTCAGGGCCATGTCTTAGTGTGTGCATGTCTGTCCCCTGCGACACTGTATTGGATAAAGCAGCAAAACAGTATATGCATGGACTATTAAATGGGTTATTTTCCACTCAGATTATCAAGGCTGTTTTATTTAGATTTAAAAACTTAGTAATTGTAATGTGATCTAGGAATATTATAATCCATCAAAAAGTTTAGCACATAAAAAATTGCATTATCTCCACTTCCTTCCATATAGAGCATCTGTTTGTTTTAAATACAATATTTAATTCTATAAACCTTTAGATTTCACTGTCAGCTGGTTCATAAATGAAATCACTTTTGGTAAAACCTTTTGCTTTTCAGATAAAGCCATTTCAAAATCTAATGTATTTAAGTGGACATATTGTAGAATTATTTCATTGAATGTTTCCAACACTTGATAGACAATTGTCTGTTAAAAGTTTTGTTTTACACTGATAAATATGATGAACATGTTTCTTTTTAGATATCCAGGATATCAGTTTTCTACAAATATTTGTAGAGAGTTGTTGGAACTAAATAGCTAACATTGTTCCTCTGGTTTTATAACCTGGTTTGGCTGCATAAAATATGCTAGAGTAACAATATGGAAAGTGGAGCTGGAACAACCCAGTTAGTCCTCTGTTGTTCAACATTTGGTTCAGAAGGCACTACTTTTTATTTCCATGTTTTTTTCATTTTCAATTTTAATGTTGTAAGAAACAGAGCTGTCCTATTTCTTGAAGAGTCACTTGAGCATCGGAGTCTTACCAGACTTGTAAAACTAGACACCTGCTTTCAAGGCCACCCAACACTTGAGGATAATGATATGCTGTTCCAATTAAGAGTGCCTTGTAGTTTTCAGTGTTCAGGTTTATTTTTTTATTTCCTGTGGTTTTTGTGCTAGGGCGTTCTTCAGTAAACAAAAGACGTCAGTGGAGCAATATCTAAAGTGTTTGTAGTTTTCAACAAATATGTATTTTTTTATAAGTTTGTACAGGGACATAAATATGTTTTTATTGTGTTGAGATTTTCATGATGATCAGTCTTAAAAATAGAAAAAGTCCTATACTGATTTTATAAGTACATGAACATAGAATTGTATTTCATTTACAGTGTGGACATCTGAAGACTAAATTTAAGACAAAGATGTTTTTCTCCTCTGATTAAGGAAACTTAATTCCTTAAGCATTATCAAAATGGATTACACAACACGGTTTCCTTGAAACCAATTTTTTTATTAAATTTGAAACTCAGCAATGCAATTGCAATTTTTTGTGTATTCTCATATCTCAACTTGCACGGGGTCATATTTTATTTATTTAATTTATTGTTTCTCCATTTTTTTCTGAATTTTGATCTAGTGTTATATAGTTAATCATAACTAAATTAACTGTATCTAGTGTAGATCTACAGTATATGTGAAACTGAAAGTTGAAGTATTGACTAGCTCCAGTCTCTAAAATGATTATTAAAATTTTACAGCAAATACATTTTCAAAATTAGCTTGCCTCATTTAGTTTTTCAATGCAAAATATATAAAAAATATGATTTTATAGTGATTTAAGCTTTTAAGTTTGAAGTGACACTAAAATTATAGCCACAAGAACAGTTATTAGTAAATGTATAAGTCCTTTTGAATATATACACAACTTTCAGCAGCTTGTAAAAAAGATGATTGTGTATTTTGATGGTTGTTTCACTTCAAAAGATAATCTTCCTTAATAATTATCCATTATTTTTTAATATATACTAATCTGACAAGCTCTAGTTTTAACATGTGAGGATAAAAGCTTGTTAGCTCTTTTTCCTCAGTTAAATGTTCCCTGCATATGGATCTAAGGATCTCATCAATTTCATTGCCTCATTGCAATTTGCAGGATGTTTCAGTCTAAAAATATGTAACAGCACAATATAATGGACTAATAACTTATCCAATAGCATTTTTCCATTTTAATTATTTTTATGTAACCATTTACATTTTTTGCATTTTTCTAATGAGTTTATTTTCCTTAATTTAATCCAAAATTGGTCTTTTAAAGATCTTGATAGCATATACTGGACAATATAATGAAATCTGAATTTTGTTTACTTATTTTGTTTAGATTGCAGACGTCTAGTATTTTTCTTATTTCTTATTTGGAAACTAATTTGAGATTGAATAATTATAACTTGGGAAATGCATTATTTTAACTAAAGATTTTTATACTTGCTTTCCTTCATTATCTGAACTGTTGAATCTTAGAAACAATAAGGGTTTGGTGACAAGTAGGCATGCGAAGGCAAAGGGTTAAAGACATTACTTTAAATGACAAAAGCTGAACAGTTTACCCCACATTCAGCCTCTCATGTATTCATCCTATTTTCTATGGACTGTGCTATTTCAGCTTTCTAAGCCCCTCAACTACCTGCCCCTAATTGGTATTCTTGGAGGGGGCTTTGGGTTTATGTGTGTTTTGTATTTGTGTGCTAATAGGGATGGGCTTGTCTCAGAGGAGTACAGGAAGCTCTGACTGGAGAGGGGAGCAGAACTGCATTTAAACCTCATGCTTTTTTTAACGTGACTCAAGTACAAAAGCTCTAACGATTATTAGGGAAAAAAATAATACCTTTTGAAAATGTGTCTGTCATTGTACTCAGCCTAGGTGCAAACCTGTGTAGTCCATCATATGTAAACATAAAAATGTATCTCCAATATAGATAAGGCTGTTATTTCTTTTTATCAATCTAGAAAGAAAAATCTTATGGAGAAACAAACTAAGGCTCAAATACAGAAAGTAATCAGAAATCGAAACACCAATTAACATCACTTAATAGGACCTGTATGTACTGTAACATAGAGTCTACCAGCTTCTGGAATTCTGCAGGAGGGATGTGGCACCATTCTTCCTCAAGAAAGTCAATCAACACAGACCTGGTTGATAAAGGTGGAAAACGCCATCTCAGAATATACCATAAATGTTTCATTGGGTCTATAACTTGTGATAAAGAAGGCCATGACATCTGGGTAACATCAGTGTCATGTTCATCAAACCAATGAGTGGTCACACATGGTCTGTGAATGGGGCTATTGTCATCCTGGAAGACACCCATCACAGGAACGAAAGAAGTGCTGCAACATGGGGTGAAAATGATCACTCAGCACTGTTAAGTAGCAGTTAACACCGACTTTACCTTATAAAGGAATGATTGCACCAAAAACATTCTAGAACAATTAGGCTCACAACATTATGGAAACACTTGTACCCATCACTGTAGGGATTAAACATTCAAAGCTGTAGAGTTCTTCAGTTTGGAACCATGGTGACACAACAATATGATGATACACCTGACCATATCACATTTCAGCTCTACTCTGTAGTCTATAGACATTTTGAGATAATCACTTTGCCATGACTTGGCTAATTTTGTTATACAAATATGCCATTGACAATAACTGCAGATGTCTGCTAGATACGTCATAAACAGTGTATTAGGTTATGTGGTGTACACAACTATTAAAGCTAAAAATCCCAGTTCTTAATACAACTATAATTGTATAAATGTTGGCTGTTTGTCATCTTTTTTGTGTACATCAATAAGTAAATATACTGAATATTTCTATAGCTTTCTTTCCACCCATCTATTATCATTAAGTTGTGTATCCTCTTGAGACTTTTGCCAATTTGGAGACTATTGTAAACGTATACTACAACAGGGTAGAGCTAACAAAACAAAACGTCTCTCTCCCTAAACAGAATGCCAGTCTATCACTGTCTGTTTAGACATTGCTTATGATCTACACTGTCATGAACATTTACCACCAATTGATCCCACACTCTGCTCAATGGCATTCCTGTTATCAATGATTCATACCTACCATATTGTTTAGTGCTCAATGAAGAATTTCACTGTGTTCTGCACTATAAGGAATTGCACTGCCAAAATGTGTCCAATCTTCAATGTTTTGTATTTTCCTTTTCTGTTTTTATTTTTTTCTTACATATTTTCATTATGTATTTATGTTATGCATTACTATACATTTCGTAAGCCCAAATCTCAGTTAGGGCAGCTCTTAAGCCAATAAATTGCAGAGCCATGAAAAATGGTGCAATTAAGAGTGGCCAGGAAGAACTCACATGGTCATACAGGTACATGTCTAAGGTCAGAATCAAACCCAGGACTCTGGAGCTGAGAAACAGTAATGCTAACAACTACACTACCCTGTAGCTTTGTTTAAGTTAAATTTCTTATGTATCAAATTCAATTGCTACTTGGGCATTTTAAAAATTTCACAAAGCTCCCAAACTGAGGGACCTGATTAAACCATCGCAATATCTCAGGTAACCTGTACAATGTTGTAGCAATCCTAGATATGTCCCACACATCTTCACTAACAATAAAAAACATAAGATACACACTAATTCAATGGATTTTAAAAGGAGATATTTATGTAAGCATAATTATGTGAGATGACTCTTAAGTGTGGCATTATGAACATAAAAAGTAAAGAACAAAGCAAAGAATTGAAATTAAGCTTTGAATTTTCAGTGGGAAATATTATGATGACAACCAATTTGATTTTGATGGAAATTGCATTAAGAAAAAATCAGTACTGGCAGACAATAAAAAATTCTTTGCTACTAAAATATGAAAACTTTAACCATGATTGCACAAAAGGCTTTCCTATAGTTGAGTTTGTGTAGAGAAATGTATTGACCATGAAATAAAACATTATGCTTTATATTTTGAAATATTAAAAATACTGTCATACAAATACAGTATAATTATATATACATCTAGAGATATAATATATTAAACAACATACATCATGATACTATATCTTGATTAGAACATACATTCCATCATTTTATTTTATACTCATACAATAGGTGCAATTTCAGCATCCCTTTTAGTTCAGAAATAAGAGCCTGAAGAATGATCTCTGAACTTGTTTCAACTAAACAGATCAGGTTTTTTTGTGTGCCATCTTTCTTTTTCTTTTTTTCACAGGGAGACAATCTGTAGTCCCCACTTCTTAACACACATAAAGCTATGCAGACACACCTCCTAAAAAGTGTTCCTCATCACAGTCATTTGGCTGAGGTGCAATTGGAAATGCCCTAGAATGGCTCTTTGTTGATTTTAGCTCTCACTGGAGTCCAGTGTTGCTGTGAAGCACAGTGCTATTGAATCTGTTCACTCAGGCAGAACACTCAACAGGAAGGAAGGAAGCAGCCATTCTTTATGGTTCTATTGTCTGACCACCAGGCTTAAGCAATCAAACAGTTATGCAGGCTGAGCTGAGGTGCTTGCACACCAGCTTGTTATTGTGGGGGAAGGGTAGAAGCCACTACTCACTGGCTGTATCTCACAGTCATAAATGCCTTTCATACTTTATATACTTGGAAAATAATATTTTCCAAAGAGAGATATTACTGTTTTGCATAATCTAGTTTGAAAAAGAGATGGAATTTATCACACATGCAATTAATAACTACATTTATTCAGTAGCTGGCAGAGCTCATTTTATTCATAGAAACTATTCATTCATAACCAGTTCTAGCATGTGATCAAATATGTCATTTTAACAGATATTCTTTATTCTTTATTCTGTAGCTTTAGTTCAAATGTTCTTCAAGCTTTTGCTAAAGATGTATTAAAAATTAAGTTTAATACCTATTGCATAATCAAGGACTGCCTTAACATTTCTTTGCATAAATGGCTTACAGTCAATCTGTATATTTAGTCATGACTCATTTTATAATGAAAGTGTCTGTGCAAAATCCTCATGAAAACATCATGTTCAATATTTGAGTAAAATAGAACACCAACAATACATTTATTGACATATTAAACATTAATTTGTTATCTTATTCCAATACATAATTCCTTAAACTTCATGCAGTTTCTCTGTTTTCAATATTTTTTGCATTGAAATATTTAATTCTGAAACCATCCATTTTGCTCAAATGCATGCTATCACTCTTCACTCATGTAAGTGATCCAAAGATGTGATCCCTTTTGTGCATAGTTTGAGTATGATCCAAAATACCATTACTGGCATGACATCAAACTCATAAATCAAAAGAGGAAAGGAACAAGATAGAGGTAATGTGTTATATCAATGATTTATAGAGTCTCTTGAACTATACTTAGCAATAAGTGCTTCACTGACAAAACTAATAGAAATGATGAACTAATAGAAATGATTAACAAAAAGAGAAACCTAGTATTAGGGACTGTACTACATTATCAATGTAAAGTTTTCCATGGCTAAATCCAAAGATAACCATGCATCTTCAGATATTTTTGTATAAACAAAAATAGTATTAGACGAGCTTTATGTGACCTTCCACCTATTTGACCTGAATGACAAGAGGTAACAGATATAATCCAAGATGTAAGAAGCAAGAATGACCACTCTTTACAACAATTACAGAACATTGTGCATATAGCAGATATTTTTATGCACTGTTTTGAAACTATACACTGGAAATGTTGATGTTGTACCATATTTCAACATAATTTCACATTAACATCTACAACTGTAGTCACATCATAGCAAAGGTCATTGTAATTGTACATGTAAGACCTAAAACACTTTTGTTCTTCAATCAATGAGCTCAAGGCTTAGTAATAGACTTTGCAATTGCCCTTCAGGTTTGCTTTCAACATTTGAGTTGAGCAAATACATATGAAAGCAAAGCTCAGAACAACACTTACAGAAAATATAAAACCTATTGATTAAAGCAGTAACCTGGCAGCTAGTATTGTCTTTCTTATTAATTTTTATTATTTGAAATGTGACTTGATCGATTAAAATACAAGTTACTACCGTTGGAAAACAAATGACCACATTTCACTGATAGAATATTTAATAAGAAGTATGCTCTACATACATATTCTGCAGTATTCAAGTAAATTATTGTTGCTATGGTCAACACAGGATGTGACTGGACTTCCAAAGAGAAAAATTGTCTTAAGCATTTTAATGTCAGGATTTCAAAAATTATTGTTGGACAAAAAGAATAACAATTAAACTGAAAAAATATAAAGTAGCAATATAAAATGTTAAAGGAGGAGACTGAACATTCTGTTGCCAATAACATGCTTGTTTTTGAAAGGATAGTTATTTCTTATCATGGTCCAATATTTTTTTTAACATGAAGGAGCTTTCAACCTCTGCTTTCAATACTGTGAATAAAATGTTTTATATGTTTATCAGTTGTTATTAATATTAAAATAATTATGTAGTGTTTTCAGGTTCACATGGGTATGCGGCCTCGCTGCTGTCTCAGGTCGACCCCCCACTGCTGGAGACTCAAACCCAGGCCTCCCGTGTCACTCAACAGGGAACCAGCCAGCTGAGCTAAAGGGAAATCTCCCGTCAGCCTGGCAGCTGAGGTCCCTGCTATTCACAGGGAAGGACGGTGACTTCACCGCGCTGGCAAGCCGGCTTGCACAACCTGTAATGTTGGCCGTATGCGTTACATTAATATATTTATAATCTTTCCTTAATATGTTACAGACACACTTTGAACTTGGGAACATATATTAATACTCCAACATTGAGCAGTGTTAAACTGCTCTTTAGAACAGATCTGGAAGACAAAAGTCCTAAGATTCCATGCATTAATCAAATAACTTTTTTTTTTCAATTTCATTATTAACATGCAGCTTATGCTACATAAAGAATATCTATCTTTTTTAAAAGAAGCACTTATTCCAAAGCAGAGAAGAAATTGAACTGGAGACTAGCAAAACAGACAATTCACATAAGAAAGGATATACCTTGGATATGATCCCAGTCCATCATAGGTGCATACAATCATGCAGTCACACATGTATGGGGAGTTTTGAGACACCAAATTACAAATAACACGTCTTTGGATTGTTGGAGGAGTCTGGGGTATTGAACGGCTACCGAAGACCATGCAGGCTTCTTAGAGGTTATTTTGTTGTGTTAATTTTCATTATAAGCACATTCTGAAGAATATTTCCTTGAAAATTGTGATATAAAATACATTGTCTGATAAAAATATGCCACTAACATGCTTTACATGCTATGTTTGTTTCAGAATTTTCGTCACTGATTCCAAATGTTCTATTTAATTTTGCAAACCATGCACTTCAGAAATGTTATTTGGCAGAGGTTGGTTTTTGTGTTCGTCGACCTTGCCTATAGAACAAATCCTTGCTTTTGTTCTCAGATTGATGTCCTAATATGCACAAATCACCTATGGTCATGAAAATATACAAGAACAAATTTCTTAAACAAGTTTTCATGCTTCTTTTTTATTATCAAACATTAAACAAATACTATAAAAGGAGATCAAATATGATACATGTATCTAATGTAATGTATTACTATACATCTGAGCATTTTACTGAAGAAATTTGACCCCACAACCATGTTGTAACCTTTACAACAGTACCAGTTAAAGCTCCAGAACCTTAACTACTCTGTAGTGAGGTATGCGTGGCACTAGGTAGTACAAGGGATGATGATGGGTTTCATCCCTCTTCACTGTCACTCTGCTGGCATCCAACTGGTGCAGTGCTGGCCCTTCACACTCCTTTCTGGTATCTTGGTTAAATTTCTCTCTGGTCTTACAAAATCTTTTGTACATAAAGTCAAGTCCGTGAAGACTCGTGAATACATTTCTCTCCTCTCTACCTCACCTGCAGCATTGTGTGACCACTGGCTCATAATGGATGTCAAGTGTCAATGAAAGTAATCAACAATTATACTGAAAGACAATACTTCTATGATTTAAGAGGCAATGTTTTTTGGGATATGTAAAGTCCTTTGAGGCCCTTAGTGAAGAAAAGTGTCTAAATGAAAATAAAGCTTTATTAAAGGGTTCTGAAACACACATCTTATATATAGGGTAAATAATTCATTAGTTTCAGAGCATATAATATATACATGCATGCGTAATATGTACATACATTTAACTCCAATTTTTGTTATATTTTGAATTAAATTGTCTCTGGGTCTTGTTTTAAAAAACAAAGCTCATCTACAGAGAAAGCAATGGTAAGTTTAATGGGAAAGTAAACAGAAAACAATATAAGCAAACTTCAAGTCTATGTATTCTAAATTTGCTTTTTTAAATGCATTAGAATGATTTTGATGTTTTTTTTTGCCACTAAATTATTTCCTTTTTATGATCCTTGTGTTTCTTGATATCTTTATTATTTAAAATATTTTATTGCCTTATTAAATTCTTTAAACCAACTTGATATTAAGTTTTAAAATACTACCATTGCACAATGTGTAAGGCAGAAAAATGATCAAATGTATGTAGTTTAAAGTTATAACTGTTACATAATCAGAAGCTTGGTTTGCGTGTTGTACTCATGCAAACCAAGATATGAATTCATTTTCATATCTGTTTTAGAATTTTAATCCTATTTGCAAAGGCTTGTTCAAAGGTAATGTACATTATACACATTATAGTTTTGATGAATGGTCTCTCTGTTCCTAATAAGGTCTTATCAGTATAACTCCAGATATGTAAAACATGAAGCCTTACCTGCGTCTCTGCAGTCTTATTTGTTTACAGCATTTACATCAATTTTCATTTTTTCATTATCAGGCTTATGATCGTCCATTTAAAATAATTTGAAAAATAACATCAAATATAGCAAATATTATGGAGAAGTCTTGTGTATTTTAGATTAGATTTCAGACATTCTTGAAATAGAATGGAAAAATAAGTAGACTGAATCCTTAAAACAGAAATGTTAAATGTGTTTTTAAACTCTACTTGTTTAAAAATAATGGAATTACATCCATTCATGTTAATTCAACACTCATTCCTACTAGTAAATGATGGTTAAAGTGATGTTTCTAATGAACACATTTATGATATGGGGAAAATAAAATATAATTTTCTTAAAAAGCAGTATAATTAATTTAAAAAGCTGTATAGCCATTTTGGCCTGTCAGTCTGAGATTCAGGGGATTTCTGTAGACAGGAATAAGAGGAAGACAGTACCTTTCTGGTTTAACATCAAGGCATAAAATACATTTTTTTTTAGAAACTGCGATGACTACAATACATTATCTCTTTGTACAGTTGCATTACTTGATGAAAAATAAAGGCTGAAACAGGCAAGTTCAAGTTTATGATTTGCTGTCTTTTCAGTTTGGTGTAGTTTGTAGGTTAAATAATCCATATGTAATCCATTAATATGTCACATGTGCAAACCAATCACCATGACATTAAGATAAACCAGTAGTGACTCTGTGGAAATAGTTCAAAAATGTTCAACCACAGGCACACCACATATTGGGCATAACAAGCACAATTTAAATATCCATATCAAGAAGGTGCTATATATATATATTACCTCTATGTTTACTTAAAGAAAGAATATTCCATGGCCTCCACATCTACACACTCTCAATGCGCTGTTTTATGATAAATGTTTCTGTTATATTAGGAAAAACAGGCAAGTATATTTCATGTTTGGAAGTCCCATTAAGATATATTATCCTACACATTCCTTAGGCTGCCAGAAAAATGTGTTTTTGTTGGGGGATTATATTAATTCTGAAAGAAACCTTTTTTTTCATTATGAAATGAAATTGAAAAGAACTGCTTCAAAACATGGCTTTCATGGCACAGCAACATCCTTCAACAGCTTAAAAACTAAGCTTTTAAAAAAGTACTGTATCTCAATTTTATTTTCCAAACAAGATTTGTGTTGCTTTCAGGATAACAATTGTCTAAAGCTGTAAAGCACATCAAGCGCCCTAATGTCGCCATAAAATGTTCAGTGGTTAATCATTTGCTGGTATAACTGTTCACTTCCTGCGGTGGATTTATGTTAAATCCTGTTATTAGTCTTGCTCTGCAATTGCCATTGTCTGTGACTGGGAGCAGGTTGAAAGGCTACAGTCAGCCTTTTATTACACAATGTGTCAGTAAAGAGTGAGGCCAATGTTCTACTGATGTTTTATGTAAACTGCTGAGCCCATGCCTGCAAATGGCTGTTAACTTTGAGTTTGTACTTTCCAAATATTCTAAGTTTTTAAAAAGTAAGAAAATTTTATTCGTACCCAATTGTTTGTTTATAGTTATATAGTTATAGGTATGAAGTAGTTGGGTAGCTGCGTCAACACAACATTTTGGCCGTACACACATCTGAAGAAGGCTCCACGGCCAAATCATTATTTTTTCTTTCTTCTTTTTAGCATGGAATAAACCTATTACTTGATCCTTAGTTATAGGTATTGTTTTTCTTAATTTGTCTTTGCCATTCAAAGTCATTATTTTACAGATAATCATATATTTTACATGCAAAATAATCAAGCTATTTATTACATTGAAATAACATGACCCTTTCTCCCCTTAAGAGCCTAGAAGTATAAATTACATTTACAGTAAATTCACTCTGTCTGTTTTTAGTTATGGTGTCTGTTCTTTGACATCCTTACTAGAGGCCTGCTGTGTCTCTGGCTCTGTCTGCTTCTTTTCCTTCCTAATTAGGCTTTGCCTTCGATCTAGTTAATGATGCAAGTATTTTAGAGATCCTTTGCCCTTTTAATCAATTAGCAGAAGACCACCGCCTTCAACAGCGTTGGAGTCATTTGCCCCTGGCTGGATTGTTCATTTGCAGTGATGCTTCTTAATGACTTTGAAAGAGTGTGCTAATATGATTTTAAAATGTTTTAGTAAATCTCTTTGGGCTTACGTTTTGCATATAAGAAATAGAAAAGCTAATCTCCTAATATACTTATTTAGTATGATTATGAACAGACATGTTAGAAACAAGAGGAAACCATTCAGACAAATTTAGGACATTATATTATATTATATTATTTCAAGCAAAAGAAGATCTTTACTCAAGACTAAAGAAATTTTGCATTGAAATGATTAACTTTGTACTTGATTAAAAAGAACATCAATCACATTTGTCTTTTAATTTGTGGTATGTCCTTGCACTTCTTTTACTGCCGGGTAGTTCAAAGTACTTATCCCAAATCCTACTGGGTGCTTTTCGTTTACAGGACATGAGAGGTTCTATAGGCTCTAAGTAACAGCCACTATTAAGTAATCTGTGCATTTTGCTTGTGACAATTGTGCGCATTGAGTGGAATTCATGCAATAATATGGTCAAAAAGCCTGGCTAGTGTGTTTAAACACTAACTTTTGTCTTCATTAACACAATTTCTCCATGCTCTTTGAACAAACCCTACAGAACAGCATATACTTTGTATCATTGAATGCATTTATTAAACATCATTTTAATATGAACTTTTTGGTCAACATATTATGATCTACAAGAACCTGAATGTTTTATTAATAGTTGTTCTTAAGTTTGTTAATGTACAGTCTCCTAAATGAATTAATTGGAAACACCATAGGGAAGGCACCTGTCCCACTTATGTTATTGGATTATGTTATCATAAATGATAATGTAAAAAGATAATTCTCAGTTTGTACAAGGAAATGACTCAATAGACAGCAAGACACTGGGCTATAACAGGATCTGTGCATACCATGCGCTGAAGACATTATTATAGACATGCCAGAGGACATCGCTGCATGGTACTCAGTATATGCAGAGTGTGTGGGAGTCACCTTTTTAAAAAAATTGCTTGTAGGACTGTTACCCTGCCTTGTTATATCTAAAGGAACTGGCAGGAAAGTATGAAAAATTAATTTGGGTTCTTTATCTATTTATATGCTTTCCCTTAGATGCAATATGTTATATTGTACATACAGTTTGATAAAAAAAAACTCATTTAAACTTTTTTGTGACAATGGGGGCATTGAAATAATGTTCTATTTTTACAACAGTTCCAAAGACAAAAAAGGAAACAAATTTTCCTTACAGTTATAAATTACAGCAATAGTTGAATGATAAATCCTTGATGAGGGTAGTCTTTCTACATAACTGCAATGGATACTGATGCTAATTTTTTTAAATGTTTCAAATGATGATTCCAATACTATTCACATTTAAAAATATTTGAGAAAAAAAATGATGTTATACCCTGCTCATTTTTTACTTCATCAGTTATATACTAAACTCTTTCCAGTAGCAGAAAACTTTCCTGTAAACTATATACTAAACTCTTTCCTGTGGCAGAAAAGGACAGAGTTCACATAATGCTGTTTGGTAAGCCATGTCACGAGTATGAAAATGAAAGAATATAAAGAGCACGTACTTAATTTTCTCTTAACAGACTAGAGTTGATACAAATAATTTATATATATATATGTTTTTCATGTGGGATTCCTGGGTTAGTATCTTTGTCATTTTAATTTTTCATAAGTAGAATCAGAATAAGCTAACTCTAACAGAAAATGTGCTATTAGATGTTTATTTGCCTCACAGCTGAAACTGAAGAGGGTACAATTCCTGACAAAACTGATAAAAGCTATTTGTACACTTTCAAAAATATTTTAGATCTATATGTGAGGAAATGTTTTTCAAAAGTCTCTTGAAATATCTGTAATTTACGACTGTTGTTATAGTTTTTTTATTTCTAACCTTTTTTTTATTTTGTATATAGGCAACTCTCTGTCTGGAGGCAGTTTGATCTTATATACAGTAGTCAGAAGTGACTACTTGAAAACGTCGTGCTCCTCTTTTCCTTTCCAATCATTACAAAATTTAACATTTGCCTTATTTATCTTATTTATATTTCCTCAATTAAGCCTCAGTGTGTTCTAAAGTGGATTTTTTTTACAGATGTTCTATTTTTTTCTTTAACTGAAGATTTTAATTTTGTAGTAAAATGGATATAAAAATGTTAACAACGTAGTCAATGAATGAAAGTAATTATTGATATTATGTCTATCTACAGATATTACATCATTAAGTCATAAAATGTTCATTTTCATGCATCCCCTCTTTCGTAATTTCCCCCTTTCTTTAGAGCCTTCTACTTGTACAAGAGGTCTCTCTGTTGCTGGGAGATTCTGAGAGATTTTATTCCAGACAGGAGTTATACGGTCCTTAGGATTAATCATTTACTTACAATACTGTAACAGAAACTATCTAGAAGAGTGGAACTTGCTACACAAATATTTTAAAATGTTTCCACTGATATACTTACTAAATATATGTTAATAGGAGACAACTATCCTGAGGGGCTTTTGCTAGTAGTTAAGGATGGGGACCAGAAGTCCAACAATCCTGCTTTAGTGTCTCATATTAGCTGTCAGTTTAGACTTTGCTGATAGTTTGAACAATTTTGAATGTCACAGTTTCTGTCAATCATACATAAACTCTTCACAGAGACAAACCCAAATAAAAAGAACATCTCTTCTGAATTACATGCACAAGGGTTTAATGTCAGGTTATTTTAATGGTGCTAACACCTAAGCCACTGTAGGAGATAAACTTTGTAAGCAAACTTTATTAGTTTCACTTTCTTTAATCATTAATCATACACCCACATAGCATCTGGATCCTTTTACCTTCTGTTCTCTCCATAAAATTCATTTATTTCTTCCTCATCCTGGCAACTCAATATGCGTTCTTTATCCTAAAACTCCAGAAGGAGGGACATTGAGGAGAAAGAAAAACAATTAGTCATATGAATCAGCAACAGGCAGTTTTTTAAAGAAGGCTTCCTATTGTGGTACATTTCTTATAGCAGTTGAAAAACCACTAGCATGATAATATTTTAATGAATTTGCCTTTGGACTTTCAAGTAAGACCACTGAAGCAGCACATATAATTGTAAGTTTTAGGAAGTATAATGTAATGTCTTTCATCTGAAATTGAGTATGAGATTTATTTAAAAAACATTTTTTTGAAGGAAGAATCTGAATTACCAAAGAGGTACAAAAACAGGAAGTGACCACTTGTTCTTTATCAACATTAGCATCAACACCCTATTTTTAGATTTCTGTGGTATAGATAAGCTTTTGCTATTGCTGGATGAAATACAAATTCAGTGACTGATTCATACAGAGAATATAAAAAAAAGAATGTTGGTCTCTAGTCTCAACCTGATTCATCATTGCAGTTTTTTCCTAGACATGTTTTATGAATTCAGGTAAAGTCTATTCTAGTTGTTTTGGGGGATATACTGTATAAAGACTGACTTTCTTGCAATTGCTTGAAATTGAATGATCAATCTTTTACCAACTATTTCTATGTTAAAGAAATATTGTATAATGATGATATGCAGGCTTTATTTATAAAAGTACTCATACTTATTAAAGACAGACTTGATTTCTGTCAAACTCATACACTAAAATGATTGACAAAAAGATCTGTCTTTCTAACCATATGCTATTAATTCTTTAATGATAGTATTTTGCTAGGTTTGATTTTAATTGAATTTGAAATTAAAACAGGGAACATCTTTAATTCATTAACTATCTAAACATATTGAACAGTGTTAAATTAAAAACAACATTTATAATAATTTTCACAGAGAGAAATAAAATAAGCAAACACTGCAGTATCAATTACACGTGCTAATGTCTGTTTCAGTCTCACCAGCCTGGGAATATGAACTTGTGTTTGATTTTAGTTTCATCAACAACCAATTAAAATTTGTTTCATTTTCCATTTCATTTCATTTGTAAATCAGGATAATGCCATCATAGAGTCCAACACGTATACAAAAACAAAGACAATCACAGCTATATGTTGAGAATAAATGGATGTTTTTTGGCTGTGAAAAATATTTTGAATAAAAATGTTCGAATGCATTCCATGTTTCTAACCATGTAGTCTCTGACACTAAAATATTACATTTTATATTAATATCTGTTAAATATTATATGAATTAAAATAGATTTGTATTACAATATGTTTTTTAAGAATTTATGATGGGATTTAAAAATATCCAAGTCATTGTAATTAAAAATAATCTGTCAAGAAGATTAAGGATTAAAAACAAAACAAAAAGTGTTTGAACCATACCACTTAACCAAATCACAAAGGGTTTAGGGGAACAGTAACATAGTAATTTGTCACTGCTATTTGTGCTTTCTGACATACTAACCTCCTCCAGTTTGTGTCATTGTTTTGGCACTTAACTGGCATAGTATAAAACAACATAAAATGTCAAATTTGAATGGTTTCCTGTAATGTTATTTTATCAAACTGGCAATTTCCGAGAGGATTTGGAGCTGTGTTTGTAATTCCTTAGGCACCAGGGAGGTCTTTCTATAGCTGCCAAGATAGTCTATAGCAAAAGCTGGTCTTAATATGTGAATAAAAACATTCCTTTCCTCAGATTTATTTTTAGACCTAATGTCAAGCAGCTTTCAGTGGTCTACAATTTGGTCACATCAACTAAGAGTTTAGCAGAGTTTGTAGTCCTTTATTGGACATTTTAATTCTGAAATGTACTGTATAAAAATACTGCAAACATTAAGAGCTTTAAAATAAAAACACTTAAAATGAGAAGTAAAATAATACATGAAAATATATTTGGAATATGTTTTGAAAAATAGTTTGTTAAAAATACTTAAGAAAATATGTTTTCAATACAAATTGTCAATATAATTTAATACGTGTCTTTGTGCAAAAGAATACCCCTCAGTTATATTTTTAAACCTATACACATGAGATTTGGATTATTTGACATTTCAAATGACAAACTCTTTGGCATTTACTTGATATATCTACTTTATATCACTAAGCAAAATGTTATAGAAACTAACTTAAATAAAATACTCTCTTATTAGCACAAAATTGCTTGGAAAGTAAGACTGACACACCACTTTATATAACACTTCCAAAATCTTACTATTATTGAAAACCTATAGAGAAATGTGCAGTTCAATCCCACACACTACTACCCCCTTTGGAACCTATGATGAGGGTGATCCTATCAAAATAATGGAATGGAATTGGTCTAAAAATGTTTTTAAATGAAAATGGTTAAATCCTCTAAGTTTTCTTTCTACAGTACTTGCTGCGAGTGCACAACATGTTAGAGGAGACATTTAATAACATGGCCAGTGAGTGTGTGAAGATCACTGTAATTCAATAATGGACACAATTATGAAAGGTCATTTTATCTGTTACAAAAATGTATAAGGAGATGTATAAAAATGTATAAAAAATGTATAAGAAGAAATAAATTATGCCAGTGATAAAGCACCCATAAGGAAACATGAGGCAAATGACATAAACAATAACATTGTATTTACATTAAACTGGAAAATAAACACACCACAAATGGATTCTGTTTAAAATTTTTTTAGATAGAACTATTATGGCCAATGAATTTGAAAACAATTTATTGAATAAATAAATAAATGTATTGGTATTCAACAAGTCACCTGGATACAGTGGTTTTCCTCTAGAATTCCACAAACATTTTTGGCAAATAATAACTCTATTGTTTATTATTATATTAAAAGAAATAAAAACAACATAATCTGTTCCCTAAATATGAAAAAGCCCTAATCTCAATACTACTAAAACCTAATAAAGACCCAACCCTCTGTTCTAGCTACTGCGCCCTATTTCTTATCAATGAAGACTTTAAGGTTATTAGCAAAGCCTTAGAAATTTGAATAGAATTTATTACACCACTAGTGATCCATTCAGACCTAACAGGATTCATCAAAAAGAGGAATTCCTCAAATAACACACTGCCTCTTTAATCTCATGGAGATATCTCTGTTGAAAAAGCTTTGACAGAGTGAATTGAGATTTCTTATTTGCAGTTTTGGAGAGGTTCAGATTCGGAGAGTTGTTCATTCATTGGATAAACATACTTCATAACTCACCCGAAGCAGCTGTTATTACTAATGGGTTAGTACCACAACGTTTCACTTTAACAAGAACACAACAAAGATGTCCACTTCATTTTTAATTTTTATTGGGCCTCTTGCTACAGCCATTCATCAACATAAAAAAAAATATTTGTGGAATCCAAACATGTAATGGAGCCCATAACAATTAATTTATATGCAGTCTATATACATTTATACAAAATCCGCTCAGCTCATTAATAAAGTCTCAGAATTCATTGAGACATTTTCTTATATTTCTATATATATATAGGTCTAAATCCATAATCTTACCTATACTTGGGAGGGGGAGATGGTATGTTACAGTTCAAAAACTTCCATTCACAATCACCATAGGTTATATCTAATATCTAGCTATCACTTTTTCTACTGATCTTTCTGATTTGTTTCACCTTAATTTTAGTCCATTATTAAATACTATTGATCAATACCCAAATTCATTGGATGTTATCTACATTTCTCTAACTGGTCAAATAGCAGGTATAGTTTACTGTTGCCCCGCTACATCACAGCGGGGAATATTGCAGCTGCAATGACCAGTGGCCACATCTCTGATCTGCACTGATGACCAAGGAGACAAGATATGCAGAGCACATGGCTTTAGTGAAACGTCACACATTACCAGGTGTTCTGGGGTATATAAACCCTGTTTAGCCTCTACTCAATGATCTGGCATTGGAGTAAAGCACTTCACTTCTTGAGCCACCTCACATTCTTCAGAAAGAGTACTTCTCTTACTTGCATACTGTTTCCTTGCTTTGCCTGGACTCTACCTGGGAGTACATTGACTGAGCTGTCAAGAGGATGCAGGGTCCTGAACGTGGACCATAGATAGGGATCCCTTTGGATCTGAACCTCAGCAAATTACTTCCTTGGCCTGATCTTTGGTGCCTACCTAGCACACTCTGATGATGCGTGCTGGCCTGGTCTAGGTAGGAGCTCCCTAAAAGAGCGGACCCCACTACCCTGAGCTATGCTCGAAGCACAGCCCCAGATCCTGGTGGGTCTCCCCATTTTTTACCTGCTATCCCTGCACTCTTTCAATGTGTCCAGTTTCATCTTGCCTGCCTGTATCCTGGGTGATATTGGTGGACTGTCCTTTAACTTGGGTAGTCTCTGCTCCTGGAGCTCAGCCACTAATATTCCAGTTCTGTAACACTTCCTCAACTGACACTCTGGTGGCACACTTTGTAACACCATAATAATGAACATCTGACCTAAAAACATTTTTTTTAATTGTACCAATCCTACAAATTCTTGGTTCAATACAATAGATTTCCAGATAACTAATTTTTTGGAAAAAAATACATTAAATTAGTGATGTTACAAAAAATAAAGGTTCATGGAAGACTATTCTTTTGTAAAAGCATAAAAAACACAACAATGCTTTAAAAATATTGTAATTGTCTCATCTTGGAAAGCAAGGATCACCATCCAGTTATATACCTAATTAAACCTGATTTCTTGGTGAATACTGTAACTCTTATTTCACCTTAGTTCATAGAAACATGGCCAATCATGTATGTAATATTTGTGCAAATAACACTCTTCTTAATTTTTAGATAATGATTCACAAGTATGACATTGGGAAAACACTATCTACAGTATCTTCAATAAAAATTACACTTAAAACCACAATTCCAGTACTAAATAATCTTCTCCAACCACCACCATTGAAGAACATTAATAAAATAGCTAGTTCATACAGTAGAAACTCCTTTGACAATTACAGAAATGTATATCTACAACATATATCTAGTTTCTATTTCCTCTTTCTCAATTAAAGAATGGGAAAAAGACTTGGCAATCAACACCAATACCACTTTCTGTATGCAAATTTGTAGAAATATTTTTTCTGACTATGAACTCTAAAATACAACTTATTCAATATAACACAGTTCAGAGTGCACATATTACTAAACATAAGGTGGGATTTATAGACACTCATACATGGCCTCAGTGTACACTTCACACCCTGGACAAGTTCTCATATGCTCATATGTCCACTGGTTCACAATTTTATTATATAAATTCTTAAATAAAATCACACAAAAATTCATATAATAGCATATGGAAGCATGATTTCAAATAACATGATTCAAGTTTTTCTTTCCTAACATTTTTTTCATTTGTATTCAGCTGTAACAGAATATGATGATAACTCACCTGTATAAGTTGTATTTGTTTGTTTTTGGTCACAGAAGTTAGTTCAGACTCTTAATGATGACAATAAGCAAATACTTTTTTAAGGCATGCAGTGGTGCTCTCCAGCAACCACATTTCTATGCATATTCTATGCATTGTATAGAATGAACATCCAAACAGTTTTTTTTCAGTGTCAGTTCATAATATTGTAATTTTACTTTTCCTGAATCAATTACAACCAAGCTCATTTCCGTTTCATTTTTAACCTTTGCTATTTCAGTACTCAATGCCTATAGGAAGTGAAGATGAAGATGTCACTCTTCATGAGCATAACCATACAGTAATTAACGCATTGCACCAACCCCTCACTGGTCTAATTAGAGTTTGAATATTACCTTGAAGAATGTCTTTCCTTGCTTTGATAAAGTCCTGCTCAGCTACTTCTAGGATGCAGGTCATCTGATGATGAATGATAGGGATCATAAATTTTGATTATTCAGAAAAAAATACATTAGCCTGGATTTAATTCCAATGGATGAGTTGGTTAGCATAATGAATTATATGAGTATAGGATCATAGATACAGACACTACAGAGGAATACTGGTGCAAATCTTATAATATTCTGATAGTAATTCTCCAGTTGGCTGGCCAACTTAGAAGTGACTATGAAGATGGATCACTATGACAATTAATCTTGATCAGATGTAATATTCAGCTGCTCACTTTCTGGCCAGTCAAGAGTCAAGATCCGAATTACTTGCCTTCTTTTTCTTATATTGTAAGCAGTTGCTCTTGAAAACGTTTGCACCATGCAAAATTACAGCCCTTCCTGTTAGTGTCTTCTTATTAGTGTCTTCTTCATCAACCCTGACATTAATGTTTCACATATATTATCCAGTTTTTACTCTTTATACAGATATATTTGAGATAAGACTTTAGTGTGTATTAAAAGACAGTTAAGTTTTCTTAATTCTTGCTTATTAAACAGTTTTTTTTCCAATACCTGTCAATGCTTGGAACGTCTGTGCTTGTAATTTAATGACTATGATTTGTAGTTGTAGTGCAACTTGATTCATGCATGAATTCCAGCAGTCAGTATAGTAAACCCTCAGTTTAATTGACTAATAGGAAGAGAGACTTGTCTGTTATTGTTATTGTCTGTTATGTCTGTTAAATCACAAATTAAATCACACCATTATATAAGGAATATATATCCAATATAAAGTACACCCTTGCTTTACCAGACTAACAAAGCAAAAGGGGTGCCTGGTATTGCCAAATGTCTTTTAAATTACCAGTTAGGTATTTCAATTCCAGACAACACACTCATATATGAGAAAAAATGTGCTAGAAGTAAACCAACCTTTTTGGGGAAAAATAGAAGCTTATTCATTTTATCCTTAAGGACCCTTGATGGTTGTTACTTGCCAACACCTATGGGTGTCAATCTGTGAAAGCTGTCACCATTTGCACAAGGTAATGCTGAGATCATTTTCTTGTTGATTTTATGTTCTTGAGTAGATGTCTAGTGTTTATACAGGTATATGTTATTTTTGGTATTTTTCAGGAACGAATGCTAGAAGACACCAGTCTTGTAGGCATTGTACAGCTGGAATAATATGATGCCTTCATCTTGGATTGATTTATTCAGTTGATCAGGGAGGAGTTCAATCTGTTCTGTGGGTGCACTAAAAGCTTGACCATAAGTTCTTTCATTCACTATACCATGATGTTTCCAAAAACCCCGAATCCATCCATCACTGCTTTTGAAATTAAATTTTATACAGTGTGTGTTTGGCTCTGACCTATTATCACAAATCTGCACCAGTCTAGGGCATAGAAACAGACAGATACAATTTTGTAAGCCCCCTGGATACCATCACACATTTTACTAAATTTAAGAATTGAGTCAGAATTTAAAGCAAAGAACTTACCTAAAACATGTAAAAGGAAAAGTGGTTGTGTTTGGAGACTACAGTCTGATGTTTCTCTGTTACAGAGTTGGCTGTGATCATCCAAGGAGCAAATACTGTAGACTCCTAGTAAACTCAAGAGAAAACCCAGCTGTTGTTGTTGCTGTTGGAATAAACAATATTGTCTTGAAACAGCATTCTCTCCATTTGTAAGAAATTCACATTAAAAAACTTTTAAACAAACAGAAGGACTAAACCATAGTTCTTCTCAAAAGCCCTTCATGTACCTTGCAAAGGTGAAAACTGGTAATGTTAGTCTGCAAACACATGTGGCTAAGGACATAGAGTGCTGAAAAAAGCTGTCTGTACAGATGTAATGGATTATATCTGAATGAAATGTATACTACTTGACTAGAGTAAAACTTACAAGGGGACTAATTCAAGTATTCAAAATCAATCCTTAATAGCACTTAAAATGCCAATCAATTAACAATTAAATAAAAACCAGAGAACACAATGTAAACTAAAGGGAAGTGCATTTAAGATGTTAAAAATGCATTACAGACACCTTTAATTTGTATTATCCTTTACTGCATATTCATTTCTGAAAACATTAAGTTTTAAAGACAGCTATAAAAGCATATTTGACTAAGTTGTTGGAGTTGTAAAAAGTGAGGACACCTATCTTTAAATCAGTTTCAAAGTTTCATCAGTTTCACACAGTGACCCAAACAAGTCCATGTGTAATGGATTCTTTAGTAGTAGTTTGTAAAAAAGGTGTAGTTTTGGTTACAAAAAATAATTTTACTTATTTCAATTTGGTGAAATTTTACAAAACAGTATTCCACAGATTACAGGTACAATCTGTTTGCTGTGTTGCATTGCATTAGCACGATGAGTTATTAGTATGATTACTTTTGCTTTAGTTGGATTTCAGAATTTCAGATACTGTATGTGTGTTGTAGATCTAACATATCTTATCTGAATAAAAAGCAGGTCATTGCAACATAAAATATACAATTGTCTCTGCATTCATGTGCTAAGAAATCACTCAATAACAGTTTCTGAAGATGTTGGGACCTTTGCTACTCTAATTTGGGATTGGATATTCTATTGGGATTGGATAGAACACAATGTCACATCATCAAGTGATGTTGGTGGACAACTACAGTAGATAACACTCTTTCCTCTGGACTAAAAATTTCAAACAAATGTGGTGAGTGGGGACACCATGGTGTAGGTATCATTCTTCAAATAAGGTATTAAACTGGGATCCCAACTGATTCATCAAAATTGGCACTGGAAACCTTTAAGATTAAAAGCACTATAGCAATGTAAGCATTTATTTTTTTCTTATAGGTATTCCATTTTTTATAGTAGTTCAAGCAGGTAGCTGCATCAGCATGCATAGGCAGCAAAGGAACAAGTAAAGGTTTATTCATTGCTGAAAAGAGATGAAAAGAAACACAACTTTTCAGCTGTGGAGCCTTCTTCATGTGTTAATTTTTTAATGTTATATATATATATTCACACTACTACATGTACTTTTCTCCAAAGAACAGCACCTTCCATTTGTTAGACTAGCCTTCTCAGAACAATATTCCCACAGCTTCATTAATGTAGAAATATATATATATATTGACCCCCACAACTATGGGGTGCTCAAAAGTACAGTATAGTGTTACAGTGTGCAGGTGCATTGCTCAGACAAGCTGTTGATGGTAACCAAGGTGAAGAAATCATATTCTATTTCACAGATGAAGAAAGAAACTTGTCAATGGCATGAAACATGGCTGGCATGCCTAAGATTCCACAAGATCCAAAATAATGAACTAAGAAATGAGGAAAAATCACATTTCTGCCAAGAATATCAGCATACCAATTAATGCAGGTGCAATATTTCTGCAAACAAAGCCTCCTTTCTTTTTGCATTTTCAGAGTCAGAAATTAATTTGGATGTTTTGTTTGCTTAATGGAAATGCTTAGTGAAAAAACACATATTTCAAATTTAATGTAATTACAATGTTAACAGATCTGACCATTCTGCAATATCTTACAAAAAACTCTTGGTTGGATTATACAGTACCTAAAGAAAATAAGTCCTTTTCCCTGTATTCCTTCCTGATGAAGGTGAATAAAAAACTCTTTGCAAATTTTACAATGTAAAAAAATCTAACGAAATGAAAACATCAGCCAAAATATAGTAAGCATATAACTTGTTGAAACTTGTTACTTTTATAGAGGCAACACACTCTTGCTCAGGCATCCAACCATTTTCTAACCATTTTATCCAATCCAGGGTCATTTGGGAGCTTGAGCCTTTCCTAGCAATCAATTGGCTGACGGAATACATCCTACCTGCTTGCCAGTCACAGAACACACACACAGACACAGACATGTACAGTACACACTCACATTAGAGCCAGAGCATCTGACAAAAACCCATAGGAAATCAGGGAGAACATATAGTACAATACTCCACGCAGAAAGCCTCCCAGGTCTTGGATTGATCCCACAGCCCAAGCGCTGCAAGGCAGCAATGCTAACCAGTGCATCAGCCTGTTATGTTACATTGTGTATGATTTTAACAAACATTATTAATTCTGAAATGATAATCCAGAACAAATCAAAATGTTTTTGTGTTCTTAAACATATGAACTGTGGAGTGAAACTGGAGAAGTAGAGTGAAATATTAATTTTAATCATTTTTGATGATACAATCAGATTACAAAGAACTGCACGGTCAAGCATATATTAGCAACAAATCTGGAGGCCTTTTTTTCCCCTCATCAACATTGGAAGCCAGATGCTGCCATGAATGCCGGAGTATGGCAACTATGTGGAAAACTATCACTTTGAAATGATAATGATACTTTAAAGTAGTAAGCAATACAATGGCTCCCAAAGAAATGCTGTCTAGGTTAACTGGTATCTTCGAGTTCTTCATGTGTATTTCATCCTGCAGTAGACCAGGAGGAGTCCTGCCTAAAGACCTAGGCTTATGAGATAAATTTAAAGTTTTTTTTTTTATTTTTAAACTTAAACTGTTTTTATATTGATTAAAAAATAGTGCTTATTACACTATAGAGTTGATTATTTTATGATTTTCCTTTAACATAGCAATAATGTTTTGTGCAGAGATAACATCAATTAAATGATGAAAATAATAACAAAGAATAAAAGTCAGAAACAATCTATATAAAACTATATAAAACAAAACTAAGATAGTGTCCTTTTATAGGAGACCTAGTTAAGTGTTGCCTCACCTAATATCAGAAGCCATTACCTGGTGGAATGGCAGCAGCCAAAAAAGGAAGCTCTTGTGGTGAGACTGCTGATATGGTCAGGCTGGAAAACCTCTCAACTACTTCCTGTGGCCACCTGAATTTCATGACCCTGAAGAAAGGATTCTTTAGAAATGTTCTCTTAACTAATCATAGTCTCTGTAATTGGCTTGTGACTTCAAGCTTAAGGAGAAAGGTTTCTTGAGCAGGAGTACAAATAATGTCATAGGAATCAGTGATCCTGCTTATTTTGGAAGCAAGCCTGCATATGGCAGAAGTTAGAATTAGTGTGTTTTAGGTCTTTGCTGCTTTAGAGTTGAATGAATGGTGCTTCAGTGAATACTTAAGCAGGAGAAAACAATCTCTGTAATATACAGTGTAATTTGTTGAGGACAGGCACTTAATTGCATGTTGAAAACTAAATTAAGTATTCATTCAGAGTGAGAAGATTAAATCCATTTTATTTAAATACTACCATTTTTCCCATAAACTAAATATTTACTTATAATAGTTCTAAAAATCTGCACATTTTCAAGATGATCTGATGGAAATATATTTCTGTTGTTGTTGTAGCTAGGAAAATATGTTTTCTATATGTGATCAGGATGTTGCCTTGTTTTTTATTGACAACAATATAAACAACAACAATAATAATGGATTATTAGAAATAAATAAAAAATAATGGTAGATCATTTATGTACTGCCACCTTGGAATCATATACATTAGCATATTATATGGGAATTGACAAGATATTTCTAAAATATCTTTAGTTTCTAAAGTCTCATTTAGCATGCAAGACGTGAGTAATTAATAACGTTTGGTATCTGCCATTTGGTCAGATATAACCATTATGATATTCATTTACTTACTGATTACAATTTTTAACTGGTGGACAGATCTGGTGATACTGAGGGCCAGGGCATCAGTTTCATTTCAGACAAGGGGAAGTCATGAGGTTACCCTTTCTGTTAAGAGATGAGTATTATTGAGTTAAGTATGAAGAAGGGTCAAAGCCAAAATGTTGTGTTTCTTTCTCACAGCTCAGCATTCTAAGACCTAAGTTTGGCTTTAATGGGCCCTCACAAAATCCAGTGGAATCTCTAAAATATTTGATGAACATGTTGTTGTTATCCTGCATACAGTATATGTATCTAACACTGCAAAATGAGACCCAGACACCCAAATTCACAAAAACACCACCTTTTACCAGTATTATTCAAAATAATGTGCAAACAACACTTATGTACCCATGTGCAGCAGAGTCATGATGTTACCATGACTGTCTGGAATAGATATCAGCAGCTTTGAGTTGTCTAATGACTACAATTGTGTTTATGGCTTTTGTGATGCTACTGACAAAGAAGAAAGTATTTGCTCTCCAACATAACATATGGAATATTTAGTGATGGGATAAAGCACATTCTCATAGTTCACTCAAAAGAGCAAGAAATTAAATCTCAAACTAAGGCCTTTGCTTACTGTATCTGGCTTTTCTTCTATAATACACAAAACTTACATTACGTTTAAGCTTAGGACAATTTAAATGTAACGTGACCGCATTATCTGTTTAATCTGTGCTAAGTTGTGCAGAAAGACATGTGCCAATATGTTTTGATGTTTTTATTAATTCGTTTTTTTGGTAATTAGATTCGTTTTTATTCATTGTTCATTAATAAGTAGAAATAATGAATCTTTGTCACTTAAAAGCTCTGAAGTTTGGAACTGATATCATTACAGTTGTTAGTATTGACTGAAAAAAGTTACATTAAAATGCACTTTTATTTAAACAACTTACTTTTTAGTTTTTTAAAGATATTTCTATGATTTTAAGAAACAAGTCCTTGTTTGGGACAAACTAGGTATATAGCCACTATGTCTTATTCCATGCTCAAATCTTTTAACAGTTTATTAGAAAATATTATATTTTTAGTTTTGTTTCTGATGAATCTGTCATGAAAATGAGCTACAAGTTTACATGTGTGTATGTGTAAAATGATTACTGTTTACCACTCTATTCATGCTTGTGTGGAAATTTCAACTCCAACTTTGTGGTTTAGTTTTCTTTTCCTCCAATGAGCTGAAATTTATTCATAGGGAGCTCAGCTATGTGTAGATGTACATAAGAGACTAGGCCTAAAGAGAGACAGTTCTGAACACGTTGTGGAGCCTGGATGTTTGTGTCTAGCCAGGAGGAATTAACTTCTTCCTTGTGTAGCTTGGCCAGTTGAAGGATGAAATGTATTTGAACTATACATCTTAAAGGAAGCTAAAATCCCTGTGACTGACTAACTGAATAGATGCCTGTAGTTAGCTGGCTAGAATGAAATGACTTCATAGAAATCAATTTAATCATGTGAGGCATCATGATTACACAAGATTCCAGCAGTTTCTTATTTAGATGGTATTTACTAATATGAACAGTTCATATCTAACACTATTTATGATAAATATAGAATGGTTCATGTTTTCACTAATATAACTGTTTTGAATAATGTATTTATTAAGTTATAGAAATATGTCCAATAAAATAAGTAGTCAGGCCTAACGACTGATGTTTGAAAATAATATTGCGTTGAAGTCATGTATTACTACTTGTCCATGAGTCACATTGCCCTGCTAAAAATTATTTAATAATCTGTGATGTGATTGCAAATTTTAATTAACCTTTAGGACATATAATAGAATGTTTTTAATTGCAATTAATTTTATGTCAATGACTTCCTTGAATTTATTTGATAAGTATGAAATACCAAAACTGAAGTCATCTTGTGGTTACTTACAAAATAAATGATTTCTCTTTATTAAAAACTAAAAATGCCATTTACAGATCATACATTTCAATGTAATTTATCATTTATAAATATAACTTCTTCAACTGTTGTACAGTAGTAAATAGTTCCAATGCTATATGGAATAGATTCTGTTTGAATCTATTTTTTTGAAAGACTACTCTTATTTAAGAAAAGAACAAGATGTTATATGAAGTGTTTTTTTCTCTAGTGAACTATGTTAATAATCCTAAAACTTAATCTCAAAGATTAAGATTTAGTTTTGCTAAAATGAGAATATACATAAAATAGACTATACTAAAATAGATTCATACTATACGGGAAAAATTGTAGCAATTTAACACAGATGAATCACAGCTTACAAATAAATAGAGTTGATTAATTCCATTGAACATCTACTGGAATAAAGTCTGTTTTTGTAAACAGACTTTATAAAATTCATAAAAGTTTTCAACTTTATAAAATTTATTAAATTTTTCATAGCAATTTCAAGAGTCACAAATTAAAAGATATAAATTCTCTCTGAATACTGGAAACGTCCGTATCATTTATAGTCACACAGGAGTACAATTTTGTAAAATTTGGTAGGTGTCAGCAGAAGCTTATTTTGCATGTTGGAGCCTTCTTATGTGGAAGTTAAAATTAGTTTAAATATAATTACATGGGAAAAACTGTTAAAACATAAAAGCAATGGAGGTTCTGCAAATTTCTCTCACCTTTAAAAAAGCCCTCATGGTTCTTTTTGTGCATTGCCTGAGGTAAATGAATGCAAGGTAATACACCAAGATCTGGGTGGGAGCTAATAATGGGACCTAACATCTAATTTGGTAGGATATGTACATCTTTTCTCTAAACAAGGACCTGACTTGAAACAAAAGACCTGTATTTTGCGAATAGGGGTGTAAAGTTGTACTTACATTTCATATGCAACGCAATGATGTTTGTGCTACAAACAAGTTCATCCAAATACCTGGATGTGAGGAATGTTTAAGAATGTACAGCCATTTAAAAGTACAAGTATCATTTTTCACATACATACAATGTAAGTACAGAGAAGGCTCTTTTTTCTCAAAAGAAAAAAATGAATGGCTTCACCCTTAACAAGGGACAAGTTACAGCCTGTATTTCTTTCTTTCACTAAAAGAATTGAGGACTAAAATACAGCTTTATTTTGCATTCATTTGTAACCTGATAAAATGAAAAATTAAGATCATAAGGGTAATCATAAAGGTTTAAATTGTGACATATGCATTGTATGTATAGCTTGTAAACTCTTTTAGAATATCACCATAATTGTTCCTTCAAATTACTTAAAATTCAAAAGGTATATATGGGAGAAAGTTTGTTTTACACATATATTTTTCTCAAAGCAAAGGTAATACTCAATCCTGATAGATAGACATGCATCTGTCAAACCAAAGTGAACGATGCACATCAGGAGTGAATTGCCAGGATAATATGCAGCACTTTCCACTGTAGATCACTCACAGTCTTCTGCAGTGAATTGTACAGATGCCTCTATGCAGGCACTCCAGAAAGTTCAGCACTTAAATATTCTCACTGGTATGTGTCAGGCAAACTCTTAGGAATATCATAAAACGTTCTTTATACATATACTTTATCTAAATAACTACTTTTTTCTGGTGCTAAACTATAGAATGTACCAACCTGCAAAATGCAATAGTTTCCCAGGAATGTCACTGCTCTGTGTCTCAGCTGGTGTGACTTGCAGCTTCAACACTTCTGCCTCAGGATTAACAACACTTGTAAAATAAAACCTGTAATAAAAACAATCCTTCATGTCAATCCAATGAAGCATTTTAGAAAACCTTTGGAAAGTAAAATGCAAAACCTTCTCAACTCAAAAAGGGCAGGATTATGTACCAAAATAGTTCTGATAACCAAAGCAGGCCTAGAGAATTAAAATCACAAGGGACTTAAAAAAACTTAAAAACTTTCAGATAAAATATAGGCACACCATACAAATGTTTTCTGTACTTGGCAGACATACATTTGCATTGTATTGTAGGTTTCCAAAAAAACACATTTAAGTTGTTTGGTGATGAAATTATTAATAACCAAGACAGTTTAGCTCTGTAGTCTGCATAGGACTGTTCAATGTTTTGATTAGCATTTTGATTGGCAGATGACATTGTCTCAAAAGCCTCCTGACAATAAATCAGAACATGAATATTCATTTTATTCATAACAATCATCAATAAAGCATCAGTATAAGCCACCACCTTAACTGGAGTTGTGAGGACATTTGGAATAGATAGGCCAGTAAACAATATATGCAGCTGATGTATCATGAGTTTATGTAAATAAAGAGTACTACATCCCAGTTGAAAAGTGGGCAAACATGTTGAATTACCCTCTCAATGCACTCCTTGAAAATGCCCTAAAACACCAAAAACATAATCGTTTCTACCCCATTGAAAGTTTTTTTTCCTGATCAAATGATATAGTTTGAAAGCTGCTAAAATGTCCTCAACCAAAAAATACATCACAAATGGATCACAGGCACACAGTGTGTTTGCTCTGTTTGCACAGTAAATTTCAACACAGATCTCTGTCACTTTGCTAAGGCTTTGAATAAAATCTTATAGTCTGAGTGAAGAAGACTTAAAAAAGGATGCCAGTTCTTGTTGGATGTCCTTTATGTAGTCCTTGATCTCCTCAAGAGGTTAGATCATTTCATAAGATTTTTGTACTAGTCACTACTTCACCTTATCAGGAACCTTGGGTATACCCACAAGGAAACACTAGGCTTTCACTCTTTCATTCTTAAATTTAGCTGTAAACAAGTAAAAATCCAAAGCCTACTTGCAGACTTCCCCAGACAAGCTGGCCTCCTGCAGTCTTTTTTTTTCCCAAGAACAAAAGTACTTTGTTGGAACATCCATCTGTGTAAGGCTCTGAAATCATGAGCATACCTGTGTCACTTGAACCTGTGATTCAACAAGTACATGATCCTCTGTTCTTTTAACTTTTAGTACTTCAAACAGGTAGTTTTTGTAATTGAACACCTCTTTCACTGCTAAATGTTTTAATTTAAAATGACCAAGCTATAATCAGAAAAACCTGAAGAATGAATTGCCCAAGAAAATATATTCAACTTATAACCATACACATAGAATGTATCAGACTGAGACATTTTGCCAGTCAATTGAACTTAACAACTAAAGGCCAATGGTTCTCAAATCTCTCCCATTGAAAAGTGTGGCGAGAATAATGAAGCAATACGTTATAAATGACACAAATGATCCCCTGCAGTTTACATACTGGGGGAAGGAGATGAATGGATGTAGGAATGACAATACTTCAATTATTAAACTATTTTATCAGTTGTCACTTAGGGGATAATAAAGTTCGAATTAAATTATTAAGCCTAGCTAAAGAGATCCTCCCAGGATTGCCTTTTGCCTTAGTATATTGTCTGTCATTTGTGTTACTTTACCACCATACATCCACTAAATCATAGATGGACAGAATTGACACTACTGTAGCTCAAGCTCACTAACTGATCTGTGGTAAAGATCCTGAGCTATTCCTGTCACGCAGCTCATTCACAGTACAACTTAAATCACCTTCTAGTACTAGTCTAGTGTTAGCATATGATCCGATGCACATTGATATAAAGCACTACTCAGAATTTGAAAAAAAAAATCTCTCCTCTATTTTGATTTTTATTACAATATTTTACACATTAGCTTCAGTCTAAATTGAAAAACCTTGCTATTCGATTCTGGCTTAACATTCGACCCACATGTGCAGCATATTGTTAAAACATTTTTTTTACCACAGAAATATCACTAGACTATGCCCTGTATTATCACTAACTGTGGCTGAAAAGCTGATCAACACATATGTGTTCTCTCGAATTGACTACTTTAATGCTCTACTGGCTGAGGTATCTAAATCTATTTTGAACAAATTCCAGTACGTCCAAAATTCGGCAGCCAGAATTCTGACCAGGTCTAGTGCAACTGATAGCATTACTCTTATCCTGGAGTCCTTGCACTGGCTTCCTGTCAAATTCCGTGTGGACTTTAAAATCCTCATGCTCACCTATAAGGTTCTGCATGGCTTGGCACCTCAGTACCTGCCTGAACTATTATCGCCCTACTCCCCACCTCGCAACCTTCACTCTTCTAATTCTGGTCTCCTAACTGTCCCCAAACCCATCTACATTGTATGGGTGATAGAGCCTTCTCCTTTTATGCCCCCAAGCTCTGGAACTCTCTGCCCAAGGATATCAGAGAGTCACATTCTCTAAACTCCTTCAAATCCAGACTCAAAACCTTCTTCTTTAGAAGAGCCTTTACTTAACTGCTTCCATTCTTTACCCCTCTGCTTCTACTTTTCTTAGTACCACCATCCATGGTCTCTTCTGTATATTGTAATTGTGTTTTATCTTGTGTATTCTTTTTATGTATTGTTTTTGTCATTTTGTAAATAGCTTTGAGACGCCACTTTTAAAGGCACTATATAAAATAAAGTTTTTTTTCTTATTACTTTAACTGTAAGCTAAAAGAGACCATGTTAAGACCATGTGAGGGGGTTGTGATGTTTTTGATTATCCTCCTTCATTGAACTCAGTACTTCACTTATCATTAGCACCATTCTTGATTTGTTTTCCACATGCTTCTCATCTTGTTATTCAGAAATGTGTACTTTTGTGAGTTCCTAGACTTCCTTTGACATTATGTTTGTTATCTGGGTTCTCTGTTTTCTCCTTTAGCATTTGATCCTTAAACTCCTTTTTCATGTTCCTGGTGTTGGGGTTTCCTATAGCATATAGTGGTTTGCTGTTCTCTGCTGTGCAGAGAGTACTTTTATGTGTACTTACTGTGGTTCCTATTCTTTTGTAATTTTTGTGAACATATCACCATCATAATCAATATAATAATTTATGCCAATAACTGCTTTTAAGTGATATCGTTATCATGGTCATTAATTGATTTATAAGCATTAAAGTTTACTCCTTATTTTATTTTGAGAACACAATTTGAAAAAAACATTTTAAAAATAATTTCAAATTAATATTTTCATGCTACTAAGGGTTAAACCCAAAATTAATTTTAATGAGTCAGTTAATTCTAAATACTTACATTATGTATTTTCTATCTCAGTTATTGAAGACCAGCCTTATCAGTTATCTTCCAGTTAACAGCCTTTACAGTACTTCCTGATAGGCCTACTAAGGTGGTGCTTTGAAAGGACCAACTGAAACAGTAAGAAGAAGATCAAATCAGACAGGAAGCTACTTCTCACAATGACAAGGATTGTTGGTGCCTTTTGGGAAGGGAATAAATAATCTCTGCCAAGCTATTTGCTGCCAAGTACATAGCTCAGTGTTCTTCTAAGGCTGACATTGGCAGGCACTGGTCACAGGGGAAAGAAATAAAGTAACAACAAAGAGTTGGATTTGGTACCCTAAAGTAGAACTCTGAAAAAATGTGATATTGTTAAAAATGTTACACAAAATTACAGAAGTATTTGACAACACATTTTAAAAGCAATTTAAACACTAGAATTGAGTGTAAAAATGTTTTAGACATATTTATGATCATACTTTAAGATGGAGGTTGAAAACTTTCACTTTAATATCCACATAAAGGTTTATTTTATTACTGTTTATTTATTATTACAAAGCATTCAAAATGGAGCAAGGTACAGTCTATATATAACCCTAGAGTTGGGGAGTTCTTCTATGGTCAAGATAATGATTTTGTTACTAATGTTAGACTGTAGATATCTCTATATTTATCTTTATAAAGATCAAATCATAATTATACTGGACAGAAATTCAAGTATAAGTTTCATATACAGTAAATTGGAGGTGGCATACTGTGAACGATAAACCTTTGGACTCCCAAAGTGACAGGCTGCCGGTTCCTACTGCAGACACAGTTTTTGTACCCTTGAGTGAGGCACTTCACCCCAGTTACTTAAGTCTACCCAGCTTTATGGGGGGACCAGCATTGCTGGGGGTAATTAATATGATGGCCCAGCATCCCATCCAGGCGTGGAAATCACATGTCTATTTAATGCAATGGAAACCAGGAGGAGGTGGAATCTAAGGGCCTGCTCTACCTTCTGCTATGGATTTTTTAAAGTAAATTGATGTGTTATCTGTCTTGAACTATGTGGATGAATAGTCTTAGATTTAAAGTTACAATGACCTTTTATTAAAGAGAAGTTGAAAGACTGAAAGACACAGTAATCGAGAAAACAAAACTTTACACAAGAGTTTTCACTATAGAAGGGATTCTGGCCTCTAGATTTTTAATATTATAAAGATATCACTTTTTGGTAAGAGTATGATGGCAGCTCTCCCACAACTCTGTTCCATACATGTTTCCATTCCTTTCACTTTTCTGGATGACCTTGAGCAGATTCTTTCCCACACAGGCCAAACAGCCTTGTAGTATTCCACAGAGAGACCTCCATTCCCAGATCTTTTCGCATTACTGGGCCCCTGAAGATCATCACAGACCACCTGCAAAGTCAAGGGGCTGTCCATCTCATCAGTAGCCTCTTCAGGCAGCTGAGGGAGATTTTGCACACATAAAAACACAACTTCACAAAAACCTCCATAACATCTGCCATAAACAAATATTCTTGAATGTCCACAGCCTATTTTAGTATCTCTTTAGGCAATTAATCTACTTTTCTATTTCTAAGACAATTAAGAAATGAGCATGTGCAATATTCATAATGATATTTTACTCTCTACAGCATTCCCTGAACCTTTGTATCTAATAGGAGCATCAATCAAAAATTCCCTAGTTTGTGGCTTTCAATCAGCCTGAAACGTGGTGCTAGGGGACACTGAAGCTCAGGGGTACCCACATTTAATTCTTCTGTGGTCTTATAAAACATTCTGGTTCACGTTTTTACATTTTACAACATCCTCTATGGCCAGCACACGTCTCTATAGGAATAAAACCACAACCTTAATTCTATGTCAGCAGGAATGCATTTCAAAAGAAAACTTCAAAGATGCCTTGTTACCTACTTAGCTATAGCAGTCATGGCTTTGGCCACCATATCCAGCAGCTCTTATAAACCTTTAGCAAACTAATAACACCTATACCACCTGAAGAAGTAAAAGAGAAAATTAATACAGACACAAACCTGACAACACACCAAACACACATAGTGACAAACTGCCCCACTTGAAAGAAAATTAAACAAACATTTTTCCAAAAAATCTCAGGGAGTTTCCCTCACCACTGTACCCAGTGCTACACTGGACTGCAACATGGAGGTGATTAAATTCAGCATTCATTGTTTGAGCTATGATCTCAACTTTTCTGCTTTAAACACACAATCCTGGAAAACTGTCAGCATGTTCAACTGGCCTGGCTCAGACCAGCTCACAATATGACGCATACCACATGAAATAAAGTAGTATGAGGTACTTAAAAAATATGTTTCAAATAAGTCATTGAAGCTGTGAGCCCCATGCCTCAGCTTTAGGAAGTTACTTATTAAGAATCAACACCAGCAGTGCCAAGCTAAGCTTTTGGTTCTTGGCTTCTTTTCCAATTGAGTATTCAGGGTCCTGTCTCAGCCTTGTTTTCAGGGAAGTACATGCCTGGAATGTTAGCAAGCTATTTGCTGGAAAAAAATGCCCACAACAGGCTCGATGTTGATCGCATTAATGCAGTGGAGTGGGTATAGAGTGCAAATGATTGAAAGTGGTTCCAGAACTCGGTTGCTGGGGACAAAGCAAGCTCTGTTCTTCAATCTGATGGTCATTTTTTTTCAGCTGAGGATGTGGTGCAGGAAGAGGGAACAGTGCCAAGCTCTGTCTAATGGTTCCAAACAGGGCCAAGGCCCAGGACTTTGGATGCTGATGAGTGGGAAATGAAGCACAGATGGGTCAGATGGGCAGAGAGGAGGGGGATTACAGGTCAGGGCAAAGAGTTGGAATAAATTAAGTTCTGCTGAGGTACAGAATGGCACATTGTGAACATGAATAGACAGGAGGGAACAATCCAAGCTTTGTCAGGCACCACAAGCGCAGAAACTCACCTCTTTTTAATGGATTGGTTGAGTCCATTTAAGAAGAAATACTTCTAAAACTTTAAACTTGGTCTTCTTTGAAAGCATAAAAACCAGCATCTTCAAAATCTAAAAATATTTCTAACAATATTTTAGATTTTTCCTATCTCTTTTCTCACACAATATTAAATCTAAACCCACAGCCTTTTTGATTCCCTGATAAAAGGGTATTTTTTGATAAAGACATTTAGTTAAATGAAACTTGAGGTCATTCACAGTTAAATTATTTTAACTGTCCTGTCTTCTGTTCTGAAATTTTGCTTCTGGATCACAAGTTTCTATAAACTTCTATAAAAAATTCTATAATTTTTTATAGAAGAAATCTACTACTTCTATAAAAAATTAGATTACATATTACTACTTCTGTTTACAGAATTCAGTAAATCTCATGTTCCTATCCTTTTTGCACAGGTATATGCTTATTGTAACTTTAACCAAAGAAACTAAATCACATGAAAAACAACTCTAAAAGTTTTAATCTTGTTTTAAAAGCAGTCCCTGTTTGTAAATGTTTCATATTTCAACCTAATAATGTATTTCAAGATGTTTGAAAAGTTCAAGATCCAAAGGACTGACATTAGAATTTCAAGTAGCTTTTACTCTAGTAATAAAATCTAGTGATAAAAAAGGATTTGGGGAATCAGATCATTGCTTAAGCTTTTTATTGTACTATTTTCTTATTATAATTCCATGCATTGCTTGCTAACATGAATAACATGGCTGTACAAGTTAAAGCTGTCTTTGAATCTTTTAATAAGACAGATAACTGTATTGCAATCAATAGGAAAAAGAAAGAAAATGAGTCTAATATATTCATCATAGTATATATAATAATATATTATATATATTTTATAACAATACTTGTTCAGCTGATGTTTTTTTATTATATTAATGATTGAGAGTACTCAACTCAGGATGTATAGTGGTAAGCATTGCTGCCTCACAGTGCTGGGGCTCCAGGTTCAATTGTGGACTAGCGGTTCTATCTGTGTTATCTATCTGTTATCATCATTAAGCCAGCAGCCATATCACCCTGCAACTCACAACTGGCAACCCACTGAAGTTAAGCAGGGGTGAGCCTGGTCAGTACCTGGATGAGAGACCTCCTGGAAAAAACTAAGGAAGAGGTGTTAGTGGGGCCAGCAGGGAGTGCTCACCCTGCGGTCCATGTGGGTTCTAATGCCCCAGTATAGTGACGGGGACACTATACTGTAAACAGGCGCCGTCCTTCGGATGAGACGTAAAACCGAGGTCCTGACTCTCTGTGGTCATTAAAAATCCCAGGGTGTTTCTCGAAAAGAGAAGAGGTGTAACCCTGGTGTCCTGGCCAAATTTCCCATTGGCCCTTACCAATCATGGCCTCCTAATAATCCCCATCTAAGAATTGGCTTCATTACTCTGCTCTCCTCCCCACTGATAGCTGATGTGTGGTGCACATTGGTGGTGGTGGAGGGGAGCCCCCATTACCTGTAAAGCGCTTTGAGTGGAGTGTCCAGAAAAGCGCTATGTACTGTAAGTGTAAGCAATTATTATTATTATTATGTCTGCGTTTCGTCTGTTTCTCTGGTTTCCTCCCACAGTCCAAAGACATATGGTAGTTTAATTTCCTTCTGGGAAAATTGTCTCCTGTGTGTGTGCCTTGCTATGGACTGGTGTCACATCCATGGTATATTCTCCCTTGCACTTGTTGACTCAGAAACTCGTGGCATTCTCTTTAGCAGCAATAAATTGAATTTAATGTTAGCTGTAAGAGAAGGTCAGTCTCTCACATTGTCTTGGTGGAATGCTTTCCCACTCTTTCCTACAGAACAGTTTCAGTTCTGTGATTGAGGGCTTTCATGTATACACAGCTCTCTTTTGGTTCTGCCACAGCATTTATATGGGTTTAGGCCTTTGACTTTACAATTGCGAAATCCTGAATTTCTTCTTTCTGAGCCATTTTGTCCTAGATTTCCTTGTGTGTTTTGGATCATTGTCCTGTTGAATTCCACTTTCAGTTCATCTTTAGCTGAACAGATTGGGCAGATGATTTCACATTTCCCTTCATTATACTCTGTTATAGTGTGGATGTGTTGATCTTCTGGTTAAAGGCAGTATTTTTTGCCAAATATGACATATCACTTTATGGCTGAACAACTCTACTTCTGACTTATCTGTCCAGAGCATATTCTTCCAGAGGCCTTTTTTTCTGTCAAGAACTGTTTTGCAAACCTAAGCCATGCAGCAATGTTCTTCTTGGAGAGCAAGGGCTTCCTCCTGACTATCCTTCCATGAAAGCCATTCTTATTCAGTCTTTTCATGAATGTGGACTTTGACATTTACCATAGCAACATAGATCTTTGGATCCTGTAGAGTTTCATATGGTTAGATCATGGAGAGAAATTGTTAGGACTGCCCTCCTGGGAAGATTAGCAAAGATCTTAAATTTTCTCCATTTGTAGATTAGATTTCTTATTGTGGAACGATGGACTTCATATTTTTGGAAAATGTCTTTGATTAAACTGACAAAGATTCTGATCTGATATTAGATACAGGTCGAATCACTTTCTTATGATCAACTAATCATTTGCACATGTGTTGGTGCACCTGATTCTACAGTACATACCCTCTTAAGTAATATAGTGCACTTACTTTATTACAGAAAGATATTGAATGCTGGATGATTTTTAAAATAAATACTGAAAGTAGAATGTATGTATTCTACTGTTTTCATTCTAGTAAAATAAATAAATCAATCAATTTCCCTTTGTCTGTTCACTTCCATAAAAGCACAGCTTACTCTGACACATTTTATTGTCTCCTGAAATAAAAATATAAAGGTTGTATCAACAATTAATTTCTAAAGATAGGAATTTAAATAAGTTATGCTGTTTTCTTATGATTAATTAATTGGAAACAACATTTTAGCAGATATAAATATATTGCAAAACAATACAGTATTTTTTATATATACGGATATACTGTACTCTTTGCAAAAAGTAGCCAGTTAAAAACATAGTATATAGTACAACAGATGACAAAAACACATTTTAACAGCATACTTCCTGCACTTTTCGACCTGCTGCTATGATTTAGAAATGCTTGAAAAACTCAGCATTAAGCCATCATAGCACATCTAGAATGCTTTCCATTGCATAAGCAGGAAAAACAGCAGATTGTGGGGTTTTGAAGATATCATGTAGATACACTGGAAAATGAATGGTCTGTACAATAATTATAAAGTACAGGAACCATAACTAACTATTATTTTATTGGACCATCATGTATTTAAAAAGACAAGTTCTAACCATGAATCCAGATGAGGTGGAAATGGAGATAACAAATTAGATGTTTTTAAATGGCAACACAAATTTGAAGTTTCCAGAAAAGGAAAAGTTTGAAAATACAATTCATGTATGTCAACACAAGTTAACATTATCTTATAAATATGAGAACAAGATTCAATGATGGAACCAAAGTAGATACCTCAATGTTATCATTTTGTTGCTAACAATAACAAAAATGTATTTAATTTGTATCGAAGATTATGATGTGAACTAACATTTAAAAATACTTATTTCAGATTAATTTATATTATCAACAACAATTTAAATAAACTCCTATGGGGACTGTTTTGTCAATGCCTTGGGATAAAAAAGAGCATAAAGAACTTTAATTTTACATTAAAGATTTAATACCAAAATTTTTCAAAATGTAGCAGTTTTATTTTATTTTTCCAGGGCTTTGTGTTTGTCCCTTAAATTGCATTACAAAAGTCCTGTAGCACCTTGTGGGCATTTCTAGTTTCCGCAGTAACTGCTGCTTAATCTTTGGTTAGTAAAGATGACCTCCTGCTATAAAAAGTCTGATAACCTTTGCTCTGCAAGTCATTTCCCACTTTATTGTTCCTCTTTCTATAGCCTCCAGGGAGAGCATTGTTTAAAGGATAAGGCTGTTGACTGGTGTGGACAGAGACCCTGCATTTGACCCTAGATGATCACAACTAATTCCTGGCCCCACCTGAGTAATGTGACATATGCTAATAAGTCATGAAGAGTAGATTTTACCTAGATGCGAAAACCACAAAATTTTAATACAAAATTGAATTTGTGAAACTGATCAATATTTAAGAAAATATTTCTTCAACTTCTTCTTACCCATTCATTCAGTGTCTGAACGTCAGTTAACCTCAGAACAACTCAGACCTAATATTGGAAGCATAAGGGAATAAGGGAGGACTACATCTTGGACAGAATTCAAGTCTACCACAAGGTGAACTCACAAAGCATTTTAGAGACACTAATTAACTAATGTCCACATGGAAGGATAAAGAAAACAGGAGCACTTGGTAAAAACTCTTTACAAGAGGTGCCTTATTTCACAATTAAACACAGAACCCAAGAGTTGTGAGACACCAGGTCTAACCAGTGTACCACCTTTTCCATTTTCCTTTTTTTATTAAAAATAGATTCGTATGAAGTCAAAAATAGCAAACAACATTCATTTACTGTATTTCAAAACAATATACAAGACAGCCCTAATCTTATGTTGGGCTGTGTTATCTAATTGAGTATAGGGCCGATTCCTATAGCTGTTAGCTCTAATACTGTATTTATAAATAGATTTTTATTTAAAAATATTTTACTGATAGTTTGTGCATGTCATTTATAATGTCCTGAGTTTAAAAATATGAAATGATGCATTTGCATGCCTTTTTAACAAATCCCACTCGAAAAAAGAAGTGATCATATAAAATGGACAATTCCTCTCTTGTTGGTGGCATGAAGATCTTTATGAAATGGCTTTGTTCTGTGCTGAACTCGGCTTTTTCTCAGGAGGTGGCGTAAGTGCTTCTGGACTACTCTGAAAGGACAAGTTTACAATCTGGCTCACGAAAAGAGCCTGGAGCATTATTCCCTTCCAGCACTTATTGTATTCACACACCACCTGTGAGTCCAAAGGCCACGAGGTCAATGCAAAATTATTTCCCTGTCTTTGAACATATCAAACTTCCTTGTCTTTTCTCCTGTGGTGGAGCATAGAGCAAAATCAGGTTAGATAAATTGCCATACTGTCATCTCCCTTTTATAGGCTTATAGAACTAATATTCTATTGCAGTTCAAGTAGGCAGCTGCATCAGCATGCATAGGGTGCAAAGGAACAAGTTTAACGTTTATTCCATGCTGAAAAGAGAAGAAAATAAAAGTTTTGGCTGTGGAGCCTTCTTCTTCTTTCGGTTCCACAGCTGAAAAGTTGTGTTTTTTTTCTTCTCTTTTCAGCATGCAATAAACCTTTACACAGTCTATTTTTTGGGTTAAGTTAGAATGCTTCAATATTATCATAATATTTTATAAATTTAATTTATGGTACTGGATAACCTATGAAGAATTGTATATTACAGATTGAAACTTCCTTCTTTTCCCCAAACATGGATAAATATTTCACTCCTAGAAACGTCAGTTATCAATGTCTGTATTTTTTATAACATTTTTCCTTTTAAGCTAAGCTGTTAAGTGATAAATAAAGGTACCCTTTCACCAGTGACCCCCTACTACATTTTAATAGTTATAGTCACAAAGCATCATGGAACAAAATAAGTTTTCATTTTCCCTTTTACTGATTAAGAACTCCATTTTGGTTCACCCGTCAACCTTTTGACCTCTGTCATGGACTCTTAGCAGCACTGGTCACCCAAGGGCAGAAGTTCATGCAAAGGCAAAATCAGAGATGATGTCTACTTCGATTTCCTGTTGATTTTTTCCCTCTGTACTATTATAATTCAAATTACAAAGACATCAGAACCTATACAAAATTGGAGTTTCTACTCCAAACTATAATTTGACCATTTTTAGTTCTGCAACTTTTTTAAATTAAAAATGCATATTTCTTGTTTATTGATTTCTGTTAGTTGTTTACAAAGAAAGGTGTTTAATAAAGATCATGTTTGCACCAACAACATAACAGTGTGAAATTAATATTCATGAGCAAAATATACTAATGTCCAGATAAAACGCAAAAAGCTACAAAACTAAAATTTGACATAATCAAGTAAGTACAATAATGAAATTATTAAATTTAAGAAATGTGAGAAATTTCAAACATTACTTTAAAGTCTTTGTGATAAATTGGATTATTTTTTGTATAGACATACAGTATGCTATACTTCTTACTCCATATACTGTATATATACGCTCCACTGATAATCATATATATTCTCTATTAATTTAAATGACAGTTTATTACCATATAATTTTAAAGGGATTAGCCGATTTATTTCTTTTACTATTGTGTGTAAAATTGGAACTCAATTATTAAAATTACATTATATCTTGCACATCATTTATTTTCCACTTACAGTATACAATGGCAATAGTTGTTTCAAAAACGCTTTTGTGTGAAAGAACTACCAGTAATAATAGCACTAAATAGAGTGACCTGGTGTTAAAAACTTGGAACCACTTGGATGTGATATACCATGTTGATTAATAAAGTAACAATTTGCAAATGTTTTAACGGAGATGTGAACCTTTCTAAAGAACTTAATTGATATAGGAAACAATGAAATTATTACACAAATTAATGTTCAAATTGATATTTTTAATCTTTCAGGAATACTGCTTATACAGTCCTACCTGTTTTAAATCTCTAACACAGTTCCTCTCAAAATAATCTTATACAGGACAATTGCAGTATAGAGATCTCCCTTAAAGTCTCCCTTAGTTACATGATAAATCACTAATATAGCTGTTAAAAATTATAATGATTCTCAAAACCTATCAAAATAATCAAAATCAAAATAATGATTCTCAAAGCCTGCTTTCCAAATGAGTACCAGGGGTGAATCATTCTGGGGGTAATAAGCCGGCCGGAGTGTGATGCTGACCGCATCACCTCCACCTCCAGTGTCGGATGGTTGAGAAAAATGGTGGTCCTTGCCCTCCATTCCCCATGGGCCTTTATGGCCTGAAAAGGGACCTACAGTACCTACCTTTTATGGACTGAACATAAGTCTGTATTTTAAACATAAATATATATATACATACAGAAATAATTGTGTACTGATTTTGCTTGTATAACAACTTCTTTTAATCATGATCATGGTTTGTTGTGTGCTTAAATGCACATTCATTTTGCAATTTTAACAGAAAGCAAGAACATTAAGTAAAGTGAAATATCACAAGTTTTACTGCACTGATAAATTCAAAAAGAAATAAAACTGAACATAGAGTTTGAAGTATTGTATACTATTAAGCATGTATAAAATTCTGCACTTTATTTTGTGCATGTTAAATATTGCATGTTTGTAGTTTCTAAACAAAAAATCAATTAATTATACTGTATATTCTGAATTTAGTCCTATTTTGAGTTAATGACTAACTTCACGTGCAGTTTTTTGTTGAAGTGTATTGTTCTAAATTGCCTAGCATGATAAAATAAACAGCTGCTTTTTGTGTCCTATTTGGACAATAATACTAAATAACCACTCCTTTAAAATTATTAATGTTAATCTTCATTTGGCTCCTATAATTAGAATTGCAAAGAATGAGTTATCAAAGTTTTATTCTATGAATTTTAGAATTTTTATTTGATCAAACAAGGCTCATAGAACAATTGACCTTGATTAGGTGCTTTGACAATATTCAGTTTGATTTGACTTTTTGTCCCCAGATTACAAGAAAAAAAGACCGGCAATCCATCAAAGTTCATCCAATATCCAATGTCCAAAATTAATATTCAGCTGCTTATCACTTTGTGTCAGCTAAAAGTGATTCCCAGCACTTTCATTTCCGAGTTCAGAAATAAAACTAATAAACACCTTTTGGAATCTTGTAGTGCTAGCAAGGTTAAAGACCCACATCTAACAGACAGCTTTACTTTTATCACTGCAAACTTTTATCCAGATCTATTTATATTCTATTTGGTTTTGGATTCTCTTTATTATCACCTCTTTATATTACAACTTATTATTACAAATTGAAAGAAATTACATTTTCGATCTTTATTTTACAATATGTTGCTTTTAAGGATGACTGCTAAATATGCAAATGTAATTGTTTCAGGAATATTACTACAGAGAGACATCAGTGCATGCTTAAAATACCTTTCCTGCAGTGGTTCCAGGAGTTGTGAACACCAACACTCAATAACTGAAAATGCAGCAAAGCACATCATTTTAGTTGGTGTGCAAATTGCACACAAATCATGTTTATACCTCCTTCACAGCATCAAGCTACATCATATAATTTTGCAATATTTTTTAGCCTTGTAATTCCCCTGTAAATATAACACATTTATTTAACGTAATATTAAGCATAAATTATTTTTGTATAGTATTTAAAAGGAGAAGAGATGCTATCTGATATCAGATTGCTTTCTCAATGGCCATTGATTTCTATTCCTATCATGACATGACTACTTTACGTTGCAAATTATGGGTGTTTGCAAATTCTGCCCACACTACCTTCATTGTGAAATAAAGGCTATCTATAGTGCCTCTTCTGATATACAGTTACATATTATACATGTAAATGTGTGACATGTCTAAAACTTGAAAAACATAATATAGTACTTGTTTTACTTAGTCTCACAGTTTGCAAGGATTTGCATATATTCCCCACTTGCCGTTGACGAAAAGATAAAAATACAGTTGAGGTACAGAATAATCAAAAATTGCAGTATATGTATTTACTGTTTAGGATTCACTGTATGGTATTAAATAAAAAAAAACAGAATATCTTTCTGATGATTATCATTAAAGCTATGGACTTAAAAAAATTCTGAACAATTTTCCATACGATTAAGTCTTCTGTAGCACTGATCAAACTTATCAGACTTATCTTGAATTATGTGTATTAAAAACCCACTAAAGCTTTTTTTTCTTCCTTTGTACAAAGAGCCATAAAAAATATTTATCATTTTACCAATACATTTCTATACTTGTTTTTACCTTTATGGGGTTTTAAAGATGCTGTAGTGATACCTTATATGATATTAAGTTGATCTAGATTACAAAAATTAAAATATAATTCAACCAAAAGTTGTTGGAAAAGCAGAAAAATTGATTGCTGAAGCTGTCATACTGGATATGTACTTACGCACTTCCTGAAAGAGCAAAGGCCAAAGACTATAAACAGTCATATAAACAATAAGGCATTTAAAAATAATAATTTCAGAACTTTACAGAGTATATTAAAGGGACAAGGTATGGATAAAAATTGTAATTGTAGCATTCTGACAATCTGAAATATAATCCAACTATCAGAACTCACATATCTAAATGATTCATGTAACAAATATTGCAAAACATCCTGCACCAGGCACACACATAGTTACTTGTTATATTTTTCTACAAGTTATAAAAAAGAAAGGAAAATCGCTTAATCTGTACGAAGAATAATTCCGTACTAAATTTTGTACTTGTAATATATCACCTTCCATTCAAGGTTTTTCAGATACCATACATAAATAATATTTCGACAGCAGACTGTAGATTTTTTTTCTTTTTTCTGCAGCTGCTGTTTTCTCAATGTTGTCTTCAGGCGATTTCCTGTTGCCATAGCTGATGGCCTGCCAGCGCCTGCCTGAGTCTTTCAAGTGTCAACACTCTGAAGTCTGCTGCAGTGGTCAAATGCCTGTTAATGAGATATAGCAGCTGGGAAGGGGTGAACCACTGTGATGTATAAAGGAATGCCACTGGTGCAGGAAGCAATGCCTTTTGAATCTATTCAGCAGTTTAAAAGCTTTCAAATCAACAAGGTCATGCTGTAGTCATTATTAAAATACACAACACAGTTCCTTGCATCCCCATGTTACTCCAGAAGTTTGTTTTTTAATCACTTATAAATAAAACTTTATTGTTATTGTTATCTTTAACAAAATATTATAGTCATTGTCATTTTTAAGGAAATCTTAAAATGTGGTTTTATTAAAACTTTCGTCATCTTTTAGAGGTAACAGCAGACATACATCATTTTTTTTAATTTAGTATGTTAACAAAGAATTTAGTACTATGAACACGTTATAACAGTATATTAAATGTTATGCCTTACACATCAGGTTCCCCTTTTGATTGAATACCTATTGTTATTAGTGTTGTATTATTGTATTATTATTACTAGTGTTGTAGTATTGTTACTAATTAATCATCCAAATGTATACTTTAGATTGCACATTTTTTATAAGCAAGGAGGAATATTAAAACAACTTGGGAAACTTAACCATAAATAATTGTACTTTGTTTCTCAGTGATAAGACCAACAGACAGGTGAATAAGTAAAATACAACTATCCAAAAAAGAATATGGGAGCTAGATAATATAAAAGCCACAAATAAAGGAATAAAGACATGATATTATAATATCTGGATTAGACAAAGATCCTATGATATTTGATGGTGCACTGCAAGAATGTTTCTAGCAAACCGTTTCTTGAAGATATCATTTAGTATAAGTTCTGAAATGTCTGTAAGCACCTGGAAACACAGGAAAACAATCTCACAGAATAAGGAACAAAGTGCTTCACCTGCAGATCATGGTTCATTTCATTGGGAACAAATACTACAAAGGTGTTACTATTATTTTCAAGAGAGTTGCATAAACATTCAGTTATTTTCCATGGGAGGTACACATATTCATTAAATTACCCAATAAAAGAAGAGAAAGAGACTTATATTTTGAATGGGTTTCAAATTAAGATTGAAATCTGACATAAATATGGTAACACCTACATAATGGTGTTGTGGTATTCAGGATTAATTTAATGTACTCATGTACATTTAGCTGGGCTTTATCATTTGTTTTATCATTGTTCTTATTAAGAATATATTTTTACAGTAAATATTGTAGGCCAAAGCACTATGCAAACAACATTAACATCTTTAATGTCTCCCCATAAAATTTTAAAGAACATTTGTACTGTGATGTCAGAACTTAACTAGGGCCAAACCAATGGCTGATAATTGCTGTTTTTATTGGCTCATAGTGGTTGTTTCTCAGAGGTACAATCATTGGTTAAATAATACGATAACATGAGATACAGACAAAACAGATGTTTGTAACTGTATTTAATTGTGGAGCACTATGACAGCATGACAGCTGCACTAGCTGCATGAATCATATGCTCTTGTAACTGAGTATGGCTGTAGTGTGCAAGCAGGTGCACCTTATCACCTTAGCAGTTATTTTATTTAGTTAGGACACTAATGCTATTGTACTACCCCTGACTTAACTATTAACAAGCATCTGTTTGGTTAACACAGTAAAAGCTGATTTCACAATTGGAAAGGGGGTCTAAGAAATATTTTTTTCATATTGTCCATCATGTTAGAATATAAAATGTAGAGATAGTGTAAATACATTTCTTTCCATATAGCTGGGGAAACCTTTTGAAGTTTGTTATGAAAATATGATACCTTGCTTCACCCACCATTATACAGTAAAATTCAGTAATTTCATTTTATTAATTTTGAACAGACTTATTAGTAGTGTACCATGAGCCTTTTACAGTAAAAGTCATTTCTGAATTCTCACGAGTGCTAAAATCTGTATCAACATTTACCTTTCCAGCATAGAGAGGTTTGACATTAGCTTACAGAGATGAAGGTGAAACGGTCACCTGAATATGGGGTCAGATGACATACCACACAGTTCAGAAATTCCTAAAACTTTGACATAAATGTAATACTGTTTGGTAACCAAGGACACATGGATAATTTCCCCCATTAAAATGTTGCACTGGGGTCCTACAGTATATTATGTAACAGTGATACAGAAAGAACTTCATAGTAATTGAAATTTATTGTAAATAAATGTTTTACTGGAAGATCAAGATTGCATGTTTCTCTGAACTGAACTTGAGATGTTTTGAATGAATCATAATACCTACAGATTCAAAGTTAACAAAGTTTACCCACATAGGATTATCCTAAATACTGTATGTCCTAATGTGCCCTATTACAATAGATTAACCAATACCAATAGTCAACAGTATTCATGTTTTAGTTTCTGTAGAAACACTTATTTTTTCTAAACATATAGATTTTTTAATTACAAAAATTTACACACAGCAATCTGTAGTGGAGTATCATTATTCAACAAAATGACAAAAAAACAATGAAACACTACAGATTATGGTATGATTGGAAAACTTAAGAAAAAAGATTAATGTTAAATTATTAAATATTATGTGTTTTATTATAAACAGAATCAATTGTAAAAACTTTTTTAGTTTTATTTTCAGTATTCCAAGTCAGTCTTTAACCTGAAACGGCTAGATTTCATATAATTCATTTTAGTTATTCTGTTTAATAATAAAAAACAAAGCAATTAACACCATTTATAATACCGTCATTATATTTTACTGTTAAATAGTTAATAAAGCAGTCAATCGGTGAACGGTCTTAACAAAAGTACCTTCCTGAAAATAGTTCTGTCAAAGTACACTATAATCGACTGTGTAGTTCAGTATCAAAATTCAGTAATAGGTTTATTCCATGCTGAAAAAAAGAAGAGAGAAAACACAACGTTTCACCCGTGGAGCCTTCTTCAGGTGTGAGAGAGACAAGGCAGTAGGCAAAGGTAATGTAGCGGGAGAACAAAGGCTGGGAGGGAGGAGGAGTGAGAGGCGGGAGCAGGGGACAGAAAAAGAGGCCAATCAAGAGGTGTGAAGTCAGAATAGGTGTAGAGAGGTGTGAAATGAAACTTCCAATGAATGGAGACAATTTAAAAGAAGTAGTCTGTCGTTAAGAGAAGGGGAAATGTGTGATCCTAGCTGCATGATAAGTTTGGTTTCGGTAGTCTAGCCGTTCCAGGGTGTGGGGGGTTGGATCAAGCGTCCAGCGTGTGCTTGAGGGCTGTAAGGCCATCATTAGGCACCATGCTCTTGATTGGCCTCTCTTTCTGTCTCCTGCTCCCGCCTCTGACTCCTCCTCCCTCCCAGCCTTTGTTCTCCCACCACATTACCTTTCCCTACTGCCTTGTCTCTCTCACACCTGAAGAAGGCTTCACTGCTGAAACGTTGTGTTTTCTCTCTTCTTTTTTTCAGCATGGAATAAACCTATTAATTGTTCCTTTGCAGCCTACGTATGCTGACGCAGCTACCCACCTGAACTATCAAAATTCAGTATTTAACCAACATGAAAATGATTTCATATGGCTGTAACAAGAACTGGAAAGAGATACTTTTCTGTGTTGTTCTGAACTGCATTAAAAAAATAAAATGTTCTGAATTCTGAAATGCAAATTACCTTAATTATCCTTGTAGCATTAATATAACATCATTATGCTTGTAATCTAAATGTGATTAATATCATTAATGTAACCTTCTACAGCAGTATCTTACCTGGTGTTCTTTTTAGTGTGGTTACTAAACATTTTTGGTATCTTGATATGTGCTTTGTTGATTTGGGAGACATGCAAATACATTTTGCATTTACAGCACAAAATACTGCAAAACACATGTAATAAAAAACTTAAAAAATGTCTTAACTTAGTTTAACTTAAAAATATATGTTTTCCACTATAACTTTGATATGTTTAAAAATTTAGTCTAAAATCTGCTTAATTGTATTTCAATTTCAGCTGAACTTTAAAATATTCTGATTTTGTGCATCTTGGGCAGGACATGTGACAATGTTGTGATCATTCAACAGAGTGATGAAGCCAATTCTTAGGTGGAGATTATTAGGAGGCCACGGTTTGTAAGGGCCAGTGGGGAATTTGGCCAGGACGCTAGGTAACACCCCTACTCTTTTCAAGAAACTCCCTGGGATTTATAATTACCACAGAAAGTCAGGATGCCTCATCCAAAGGACAGTGCCTTTTTACTGTATACTGTATTGTCCCTGTCACTATACAGGGGCATCAGACCTACACAGACCACAGGGTGAGCGCCACCTACTGTCCTCACTAATACCAATTCCTGCAACTCACAACTGGCAGCCCACTGAAGCTAAGCAAGTGTGAGCCTGGTCTGTACCTGTATGGAGGCCTCCTGGGAAAAACTAGGGAGGAAAAATTAAAGAGATTAAGAGCATTATTTTGGTCTTTCTTGCTAGTAACTAAAGTCTGTACCTTCATATCAGAAGTTTCCCAATATCCATCGTAACAAATGCTATTGTTTCCCATAAACCATGGTGTGCCTTCTACTTCTGTGGATGTCTCTGAATTAGATGGAGGAAAAAAGAGCTTTTAAGCATCTAATGGGTTATAAGTTAAAGTCTGAGATCTGTATTCTTTGAGTAAACAAACCAGAAGCACCTAGAAGTTGACATACAGATGAAAGAATTAATAAGGGGGTAATAAGTAATATTACCCCCTGAGTAATAAGGGGGAATACATGCAAGTGATATGAAGATATAAATAGTAAATATATTAATTATTTAGCATCATTTAGCAATTATGTAGTATTTTCAAATGAAACATTCTCAAATATATTGTATTTTGGACTTTATAAAAGCAGTTAAATAGTTCTGTTTCAGTTTACTGCAAATTATATGCAGAGCTCTCAGAAATATATAACATGAAAATATTGATAAATGAAGCTTCACATTTTGGTCATTCATCATTATTTTATAGATTACACATTACAGAACTGGTATTATAAATGGCTCTGTGTACTGTAAATAGTGTAGTGCAACTGAATGTCAGTCAAAACTATTAGGACTGAATCTTGATATTTATCATCACTAACATACCACTGCTGTGATTGCAATCAATGATCATGACAGACAAAATCCAGCTGTGACTTCATGGCAAGAAACCCAAAAATAAAATGTCTGTGTACAAAAACAAGATATACAGTGAGCAACTACTCAATTTAATGAGCTGAAAGCTCTTCAAAGTAGTAAGACTTACTTTTTACACAAAGTATTTATAGAAAAACTGTAGAAGTATTTGGAAAATACTACTTTTTATTCATAGTTTTTTCATGCATTAAGATCAGATCGAAACAAAGATGACTAAGCAAGGTGAGACATTTTAAAGAACATTGTATTGGAGAAACTGAAAGCTTCTAAAAAAAATGAAAACACAGAAAGTGAAGGCTCACAAGTAACCAGCATAAACATTGATGACAATGGACTAAATAAACAACTGAGCTGGAGTGGATCAACAGGAAGAACACATGACATAGAACTGCTCCCCACTTAAGGGCAGAAACATTTCATACCTAAAATGCACAGCTAATGCAGTCTTCCAGTCTTCCAGAACGCCTTACTATTCACAAAGTAGTTTGTCAAATCAAAGAATGCTTAGCAAAGTGATTGGTGCTGGGGTTCTGGGAGAAAGTTTTCAGCAAGAAGAATTAGATGGTCTAGAATACTTCTAGTAAAAATATTTCCTGTAACAGACAGAAAAAAGATCCTGTAATTTCTACTGTTAGATTTGTCCCCTTTATGGTATCTGTTTAAACTGAAATTTGTTAGAAGGTCAGATTCTGATCTCTCACTCCCACTTTTCTATGCTATTAAGCATGCTGAAAGCACACTGTGCTGCACATATCTTTTCTAGTACATAGCATAGCATTTTGTTTTGTCTCAGGACATGTTTCACGTTTGGTACTGCTGGGACAACATTTTTATGTCCATCTTCTGCAAGCCTGGAATGGAATCACTTTCTTGCCTCTTTGATCTCAATCATCCACTGAAAGCAAGCAGCTCTCAGCCGTGGACCCCCGGAGGTTTCCTGACATTTAAATAAGGTTTTTTCCTCCTCCCTGTGCTGTGCAGCTTATTCAACGTGTGGTACTTTCTTGGTCGACATCCAAACACTAGAGGGTGCTCCACTTCTTTCCTGATCCTAGTTCCATGTGATTATTCACGTCCTTCTGGTGTGTCTGGTTTCCGTTTCCTATTTAGTCCCTGTGTCTCCAGTGTTCCTCGCTCAGCATTAGGGTACAGATGTCGCAAGGCCCGCTTAGCAAAACGTCACTCCATGTCCATGTCCTAAGGGCATAGACATCATCCCCGACATCGCCTGACCCCTGAGCAAACTTCTGTGTTTGTCTTGTTTTTGCCGCTACGCATAGGGTCTCTACTGCTCTTCTGTTAATTCCACGAACAGCCTTTCCGGTGTCCATGACACCTGATATAAGATAAAGACAATTAATTTCTGGTCAGGTGTCCAACCCATCACATCTACAGCCCCAGACTGTAGATGTTACATCTCCCTCTTCCCACTTCTTTTTTATGCTGTCCCTGCAGGAGCCCCTGGTTGCTGACTCCCTCTCCACTACGAAGTTGCGAGTGGATGGCATCAGTCCATCAGTACACTGGATCCAGGCCTTCTTGTTCACAGACCCCACTGTCCTTGGACCTGCAACACAGGGTGCAAAAATGATGAGTTTCCCCCATTTATACACTCTCTTTATGCTCCCACCTTGTTTGGGTTTAACTGGTGTCGTGCCAGCCCTTGATTCTTCCCCCTCCCAATTTTTATATAACTAATATTTCCTCTTCTTTTGGGGAGTCACTCAAAATACTTTCTCATTCATTCCATCTAGCAAACTTCAGCAAGCAATAGCTCTCTTCCTACTCCTGCTTCAGGCTGCTCTTCCAGATCACCGCAATGTCTTTTGCTACCCTCCAGAGTTCCAAACTCAAGCTAACCGCTCCTGGTGGTGCTACTAATTGATGCTACTGCCACCTGTTCACGTATTCGTGCTCTGTCACCTCCATTATATGTGGATCTCATGCACTGCATATGTGAAACAAGACTAAGCCTTTATCATGCATGCTTCCCATTTATTCTATGCTGCATATGTTCTGCTCAGTTCCAGCAAAACTGCAGCAAAAATGACTTACTCTTAGCTCAGTGTTCGAAATCTGCATTGGTGTTTTGGGGATCCTTTTCAGGAGGATGTAACAGCCTTGATTTATGACCACAACTGTCATTTTCTCAGCCTGGCAAGTTAATGCTCACGTACAAGGAAGCTATTGCTTTATATTCACCCGCTCATTTTACCATTAGAATTTTACCCTAACTACTAAATTTGAATATTGTCACAATCATGGTATTCTTTAAAACACTTGACATTCCCTTTTAATTCCAGATCTGATTAAACATTTCACCAAGAATTTACTCATCTCATTTTAATTTATTATTTTTCATTTGCTGAAAAAAGTATTTTCATCACTTGTGGGAATGCAATTAAATATAATATCACAGACAGTGGATATCTGGATTTAATACCAGTGGCACAGTCAATCAGTTCCAGTGTCTGAACAATGGATGTTGAAAGGAAGTATTGTATCTGTTTTCCTGTTGAGACAGGGCAGTAGTGATGGAAAGCCTATGTTCTATTTGAAGCGGACATTTCCAAATTCTTACTTACCATTAGTTCCATTCTGCAGACATCCATCTTCCAACTGAAGTCACCAAGTATTACAAGTCTGTCCGATTTTGTTTTTCTGCAAAGAATTAGTTCAGGCTTGGCAATAAAAACCTTAGTTCTACCATCTGAATCTAGAGTAGGGGCAGAGAAATCATGTAGACTTTTTGTTTCCGTGCAAAATTAATAGAAATAGTCATGAGACACTTATTGATTCCAAGACAACTAATGAATCGATTATTTCATTTTTTCTCTGATTTTTCCTTCCAGAAGAAAGTATAGCCCTTACAATGTACCATGAGCTGCCCTTCTCCAGCTTACAATCGAGGTTTCTGGGTTTCACTCACGTTGAATTCGATGCCATAGTACCAGATGTTTGAGGCCACAAATTCAGTGTGGCATTCAGGCTTGTTTCTCTGGTTAGTCCATACTGATGCTATAAGCTTCACTCTTAACTTTATTATTGTTTCTTTAACCACAGGAAGGTAATCGATCTGGATGGTGTTATCCTGTCAAGATTATTAGAGCAGATTATGTTGAAGGGACCTCTTCTAGTTCTGATGCAGTTTCATCTACCAGAACAGCGGCTGAGATATGCAGGATGTCTCATCTTCATCTGCTGTGGATGACTTGGTTGTTAAGGGCCTGTTTGCTGAGTATGGAAGATATAGGAATTCCTAATTGCCTTCACACTGACCAAAGTTGCTTCAGTACTGAAGGACTCCTTTTCCGTTCTTTGTCCTGTCAATCCAGACCTTACATTACTCACTGCTCAGACTCCATGGTAAAGAAGCCTTTGGCATCCATTTTGGATGGTGTTGTATGTGTAATGTGAAGCAAATACATTATTTTCATATGACATACATGATATAACAAAGCAAAATATTGTTGTTCTTTTATTCATATAGTCACAAAACACCCATTCATAATTCCCATCTGATCACAGTGAACAAATTTGGTCATATAGATCTCCAGCTGCCATAATAGACTTAGTGTACAGCTTGTTATCCCACTAAATCAGTAAGACAAACTGATAGCTTGTACTAACATGCCAGTGGGGGTGATATGATAGCAATGTGGGCAGTGTCACATAAAAAAGAGTTAAGTTAAAATAGTTATTTCTGGAGTGCAATTTAACTGAAAAAAAATAATTACTGAAAAAAAATATTTTTTCGCTCTGGGATTGACATTTGTCATGTATCTAGCACATCCAGATCAATATAATTTCTCAATATGGCAGATGGGTTAAAAAGAGGGTGTTCACCCCCTTTGATTCTGGCAAATCAGTCACAGTATAGGATTCATTTCAGCCTTTGTATCTGAGACCAGAATAATATCAAACTTGGCATAGTCTAGCAAGGATTTTGGTCAAGAGTTAATATAATCTGGTTTCAATATAGAAATTTGAGTTCACAATGCAATTATACCCTCTGTGGTTTTGTTTTGTGCAGAACAGGAGACTGACAGACAGTCATATTTATCAAAAAACTTTAAATATCTTATTGTGTCAAATGAGACTCCATTATCATGTCAATATCACATTTTAGCGTTTCAGCTAAAGAACTCTCACATCTAGTGGATTAAAACATCACATTTGTGTTCCATGAAAATCAGAAGCAATACCCACTGTTAAACAGGAATTAATACAATTGTGCATATATTAAGAATTACATTGGAGCTTATAAGTTAAAATAGAGAGACAGAAAAACAAATATTAAATTATTAACCTTTAATTTGCCACCACCATCCATCCACTCTTTCATTTTAATAATAAAAAAGCAATAATAAAAACAAGAAACTTCACCCACAAAAAAATATCCACATGAAGATGGGGAACCCCTCTCCTTCCCATAGCCTCCATTCGCTTGCTATTTGTATAACTAATTCTGTCATCAATTGAATTCAAAATACCATAATACTCTGTTTTTCGCTTTAATCTACAGCCATCAGTAAAAGAAAACCAATGCGAACAATTAAAACCTAATCAAGACTGTGCATATACATATCTGAGCTTTAACAGAAGAAATACCTAAAGATTTTGTTTCCCCAAAAGAATCTACTACCCAGTACTGTCACAATTTAACTGTAGCAACATAGCATTGTCAGGAGCAGTTCTTTCCGGGCCCCATGCAGACGACACAATCCGGAAGGTGAAGAAACAATAGGAAAAAATATCATGCAGGAGTGGGTCAGGAGACAGGGGGGCGTGCCCAAGGTGAGCAGGTGTCCAGGGGAAGTGAGTCCGGGGCGAACAATCCAAGCATAAATCCAAAAGGGAAATCCAATACGGGAGGCAGAGTCCAAGACCAGGGGATCCATCCAAAGTAATTAAAACCAGAACCGGGTCGGGACCGGCGGGGCAGGGACTCAGGAACAGGAAACTAAAACTATAATGGAGCCAGATGCGGCAGGATCCCGGTCTCTCAAGAAACGGGATTCAACGAGAAGCCTTGGGCAAACGCCTGCGTCTAGCTTTAAAGGTGGAACTAAAGAGGGGCTGGAATAAGGAACAGGTGTGGGCAATGGGACAGAACAAGGAAGGGCTGGAGCGCCCTTAAGAGGAGGACTAACGATCGTGACAAGCATCTGCAATGTGACACAGAACTGAATGACTTATTGAAAAGGAAATTGTATTGAAATTATTACACGAGGCATAATTTAAACATGGAGTTATTATTTGTCAGTCTAAAGCACTGCTACTACTTGCAAATGATGAATTTATTAGGAATATGATTCCTTAATATTATGTAGCACTTTTTAAAAAATAAGGATTACAATGCATTTCTACTTCTACCTCTGATGAGCAGCACACACCAGAGTGATGTGCAGCAGTCTATATGTGCCATCATCCCAAGTGAGAAATTGCTTCATCAATTAAATTAGCCAGCAGCTGTACCTCCCTGCAACTCACAACTGGCAGCCCACTGAAGCTAAGTTGGTGTGATACTGGCCAGTATCTGGAGAGGAGACATCCTGGGAAAGCTAAGGTTGCTACTGGAAGAGATGTTAGTTGGACCAGTAGGGAGCACTGACCCTGCAGTCTGTGTGGGTCCTAATGACCCAGTATAGTGACTTTAAATGTTGCCATCCTTCTGATGAGATGTAAACCTGAGGTCCTGACTCTTTTGTTTTTTCAAAAAGCATCCTGGCCAAGTTTCCCCCTGCCTTTTACCAGTTATGACTTCCTTATAATCCCCATCTATAAATTGGCTTCATTACTCTGTTCTCCTCCTCACTGATAGCTGATGTGTGGTGAGCGTACTATGACTGCCGTCGCATCATCCAGATGGGGCTACACATTGGTGATGGAGGGAAGTAACCATTGTTTGTAATGTGCTTTAAGTGGACTGTCCAGAGCAGCGCTATATAAATGTAAGGAATAAATAGTAATAGTAACTATAACTATAACAACGATATCAGTAATGATGATGATGACTATTATTATTATTGAAGGGCAGATTGCACAAGCACAAGAGTGGCACGAGTTCAGCCAGAACACTGAGATTAACAGCCTTTATAAAGGGATTACATACATAAAGGGACACATACAGTACCTGCCGGTTAGTGTTCCAACAAAGGTTATTTAAGGTCTCAGTTATTTAGCTTAATAATAGAAATAAACTCAACTGCTTGTTCTCAGTTCTTAAACATGTTGAAGATTTCTTTTTAACTACTGCATTGAATAAGTAAAATTAAATCCCAAAATTCTGAATAAAAAAGAACACTGAGGAAAACAGGTTCATTATTCATCTATTCTTTTACATGGTATACAAACACAATCTGTAAAAGACTGGATCACCTAGCATTTGATCGGTCGCATGCTAGAACAATTAAATAAAAAAATAGGGAATTCCACAGTTTTGCTCATATTCAGTAGCTAAGGAATCAACAATGTTTTTTTCTATTTCCTGGAATGTACAGTATTTACCAGTATTTTGTTTTGACAGCTGAACATAAGGATTATACTTGATGCAAAGCATAGAACTGTCCATATCAAATATCTCTTGCACATTATAAGAAAAATATTATGTCATAGTTGCCTTAGCAACTGCTTTGCAACAGCTGGCTTGGTTTACTTCACCTAAAACCTGTTCTTAATGGCTGTGTGCCAGATATCTTAAATTGAACTCTCTTCCTGCTCTGTACCAAAGTATTAACTACAAAATTGTTACTTAACCATACATTTTTTAAAATCATTTTTACACCTTGTCTGCTCCAAAAAGGGGATGACATAGTATTGTAATGAAGATATCTGTCCACTATCCAGCACTTCATTTTTCTATAATTTTCTCTTCTGTTGTAGATATGTTTTTTGACATTTCTGTAAAATTGATTACTTCTGAGTAAATTAAATTAAAATTTTTAATATCTCCTTATTTTGAAGAACATACAATTTACATGTATTATGTCTTGTGACCTAGTAATTTCATTATTGAATTTCATTACATAATAGTTCAAGTAGGTGGCTGCGTCAGCACGCATAGGTTGCAAAGGAACTTTTCCATCTTTTCAGCATGAAATAAACTTGTACTTGTTCATCATATAATTCTGTGCAAACCCTATATATATAATTATAGGGGTTATTATATGGCTAACATATATATTTTCCATAGATAATTGTATCTTATGTACTAATATCAACAACAACAGTATATAGAATTTAAATGTAACTGCAAAATGGTGATACTAGAATTATTGCATGACACAGATAGCATTTATACATGATGTTCAGGATTTCATTATTTGTTAATGTCATTTATTTAATACAACTGTATTTTTGTAATGAGGAGAAAAAAGTACCACGTACTTTTATGATCCAGACTGAAAACAAATCTCATAGGTCTTCAGGTCTCTTGTCCTTTAGACGTTCAAGACATCTTGAACTTTGTGAGTACACAGAGAAATGCACAACACAAAGAATAGGAAGTACAAATGTAAATAAAATAAAATTATACAGTATATGCTAATTTTAAGGGACATTTTCTTTGTTTTTTAACTCTCAATTTGGTAATTTGCATCTTATGATATTAAACTATTATTACAAAGTATTCTTATACAAGTAAGCACTCTTAAAATGTTTATTTTTATTGAACTTGATATGCCAAGATTCAATGAAATCTTCTCTGTAGAGAAGAACCTTAAAAAATGACAAAAGCTTAATGTGAAGGTGTTTATTTGCAGATACTCAGTTTTCATTTCAACAACTGACATCAAATGACAATGCAAAGAAACACAAATGTGTTTCATACCCTTGGCAATCACCAGAAATTTGTGGAATATCCTTGGAGATTTTTTGAATGTGGGAATTGAGTACTCTAATGTAAAACACTTGGTCTGGTTTCAAGCTCTTGCACATATTCCCCGAGTTCATGTTACGGTTATCGGAAGGAATCTATGAAAAACGAAGCCAAGCACAACTGCATATCATCAGGACAGCTTAACCCTGTCAAGTGGGGGCACACCAGGAAGTGCCTGTGACACTGACTGGCAGAAATACAATGTGGTAAACAAAACATTCGGAAAGCTTCTTTAAGAGGAACATTAATTTGACTGCACTACCTATAATGGTGCATGAAAGGTAATATTTTAATCCTCCTGATTTGAAAATTTTCCTTTCTTCATTTTTTTGTATACTGTATTTCATGTTCTCATATTATATGTACTCTTGAGGATTCTAATTTGTTTTTATTATTTTGGTAGAATTCAGCTGTACGGAGTCATGATAAATTTAAATGACAGCCCCGACATGGATAAATAAGAGAAATAACACTTAGCAACAATACAAATAGAGATAAGCACAGCAAAATATGGTAGCTTAGGTTGTACATCATGCAGGGCCTGACAGAGAGGTATAGTAGTAAAAGAACCTGTTTTCTTATTCAAACAAATTAGATTCTAATACAGTAACAACAAAAATAATATTTGATTTTTTTTAATATCAAGTCTATCTGAAACATTTTTGTAAATAACAAGGGCCAGTTGGGATTATGTTTGTAGTAGGTTTGAGTTTAAGTATTTCATTAAACATATTGCAGGATATTACAATCTTTTGTGAAAAACATTGCCATCTGGCAAAAAATGTATGTGTAACAGTATAAGGATAAGCAAGTATGCAAATTGCATGGTGAATCATAAGAATATTATTGTTGTTTCATTTGGTAAATGCATAGGTGGTGTCTTTTCTTGCCTTTCTCTTTTGCTTTCTTTCACTTTTCCAGATCTAATCTACAGCCCTCATGTCAACCCTGTCTGTATGGTAAGTGACAAGTGTCTATTTGATCCATAACGATGCTCTCTGCGGTGCTGATTCTTTTAAACTTGCAAGAGAACCTTAAGCAGCAGAGTAGCTGCAGAGCAAACAGAGAGATTTTCTGTTACAGCCTATGCAGACAAGAAAGCAAAAACTGTTGTTTTTTTCCTTAGGGCAAGCTTCTTTTGCTTAATGCATTTCACTTACGAAGGTCTAGGATCCAAGAGGAACATATATTTAATTTGCTAGTTAATTGTTTATTGATATAAACCTATATTAAGGTTAAATTATTAATATTGTTAGTCTGTCCTCCATTGAGATTTGGGCTGTTATAATTTTGTCTGTATCTTAATTCAGTAATGTGTGTTTGTCAGTTTATATTGTAACTAGTGAATTGTTACCAATTTCCAATTATATTGAGATGCATGTTGCTATACGTTTGAACACCTGTAAGTTTCCTTTCTTTACAAATTTCTTTGTAAGCACATTTACCATTGAAAAAAAACCTTGTGAGTTTGAAAGCTGTGCCCATTTTCTACCATTGCGCTATTGAGAAAAACCCAGACTCTAAAACAGAGGTCCTAGTTCTCCATAATAATAGTTGGTATAGTAGTAGTACATTATTTGAGGTAACTGCTACAATATGTACTGTATGTCTGTGTTTAAATGGATTGAGGTCCCTTTAAGAACATTTCCCAAGAGACAGTGAACAGGTTCTTTCATCACGTTTTTCACTACAACCATTTAGTCTATGTTTAGAAATTTAATAATCTGGATTCACCCCACCTTCAATAGACACACTGGTTAGGTTAATAGGTGTCTCTAGATTGTTACTGTATGTGCCGAGTGATGGATTCATGTCCCATTAATGGGTTAGTCCCAATTTGCACCCTATGCTTCAGGGACACCTGAAGGGAAACCTGAGCAGGAATAAGTGGCTTTCTAATAATGTGTATGGTTGTATACACATGTACAATTGCAAGAAAAAGTTTTTGAACCCTTTGGAATTATCTGGATTTCTGCATTAATTACTCATATAAATGTGGTCTGATCTTCAACTAAGTCACATTTATAGACAAAAACAATCTGCTTAAACTAATAACACACAATATATAGAAGAATATAGAAGAATAACAATTGTACCTTTTCATGTCAGTACTGAACACATCGTTTAAACATTCACAGTCTAGGTTGGAAAAAGTATGTGAACTTCTAGGCTTATGACTTCTCCAAGAGATAATTGGAGTCAGGTGTTCCAATCAATTATATGAGATTGGTGGTGCGGATTGGAGGTGCCCTGCCCTATAAAAAAGGCACACAAAGGTTGGTTACTGACAAGTCCGCTCTTCTTAAGAAAGAGCTGTATGCATATGTCAAAATAAGATATATAATTTATTAAATGATAAATAAATTTAAGTAATGTAATGTTTCAGTAAGATAATAAATATAATCTACATTATTTGTAGAAAGCTTTTTCTAGACCACTGAAAGATAAATTTATAAATTTCCCTCTAGATTATATCAATTTTTACAGCAAAACACCCTTTCACTTTTACAATGTCAAAAGGGTATCTGTATGCACGTATTACAATAACTTAAACTATAATTTGATATCCATTAAAATTGCTCATATCAAATATTGAATATTTAAATTATTTGCAGTTTCTATCTCAAAACATATAACACAGACAATAAAATGAAATGCAGGGTTTTTTATATCATTAAGTCAATTACAACATCTGAGCTGTACATACAATATGAATGTGTATATACTATATACCCAGGAGTGCTGCAACTTCTATATCAGATCTCAGAAGCTAAGAAAGGCTGTGAAACCTGGAGAAAACAGGTAATTGCTGTCCTTGTCCCTCTTGCCCAGATTTTACAAGACCCTAGTATGTTAATTGGGGACACCATGCTGTAGTAGACACAACCATTTCCATGAGATATTAAAGTGAAATATTGACTGCTGAGTAATTAAAGATCCAGTTGTGTTGATTGTAAGAGTGTGGTTTCTGAGCTAAGTTCTCCTCAGGGTTTGTAAAATCTGTCCTAGCCTAAAGAACTCCTTAATTTAATTAGTGAAGATATTCTCTGATAGTGCAATATCAGAATCAAAACAATGTATCGAATTTGACTCCAAACACAAACTGGGCTCAAAAATTTTGGTCTGCTTATTCAGTTTGGTTACTTATTGAGATATAATTTCAATTTTAAAACAAATTGCATTTTTTGTAAGTTGTGTTTCCTATATTATTCTAAGTGATGTTATAAGAAGTCAAATTCACGATTGGTTTTCAACTAATTTATCCATTATTTAATTAGGCAAAATAAAGAATGAAATCCTGTAAGTAGATACTAAAATATGATATTGTAGTGCTTTCTTATATTGGATCTACATAACCATTAATTCAAATTAATGGGCTTCACCAGCACTATCTTCATATATATTAAATTAATTTTCCAGAGAATACAAAAAATCAGATATTTGAGTCTTAAAATGGCTATCCTCATTAGTTAAACAACAGGACTTATACTGTTCTGAGGACCACTACTGTGCAACGCACTATGAAATGCGTAGTGTTTTCAACCTTCTGATCACCTGAAAAATTCAGTCATTTCAATACATCCATGGAAAATCAATTTACACTAAATTTAAACAGCTCAAATATGTGTGTGAACACTTTAGTTCAAAACCAGCTTTGTACAACTGTACATATAACCAGTATTACTTAGCCACAGCAGACCGCAGCATTACATAGACAAAGCAGTCTCAGTATTTTGCCTTTTAAATTCTATCCAAAAATTCAAACTTAGTTTATGGCACATCATATGACAAACATTCCATTTTAAATTAAGAAAGCAGTACAATGCCAGACTCTGTATCAACCCCTTTATGAACACTATCAAAGGTATAGACAGGAAAACACTGCTCTTACAAAGATTAATTCATTTGAAGTATACTGAAGTTATTTAGAAGTTTATTTTCCTCACCTTGACTGCAGTATGGAATGGTTAAGGCTCCAAACTTCAGGCTGGAGAGCTGTGTTTTCAAATTGGTCATATACTTGAGCAAGGTACTTCACCAAGTTGCTCAAATAAATGCCTTGATGAATAAATTGGTATTCTCCACAGAACAATTTTTCAATATGTTCTTAAGTGACTAATTAGTTTAAAGGATTAACATTTAAGAACTCACCTTCTTCAAATATTAAAAGAAGAAAAATCTCATTAAGAATGTGCTTATCTATAAAGGTATTCAGCCAATCATTTTCCAAATGCCTTCAGGGCTATGGGTAGCTGGAGCCTATCCTGGCAAGCAATGGGCACAAGGCAGCAAACACAGCTGCTAGTCTATCACAGGGCACACATTCACACCAGGACCAATTTTCTCATAGGCCTGGACTGTGGGATAGCATGCAGATAGCACCCCAAGTCTGGAATTTTACCCAGGGCCCCAGTGAGGCAGCAATCCTAACACTGGACCACTGTGCAACCCTCTATAAATATATCTAATGAAAAATGTGCATCAAATGTTGAACAACTTAAAATTTACTCAAAATATACATATTTCCTTAGGAAGTGTTACAATGAAGAACAGCTGCAAGGGATTATTTTAGGTCACCCATGTCTTTTTGCATGTGGGAAATTTCTGCAGCTTTTTGGATTTTCATGTAATTTAATTTTATCCTTTTTTTATATATCTGATAGGCGTAGGGAAAATGAAATCATACATATAAAAAACAGAGCTTATTTTTATCCAGAAGAAGTATAACAGAATTAACAATGAAAACATTAAAATAATGTTTCTTGCATTACATTAAGGAACATATTTTGCTGTATGACTAAATATATACGTTATTTATTAAGACAAGTGTTAAGAAGCTAAAGCTCCACATAACACATACATATTGCTCTCTCAAAAATAAGTATAATGTGCAAGAACAGAATACATAGTGGATATACTAGTCTATCCCTTATTAATTTATACAAATGTTAACATTTCATTAAACTACATGAAAATATCCAGTATTTTTTTAATACAACCTTCATCAGAGATGACTGTATTTTAACATTGCTGTCTAACATCATGTTATGTACATCAAAGTTTTAACTTAAAAATTAAAACTTTAAATAAACTTACTGATCAAATATTTTCACTTAAACTTTTTTAAGTCTTTAAGATTTAAGTCTGAGCTATATCATATGCTTCCAGCAACTTTGCGATATACTGCATGTTAGAATATATTGCAAGCAATAACGTCATAACAGTAGACTCTTGTGTATGTTGTCTGCATTAATTTCATTCTTTTGTTCTTTTAGAAACTTTATATGGTGTAAATTAATTTACACCTCATAAATTATATTTTTCCTTTCACAATCGTATTACTCATCTTCTAATAAAAACTGCATTTACCCATTAAAAAAATAATTTATGAAATAGGTTGCCTTCAGGACACTCTTTCAGTGCATTAAACATGCCATCTGATTAGTATACATCTAATTTTATACTTCTAAAAATGCGACCAGCCAAGAGATGAACCAAGTAACATTAGAAAAAGACTGAATTTAGTCTTTGCCACAGCAAAGACTAAATTGACATGAATTCAAGTGATAAATGAATTTAGATGAGAGACTGAACACATATACTGTAATTAGATCTACTGGTCTAATTTGTCTAGACACAGCCCAGTGTTGAGTTAGCCTGCAGAGAGACTAATACCAGCAGTGGTGGACAGAGGTTAAAACATTGGTGGTCTAACAAAATAATTAATAATAGTTGTAATAAACCGTAATAGTGTAGTTTAGTTACTGGTTATGTGAATTAAGAGCTCCCAAGAAATAGTAGGTAGGGGTGCTTACTCAACAACTAACTTCTTATTAGCATGCCACCATGCTTATTTAGGATTAGCTACTAAATTGCTTAGTTAATTTATTTACAATTAAGAGAGTCATTTCATAAGTACAAGAATGTATCAGACATACAGTAACTACAAGTATTAATGGGCATTACATAGTTTTCCAATAATGTTTACATGCTGTACTTCCATAAATATTATTGGTGCCTCACAGTGTTAGGATGGACCCACAGTACTGAGTTCAATTTCTGGGTTGCTGTCCGTGTGGAGTTTACATGTTCTCCATGCGTTCCCATGAGCTTCCTCTGGATGCTCCAGTTTCCTCCCACATACAAAAATATACAGGTGGGTTAACTTGTTTCTGGAAAAATTGGTCCTGGTAATATGTGTGTTTGTGCCCTGTGATGGACTGGCATCCTGTCCAGGGTATATGCTGCTTTGTGCCCGTAGCTTGACAGGATAGGCTCTGGCTCCCCTGCGAGCCTATATTGTATAAAGTGGGTAGAAAATGGATGGATGGACTAACAATACCAAGGGTGGGCATACTACAGAACTAGGGCCTTATCGGATCTTGCAATTCAATCAGCCAGCACAAGTCGGATAGAACAGTTATTCAAGCATTCCATTTAATCAATATATATAGGTTGCATTGTACTGTTTATAGCAGAGCTTAACTTAAAAAACAGGAGTCATTAATCATCAAATGAGTGCAAGTGTTGACTTCCCTAAATAAAGGGTGGCAGCCGATCTTGTTTAAATGCAGAACATTTAAATTCACTTTATTAGTATGTATTTGATCCATATTACCTGGCAAAGTGGGCAAATTAGTCTTGATAAGCATTGAACCTATTTAAAATTCAAAGAGAAGGTCTGTTTCAAATTTTCAGAAAAAGCATTTTGCCATTTAAAATGAAAGGAAATGTGGTTGATGTTGATTTTGAGTCATAATTAACACATTGCAAACAAGTCTTAACTCCGTGTTAAGTGTTATAAAGATTAAAGAAAAAAGTTAAAAAGATTGACGTGACAGCCATTTCTTTTACTCAGAAATACACATTGTTCCAATACATAAAAAAATCACCTTTTGGAAAATCTAGCTCTTTAAATGTAAAAATCCTTCTTTATTCACACAGATTCCTCCCTATTCAAAAAGCACTGGCTCTACTAATAGTGGGCATGCACTGTTTCTTTTTCGATGGACTGTGAAGAGCCATTTCTTTGACTAAGAAAAAAATGTAACCACTTTTCTCATGCTTACGGGAATGCCTTTTATTTTCAAAACTATATATAAATCTAAGTACCTTAATGCCAAAATTACGAAAGTCCATAGCTGTTTGCTCTAGTTTAAACACACTTCAATAAACCACAGACATTGTATTTTCCTAATAACTTACAAGTTTCTTTAGATCAGGCTGCTTTAAATATACCAGCCACCTCCAGCTTAAAACCAGCTCAATGCACATTTCTATGAATGCTGCTTTATCTTTGTGTAAACAACTCCAAAGCTCCAGCTTAGTAAGTGTTGTTTACTTAAGGCCAAAAACTTCCACTAGGGTGGGACAGACAGCATGCATCACAATCAATACAATGTGCTTAATTTGGCTTCAACTACTAGCAGGGCTCAGAAACACTGTCGACAGCTACTGTCAGCACAGATCTTTTTGTGTGCGTCTTATTGAGTTTGCTTTTTGCTACTTCACTTTTGCCTTTGCCCAGTTTTAGATGTGGAAAGGGGGAAGGCGGTATGTAATGAAGCAACACTATTAAGCTATTTGGCTGTTAAACGTGTATCATGTTGGAATGGGCAGGGACCCAAACATTATCATAGTATGGGAAAACCTAGTCTGTGTACTATCAAATAAGACATTGAAAAATAAACAATGTAAGAAAATCATTTTCTGTACATAATCTATTCATTCTTAATATGCTTTTGTTGCAGTCTACTCAAGCCTGACCTGGTATTTATTTCTACTATAAAATGAAATTATGTATAATGTGCTGTATAATTATTTTGCTTTTTATAGTGTGCCTTCCACATGTTTTTTTTTTATATTGTAAAATGTTTGCATTTGGAACTCAACTAACAACAAAAGAGCTCAGAATAGTTTAGAAGAAACTTGAAAGGAATGATTTACTCATTGCTGTTCTCCTGAGCTCTCCATACAACTTGTTGCTCCATCAAGCAGCAATAAAACAGATCAGCACCACACACCCACTTTCATCAAGTAGTGCCTCAGTGATGTCTTCTCATTACTTCCCATACTATCAGGTAAAGGAGCAAACCCCTACCAACATACATGCACTGCAGCATCATTGAGAAATACATAAAGTATTAATTAGAAATACACCAACTTACAAAATACACTGGCATCTTGCCAGGGCAAGAGTGATCACGTGCTTTCTTGCTTTCAAGTCTTACCTTGTGCTCTATCATTCCAGTACAGATTCCGGCTTATTACAAACCTCACCAGGGTAAGCAGCTTTCTAATAATGGACATATATACAGAACGGTGTGAACAGCAATGCAGAACAATAACTTTAATTGATTCATTTAACCATGTAAATCAACTAAGAACAAAATAAATAAAATAGTGACCTCCTAGAATGTACCTTTTGCTACAGCAACACATTTACTGAAGCAATGGGAGTGAAGTACTGTACTTTGTTCAAGAGTACAACAGTTCTCTATCCAGAATTTTAATCCGTCACACCAACCACTACTCCATGCTGCATTACAGTTAAACAGCAAGCTTTTATCATGCCCTTATGCAAATAGCTGTTTTACACTTCTCAAAAATGTTTATTCATCCTGGTGCTAAATCTGTTGAGAGTGGAACACATAAAGCTGAAATTTGGTTAAAATGCCCCTTTTCAAGATTTGCCAGTTACACTTCAGCAAATCTAGAATAGTATCACTTTGCAATGTATTTGTATCTATTCCTATCTTTAATTTGTTTGTGCTCTTTTTTTCTAGTTTGTTTGCCTCTTTGTTTTTCCCCCCAACATGATGATTTCTGTTTGCAGGTTAAATTATAGGAGATGGCCTCATTGATTTATGTTGCTATTTGTCGATTCACTGATGACTGGCTTTCATCCACTGCTAATCTTACTCTAGACTTTCAAAAGGTTTACCTGGCTCTAAAAAGTCTAGTTTTTTTAATTGGTTACCTGGCTCGGGTTATAAATGTAGACAATTCTGGGGAATATTTGCAACTTTGACTTGTCTCTTGGTTTTTCAGATTATTTTCTATAACAGAGTTATTTCAAAGTCTGATTTTTATTCTGGCATGGAAGTGTTAAAGCAGCCTTAAGCCTTCAGTGATATAATGGCTCTCAGCTGAGAAATAGCAATTTGTCATTTTATAGACTCTTTAATATTATACATTACTCAATCTATACAAAAAAGTTGTAAGTCTTAAAATGAACTCCCTTGCATGGTTTCATAATCACCAAACTGTATAAAGTGTATAACTTGCAGCAGATTTATTCCACAACCTGTTCCATTGATAACTGGAGTTCCCCAGGGCAATCCTTATGAGTACAATCTCAAAGGATTTCTAGAAACCTGGATCTTACCCTTGTTTTTCATCTGAAATAACACTATATCTATTGCTAAAATGTGATTAAATTAAAGTTATTAAAATACATTAACATCGCTTCCTTAGTAATGATCACAAAATCTTTTTAGATTTTTAAATTCTGCTGCTTTGGGAAAACATTCAATATGCATCAGAAATGCCTGATTTCTGTCATCTACCACCAGCAAATTGTAATTCACTGACAAACACCTCAAGCACCTTGATTTGCCTTTAAATCTGGGCAGATTTTGTAGCCCTTAATCAGATTTTATTGAGCTTTATGCTTAGGCTCTGAGTTTTCCCTTATAGTATTCTCCATGACCCTTGCAAAGAACAGACCAAACAATACTGAGAAAAGGAAAAAATCGTGCACGACTTCACTGCTGGAAGAACAGTATTAGGGATAAACAAGCTGTAAATGTACTTGAAATAAAGACCTCTAAGCTCATTTTGCTAAAACTAGCTTTAAACAGACCTTTCAGCTATTTTAGATATTTCAAACAATGTAATTAAACATAAAAAATAATATCAAACACAATACATAAATCCACATAGTTTGAAAAACCGTTTAAACCCACAAAAATAACAGAGCAACACCAGAAATTAATTCAGTAAGATTAAAACAAATCAGTCCCATAAAAACTGATAAATAAAAGCATGATCTTATTCAAAGATGAAAAGTGAAAATCTAACAAAAAAATCATTTTAAACTTTATTAGCATTATGCTTTAAGACAGCTCAATTTCAACCATACAATGAATTTTCATAATTCAAAAGTATGTCTCCTGAAAATTGAATGGTTTTCCAAACATACAGTAGTTTCTAGTTTTGCATTTTTTTAAGAAGTCTTTTAACCAATTCAAGGTTAATCATGCATGTATTATTTGTAAGATTAAAGGCTTCTTGAGAGATTTCATAGAAAAACAAACTTGTCTAATGTTAATTTTCAGTATTAAAGAAAATGGTTGACAAAAAAAACTTCACAGTTTACATATTAATTAAAAAAATAAGAAACATGTAATAAAGGTGCAAAAGGCAAGTGTGAGCCTGGGCTAAATATGAATTCCAGTTTTAATTTTATCAGCTAATGAGACAATCATGTCTTTAGCTGAAAAAATAAAAGCTCCTTAATAGTGCATACATAATATAAATCAGCAGAAGCTTTATGAAATGATGCATTTTAAGCTATAAATCAAGAAAGCTGTCCTTGCTAAAGTGAAATTTGTATAATACCAGGAAAAATATATTTTCTGTATCAATTCCAAGTGGGTTTTGTTTTGAAATAAACAGGATGGCATTTGTTTTTAAATTTCCAAGTTTCTGACACCATGTTTGTGGAGCATTTTTTGCATATTGCTGTCTTGTTTTTAAAATTCAACTAATATGTACCCTTCAGATTTTGAGAAACTATTATAAGATTAACTTTACATGAAAATATGTCTTAGTTGATTGCACTGATGTAGAAAAAAAGTCAAATTATTTTGGAGATGTTCTCAATACTTCAGTTCTGCATTCTTGTATCCAGTTTAAGCCGCAAGTTGCAAATCACCAGGGAATTTCACATTAGGAAGGAATGTTTGGTTGCTGCAGTCCTAGAGAGAGAGAGAGAGAGAGAGAGAGAGAGTAAAAAATTCAAACATTGAAACTGCTATCTTTCCTTTTTAAATATAAATATTATCTTCATTAGGCTTTATTTGTCTCATTTTGGTATGTACACTTTTATAATTTTACAAGGGTTTACAATACATATTTAAATTTGGCAATTTTATTGTGGAATGTGGAATTCTCTTCCACATTTCTTTAATATGACTGAGAGGACGCAGCAAAATGTTAAAATACACAAAGATTCATGTAAGTCAGCCAATGGGCTCCTGAAGTCATGTACAGGTTTCATTCAAAACCCAACATGGCAGCCATGTAATTTGACCTATACACACTTCTTAAAATAGAATCAATCATAGAAATGAAAGACTTATACACATGAAAGTTCACAGCTGCACTATTACCCTATACTGTATTATTGTACAGAGAAACTGAGCTCTGTACATCTCCTAAAATCAAGCAAAATTGAATATAGTGGCCATACTGTGTGACCCAGTGAAAACATTTTCATAATGTCTGTACCAGAGTCAAGGAACTTGTCTTTTTTGGTGTTGGAAGGAAAGACAACCTTCCAAACTTTCCAAGAACAATAGGATTGCAGCTATTCTATCCGGAAGCCTGAACAGGTCTTTTACCAAGATTTTGATATTTTTAACATTTGAAATGTTAAAATCAAACACAATAGATCACTGATGGGCAATCAGTTGGCCTTGGTGACCAACTGTGGCTTATCAAGGTAGAAAGAAAACTAATTGTGATGTGTGCATGGTTTTCAATCACCCATATTTAAGGATGCCAAAGTTTTTGCACTTGCTTGTCAATTCTGTTGCTGTAACAATTTAAGTGCTAAGGGCAACACCTATGGCCTTCCACACTGCTTTACATTACACATCACTGTACTAGATTGGTGATTGACAAGTTTTAATGCTGTATTCATATGTACAATTTCCTTGAGCTTATTTTATAGTCTCTGTACATAAAAAAAACTGTCCATGTTATTATTCCCACACATTTTGGTGGCACAACCACCCTTTCACATAATTCTAAACAAGAAAATACTGAAAAATATTGGAAAAACAAAACCCATTGTCAAGGTAGTTAAGTTAATGTGAAGAACAACAATGTTGACATAAAATAAAAATATACACATTGTATTCAATGTAGTGAACTATATTCAGAAGTGAAAACCCATAACAGTTAAAACTCATAATGTTTTCATCTTTGCAAAAGTGAATTTAAACATTCTATAAAACACATTTAAATGTAATGTGCAATTAGCAGAACATTAAAAAGTGTTTACATAAGCGTTCATTTTCATCTTTCAATTGTTTTCAGTAAAAATTCAAAATTTTAACTGTAAAAATAATTAACATTAATTTAGCAGTAATAATCTAAACCAATTAAATGAGAAACAGGGATTTTTTTTACCTTTAGTATAAGAAGAAAAAACGTGTTCTATGAGATGCTGCCATGCTTTCCGACATGTTACGAACTTTCAGATAGTTGACAAAACCTCTGAAGAAGAGAAGCAGGCCTTGAAGAAAGAAAAGATTTATTATTGCATGTGTTATTGCATATTGCAACTAGCATGTTGCAGAATACGGTTAAAGAAGAATCATTGTTCGGTTGACATTTTAGGAACCAATCACCAATGTAAATTCCAGTGGAGTGAAAACTTTACTTAAATATAAATCCCATGTGAGTTTGAAGATCTCAAACATGTACTTCTAGCCTTTCCGGACACAAATCAGGTGAAAATTGCAGACATTGCTATAGTTCTTGTTAAAAAACTATGTTTAGCACTTCTTCATTCTGCTAGGATTACAGACTGTTAAGTCAGTAGTCTTAAGTCAGTAGTCGATTAACTCAACTGAGTTGCATTGAAACCAAATTCTAACCTAGCATTATTCATGATTTTGAGTTACTCAATATAATATTATATTTTGTGAAATTAATTTAAAGAATTTAAATTCAGGTATGTTTAAGAATGTTATTGTTATTGGAAGTCCATGATTAGGCAATTGCAAAGTTTATTGTTGAATTTAACACATGGTGGTATAATGACTAAGGCAAAATGTAACATTTTAGATTGGCCATGACTGTAACTTCTGGCTAACTATTATCCATGAGAACCAATTCCATAAAAAATTTAAACAGAAAAGGGGAAGGAAAGTGGCAGATATCCCAGAGAAAAACAAATTGTAACCTTATAATAATAAATAGATGGCTGCTCTATTCATAATACTTTTTTTTAACCTATACTTTTACAAAGTATTCAGAACATCTTACATTTCAAGCTGCATGTATTCTATCAATCATAATCCATGGCTAATTAGCCCTATTAAAATTACATTAAAAGGCTAGATTTAATTGCATATAAACTAAATACAGGTATTTCTGCTATAACACAATAGTTGTGTTCCTGGAAAACACCACATTATAAAAACCATTGGTTCAATGGGAATTAAGGGGCTGGGGTAGAGTTTGGATTCACAAAAACAAAGATTTTCTCCATAGTAATTGGTTATATTAGTATGAATGTTTTACTTTTGCATAATACATGTTTTTGTGGTAAGCTTTAGTGCATTACATGCATCAGTATTTACACAAAGTGATTCTGCAGTGGAAACATTTCTCATAAACTATTTTTAACAATACATACAACTACAGCCAGAGGTGCAAATCATATCACTTTTTTATTTTTCTAATATTGCTTTATAGCATTAAGCTTTTGTTAGCTTTTGTTCCAGATTAACAGCTTTCCTTTTCTTCACAATTGCAACTCATTGTAACGGCATTATTTATATTGTACTTCCTAAGTATGAAAATATAGCAGCTATACACAGATACACGACTTTGTTGCATATGCAGGCTGGACAAAAACTGATGCCAATCCATGAGAGAATATGCCAGCATCCCAAGCATGCGTTGCTGCACTAAGGCAGCAACCCTTTTCACTCTAAGCATGTGATTTCTGGTATACCAGCCAAATTATAGACTTATTCTCGTTGTAGCCAATTCACTTCATGAAAACATGCATTTTTATATGGGACAGTCACTATAATATAATATATCTGAAACTCATTATTATCTTGTCTTGCAATTACTCTTGCTAGATGAGAAATACATGCCAACTTTATTAAAGTCTATTGTGGACCTGTTTGATCCATTAATTCCATTCAACAAAAAAATATTGAACTGATTATACTTTACTGAAAAAAGTAATGACACAACATACTCAGCTTAGCTTTAATTACATACAAACAGCTCTGCCTGCAACAAATTTGGGATGCTTGCTACTAAAACGAATAAAGATTAAAATTATTTTTAAAACTGGCAGTTCAGCCACAGAGTTGGCTCTTGGTAAGATTGTTCTCTATTAAACAAATGAGACTGCTACTGTTGGAAAATGGCCTTGTGGTTTTGGGGTTTCAAAAGCCAGTTCACATAAACTAATTGAAGTTGAGCTGGTAAACAGACTTTGGCCTATGGATAAGAGCTTCTGTTCACTGAGGTGCAGCAAAAATGGGATCCAGACAGCAAAGCACTCTAGCATACAGTAGCATTCACTGAAGATGCCTAACTATCATTGATTATTTGTAGATCAGCTTAATTGCACAATCAGAACTATCAAAAACGAACAAACAATATCAGATCAATTCAAATAATTAAAAGAAAAAAAAAGTCTTAGCAAGCCTGAAGAGTATCTGCAACAAATAAGAGGAATTAAAGTATGTTTCAGACTGCCAAATTAACTAAGTGAGGTGTGAGAACATCACATTACTACTAGACGTGCCTACAAACACAGTAATGAAGGATACATTTAAAAACATTACAAAAGTCTCAAAAATTAATTATAATGAGTTACCAAAAAGAGACAAGATTTATTAAACACTGATAAATAAAAATCTTTTGTCCATTGAATCCAATGAAAAATACATTTTAGTGGATAGAAAATTGGAATCTCTAGGACCTTCAAGTAATTTAGTTAAGATAATTAGAACATAAAGGTTATAAATTATAATTTTATAATCCGGCTCACCTAGCCCCCTTGGTTATTAGTTAGTAGTTAATAAATCCAAGACCTCAACCAGCTTCTTCTTGAAAGAAGTGATGGTACTGGCTTCAACAACATGGCTAGGTAGCTTGCTCCATACTTCCACAGCCCTTTGTGAAAATAAGTGCCTCCTGTTTTTGGTTGTAAAAAGATTTCCATGTAGTTTCTAGTTGTACTCTGACTAGATTTTTTACATTTTAAGTTTTACAGATACTTATCACTATTTTATCATAAATATATCACATTAAGCAAATAACTGCTGTTTTTCCCTAGGAACTATTATTCTCTATTATTATAAACTATTATTCAAAATTAAGGCCATTAATAGAACAGCCACTAGGTGGCAGAAGCAGATAATTACAGTCACAATGAAGGCCCTTATGAAGTACAGCAGCTATGAACCTGTATTTGTTGCCTCACTTGATTTCTGTGCTGAATACTTTGGCTTTTGCTAGAATTTTATGATCCAGGGTGATCAGAAGAGAAAATTTGAAACCCAAGGGAAAAAAATACTATGGCAGCTGTAAAGTGAAAATGTATAACTCACCAAGGACAAGAAATATCCACCACAGCCAGTACTGTCCATTGAAGTATCCAGTAAAATAATCAGAAAACTGAAAAAAATAAATAAAGTGACTAGTAACCTTTTCATGATTAAGCCTGAGCTTTGACATGGTATTGCAGTTAAGATTAAAAATATATATATTAAGCTCTTTACAATTAGTGCAATGTATTAAAATTCAGACAGTCATGCTATGGCTCTCCAAATTAATATTCACTTGTTTTAATTTAGACAAACACTCAGAAGTTGTTTTTCTATTTAAAAGTGAATATGAAATAAACAGCATTCACTTATGTAACACTATTATGAATAACAATCTTGTGAGCTTAATGTGTGGTGAGATATATTACTTTTTGTTTAGTTTGGCACAGTCATAGCATTTTAGGTATTATAAATGCTCCCTTCTTTCTAGCTATGCATTTTTAACCATATTCAAGTGAATTTCATATCCATCTGTTCTGGGTCTTTCACATTAATTATCAGATAAACACCTGCCAACCAAAGAAACCTCTGACACAGGAATGGAGCATCTTGCTGCTTAAAATATTAATACACCAGTAGCTAAAAGTTAATTGTATCAAATTGGGATGTTCAATTAACCTTACAAAACACTTGCTTTTGAATTTCACAAGCCTCTCCCTACTTAATCTCCCTACCTAATCTCATCCAAAGTCATAGAGAAAAACTTATTAAAGTATTTTTTGTTCACAACATAGTTAGTTCAGTATTCAGTTTCCCAGCAGCATGCTCAAAACAGTTAAATGAAACTCAATATAAAATGGAAGGGCAGTGAAGCAGCTGTCATGGTTAAGCACCAGTGATGATAAGACCAGAGAAATACTGACTGAATAAATATTTGCTGTAAGATTAATGGTACATTTTTTTATCTTTGACAACATCATCTATTATTTTCGGAGATGCAAATTTTGTAAAAAGGCAAGAAGACACTTTTTATACAGTTCAGCAGATTATATACTCTCATAATAAAACAACAGCATATGACCAAATCTAAATATGCACAAGTGCAACAGGAATTAAGGACGTTCCTGAACTAATTTAATAAACGTAATATCTCAATAGTTATCTCATCAAAATATTATTAAACATACCCTGACAATGAGGATCCATTTTATAAGGGAAAGTCCAAATCCACAAATTGCTCCATATCTTCCAGCAATTGTGTTGGTCAGGCAGAAAGACAAACAAAAGCCAATCCAGTTGAAAAGAAAAGCCACTGTCAAAAAACAAAAAGGTTATTTCAGTTTTTAAACTGTTTTTAAATAGTAGGTAGTTTTAAAACAGTTCTTGAGACACACACAGAATAAACTAACTAAAGTTTATAACTGTGAACTATGAAATCGGTGTTATCTGACACAGTTTATTTGGAAATAATAAACTCATCAAGGGAAAGTTAAAGCAGAATCGTAATAACCTGAAAATACCATACAGCGTAAACTGTCCTACAGTAGCACAAAAAAGTGGTTAACTTCAAAGGTAGATGGGGGATACACTGTAGCACAAATGTCAGAAAACTTTGGAACATTGAAAAATGTTTTCCAAAATGAGGCAAACTAAAGTTTATAGTGTTAAAACAACATTTTATAAATGAAGAAGCCCAATGCAATTTAATTGCAATCAAATGTCTACAGCCTATCATGAAATACAGAAAAACTGAAATGGAACTCTAAATGTTAGATGAGTTTAGCAGCTTTGAACATTGATGAACTTATATACATAAATGGAAAATGTTGTGATACCCTATAAGAGAAACTAAAAAGGGGAGATAGAAATTTACATTTAGGAAAATGCATGTTCCAACAAAATAAGAGAACTAAAATATTTCCAAACTTGTAAAGTAGAAAGCTGGACAGGCAATATATGTTTTCTGATGAAAGACTGCCCCAGAGTCACTATAACTAAAGATAGCTGAACATTTATAGAATGAACTAAGTTAAACGAGAAAGGAAAAAATCTCTTAAATACAATGATGAATTTGGAAAATAAACTGATGACGTGTGAAACAGTACATAAGCACTGTATTTGTGAGCAAAGTGCATGTTAAAAAATATACTTTAGGGTGTATCACAAAATACTTTGTACAAATAACTGAATTTATAAAAAATATTAACTTTAATTTAGAAGATTAGTTTAAATTTAGTTGCAACTGAGATTTAATCATTACCTTAACGATTACAATATAAATTTAATCATAATATTTATCTTTAACCACCAGGGGGATCTTGATTAAAAAACAAATTGCATTTCACGGTATCACCACCAGATGGAGCATAGCTAACAATAGCAGTATCCTTAGGCTAAAAATCATACAACAACATTCACTCCCTACAACCTGCCTTTGCTTCACAGTATTGTAAAAAATAATATGCATTTATTTTTATAATTACTGTATGTGCAAAAATGCTCTATTCACATCTTATTTAAAATACAATTTAACAACTTACTAAAAAACGCCAACATGAATATCCCATCATTACCAACTCTTAGCTGATCAGCATCACTGAAGTCATCTCTTGGTGGAAAATCTTCCTCCTGTATTTACGGAATGAATAATATACTGATTAATCTGCATGAACAAAATATATAAGAAAGCTTATTCAGCCTCCAAAAAAATAGTATCTGAAATCTGAAAAATACATTTTACACAGTATGAAAGATATACAGCAAACACTATAATCATAAATGATGCATCATTTATAGGTTTAATACTTATATTCTTAGTCAAATCAGTATATTTCATAACATCATTATCAGAATTATCAGAAGGTTATACATGTTAACACAAAACCCAGAGCCTATCATAGAAACACAGGATACAAGGTAGGAGTACACCATTTCACCATAAGGTAATGCACGAGCACACATACTGACATATCAGATTCCAGTTAACCTAGCCAACATGTCTTTGGAAGATGGGAGGAAACCAGAACCCCTAGAGAAAACACCTATGAACACGGAGAACATACAAACATACAATATCTCTAGGATTCTTCAACCCTCAACATGGCAAGCTCCTTCCTATAATTAAGGATTGTAAATACACAAAGCTTAACATAATTTGGTATGGGCTCAATTTGTCTTGAACTTAATAAACTTAATTTAAGCTCAATAAACTCCACAAACAAGACATAAATGTACAACCTCACACTTGATCCAAAATCAACTCGCATCAGAAAAACAAGAACAACTATGTCCACACTGGGCAAATCTGTATGGACCAACAAAATGACTGAATATAAAAAAAGACAAAATTATCAAGCCAGTCTAAACAGAACATTTCTGCTCAGTGGCATGCCTTGGACTTTGTATACCTACTAGGAAAAGAGAATATGTTTCCACCTTGGCTGCACATACTGCATTACTCGACTATTCTGGAAGGACGAACAATTAAAAGCATGCATCATTAACTGTATTTGATCATGCTCATATCATAAACACTACATACTCTTAACTTAGACTTAGATGTATCCCAAAATACATACTCCACAGTGAACTGAAGGCTAAAAAGGCTAGTAGAATACCTCCTTCAAAAACTCAAAGACCCACATCGATGGGGATAGCTGGGAATCACTCTTTCAGGAATGCATTAATTAGAGTTGTGAACTTTGGCCCCTCACTTGTCTCAATTAGTAAAGGTATACCCAAGCACAATAACACATTTGAGCCTGTATTACTACCCTATTTAACCAACTAACACCTCCCATTCCCCATGAATGCTGGATACTTAAGCTTTTACTGTGCTTCATTAAGACTTTTTTGGAAGGTTATCATTGAACCACATTTCTGCTATCACAAAAGAGATGACTTCAAGCAGTACAGTTATGCAGCACTGTTACCATATTCATTCATACAACGGAAATCATTACTGTGAATCTGCACCTGCAGTATAAGAGCAGAGGCCACACATTTGCAGGATCTCAATGATTTCCACAGTTACAGTTATGGGCTAATCATTTATTCACGTACAATGTATGGAATATAGCCAAATCTGGAGTGCCAAAAAGCATGGAAACTGGTTTTGGAAAGTACAAAGTCAGCATTCTTCCAATCACAACAGTGAGAGAAAAGTGGCTGTATGGAGTGTTGTTAGGAAAATCAATAAAACAAAGGAAAACTTTTACATTTTGGGATTCCATCCCTTTATCATTTCTCATGTTGAGAGGAAATGCTTTAGCTGTACTGTAAAGAGATGGGGACATAAAATTGGTCAAAAAGAAAGTATAGTTTACTCTTCAAAGCAGTTTTTCTAGTTCTCAATCATTCTTTGACTATAAGGGTCCACCAGGAACTTTACATTTGGGCAATTATTCAGTGATTTTGTAAAAGAACAAATTCCTCTCACATACACATTGAAAAAGTACACATTATTTAAGAAGGCGTGGATGCACAAACAAACTGGTATTATAGCCTGAAGAACAGATCCTGATTAGCAGCCATATCACCCTGCAACTCACAACTGGTGTTAGTGGGGCCAGCAGGGGGTGCTCACCCTGCGGTCCATGTGGGTCCTAATGCCCCAGTATAGTGACGGGGACACCATACTGTAAACAGGCGCCGTCCTTTGGATGAGACGTAAAACCGAGGTCCTGACTCTCTGTGGGCATTAAAAATCCCAGGGCGCTTCTCGAAAAGAGTAGGGGTGTAACCCCGGTGTCCTGGCCAAAATTTCCAATTGGCCCTCACCAATCATGGCCTCCTAATAATCCCCCTCTATGAATTGGCTACATTACTCTGCTCTCCTCCCCACTGATAGCTGATGTGTGGTGAGTGTTATGGCGCACTATGGCTGCCGTCGCATCATCCAGGTGGATGCTGCACATTGGTGGTGGTGGAGGGGAGTCCCCATTACCTGTAAAGCGCTTTGCGTGGAGTGTCCAGAAAAGCGCTATACAAGTGTAAGCAATTATTATTAATTATAAAAGTACAGAGAATGTGATTTAAGGGGAACTGCAACACTTTTTATGTTTCAATGTTAGAAAGAATCAGCACTGATGAGTGCATTTCAAATCACAATAAAATTAAAATGTACAGTAACGTGTAAAACCTCCATTTTACATAATAAATTAAGATTAAATTCCAGGTATGCACAGCTCCATATTCTGCAATTCAGAACAACTTTTAAACATTAACTTTCTATGCAAATCACATAGGAACATTTCTGCAGTGAAATGCCTGCTGCACAACCTGTTGTTATTCACTCATACATCACATTACATTAGTAATTACAGAGACTAGTGAACAGGTTTGGCCCCTTCACATCATCATTTGGTCTAGAGTTCACACGTGGCATGACCAGGGATTTGTGACAACATGACAAACATACAGTACTTTCACAAAGTTCACAATTTTGTGAACAAATTAGAAATTTTTAACATTTTGTGATACCATCAATTTATTTTGTTACTGAGATTTCATAACTGGTCTGAGAAATTGGATCTACATTTCCCTTTAATCTTCATATTTATAAGAATTTTCTGCTTTAGCTAGAATTGATTCTCAACAGTTATTTTTCATCTTACAAAAATAGCTGAAGGGATCAATCAATTTGGAAGTCCGTCACTAATGAATTAAGTAACTAGTAATTATTTTGATTGGATTGTACTACTCGTGTGATTATGTGATAAAATGATTTAATGATCCTTTACACATGCTGCCATTCCATATGTTTTTTGTTTCACGGTGACTGCCGCAAAGGGAAATATGCAAGTGAACACAAAAAACAATGCAGGTTCAATACAGCAGAAGTTAAAATGAATTTACCCGCTGCACCACATCTGCTGCAGCAGCAGACATTGCTGCAGCTTTGGCCTTTTCTGCTTCATCATAGGTAGGCAAAGAGGTAGCAACACTGTATGGAGGTGGCACAGGATGGAAATCACTTTGAAATTCACCTTCTGTAGAGAAAAAAAATCATAATTTAAACAGAAAAAAAGGATTGTTTTCTACCACTTTCTACCATTATTAATAACCTAATAAATTGTCTTTTAATAGGTAAAATCTGAAATTAAAAAAAAATCTATTCAAAAATAAAATGACTTGTTAGTCAAACCCAAAAGAAAATATTTTTAGCGTATGTAATCTGTTACTGCCAGACATACACTGAGTCAGATTCATTTAGGAGATCTTATTGTTGATTTCACTGCACACTCATAAGGTGCCTGAAATGTCCTTGATATTGCTGTTGCATCAAAAGTCAACTTGATCCGGCCAATCCTGATTGCAATTGACTAGTTGTGTGCCACCACGTCTTACAAGTGTCTGACAGGTAGGTGCCAGTGGTTCAATATTCTCACAGTACAGGTACGCGAAACTCTAAAACTCTTTGATGTAGTAGCATCAACAAAAGACAAAACAAATATTTCTCCTGAAACACTAAACCAGGTCTTCTTCATGTCAAATGACTCCAATGTCAGACAATGCTTATGCTTCACAGACTCTCCAGCATGTACATGAAGTCAGTTGACAATTAAATCCCTGTGAATTTGGTTCCTCAAGTAGTGGCACGCAACTGGTCAATTGCAATCAGGGTTGGCCAGATTAAGGTGACTTTTGATGCAACAGCAAAATCAAGGACATTTCAGGCACCTTATGAGTGTGCAGTGATACCAGCAATAAGAGACACTGCTCCAATAAACACTTTTGTTGTTGTAAGACACAATGCAAATTTCAAATGAAGAGAAAAGAATGATGAGGCAATTGACAATTGGGGGGTCTCGGAGGAGCATGTCCACTTGTTATCATTCTTTTACTGTCACTTCCAAACAAATAATTCTGAAATTTAGTATTATACCAGGTTGTAACCTAAATTACCATGTTTCATGTGCTACAACTGTCCATTAACATTTAACATTTAATTTGGCATCAGGAATAATTATATTAACTACTATAGCATTTTTCATCTACATGATCCCAAAATGTAATTTACATATTGGAAGGGAGCCATTTAACCCCCCACTGCAGTACAGTATCTACCTGGGTAACACAAGATCAGGTGTGGTTATCACATCCTATTACAGTAAGCAAGCTAACTCCAAAAACATAGTATTTACATTTTAAGCAGGTAACTTTTTGCACTCTCTTGAAATTTTAAATGCATTATATTAACTTAATGAAATTTGCGGTCGACAGCACATTAAGTATTTAAACAACTTTATTAACAGTTGTTTCAGTTAATGCGGACTTCCTGTTGTTTTCTCAGAAAAACACCCACACACAAGAAGATTCATCTTGTGGAACTGACTAAAACTTTTTCAAAGTATCTGAAACCAAATATGGCATTTTTGCTTTGCAAATGAAGTAGTATAATAAAATGGTATTCTATATACAAAAAAGAGAATTAAACAAAACATACACTATTAATACAAAAATAAGTTAAATAAGTTCATTGAAAATGAGCTAGTTTCTGAATTCAGATTCTCATTTCTAAGTTTGGTCCAACAAAAAATAAAACTCTTCCATTGATTTTCAACAATTTATTAAAAATACATACTTTGAAATCTTTTTTAGAATGAACTTGTGAAACAATTAGTGATCTTGTGCATTATTCATAATCACAAATGCCAAGTATAGCACTTTGGGTAGATGTTGCAAACACGATAAATTGTTGCATTTGATTGCCTACAGATTTCAATACATTTAAAAAGATGCATGTTGTATTATAAAAAATTTAGGTTAACTCTTAGGCTTGCTTTTAGCCCCTGCAAAGGCAAACTTCTGCATTCATTCATCTGCACAGAAAAGAAAGATGTTTGAATATAAACAAAACATGACATGTTTTTTAATGTGGCTTTACTCTACCTGGAGCCGCAGTTGCTCCTAATGCAACACTGCTGTAAGGTGGAGGAGGTACTTCGGCCTCCAGTGGCACTACAGTTTCCGAAGGAGTTGCAATCTGTGCAGAACTGGAAGCCGCCTCACTGGCAGATGGCTCAGATGGATCATCCTCATTATGCAACTAAATAAAAACAAAGAATAAAAAAATCTCAAAGAAAGCAATGGATGTGGTTACATGCCCATTAGTCTATTAAAATGTTGTCTTGCAGCAAAGCACTCTCTGCTCTGAGTATTCTACAAATATTGATTAGACCTACTTACAGATGTGCGCTGTACTGTTGTAGCTCTCTGTATACAATGCACATCTTTACTTTGTCTATATTTTAATTAAAAAAATACCATGTACTAAACATTCTAACACAACATTTTTGCACTTGTTTACTCTGGTGACTTATGAACAACATTCTCATACAATGATGCCCTTTCTTATATTACAATAACTCAAGTATTTTTTCCATTAAAGATTAACCTGTAATAAAGGCTATGTCCATTGAAATTGGCTTTTTGTTTCGGTTAAATGCATCTGGGATCCAAGTGGAAAAGTGAAAGAAACATTATATATGATAAGAAATTGTGATGCATTTATCTGAATATTCTAACATTAATTTGAATAGAATTTGATTATATACTGTTGAGGGTATGCATGTAGAAATGACCGAGATGAAAGTTAATTTGCTTAATACTAATGGAATTATTATATAACAACTGATCAAAGTCACTTCTTAATCTTCAGTTCAATTTGTAAAACTATTTTAATCAAGCTACAGTTTTAAATAAAGATTTTCTATAATATAAACTTAAAATGATCATTAAACCAAACCAAACAAATGGAGTGCTGGAATTACACTTAAGTGTCCTGATTGTCAAAAAATGACTATATGTATGTACGGCAATATAGCAATTCTTGAAGAGCACATTAAGTTTGTAAACAAAACAGCTAACACACGAAACCTCAATACTGCAGAAATATGATCCAGAGTGGTCTAAAAGTCAGCTGACCTCCAGATGTGCCCGTCAGGCTGGGGGAGTCTACTTTCCTCACACCAGAAAGTAAGCAATACTTTTAGATGAAATATGAAGGATATACTTTGACTCATATTTGAAATACATGACATACACACTTTAAATTACATTAAATTAAAATGTAAATTATACAATACAATTAGAAGCAATGAGCATTACAATGTGATAAAATATTGAGGAAATCCCCAGAGAAAATACAGGTGTTACTCACTGCTTATGTACAATTTGTACTTTTAATAAGTGCAAAAAAAGGAGATGACAAATGCTTTCCTGAAAGCAAGCAAAACTTGCTTAGTTCTTGTAAGCTGCAAAAGCAATTCACACATTTTCAAACTAATGTTTATGACATGCACTATACAGAACTGTTTTTTATAACCCATGAACCTTGTGCAGCAGTAAGTTAAGAACTTATCTGTAAGCACATCACAAATTGAAATGATACAACAATGTATATATATATATCAGTATTGCATTTGTACGTTGATGATAGCTTACTTGAGAAAATGTTCAACAGTTCTAGTTAATATAGAATAGTACCCCTATTTCACATAAAAAGTGGTCGAGATGTTCAAGTGATTTGATTTAAGATACAAAGACCCAATTCATAATATACTTGATAGTGGAGGATACATAAATGATCTGTGGGAGCATATTGCTTAGTGTTCTCTAAAAACAATCATGTTTTTGAGCTTCTACCCACAATAACAAATTTCAGAATAAGAAAGTGACTATTGTTCCACTGCAGTCTCAAATTACAACAGCAGCTAATGATTCCCCTTCACTTACATCAATTCATGACAATTAAAAACATAACAATGGTTACAAAGGAAGGGAGGCAATTTGGCCCCTTTAGCCCATATAGTAGTCAGTAGTTAAGTGAGAAAAGGATCTTAACTACCCATTTCTCAAAAGAAACCAGGGTATTGGCTTCAACAATATGGTTAGGGAATCAATATTTTTCCAAGGCTACCTGGCAACAATCACATTCTGATTTATCACAAGTATATGTTTTTCAAAACTGTAATGATCAAACCAAACACTTACTGTATATGCGAAAGTGGTTGCATACTAGAAAAAGGAAGATATCCAAAGTGAAATGTACCGATTACATATGATTTCATCCCCTCAGTACATGGTAGAAGCACCTTTTGCAGCTAGTGTCTCTACTAATTTTTCCTGGAAAGATGGCTCCAGTTCTGGCACATTCATTGGGGATCTTCGATAGACTACAATTTTCAAGACTCGCTTTAAATGTTCCATTAGATTGAAGTCATGACATTGACAAGGCCTCTTGCCGATATTCACTTCTTTCTTGACAACCTAAGCGAAACTTTGACCTTGTGTTGCAGGTCAGGTGCCGAGATGGAATTTGAATTTTTAACTACTTTTTAGATTCCTAAGTAACTTAAGTAAACTTTATTCTTGAGTCCATCCATGTTTTGTAAGACTTATTTTTCTCTTGGTCCTAACAAGCTTCCCAGTCTCTACTTGCGTAAAGTATCTGCATAACATGATACTGCCACCACCGTGCTTGATGGTGCTGACTGTCAGTATGCTGCGTTGTGCTTGTACCAGACCTAACACATTGCATTGGTCTCATCTGACCATTGCACCTTACGCCGTCCCTGCAGTATACTCCATATGAGATTGGTCTTTTTCAGCAAAGGCTTCTTTCGTGGCACTCACCCATACAGGTCACCTTTGTCCCAGAAGGGATTGGGACATTGTTGATGTATGAACAGTAACTCCCATCTCAGACACAGAACTTTGTAAATCTTTCAGACTCAACACTGGCATCCTTAACCAGTTCCCTTCTTGCCTGGCTGCTTAGTTCGGCCCAAACTAGGAAGGCTTGTGATAATGCACAATCCACTTTTTAATGACAGACTTCACTGTACTCAAAGGGCTAAATAACTGTCCCTACTGCCTCTCTACCACTTTAAAGACTGATTTATTGAAAAAGCTCCATGGTTTCATGGATGATTTATCATACCACTGTGTGGGCAGTGGTTTGAAACTGAACATCTGAACTTACAGAGACAGATGATTTTACTCTTTACAGAGACCCCACAGTACTAATTCTATGACCTTTCAAACTAACTATTCCTTTGTATTTAAAATGATTAAAGATTGCTGTAGTAAACCCCAGAGGTGCACCAATTAGAAAAGAGGAACATACAAAAAGTCACAAAGCTCACTGCGAAACCTGGAACAAATAATCTTACCTTACCCAATAGTGCGCCACAACTCGAAGAATAATGAATTATATTTGGAGGGATCAGGAGGTTGTTAAACCGCTCTTTAAGAAGCCAAATTTGAACCCACAAGTTCTTAAAAACTACAGGCCTGTCTCAAACATCTCATTTCTATCTAAAATTCTTGAGATAATAGTTCTGGCCCAACTTCAATCGTATCTGGACTCAAATAATATACTGGGCACCGTCTGAGATGGATGTTGCATCACTGCCATAGATCCAAGAGGGACATCGTGGATATAGCTATCATATTTTGCTGGTCTACAGAGATCTGCATGGAGTACTGACATACAGAAGAAAGACATGATGGATGGATTAATACCCCAATTCATTTTTTTCTTTTTTAATTGTATAATGTTAGCATGCCCAAAGGGGTTGGATTTTAGACCCCTAGAGGTTTTTTTTTCTCTCCTTACCAAGGAGTTTTTGATTCCTCCCCTCCGTTGTCTTCTGGTCTTTTCTGTTCTGTATTCACATGTATAGTCACTTGCATTGTTAAGCACATTTAGGCAACTTTGTTGTGAAAGGCAGTATATAAAAATAAATTGAATTGAATTTGTCTTTTCTAAATCCTTGTTGCTTATCCTCAATGAGATTTATGCCATAAAAATATAAAACGTCTTCCAATTTCACTCTAATTAACCTTTCCATAACCTTAAATATGACATGCAAAAGACTACACTTGCCAAGTTCATTTTTGTTTTTGTTGATGGTTAAAACACTGGCAACTATCTAATCACCAGGTACAACTCCTTTTTTTAATGGAAGATCCTCAAAGATCTAACACAAGGTCTATGAATGACATCCCTCATTTCTTTCAGAAAGGATGGAAAAATATAATCTGTCCTTAAACTGTTAAATTACGATTACTTCCCCATGTTATAATCTCCGATTGGATCCAGAACTGGGAGGTATGATGTGACAATGGTTAACATTGTTGCCTTGCAGTGCTGGAGCCCTGGGCTCAATTCCAGACCTGGGGTGCTACCTGCAGGGAGTTCGTATGTTCTCCCTTTATCCATGTGGATTTCTTCCTACAGTTCAAGACTAGCAGTGTGCCAGTGTGTGTGTCTGTGTTACCCCTGCAATGTACTGCCATATCGTCCAGGGTGTTCCCTGCCTTGCACCTGTTGCTTGCTGGGATAAGCCCCAGCTCCCCCACTAACTTGGATTGGAAGAAGCAGTTAGAAAATGAATGGATGGAACCTTCCAGAAATCAAAAACTTCACCTTAATACAGCACAGGATGGTAATAAAGAATAATGTACCCAAGTAGGATTAATTATCCAAATAAAATTAGCCGATACATAAAAATATGTTGGAAAACAATAAGGTTCCTGCTCAATTAGTACTGCACAGCAGTTATATTATTAGTGCCCATTATTATAATAAAAATGTAATACAATAAAAATGTAAATTCCTCATCTGAGCAGACGTGAGAAAAGAAATCTTATCAATGCTTTGTATGGCTTATGCTCGTCATAGTGAAATTCAATTTGTTAAATTAAAAGAAACAGGAATTACTACATCTTGCATGCATCTATGAGGTTCTACTTTTACACTATGCGCTGTTCATTTATCTTACAAAGGCACAATTCTAATTCTCCTACATATATACCCCTACATAATGTTGCTCAATTACAGCTCTAACTTTAATTAGGATGCAACCTCACTTCCAAGTCTCGATAACAAAATAAAACATTTTAAACCAAGATCAAAATATGACCTTTGAACTAATGCTAAAAATACAAGATCTCCTCTTAGTCTCTCAGCTCAGTGGATTGCTCTATCTAGATGCAATTACTTTTCAAGACATCTTCAAGTGTACATTTGAAAAAAATAACAACTTGTATATATATAAGCATGGTGGTGAGGATGAAATCTAGCAAAATGTAGCACTGCGAGAACATGTAAAAATGTCCATGCTCTAAGGAGCAGCAAAAGAAAGGAGCTTAAGAAAAATATGAATAGGAAGAAAACAGGGCTGACCACAATCAGAAAGATAACGATGATGCTAAATAGAAATCACCCAGTAGCAAAGATCTATTCATATACATAAACTGTAAAGCTACCACATTATTGTGCATGTTGCATAGCAACCATGATATATGTAGAAACAGGAAAAAAGAACTGTAGTTGTTTTATGACCTAAAGTTCATAGGGGCATCAAATAGTGTTATATCAGTCTATTTTATACAATCTTTTATCAAATACTGTTTCGTACATGTCTATAGCCGTGGGCAAGAAACAGACATGTCTCCATTTTTATGAAAATTTAATTTTAATGAAAACTAAAAACTTAAACTAAGAGAAGTAAAATACAATTTAGCAGGCCTCCCATTTAGATCACATGGGTCACAATGTTCATAGTGCATCATGTGAATAGCTTTCTGAACAGTTCTGAAATTCAATCTTCTAGATTTTTCACATAGAAAGTTTTGCTTTGGTCAAAGAAATCCAAAAGCAGGGGAAGTGAAATGTGATTCAATAAATATTCCTTTCTTTAGCATTACAGGTTACAAATGCAAAACATAACTGCTCCACAAAGAGTTCAGACTGCCCCAGAAAAGTTTAAACTCTTATTCAAGCAAATTCCAGAACAATGTGACCACAAAAATCCATGAAAGCACAAACAAAAAAGTACCTTGTTAGATCATTTTAGTGACTAAACATGGTTAAGACATTTCTTTAGAAAACAACTATGTAAAAAAGGAGTTTAACTAGAAGGATTTATTCACATACTGTAACTGCATTAAAATGTGAGCAATATACACTTAACTAAGGTTACTATTTCATAAATTTTAAACTGAAAGCGATAATTCATACATTAATGATAAAACCAATACAACACACCAAAAAGGAGCCTCTCTTTAAATATATTTAAAAAGTGTGGCTCCCAGAAACAAATTAGAAAGGTCAGATTACACAATCTGTTGATGCAAAACATAAGAGGTTACTGTCAAAACTAGGATCATCTGCAACACTATCTCCATTGTTCTGATTGGATCAGTCCCAAATCCTGCCCTAAACAAAGGCTTTTGAATAGAAACATTTTATACTATTCTTTTTCCAGGTTTAGTTGCTCAACATTCATGTAAAACTGTCCACTCTTAACACCTGTGTGGGCTAGTCCTTATCTGTAGAGCAGCCTTTTTGCAGTAGTTCTTTCAGTAGTGTGGAATAAACAATCTGGAGCATAACTACTACTATAGGAATAATATTTTTACATAGTGGACCCCCTTTTGTTTTAACTCTAAATGGGGCATCTCAGGATTAACCAATTTTTTTTTTAATCTTTAACCTCTCTCTCACACAAATTAAAGAAAACACACAAACTTCCACAACATTACAATTTTCTCTTTTTTTGCGAACTAAACAGTTCTATACACATATAATACCGGTGTGGCTCTGTTACCGATTTTTTTTATTTTCATTGTTTTAAGTTAAAAGGATACAAAGGCAGGCTTTTTTTTAGAAATTACAGCATAAACACAGCTATTCTGACACAACATATTAAAAAATATTGATTTTATATGTATGTATAATTGGACTGTTTGTTCAAGGTGTTAAAAAAAAGATTTCCTTTACCTTTTCAGTTTTATTTTGTTGTATGCATGGGATGGATCTAGATCACAATCAGAACCCTGTGGGATACCGCAGCTGTATCTTAGAATGTGTGTTTTCCAGATTGCTCCAGCAAAGTCTGCTGTAATAATTCTGACTAAAATAATATTTTTTAAAAAGCATCAGGCAATTATATTTAACACTACACAATAAGATTCCAGAATTTAAAAAGAGTCAACAAAGCACGCATTCCATGGTCTTAACAAGTTAAGCTATCATTGCTACCTACTGTGCTATTACTATTCAAATAATATCATGAATAGCTTGTTTTAGGTTAATATGTGATTTTTAAAACCCAAAAACTCTGGATCACAAAGCTGAAGGATAAGCAACACTTCTGATGAAACTCAATTAATTGAATTCTTTGACTATAATATCTATACGTTATGAAAAAAGCATCCTCTTACACAAGGGTGATTAAGGTTATCTTCCCAATAATAACAATTCTCAGTAAAGCAAATGAGATTCTTGTTTTGTAAACAAACTTGGCAAAGAGTGTATTGTGGTTATGAGGTTCAAGGTCAAGAGTAATTAATATCTGTGAAGGCAATGGGTTAGGGGACAAGTAGTGTAAGGGGCTGAAAAGTCTACAGTGTACATCTGGAACCACATTTTAAGTACACTTTTCTCACATTTGGAATACGAGTATAAAAAGATAGCACTGCAAACACCAGGTAAAGTGGTAAAGTGATTTAACTCAGGGTTGCGGGGGTGCCGGGGCCTATCTTGATAGGCAATAGGCACGAGGCAGAATACGCCCTGGATAGCACACTAATCCACCACAGGGCATACACAGACACAGACAGACGCACACACTCACACCAAGACCAATTTACCTAGCAGCCACTTAATCTAACAAGAATGTCTTGGGACTGTGGGAGGTAGCAGATTGTATCCTAGGTCAAGCATTGAATCCAGGTACCCCGAGGCAGCAATACTAACCAGTACAAGTAATAAACTACTGCCACGCTTAGACACCTTTTTTCACAGATTTGTTTCTCTTGAGCTTTTTTCCGACTTTTTTCCGACTTTGTCATTCACAATTGAATCCTGTTTTAATTTATTTTGTAAGCATTAACGAATAAACAGGCATTAAAGTATACAAAGTTCGCCTCATTAAATAATCCTCAGAAGGAAAAAAATCTTATTGTACGCAGGGCCTCATTCGGAAGGTAGTGCCTTGTCTAAAACGACCACAGATATTTTGCCAAACACAAAACTATTATTTCTCACATAACTTAAATTCTGCGAGTCATGTGGTGTACAGGAACTTTGTTATCGAACCAGATAACCTGAGGGGTAAACTAAAGCGCCTACACAGGACTGTCTTGTGAAGCAATTCCTGGCCGCAACGCAGATTGATAGCAAAATTCGTTTTTCGTAAAACAAGTTTTCTTGTGATAGGGATAATATTTAAAAGTAACCAAGATACGCACATAAATACAGGAAGAAAAATAGTAAACCACAATCCCTCTGAAATACGTAAAATCGTCGACCATAGTTTAGCAGATCACAAACAACCTTAAAGGTACATTACCTTAAGAGGGAAAAAAAAGATTAGAAAATCTTGTGTCTAAAAAAATATGTTCGGGATCCTTACCACTTGGTATCTGCTCACTGGCTGGTGATGTTCCATCTTGTTGACTTCGTCTGACACAGACACAAGAAAAAAACAGCAACTGGGGCAGATCCTAGAGCTTCTCGTCGATAACCACAAACGGTTATTTTATTCGGATTCTGCTGTAAGATTTACTATTTTGAAAAAGTCACTTGATTTTAGTTTCATTAAAATGTGAAAAATGATCGTTATCCATTTAATTTAACTAGGTGAATAAGCCTAACGAAAACATCTACAGACGCCGACGAAAAAAGAAACCTACATTAAAGGAGAAAAAAATCCTGAAGCTCTTTTGTGACGTACTACGTGTAGGCGTAAAGCGTCTCACTATAAATGCCCTCCTTCTGAGCTGCACGTTGCAAGCAATAGGTGGATAGAAACGTATTTCAGTTTTGTTAGGGAAAAAGCATTAAAACCATTGCTTGTGACTTGGGTTAGTCATCGGAGAGTTTCTTACAATTCAGGATGTGGGCTATCTATAACCAATCCCTGTGAAAAACTTTACACGATGTGCATTCTGAAACAGAAATGAGTTGCAAACCTGCCTAAGGCTGCACTCCTGACCCGAGTCCAAAAGTACATTTGTTAAACGATTCCATTGACCTCGACCAACTAGTATTCAGTAGCGCCTAACAACTGTTTGCTAACAATGGAATTTAAAACAATAGAGATTTTTAAAAGGGCCTGCCTTTTTCATCATCACCAAAACCATATTATTACACAAAAAATAGATGTCTGATGTTTTTGCTGACCATTTTGATAATTAAGTTGTACCTTGTAGTTTCTCGTGTTATTTTTCGATGACATCTGACAAATGTAACATCTGTAACAACAATGCCCAATACAGTAAAACTGGTTTATTTACCACTGTTTTCTACATATAAATTACATTCTATTTTACCCTTGCTGTTTAAAACAAGCCACATGTTTACAGTGCCTTTTAAAAGTATTTACAACATTAATTTTTACTTGGTGTTATATTTTCTACTCTCCTTAAGCACACAGTATTTAAAAAAAAAACAGTTGAATACAGTATTATAGACCCCTAGACAAGAGTCAGAGTGCATGATGGACAACATTGGTCTGGGTATTTTCACTCTGATTTTCTCTCTATGCTCTATTTCCCTCCACCCACCGAATAATATATATATATAATTTAGCTGGGTGAAATCTTGTATATTTGTATATTTTCAGACATATGTGACATATGTGGAGCATTTTACTGATGTAAAACAGCTTGCTCAAGGGCACAATAGTTGAGCTATAAATCCAGAGTTCTAATCATTACGGCCCACAGCTGCCTTAAATGTGCTGGGTGAGTTTGATTTTATAGTAATTTAGATTTGCATAGGTCACTGCCTAGTACCAGGACCGTTTCATTCTCCTGGATTATGCTCTGTATTATTGGTATTTTTTTAATGTGGTAAAACTACAGCCTATGCTTACACAGCCAGATGCATCATGCTTTATCCAGCCATCGCCATGTGACTGATGAAAAGGGCACAGTGCCTTGTCTAAACTTAATCATTAAAATTAAAAATAAGTATGGTGATATTTATTTTAAAGGCTTATTTTAAGAACAATGCAATGGTCATTTCATTAACTAAATAGAAATACGCCCTCATCCTCTTTTCTAAAGACGTAATCTTTAATATTGGTGACGTAACAACACAGGCAAAAGGCGAGGGTGATCATCTCGCGATTTCTTGCCTTGCAATGATAGTAAACGGCCGCCATTTTCGTGGAGTAAGAGGTGAAGGAAACTGAAAAAAGTCTAGCTAACGTGAATTATTTTACCTTTATATAATTCAGTTTCTTACAAGACGTAGCCTCCAATTTATCCTATCTTAAGCAAACTGACGGAAAAGAAATATAGTGTTCTAATCCGCCAAAACCACGATCCTGCTTTTCTATAGGTACCGTTGGGCCTTTTTGGGGGGTTTTCGGCATACATTGCAAGTTGCTGTTGGAAAAAAGCACATTTGTTTCCCTTGTTTAATCTTTTTTACCGCTCGGAAGGGGCTTTGCCCTGAAAGCGTTTTTGTAGAGCTGATCAGTTTCTAAAATGATAATAGAAAACCTTGATGCACTGAAGTCTTGGCTTTCAAAGACCCTCGAACCTATGTAAGTAGCTGTTAACTTTTGTATTACTGAAGGAGTGTAGAGAGACTTTGTTTTTACATTGAAAGTAAAACTCATGTTCATAATATATTTCTTAGATGCAGGGACTCCGGTTTTTTTTCTTGTCTACGCAGGTCGTCTACGGATACTAAGTTAATTTGTTCTGTGCTGTTTACTTTAGAGACTAATCGATAGCTGCAGATATTAAATGTTTATGCATCTGACACCAGTAATTTAAGAAAATATCTCGAATGCTGTATTTTAATATTTCTATTTACCATACACTTCTTCTTTCGTAAAACCCAATATGTTGGACGCTAAGGATTGTGAAACCCAAGCTCCTGAAGAGTTATTTTTTTTTACCTACACATGGTCTTTACACTAGGCTGTATGGCGAAGCCTCCACGCCGCTCTTCAAGGGTATTAGCTAGTGTAACGTATGAATAACAATAAATGTAGACACTAACAAAATAAACTCCAGCATTGTTTAGCATTATCACTTATTTGATTTTTTTTACATGAAATGTATAAATTAGTTTTCTGTGCAGTATGACTATTTTATAATCTGCTGCTGCCTTTTACTCTTCAGATGTGATGCTGATCCATCTGCCCTAGCTAAATATGTTGTTGCCTTAGTGAAAAAGGATAAAACGGAGAAAGAACTGAAAGCACTATGCATCGACCAGTTGGATGTATTTCTTCAAAAAGGTGGGTATGGTTCAGAATGCTTCTGTAATGATTCTTAACTCAGCTTCAGTATATGAATATAATCTCAGTGATACAGAATTGGGGATTTGGTTTAAGGATTTATCAGAAATAAAATGTGTTTTATCCTGGAGTGTTTGTGGCCAAATATAGCAAAAATGCTTAATTATACTGTGAAGAATATATCTAAAAACTCGTTTTGCAACACAATGTGCTTATTTTATTAGATGTATGTAATGTTTTTTATGCACCTTTTGGTTACATACTGTGTATGTGCCTTAAGTCTTAAGCTTTTCTGAGCTAAAATTGCTACTTTTGTCTTTCTGTATTTACAGAAACCCATACCTTTGTAGATAAACTTTTCGAAGCTGTGAATACAAAGAGTTATCTACCTCAATATGAGCAGCCATCGTCAACTGTACGAACAGAGGCTCATCAACGGCCAGAAAAAGATGACCTAAAAAAAGAAGAGGTGATTGAGATGTCTTTTATTCAGATAATTTGGTTGATTTCATATGTTGATATATTGAAGACCAGTTTGGCTGTAGTTTATGACAAGTTACATTTTGTTTTACAAATACTGAAAAATAAAACTTGGTTTTAATGATTTATTTTAGTGATTTATCTTTTAATGATTTCAGAAAATTGTTATACGATTGTAAAAGCATAAGCCACATTAAGTATTGTACGTATTGTAGAAGGAAAATTTGTGTGACTTAGATACACTGTTAACAGTACTATGCTATTATAATGCATTATTTGGGATTTTTAAGCAAAGACATGAATATTGTGTTCAGTGTAATGTTGTCATTGTTAGCCAGCTCTGGAACAAAAATAACAAGACACATCAATAGATTGTTTAATTGAAACCTCTTCTTTAAAGTTGAACCAATGCTAGTCTTCAAATTGAATGTTTTTATAATGTTGTAAACTGTAAATTAAATAGGATCTAAGAACATTTTAAGTTTATTATCTAATCAAGGAACAGTCAATGTTTCTTTCTCTTCTACAAAATAATTGCAGTGCAGGTATGGAGATTCAATAATTACATATATGTTGCTTTGATTTCAAAGTGGTTTATTTGTAAGTGGGTACATAACCTAATTCATCCACAGTAGATCAGGCAGAAGTGAGAAACTGCTTCAACAGTTGAACAAAAGTGGAAATTTGTGTATGAAAGATGTAACCTAGAATAGACTTTAGCCAGGATACATCACAAAAACCTATGCTTTTAATGAAGTATATAATTCTTTATTAAACCAGAATAGTGAATTAACAAGAAATTCTCATTACCAATGATGACCTGACCATGCATTTCACACCATTGTTGCACAGAAGAGAAATAATGAAAGAGTATACAATACAATTTATGTCATAATATAACAAAGTTGGACTGTTAACATATGTGAGGATCAAGCAAAAAATATAACTGCAAAAAAACACCCTCAGGTGCATAGATCGTTTCATTTCACTCCAAAATTCTTTGTCATTAGCAGCAGGAAATTGAGATTAGATGGGCTAAAAGTTGATAGTTTCTCTTGGAAGGTCCTGTTTTTCCTCTTAAATTGTAGGAAGGTACAGGGAACTGCAGTAAATTAAAATAAGCAAGTTTTTTTTTGAAGATCTATAAATTAATTTTTAGCAGTGAAGCATTTATCTAGTATGTAGAGAGGTCCTGTCAAAGTTATGAAGAAAAAAATAAAAGAAATAAAATAAGAATGTTCACAGTGCTGAGTGTGAAAAAGGTCAACACTGATAAATCGTTAAGTAGAATGCTATAAAGCAGGGGTTCCAAAACCTTATAGTGGAGACCCTCACACCCACTGTTTGTTTGTTCTAGTCAAGCGGTTACACAATTGAACACTTATGTGACTTACTAGAATGAATTTGAACTGTCTGAACATGTTGGAGGTTGCCTTTTAACTATTGGATTTCATAAGTGAGATTCTACATTTTTCAGTAGAAGAAAACTTATATTCCAATCAAGCAACTTGTTAATTGAAGCCTTAACTCAAAATGAGTAGTTAACGTTGGCTGGAATGGAAACCAGTAGGTGTGTGGGCCTCCAGGTTTGAGATCCCTTAGTGTAAGGCATCAGGTTTCTCAAGAGCTGTTTTACAGACATTCTAAAGCCAGTAAATCTAATACATTGTCTTTTGCACTTTTTTTTTCTACCAGCTTGGGGGTCGATCTAACATGAAAATAACTTTGTCAACCATACGGCATAAACTTTGCAACCTGAAATGTTTGGAAAAGGCTGCCTTTTTTGTTTCTCGCTCAGTCTTACCGTCTACTGCACATTCTTTAATTTTTCAGACTTTGGATTTCTGCTGTGCCTCATTATGTTTACATGGAAAATCCAAGTCTGTTATATTAGTTATTTTGTTTGGTAATGTAAATTAAGACCTTATCATATTTTAACTTATTCTACATAGCGGCATTCTTATCTTTGGTCAGTGCCTACCACTAACAGATTTTTTATGCTATTAAATCATATCATTTTGGTAGCACATTATATTGTTGAAGCAGCCTTTACCATTGATGTTAGTTTTAAATCCCCATACTTAAATCTTCTTTTATGTGAACAAAACACTTAAACTTAAAGGTTGTAGCAAGTTCCAACAATCGCACAGTAATTCTTGTCAGAGTCCAAAGTAACTGAAAAGAGCATTTATTGTCCATATTTTCCACTCGCTCTGCCTACATTTAGAAGTCCATTGATGGGAACTTGTAAGCATTCTTTTTTTTGTGACAGCTAAGCAAAGATGAAGAACGAGAAAAGAAATTCTCAAGAAGATTAAATCACAGCCCACAGCAATCCAGCTCACGGTACAGAGACAACAGGTGAGAGCAGCTAATTGTGCTTATTCTGTTTTCACGTCAGTCTTTGTTAAATTAAGGACCAGTCTGATGAAGATGCTATGAATCTTGCGCTGGCAGGCAAAGACGCAAACACAATACAAAACTATTAAAAACCCTCTTAGTGTGATGATTGAGGAGGATGTGATGTTGGATAGACAAGTTAAAGGTTGTGTTTTGTAAACAAATTTAAATGTACCACACTTAACCTTAAAATATGAATGAAAATTAGTTTTTCATTCACTAAACAGAAGGCTAATTAATAAAGTGAAGGCTGCTTAATTGTTCATTTTCTTAATTTAATATCTATCAATATCCACTGACATTTGACCAGTTGTCATTGATCAGTCCCAATAAGAATCTGAAAAGTTTTCTGTGGGAAATGTTTTTTTTTGTAAATGTACAGATGCAGCCATTCAAAATGAGCGGGCGATACCGCATTATTTTCCGGTACGCTGTACGCAGTCTACCGCGAGTTACCGGTAAATACCGCTAGTTACCGTAAATTCTCCTATAAGGAATTTCCGCAAGGTGGAGCTAATAAAGCTCAACCTCTCATGTTTGAGCTGTCGCCATCAAAGTCTTTAACGAAGATATTACTACTACTAATAGTATTAATAATGAATGACCTTGGATAAGCTGTAAGTGTAAACTCAAAGTATTGCCCTGGTCCACATTCTTTTTTTCATTGACCGTCTTTGTAAAAGTAACACCACAGCATTTCGCAATCACGCATTTGTTTCCAATCATGCAAAGTACAGTAATTTTTGAGAATCAATTCACCATGCCTTTCACATGCTCATAAAAGAGATTGATTTAGGAACATAAACATATTACCGTATGGAAACTGTACTGTATACAGTATGTATATGTATATTTAATGTCTTAACTGTGCCTGTTTAAGTATTGAATATTTATATGGAATTTTACCACTGAAGGGAAATCTTAGTGCCTGAGCATAAAAAGAATGGGAGCATACTGCAACGCGTGTGAAGGCTATAAACGATATTAATTTTGGAACTTAAACATACAGTATATGGCTGGTCTCGGTACTTTAAAGAAAACATACACGCCAGTATTCCATTTCTCCCTAAACATTTTAAGCATCGAAGTCTTTAACTAACGTGATACTGGAGTCAACAAGCATACTTTTAGAATTTGATTAAAAGGGAATATAATATGGAATCGCGTATCTCAAGAAATTAATAACAATATAATTATATTCATGTTGCAAAAAAACTGCAACGGACATAAAAACTCCCTAGCTTTTAACAGAGCATTCCATAATTTCTAACTACGAAAATGATTAAACTGCGACACATATCATTCAACCAGAGCTCGAAATATCACAAGGATCCTCTAGAGCACAGCAAAGACTGTATTAAAAGAATCGCGTATCTAAAGAAATTAATAAGATATAATTATATTCGTGTACTGTGACAGGGCTGTGTAGGGCTGTTTCACCTCTGTCTTCATGTGACTCTATTCAAAAGCCATTTAGCAAAGAGGGGATGTGAAGAGTGACAAACTAGTATACAGTACAGTACTTCAGATCTTTTTTTCTGAACCGGGGAAAATCTGATCATGTTTCTCTAACAATAATAAAAAACATTGCCACACCCGGACTGATAAACCAACACATTAGCACGTCAAAGCCATCACACTCGTTGCAGTATGCTCCTATTCTTTTTATGCTCAGGCACTAAGATTTCCCTTCAGTGGTAAAATTCCATATAAATATTCAATACTACAACGGGCACAGTAAAGACGTTTACTGTAAATCTTTCTATGACAGACCAACGGACCACGAGTGCCCCTGTCGGTCAACCAATCACGTACCGCGGTACCGTGCGTCATCGTGCGTCACAATGGGCGACACCGTAGCCAATTACCTCCGGTACGTGTGTGTACCGCGCACTTTGAATGGCTGCATCTGTATATATTATTCAGGTTGCATGTTAACCAGAAATTGTTGGTAACACACATTTAGTACTGAGATAATCTATCTAATTCTACCTTTTACGTGAATTCTACCTTTTTGTAACATGGACATCTTTGCCCGTGGATTAATTTTAAAACTTGTCATACTTTCCTGTTATAAAGGTTCAGATCAGAATCAAACCTTCACAACAAAACTGCACAATGTAATTGCAAATGTGCTTCTTAATGTAAACCTGGTATACCGATTTACTGAGATTCAAAACACAGCCTTTATTAATACTATAAAAAGATTTCAGGTCCGTCCTGGTGCTCAGAATACGAAAGTACTGTAGTTTGTTTGAGGACTTTTGCTATTGGTGTACATGATTGTACTAAAATCATGTAAAACCAGTTACAAAGAAGATTATTATACATTTGAATCTTGACTATTTTCAGTGGCTACTGAGTTTCTACCCTTAAAATTACATGTTTAGTGATTTAGTGATGTGTAATTTATACAGATATATCTCATAGTTGTGCTATATAGAATTATAGATAGATACTTCCTTTGTCCACTGCTGTGGAAATTTCTTTGGCTTCTCCCACAGAAGCGCAAAACATAAGTTGCATAATATAATATTAAATCAAAACAGTATTGGATTCATAAATAGTTGGACAAATTAATAGGTACAGGGGGGAATACATTTACATACCTTTATTGAGTAGTTTTATTTTAGAGAGGACAAAGGACTTTTTATAAATGTTCAGGTGGGTAGCTGCGTCAGCATGCGTAGGCTGCAAAGGTGTTCACACCTGAAGAAGGCTCCACGGCCGAAATGTGTTTTCGTTCTTCTTTTTTTCAGCATGGAATAAACCTATTACTTGTTCCTTTTTGTAAATGTTTTTTAGTTTTAATTTGGTATCCTATACCGTCTTCCTTATGGTAGTATTATGAATATTAAGAATAGAGTGGCCTGCTGTGTGCTGATTATTTTTCCTGCCATTTTCACAATCCTGGACCATCTGATTTTGCTTTTCATCCCCAGGTTTCCATACCACATTGTCATGTTAAATGCTAGGATGCCCTCAACAAGGCTTTTATATGCCATCTTGAGGATATTTTGAAAAAAAACAACATTAAAGTTCTTGAGTCTTTGAATTTGAAAACAGCCTCTGCTTTGCTTTCTTAAAGATGTTGTCTATATTCTCATGTAACTCAGCCTCTGATCAGTATGTGTTCTCAGATATTTAAAACTCCACAATCTCTACAGACTTACCATTTAGTACTATTGTCTGCAAAGTTTGCTCTCTATCGGTTTCAGCATTGAAAAGAAGCTCTTTAGTCTTAGTTACATTTATTTCCAATGCACTGGATTTGCACCAGCTTTCAAGGATACTTATGTTTTTAATTTGTTTAATTACTTCCCGTTATAACAAATTCTTTGTGAGGATTTCGGAGAATTTGATGAAGGTCCATCTGTGTGGTTTCAGGTCAAAAATGTTTCTTATGGAAAAATTTCCAAATAAAAATGAGTTTCTGAATTGCCAAAACAACAAATTCATTTTATTTTATTTTAAATGCAGTATTAACATATCAGCTTGTTCAAACATGTAACTCTGAGATTGCTTCTCTTTTAAAAGCAGCACTCTACCCCTTAGTTTGCTTCATTGCTTAGCTGAGTGTTGATATCACAAGAAATGCCCATCTGTTGTCCCTTCTTGCATGTCACAAAGTCACTTGATGCCTTTTTAGCCATTTTATAGAGGGAACAAATTTAATAAATTGTTTCAAAGTTGATTGTAAATGCTTTAGTTCTTTTTGCTATATTGCTTAGTTTGCAAGATGAATCTTTCAGAGTCTGACTTGAACAATAGAAGGATTTAAAAATCTTGAGGAAAACTTTGTACTAAACGGTTAGAGACATTTTACTTCAGGTTAGTTTTGTTAGTGCAATAACTTAAGAACTGTTTTGATTTTTTAGCTCCGTGAGTATATGCAACTGGAAGTTGTATATAGTATAAGTATCTTGAAGGTTTGGTGACTTTTTTTTTCTACATAGAACCAGAGATGATCGTAAAAAAGATGATCGCTCACGCAAAAGGGATTATGACCGAAATCCTTCAAGGCGGGATTCATACAGGGATCGGTATACACGGAGGCGAGGACGCAGTCGCAGCTACAGCAGGAGCCGCAGCCGGAGCTGGAGTAAGGATCGGCCCCGTGACAGAGACAGGGAGAGAAGCAGGACGAGATCTAGAAGCCAAAGCAGAACAAGAAGCAGAGGTAATTTTTCACTCTATTTAAATGGTCCATTTGGCATTTCATAGGTAACTATTTTTTTTACTGAGGGAGTTATTATAGTCTTGAAAGAGATTCATTTATGGTAATATTTGAGCATTGATAGATATGCACTTATATTGAAATCGCAGATTTCTGAATTGTGGAAATTTACATTACTACATCTTAAGTATCTTGATATACAGGTTTTTTTAAAGTTATACTTTGTGCACTATTCTATATAAAACACTTATAGCTTTGTTTTTATATTGTTGTGAATACTTTAAATGTCTATTTAATATCTTGTTTTTTGAAAGTCGTTTATGATGGCCTCCCTTTCTTTTTTTTGTTTTATTTATACCTAGAAAGAGACACTGGGAAATTGAAGTATGAGCATGACAGAACTGAAAGAACAGAGCCTTCAGAAAACAACTATACTCCGGGAACTTTAGTGTCAAATGTTTCTTCTAGCCATTTCCCTGTCCCGACACTAAGCAGTACCATTACTGTCATAGCGCCAACTCACCACGGCAACAGCACCACAGAAAGCTGGTCAGAGTTTCATGAAGATCAGCTGGATCATGGTTCATATGTAAGAGGACCTCCACAAAGAAAACGCTGTCGAGACTATGATGGTAAATTACAGTTTCATCAGATATGTTTATTAACTTTTTGAAAAACAATATTTAAAGTTGGATTTTAAATGTCTTTTAAAACAAAACACAAGATGATACCCAATTAAAATGATTATTTTTGGTATGGCAAATTTGTCCATTGTTTTTACTAAAGAAATTCTAGTTTATAAAAACAACACATGCAACTTCCAGTGAGCATTGCACCAAGGTACAGTAAACTTGCCTGATTTTTTTTTTGTTGAACCTCATGGGCAAAAGAAGGTAATTTGGTGATCTTTGAAATTTACAACGATAAAAAACATCCCAAACACAACTCTTTTTACTTGCCAGACATGAAGCTGTGGTTGTGCAGTAAAGAATGTAGAGTAACTCTTCAGTCTTTCATGATTTTTTTTCTCTCCAGAAAAGGGTTTCTGCATGAGAGGCGATATGTGTCCTTTTGACCATGGCAGTGATCCAGTTGTTGTAGAAGATGTGAATCTGCCAGGCATTCTTCCCTTTCAAGGACAGCCCCCTCCTGTTGTTGAAGGTCCTCCCCCACCTGGCCTACCTCCTCCACCCCCACTCATGACACCACCTGTGAATTTGAGGCCACCAGTGCCCCCACCGGGTCCTTTACCTCCCAGTCTTCCACCTGTAGCAGGTAAATATAATCATTAATGGTATAAATCAAATGCTTTCCTATGCTTTAATTTTTAATGCTCATTCACTTTTTTTTCTTATTTTTGGATGTTCTTTTTGTACACTTACCAGTGGGTCTAATGTTCGCTTATATTCTGAGTTTAAACTTGTTTTCCAATCTTAAGGTCCTCCACCTCCTCTCCCACCTCTCCAGCCTTCTGGAATGGATGCCCCACCAAACTCCATGACAAGTTCAGTACCTACAATTGTCACATCGGGGATTCATCCTCCTCCTCAGACTCAACCTCCTCTTTTTACTTCAGGTAATACTGATATGAATAGATTAAAGCAATGATTCCAACTCAGAAAGTCCAAAGTCAGAAATTCAGTTGTCTGCTGTGGGAAAGATTAAGTACACTCTCTAGCTTCAATCGCTGGTGTTGCCCCCTTTGGCATAAACCTCTTGTTGTAGGTGTTTCTTGTAATTGAACAAGTAATAGGTTTACTCCATGCTGGAAAAAAAAGGAGAAAGAAAACACAATGTTTCAGCCGTGGAGCCTTCTTCAGGTGTGATAAGTGCGAGCACCTGAAGAAGGCTCCACGGCTGAAACGTTGTGTTCTCTTTCTTCTTTTTTTCAGCATGGAGTAAACCTGTTACTTGTTCCTTTGCAGCCTACGCATGCTGATGCAGCTACCCACCTGAATTTTTTTGTAATTGTCTATCAGTCTCCTACATCAATGTGGAGGAATTTTTGTCCACTCCTCCTTACAGAACTCCTTCAACTGTGATGATTGAGGGTTTTCTTGCATGTGCTACCCGCTTCATGTCCCCAGACAGCATGAGGCTGAGATCTGGGATTTGACTTGGCCTTTTGATAACCCTCCATTTCTTTTTTGAGCCATTCTTTTGTGGATTTGCTTGAGTGTTTTGGGTCATTGTCTTGTAGCAAGGTCCACTTATGGTTCAGCTTTTTGTGAGATGGCCTCACTTTTTCCTCAAGTACAATGTGGAATTCATGGTTTACTCTATGATGGCAAGCTGCCCAGGCACTGAGGCAGAAAAGTAGCCCCAAACCATAATGCTTCCACCACCGTGCCTTACAGTTGGTATAAGGTTCTTTTGGTCAAAGGTTGTTTTTGTTTTTCACCAAACAGGACGTCTGGCATTGTGGCCAAATAGCTCTACCTTTGTCTCATCCATCCAGAGCACATTGTTCCAATAGTCCTGATCTTCACCTAGGTGTTGTCTGGCAAACTTCAGTCTTTTTTAAGAGCAGAGGCTTCTTCCTTCCTGACCTCGCCAATTGTGCAGTCTCTTTCGGATGGTTGCACTTTGACATTAACTGAGGCAAGACTTGCCTTTAAATCCTATCTTGTTATCCTGGGGTTCTTGGAGACTTCCTGTAGCATCTTTCGGTCAGCTCTTGGGCTGAATTTGGTGGGACGACCTGGCCTGGATAGATTGTCAGTGGTTTGAAGTTTTCTCCATTTGTAGATGATCTTTTGGACATTGGAGTGATTGACTACATATTGCTGGAAATGGCTTTAAAACCCTTCCCAGACCCATAGGCATCAACAATCTTTCTTCTGAGGGCCTCAGAAACCTCTTGATCTTGGCATGATGTAGTCACACACCTCAATTGCTAAGACAAAACCAGACCACAGCTTTCTGATGTTTATTTAAGGCAGTGCCCTCCAAGTTACTCTCTAATGATGTTCTTATCATTTGCACCTGATTCTAATTTTAGGCATTTGATGCAGTGATGAAGGTACGGGTGTACTAACTTTTTCTGCATGAGGAAATTGCATTTCTGTTGATTTAAATAGTACAAATGAGTGCACAATGTGATTTAAAATTAGATCACCTTTATCTATCAGTATTGTTGAAATTAATATCAAATATCCTTTTGTCCAAAAATATAAAAAAGACCAACATGCAAAAGCAGTAACTTGCAAATAAGACTCAAATACTGTAGAGGAAAAATTATCCCCTTTCCTATAAAAAAATTAAACTTAAAACAGTTTTTCTTATGCAAAACATAAAAATAACTTTCTAATTAAGAATAAACCTTTAATCCTGTAAAAAGTCCATCAAAACACAAGTTATTGCTTTGGCTTTGTGGATACCTCAAAAAGGAAAGTGATATGCCTACAGGTATAGTATATGACCACAGTTTGTTAAATTCTAGGATCACTCTTGAGTTCTCCGATTATCTGGCACATCTGTGTTAAACAAAGGAAAAGCCCAAGGATAGCCCACTCATTGTTCAGCTTCTTTGTTGGAGGATCAGAGAGAGAAGATGCAGAGTCTTTATACTGTTCTGAGGTCTCTCCCTTTTACTGTGAAGTCCCCAAAAGTGTTTGGGGGTACTGCCACCCAAGAATGGTCTGATTCTTTCTAGGAGTTTCTTGACCTGTCTGGTCACTTGGTTTCTGTCAAATATAATTGCCTCATAAGGGATCAGGTGTAAGGCTTCAATCAGACTGGCTCTAACATTTCAGAGAGAGTAAGGGGCTTTGCCTTTAGAATGGGTAATATTTATAAATGTGGTAACTTTTTTGATACTCCATAGCAGCCAAGAAAGCCAAGGATTCGACTGAGGAAACAAAAAAAAAAACAGCAGGTCAATTGCATAAAGGACTAGGTTAGGCCCTGGAATGTAGCTGCTTCCTCTTCTCCGATTATAGCAATTAAGAACTGCTGAATTAAGGTTTGTCACCACATTGATGGCCGTACATATAATTACATATTCTATATAGTCACATATAAGGTGTTATGCCAGTTTTTATGGTATAATACATAATAAACATGGAAGTTAAAAATATTGTAAATAGATTAAAGCAATTTGACTTAGCTTTATGTTACTTTTCTATTTCTGTTTTGTCTTGTTATTGGACTTTTTATTGTTTATTCTATGGAGGTAATTTTTTTCTTAAGTTTTAAAATGGCAAACTCCAATTTGCTCATCTGATGACAATATTGTTTAATTTAGGGCTTTCACATAGACCAATAATTTTGAAATATAATAGTAAATTGCACTCATTATAAATTGTATTTAACTATTGCTAAAGTATTCCAAGCAGCATTGTAGACTTGAAGCAATATCAGGGTTGGCCAGTTCATACTGTCTGTTATGATCTGTCCTACAAAATGTACTGTTGTGCTTGGTCCAGCAGATTTGTTTTTCTTAGTTTCATTGCAGCACAAGATTATACTACTACTAAAAGACCAAATAAATCTGATACATTTGCAGTGTAAATTAACCAAATTAAGGTTTCTGGAGTTTTTTTTTAGTAAAAATCAGAGATGAAATACTAATGAAAAGAAAAAGTGAATGTTTTTACAATAAACAGGAGATCCACCCCAATAGATCTAGTGTTGGTACTTATTTCACACCTTCCCAATATTGGTTTCTTTAATTGACGCATCCATAAACATAAACATCCTTCACATCCTGGTTCTAACAAAAATAATGGAGGAAAAGTCTTTCATAGTTAGTGCCTTAACTGGTTTAAGAAGCAATAAGGAACCTATATGTAATTACTTGGAATTGCCACAAGATGGTGCTGTTTATGCTTTTGCTCTTTTTTGGGGGGTAAAGTTCCAAAAGTGGGAAGGGATTACTTAGGAAAGGAGAATGTTAAAGTAATAAACAGCTCGCTTAATGATGGCTAATTGGACAAGCAATTTAAATTATTGTATGAAATGTGGTAAACTTTTGCAGTGGCAGAAAGAAAGCTTATCTTCTAGCAAAACAAGGGCTTATGTTTATTCACTTTAAACAGAGGTCCGTCTTGGAACAAAACCCAAAAAAATACAAGCCTTTCAGATTTCCGATGAGGGAAGTTTTGAATGGGAAATAGACAACAGATACATTTTACAACTACCATAAGTAGCTTTTGTTTCTGGTACAATAAAATGTTCTCTCTACAATGATTCACAAATGACTAGTAGTGTTGCTTCAAAAATAAGTTCAGAATAATCTTGGCAAGTGGAAGAAAACCATTTTTAAAAGAGGTGTGCTTAATGTTCTGTTATATGCTCCAATATCAGCAAGATATAGTTTACACTTGTAATTTTGTTACATTATAGCTTTGAATTTTGCCCATGATTTATACTACAACAATTTTGGCTTCTTTATTCCTCTTCACAACATATCCCAATTTGTGTAAAAGTGATTTTGCTCATTAAAGTCTCTTTGCTGCATGTCTACCAGATCTTATCGTACAGTAAATTCCTTTGACTATGATTGTCTGCTTTAGGTAGTCTATAGCATACATGTACTGTTAAGCCTTGAGAATATTTATGAATTTAACCATATAGATTCCAAACTTCCTGTAGCCTTTTGCATCAGTTCTCTAATTGGTAGGTTATTTTTGATTTGTAGTCTCACCCCTGCACCTTTTCTTTTCTTCCCATCTTTTACAAAAATGTTAAAGGGCAACTGCAACGTTATTTTTATATTTTTAATAACTGCAACGTTATTTTTTATATTGATGAGTGCATTTCAAACCACAATGAAAGTAAAACGTACACAATAACATGTAAAATCTCCAATTCACCCTTTATCACTTTTGTATTGTAAACAAGCTAGCTTGTGAATTCTCTTTTAATCCAATAGAAATATCTAAATATATTGATTTTTAAATGGTTTTGCTGACAAATACTACTTGTTAACTTGCATGTAGATGATGTTGGAACTTTTCTGTCTGATGCACAACCTGTACTTATTCACTCATTACAATAACTAGTGAGCAGGAAGGACTGGCTTAAGTCACAAGTTCTCACAAACTCTCAGTCTTGCCCATGGTAAGACCAGCGGTTGCAATATGGCGACCATACAGCACTTGCACAAAGTTCACGATTTTGTGCTTAATTTGGAATTAGTACAATTTTGCAATACCTTAAATTAATTTACTTAAAGAGATTTATTAATCAGTCTGAGAAATTATGACTGCAGTTCCCCTGTAAGTGTTAAGATTTTTCCCCAAGTCATCCCCTAGAGATGCCTGTTATTTCTGTAATACCTTATTTCTTTGTTAATGCCATAAACTATGTAGGGTGTGAACACTTCTTATATGTAACTTCAGCCTACACTTTTCCTCAGTGGCATGTGCACAACCTCTCTAGGATGTGAGTTAGTCCCTGTGGCTCTATGGAATTTGTGTTGCAATTGGGGGTCAGCAGGGGATCCTAAGCTCTCAAATCTTGGGCTTTTAGCTAATTGAATCTCAGATTTTGTCCAGCTCCTACTTAAGAAAGAGCCCAGAATCCCAATCTCAACCATCTGAATGGAAAGCATGTTCCATAGACCCTTAACTTTGTGTAAATAGATGTTTTCTGTTTTCTATTGTAAAATAATTATCTTACTACTTTAATTGTCAGTTCTGATATTTTAAGCAGGGGTCTTCAAATGAGTGTTTCTCACAATAAAGATGTTGTCTAATCAGGTACTCCTACTTTGTGTATACATTTTTTTTTTATTTGCAGAAACATATGAAACTGATGTATATAATCCTGAAGCACCAAGCATAACCAGCACTTCAAGACCCGTTTATAGACACAGAGTTCATGCCCAAAGACCAAACTTAATAGGCCTGACACTGGGTGAAGTGGATCTTCCACATCGAGGTATGAAGAACATTTTTGTGCAAACCTCTTAATTTCAAAGATACTGTATGTCAGGAAAGCACTTGGTTGTTAGTATGATACTTTTGTGAATCAGTATTTTTGATTGAAAATTAAAAAAAAAAGGTCTTCTACATAACTGGACATAATGCATATAATGTATGTAAAGATGATGTGATGGTGGGGTTAGGGGTATTCCAGTAAACCTAGAGTGGAAGATGAATGCACCAACCTGGAGGTACCTGGGTTAAGTGTTAACTAGATTTCTTTTAAGTTTCAAAATCTATCTTTTAAACTTTTTTTATCTCATTTGTATCCTTAAATTGGAATATGTTTCACCTTGATGCCCAAGAGAACTGCCTTGCTGTTTTTGTCCCATGCTTTTCATTTCCAGCAATATTTCTTACTCTTTATAACGTTAACTTTGTCAAGTCATTATTAAAATGTTTGAGTTAAAATTTTAAAACTTTTTACAGAAAAACCTAACAGTAACAACATGAGAATTGTTGTTGAATCAGAGTCCAGAAAAAGAACATCAGCTTCATTAGATGGTGGCATTCCTCCAAAGAAACCTTGGTTTGACAAGTAAGTTAAGCACAAAAATGTTGCAATTTAAATGTTAACATAGAAGTTTTGCAAACTGTTCTTAGGACATTTGAAATTCAATTTAGAAAATGCATCTTAGCAGCTCTGTTTTTGCTTAGAAAATGTAAATTGTCAATTTTGTCCTTTTAGGAATTACCTTTTGTGGGTATTTTTTTCTGAATTCTAATGCTATAATTAAAAATGTTTCAATACAGTATACCCTCCGTTTAAAGCACTAGTAGAGGGGGAGGGAGTTGGTAGAGTGGTTAGCATTGCTGCCTCAGTGCTGAGGCCCTGGGTTAATTCCTGGGTTGCTATCTGCATTGAGTTCATATGTCCTCCTTGTGTTCTATAGTATCTTTTGACCTAACATTGATATTCCTTAGTTTAAACTTATGTAGTTATGTACTTCTGTATTTATTTTTAACTTGTTTCATTATATGTGCATTAACAATACTTTTTTACACATTGCTGTCATTTTAGTACATTTTTTATTTTTTTAAAATGTGCTGAAACATAAGAAATAGACACCCATCGTTACAAATTGCTTATTGCAAAATGTTGCAATATGTGTATGTATTTCTGAATTGACAGACAATTCTCTGTTAGCAGGGTTTGCCCATTAAATCCATCGTCCATTAACTTGAGTTTACTGTATCTAAATATTATGGTACACAATTCAAAAGTAGATAAACTTTTCAAAACAATGTGTATGATTAAAAATGTTTAAGAACAAATTATGCTAATTTACTAAACTAGTCTTTCAGTATGTCTAGCTATTAATTTAATTGTGTTTTAATTTAATTTTTCTTGTTGTTTAACACTATATTAAATACGGATTATACATCCGAAAACTTCTTAGACTTGTAAGCAGTTAAACTGTACCATAAGATAGTTTTAATTTTACTGGCTAAAAATCAATTTTTTCAACAGTTGAAAAAGATGGGGGTGATAAGTTTTATTTCATTATAACAAACAAATGTGTAAAAATCTGATTTAGCAAAATGTTAAACTTATCAAAAATATAAAGATCTATATTTGGTTTATACTCTAGACAGTTAATTTGTGTTCCTTATTTTTTAAGACATACTGATGTTTTCAATATGTTCTGATTGTTAATAATGGGTTTATATTTTAGGTATTCTGATATGATAATATCTAATTGTGTCCCCATAGAAACCGAAAAAAACAAAACTCCTAAAGTTTGATTGTACCTCGTGGTATGTAGGGTCTGTGTATGCAAGCCTTATAATTAAACTATTTTAAATGCTCAGCTTGCTTTCACAGTATGCTTTAGATTGCTTTTATGGATTTGGATTGCTTTTTTTTTATTTTAGGATTTTAAGTTATTTTTTTATTTACTAGGGTCCGAAAATACATTAATACCAAATTTATTTTTTACTTAGGCAAAATTTCAATAAGTGTAATAACCAAGGATTTCAAAAGAAGATACCATTTGGGTCTGAAAATGCTAAGCTGGAAGTAAGAAAAATTCCCTTGGAGCTTAATAATATCAGCAAGCTTAATGAGCACTTCAGTAAATTTGGAACCATTGTTAACCTTCAGGTAAGCTTAATATTCTTCTACATAGGAAGGGCTTATTTGTATTCTAATTTATTTGAATATTGTGAAGGTGGCAAAGACTACAAAATCTGTATCATGTTTGAGAAAATTATGTATTTGTCTCAGATGGCAAACAATTACAATTAAACAATTAAATGGCAACAATTACTAGAGATCTGGAATTTAAAACAGGTCAAAAATTTGGTTCAGTGTATTCAGTGAATGTGTCGTCTTATTTAGAATTTGTACTACTGGTAAACGTTTTATTAGAAAAATATTTAAATAACATTTAGTTCCTTTTAATTTATTTAGAACTTTGCATTTTAAAAATCTGGCAACAGTGTGACAGTCAGATAACACAATTTGAAAGTTGCTCTGTGTGATTTCCATTCTTGAGGAGTGTGAAAATCGAGAGACATGGATTTCTTTTCCCTTTGGTTTACTATCAAATGTTATTACTGTGTTTTAGGTTGCTTATCAGAATGACCCAGAAGGTGCTTTAATACAGTTTTTAACACATGAAGAAGCCAAAAGAGCTATTTCAAGCACCGAAGCTGTGCTTAATAATCGCTTTATCAAAGTTTTCTGGCATCGAGAAGATGCTGCAACAAAAACACAGCTTCCATCACAGGTACTTTATAACTTTATAATACTTTATGAAATAGTTCAGAACTGGAAAATCATTTAAGATATAAAAATGTATAACTTGATATAAAGAAATAATAGGAAAATAATTTCCCTTTTATTTAAATAGGGACTTCAGTCCTCATCTCACCTACCTGCTGTGACAGCCTTGAAGCAGTCTGTTAAAGATCGTCTGGGTCCTATACCAACAACTAACGCAGAGCCATCACAGACCCAGGATCCTAGTACAGTTTCTTCTCAGGTGTGTAAAATGTATATATCCTAATATATAACTAATATCTTTATTTTGTCTCAGGGTTATTGGGAACTTGATTTCAGTAAGTGGAACACTCCGTAATGACGGTATGAGACAAGTTGTTATTTTTAACAATGCTAAGAGAAAGCACTTTCACTGGAGTTTTATAGAAGACTGTAGACATAATGAGATTAGCAGAATTCTTATTTATAACATGTATATGGATTAAGTAAGGTTAGTGAGTTTAGGTAAGACACATCAAGGAGCTAGAAACTAGATTGCTGTTCAGAGTGGCCACAGAAAACTTTTGTCTTGCCCTGTTCTATATTTGTAATGCCTGGAGTAAGAAAAGTATAGAACTGCTTTAGCATCTACCTTTGTCAATGTTGCAAATTACAATTTTCTTCCCATATTACGTTTAATCAAATATTTGAATGTGTAAATATTTTATAGAATGTCACAAAACTGTCAGTGAAAGAAAGATTGGGGTTTTCTTCAAAGCCAACATCCGTTACAACAGGAAAGGTAAGTAGCACATTTCAATTATTTTACTGTCAGACATTATGTAGCATCTGCACCTTGTGTGTCATGCAGTGCATTAGAGCTACTGATGTAAATCTTAACCTGTTGCATTTCCATTGTACATTGTTACTGCACAGGGTATTTCTTAGTTGTCTATTGTTTTGTAAAATATAGTGCTTTATTTACATGTCTCTGAATGTTTGAAACAAATGTCCTGATAAACTGAATTGTAGTACCTAAAGGCCAAAGCTTTCAGAAAAAAAATCTCTGGATTCTGTTTTATATAGTAATATATCTGTATTAGGACGATCTGTAAACATTGAAATTTTGCAGGTGTTATCAACTTCTACTGGGCTTACAAAAACTGTTTACAACCCTGCTGCCCTAAAAGCTGCTCAGAAAACGTTGCCATTTGTGAACACCATCAGTACAGAGGAAGCTGTAAAGAAAAAACAGGTAAGATTTGGTTCTCTGCAGCATTTAAGAGATTACTAAAGATTTCATTTTCTTCAACCTAATTTACTTTTTCCATCATACAGTAGCAGATATAATAATAATTTGGTTAACTAAAGGAAGAGTATATTTTGCTCAGTTTGTACAGAAATAAATATTTTTTAGAATTGTATGTATTAAAGCCTATTAAGAATGTAATTTTCCTTCCCAAATTTCCCACAGCCTTTGCAGGTATAGTAGCACAGTGAAGGCAGTTGTAATGCAATAGTGTTTATTCATCAATGGGTACGGTAGCCTAGTCCTACATAATTTAAACTTTTTCAGATCATCTTGGGGACCTCTGTACTTATTTAACCTGGCACATTTCTTCATCTAAAAAAAATTGTTGTAAACCCCTTTCCAACTGTTCAGCAGTAATTTTTTTATTATAAAATTGTTCAGTATATAGTCCATAACAAACATGCAACTGTTGAAAAATCATGTGGTTAACTCATAATTTACACTCATAATTTTTTTTTAAATACACAAATGATCTCACTGCAACTTTGTTCTCAAATTTTGCTACTTTGTAGAAGAAATTGATATGTTGATCACTGTGGATCATTTGCACAATTGTATGCAATGAGCATATAATAATGCAGTAAATTCTCACTTTAACGGACTAAGGCATTGATTGACAGACTCTGAGAAGTGGGAGGGGGTGGGGGTGGGGTTGTCTGCAAAAAGGACATCTGAATTGTGATCTTCATCCAGTTCGATGGCCAAATAAATTTAATTGAAAATGCAGTGACAGATGGCTTTGGCAATTTCATAATTTCATAATAATTATTAAGTGAATTAAATAACTTGTGGTGGAAGTTTGGATGATCTACTGAAGAGATTAAAAACCATTCCATAGGACTTTCATGAAATTAATCTAAGATGAATGCATCATATTATGTCAATTGTATAATGTCGATGAGACACAAACACTTGACATTATCTGAGGATGTAAAATCAACAAGGAAAGGATTTTGACGTTACTGTGTGCAAATGCTGATTGCTTATACAGATTGACACTCGTAGTTGTCAGCAATTTGTGGAGACTGAGGGTCGTCAAAGATGGTAATGAACAATTCCAATAGTGTTACAATTCCAGAAAAGCTTGATTTAGTTCTGATATTTTTTTTCTCCATAGTGTGTTTTGAGTTTGGAAAATCTCATTGGTAGTTTATTTATCATCCTGAAGCAAGCACAGTGTAAATGTATTCCTGAGTTTTTAATGGCAAAACTCATTGTTAACTTGGTGTGTTACAGAATAATTCGAATTCCATTGAATGTTTGGTGACCTCTTTTGGTTGTTGAAATAGTACCACAAAACAATAGCCTTTCAGTGGTAGATTTTGTTCAGGTCAACATATTTAAAATGCATATCCAAGCTATTATAATTTATTTTGTATAATCAAGTAATAAATGTGTATGCCAGTACAGTAATGCAGTTTTAGTCAATTTGGTAAGGGTTTTTTTCAGATTAAAGGTGTTTCAGATTTTTTCAGAAGTCTGTGTCCAGTACTAGATTGATGATAATCAGTTGTCAGTGTTTGTTACTCGAAATTCTCAAGTCTGCATTATTCTTTGCCATTAGGATTTTTAATATAGAAACTTTATTACCACTGATTTGTAAGGTTTTTCATTTGTTTTGGGGTGTTGTGGTTTTCATATAAAATACTTTCTTGTGCATTACCTCTTTGCTTCTAATGCATATTCATAATATTGCTACAGTTCTACTTATAAGTCTTTCAAATGTAGGTTTTCTTTCCTTTTCAATGTTTTAATTTAGTTTTTAATTTTAAGGTAGTGTGCAAATTCAGTTGATATGATCACAGTTTGTTTTCTAGAGTTTATTTTTGTTTTCTTGAAACATGAAAATATTTAAATGGACAGTGCCTTCAGAAGGTATTCAGACCCCTCCACTTTTTCCACACTTTGTGTTGTAGACTTTATTTAAAAACTGATTTGAATTGATTCTTTTATGCCATTAATCGACACAATACTCCATAATGACAAAGTGAAAACACGTTTTTAGGAATTTTTACAAATGTATTAAAAATACAAAAATGCGCAGTTTTTAATAATAAAGGCACTGTACATAGCCAGGCAAAAATAAATTCAGATTTTACCATGAGTTATATAACATGTTTGTCATGAATACATGTACATACTACCAGCTGACTTTAATATGAAAAGCTTTTTTAAAATACACAGTTATAGTTATGTGTTGATTGGGATGCTTTGACTTCTGAAAAAATCCCTTAAAGGCAATTCTATTCTGTAACATTGAGATCAGATAAAAAAAGGTTGATATTTAAGTGAAAAGAATGTTTAGTATTGAGAAAAGATTTCCTGACGGTTTGCTTCAGGGCTTACGTAATTCACAAGTCAGCATTTCACATTGTCTTGTCATACAAAAGATCTTTCTAATAAAACACTTTTAATAATTAATCTTACAGGAAGCTTTAAGGCTCCAGCAAGATGTTAGAAAGAAGAAGCAGGAAATACTGGAAAAAAACATTGAAACACAAAAGGTAAAAACGATGTTTTTTTCTGTAGTATTTATAGAAAGTTTTTCATTGTTTTAAGTGCTTCAATAGACTTTTTTGATCTTGACCAAAAGTAAACTAAAATGCTCTTTAGACTTTAAAAACAATTGTAGAATTAAGAAGCATTGAATACTGTTCTTACATTTGTGATTTTCGTTATTGTGACCATGACTTGCTATTTGCATGCTTTCAGAGATGTTAGAGTGAGATGCACCACTCATCTAGTTGGATGTGGTGACAGATGACAAATTAATGTAAAGCTAAGGATGTCATAGGAAGTATCCCACATAATTCATTCTCTTCTAAGTAGTACAGCATTTTTCTCTGGACAGATTCCAGATCGGGAATAAACAATTTACTTTGTTCTCCCAAATCTACCCTACCAAGCAAAACTGAAGTGTAAAGTTTTGTGATAGAGACAGATGTAATTCTGAAAGTAATTTTTGGTGTTTTTAATGTACTTCATGAGTTTAATGCTTCATTTATTTGTAGATGTTAATATCAAAAATAGAGAAGAACAAATCCATGAAACCTGAAGACAAGGCTCAAATTATGGAGACATTGGCAACAATGACTAAAAATATAACTAAACTAAATGATGAAATAAAAGCAATTTCAAGTGGCGTTCCTCAGAAAACTTTAAAAACCAAGGCTCAGGTAGGTTGACATTTTTAACATAAATGTGCATCAGCGTGCTAATGAAGGCCTCCAAGATGTTTAACGTAAGATTTTGGCTGTAAATATCCATCTTGCTTTTACAGATGTACTGACCCATAAGTCTGATTTTTAATTTTTATAATGCAGTTATAAATATAACATTGTGACCCACTGCCACTCAATTTTTATAATATCTTGGAGTGTTGTAAAACATTGTATATATAAAGACATGTCAAATCTTTGCGTTATGTATATTTAAAACTATCTCTTCAGACACAGAAGGAGCTCCTGGATACTGAACTGGATTTATATAAGAAAATGCAGGCTGGAGAAGATATTGCACCACTAAGAAAGAAATACACACAACTTCAGCTAGAGGTGATTTTTTTAATTTTGTTTTTTGTTAATTGGAATGAAATATTGCAGTTTAACCTTTTAGGTATGAAAGGGCTGAAGGCATTATATTTATAATCCTCGGTGAAACCACAAGGTGGCACTGTTAACTTAAGGATACAGGTTTTGTATTTTAATATTGTATGTAAAATTAACAAAACCATTTATTATGGCATATTTGCTTTGTAAGAAACGTTTATACATTAGCTCACTGTTGATGTGAATGCTCAGTACTTCATGAAATGTAAGTCAGCACTTTTAGATAAATTCATCCATAAGTATCCTATTTATTATACATATAACCTGTAAATTTCGATGGAATTAAAAGTTGTGCATATTTATTAACTCTAAGCTCCCTTTAATGCTTATCTTATTAGCATCTTATACTTTTGAAAATGTGTTTTGAATTAATATTCATTAATATTTTGTCCATAAAATGAACTTTATAAATCATGAAGTATTGATGACCATTAAGTACATCGAAATGCATGTAACCTTTTTAACTGAAGCCAAACTTGACATTTTAATCTAAGTTACCGACTTAACTATGTAAAATACCTTTGCCATGGTCTTAGCTGTGCTTAGTTGCAGTGTGTCCTGGTAAGATCTCTGCACAGTTTTAAGTTCAAGTCTGTTTTTGTTCCATTTGTCTTGGACATTTTTTATACATCAGGCTGCCAAAAGGGGAATTTTGTCCTCGGGGCGTGGAAGGGGGGTCCATTCCAGAGGACGTGGTGCCCTAAGGAGCCGTGGCAGAGGAATTCGTGGCAGGGGCAGAGGGGCACCGATTCATGCTGTAGTGGACCACCGACCAAGAGCTTTAGAGATTTCTGGTTTTACAGAATCTGACAGGGTAGACTTACTCCCACATTTTGCAGTAAGTAATTTGAAGCTTGAAAGCTTAAAACTATTACAGACATTTCACAGTGTGTTGTATTTAAAAGTAATTCTGTAGCTTTTTGTGCTACAATGTTGTAGGTTCTTTTAAGGTTGAAGAAGCAGTGTGGTCCATTTTATTTTTAATGATTAAAAATGCTATTGTAAGAGTATTTGCTTTCATAAAGGCAAGATAACCAGATTGCTTTGTTTTCTGTGGTGGATATGTTCTTATTGTATATCTGTGATTTTGAACAGTTACAAATCTTGAAATTTCAATGTTTTTGCTGCCTGTGTAAAACTATTTCTTTACTAAGAATACTGCAGATTTATGTTGCCTTGTTTTTCTTTAAGCAACATAAAATAAAAAAGATAAAATGCTATATCAATAGTTTATAGCCTTAATGTAAAAAGTAGAATATACTTGCAAAACATTTTTGGGGAACAAAAATGTTTAATTCATTGTGAAGTCTGAAGTACTGGAATTGGCCTTCTAAATCTGTTGGTTTAACACTACAAATATAGATCAGACTTTATAGATCAGGTATTTGTTAATAGCTGTAGACATAATTAGAGACAGGGATAGTTTGTCAGCTGAATCTTAAGAAAATCATGTTAAAAGGATCACTGAACGTATTGAGATGTTTTTTTCTGTGACATTTTGTCAAGATGGACCAGAAAATATTTACTTTGTATGGCATGAAACAAGAGTATTAAATTCTGTACCCAGATTTAATGTTCATATACCATATTTGTAGTGAATGCTTGTTCTTAAAACACAAAATCCTGAAAAGTACTCTTCATCACACCAATATATATATGTATTTTACTGATCAAAGTTGTCATTTTAATGAGCCCAAATAAGGGAGACACTATTCCCTGGGTGTTAACTTTAATTTGTAAATGAAGCAGAATTAAAAGTCTGATACAGCCTTTAATAATGTTTTTGTTTTCCATAATAGCTATTATAGGAGCTAACTACACATAGTAGGCTTTGATTTCAAAATGTATTTTAACTTTTAAAGCCAAAAAAGGGTAGTTCAGAATAAACTTCTCATTCTCATGTCACAACTTGTCAAACATGAGCATTTTCTGATAGTTGGTCTGGTCAGCTAACTAGTGTTTATATGCTATTAACTATTTTCTTATAACGCTAGAATTTAAGGCATGTTTCTTAAATAGGTGACTGTTGACGCACCACAGTATGCATAATTTCTGTTTTGTTCCTTTATTTTTTAAAAGCACAGTAAAATGTGCTTTCAAGTAAATATATGTAGCATTTTTAATAATTTTTGCAGCTTCTTCTGTCATAACTCGAAATTAGCTGTTGCATTCTGGTGCAGGATGCCAGCCTTGATGAGGATATTCCTGGTAGAATAGGGAAGTTAAAGGTAGGGCTGAATTTATATATTATAGCAAGTAGAAATGTATTTTACAGGAATTTGTAACTCTTTAAAAAGGTAAGGTTTACATTTGTTACTTTCACCTCATTTGCATTAGTAATGAATGTTTTATGTTAAGTCCTCTTAATAAAACTAACATTTTATAGTGTTTTAAGTTAAACTTTATTTTACTTTTTTCAAAGCAATTTGGTGAGATTGAAGACTGTCAGATTGATGACTCATCTGTTAATGCTGTCATTACCTACAAGACAAGAGCAGAAGCAGAAATTGTAAGTACAATTTGAAATATAACTTTATTATTGTGGTTACTTTAGAATGTACCAGTGGACAAATTGAAAGCAGTGGGATAAATGAGTGGCACCAAGTATATTGAAATCACCAAATTACTCCCATTTATGGCTCATGCATTAAGCAAATAATGCTGGACAGGTCTAGTTGTATATAATAATAATAATAATTGCTTACACTTATATAGCGCTTTTTCTGGACACTCCACTCAAAGCGCTTTACAGGTATATTTATATATCTATTACTTTAAAAGAGGGATGATTAGAGTCTGTATAAAGAGAGGTTCAGTGGTCAAGATTACTAAATTTGCCAGTGTTTCACAGGCAATAGTCTTTAAGGTAATGTCAGCATGGAACTTTGAGGGAAAGACATCAGGAGTAAAGGACATCACCAGGCAACGTCAAAGATATTGTTATATCTGTTATTTGGAAGTAGAAGGCATACAAAATAAGTGTAGATCAGTTGACTGCAAATTTGGGTTGTGAGCAGCCAGTTTAAAAACAAATGGTGTGCAAAGAACTCACAAAGAGTGGTATTCAACATTTGGGATGTAGTGCACAAACTCCTCAACACATTTGGCAATTGGTGTTTGTGAGTCCAGTAGTGCAAAGTGCACAGGCCAAAACAGTCTTTACTAGCAAACATAAGAGCTTGGACTTTGCTTAAAGACATTGAGACTTGGTTTGGAACCAGTTGTTTTGATCAAATGAGACAAAAATAACTCTTTGGCTCCACACGCTAACAGGAGTTTAGCATCAAAGGTAGTATGCCTAAGCAGAAAAGAACATCATACCTTCTTTAAAATATGGTGATGGATTTTGATATGGGGCTGTTTAGCTTCCTCTGGTCCTGGGGCCCTTGTTAAGGTCATCAGCATAGTGAACTCGACCAAGTACCAAGACATTTCAGCCAAAAAGGTGTTTGTCCCTGCCAGTAGGCTTAAACTTCCAGCAAGGCTTTGACCCCAATTACACATCAGAATCAACAAAGAAATGGTTAATTGAGTACCAAATCAAAATGTTGCAATGGCCATCTCTCCAAACTTGTGCCCTGTTGAATACCTGTGGTTTGAATTAAAGAGGGTAGTCCTTAAGCGCAAACAAAAGGATATCTGTAAAGGTTCTGCAGGGAGGAATGGTATAAGATCATTCCTAATGTGTTCTCCAATATCTAAAAACAGTATCGAAAACAGCTGTTGTTATCCTTGCAAGAGAAGGGTGCACAAAATACTGAAAACAAGGGTACCAGTAATTGTGATAATGTTTTTAAATTAATCTGTAATTTTGAGGAATGTGTAATTGATTTAATTGAATCAATACCTGTGTTTATTTCAGACAACCTGTTTTGCTCATCTTTATCAAAGACACTAATAACATTGTGGGTGACCAAAGGTGTAGTATCATAAAAGAGATAAAGTGGGAAGTGGTGTTTGCATGTCAAAGGAACAAAGAAGTTAAGCTCCATAGTAAACCCTCTTAATCTCTGTGCAGTTTAAGGGTATTCTTAAGGGAATCTTGAAGTTCTACTCTCTATTACAGGCTGCCATTCATGGAGCTAAGTTTAATAATCAGGATCTTAAACTAGCATGGCACAAACCTGCTGCTGTTCTTACAACTGCTGAACCTGAGGAAGTGGAACCTGATGAAGAGGAAGTGAGTATATATTGATTTTTTTATGATATTCACAATATATTTCATGTAAAGGAAAAAAGGATTAGCTCAAAATTAGTGTTAAAGTTGTTAAGTTTTTACAACTCTTATTCAAATGTCGATCTATTGTACTTTTGAGTGATTAAAATATGTTTTATGCTTTTGTTGCTGGTTTGCAAATGCTATTGTCATTACTCAACAGAAAAGGAATGCCCACAACCTCCCTTTACATTTTTTCTTATCAAAAATTATCGAAAAGTAAACCTTGTGCTTAATGTGCCAGTTTTTACCAGAGCTCAAGTACCTCTCAATTTTGAAATTGTCCACCTTCTTGTCATTATTTTGTCATAAATTTAACATGTTTACAATTTTAAAAATGCAAACCATTTTATCTTAACTCCTAGATAGAGAACTCCTATGAAATAAATTAACACTTTGACAATCTTAAAAATAGACTTGATACAAAATGGAATAAAATAGAATAACTGGGTTAAAAAAGGCATCTGGACTTGAGCTTCACACTTTGCTGTGCTTTACATGCTTCCATTGTAGACGAAGAATTGAATGGGATTCACATCGGAATGGGAAAATTGTGGTGAAATTTTCAAAGGATATTAAAATATGCTTCTATAATGTTGCTAGTTTAAAAAATACCAGATGAGTTACTAGTTTTGACAAAACATCAGTTTCTTTTTTTAACCAGAAATGTTTAAAACATGGTTCTATGAAAATAAAATGTGTTTTTGTCACTGATTATCCTTGGGCTGCTGTATATATATATAATAGACTAATAGAAAATTATACAAATTTTGAAACCCTAGGGACCCAAAAACAGAATGGAACTGTTTCAGAAATAGAGCAGATAGCATATGATTCTTGTATTTGAAATGACCTTTTTAAAAGTTTTTAAATTACCTTGTTACTATGTCATTGACAGTGGTGACTTGAATATGTTGAATGCACTTCACATTGATTAATGTTAAACATGTTGCAGCACAGCATTCTGGTTCCTCATACATCCACAATTGTTATTCACAAATCCTTTGCATTGTTTTTGAGCACTTTTAGTATGAGACTGAAAAATTCAACTTCACAAAATATGCTTGCTTTTTTATGTTTAGCAGTATGCCTTATGTTTTTCAGTTTCAGGAGGAATCCTTAGTAGATGATACATTGCTGCAAGATGATGATGAAGAGGATGATGACAATGAACCACGGTCTTGGCGAAGATGAATTAGTCATAGACACTCATCTACATCAGATGGCATTCTTGTTTTCTTTGAAATAGTTTTTAAAAGCTAGTAAAGTTTGATTAGAAATTAACATTTAATACAATTTTGCAAAGAAAGTACTGCTAAGAGGTACATGTTTATTAGTTTTGTTTGAAACAGTTGTAAATAATGAGATGTAACTATGTATACTATGTATATTAGCCTTTTGGTTGTTGGTTTTGTGTACATATTTTATGTAAGGTTTTAATGAATATTATGACTGCTTTGCTTAAATCCTTTTTTGGCTTTATTATGTAAAAATAAAGAAATGGTCTGTAATACAATGCAAAAAAATGAAAAAAGCAATAACAAAAAAAGAAAAAAGAATAAAAGACCATTTCAAAACCCCCACCCCCCATTCTCCTAAAAAGAGCAAAACTCCATTCTCCAACGTGTTTGAATTTGACATCGTATTTATTAAGGTAAGGATTGTAAAGCATATCTTCAAGAATAAAACATGCATCATATAAGGAAATGTTAAACATTGTCCATATCTAGATCAGCTTTATTAGAACAAAAAACAGCATTCACATAGACTTGTTTCTTGTTTTTCATAATGTTTATTCAAATTGAATTAACTTTTTATAGTAATAGGCATTTTATGGTTATGTCTAAAGTATTTCTTGGAAAGTAACTCAAATAGTTTCCATAATGAAATCAATTGGAAGGTTAATAGTGAATGTGAATAAATATTTAAAACTAGTGCTAAACTCCTTTGGAACATTCTTTTGGATCTGTTACACTTTTTAGTACCAGTTTTAAATAGAGGTAGCAGTTTACCAGCATTAACTTCTGGAGTATAAAAGGTACACTTATTGTTGATTGAAGTTCATATTTCCTTCTTTTATCTGTAGTAAAATTAAATCTTATTATTGTTTTGGTTTATAGGTCAGCAGTCTAGTTCTTTGGAAATGTTGGACGCAGAACAATATACCTTGATGCAAGATTTTTAGAGGTGAGAGATTTCTATGATGAACATCAGGTGATATTCCCAGTTTGATTAGTTTCCGTTTTACAAAGAAAATGAAAGTTATGTTACAGCCTATAGCATTTATTAGTCATGAAATAAAATAAATACCAGCATTCATTTACAGTTGAATTTAGACCTTATTGCAATGGTATCCAATTTGAATATAACTTAAAGGTTTTATGAAAGTGTTGGATTCATCATCTTATTGATTAATTAATTAATGATTAATAATGAATATACAATTTATTTTTTCAAGTTAAAATACCATGATTAAAATGCTTTATGTGGGGTCTGTCTGGTGATGTCTAACTTCAGGCTTTGACTTCAACTCAACAGAATCCTTCCTTTTCTTTTTAATATTTGCACCAAATTAGGTTGCCTACTAGGGTGGCATGGTGGCACAGTGATTAGCATTGCTGAGTGCTGAGGCCCTGGTATCAACTCATGCTGTCCGCATGTCCTCCCTTTGTGTGGGTTTCCTCTGGGTTCTCCTGTTGCCTCACACAGTCCAAAGACATTAATTGGATTCTGCATATCTGTGTCTGGGGTGTGCCTTTTCGATTAACTGGCATCCCATTCAGGATGTATTCTGCCTTGAGTCCATTGCTTTTTCCGGGCATAGGTCCTGGCTCCCCCGTGCCCTGAATTGGATAGCTTGCCAACTAATCGTTTTCATATGCAAAATAAATCGGCAATAAAGAACAGGTTAAAATGAAAATTACTTGTTTTGAAATTGTATTAAAAGGAGCCTGGTGTTTTTGTTGAGTAATCTTTTAATTTGTATTTGTCTTTCAGACCTGAGAGGTCAGTATAGTTTCTTCTAAAACCACTTAGTAAACAATCCTATTACTATGCCCTGATTATCTCATTATCACTTAATTAACTTACATATGTAATCATGTAAGTGATGATGTTAATGTTGACTTAAACATGCAACTATTTTATTCATTATTGTAGCCAATTCAACAATAAATTAAAAGGATTATCAGAAACCTGTAGAATACAATGTCAACAGTTGTTTTAAGGAGATGAAAATTGGAAAATGAGGGCAATAGCTATTAAAAACTATAACAAAAAGCACTTCACAAAGGTGTGGGGCAGTTCAGTGCAAGTGTTCAGCATGTTATTTTGCTGTTAACTTTAGTTTTTGGTAGCTGCATTACCCTTTCATTAATGGATTAATGTTACTGTGTGAAAACCTGTGCATACAAATAAATATTACTTTCATTGTGATAACTATATTATCTTAATGGATGGTCATCAGACTCCAAGCTGATCGCCTCTTTGACTGCCCAGAGAAAAATGTGATCTATTCATTCATCCCTATTCTAACCACTTATTCCAATTCAGAGTTGGAGGGGAGCCAGACCATTTCCCAACAAGCAATGGGTGCAAAGCAGGATACACCCTGGATGTGATGCCAGTCCATCCCAAGGCACATAGACACATAAACATGCACACACTCACACAAAGGTCAATTTTTCCAGAAGCCAGTTATCCTACCGCTAGGTTTTTGGACATCGTAAGGAAACGGGAACACCCAGAGGAAAGCTGCATGAGCACAGGGAGAGTATACAAACTCCATGCATTTAGCACCCCAAGTCTGGAACTTCACATTAGCACTGCGAGGAGAGCAATCCTAACCACTGTGCCACCATACTACCTATATGCATACTAGTTGATTGAATTGTGTTCCTTTTTTTCAATTGATACGGGTTGAAGTATAGAGTTTCCAGCAGCTTCACTGAAGGATTCACAGTAAACAGTCTGTTTATTGTCCTGTCTGTGCTGTGCATCTGTTATACGATCAATCTGTGTGCCTTTCTGGCCTGCATTGGCTACATGGTACTGTTTCCCAATAATTTCCCAATTATTTGGTATAATTTGTATAGCTTCCGTACAACATGCATAAACAAACTACTGTTTAGGAGTACTCGTGGTCATTTAGTCAAGAAAAAACGATGCACTAATTATAGCATGATAGCCAGATAACTCAAGACTAACTTCGGCTTTGATTAAAAAATAAAATTTTCATGAAAAGTATAAGATCTTAAGTATGGTAACGTTTTAAAACATAATCAGTTACATCCGATATAATGGTGCACAATTATGAGAATGAAGGTTTTGAGATGTGTAATACTGACGTTTATGAGCAAAGTTTCAAAAGGATATAAAAACATTTCTAAGTAACTGCATTAATTATTTTTTATCATTCCAGGACATCAGTACTTGGATCCAAATATGCCCGGCCATACAAAGACAACTCTTGATGAAGGAAAAAATGCATGAATTATAAATATTTTATAAACTTAGATGAGACAGCTTTTTGAAGACTTTATTTTTTTAAAGACAAACGGTTACTCAGGTTGCAGGAATATTCATGCTCCTAGTACCATTAGTGAAATGGTCAAGTAGTCTCACCTTTTTATATAGAACTGTACTGCTTGGTAATGTTATATATTTTACAGTTTATATTCTGAGCTCTAATGAAGGCTGTTTTAGAAATATTCATGACTATTGCTTTGACTAGTGCTGTGCTTTTAAACTACTTGTTTTAGTTAAGTTTGGGTAACTTGTTTTATTTTGTTTTAATACCACATTATTCAGATGTAATAGTATCAGTCTTTGACAATCATATCTTCATACTGAGACTCCATTAATGCAATTTTTTTTTACATTAATTTCCCTTTTCAAAATTGTGGCTTTGCCCTTAAAAAGACATCACAATCATTTTTGACAACTAGCTTAGGTAATTTTCCTGTTACAGTAAGTGCTTTAGTGAACATTAGAAATTTAAACATTAATCTTCCTGGGCCCAATTTCACAATTTTTAAGAGAAAAGTCAAAATCAGCTCATTGGCTTATAAAACTACAGCTCACAACTGTGGGTTGTGGCTGTTATGTTTACTTTTGACAGGTAGTTGTAGGGGGAAGGTAAGGTTGAGATCTCAGATCTGTTTATGAGCTTTACAGCAGTGTTCATATTTATCCATCAGTGTTCACTCCATTTAATCTGGGCTCCTCAGCTGTGCCGACTACAGCTCCTGTTGTGACTGATCGGCCTGCATGAGTGCTCCCAGCATCTCCCATCACATCACATTTGCATAAAACAGGACAGATAACCAAATCAGAGCTCAGAAATGAAAATGCTCAGCACCAAGCCTGTCACAGTTGTTGTTCAACTAATTGTGAAAAATTTGATTTGCTTGCTTTTTATTGTTTATCGTTAAGGTTCCCTCCCAAATTTGCCTTAACTGATACTTCTCTGCATGTGGCTTTTAAACACAAAGTACCATTGGTCCTCCCTTGGGATTACTTACCCAGCCCACCAGCTTTTAATGTTGGTTCATCTACTTGGTTAAATTAGGCTTACACTGCAAGCAAATACACAATTAAGAAAATGAAAGGGACAATGCAGTTTGCAGGTAAAATCATAAGCCCAAACAAAAGTTTAAACAAATTATCTTTCAAGAAACCCATTGATGAAATCCTTTTAATGTAATATGTATTAGTTGTATTTTTTTCCCTAGCTGAAGAGCTCTGAATCACTTCTGAATTGTTTATGAATTTTACTGAATGTTTACCAAAGGTATTAAATTAGAATAATGTAACTGAGTGCCTTCTGGACTCTTGTACAATTAGTGTTTATCAGCCATGTGCATGTTTAGAAAATAAAAATTGGACTAAAGTGTTTCATTCACTGTCCTTCATTTTGAAAAAGCACTATTTTAGAGAATGTCAGAGCAGTGCAAATGAAAGTTGTCATTTCCAACGTTCTGTCTTTGAAGTGAGAATCTAAATACTTGGAGAAGGACAGTTTTACTTAATAATGAGTAACAGAATTATCATTTTAAGTACATGTATTTAGGCTATAACATGACAGTCTGGAAAATCATTTTATAGAAACCATTGGTTCAGTGGGAATTAAAGAGTAGAGAGCTTGGATCCACAATAACAAAGGTATTTTTTTCTTTAGTATTCTGTTATAAGTTTGAATGTTTTACTTGTGTTTAATGTTTTTGTGATAATATAAAATAGAAAACTTAAAAAATAGATATGACAGTATGCATCAGTATTTACATTACTGTACAATGAAAAATTCTGCAGTGGAGAACTGATTTCTCAAACTGTTTTTAGCACACTAAGCCCAGATGTGTAAATATTTTTTTCTCTCATATTGCTTTATAGCATCAAGGTTTTGTACCAGAGTAACAGCTTTCCTCCACCACATGCACCAGCAGAACACTTCATATTCTTGCCGCTTTGTAACAGCAATATTCAAATCACTGTTTCCAAAAAATGAAAACATAGTAGCTGTGCACGCTTACACAGCTGTGCAGGTTGGACAAAGACCGATGCCAATGCATGAGAGAATACATCAGCATCCCAAACGTGTGGTGCAGCACTGATGCTGCCGTGAAACCATTTTTTCTTTACACGTGTGACTAGTTCCGTTATACCCGGGTAACATTACAACCAACAAGCGCCTGCATTATAGAAAAAATGTTCCTTAATATTATCGCCATTCTGCTAACACGTTAACAGAAATGACTTTTACAAGGTACAAGGCCTATAAAAGCAGAAGTAGAAGTATTTTTCATACCTTAAGCCAGCATTTAGTTATTTGCGAATCCAAGTTAATGAAAAAAAATTGACTTTGTTATTGAAGACTCTGAAGGCTTATACTTTATGCAATGGCCCATACAGGCCTTACTGCCCACACATGGTAGCCGAACTCCCCGTTAATTGATTTGAAATAGGTATTTCCATTTTTTATTTATTTGTAGATTGACCTAATACTGATCACTGATTTGCTCAATTAATTACACCACCAGCTGGAGGATTCAGCCCTTATCTGGAGTTGTCTATCAACCATTTCTCATTTCGGAGCACGTGCAATAATGTTAAATGCCTGGTGCTTACAGTTTATTAATTATTTTAAGGAACTTTATCAGACTTCTGAAAATGTAATACACCATTGTGTGCTCTAGGTGTCAATTACTGTTGTTGCTTATTCCTAAAACTAAGCAAGACCAACCATTTCTAGAAACAGATTGAATGCACTGGGGTACTGTTACAATATAGATCATCCTTAGAACTAAACTAGTTAGCTGTCATCATGTCTCACTCTAGCTCATTCTAATTGTTTCAGAACTGATCTTGGTTTCATCACAAATTTCTTGCAGGTGTGTGTTATCTTCTTGGCTTCTTACCTCTTGGTATAAGCACCTTTTTTATAGGCTAATGACCCATTTCACCAATGTTTTCCTCTCATTGTCACTTTAATATATTTTCTCTATGATATTATCAACTCTGGTTTGTGATAACTCACATTTTTTTGTATGTCTATTACAAAGAATGTGTATTTCATAAGCAAAAGATAGTACAGGCAGCAAACATATGACAAAAACTTTTCTTTGAGATGCAATGACGGTTTCTTATTGGAATCAAGCTGTAACTTTATTTAAGATTGATGTCAAAAACCTTAACTTGTCAATAACCTTGAGAGATGTCTGGTTAAGCATCATCCTTGTTCATTTTATATTTTGATTGATTCTTGTTACTTTTTAAATTGATTGTTGTATACTATGTATGTATGTCTTACAAAGAATACCTGTCAGAGTATTGGTATGTTTTAAAAACAAGCATTCCCTATGAATTATGATAACTGTGAAATGGTGAAAACAAATATTAGTTTGTATACCATATAAAGGTATGTGAAAGTTTTGTGTGTATACATGTCTTTTATGAAGAAATTGAGTTTTATAGTTCTGTTTTTTTTTCTTTCCTGAAAACCCTATTCTAACACTTTTCTGATTTTGGCATTATTTTAATTAATACATTGTTTACTGGTTTTCTTGCCTTCGATGAGAGTGTGACAAATCAATCTCACATTCTTTCTTTATAGTAAAAGAGGTGTAATCTCAGACATTTAATGGGGTGGATTTATTTTGTTGTACTTTCTTTCTTATGCTCACTCAAGAAGTGTTCCCTAAAGACAACATTAAAAATGTGATTAGTTAGCTTCCATCAATAACACAAAATAAGAAAATACACTGAAGGGACAGGTTTGGAGAGGCCCCAGCTCAGTGTGTAGTAAAAATATATGGGCTAATAAGTTTACATTTGCAGGCTCATTTGTTAAAACTCTTGAATTTCTAATTTGTGTCGACAAGATAAATGAACACATCTTTTGTAATATGTGAGATTAATACTGATGGATGGGAAAGCATTTTTATTTTTTTACTAGCATCTTGGTTCCAAGTTATTTGCTGTGTATTACTTAGGAAAACATCTATAAACTTGCATGTTATGTTTGAATATCTTTTATAGTTGACCTAACATACTTTATTATTTTAGATTTACCAGCATGTAGCTTTTTCTTAGTAATTTCAATAGTTTTTCCTTTTTTAATTGTATACTTTCTTTGTTTTCCTTTGTAATTTTTAATTTGGCCATATTCCGTTTTAACTATACCAACAAAAGCTACTGAAATGATTGAGTAAGAGGGGTAGTGAAGAAATTTGCATTGCAAAATATCAAGTGAAGTATTGTGCACGAATCCCCCCTGCCAAAAAGATATACTTCTCTACCTCCTTCATATTTTACATCTTGAATAATTTTGTAGGGATAAAAATGAGTTGTAAACCAATGTTCCTCTTAAAAGTTTGTAATTCTTTATTTCAGCACTGTTGTTGCAGTATAATGCAATTTATAAAACTAAAATTGTGTGCTTCCTGTTTATGGCTATTTTTTAGTTTTACAGAATTCTTTTTTGTCCAACCATATGGTAGACAGTTGGGGATCAGTAATGACAAACAATAAGTCAGTATATAATGACTAACTCTTGGGAGTATATAATTCTAGGTATGCTAATGTTATCCACTTTGAATAACTATAGTGAGGTGGAATTTCCCCTCCAAAAATATGACCCTGACCCAGTCAGTTGACTTAATACACTTTCTAAAATTACACAAAGACCTAAAGATCGTATCAAGAACAAGATATGCACTAGTTTCAAAACCAGTCTGTCAATTTCTTTTGCCATCAGGGTGTTCTTTCAGCACCAGTGAGGAGAGTTTTTTCAGAGTTTTTCAGATACAAGCTATTAATGAACTTTACCTTTAAAATAATTAATAATGTTGGTTTATTTACTTTTTGTTCTTTTGGCTGTCTATTACAGAATATATACAGTTAATAAACACTATATTACATTCTTACATTCTATATATTAAAATGGTTTTAAGGGTTATATAATTAAATACTGTAAAAGCTATGCTTATTAAATTAATTTACTGCAGAATGTTACTGCTGTGTGGCCATTAAGTGTTTTGCAGATCATGTTTTTTTTTTTCTGCCCGGAAAGGTTATGAAATTTAAATGAACTCTGATCTAAAGACAAAGGAACTTATTTTCCTACATAATACTCTACTTAATTTATTAATCTTACAGTTTTTAAAAGTCAATATTTAAAACTTATTTAAGAATAAATTTACAGGTCTTGAAAATGTTAAGAAAAGTGTTCCATTCAATAGCTGACTTTTTTTTCCTGAAAGTTTTCTTTATCCTCAATCCTTCTGTTTTACATACATTAGTGTTTTTCAGAAGTGTTTTGAAATTTGAGATTTTCTAAATAATACTATTTGTAAAACACCAGAAAGTATGCAATTTATTATTTTACAGAAAATAAATATCTTGGGCTAAAATAGAAGTGTGCTCCTTTCATGCCTATTGTATTAATAATAGAATGTTGATTTTTCTTCCAAATGTTTCCATTTACTCTTTCTCACATTGTCTAGTACAAAGCTACTGTTATAAAAGGATACACTGGAAACAGTGTACTATTCTTTTAACAAAATGGGAAATGCGTCAGCATAGTTATTTGGCAAAATAAGAGACATAACATTTAAAATGTTCTCAGCCATTGCATGTAACAGAATGCTCTTTGTTTATGCATTTTCCATGTTCCATGAAACACACTACTCTCCTTTGCTTTCTGTGCCATAACCTCCTGCCAGTTCCAAGGAATCTCTTTAATATTTGATATGGTCGTGGACATCCATAAGCAAATTTCAGTCCAGAGCAACTTCAGCAAAACCATTATTAATTTAACATCTCTCTCCTTGGCATCTTTTAACTAAATTCCTTTTTCACTTCCACACGCACTTGAGCTTAAACTGCAATCCAAAGTCATGAATTGCATACGGACATTTTCAGGTTTTACCCATTGCTCAAGATAGGATTTTTAAAATGTAAGGATATACAAAATATCATAAATGGAAATTCCAGTTATTTTAATGTATGATATGAAAGCCATTACAAAAATAGCTACGCTTTGAATTGTGCTTTACCTTTGTTACTCTGATTTTCACTTTTTCAAGCAATCTGAGAAAAATACTTAGAAAAAATAAAGGTTATTTCCATTTGCTACTTAATTTGCAATAAGTAATTTCAATTTTGCCAAGGATCTCTACTTTAGAATTATGCCCGTTTTACAAATGTTAAAATCACAATTAAATTATTTTCATTAATTAATGCTAATAACTTTATAAAATGCAACATAAAGCAGGTGATAATTGTGCCGTATCATCTGTTGTCTAATTATAAACTTTTTATCTTAATACGTAATTGACAGCGATTCTGACTGTTTTAACTTTATTATGCTTTGTGTTGCATACAACTGCCCTCTACTGTATCACAAATCCTGTGTAACTCAGCGACTAAACAAAATTAGAACCATAAATCAGGTTAGGCCTTTGCTCCTTTCATCTCTGCTGGATTTTTCTCCATAAATCATAGTTTATAGCTATTGTATTACTCATGATACCACTTAACACATGCCTTCTGAATTGAACTTTACAAAACATTTTTATATTATATTTTAACCCATACTAAATTACATTTATGTGAAGTGTTGATCACAGCCGTGTAATCAAACTATTAACATTTTAATTTTAAGTAGATTTTAGTGAATATACTTTAACTTGTAATGGCCACAAAATCATTTTATAATGTAAGAGACTTTAAATTTTGCTTTGTAATCCTTATGTCATAACCAGGGTCATCATGCTAGTTTGGTCATTATATAATTCCTATTTTAAGGCACTGGAAATCTATTTAATTTATGGACTTTATTGGACTTTTATTATAATTTTATGATGGCATAAACCTGACTTTTTAATTCAAAACTATATAAAAATAATATTAAATATTAGTTAATTTATCATTTATAGTTTAAAATATCTTGTCTCTGTCATGGATTATGAACAGATTTAAACAGGTATAATAAAGCTAATATCTAATAGGACAATTTAAAACAGGAGAAAATGTCTTTTCTTGCAAAGAATAACTTTACAAAGAAAAGTCAACCTATATACTAAATAAAACAATTCATTGAACGTACAATAATTTGTGACTATAATAAAGTGCTCTATCATTAGAATCATTAAACTACACATTTGTAGGAAATGTGGCATGGTTCTGTATTTTGCTCATGTGCCTTTTTCATGAGAATTCAGATTTTGTAAATATCCAATTGACAACTCTTGCTCCTAAGCCTGTGTCATGATGAATTAAACTAAATGGTAGATTGTTGTTTTCTAAATCAAATGTTGATAATGGACCCTATTTTGAAAGTTTTTTATCCTGTACGTTTAGCAGGCCAGAAGAGATCGTTGTACCATAGTGCTGTCACCAGCTGGGAATATAAACCACAAACATTCAGCATCAAAACCTTCAGAACATCAGTTCCTTGGTTGAATGAAAATATCTACATTGTTACATAGCACTATTCATTAATTTATTCTTTGCTTTTATTCCGTCTTGTGGAGGTCAAGTATATATTGTAGTGTTCATTTTGTGGTGTTTGCTTTATATTTCACTAGAGGGTGCCAGGTAGCAACATCAGACTGATAAAAATTAAAACCTAGAGTCCTAAGGGGGGTGTTCTCTGAAATGCTGGACAAATTTGGTTTAGATGTTATCTACTTTAATTTATTAACTGTGTGCTTGGCTAATGGTAATACATATTTCCCTACCATGAAGAGATAATGTCAATTTCCTTTCTGTGACACCACTCTAGGTGACCTGGGTAATCCATGATTTGTGTTTGATTTTGTTTTGGGCTAGCAACTTCCTGATGATCTTTCTAAATAAAATCTCTCTTAAAATCACTTTTAAATCACCTCTCAGTCAGTATTTGTAAAAAACAGATTTCATAAATGGAAGTCTTCCTTTTCACTTATAATCATATTTAATTTATCATGCACTTTCTTCCATCTTCATCTTTACCTGATCTGTGATGACTATAATTAAAATGTGCCTTCCGTGCAACCTTGAATTTGTACTTTGCATTTTCACACCGTTTGTGTGAAATGTATTAAATTGTGAAATGTAAGTTTGAAAAAATACTACAGACTCAAAAATGGAGCAAATGGCTATTATAGAGTTACTTTCATTTGGTATTTCTGAAATTAAAGATCTTTGTTCATCAGATATAACAGCATTTAAGATAAAAGGCACAATTTTCTTTGCTTTTTATAACAATATTTACTTATTTTACTAGTGTTACAAACTCCTTAGGTGGTAGAAATTTAGCATTGTATGTCAATAATTTATATAAACACATTGAGGTAATCTTTAAATATGATTTTAATTTTGTCATCAATTCAATATTTCTAACAGTTAACAGAATTACACACAACACAGCATAACTGTTTACACATTCTAAATATTTTTCCATTGATTTCCCTTAAATCTCCAAGGGAAATATTCTAAAATCTCTCAAGGGGACTATCTTTTTAATATTAGATTTGCCCTAACATCAGTAGAACAGTTTGTTTGTTTTAGCATTGTAATCCTAAAATACACTAGATAACATCTGAACACGCAATTTAAATAGTTGCAGCTATATACACACACTTTGAGGTTTTGAGTTTATATAATTGAAATACTGTATTTATTTTTTGTGATTCATTGTTTTTTCATGAGAGAGAGTTGTCTTTTGTTTCAAGGCCAGGAATTTGTATTTGGATAAACATCTTATAAATGAAGGTGTAATTATGTTGTAAACTATAATGGTGCCTGTCTTTTTATATGGAACTTCTATCCATTTCATCTTAATCCTATCAAGCAAAAGATTTTTACTCTGAAACAAAAAACTGACCTACAGTACACCATCTTGGAAATGTCATCGTGTTTGGCATGTATTGTGAATTTATCAATACAGGAGATGCCATGTTTATTCTAATTTTAATCAAGATATTTTCCCACCTGTCAAACTAAAACTGTCCATGTGCCCATTCAGGTTTCCATTTCCAATTTGGGTTTAGGTGGCCTGATATTATATGATATTAGATATCATGCAAACTAGGGAAAAGAGAGGTTGATAAGACAATCATAGATGTCTCTAGCTGTTTTCTCTTAGAAGTCAGAAATATGTGGTTTCCATGCACATACAGTATATACTGTAGACTCAAGAGAATCTCACCAGTTTATCCATGATTGTTAATTGACATCTTGTTCAAAGCACAATGTTAAAATAGTATATTAAAGCTGTGAGTTGAAAATGCCCTTTGTTTGGATGTGTAATTTATTTTACTGCTATTATTTTTCTTAGGTCATTGGCAGGGTGCCAATCATTAGTATAATTATCACAGGCTAATATTTTATAGCACCTTATATGTTTATTAATTGAAATAGTATGATGAAGCTGTCTATCCCAAATCCGCAGGCTGAAAGCTAACAGGCATCCAATTTGAAGTTTTGTGATAGATACTTTCCATACATGGTCACATGACCGCCATAAAATTAGCTCATGAACATTTTCATATGAGTGCCAGGTGTCCAGTTAAAAATTGATGTTAATTTCCAGTGTCTAAGCAGCACTCCAATATATGAATAATTATATATCACTTACCTCTCTCTGTTGCATATTTGTGCCGCAAACATGATGTACGAGCTAATGTTGTCCAATCCTTTTCCTGGAGGACAACAGCATCTTTAGGTTTAGAATCCAACTTTGATCTATGCTATATATATGAGCAGGTGATTATTGGTTTGACTGAACCAATTTAACAACTTCCGACTCTTAATATGTTGGTGCTAGAAACCTAAAAAGCTTGAAAATGCAGCAGTGCAGGAATAGAACATGCTCTAGAACTTTTCTTCCATGTGCATATAGGCAGATTCAAACATAATTGTATATTCATCAGATAGTTTTATAGGCTTTGGATAAGCTAGTTTCTTTCATGTTCCTTTATTATCAATAATTGATTATCCTGTACTTTTAAGAATATTAAATGATACTGCCACTTTTATATAACTGTTTTGCTTTGTTGTCTAGTGTGAAAGTAATTTGTGTTGGCTTACACTCATCTGTCAATTGATTACAAATGGAGATATTTGTCACCTTTTAATTAAATGACAATTACTTGGCTAATTTGTGGTTAATTGTCACAGTGCTAATGAACCTTGAAAACAAACTTTAGAAAAATAAAATGCAACTATCGGCAATTTAAGAAACGGACTAGTATACTGATAGAATAAGCATTAATAGAGTTGTTTTTACAGTTAGTTTACAATGCCATTTTTGTATTTCATCTTTGAGTTATTATTAGTATTTATAATATATTGTTTATCTCAGCATTCAGAAAGGAAGTGCAAACTTTTGAATGAAATTATAAGCAGTACATTTTAGGTACATATGATCAGTGTATTGTATATGTTATTTTTTAATTGAATACAGTACTTGTTTTTTTTTTCTGTGGAAATTATTTAATACTCAAAATAAATCCAAATGTTTCTGTTTGAGAAAAACTATTTCAGTGTATTTTAATTCTTTGCACAGGATATTTGTAAGTAAAGTAATACTAGAATTATGTATTGTTCTTATTGGATTATTCTATGCATCTCTGATATTTAATAGAATTTCTGTATTTGATGACTGTAAGACTTCTAATACTGCCTTAAAATCTAAAAAGGTAACTTGATGTTGCTCTGTCAACATCTGCCCATTTCTATAATACTTGTTGATGCAAAGTATTTTCTGTGTTAATACCCACAATCCATTTGCTTTATGGGGACATACTGTTCAATTAGTTTGCACTGGTCCTTCCTCATGCTTACTAAGCACTTTTAGCCAAAAGGAATGGCAAAGCCCCACAATTAGATCAAAAGATCAATCCTAATGTACCGTTTCCTCCTGACCCTCCTGCTGTAATAAAGTGACTGAAGTCCTCCTGAGGCCTACTCAAGAGCTCCGTACTGATATTTCTAAATTAGCTGACTCTCTGACCCTGCTGGTAATTGCATTAGTTTATCAATGTTCAACACAATTTATTACTCTTCAATATGTACCAGGGTGTTTATTTACCAACACTAACAACATGAAAAGGAGGAAGAAAAGTTTACTCAGTGTAAGTGAATTGTAAAACAAAAGCTACTGTATATATAGAGTACAGTTCTGCACCCAATAAGATCCCAGGGACTAATCACCTAAAACTATATATATAATTGCCTATTCACAACATTATGACATTTACTGAGATATTTTTTGCAGTGACAACAAAAACAGAGGGTGATTATTGAATTTAATATAAAAATCACTTTTAGTATCATCAGATATTTTTCTTGAATCTAATGCTTAGTTTTAACTTACTTTGTAACAGATTACTATTCTGTTCCCTTAAATTCCTGCAGAGGAAAGAGCTTTATACTTTGCATGACAGCAGCAAGAGTTTTGTGGTCAGATGTCAGTGAGGTACATAATAATGGTACAGAATCCTAAGGGATTATGATGTCTACAACAAGGAAATAATGATTAAACCAAAAGGTCACTTGAAAACAAGAAGATATGGCTATAGAAATCATCAAGGGGATATCCTTCAGGGACTTTGACAGAAAAAATCTGCATGCAGTTCTTCACTGACTGAATGAAAAACAATACCAAAAACGTGACAGTCTGAAAAATAACTGTGAAAGTGTTACATTAGATATCTACTGTAAAATGAATTAATATTGACAATTACTCTAGAAAAACAACAACAATTAATTTGGATGTCATGTAATGTATCCATCTGCCAGATCTAAAACAAAGTGCAAGAAACTATATTTTTTAACCAAATATGATTTTAACCAAGTATGATTTCAATAATATGTCTTATTAATATGCTCTATTTTCAATATTGTAATTAAAAAAAAACATTTATTAAAGTCTTATAGCAAATATTATGGCATTAATTTTTACTTGACCAATGAAATTAACTTAATTTCCATTTTTTTGTTTTCTTAAAAATTCAGTCCTTAGCAGACAATGAGACTAACCATTATATATATATCCATCTGGTAGTTCTGATTTAAACATTAGAAGTATACTGCTTACAATTTTAAAAACTAAAATAAAAATACTAAAATGTGTAAAACTGTGCACAGTATGTACTACATGTAAATGTATGTTAATACAAATGAAGTACTCCAAATAAACAAAAAGAAACTAAGAGGAGTTATTCGGCTATATAGATTGTAGGAGGACCTTAACTTGAAACCCACTCACATAGCTGTTTGTATTAAATGTTCTTTAAGGTTAATTGATGGAACATTTTGGACTATTTTTTTGCCTACTGAATGAATGTATTTAAGTACTAAAAATAAATGTGATTTTAAATTTCTATGCAAAAATTATAATTTTGAAAAACACATTTTTTTTCTAATGATGGCAATCGATGCAGAGTTTAAAGGATTATTTCCATTGTAACCCAGCGCTACACTGAATAACCTTTGTGCAAGTAGAAAGACTTCTTGAAAACAATTTCTTTCATTGTCTTCCTGTCCTTCCATTTTTTTATTATTATTTTTGGTCCTTGAATGAATTTTATTCCCTAGATAACAACATGCATATCAGCTTTGTTCTCTGATTGCCTTATGGGCATGAAGCTTTGCATATTTACTGCCCATGAATCATAGCACTATGTGAAATCTTGTGGAGATTCAATCTTTTCTGCTAGATGCACCTCCAGCCGTTTAATTAAAATATGTATTATTAATACAACTATATTTAAGTCATATTTTCACTGATATGACTGGTACATTAAGTGTAAATTGTTTCATAGTTTCACAGTAATTTCCTTTTAATGTTGTCACCATAATCAATGTACTGGAAGATAGACTAAAACTACACTGTTATAGTACCTTCCTATTTGAGATGTTGATTGCATATTTTGGTCCCTTAATTAGTTCTGTTTTACAAGTCAAATGTACTCATTCTGACAGCTCCAAAATATAGGTTTAATAAAACCTGCCCACATGGATAAGATTTGCTTATTATATTCTATATAGTCCTATACCCAGTTAAATTCTATTGACATGATTTTCCCTGTAAAATATAGAAGCATTACAAAATATATTTGTGTGAAGTGTAAAAAAGTGGACAAAAACAGTACAAAATGTAATTCAAATTGCTCTGTGACCTTAATTAAAATGTATACACAAAGTTAAGATACAAGAAAAACTTTAAATCCAATAAGCTAGTTTTACCATTAATATCTCCTGATAATAATGTAAACAGAACTTTTACAAAAGTGTTTCAGCAGATGTTTATGACAAGAAAGTCAAAATAAAACATATTTTTTTTGGCAATATCATATAACAAATTGGAATACATATTCCTTGTACGCCATCACTTCCAATATCCAAAAGTTTTTTGTACTTTTCTTCCCATTTTGAAAAATCCAATTCTATACCTTGACATCTAACACCAGAAGCCTCCCAGGCTATCAATAGAATGTAATTTATCTGTTTCTATTGGTTGGGCTGACCCTATTGATTTTATCAAAGCAATTTGCTGTGAAATGATTTTTAAACAGGAGATTTATTACAGAACCACTTCATTGTTATATAATAGATCTAAAATGTGATTTTAACAAGCTGAATTAAATCATTGTAAGACCGACAGGAAGAGCCACTTACTGATTTCAGTGAAAGACAATAAGTAATTTCTGTTTTATTATTTTTGCCAACCTCCTTGAGGTGCTACCATCATATTGATGACTTTATGCACTTCATACAGTAATTCTTTTAACAATTTAACGTCTATTGTTTTAATAGATTTCTTTTTTTAACTTCTAAAACTCTGAACAATGTATTTATGTCAAGGTAGATGTGTATGTGAAGTAAGTGGAATTGCAGTGGTCAAATTATTGAAAAATAAAAAGATTTTTATATATATATAAAGGCTTAAATGATTAAAATATTTTTAATAGTTTTACAATTATTTAACCTTGCATACAACATTAAACATGCTTTTCTTTTTCGGGACGTACTTGAAGTAAGACATGTACAGATAATGCACTATACATATATTTTACATGTATATATTTGATTATTTTAATTTGAATATAGACTCTTAAGCGATATTTTGTATAAATCAGCTCATGACTTTTCCAAGTTAAATGAACATACTCATTATTAATGTTCCTGATAACAATTATCTATATATATACCGTAGATATGTTTCATATATTCAATGGTGAGATTCAGCAGTATCAACAGCACTGCACTGCTTCAAATGTAGTGAAGTATCTGTATTATTAATGATCACAATAGAAAAGGTAAAACTGCTTCTGTTTGCATTAGTTAACAATGCAAAGCTAAAACATAGCACTCAATAGAACAGCAATTATCAATATGAATTAAAGTTTATATAGACTATATGTAGTACATGTGTGTGTGTGTAAATAGTTAATATATCGATTAAAGCTAAAAATAATGTAATTGAGATATTCAAATTTCCAAATTCTTAATTTTTGTAATTTTCTGTATCAGTTCAGTTTATTTGTAATATGTACAATTGCAATGAAATGTATTTGATAATACTGTTTATATTTCTGTTCTACATTGATATATTTCACACTCCAAAACTACCATAAATACAAATAAATATTTGTATATTTGTGTAAAATGTCCTTAAAACAAAGAAAGAAAATAAAACATTGTTGTCAGAGGTTTGCCATTCAACAGACCAGTTCTTTTTGAAACGATTGTGTCATATAAGAGTTCTTGTCTTTATATTGCCATACTTTTCTTTTGTGTGATGGATTTCCACATTGACTAATTGCTGTCACATTAACCCACATTATTTCATGTTCTAGAGCTGTCATGATAATGGTGATAACCAGAGTGGCTCATTTTAGGTAAAGGAAATTATGAGCATGGTAATATCATAAAACAGTGTTTAAATATTTTAATTTCATTTGTCAGGGCAGCCCTAACACTTCATTACATGAATAACCATCTCTCATCAGCAGAATTAGTGCATTATTCATTACTGTTAATTATTTTCACATAATAGCTGCCCTGATATATTTAACCTCCACATTATATCTTAGATAATGGGCTTGTAAAATTGAATTGTGGGAAGAGTGGAGTTCGAAAGCTCATTTAAAGAACATCAAAGAACAAAGAGGAAAAAAGAATGCTAAGTAGCATGACTAGCCCAGCTGGGACAGAACATTTGTTTCTGTCTGATTTGCATACAGAAAACAGTACAAAGTAGGCATGGAGAGCCAGTGTCTGTTTCAGTTTGATTGTGGTTTAGAAATACAGAGAAACATTTCAACTGAAAGATGCAAAATGCCTACATTCTATCTGAAGAGTTTGTATCATCCCCTATTATCTGTACAGTACAGTACATAAAGTTTTCTTTAAATTATTTGTCTACAATTTTCTGCAAGTTGTCAAGCTAGTCTGAATTATCGATTTACACACTGTTTTAGCTGTTTTTTCATAAATTTAATATATTTATCCATAATTTCTTCATTGTACTATCAGTTAGGTTTATGATCTGCCATGAATAAGCTGATTTATAGTATTATACTTTTGCTAATATATAGTCTTTTACCCAATAACATAAATAGTATATACTATTGTATATACTTTGCTTCCAAATATTTGATTTAGGTTTATTTGTGTAAAACTGTAATTATTTTTAAAGTGTTAAATAAAGAGAATGGCTCTGTAGATACTACAAAATAAAATAAAATAAAGAACTTAAGCATATTTACAGAAAAATAAGACTTCATTATAAAAGAAGTATTCAACCTATATATATATAGATCATCATGATTTCCATGCTCTTGTGTTCAGTGATTCCAGATAAGTTACAATAATTGTGTTTCTCTGCAGTTTCTCTAATGGTGTTACAGTACATTACACATATAACAGCCTGGATTACTCAAGCATTACTCTTCAGGCTATCTTCATACAGGTATGATTAGTTTTCCTGTATCTACATTGACCACTGATTTTATTTCCTTTTGGGACTTTGTGAAAAAAATCCTTAAGGGGATCTTTTCTGTGCACTTGCATTGAAGAAGATCATCAAACATATCATCTGCTTTGGTTAGCAAGGTTGTGTATATTGTCCAAAGGATAGAAATATACCTGCAGCAGAATAGGATGATGTGACACATTAGAAAGCTTTGACTCTTTATCCTATATTTTGTTTCAGTTTTCTCTTGATTTCACCTTTAATGTACAGTACATTCATTCATCCATTACCTCTTGTCTTTCTAATATGCAATTTTTAAAATGTGTTTTGTTATTTATTATTTTTGTTATTGTTATTTGTTCAGGCTTTCCTCTCCTTAACTTTTTCAATGTGAGTTACTGGATTTGTTTCAGTTAAAATACCTTAGCAATGTCATAATAGTTAATGTATCCTGGATAATAATGCATGGATTTGGATTTGTAATGAATTAATGAGTTTATTGTTTACCCATCTTGTGCTCTTCTTTAGGTATCCATTTGTTTGTAGTGCTTAAAAATGTTATGATTCAAATGTCATAACTTGACATTTGATGACATTTCATACCATACACATTACAAAAGGAAATACTGTTTAACATACTTTAACCCCTATATTACTCTTTCATGTTATAAAGGTAAAATGTTCAGCACTATATTTCAGTGGTATTTTGGTATTTTATTCCAGTTTCTACTCAATATCCATACAATGTTGGGTAAATTTAATCAACAGCAATACAAAAGATTGGGTTTGTAAGAACACAGAATTGTGAACTTTATTCTATATAAACGGTATTCTCTGTTAGATGATTAATTAATTTTTGGATGTTAAAATTTTATTTTTATGCAACAAGTACTTTATGTAAATGCACACTATAATGAATATGTCTGAAGTGCTGCATTTTGTTCATTTATGCAGTCCATTGTGGTATCAGAGTCTATTTTATAAGAAACATCACTGGGTATATAACCCCACTGTATAAAGACCATTGTCTTTGAACTTCGTATTGAACTCAGACTGATTAAAGTTTTAAATCTGAACGGTTAAATGCATCAGATGTCAATACATGATAACAGAGATATCATGTTTTCTTTACTGTTTGAAGACTTGATAACAAAACACTTTTTAGTCTTCCTTAAAAATTCAACTTAAGATAAATGTACTATGTCCTCCACAGCATATAATGTAACACTTTGTTGCCACAAATGGAACAGCAGAGACCATTTAAAAGTGGCAATCTAACTTTTAGTACCTTTAATACTGGTATAAACACAATTTTTGTGTTTCTTTGTCTTTACCTGACAACCCCCAGAACAGAAGGAATGTATTATTGTGAGCTTCAAGCCACAAATCACTAAGGACCACTACAATACCTTTCCCATCTACTCTGTATAGTGTTGCTTACCTTCAACAACCTACCTACCTTTTCTTAGTGTTCTAAAACCACTCAGGTCTTCAGCTCCCGTGCACACCATGCTTATTTTTTTATAGTAGGTACAAATACTCAGGAAAAAGAACCATGGGAGGCTTTATTCTGATGTTATTTATTTATAAACTTGACATTCCACATCATGTAAAATTCAAATCTCTACCTTGTTCCTGCTCCAGTTGTTTCATCTTTGGTCTCCTCAGAGTATTGGCAACAACTCTCACTCCCTCCCCTCAACCCACTTGCACAGACACAAACACAAAGAGACTAAAGAATGAACATAAATGAATGTTTTTTGTTAACATGTGTAGATGGTTTTAAAAATACTGTTAATTCAATTTAAACTGAAGAAATGCTCTCAGAATTCTAATTAATTTGTACAAACCAATGGTAAATAAATAAAAAAGCATGCCTTTCTTACTTTCAATATACTTTAAATTGGTTCTTAACAGGTTTAGAAGAAAAAACAAAACAATTCATCGTTTATTACTCATATCTTCAAAAGTAATTTTTGGTGACATTTCAAAATGTTCGTTGTTAGTCTAGGATTACCGAATCTGTAGTGAATTTTTTAGTTTGAATTTTATTAGAATTATAGAGTTCTTCTTCATTGAACAGTCAAGTTACCAGACTTACACAGGAAACAATGATGGCATCAAAATATTCTGGCTTGTCCTCCTTCAAAGCTGAATAGAAAAACAATTTTAAAGATACTGTAAATATGAGAACAAAAACAACAATCAAATCTGAATTCCCAAGCAAACTTGTGTTGGGCGGATTAGATCTGTGCACCTTAAAAAGGTTTGTGTACCACCAAAATACCATGCAGTGCCTTGTGTATTTTACACTTAAAATTAATTATTGAACAAAATCCATTAAAACATCCATAAAATTAAAAGATAATCTGATTAAAGGTAAAAAACAAAAATATAAGATATATTTGGTTTACTTAATTGACAAAATCATCTAACAGTAATATTCTTACGTGAATATGTAACCTTAGATTCAGTATCTGGTGGCACCTTCTTCGGCACCAATGAATTTGACTAGGCATTTCATATAGTTATCCTTCTCTCCCATTGGCCATTCTGAATTTTGGCCTGTTCTCACAGAACTGCTTAAAGATAAAGTCAGAGACATTTGAGAGTTTTCTTGCATGAACAGCTTGCTTCAGCCACAACATTACAATGAAGTTTAGGTCCAGATTTTGACATGGCCAATCCAAATTGCAAATGTTATTCTTATTCAACCGTTCCATTGTACTGTATATATATGCTGGTATGTTTTGGGTCATTGTCTTGCTGCATCACCCAATTTATCTCATCTTCATCTGACAAATGAATGGTCTTCCAGAATTTGTTGATACAATGCTGAATTAATGGTTTCCTCAATGATGGTAAACTAACCAGGTCCTATAGCAGCAAAGCAGCTCCAGAACCTGATACTCCCACCATTATGGTTCATGATTGAGTTGGGATGGGTTCTTCTGCTGTAAGTCACTGTTTGAATTTCATCACACAAAATATTTCTCAGTAATTTGGCTGGTATATCCAGAGAATATTCTTTCACTAATCCTGAAGATTATTGAGGGGCCCTTTCGCAAATATGGCACTGTAAAGTATCTACACATTTGGTGAAAACCAAATAATACCTTCCAAAAGAAGAACCCCCATTTCCAGCCATCAAGCTATCAAGCATGGTTTTGGAAGTATCATGCTTGGGGTTTTTTTTTTTTTGCTGTCTGGAATTATTGAAATTTGGAATTTGGAATGGAATTTTTTCAGGGCTTTACTGTTGTGTTACTGTCTATTGTCTTATCTTCTGTCCTATTTATATAATGCACCTGAGTGACTAATGAGAAACACTTTTCATTATACTATGCACCTGTATAAGTTTAATGACAATAAAGTTGAATTGAATTGAATTAAGACCCAGACTGCTTGCCACCATTGACTAAATAATGAAGTTGGTATTATGTCAGCATATTATGGATGATTTGTATGTATATATATTCATGTTTTTCTCTATCTTATGCATCCTGGAATACTGAATTAACTGAATTATTGCTTAATGTATTTTAGATTAGATGGCTTGTGTAAGCCTTTGGAGCTCATATCATGTTAGAATCTTTAATAAAACACACGTAACCATACATACACATGGAAAAAAAAATAATCCACAGCTTTATCACTAAAAGGTCTTTCATTTGTTCTTTATTTCATATGTTAAAAGTGTTACTTTTTCTTAATGCATATACTGTACATCTACATTGTATACACAAAACTCATGTATATATAAAACTTATATACAAAACTCGACGCAATAAAAGAACAGCACCACATATTATTTAATTTTACCAGATTTATTCAACATATGTTCCATCAAAATCAGGTTTGAAAAGCATTTACATGTGTTAGACATTTCACACATTTATTGAATATATGAATTTTTCCATAAGAAACAACGACGTACTATCTGAATGAAACAAAAATATGGTACTTCAGAATTTTGTATGAACTCTGCTAGATTTCTGGAAATGAAGAGTGTCAGTGGTATGCTCTTGTGTCAAATAAAATATGCCAAATTATGACATGTCCTCTACCTCAATGACTGGTGTGGGCAGTGAAACAGTTAGTAAACAATTGCTACAGTTACTCCAAACACATTTTCCAAAAGTGCTATCATTGGCACGACAATATCCATTAAATGTGAGTGAAACACTTCATAATTCTCTTTTTTGGCACTTTGGATGCTGTATGGCTCACAAATGATGACAATTGTGATATCTATCCACCAAAATATTTCATTTTAATGCATAATCCCTGTATGCATGTTGTTATTCTGCTGAAACACAAATTATTTTTTCATGGAATTTCCTGTACTTTTTCTACTGTCATAAACTAAAGGTTACAGAAATACAGAAACCTGGATGGTCCAGATATGTGGTTGCCCCCTACCTTGTCAAATGTGGCCTGTCTCCAACAGTTGCATAAATGAAGAAATGCAGGATTGGCTTCTAATCTCATTGATATGTTATGGAATAACCTAAAATAAACAGAATTGAAGCATCAACCCTTATTTTGATGGTCTTTAAGGAACTGTACACAATGTGCAGAAACTTTGCATAACAATACCTAAAGGTGGTTGGAAAGTACTACAATCTTTCTGCAAGCAGTAGAAAATGCAACAGAAGCACACAGAAAATATTGAACAGAAATTGATTTATTTTTTAGTCTGTTATTATCTGCATAATTGTAATAGCATTCTTAAATTAAACATATTGAGATTTTTAGATGTCTATATTTTAGGCCACATGAATGATTTTAACTACAGCTTTACTGTATACAGTATATACAAACATTAGTTGTGTAATTTGTTTTGGTCCCATTTAACTTTTCCATTGTTCTTTAGGGAAAACTACCACCAGAATCTGCAACAGTATTCTCTTTATTTTCTGCACTTTTTCTTGTCTTAACTTTCAATGACATCATTTTTCTTCTTCGTTTTCAAATGTTTATCATGTTAGCATTCTACCTCAGTTTCTTCTGAGAACATAAAATGTAACCACTCCTTTGGATTTCTAATGTTCTACAATTTAGGTTTACATCAATTTTAAAAATATTGTTCTTTTATTTGCTGTCTCACCCATGAAGGAACCTATAAGGCAAAATTGATCTGTGGCAATGTTTGGTACTGTTTAGAAACAACATTTATCAACATTGCAAAGTCTTACATTTTTTTTCTTCTGTGTAATATTGTCTCACCTTTTTCAGATAAAATAATTTGTTTAAACTATTTACCTGGAAAGCTAGATAGGAAAAATTCTCATATGCACAAAAAATACAACTTGACGATACAACTATTTCTACTAAATATAAAAACTGCTACAAATTTGCTATATTTGACGGAAAATAACCAAGTAATTTTGTAGAAGGTAGGCTGACATTTTATTGAACAGACATGACATACTTAAATCCATTATGCTGATCTGTCGTCAACAGGCTGGTTCAACTTGAATTCTACTGTCAAAGTCACAGGAAAGTAGTGTGGCCACTGCCGGAAGCTATACAAGCTCTATAATTGCAACACATACTTTGTATCAGGTTATAGATACTACTGTATGTGATGCTGTGTGATTTTGACTAATTACTAATACTCAGATATGTTCAATAGGGCATAAGTGGTGAGTATTGCTGGTGAGTAGTAGTTGTCACATTCTTACTTTTCAAGAAAGCTGTGGTTAGATGAGCAGCATGAGGTTACATCTTTTACTGCTGTCGTGTCAGAAAGGACAACAATGGAGGTCTAAATTGCGCTATGTAGTAGGTTGCCATCTACCACTACAAGTGGAGTTCTGCAGCACCCAGACCGTCACACTTGCACCTCACCACACCTTGATGCGTTGTGACTCGTGGCCACCTGGACTATAGTTTGACATTGCCGAACCATCTTTAGCTGTAATGTTTTGCCATTTAGGAAACTGCTGGCTGTGATCACCAGAGATGATGAGTGAAAGTGCTGTTACCAAGTGGCATACCGATGGAACAAAGATGTTTTGCTTTTGATAAGCAGGTTTTTATTCCTATCTGTGTTTTTTCTTGTTTTTCATCTAACTTGATACTAAACAGTTTAAGAACCTTGTCGTTTGTGCCCAATCACCTTTCTCACAAATGAGGTAATTTAGTGTTTATAACAACTGTCAAAATCACTTAGTAATGAATGATCAATTAATCAAAATGACCCACAAAGCATTTAACCAATACCTAAAATTAATATACTTTATTTACATTCATACTAAAATTGTTGTTATTGTTGCGATTTTTGTGTTCTACGTAAAAAAGAAATATAAATGTGACAAAAATACATACATAGAGTAAGATTTTATGTTTAGTGTATGTAATATACACTCAGTGGCCACTTTATTAGGTACACTTATCTAGTACTGGGTAGGACCCCCTTTTGCCTCTAGAACAGCCTGAATTCTTTGTTGCATGGATTCAACAAGGTGCTGGAAACATTCCTTAGGGATTCTGGTCCATGCTGACTTGATAGCATCACAGAGTTCCTGCAGATTTTTCGGCCACACATTTCTGCTGCTAATCTCCTGTTTCACCTCATCCCGAAGGTGCTCTATTGGATTGAGATCTGGGGACGGTGCAGGCCGTTGAGGAAACTAAAGTCCCTGTCATGTTTGTGGAACCAGTTTGAGATGATCCGTGCTTTGTGACATGGCGCATTATTCTGCTGGAAGTATTCATTTGAAAACAGGTATACTGTGGCCATAAAGGAATGCACGTGGTCAGCAACAATGCTAAAGTATGCTGTGACATTCAAATGATGCTCAATTGGTATTAAGGGGCCTAATGTTTGCCTAGAAAATTAACCACACCATTACACCACCACCACCACCAGCCTGGATTCATGCCTGGATTCATGCTGTTTACACCAAATTCTGACCCCACCACCTGCATGTCGCAGCAGAAATCGAGTTTAGTCAGAACAGGGGACATTTTTCTAATCTTCAATCGTCCAGTTTTGGTGATCACGTGACCAATGTAGCAACATCTTCCTAGTCTTAGCGGACAGGAGTGGTACCCGGCATGGTCTTCTGCTGCTTTAGCCCATCCGCTTCAGGTTTCAACAAGTTGTGCATTCAGAAATGCCCTTCTGCACACCACTGTTGTAAAGAGTTGTTATCTGAGTATTTGTAGCCTTTCTTTCAGCTTGAACAAGTCTGGCCATTCTCCTCTGACCTCCCTCATTAACAAGGTGTTTTCGCCTACCGAACTACCACTCACTTGATGTTTTTTTGTTTATTGCACCATTCTCTGTAAACTCTAGAGACTCTAGAAAATCTCAGGAGGTCAGCTGTTTCTGAGACTCTGGAACCACCATGTCTGGTACCAACAATCATACCGTGTCAAAGTCGCTTAGATCACATGTCTTCGCCATTCTAATGTTTGATCGAACAACAACTAAACCTCTTGACCATGTCTGCATGTTTTACAGTATATATTGAGTTGCAGCCACATGATTTGGTGCATGATTACAGTTAACAAGTAACTGTACCTAATAAAGTGGCCACTGAATATGCATATACCTACTGTATAAAGTACATAACACATAATATGTCGATTATATATTCACTGCATTAAGGACAAAAATCAGTATTAAAATTAACTTCATGCCTTTTCTTTATGTTGATATCACATGGCTGATTTAATCTTCTCTTCTCTATTATCATAGATTTATTCATAAACATTCAATGTTTTGTAGTCCTATTTTTAGGCCTTTTTATAGAATATGCAAATTTATCTCACACAAAGTGTAACAAGCTATGTTGTTGACAGTGATACCTTGGCTTCCCTAATGACAAGATGAGAGCCTCAAATCAATTACTTAGGTTACTAGAAACCAAATCAGCTACAGTATATGGGATTAATAGTCTTTAGTTTTTAAAAAGTATGTGTTTATTTTTTATCCTGTGTCAATGAATTCGACACAGCAAGCATCAGAAATAAGTGATATTTAACAAATCTGTTTGGCTTTTTATGTGTTTAAATGAGCATGATCAAATATTGCAATTCTAATAGATTGTTTTGACGGTGTGTAGCCCCATCCTTGTTGGGGTGAAATCCACCTGTCTTTTCAGATTTGTAGGGTTTCTTTATCTGTCATCGTTCAGTCTCCATTTACTGTTTATTGAATATGATCTGTCTTGGGGCAAATCGACCTCATGTCAGCTATTTGAAAACTACCTTGGGGACAAATCTCATTTACAAAATTGGATATAGTAATTTTAATGAACTGTAGACCAAACCTGAAATAAAAAAGATAATGTTATTCGCCAGTTGTGCAGACAAAAATATTCAAGTTCTACAGAATGTAAGAAATTCACACATAAACATTAATATTTGCTTCAAAAGCATTTTGAATGCTAGCAGTTTTCTGCCTTTCTGAAAGAAGTGTTCTGTGTTTCACACAGGTAAAAGGTAGTTTCAATAAATTTCTGAGTTGCCAAGACAAATTTCTAATTTGATTTTAAATTATATGGCTACTATTATTAATGTTAGCTTAATACAGTGATTTTTGCTTGAACATGCTTGTGTAAGTCTGAGAATAAACTAAATTAATTTTATAAAGAAAAAGTAATAGGTTTATTCCATGCTGAAAAAAAGAAGAAAGAGAACACAACGTTTTGATCGTGGAGCCTTCTTCAGGTGTGAGCCTTCTTCAGCTCACACCTGAAGAAGGCTCCACGGCCGAAATGTTGTGTTTTCTTTCTTCTTTTTTTCAGCATGGAATAAACCTATTACTTGTTCCTTTGCAGCCTATGCATGCTGACACAGCTACCCACCTAAATTAATTTTATGATTAAAATCTAGAAAAGTATAACACTAGTGATATGACAGACTTTTTTTACCAGCCCATTTTAACTTCTGATGCACATCTTTTGAATATTAAAGTGTTCAGGATAATTACTTTAGAGATACAAATAACCTAAAGACATTATACAGCCATTTTGGCAATACAAGATATAGATTAAGCTATTTTTAAACATTATTGCTATTGCTATTGCTTTCTCAATTTAATTTACTTTAAACTGAGCATCTATTATTTGTACAATTGCTTTTTTAAATTTTATTTTTGTGGAGTAGATTTATCATCATTATCATTATATGTGTTGCCATTTATATTTAATTATGCATAAAAACAATTTAGAATGACAACAACAAATGTCCCACATTCCAATTAGTTTGTAACTTCCATTCTGACCTCTGTCCACTCCACAAATTAGCATAAAATTTTAAAGATGTCTCCAGTATGGGATATATGTATAAAATATTAAATATTCAATTTTCTTCTTTCAGGGTTTGAAAGATTCATAATTACATGATGATCCACACCGTAATTCATTCTGAAAAGTCAGATATGGCACTCCCCCTGTGACTGAGTTAATAATTTACTGCCGATCAGGATTTTCAGTCTTGCACTGTTGGTCTTGAGAACATTTATTAAGCAAATGTTCACCGTGATTTGAAAGGGGTAAAATTTAATGAGGAGTGACAGACAGGTGAGTTAATTGATTGAATTGGAGGTTTCCCTGAAAAAGCAATTCTAACATTTGCAAGCCTATACACAAATTCATATGTATTGAAATCTGAATTTATTCAAATACATTTATTTCTGGACCTAAAATTGTAAAATGAAAGTAGAATATAGGGTTAATAAATATAGGAAAGACAGTATATATACGTAATAACTTCAGTATTAACGGCTGCACATGAACTCATAGTTCATGCCTAATTTCATGTTTACATCAACAATTATGGATGAATAACGCTGTAGTGTGCTTTCCATAGTTATCAAATAATGGACTTCCCAAAATCTGAGCAATGTGCAATCAGATTTTTGTGCAAGAAATTATAAACCTAGTCTACTGCTACAAATCTCTTGATACAAGTTCTTGACATCAACTTGTTATGTAAGCAAATTCTAAAAATTAATAATTAAATAAATAATGTTACCCCCTACAGCCAGTAAATTGTATCACAGTATGTGGTTTCTTTATTCACCACACAGCTCCATAGCAGAGTAATAAATAGGTGACATAATTAAATGGGACAATTAAGTTATATAGTGCATCATTGACATAGAAATAAATATAGATATTTACAATTCTATGTAAATACAAGTACCAGGGTCCTGTCTTCAACAGACATAGAAAATATATTTTTTCCCTATAACTTTTAAACAGAAACACAAAACATGATTAAAAGGGAAAAGTGGGAACCTGTGACCTAACAAATAGATATCCTTCACAGGTCTACATTCTCTCTATAAAGTGGATAGGAAACAATTTACAAAATTGTGAAATTTGTGAAAGCATTTTATGGTCACCATGTTGTCGCAGAAGCAAGCACGTTAGGAGAAACAGTCCCCCATTATTTTACAGTGATGCAATGCAACAGATTGACATTTCATTTGGGGGCATTAAAACTATTATGTGTTAATATTGAATTTAGTGGTTACAGGTGGTGATGCATGAAGATACCCCTGGTACCCGAGACCAAAGCTTATTTGCAATTCTATAGAACACTCTTCCACAAAACAGTGCAGTGGTCCAAAAATGGTATTGCACCACCAAACTGTTTGCAATTTTGGTAGATTGCTACAGTTGTCAATAAGTAACTTTGGCTGAGAGCTACAGTATGTACAGTATACTTCAATTCTTCTCCACATCTCAGACATGGATATTGTTTTTTACTCACATGCTGTCAGTGGTTTTGATTTTGAAATTATGTACCAACTTATAAATTTGATTTTAAAAAACATAACAAATAAAAGCAAAGTAGTACAGTTCACCCAATCAGTGGTATCCACCTTGTGTTTCCTACCTAAGGACATCTTAAGATTTAATTAGACAGCTGCCATAGAAGTACAGCACAATAAGGATTTGATTGCATCCTCAGCAGCGCTACAAGTCCCCACCATCAAATCACCCACACATAGAATCTGAGCTCCATATAAATAATTTCAAGATGGCCATGATCAAAAGATGCCAGGGAAGGGAATATGCAAGCTCTAAAGGCAGAAATATCTTCTGTCAAACCAGCTAACCAAAATCCATTTTAACGTGTGTCTATTCATCATAACCTGATGACCAATAAAGAGCTATTTAGTTAGAAAAAGTGAGAAAATGAAATAGCACATTGTGGAGTGACTGCATTAAATTCTGCATGCTGATGTTGTAGTAATTGTACCTAGGATAGTTTTGAAAGCAAGGAGAGAATGCAGAAGAAATCAAAACAAGCAGATTAATTCAGTGTATCAAGCAGCATCAGTTAGAATGATTTAGTTAGCTTGAATGAGAACCAGCAGAACAATAATATACCTCAGGATCAGGTTTGAGAACCATTGTTCTATAGCACTGTGTTATCAAATTAATATTGCTTACACTTGTATCAGTCAGTTGTTTGCCTTTGACTTCTATTGCAGTTGCTTTTTCTTTCCTTCCTCAAATCTTTTTTTTCATTTTTCCAATGAAATACAAGCTTCCAAGCAAGAACCCTCTCATTTGCCATCTGCAATAACTCCTCCCCTACCAGAAACATCATTTGCTCCATGCATAGATTTTTCTCCTAATTGGTCCAATTTACATTCTCCTATAGGTCCCTTGGTCACTGTCAACTTAGATGACAAATTATATCAAAAAGTCAATGCCACCTCAGGTCCTAATGCTCTGCATCTGCCTACATCTCCTTCATGTTTTTTGTCTAAAATATGACTAAGATAAACTGGGATTCCTTTAAATTCTTAGCTAGAGTAAAACATGGAAAATGAAATTATTTCCATACCCGACTCATTCATAGTCTTCTTTGTTAGAGCATCTGAATAGTGTTTACTTTCACATCCTAATATAAAGGATAAGACAATGGATTACTTATTCTTGATCTGCCTGCAAAAATGTATTTTAAAGTAAAATATATAAAAAAATCCTTTTCCATTTCCTTGTCAAAAAACAATGTGATGATAAAACCAGCAATGATCAAAGTCAAATCAAGGTTCATAACCAAGCATTCTGTCAATCTTCAAGAACCTCCAAAAAGCCATCTTCTCTTTCACTTCTGAGTCCAGCCAAACAACAACATGTCTTATATGTCTCCCCTTTCTTCATCTTTGGTTTCTAACAGAATTATTTCCATCCCATCTTCTATATCTACAGCCCCAGCTATATCCTATTTACCAGTCCTGTTCCCTTTCTGTCCTCACCATTGTTCAAGTTCATTGTCATTATACTCTGTTACGACCCCAAGTGTCTAGGGGAAAAGGGGTGTAAAATTTAGGATAATTCTTTTGGAAGCAGGGGGGTTTTGGTGAGGGACTAGGAAGCGTGATAAGGGTAAGGAACTAGAGTGGTGCCAAAGGAAAGAAAATAACAAACAAAAATGGAGCTGGCTAGGACAGTGAGGGAAAGCTAATCTGACAACAAAAGAAAACCCGAAACACACGGTCTTCGGCGTCTTCAACACCCTAGCTAACCTGCACTGATTACCCAAAACCATACAAGACAAACGGCACTCACCCGTACTAAACTAGTGTACTAATACAAAATCAACTAAGTGTGTAAAGTGTACCCAACAACCTAAACGAACCTTATATACAAAAGGTCACACAAAAACAAGGGAACCAGGAAGACAAATAAGGGAAAACAAGAGTAATAAACAGGAGCAGGGTACAAAAGAACACAAAAGTTGAACATGTAACACTTGGGCAAGGTAATGACAAAACAAGGATGCACAGACAAACAAACGAAAGTACAAAGAAACTAACAAAAAAACAACAAAACAACAAAGCCGAAGCTATACGAAAATAAACACACACAAAGCAAAACAAACCAACAAACGAAGCCGAAGCAATAACGCAAAGCGAAAACCGAACGGGACCGAAGTCAAACAAAAGGCCTCTACTTCCTGAAAACCTCCATGTTATATAGTGAATAAAATGTGTTCTGATTGGCTGAAGGCTGATTGATGATGACATCAGATTGAAACAGTGGTGTGATGGTTGGCCAATGGGGAAGGGAGAACAATCAAGGGTCAGCAGTGTGGAAGATAGAAAAAAACACACACAGAACACACACTGGGACGTAACATACTCATATACAGGTATATGGTATAACGAAATGCTATTTAGCTAGCTCTCAGACGATACGTAGTACAAAAAAAAAACCCAACAACAATACAATTGTATAATAAAAGAAAGACAGAGACAACAGGCAATGTGCAAAACAAAAAAAAGGTAACAGGTAATGTGCAAAAACAACATCAGATGTGCAAAAACATGCATCAACAGAATGAAATAAAAGGATAGAAATTATGGGGAGTGAGCTTTTTGACATGTAAGGTAGAGGTAGATTTCAATGTGTGAGTTTTTGGTAAGAAAGAAGGCACTGTGAGGTTCAGATCATAGGTGAGAGGTGAGGTGAGAGTGAGAGAGGCTGGGAGTTTAATAGATTGATAGTGCGGGTGGTAAAAACTGTCTCTTAGTCTGGTAGTCTGGGCCTGAATGCACCTGTACCATTTTCCAGATGGTAGACGGTCATAGCTGGGATGTGTGGGGTCTTTGATGATGCTTAGAGCTTTCCTCAAACACCGTCTGTCATAAATGTCCTGTATAGATGAGAGGGCAACCCCAGTGATGTACTGGGCAGTTTTCACCACCCGCTGTAGGGCTTTGCGGTCAGCAATACTGCACTTGCCATACCACACTGTGATGCAACCTGTCAGTGTGCATCTGTAAAAGTTAATGAGGATCTGGGGACATATCTTAGCCTTCTTCAACCGTCTTAGGTTGTCCAAAATGCTCAAGCACAGTTTATTCTAGTTCAAATACAGCAAACCCACAGCTACAGTAAAATCTCCAGCACTAGTTTTATCTTTTAGTCAGGACCTTTCTAGTTCTGAAATCGAACTGCAGATGCCCCGTCTTAGCTTTCACATCTTCTGATTGATTTTCATACTGTAGTAACATAGAGACAATTCCTTACCTCCTCTAATTTGTGCCCCTCAAATTCTGTCCCATTATTGGCTCCTGCCCAGGAAGACCTAGGTGACTGCCTAGGGCCCTGAGGCCGCCAGGGGGTCCCTTCACTGTGCAACATTAAAATTTCCCATTGGCCCTTAGCAATCATGGCCTCCTAATTATCCCCATCTATGAATTGGCTTCATTACTGTGCTCTCCTCCCCACGAATAGCTGATGTGTGGTGAGTGTTCTGGTGCACTATGGGTGCTGTCGCATCATCCAGGTGGATGCTGCACATTGGTGGTAGTGGAGGGGAGTCCCCATTACCTGTAAAGCGCTTTGAGTGGAATGTCCAGAAAAGCACTATATAAGTGTAAGCAATTATTATTAATTATTAATTATTAATTATTATGTAACTAACCAAGACAAGACACATTTTCGAGCTATAGACATAGACTACTAGAGGTGTTTTACCAGAAGCTAACCAATTCATGTTTCTCACAGTTGTACACATGCTGTGGTGCTGCCCCAAAAAACAAAAGCATGAAAGCAAAAATACAGTACAAAAGACTGCTAAGTGATTATAATTAAGGTATAATGTATAATATAAAGTCTTTTTTTAAACCAAACTTTTGGGTTGCCTCTCCCAGTGACAGCTGCAGGAGCACAGAGGAGCCTTTCGAAGCTCAAGGTGATTAAAACATATCTGAAGTCGAAGAACGTTTTTTATATAACTGTCCCATCTTCTCAGCTTTACTGATCTCACCTCCATTGTTATTGAGTGCATTTGTTTTTTTCTTCCTTAATTTATTTTTTATTTCTGCAATTCCTTTCTACAAAGGTTTCAGTGCAGTACTATTAGTTATGATTGGCTAAAATTATGAAGTAATAGAGATCCTGTTTAACGTTATTGATTGTTATTAATGCTCCTTTTTATGACTTTCAATGTTAAAATACTTTATCTTTGCAAAATACGTGCCTCATGTTCTTGTTTATACAAGGAAGCTGGTATTACTTGTGTATGTACAAATCATGATCTGGAGGGGCCCCTTTCCAAGGTCTTGCCAAGGGCTCCCACAAAGCTAGGCCAGCCCTGCTTGTCTCAATACAGATGCACAGCTCTCAGGGCACAGAGATGGCAAGTGTTCAAAAAATGACTCGACCAGTGATAGAGTACCCATGTCCTTTTAGCTTAGCATTCCTTCAAACCCTGAGCTCCTACCCTACCACTGTTTCACCCTCTGCTATTGCTTCTGCATTTCCATTCTTTTACTTGATTATTCTCTGTCTAAAGCACCCCCATTCCAGTTTCAACTAATGCTTATTTTTCTCATGCCTCACCCACTGTACTAGGACAAGGTACATTACAAAGTAAATCAGTACTTTGATCTCTTTTCTAAATCATTAAAAAATATTGTAAATTTTGGACAATGGATTATAATTTCTTCTTGTCTTGTCGGTCTTGTGTTTTAAATAACTCTGTATGAATTCTGTCTGGTCTTCAGCATTAGAAAGATATAATGTACTCTGTTTACCCTAACACAAGGAACATATTATAGATGATATGTCTATTATTGGACCTTTCCAAGGTCTTGCCAAGGTTGCCAAGGTTTTCCGCGAACACTATTACGGCGGTTTACATTCAACCTCAAGCCTGTGTGGAAGCAGCACACAGCAAACTCCACAACATTATCAGCAAGCACGAAAACTCCCACCCGGAAGACATCTCAATTGTAGTCAGGTACTTCAACCACTGCAATCTGAAGAAAGTACTGCAAAAATACATTCAGCATGTCACTGTACCAACAAGAGGAGGCAATATTTTGGACCACTGCTACACAACAATAAAACTAGCTTACAAAGCGCTTCCCAAACCAAGTTTTGGCAAGTCGGACCACATCGTTCTCCTGTTGCTTCTAGACTGCAAACAGAAGCTGAAGACCCCCCCCCATTGGGAACAGGTCAGTGTGCTATTGGTCTGAGGAGCCGCAAAGCAGATTATTAGACTGCTTTGATTGTATAGACGCATTCAGAGCTCCCAACACAGATTTAAATGAGAGTTCGGACGTGGTCACCAGCTATATTAAATATCACACTGACATTTGTGTACGAGAAAAGAAAATCAGGACATTTCCCAATCAGAAACCATGGTTCAACAATGACATTCGCAATAAAATAGAAGATAGATCCACTGCATTTAAATCGGGGGAAAAAGAGTTATACAGGGAATCAAGGTATGCATTAGAGAAAGCCATAAAACACATTAAATGGCGCTACAGAGTGCGGCTTGAAACACATTGCGCTGACACTCGAGGGCTGTGGCAGTGATAACAGTCAATCACAGGCTACAAGGGCTGTAGCCAGGAGATTGTCACGAACAATACATCCCTGCCTGATGAGCTGAACCATTTCTATGCCCAGTTTGATGCTCTGAACATGGACACTGCTGAGAAGACCTCAAGTTTACAGGGCATGTTTGTTCTGAAACTCTCAGAGCAGGACGTGCAGAAGACTATGAGTAGGGTGAAAATCGTGGATACCACCCCACGTCCCTAGGACATGTGCAGCCCAGTTGACCACAGTGTTTATGGACATCTTTAACTCCTCCCTGTCACAGTACATTATCTCCACCTGCTTCAAAAAACCACCATTGTTCCACTCCCCAAAAAGGCATAAGTGATGTGACTGAATGATTACCGTCCAGTTGCATTAACATCTGTGGTGATGAAACACCTGGAGAAGCTGGTGTTGTCACACATCAACTCCTCCATCACAGTCCCTGGACCCCTTGCAGAGCCTACCAAAACAACAGATAAATGGACGATAATGTCTCCCTAGCTCTACATACAGCTTTGGAACACCTGGGCACTAAGAACTCATATGTGAGAATGCTGTTTGTGGACTACAGTTCAGCATTCAATTTCATCATACCCAGCCAACTGGTGACAAAGCTTAGGAGACTAGGACTGTGCAACTCTGTCTGCAACTGGCTGCTGGACTTCCTAATCGAGAGACCACAGGTGCTGCGGATAGGTAATAAAACATCAACACCACTCACCCTGAGCACTGGCACCCCACAAGAATGCTGTTTGAGTCCAAGGTTGTACTCCCTGTTCACTCACGACTGCACAGCAGCAACCGCATCATTAAATTTGCGGATGACACTACTATAATAGGGCTGATCAGAGATGATGATGAGTCTACTTACAGGGATGAAGTCATACAGCTGCTGAGGTGGTGTCATAGCAATAACCTGGACTTTAACGTGAATAAAACAAAAGAGCTAATAGTGGACTTTCAGAGACAAAGGCCGCACACTCATAGCCCACTCAGTATTGATGGAACGGAAGTGGAAACAGTCACCAGCTTTAGGTTTTTGGGTATTCACATTTCTAATGATCTAAACTGGACTGTGAACATGGACTCTATCTTGAAGAAGGCTTAGAAGCGCCTCTATTTCCTGAGGTGCCTCAAGCGATGGGGGATGCTAGTTCCTGTGTTGGTGAACTTCTACTGCTGCACCATTGAGGGCGTCCTCACCAACGGGATCACTGTGTGGTATAGCAACATTTCACCTCGAGAGAGAAAGGCACTAGAGAATGGTGAATATGGCCCAGATCATCGGCCGTGGTCTCAGAGATTAAACAGCTCTATGAGGACCGCTGCTGTGGTAGAATTCTGGCCATCACAGAGGACAGTCACCACCCCGGGCATGAGCTCTTCATCCCACTGGCCTCAGGCAAGAGATACAAGAGCATATGGACACTAACCACTAGATTCTTCAATAGCTTCTACCCACAAGCAGTGCAATTGGCAAACACATTTGGCCATGCACCTCAGACAATATCTACACCATCTACCTCATTATAATTTCTTATTTATTGCACATCTGCAGTCATTGTTTACATGTTTGCATTGTTTACATTCAAACTGTTTACTTGTTTACTTATACATTGTCTACTGTTTGCTTGTATATTGTTGTGATGCACTGCCTGCACTTTGTGTTTTTACACTTTTTTTAACAACCGAGAGACTTCCTTTCTTTAAGTACAAATTTCATTATACCAGTACCGGTTACATATGGGAATAAAGCTCAAATTCAAGTTCATTGTGGATTTACTTCTTCAGCTTTGTGACTTTTACCTTTGAGACACATTTTTGCAGCAACAAAAAAAAAGTGTGAATCAATAAAATTAATGGATTAATTGGGTCAGACAAGACTGGAACACAGAATGTTGTCAGATTTGTCTGGATTATGAACTTTTCATAAGCACTTGTGGTATGTGATAGTTTGAATTTTCTGAACAAATTAGAAATTGGTCAGAAAACTAAATATTTTAGGAGTATGTTATGACTGCTAGGAATATATCATTCAGAATAATTGTGATATACTGTATAACACATGAATTCAAAAGATACAATATACAATTTTATTAATGCAATAATAAAATGTGGAAATATATGAATCTATATTTCTTAAATAAGAAAGAAAAGTAAATATTTTATCTTTTAATTGATTCCTTTCAATTAATTTTATGATATTTATGTAATACTAATTTAGAATAATAGTATAATTCTTCAGGGTTATAATGTGAATATTGAATGTACTGTATACTCATCCAAATCAGAAAATTTTGCCAAGCTCTTCTGATGAGATTAGGGAGAGATGCTGTGTCCAGTTCTTCCTCACTGGCTCTGTGTCAAAGGAAATCCTGGTTCTGGGGCAGATGATGTCTGGCTGGCACAATAGAAGAGAGAAAACACCTCTACTTAGCTTCGAGCTGAAGATGGTTTCTCAGATTAAAAGGATTCCATTCTAAACTTCACACTGACATAATTTTAACTGGAATGCACATGAAAACTCCAAACTTGCAAATCTAGCCAAGTGTTGAGAATTAAATCGGGAAAAAAAAACATAAAATACCTGCTTACCCATATGTTGTAGCAGCTATACTGAATATTTCTTCAAAAATGTCTAACTGTATTGTACTGTTGTAGGCAAGCTATAATTGGGAACTCATCACACACAGTACTTGCACTGGAGGTGTCAGGATCCATAATCATAAGATTATGTCCTGGTTTATGCAAATGAACCCAGCCCATACTGATTATCTCCCCAGCATTCCTACAAAAACCAAAAGGCCAGATACAACTCAGGAGGGATCCCATCAATGCTAGATACAGTATTACCTTTATCATGTCCTGAACCTCCTCTTTTAGCACAGACAGGGATATAAGTGTCTCAAATGCACCCACTTCTGAAGAAAGTCAATGAAAAGACAGGAGAAACCTCATGCAGTTTTCACAATTAAATTGAATGTCTGAATTATATAACTAAGATTCAAAGTAGTGAAATGTTGGGTTTATCTACATGCTATCTGACAGTAACACCTCTAGTGTAGATTTGATAGCAGAAATATCTGCAAAACAATCACAGCTCTGGATTCTCAAAGCTAATGCCTAGCTAATAGAGTCTCTTGCAATTAAAGTAATAATCTACCTAGGACAGAATGATCAGAAAAAGTGAGATGTTGCCTTTAACTACTCAATGCAGGTTGGTCAAAAAAACTCAGCTAAAATAAAAAATACCAATTTGACTTGAAAATGTATCTGAAATGTATCCTTTTGTATCAGTGTATTAGAACACAAGTAGAAATCATGTGGGAATTTACCAGTAAGTATAAATCTGTACTGGAAATTCATTCAGTACAAATCCTTACCACACCCAGATCAGATATATTATATAATTATTCAGTGCTGTCCATGACAAAATGTCTGTGCCATATCCTGTGATTTCAATCTGCCAAATAGAATATAATCTATATGACCGCATTGAAATCTGTACCCAGAATCACATTAAACAGTAAGATCCAGCATGGATATGGCCAGGAAATGTGAAAATCTGTTTTGAACTTTGTAGGAGCAGAAACAAATAAATGATTTTGTTTACCTTCAATATCAATTTCAGATACACCAGTATATGCAGTTCATTACCAATTTATCCTACTTCAGATATTCAAAAAAGTCTGTAATATAATTAAAACACCCTTTGTTTTTCTCACTGGAGAACAGGTTACAGTATAGTAATATTTATTATTAAGTATAGAATTGTCTTGCTTCAAAAGATCCTCCCGTGTCTTACAATCTAATTAACTAGCATGTTTGGTTAGCTAATACTATCCTATTTGGTAGCAAAATACATATGGGAGAATTTAACACATACGTATTTAAAGGCAAAATGGAATCAGTAGTCATGAATATCAGAGTACAAACACTACATTGTCAAAGAGGAATATATAGTGCTGTGAATCAAGTAAGTAAACACAGAAGCATCTAAGTGAGAGAAATCTGACATGATGTGGCCCTTCTTGCTTGCTAGTCACCGTAATGATGAATGTAATACAATGTACAAGCAAATAAGCACAGGTTGCGCAGCAGACATTTCACTGCAGGAATGTTCCAATGTAATCTGTATGCACAGTTAACAAGTACGCAGTGTTTGTCAGCAATATAATCTTGAAATCGAGAGAAATATTTCTATTGGATTAAAAGAGACATATTTATAAGCCTGTTTGTTTACAATGTACAGTAATAGGGCCACATCACCTCACCATAAGTATTGTTGCCCCGTTTTGAATCACAGAATATGGCATTGTGCCTACCTGGAAATTTAGTCTATTTTGTCATGGAAATCGAAGTTTTTCAAAGTAACTGTACACATTTTACTTTTATTGTGGTTTGAAATGCACTCATTAATGCTGAATCTTTCTAACCCTGACTTATAAAAATCTTACAATAGTCAGAGCAAACAGCTGGGCAAAAATGGCACCTATTAAAATTAATAAAATAATAAATGTGATATTTTGCTTTCAAAATCCTAGAAAAGAATGCACAAAATATTATAAGAATAAGCCGTGTATATATTTAAACAGGATCAGAATAATAAAAGAGGGTAGAATGAAATAATCAACATAGAAAAAGAGTAAATAACTGAGGTCACATAAGGTTCAGATAAAAATGTCTTCCTGTGCAATGATAAGTCTTAAGAAAGGAAAGTAAGAACACAGCAAAGAATATCCCAATCCTTGGAGAAAATAAGAATATTCATACAAATGGGGAGGTTATGAAAATGGTGAATTTCCTTAATTGACCAAGTGGTTTAGTCAATATGTAAAATAATTATTCATAGCCACCAACTTGTAAGTGGTTTCTCCAGAATATACCCAAATGGCTAGTATAATTAGAGGCACGTGAATTCTTTGTTCTCTGGCACAGCTTTGGTGAACAGAGAGTAAAAATCTGGGCACACGAGGTTAAGCAAATATTTATTATCAATGACAATAAAATAATACGCTACACACAACAAAACATACAAGTTACTGTATTTACAGTATGTACAGAGAAGGAATTTCAAGGCCTAACATCCTAAACTCCCAGAAAACACCAGACTGCTTTAAAGTATTGAACTCTTAAAAAACATCTACAGATGCCAAAATAAGATATAGGATGCCTTCTAAATAAATGCAAAACAACCTGTAGCTAAATCTCTCTCTCTGAAAACCTGGATGCTCTCCTGTTACTCGGTCTCTAACCAAGGTATCTTTTATTAAGGAAACCCAGATTCCCTAAAAACTCAGAATAGCAAACTCTCTCTAGCAAAGTTCAGATATTTAGCTCCAATCAGGGGCTCTTGTGTGGTACAAGCTTCAAGTTCCAACTCCTCTGACTCCTCTCTTGTGGTCTGACCTTCTTTCTCCTCTTTTCCTCTCTTCTTCTCCTTCTGCTGCTCTCTCTCATTCCCTCTTCCTCTCTGCCTTTCCTCTTTGTGGTCTTAATGTGATCTTGTATGGTGTGTTTCTGGACTTCTCCTTCACAATAATTTGCCCACAACTTAATTAACTAGGCAAACCAAGGTAAACTATGTAATTGTTTTTGATCAGTAGAGACCCTACACCTCAGCAAGCAACTGCTCTGCTTTGAAGCTGGTAATGTTTACACTGCTAGGTGTTATACACTTTATCTAAAACATGGATGGATGGAACTCACTCATTCTCCCAAGTGGTGCATATGTTACGGCTAGGGTCTATGTTTATTTGTTTTACTTTTTCAGGTAGGCTTTACACATTTCAATCTGTTTATAATAATTTAATATAACTTTTTTATATAAAGTGAGAATTTGATCCATACATTTTAAACAATTTTGACATTCAACAGACTTTGTGCTCTTATGTAAGCCTTGAAAGACAAACTATGTGCTGTGCATTTCAAACTTCACATCTTCTTTTTTCAACAATTTGTATATGGTTTGTTGCTGTTAATTTCTCGTTACTTGTGATGAATCTGTAAATAATAATCTCTTTTATTCTTCTCTAGTCATCAAATGTTTATACCAAGGATACAAGTTTGGTTTTAATCTAGGCAAACCATATGCAAACTCGATAAAACAGAACAGCTGTGTAGGGAAAAAAATACCCACCCATTTTAGTTTGACAATTTCACAGTTCACTTTATTATTGAAACAGCCAACATTGCCTTTTTTAATGCTAACATGAAGTTTGGTATTTGCATTTGAGAAGTGCAGAATTGTCTTATTTTTTACATAAATGTTAATTAATTCACTTTTAATAGAGAGGATTACCTGAATCAAATAGTTGAGCATATGGTTGTTAACAGGATGTAAAGTTTGTATTGGAATGTTGAGGTCATAATATATAACTCGAAGCAATATTCTCAGTTGCAGGGAAACATGTATATAAGTGCTTTGTTAAGGAACTTCCAGACCACGCGAAGTATAACACAAACTTACCAAGTTTTAAACGTATCTGTTATTTACAATGTACAGTAGTACAATTCAAGCAATTAGGTACTGTATATATATATATTCCACCCATGTAATTAATAAAAATATATACATCATTTGAACAAGCAAAGCTTTGTTGTATCCAAAAAAGAGTGCTTTAACATTTATGATAATTTCCAAACACTATACATATTTTATTGTATGATCATGGCTCATTTAGCAGTTTACCACTGAGCGCATATGTAACAATAGTAAAGCAACATATAGCCACAAAGATGTGAAAGAAAGCTATTGCCCTTGGCATTATTAATGGGAAAATATTCTTTACATTCAGGGCTTGTTATGAGGTTGAAAGTTATGACCCTATTTGTCTCTGAAATTAGACTGTTTTATGTAGGCTTTTTGTTAAAGACAATTAAGGGACTGTGTATGGGACTTTCATTACAATTCTTACCTCATTACAAAGAGTCTAATGATTGTTTGTCAGTAACACACTGAAGTAAAGGTGGATAATATTTTTAAATCTGCCAATTAAAATCACTGCAAATCTGAATATTTTATCAAACCTACCTATAGAGAAGTTACAATGATCTTTTTAAACAGTTTCCAGGGACATGTCATTTCTCATTTCAGATTCTGTGGGTAATTTTAATAATGTCTACTATCTTTTTGTATGTAACATAACTCATTTTGCAGAACATAGACTTTTTTGCTCCTAATAAAATCCACCTATCTTTCATTCTCTCAATATAATTTTGTTATAAATCATATTCAGTGAGATATTTCTGAATATTTAGCCCAAGGAGAAGTAATTTAAATAATACCTCTTAGCAAGCTGTTTCCGAATAAAAATTATGTTGAAGGCAATATTTCATCTTATGTGTTGCGGTGAAATATTTCCGTCCTAAATAACAAAACCATATTAATTTAAACATCCAACCTTAGAGCACAAGTGTAATTATTATAGTCTAGCAAAAGACATATCAATGAGTTACATGTTTCCTCATTTTAAGGGTATATTTAAGGGAAAAGTATGACAAATTAAATACATTTCTTTTTTTTAATTCAACATTAGCTTATTGTAATTGGATTACTGATACCAAAACACGATGTCAGACATCATCATCATAATCTGAAATGAAAAGAAAACCATAGCAGTACAAACAAAACACTGAAAAATAGTTATTTTATCTGCTGAATCAATTTAACTGAATCAAAATAGACATCAAAACTGTCTGCATTGTTTACGTGTATGTGGATAGTCAAAATGAGACACCGAACGTTTATATTCAGTACTTGTAATAAAATAACAATTAAAAATGATAAAATAAAGTTGGTTTCCCTTATATAGATTTCAAGTATTGGAAAGTCTCACATCAGGAAGCTTCAATTAAAGCAGTCCTTTGAACTAATCACAATGGTGTGACTGTATTAGTCACATGGGAGAATATATCGCAGACACCAAAAAAAGTTTAATTACTACTCGTAAAAAGAGTCAAACTGCTATTCAGTGAAAGCCCCTTAAATTTAAACATTTAAAAATTTAAAAGACAATTAACAAAAATATATTCAAAACATGGGGAGATGACATGAGGAGCTACTCAAGAAAATACTTTGTTAGAAATGTTTTGGCTTTTTGAATTCAGTTGGCAATGTGGTAGAAACCAAATCAAATAATACAAGCTCCACAAACAAGATTCTTGCACTCCCAATGGAGTTGCTGCTTTTTTCTTTAGGACATATATCCTTTTGCCATTCTTTTCTGTAATGCCTTTCTGGCTCTCATTAGCATGCTGATTACCATTAACAGAGCTATAATGCAGCAATTTGCTTCGTGTAGTTTGAGCAGTAGTGCTCATCTGAAGGTAGCCAGGGGACAAAATTAACAACATAAATCTACTGCAGGGACTGGATCCTATCCAGATTTTCAAGAGGCTGGCTGTATGTCTGCCTGTCTGGCATGATGACATCATTGTTATAGCTTCTTACTGATGGCTTAATAATTCTGCCTGAAAGATTTTCTTTTTCACATCGACTTCAAATAGTAACTTTCAAATCATCATCGAGTACTGAAGAAGTGGCCGCACATCATCTGTCTTTTATGTATGGGTGCAGGATATGTTCAGACTTTTAAATAACAACTTCATTACATAGCAGAAAAAAATAATATTAATATTACAACATCTTAATCCCAATAAACAGATTTTTATTGGTTTTGAAATGTTGTCCCTTTCATTTGCCACATAATCATGTGGAAAGCAAATGGGAGTATGACGTTACCTCTTAATCTAGTTTTAGAACATAAATATTCTGTATACATATGTGAAAACAGTCTAGAAAAAGTTATTTGTAACCTGTAGTATTATTTTAAAAGCTCAAGTTTATTGTCATTATACTCATACACAGGTATATGGTATAACAAAATGCTATTTAGCTAGCTCTCAGATGATAAGTAGTGCAATTAACAATGCAATAATGCAAGAAAACAAGACATCAGGCAATGTGCAGAACAACAACAGATAATGTGCAAAACAACAACAGGTAACAGGTTATGTTAGGGATAGGGTTATAAATTGGGTATATTAACTTAATTGTATATATTATTCTTTAAGTTTATACTTGCAGAAAGTATATAACTACATTAAGTTAAATTCTTTCCAGAATTGTTGGAATGCAATTGAAAGACTTGGACCCACCTACAGGTAGCAGAGGTGAAAGACTAATTAGGCGCTCATGCTTATTTAATTTAGACTTTCTTTGTTCAAATGCAAAATAAGATTTCAGCACACACACCAATATGCCCCACATGGGGAAGCTGTCATTTCTGATGTCACTTTGGTTTGGGTTAACATTGGACCTGGGATTGAAAGGTCATCACTTTGATCATGTTTACCCCTAACCCCTCTGAATATCTGTGCAGAATCTTTTACAGGAGAATAAGTATTTCTATCTTTTTGTGTAATGAACTTCTTAAGTGATCTTTATACTGTACCATCACTTCCAGAAAGCCTTTAGTCTGTGCAATTAAAAGTATAAATCAATGCATTTTTTGCTAATAATAATAATAATAATAATAATAATAATAATAATAATAATAATAATAATAATAATAATTTGTGGCTGTCATTTCTTTCAATTTTAAACCAGCAACATTTAAAATGAACTTTTTTTGAAGTATGTTATGTCAGAAAATGTATTAAACAGAAACAAATGAATTTTGTTTCACATAGTTCACAGATTTTTTTAAAACTCTATATAAACATTTATGTACTTCTTTTTGTATTTTAATTGTAAAGCACTGTTGTAAAATTACATAAGTTTCAATTTTGCTAGGAAGAAAAAACTCAGAACGCTTAAAGTTAGAAATGTAGTAAAAATTTGTCCTGCTAGTTTTATCAGTAACTTAAACTGAGTGTTAAATACATTATGCTGACATGAGCCTTCATGCAAGAAAATTATTTAACATAACCTCTCAAGATATTCAATGGTTTTGAACAACCTCAATAATCCAATAAATTAAACAGTGTGTACATCCACAAATCACAATTATTCTCTAGCATTTGATCAAATCAGCCATAGTGGATTATCATTTAAATGCCATAGATAGTACCAAGATAACCTTGTAAGGTCATATAATTGACATTTAACAACAGAAAGATTTCAGTCAAAAAGCTACCCACACATTACAGAACCTACTGTATATTTATTCATTGCCATTGTTTTGTGTATATGTGTTCTCTGATAGTTATATTTCAATTCCATTGTCTCACTGTTTTTTTAAATGATACAGATTAATAGAAAGCCCTATATAAAGTCTGTTAGACTGCTATTTAAAGCTTATTAGCAGGTTGTGTACAGTCCACATAAACTACATTGTTTATGCCCTAATATGACCACACAATAATGACAAATTATCAATATAAGCCTCAGATGTGACCCTCTATTGGAGGAGCTGTACTTTAATGAAGATAAAAACTAGGTGAGAGCTGCTAATATTGTGCTTTGATAAACGCAGTTTGTAGAAAAGCCCTGGGCTCAATCCCGAGAGGGCCCATAAAGCTGCATAATTCCATTTAAAATATTGGGCAATCCGCTAAATTAGTCTTGGAGCATCCTAACCATCCAATTACATGGCTCCAACACAGAAAGAAGTAATGACATTTTTCAAACCCTGGAAACCATTAGTTCTTAACAAACTTATGACAAACATTGAAATTAGCTTTCTATTTCTAGACTTGGAGTGGCTTGGAGTGATCTAGTTTGTAATAGTAAGCAGGTAATAAATGAAATATATTCTTTTTGTAGAATTCTTCATAAATCTTATTTTTAGAATACAATACATAAAATGCATACATAAAATGATACGATACGATAAACCCCAGATAATATTTAGATTTGGTCTTTACATATGGTTACAAATGATTTCGTTTGGTTTACAAACTAAATATTCACTTTTAAAATGACTTTTAAAGGGGTGCTGAAGAGAACACGGGCATAGTTCAACAACAATATACATTACACAATGGTGAACAGCTTCAAAAAGGTCATTGGTGTGTTTCATTTTACAAATGGTAATATCCAAAGGACATTTGAGTTTTTTCTAGCACAAACCATCATGTTCTGTGCTGATATGGTTAGTTATTTGGCATTAAATCACAATACATATTGGGAAACATGCAATACTGGAAAGGTATTGTGGAATAATTGAGAGATATTATCTTAGGCGGCTTCATGTTCAAAACACTCGAATGTCTATGCAAATATCTGCATTACTTAATTTGCACCTATTATGTTTGTGTCACAAATAAGGTTAGAGCATATTTAAGTGACTAAATCTTAAATATACCAGATTTTGTGCAGTCAAATCTGCTTCCAATGCAATGTTTTTCTGTTCTCCTCCAAATCTCCTGCATTTAACACAAACTTAATTGAACCAATACTAGTTATTATTGTTTCTATAAAGGAATATTTCACAACATTGACAAACAATTTGTATACATTTGTGTATTGTATATTTCTAAGATAGAATAGCTTACACAAAGAGAGTACAAAAGACTGCCTGGACAGTTTTATCTTCCAGGCATGAAGAAGAGAGGTTTTTGTAAGGAAAATTTGTCTCTGTTAAAGGGTTACAAGCACCATTATTAAAGTCATTTATCATGGTTTGAATATTTCTGCCTGATTCCCCATTAAATTTGCCCCTTTTCTAATTACACAACTTTGTCATGAAAAGAGGGGCTGACTTGATTCTTTTCACTAGCAAACTTTAAATTTACAATACTAGCAGATTTCTTTGGGCTAGAGTGCAAATAGATTATAAAATGTTTTTCAGTTATGTTTTATTCAAATGCTTTTCACAGGATTTTGGTCTCTTGTTGTATAGCAATTGATAGCACATATAGGGGGTTAATTTATTTTAAAAACACACAAACGTTTGGAGGTATTTTTAATGTATAGAGTATATTTGTGTACAAAAAGATAACGTTTGGTGATACTGATAATGTCAGGAAATTGTTGAGCTATCTCCTGCATTATAGAACTTCTTAAGTCAATGCCCTCACTTATCCTTCAAACCCATGGAGCTGAAAATGTAAGACAGTCATATAATGCTTTCTCCATTAGAGTGAAAACCTCATTTTCTGAATGGTAAGTTTCAATGTTAAATTTTGATATGACATATTGGCTATTAGCAGCTTTGCAATTTGTTTGAATATGTAAATACTTAATTTATAGTAATTTTCATTGTATGGGGAAAAATATGAAAAATAATATATCTTTATCACATCCGAAAATAAAAAAAATAAATATAAAACCTAGGATGTAGAATTCCAGAATAGATCATTCTGACTGTTATTTCTCCCAAACAATACAATATCCACCTCTGAATTCCAAAAGCGACATCTAAATTTAATTGAAAGCTGAGTATTTGATGGTTTTGTTATAGGATGCACATAAAACCACTCTATCTTGTCCATCTATTGAAATTACAGGAAGTATCTTTCATTATGAGGTGAATTTTAACACCTTATTACCACTGCTTCTTAATTTGTGTGCAGTGACACTTGTACAAGCCTCATGGGACAGCAAGTAGCAGAACAGTCATCTTCTCTCTTGTGTGAAATGTTTTGTGAGCCTTTGTAATTAGCCACTTAACAAGTTGGGGAAAATGGAACCTTTCTTGTAAACCATTTGTAAGAAACTGAATGGTCACATAATAGCTTTTATAAGTAGTAAATTGAAGAGAACCATGCCTCAAAGCCCATATCTATTTTTTTTTCAAATTAGTCAGCCTATTCGCTGCAAATTAAATTTATTAATTGTTCAGATTGAATAAAACTACATATGGATTTTGTCTTAGTGTAACAGGCACATTTATAATTTTGTAGACACCTTCATTTTTTATACCACAATCCTCTTCCTACCCATCTCCTATCAATTCCCCATTTATGACTTATTTTATAACAAAATAAATGCTCATAAACAAAGTTTTAATGCAAAGAAACTTGCATTATTGAAATTATCAATCAAACATTCATTAAAAACAATCAGAGATGAAAGTATGACAGAGTAAATCCTAAAAAAAAACATAAGACTAACCCCCAAACCTACTCCATTTACCAACTTCCAGCCAAAGGAATTGTTACAGACTCATAATTAATTCACCAACAATGTCAAGCCATACCTTCACACACACACCCTCCCTAGATCTATACCTAACTTGTTTAAGAACAACATTTTATATTTCCTTCTAAAAATGTTTCTCTAAATATAAAAAGACAGATTAATAGACAGATAGATGGACAGAAAGATACTCATATTGCGCCTTAACTATTAGATAGATAGATAATACTTTATTAATCCCATAGGGAAATATTATGTCATTATTTTAAAGTGCATACAATACTGTACCGTATATAGCAAATATAAATGTCAGTATAGTTTACTATGTGTATAGTATATTGACCATTGCATAATAGTAGAAAGTATCACTTATTTTTCAATAATATACACATTTAATGCATATTACAACTCTTACAAAGCATACTAATCACTTCTATACACCATCTGCATGTTATGGATGGGGCTAATATGTTTTTCCAATTTAGGAAAGATTCTTTCCCTGTGTTACTGCCTGTACATAATATTCCATTAGATCTCATTCATTTTTACACTAAAAATACTAAATGTGGAAAATGAGGACAGGAAGAACCTCAGTTATTTTGCCCTGTGGTGCTGAAATAAGTGTAAGACTAACTACTGTCTGTGCTACCACTGACTAATTAAAAAAATAGTTTCTTAAAGGTAATAACTGTACCTTTTTAATAGATATTTTAGATTATGTTTCCTGGTTTATAACTGCTTTTAAATGAGTGTTTTAATTGTTTAGATTTAATTCAATATAATTGCAGTGCCTTTTGCTTTTAATGTAAAGTACTGGTCATAATGACTGAATATATTGCATCTACTTACTGTAGCTTAAGGCTAAATTAAATAAACAGTTCAGCCCTCCCACAATTTGCAAACAACACCTCTAGCTTTTTGTTTGCCATTTGCTTGTTCTAATAGAATTTGCCAGTGGTCAGCTTTTTAAAATCTTAATAGAGCTTTAGGCCTCACTCAGAAAAGGTCTAAAAATTAGAAGTTAAAATAAAGCAAAAAGAGGCATTGATGTTGAACAGTATGTTAAAAAATTCTATTTCCATTTTATTTAAACTAACACTCCTAGGACGCAAGCTGTTGGACTAAAGGATGCCTATTCAAATTAAAATATTCAGCAAAATAAAAAAAATATCAGTTGATTTAACAGTATATTAAATTCATTAATATGTTACAAAACATTGAAGAATATACATTTATTAAAAAAATAACAATAAAAATTAAATAACCATATGATAGCAATTTAAAAAAGGTGAAAACAAAAACTATATCACACCACTGGGAAAAACATTTATTTAGTTCATTCAGCAGAAAGAAATTGTATAAAATGGTATAACCATATATAGAGAAGGTAATCATATGTTAAATACATGTATTCACAGCTGTGGTTCATGTATTTCCAAATAAATTAAAATGTCTTAAAAATTTCCTGAATTTACATTTTCTCCCTTCATTTCTGTAAAGAATAGGACTTGAAGGTTATTTACAAGTGCTTTCCATTTTTTTCAGCTACTCTGAAATCAATTTATTAAACACAGACAATTACTGTATTTCAAAGCTTTCAGTGCACAAACTGATGCATGAGGAAATTAGTAAGAATTGTATGATGCTTATTAAATTATAAAATATCCCATATTGCACATCAAAATAATACATAACATCTGAACAACATTCTTGTTTTTTAACTTTGTTTAACCAATGGGGCTGTTGAGAAGTTCACCATGAGTTGGAATTATTATCTTAGGGAAAATAGGAATTTCTTGTTTTCTCAAGTTTCAAGTGTCAGCAAAAAGGGTAATTTATTCTGTCTAAATACAGTTTCAATGAATAACAGTTTAAAGGTTAAAGTATTAAAATATCAGTCTTATAAATGCCATTTTAGATATACTATCTACTATAAACCACAAAACCCAATCTGAACAAACTTCTTTTATATTCTTTAACTATTCCAAAGTTTGGCTGCCTGTACCAATGAAATGAAAAAAATCTTTGAAATTAAGGCTTAGTGTAACCTAAATGTACAATATATGAAATAAGGTAACAGATGCACTTGCTTAAATACTATAAGTCAGATGTGAGACCGGCATAAGTAAAGACTGAAACCTTTCATGTTGAGAATGCCACCTTACACAGAAAGTTAATGGAAAATAATGACTTATAGCAGAATGTGGTATTTCAACATAACATAGTGGCAAGTTTGCATCTGGGAGGGTACAAACATTTGTAGGTATAAGAATAGAGTCAGAACCAAACCATAAAAAGAATGTCTTAAGATTGAAAAGCTGTCGTGTTTGATGGCTTTTATTGATCATCATTAAAGCTTGAAATCAAAGAGATCGATTGGAAACATGCATGCTGCTTCCATTGGCAATATTTAGATCTTCTTTTGATGTCCTTGCTCTGTTTAGCATTTTAAAAACTTGCTCTTGCTTGTCCCATTAGATGAATGCTACAGAGGCCACTACAGATAAATGCATGGAAGGTGTGAAAGCTCAAAATACAAGATTCAAGACCATGAAAATATTTGTAAAACTTTTTATGTAAAATTTACATTTTTTAGGAGGAATGAAAAGCTATAAGTTATGTGTAAGAAGAACAAATCAAAAGCAACTACTCTGCTAACATTAAAGAGAAACATCAGTAATATTTGTAAAGAGTATATCCTCCAGGGATGGGATCTATGGCTGTATATTAATTTAAACATAAACATTTTCCCATTGCTGTTTATTTTTTTCCACAACAGATTACGCCAAGTGACATGGTTTACTTTCAGTATATCACACATTTTGTCACATTTTTAACCAGTATATGGAATTCTAAAAACTCATGTTAATAGCAATTTAAACTGCTATAGTGTAATGTGCAATTATAGTGAAATGTGTAATTACAATGCATTTGTTTTCACTAAAAAGCATAAATACTGAATCTTGGCTGTAACACCTTTATACCATTTGTTATTTTAAATTATGCTTCTTATGGAAGATGTTTGAGAAAAAAACAATAACAATAAAATCAAAGCCCTTTAAACCCTGTTAAAATAATTTCAGTGACACCAGTTTTATATTTTCTACCTTTAAAGTAATAACCTAATAGCATCCACAGTAATTATATCATACACAAATAATAAATATAATAAAATAAATATTTAGTTAGCTCAGTTTCAGTTTAGGTTATTTTGGCAATTTTTATATTTTGGTTATTTAATTTGGGTATTATCATTGTAACTCTTGCTTTACCAGTTTTGCTGTCATTATTACATGCAGTGCATCTTTTCTCCAACAGAGGCCTCTGCATGTACTGCTTATTCCTGTGAAAAACAAGAAATCTGAGTGAATTCTGTCATCACATGTCCACTGTTAGCATGGACCAAAGACAGAATTGTGTGTGTGTCTGTAGTGTGTAAAGTACAAAATGAAATACAGTGGGTATATTCATTTTTTTTTCTGGCTATTGCGCAAGTAGTTTTAATAGTTGATACAATGTTGTATGTTTAATCCAGTGACATATTTTTTTTGCCAAAGTACTCATGAAAACGTTTGTGATCATTATAAAGGATTAATTTTAAAATGTAACTGATGATTTACTGTATATAAAAATGCCTTAGCTACAACCCATTGAAATGAAAATAAATTTAATTTGCAAATATTTTCCATCTTTACACTGCAGCAGGAGAGCTTAATTTTTAAAGGAACACAAAAATAAATATTAATAGCATGTAAACAATACTTACTTACACAAGACATCAATTTATTTCTTAACTCAATTACTTATAATATTTGGAATATTCATAGCATATTTCTGTTACATTATGTGCTATTCAATTAACAAATGGAATGGCAATAGGACTTGTGAAAGCTATCATTAAAGATATGGAAATATGGAAAGGCATTGCTTTCTATTTTATTTCAAAGAAAAAGTTTTGAACCTTTTTAGTACTGTATTTGTTCTTTCTATAAGGTTTTTCAGATCTGAGTGAACACAATATTCTAGAGACGATCCTTTCTGAGTTACAATACTTGCAGTATATTTATATTACTTCCCAGCTGCAAGGAACCCAAATGGGCCTTTATAGCATCTTATTTAACAAGCATAATAAATGAATATTTAAACTAGTTGCAAATATATTAGGTGGAAACAAATAGTTTTCATTGTAGCCTGTGACCATGGGTTAATGAACAAGTGGGAGCAATTGTGTTGAAACAAGGCTCCCTGATGCTGTGCATGCAGGTGCTGTTAAGGTCCAATTGCGCACCACTGGATAATTATCAAATACCTTTCTGCTCTTCAGTTTGCTAACAAAAGACCGCCTGCAATTTCCCTAAACCTATAAACCATCACCTGAGATCTGCCATGGCAATTAAATGACAAACATCTCATCTGTGAGATTTCAGAGTCACGAAAGTAACAAGATAATATTGAAGAAGCCTGATGGATCCTTGGAATACTAATCGTGACATCTGTACTATGAAACATATGAAATAAAAGAATATCTAGAAACACAAACAATTAATTGTGCCTACTGTAACCTAATATAATGCTAACTGTGCTATTTGGACAAAAAAAATACTGTATATACAGCTGAACATGTGAGAATAGCCAAAATAGTCTAATTACTTAGTTTTATAGGAAAAAATACAAAAATAGCTTATTATGAATTTAGTATATTATAAATAAAATTCAAACCTACCCATAATTATATGGACTCTGATGACTATCTTCAGAACAATTGTTTCTTTGCTTTACACATTTCCATGTGTTAAAGGCTGATTTAATTTTCAATTTAACAACAAATGTATTTCTTCTACAAATGAAGTCTATTTGCTCTTAATGAAATGTACTTTCTTTTTTTTCACTGCTGTATTTTTTTAATTTTTTGACAACTTTAGCAGCCATGTACAAAAATATTGTCATTAATAATATGTCCATGTGTCTGTGTGTCTCTCAACTCTTAATGTTTTTAGCACTGAAAGAAACATATCCCTCTATTTAAGTGTGTATGTTTTAGAAAAATAAATGTGTTTTGCACATTAATTAAATGCTTTGGACATAATTTTGATTAATTGATCATTCGTGACTTACTGTGATATACTCAAGAATTACTTTGACATTTGCATAAACACTAAATCACTTACTCCATTAGTGAGAGATTTGATTAGGCACAGGTGATGAGGTGGTTTTAAAACACAGAAAGACCACTTTATCAAGAGAATAACGGTTTCACAACACATCAGGTGGACTCATTAGGAATAGAGCCAGTTTCTGTTTAGTGGTGAATCAAGGGTTTGTGTAGACCACCCTGATGAATATCAGTGAATGTGGTGTAGATGTGCAGAATGATATTGTAATTATTGTGCACAACAGACTAATTTATGGACAGGTCCAATTGTAATGGCCTGGGCAGGAGTGCCTAGTCACTATAGAACTCCACTTATGGTGATTGATGGCAACCTGACACAGCACTACATTGATCAAGTCCTGAGGCCTCACTTGCTGCCCCTCTGGCAGGCTCCAGTAGGATGACACATGTCCTTATGCAGCTTGTTTAACGAAGCCTTTTTTACGAGATGAGAATGTGGTAGTTAACAGGTACCCATCTCACCAGACTTGAGTTGCAATGAACATTTGTGGAATAAGTGGAAACAATACGTGGCATGTAGAGCTCAGAGAACACTAAACACGCTTGTCAAGGCTCTGTGAGAGGAATGGGACAGAATCCCACAAGACATCATCTGCAGACTAGGATATCTGTCACAGATGCTCAGCTTGTTTTTCTTCAACCAATGGCCACATACAACATCTGTGACTTTCAGGAGTTAAAGGAGACTCCTGTTGCTCCAAAGGAAACTCCTGTTATTCCACCCTATTGATGACAATATTAACCAGTGTAATCAATACACCTACTGTATGTGCCAACATCATCAAAATGTGAGTTCCTGTGTTACAAAAAGATTTGGTAATTTTCCTGATTACTTTGTGAATCTATTGCATTGTTATGAATTATGAGTAAAATATTTTTGATGCCACGTTAAGTGTTTAGTGTAATATCATCGTCACCATTATTATTATTATTGCCATACTTCGTAGCTGTGATTTTCAGTGTGGACAGTAGGTGGCAGGACCCTTACAATGATTGATATTTGTCATGTTCCACATTCATTTCTATTTAATGAACTGAAAGGTCATTGGATTACACTAATTTTTAATATATATTTTAAGAAATGTGTTGTAAACATCTAACTTTGTCTACAATAATAAAGCTAATGCAATTACATATCAATAATTGATTCTTTAATTTAATTTTGAAGTAGAGTTTCAAACTTTGTTATCGCCTCTTGGTATTGGCAGGAGACATATTGTTCTTAAGTTCACTGATAATTGTGATAATTGTGTTTTATAGATACTCATGTTTAGCATGCTTTAATACTAATTCCATTCATTTGTGTATCTCATATTTATTCATATTTATATAGCACAAAGGATCCCAATATGGAGGCTTGATACATAAGAGGGTACACTTAATTCATCACAGTACCCAAATGGAGAACAGACATCAACCAAAGGATGGCATCTCCTATATCACCATGTAACCAGTCACTATACTGTGGAATTGGTTTGGAAATTCTTGTCCTGTTTAAATACTATGATTTGAAGAAGCAGCCTAGTTTTCCTTAAACATCTCCCATGTCACTTCTGACCAGGCTCAGCTTTGTTTAAAGGTTGTAATACAATGGCTTTACAAAAGTGGGTTCTAGAACAAACCAGTAGAATGTCTTGAAAAAATGACTAAGCGTTTTGAATCTGTGATGTAAGTTTGCACAGATTTGATGGACATTTGATTCACTATTGCAAATTCAATACAATAAAAAATATTTTTTGAAACTGTGCAATGCAAAAGAGTGTTGTTCAACTGTAAATCAAGTAAATTATAATTAAACTAGTTCAATTCTGATGTTGTAATAGCAAGAGATTATGAAAATGACATTAAAGCAGATTGCTATGTCTATTAGATTACCTTTGTTGCATTAATCAAATATACAAAAAATACCAGCAATACCTGGATAACACAGTCTGATGACAGATGAGAGTATGTCTCTAGACTCATTGAAATATTTTTGTAGTGGGTCAAATGTCAGCATTGATGTTCTTGATTTGGTAATAATTGTTTTTTTTGCCATCTGTACAGATGAACAATGAACAGTTAAACAAAGGTACACGAAATTAAGAGCCAGGTACTGTAGACAAACAGCGCTGTAATTTAATATCTAATTGTTAGGATTGTTAATTGCAAAATGGATGAGATGGTATTTTCTAGGAAACAGTCTTAAAGAACAACTTTTTTTCCCATAAAAGGACATACAAGAAAGAAGGAATTATAAATAGGGAACTTCTGGCTGCTGTTTCAATTCCGTAGGCGAACAAACAATTATCTTCATTATACCAATATGAATTAGTCTTGCAGGAGAAAGGTGAAAGAAAATGCTGTCAAAATTTAAAAACCAAAAGTATTAATGTGTCAGAAAAAAAAGGTGGCTATAGATTAATTAATTGCCATTTACTGTATCTGGAGCATCCATCCATGTATTTTCAGTAGCTGCTTTATCCCTAGGTCATAGTAAACTGCAGTCTAACCTGGCAAGTGCAGTGCACATTTCGCACTGGATGTAGTCCCACCAGATGTGAGGGCAAACCTGAAACATTTTAGCACTAATTAAAATATTAATTACTTACACTTATATAGCATTTTTCTGGAGACTCCTCTCAAAGCGCTTTACAGGTAATGGGGACTCCTGTCTACCACCACCAATGTGCAGCCTGGATCCTGAGTTTTGTTTTAAAAAAACAATATTAAAAAATAAATAACTCTCTCCTTAACCTGACCACAATTTACATAAAATATTCCTTAAATAACCATTTCATTTTCTAACAGGGAGCATATTTTCTAGATTTAAATATTCTAGCCATACATTTTCTAATCACTACTGTACAGTATATTCAATATAGTGATAGGGAAGTTAGAGCCTGTACTGGTAAGCATGATGTACCCTGAACTGGACACCAATCCATTGCAGGGCACTCACAAAGACACGCACACCCTCACACCAGGGCCAGTTTTCCGCGAAGCCAATTAACCTACCAGTCTCTGGACTGTGGATGGAAAATAACCTTGCAAAATAGCCATGGGGAGAACATTCCATGCAGACAACACCCCAAGTGTGGAATGAAACCCACAGCTCCAGTGCTGTAGAGCAGCAATGCGAACCACTGCACCACTGTGTCACCCTTAAATATTCTAATACAATTCAAATATAATAACACATTGCATCAGTTTCTGTTTGCAAATCCATCAACTTTAAGAGTCATGTCATTTTCTGTGATTTAAATTCACAGTAAGTCAGACTCAATTAGAAAAAGTGAAGTCAAATAAAACCCCACTGGGTCTGCAAACAGGAAAGACAAGCATTAAGGACAATCAGTCACCCTATTAACTCAGTATGGAAGGTGAAACTTTATGATTATTACAGCTCCAAATGCCTCTGTGCAGCCATCATATAACAAGTATTGTTTAAAATGAAGTGTTAGTAAAAAAAAAATATTCTTAACAACTGACTTGTGACTGTACTAGAAAGAGAATAAAAAGGCTATGCAACACTTATGAGTTGTAATCACTTCATAGGCTTCCCTAACTACAGCCTACAATTTACAATACCAACTTTCACCTGGGAACCAGTGCACTGCAGCTGCAGTCAGTTCACATTTGCTTGAAGCAATGAACCAGCTGTCTCCTCCAGATTTACACCAAAGGATTACAGACAATCGTCTCAATAATGCAAGGCACCATTTGCCTAACAATACCAACATGAACAATAATTCATGTGGAGGCATGCATACTTACTAATTTCATAAACCTCTTGCAGGTTTCAAATACCAAATTAACGCATCTGTCCAATGACTCCTAAAAGTGTAATATTTTTTTATGGGAACTAAGTATCCAACCTTAAGTACATAGGTTTTAAAGAATCCAGTAATTCAGCTGTTAAAATACAGTAAACAGTAATTTGCCTCTTTTATATAGAGAAAGCTCAACAGGATATGAAAGTTGATTAAAAGGCCTTTGATTAAATGCAACCTATGGGCAATTTCTGAGTCCTTACCTTGAAGGAAGTCCTTAGCAACTGTGTACTGCAGGGAGTATAAATGGTCTAATAGGGAGTAAAATGTTATGTTGGAATATTATTCAGGTACTTTCAGCTTTTCTATTGCAAAGCACATTGAGAGCAAACCTTAACATGGTGAAAAAAAATATGAATTTTAATTCACAGTAACACAATATATAATATAATATAATATAATATAATATAATATAATATAATATAATATAATATAATATAATATAATATAATATAATATAATATATATATATTTAAATGTCATAGAATTCTCTATATCAAGTTGCATGTCCTATGTTGCACTTATTATGTAATGATGTTCTCCTGGCAATGCATTTTCCTAGCATTTTAGCAAAATTTTACTAAAATCACTCACTTAAAGCATCTCTTTACTCAAGTTCTGCACTTGGAGAGTGCTGTCAGTTTGCAACCCATCTTAAGAGCATGACATCTGTGGTCCATGAGCTTATGATGCAGCTATTTTGCTGGTGAATTCATAAGTGAAGATTGTTCACCATCCAGTAAGGCGACAAGCAACTGAGCTGTATGCCTATGTCCATCCTATAAGTCTGACTCTGTTGTAGTTACATCAGATTGCTTACCCCTTAAACAGTTGTTCTGGCATCTGTGACAAACTGTTTAACATAAAAAAATGCAGATCAGATAATAGTAGTGACTGTATTTGAATTTAATATGTAGGTTATATACAGAGCCCTGACAAACATGGAGAGTCAGATAATAGAAATGCTGCTAGACCTGTTCTGCATTACACGAAAACATGTTAGGCTTATCTTAAGACAGCTATCATTTTTTTTAAATGTAGAATACCATGATGACAGATTCTGACAAAAACATTCAGAGATTGAAAAGTACAATTATAGTGTTTTCCAGCATATTTTTGTAAAATAATGTTATAGTTGTTTTAAATTATCTAAATAAAAAGCCAGGCTCTTGCTCCCCTGTCACCCTGTATTGGATAAAGCAGTTAGAAAATCAATGGATAAAATAAAAAGCTAAATTATCATGGTTTAACTATTTCCTAGAATGTTACCTAATCTTTGTACATAGTTGTGAAAGTTCTTAGGACTCCACAACACATTCAGTATAATCTATCCATGGTCCTTAAATTCTCGTACAAAAGCTGCATTTCAATAGCTTATTTTGAGAATAATTCAAACAATTCAAATACTTTTTTCTAATGATGAAAAAAAAAGCTTTTTTTTCCCTAATGGTCAGTCTGAGCAAATGAGAAAGTAAAGGATGAACATCTGACTGTTTAACTAATTGATTATTTGGAAGACTATTCACAAGATCATTCTTTCGCGCAGCAAGAAAGAATTTTGTAATGATCCAATTCACTTACTAAAGATGGAAACTGCATTCTCTTATTTTACTTTTTACTTATGTTTTGAATAAGCCATCAAATTGTCTACATTTTGTTAATGTACTGATGAAGAACAAACTCCTTCTTGGCAGTGATAACACTCAGGTCACTACCAAGCTACAGGTGCAGAATTTCTTAGCCTAACTTTAGCAAAGAATTCACTTGAAGGGCTGTTGTGGAATCTCAGATAGCATTTAATGATACATGGTGACATCAATTTTTAGATACAGCCTAATGGAAAAGGACACAAGACTGCATGGTGCCAGTTCAAAAATTGTATTGGCTTAGATAGATCACTTTTTTATACATGAAAACTGTTTTTACTAGCCTCTTTTCCATTTTTATTTGGTTTTCTGTTTGTATATGCTCATCTTTTGTTATTATATCAGTTGTATTCTCTACTTAACACCCCAAAAAATAGTTTTCACTTTATACTCTACTACTTAATGAACTTCAATTAACTCACATCATAAAAACAATATGAGTACACTTTGGAGCATACTATACAGAACCAAAGTGTGAATGTTATACATTCATATCATCTTCATATATGACCTAATTTTTTTCCCCAGTATCTGCTACATAAATTATACAACACATACTTACAGTATTTCCATTGTATATTGTATATGATCAAATATCAAATAAATAATGTCATATTCCTAAGCAAACACTTTAATGTATTTATGTCATTTTGTTATTATGTCAGTTGATTCAGTTGTAGGAATCTCAAGATACATTCTTTCTAATTTGTGCTAATATCACTGTACAAAAATCAAAACTGAATCATAAGATGAATAAATCTAGACTTAGTGTCCTGTGCTGTCTCTGGGAACCAAACTGTATTTATAACACATATACTAAACATTCCTATTTTAATTACTTTTGCTATTGCTTGGGATAACAATTTCACAACATACTGGAGACAAGGAATGATAATTTTGCATTTATTTGGTTCTAAATATTCCAAAACATCCAAATAAATCTAAAAAAAAATCTAAAAAATAATCAAACACTACTTTGACACAGACGTTGAAAATCCACACAAAAATATTTATTCCATATATGAGGAATGGTCATTTAATTAAAAATAAACTCCTTTACCAATCACAGATTGCAAATTCAGTGCCTGTACTATGCTTCAGAATTGTACCTTTTACATAAAACAATTCCACCATTGAGTACTGGGTTTCATGTTTCAGATTATCAAATAAAACTTTTGATTTTATCCAAAAATAACTTACTTCAGATTCATTATAACTGATTTTATACTCAGACACTGAATAAGAAAATGGGACATGTCTGAAATTTCTAATGTTGATATATTTTTTGGTAACTGGCCTTGAATACAGACATCATGGAGCATCCCTGGACAAACAAAAGTGTAATGAAATACTCTACACCATTTATTGTTTGAATACTAAAATATTGAAAAGCTTTTGTTTTGCTAAGTTAAACATTCACTGATGTGACACAGTCAAAAATGTCATATTGTACACATGGGAATCACAGTGTACATTATTAATGACAAAGATAGCATTTCAAGAAATGGACTACATCACTTGAAATAAAAATGTAAATGTGTGCTTGCAAAGGTATGCTCTGGAGTAATTAGGTCATTTGTAAAATAAACTTGTGACAAAAAAGAACATAATAAGTAAAAAAGCAAGATATTTGATATGCTCTAGCTAATGATCATGAAATGAATGATGTAAGTAGTGTACAGTACGTAGTACAAAACATATTTGTCACGCCCTCTGCAGCCAGAGGGCGCTCCTTCTCTGTCCTGTCCCTAGTTTCCAGTCTGCTGTCCTTCCTGTCCCTCTCTTTCCCTTGGGCTATATATTTCCGGGTCTTGCACTCTGTCCTCGCTCAGCATTGACGTTCGGATGTCCTGAGACCCGCCTAGCACCAGGGCGCCCCACGTCCGCTCCCTGAGGGCATAGGTTTCCATACGGCATTCCTGAACTCTTTGCACTAATGAGCCCGGGCCTTTTTCCCGTCTCGCCGCTACGCATATGGGTCTTTTTCCGCTCTCCTGCTCCCCAAGGTTAGTCCCTTTGGACGTCCGTGACAATATTCATATTTCATTTGTCACTTTTTATTTTACAATATACTGCTGAAGACAAAATCAGAAATATTTCTGAGAAAAATAGTAAAAAACAATATTATCAAAGATATAGATTAAGTGTAAAACTTTTCCTTTTCCTTCAAAATGCACAATCAGAAAATGCTAAGTAAAACATTAGAAAATCAGACTAAACTGAAAATACACATTTAGTATTCAGATTAAATTGATAGTACCAATGTTATAATTAAACAACTGGAAATGTGTGGTCATTGTGTAGTGTGTCTAGCTGAATGTGTAATTCTCTCTTAAAGTTGAAAAGCAATATTTGTTGTATTTAAATTATTGAAAGAATTACAGCTCCTACTGATTTTGAAATTAAACTGGTTATACCTTCATTCAATTGGGAACTCAATGCTTGGTCATATGCAGAAAACTGGCTCAGCAAATAAAGACCAATACAACAGAGTAGTGCACTATCCAACTCTTTGCATCAAACATATGAATTATATATGGCCCTAGAGGCTTACCAGCTTCTGTTCATAAAAGAATGAGAGAAAAAATAAAGTTATATGTAAACTGTACATATATACGTATACCAAACTAGTTTTCTCTGCATAATTGTTGTTTTGTTTTTCCTTAATAATAAATTCATGTTGTAAAATGGTTCATAAGATTATTTTAGAAATAATGCATACATGTTTCAATTCACAGTTCACATATTCAGGACATTTTAACTATAAAAATAATTATTGCTATTAATTGAAAAGATTCCATGAATCCATGGTAGACTAATCTTTTATGCAATTTTAATGAGATATGCTCATATTATGATTATTTAATGACAGAAAGAAAACAGTATTCTGAATATTTACAGTAGTCAGGTTAAACTTAAAAATGCAATACATCACTTAAAATGGTCATAGAAATATTTTTACTTTTATTTTACTTAGAAACTTATAATATTTCTAGCTAGTAATATATGCAGTAGTAACACACATTTTGTCCTTTAACACTAAATTTATTTTGGAATTTTTAAATAAAACATTATGACTCTATGAAAAATAAAACGTTTTATGTAGAAATTGGTATTTAAAATCAGAGGTAGATTAACATTCTGGAATGATGGCTACATTGACAAACCATGCAAAAACAAACCAAAAGCAAAATGCAATAGTTACTGGAATTACAATAAATGTGTTTTTATTTACTTCAGTTTATCTAAAAATAAGTGAAAATGACTGGTTTTGTACAGACACTAATCTGATCTATACTAATGTGGAAAACTTTTCGGAGTACATATAGATTTTTAAACAGCACAAAATATATTTTCCCAGTGTCTGATTTCTCATTTTGAAGGTGGTTCATTCTCCTTTCAGTTATTTTTTTTTAAAATGCATAATTAATATCTCAAATTGGTATTAGGCAGATGTATCTATCTATTGGAATTGTTTATTTAAAAATACATTATTCTGATGTTACCACATAATTTATGTTGAAACTTAAAAAAATACTTGCAGTAGATGACAAGTGTAAAATGCATTTTCTTTCACACATGACAATCTTTTTAATATGAAATGTTCACAATGCAGGGAATTACTGTGTGGTACTGAATGAGAGCTGAACAAGAATTGTGCAAGTGGCATTTTAGAAATGTTTTCAATATGGAGGTCAATTTTTCCCAGGTCATTGACAATGACATCATCAAACTACTATTACCTCTCCAAACCACATAACACTATTATATGTTATCGACAATGATTCATTTCAAAAGCAAAGAGTATAGTCTAGGAGATGCCCTCAATCTAAAACCCTAACCTTAAAAACACTGCTGCAAATATTAAGACACCTGTTGAGGAGGAACTAAATTTTATTCTGATTCAACAAATCTAAACCATTTTCCCTACTTCGTGGCTTTGTAAACATTTGCTGTTGTTGTGAATGTTTTAAATTGCATTGTTATAAAACACAAGTGATGAGATGGCCTACACTGTGGTCTGCCACTAGGTGAGGTGTTTCTATTGACTTACAAGCCAGAGGCATGTATCCAAATGCAATCCACTATTTTTGTAATAATAGCCAGCAGTCATTGTGTTAAATTATTTATGGAGACTATTCAATACAAACAGGTTAGTGCACACATCCTCTTTAGCTTGGCTGGCCTGGTTTTATATCACTCAGACATTCAAGTCCACAGAGAGCTGCTCTTATCACTGCAAACGTCAAAATGAGGGGGGCTACCCAAAAAATAAAACAAAATCTGCAGTTGTTCCTGGGCCATAAAACAAGAGCACCATTTGCTCAGCTTTTTCTCAAGGTTCACTGAATAAACTCCATTTCAGTCCACTCAAATCTTAGTAACCCACACCCTGGCCTTGGTGATGTAAGTTAATATCAGACATGAAGGCAGATCAATCTCCAGACATCTCTGTTGTCTTCTCCTATCTTTGTGCAGAAACATGGAAGAAAGTACACAGAGAAGCCTATGATGATGTTAACACAAGATGACATTTCTCTAATGCTAGTTTTTGAAGCTTGGGGAAAAACTGATATTGTAGATGTTACATTTTTGTATTTGAAAAGAAAAGTAATTGTGTGATGTAACTGGAGAGAAACAAAAGCCTTTACCATTTTAATACACTTCTATAGCTACAGTATTTGTTTTAATGAAAACAATTATCAAACATCATCTGTTAGTGTCCACCTGAACAAGAGCTTTGAAATTTCTACACATTCAATCTAAAGTATTTTGTATGACTTTAACAAAGTGTTACAACATACTTGCGAAGAAAACATATTTTACAGAACTCAAAATTCAAAAATCTTTGGAGATATTTGGAGAAAAATGCTTATTTCATAAAATCTTTATAAAATTTGTGTTCTGTACACTGAGTATTTCTTACTAATTACATGCCAACTGTACAGAATATGGCAACTCAATGCAATATTACAGTCCTGCTACAGAAGGTTAAGAACTTCAGTACAGGCTATCAGTTTATCAATAAAAGGACTACACTGTGACCTAGCATTAGGGTGAACTCACCATAATCAATTAACTCCTTGAAGTAAATAGATCTGTCCCTTCAGCTGCTTGGTAATGTGAGAGGGCTTCCCATTCCCTTTGGCAGAATGAAAGGGGAAATTAAATACCCTTGTATTATAGTAGGGCTGACTGAGGTAAAGGGCTAAATAAAGACCAATTACATCACCAGCAGATCATGATCTGGCTGGTTGTTCCAACAAACACATTTGTTTAAAAAGTAACCAGCCTTTGTGTCCAATCACAAAATAAAGACTGGGGGATAAAAACATTCCATTGCCTAAATGTATTGCACCTATTCAACAGTTATGTCTCTATATGAATCATTTTCATTTATTTTCATTTACCGGAGCCTAACCGGTAAGCAAAGAGCACAAGGGAGGGTACACCCTGGATGGGGCGCCAGTCCATCGCAGGGCAAATGCAAGCCAATCATATGTGGGGACAATTTGGAGGCCACGGTAAAGGCCGAGGTGGGAAATTTGACCCAGACACTGGGATAACTCCCTATTCTTCCTGAGAAATGCCCTGGGATCTGTAATGACCACTGAGAGTCAGGACTTCAGTTTAACATCTCATCCGAAGGACGGTGCCCACTACAATATACTGTAGTGTCCCCGTCACTATACTGGGTCATTAGGACCCATACAGACCGCAGGGTGGGTGCCTTCTGCTGGTCCCACTAATACCACTTCCAGCAGCAACCATAGTTTTCCCAGGAGCTCTCCTATCCAGGTACTTACGAGGCTCAACCCTGCTTAGCTTCAGTGGGTAGCCAGTTGAGAGCTGCAGCGTGATATGGCTGCGCGTACTTAAACATTGATTTGTAAAACCAGTTATTAGCATTCATGTTGTGAATGACAGCAAGACAATTTCTGAACTCCCTTTTAGAAAAGTCATAAACAATGCTATCTGCCTACTTCTTATTCTTTTTGCACAATGACAACATACATTTTGAGGGTGTATAACATTATGACTGTAATCTGATTTTAATTTTCTATACTCTTTGCTTATGAACCTAAAATGAACACCTTTACTGGTTGACACACAAAGGGATCCTTATATGAACATAGTAAATAGTCATTCCATGATCTCCTGCATATTTAACCTGTTTTGCACTCATAGGGAGTATGTAGCATCCTGAAGTTAACAATCATCATTTAATTGGTCAGTTGCATATAAAAAATGGCCTAAAAACCCACAAAATATTAAAGAGTGAAATTATATTATATATATAAATATTAATATTTAGTGGCATATTGAAGATAAAATGAAGCATAACTTTATTTAAACAATAATGAGATTCACAGTGTTCCCTGGAAAATTTGTGCTATTATAACAATATTAAACATTGTGCTCCATGTACAGTACGGAAGTATTATCTTGATTAATATTATCTATTTTGAGAAATAAAAACAGCTGTATCACTTACTGTACTTTCTGGCCAACACCATAGAGGGAGTACATGACCAGAACTTAAAGAGGATATACAGTAATGTGAATCAGAGCGGAAGTATTATACCTAATGTGCTATATGTTTGTTCTTGCATATCTTAACTGTCATTATTTAATATTTACTCTTACCTAGTTTACATTTTCCAGGTGTTCCAGGACTTCCAAAAAGTCCTGGTGTTTTCTCTGTAGAATACAGTATCTATCCAAATATAAGTTACAAACAGTACTTTGTAACTATATAACTTTGTAACTCTATACAGTACTTCAATACTAACTTAACTCATAAACTAAACTTTAAAAACAAAAAATGGCACTGCATTCAATACATTATTCAAATAGTAGTCAGATACAAGCTCCAGGGAAGAAAACTACAGTTAAGACATTGAACTCATAATCTAATAAGTTAAAGACTGCTTTGAAAAATTCATTACATTAAATGAATATTTTTCTTTTTTAAAGAACTGTATAATTTTCTTTGCAAAATGTTTCAATATTTTGTTAATTCTGTATTTCACAATCTATCTTTGTTTTGTGGGTAAGGGTCTGAATTAATGTAATGTAGTATCCTCCCTAAAAGCATAACTAGAAATCTCTTTAGAAATAATTACATTCTGTGAGATATTGTCAGAGCTATAGGGTTATTTTAACTTTAGAAAAATAAATACATGTAGTTGATCATTAATTTAATTTAGAAGTAAAACACAGCTTGATCAGATATTTTACATGATGGGGCAACACAATACAGCAAAAACAGGTAATTTCACTAACATGATAATCAAGGAGGATTGTGCCTCCCAATCACTACAGATTTTGGCCAAATTTTCAGCACTGGGACTCCCAGGTTGTCTTAATCCTGAAATTCTGTAGTCAATCTTTTCACTTACTCCTAATAAAACATTTTATAGAGTTTTGCATTCTTGACTTCAACCTCAATCAGTTTTGCTAACTTTCCATTTGCATCACATTGGGTTTATAATAATATCCTATAATTAACATGCACTGCAAGGTACAATTCCATGTAAATTAAAACTGTAACACAAAAGGGAAGCCACTTATGGAAAATCTATATATCCCCAACCCCAGGCAACATCTCATTATATGTTAGTAATCTGATTTAGAACAACAGGACTGATGGGCTTTCAAATTGGGTTCACTTTCAAATTTATCTGTTTAATTTCTAAGATTAAAAGACCTTTATCAAATCTGAGCACTAATCTAAAATATGATCTTGTTATGGTTGAACATGATGGATGCTATGGCAGGTAGAAAGCATATGAAGCATATTTTTTACAGGCAGGTAAAGTAGTGGGATTCTTAAGTCACAAAGAACAGGGTTTAAAGGTTAAATCAATATGGGGTGAAAGGGTAGACAGATCCTGCTGTTTCACTATGAGGAGTTCATGGAAGGTCTGTATAGTATTTTACACTAAAAAAGAAACAGATGATTGCCAGGAACAGTAAACTGGAGATAAAAATCATAAAGTCATTTGTGGGAGATAGAAAAACCTTGATAATGTCCATAAACATTATAATTTAACTTGTATAAAACTATGAAAAGTGAAGAGCATAGAAAAATCCATATTTTATCTTGAACTTTGATTCAGGTATAAATTTATTTATAATTAAAATGTAAGTTAAATTGTAAAGTTAAAACGTATTTGTCCTTTGTAGAATATGTTCTGCATTGAAGGTAAAAATAAAATAGTGACAATCACAAAAATGATGGTAAAAAGAGAACTTGCTTCCAGTCCTTTAAGTCATTATTTATTCCTTGCTTGTATCCATATTCTTTTACTATCGATTTACACTGAGTGCTTGTAACTTTCTATTAATTGCATGGCTGGCTTACAGTCATTTACTAAAAAGCAGACAGCAGACATTCACAGCAGACTTTCACACCTAAATAATTTGGTAGGACATGTTAGGAGTAATGTCAGCATTTTATTTTTTAATTGAAGTGTATTTATTTAAATCTTATAGCTAATAAGGTAACTGAAGCTGAAATGTGCATTTTTCTTGTTTCTAGAAGTCTTGCTTCATCACAAGGGTGTGAATGAGGAGATTGAACATAGACAAAAAACAGAAGAGTGAAGAGCAAATAGAAACATAGAACATAAGAAACATTACAAATGAGATGGGGCTTTTTAATCTTTTTTAAAAGTCCAGTCCAGTCTAGTCAACTAAGTCCAGTACTTGATAGAATCAAGGATGTCATTCTTGAAACAAGGCAGGTGAACAGCTTGAACATGCCAGGATAGCTTATTCCATATTCCCAAAAGCCTTTGTGTAAAGCAGTTTGTTCTCAGTTTTAAAAGTACTGCAATGGAGTTTCCACTTCTGCCTTATGGAATAACTGAATAAAAAAAATATTTGTTAAGAACTGAAAGATACAGGGCCTTGCAAATGTATTCAGACCCATCCCTGTCACTGATGTCTGAAGGGACCAACCGAGGAGAGGCAGGAGAGTGAAAAAAAACACCCATATGCGTAGCGGTGGAACGGGGGATTAGCCCGGGCTCAGCAGTTCAGGAGTCGTATAGAAACCTATGCCCTCAGGCAGTGGACGTGGGGCGACCTGGATGCTAGGCAGGTTTCAGGACATCCGAACCTCAATGATGAGCCAGGAGCAGAGCAGAAGCAGAAAGTAAATAGGCTACACAACAAAGCACACCAGAAAGACATGAATAATCACAGGGAACTAGGAACAGGAGAGAAGTAGAGTGCCCTCTAGGTGTATTGGGCGTGACAATCCCAAGGTGTTCCATTTTGTGGAATTACAAACTGATGCATACTGTACACATTTTATTTAGACTAATATATTATTAAAAACCTGGAAGCTCAAACTGTTCTCTAAATATAAGATACATTACAGTAAATATCCGCAAAATCTAAATGAAAAAAAAACTGAAATACAATATGTTGCTTGCAAAAATATTCAGACCAGTGAAAGCAATTTGGTGGCAGCACCTTTGGCAGCAATTACTGCCACAGGTTGTTTTGGGTATGTTTCCACCCATTTGGTACAATATTTATCTACTTTTCTTGGTTAATTTGTCTCATGTTGCTTAGGGATCACTTATGGACAGCTATTTTCAAGTCTTTCCACAGATTTACAATAAGATTAAAGTCAGGATTTTCAGTGGGCCTCTCAAGAACATTCACTTCCTTATTCTCAAAACACTTCAGATTAGCTTGAGCCATGTGTTTTGGATTATTATCTTGCTGAAAGGTACATTTTTGTCCCACTTTAAGGTTTGAGGCAGGGTTTCCTCAAAGCGGCATATTCAAAGTATTTGCTCCATCTTTGCTTCACCACTGTCTTGACAAGTTTCTCTGTCTCTGATAATGAAAAGCAGACCTATAACTTATTGCTGCCACTTAATGCTTGACAATAGGGTTTGACTGTGTGCTGTAATATGTTGGGTTTGCATCAGATGATACACTTTGCAATTAGACCAAAAGCTCTAATTATCTGACCACAAAACATTTACCACGTGTATGCCAGGGTGCCTTCCACTTCTTAATGATTGACCATAATCAAAGATATAATAAGGTTCTTTCAAAAGTTTTTAGACCTTTCTCCTGTTCTATGCCTTTATACCATTTTAATCTTGTGCTATTTTAAAACCCCTTTATTCTTTATTGTTGGATCTTTGTTTAAAATTACTACTTAACATATTCTGAAATTATGGCCGAGATCTGACTAAGACTGGCCAGATCAGCGCTATTCAACAGCCGCTCCAAAAACAAGAAGGCTCTTCTCTTATGTGACATCATCAAAGAAAAAAAAACTGGACCTTCTGTGCTTAACTGAAACCTTGCACAAACAAAACGATGGACTCCTGTTCAACCAACTAGTTCCTCCTGGATCTGGTTTGTTTGACCTTCCGCGTCTTTCAGGCAGAAGCGGGGGCATCATTGTTATCTACAACCTTTTTTACAGTTTAAGTCCTATTACTATACCTCCTCCCTCTTCTTTTGAGTGTCTTGTTTTAAACGTTTCTATCCCCCAATCTACTATTATTGCCACAGTTTATAGACCACCCAAACCCAGTGGAGCCTTCTTAGTTGAGTTTGCTGATTTTATCTCATTCTTACAGGTATGCCTTAAATTTAAAAGGATCCTTTTTCTAGGAGACTTTAATATACACATCGATTCAACCTCTTCCAGTCTGGCTAATGACTTCCTTTCTCTTTTGGGATGCTTTGACCTTACTCAGTTTGTTTCTACCCCTACACATAACAAAGGACACACCTTAGATTTAATTATTGCAAATGACTCTTTTGTCTCCCACTGCTCTCTCTTTGATCTAGGCCTCTCTGACCACTTAGCCATTCGCTTCAATCTGGAATTACCTGTTTCTAACACCTCCCCCCCACGCTCTGTAAATTTCCGCAACTGGCGATCAATCGATCACCCAAGGTTGGCAAATTCTGTTCTATCCTCTTTATCCTGTTTCTTTTCCTCTGACTCTCTAGAGCACAAAATACAGTTACTTGACAGTGCTCTTTTATCTACCCTTGACACCTTTGCTCCTTTAAAAACTCGAACCATCTCTTTCTCTCACCCTGCCCCCTGGTACAATGACCATCTGCGATCAAAGAAGGCAGCCTCTCGCAAACTTGAGCGTAGGTGGCGTCTTTCCGGCCTAAATGTACATTATCAAGCTTGGAGAGATTACTTATCTGAATATAAGGTTACTATAGATTCTGCTAGATCCACCTACTTCTCTCACATCATTGAAAATCACCAAAACAACCCCAGACATCTTTTCTCCACCATCAACAGACTGCTCAAGCCAAACTGCCCCACCACATTACCTGCCTCATCACAAATTTGCAACACATTCTTAGATTTCTTCAGTTCTAAGATTGACAACATCCGGCATCACATTCTCTCCACTACGCATATCATTTCCATACCTCCTCCCTCCTCATCCAACTTCTCTGCTTCCCTTCTCTCCAGCTTCTCTCTTCTTGACTCAGCATCCCTCAACAAACTAGTTACATGCATGAAACCCACCACATCTATTTTAGATCCCATTCCCACCACTTTATTCCAGTCCTGTTTCTCTTCTCTCTGTCCCATTGTCCTCAATATTATACATGAATCCATGAGCACTGGCGTAGTACCAACGGTCCTCAAAACTGCTGCCATTACCCCCGTGCAAAAAATGACTAACATGGCTCTCAACAATTTTAACAATTTTTGCCCCATCTCCAACTTACCCTTTCTTTATAAAATTCTAGAACGTGCTGTCACACTTCAGTTATATAACCACTTCATGACAAACAACTTTTTCGAACCCCTCCAAACTGGCTTCCTTCAACTTCACAGCACAGAAACTGCCCTGGTCAAAGTCCCCAACGATCTTCTAATAGCTTCTGATTCTGGTTCTCTTTCTATACTCATCCTTCTTGATCTCAGTGCTGCTTTTGACACTGTTGACCACAACATCTTACTTTCTCGTCTTGAGACTGTGTTTGGAGTTTCTGACACTGCCCTCAAACGGTTCAAATCTGACCTCACTGATCGCTGTCACTTTGTCTCTCCCAATGGATACAGGTCTGAAATTGGTCTTGTTAAGTCTGGTGTCCCTCAGGTCTCAATACTGGGCCCCTTGCTCTTCAGCATTTACATGTTTCCACTTGGTCAACTTTTAAGATCACATGGCCTCAGCTTTCATTTTTACACTGATGATACTCAAATATACATCCATACCAAACCTGACACTGATGTGGCTGTCTCTATTCTATCTAATTGCATCTCTGACATAAAAACTTGGATGACTCAAAACTTCCTTCATCTTAACTGTGACAAGACTGAAGTCATGCTTATTGGTACCCCCCATTAACTTCATAAAGCCAGTCCTATAACCCTATCTGTAGATGGCTCTGTACTTGAGCTTCTATCAAAATTGAAAAACCTTGGGGTTATATTCGATTCTGGCTTAACATTCGACCCACATGTGCAGCATACTGTCAAAACATCTTTTTTTCACCTTAGAAATGTCACAAGACTACACCCTATGCTATCATTAACTGTGTCAGAAAAGCTGATCAACACATTTGTATTCTCTCGAATTGACTACTGTAATGCTCTACTCGCTGGGGTCTCTCAATCTACTTTTCACAAGCTGCAAAATTCCAAAATTCAGCAGCCAGAATCCTGACCAGGTCTAGTGCAAGTGTTCACTGTACTCCTATCCTGGAGTCCTTGCACTGGCTTCCGGTCAAATTCCGTGTAGACTTTAAAATCCTTATGTTCACCTATAAGGCTCTGCATGGCTTGGCACCTCAGTACATGTCTGAACTATTATCACCCTACTCCCCACCTCGCAACCTCCGCTCTTCAAAGTCTGCCCTCCTTACTGTCCCCCAAGCCCATCTACATTGTATGGGTGACAGGGCCTTCTCCTGTTATGTCCCCAAGCTCTGGAACTCTTTGTCCAAGGATATCAGAGAGTCACCTTCTCTAAACTCCTTCAAATCCAGACTCAAAACTCTGTTCTTCAGAAAAGCCTTTACTTAACTGATTCCATTCTTCACCCCTCTGCTCTTCTTAGTACCACCATCCACGGTCTCTCTATATATTGTAATTGTGTCTTATCTTGTGTATTCTTCTTATTTATTGTTGTATTCTTCTTTTAATAGTTATTGTCATCCTGTAAAGCGCTTTGAGAAGCCACCTTTAAAGGCGCTATATAAAATATAATTTATTATTATTATTATTATTATTATTATTATTATTATTATTATTATTATTATTATTATTATGTGATTCACTAATATTGCACACAGGCAGAGGCCATTGAGCTAACTTTCTGGTATGTGAAGTTAATTTGACTCCCTAGGACATATTTTTTAAAAGAGTAGGGATGTAACCCTGGTGTCCTGGCCAAATTTCTCCTAGTCTTTACCAATCAAGACCTCTTAATAATCTCCATATTTGAATTGGCTTCATTACTCTGTTCTCCTCCCTCCTGACAGTTGATGTGTGGTGAGTATACTGGTGCTCTTTGGCTGTCATTGCATCGTCCAGGTGGGTGCCACACATTGGTAGTCTTGGAGGGGAGTCCCCATTACCTTTAAAGCGATTTGAGTGGAGTGCCCAGAAAAGCACTATATAAGTATAAGGAATTATTGTTACTTATGCTATCAAAACTATGCAACAATTTTCCTTTCTTATTATTCATTAACTACTTCCTTTTCATTTTTTTTGTTTTGAGATACTGTTTTTATTAATGCATCATGGAAGGTATTAATATGTATTGGAAAGAAAGAGGAAGGCATAGAGGCACAGTGATTAACATTGCTGCCTTGCAGCTCTGAGACACTGGGATAAACTCTGGACCTAGGGTGTTATCTGAGTGGAGTTTTTTCATGTGGGTTTCATGTGGGTTTCCTATCGGTGCTCTTGCTTCCTTCCATAGTGTCCCGATTGTAGTCCCTCCTCCTTAAGGGCGCTCCGGCTCTTCCTTGTTTGCCCTATTCCCTGCACTTGCCCCTTGTTCCAGTCTCCTTCCTGTTTCCCTTGAAAAACCAGACGCAGTTGCCAATCGTGGCTCTGCATCTGATTTCCACATTGTGCGAGCCCGGGACCTGGTTGCGCCTGGCTCCGTTATGCTTTTAGCTTCCTGGTCCTGTTCCTGTTCCCCCCGCCGGTTCCGACCCGGCACCTGTTTTTAATCCCTTGTTTTGGATGGATTCCCCGACTATGGACTTTTGCTTGTTTTTTGGATTCTCCCTTGGACTTATTCTTTGGATTGTTTGCCTCGGCCACACCTCCCCGGATCACCAGCACTGCATGGACACGTGCCCGTGTTTTCATCCCCATATTCCTGCATGACTTTTTCCCCAGTGTTTCCTCAAAATTCTGGATTGTGTTGTCTGCATAGGGTCCGGAAAGAACTGTTCTGTTACACATAGTCCAAGGACATACTTATAGGTCAATTGGATTCTTGTAAAATTCACTCTGATGTGTGTGTTTGTTTGTTTGGCCTGAGATGGACTGGAGTCCCGTCCAGGGTGTACCCAGCCTTATTGGTTGGATATGCTTCAGCTCCACTGCAACCCTGAATTTAATGGTTTTAATGAATTTAATGGTTAGAAAAAGGATGAATCAAAAGAGAGAGACCATGGGTAAAATACACACTCTTGGCAGTGGAGGAGGAAGACTGGATGATAGAGTTATGTGGAATGGAGATTTTTGAGATATTGAGTTATGGGTTATGTGACTGTGAAAAGAAAGAGATCAAATAGAAGCAGTTAAATATATGTATATGAATTAAAATGAGGATAATTACCATTAGAACCCATAGCAATAGAAAAAAGGAACTCTAGTACCTATCTTTCACCTATAGTGAGAAGCCAAGGCAAGGAGAAAGAGTTACATTGTAAAAACATTGGAAGAATTAGTCAGAAACATAGGAAACAAAATATTGAAGAAAAGTTCTTTAAAACCTACAATAAGCTTTCAAGATAGTATGGATTGGTTAACAGTGTCAAAAGCTTCTGAGAAATCAAGGAGCAATATGACAGAAGAGAGTAAAGTACAGTGCTCAGCAAGAGTAAATGACAGACACAGTAGAGTTTATGTGATCTGATCAAAGAGGAAAAAGTCAAAAGGGGAGTGATCACTTTTGAAAGTGGGCAGCTGTGCACTTAAACAGATAAATATTTCTGTGAAGAAGGCTTATTTAGAACAGACATATGTTACGTGAACCTTTATACTGTGCTGTTTATGCTAAAGAAAGTAGTCACTGTGTAGATATTGAGGAATAAGAAGATGAAAGAAAGTCATGGGTCTGAGGTACATGTCACAGTCCCGTGACATTATAGTTAAGAGTAGAGAACAGAGGCATACAGGGAACTTTATATAAAGAAGTGTATAATACTGTATATGGTGACAGTGTTAGATCATCACTAACCAGGGTTTTTTAGCTGTCCGTCTAATGTTAGTGTAGGGAACAACCCCCGGAAGGTTTCTTTAAGTAACTGTATTGTTTTTATTAGAACTTCCAGTGTGTGCCAAGCTTTAGGATACTACCATATCAAAAAAATAAACTTTGGAGCTCTAGCTAGATGTAGAGCTTCTCAAAGAATCTAACAGGTTGGCTAGCTAAGCCTTTGTTTTCTAACCTTTGACCAATGGTCAAATAGTCCTCTTTTATGTCAGACTTTAATTCTTTAAGTCTCTTTTTCAATTCTTATTTCTTCTGTAAGGCAAATAAATAAGATGTAGAGCTGTGTTTGAGAAGAAAGGAAACAACGTTTCGGCTGCTCACACCCGAAGAAGGCTCCATAGCCGAAACGTTGTGTATTAGCTTCTTTTTTCAGCATGGAATAAACCTAACTTGTTTCTTTGCACTCACATAAAACACTCTGGCTAGTACAAAAAAAAAACTTGATTAGTAGCCATGGTACATACAGTACAAAATAATTTGACAATGAGAGGTCTCTATCTTCAGCCCAAAGATGTACTGTAAGCCAAACCACTGATTCCTTTTGAACTTTCTCCTGTGTATTCATAATTGAAGGGAGTTATTTTTTTTGTTTACATTGGTTTCCTCTGGCTGCTTCACTTTCCTCCCACATTCCAAAGATATACTGGTAGGTTAACTGGCTTCTGGGAAAATTGGCCTTGGTATGAGTGCGTGTTTGTTGATATCTATGTGTGCCCTGCAATGGACAAATCCAGGATGTATGGCTTGTGCCTGTTTGCTTGGCAGAATAGGCTTCAGCTTCCTTGCAACCCTGTATTTGTACAGTATAAAGCAATTAACAATAAACGGATGTCTTTTTTTGAGTTACTGGTTTGTTTGGACATAACAAGCTATTATTGAACATAGTAGTTCAGGTGGGTAGCTGCATCAGTATGCGCAGGGTTCAAAGGAACAAGTAATAGGTTTATTCCATGCTGAAAAAAAAAGAAAGAAAGTGGAGCCTTCTTCGAGCCTTCTTCTTCACACCCGAAGAAGGCTCCACAGCCGAAACGTTGTTTTCTTTCTTCTTTTTTTCAGCATGGAATATACCTATTACTTGTTATTAGACATGTAAAAATTGGAATTATTGTGGTATACAAAACAAGATTCTAAATTAAAAAGGGAATAAGCTATATTGCAAACACATACCACAATTAACAAAATAAAAATAAAAATTGATTAAATTTATTAAATATAAATGCAAAAAAGTGGAGAAAAATGTTATACAGAAAAACTCATCAACTTTTGATAGATTCTTAAAAAAAGCAAGCAATTAGAAGATATAGGTTCTACATACTAGTTTTGTTTATCAGTTAAGCTTGCAGCCCAGTCATTAGCCTCCATAGCAGAAGAACCCACCCTTAAATATATACAGAATAAAAATATGTTGTTTTATAACTTTCTCAATAACACTATGTACAGAACTAAGTTTCCTATGTAGTTTCATGATACACCTTTATATAAAATCTGCATATAAAATAAAGAAAAATAAGTACGCATAAACTACTTTTAACAATATCACTATAATATTAAATTTGTAATGGTGACAGGTCCTGAATTACAGTGTACATTTTCTTTTACAAAGGACGGTGCAGTCTGCTTTTTAATGAGAGGTGCTGATGTGAAATGACCCTTGCTTTCCTAAACACACAACAATCTAATTTGGTCCAGTGTACCAATTACTGGCCTCTGTGGAGCACTTTGCTATGAAACAATCAAGTCACAATAGGATTAGGACCTGTCGCAGTGAGGCCACTGGGGAAGACAAATGCAGGCATAACAGCAGGTTTATTTCTTTAAATTGTATGTAAACACCACAAGGCTCATTGCTCAGTAGATCACAAGATCAAAGGCTGAATACAATGAATGTGCATTCAAATTGCAAGGCAGGTAATGGCGGTGTTCAGACTTGCAAGGCTGCATTTTACAAGCCCATGAGGGTTTCAATAAAGGCAGCTGTAGTTCTATTGATGATTCTAACACTTAGTCAATTGGAAATATCACTTCTTCATTCACAGGACTCCTGTCAGCGCGTGTCACAGTTTCTCATTTTGTGTCTACATGTCACATTTAAATATTACCTGATGACTCATGACGTGAAATATTGTTGTTCTATACATATGCAAATGCTAAAAAGTGATAAAATTTCCTAGACCTGCTGGTTTATTTGAAAAAGAGAAAAATAACAACTGCAGCAAAATATGTAAAGTGATAGTTCTATGTATACAATGTACTTGTGTGTGTACTGTATGTATTTTAATATATTATATTAATAATTAATATATTGCTAATACATTTACAGTAACCTCAAGAGCTAATTGGCACTGTTCTTGAGATAACTGTGTGCATGTTTTTCTTTTTATCTAATCAATTTCTATTTCTTTTATTTATGTAGTTTATCTTGAGAGTGGTTTCTCAGTAACATACCAAAGAAACACAGGAGCTACTATAAAACAAAAAGTGGGGAAGAAAGATGGATGTCATCGTTTTATCAGCCCAAACTCCATCATTGAACTCATAGTCACAGCAGCGATGACTATACAATGTCAAGCCTTGAAAATATTTCAAGCTATGATCAGTTCAGGTAATTACACAAGACAAATTTAAGAAACTAACTGTAACACATGCTTATAATTATAAATAATTAAATTAAATAATTAATAATAAAATATATTTTTTTTTTGCTTCAGCACAAGTACAAAATTAATTTGCAGAAACTACTTGTTCAGTTTTGAAATTATAAATGAGATTAAGAAAAAAATAAAGGTGCAAATTCCTGTTTTAGCTGTCAAATATTTTGCATTGAAAAATTCTTCTAAAGAGACGTTAACTAACACTGTCTTCTGGTAAGTGTTTTTGTTACTGTCTCTAGACACTTACCTGTCAATGTACATCATTTTCTACTCAGTAATGACCACTCCATATGATGTTAGTTCTATTATATGACAAGTAGACCCACACTGTCAGTCAGTTTCAATAGGATTCCAATTGTTGCCTTCTTTGATAAGAGCACTATTAAGTTGAGAAAGTCATTCACTATGTTTTAACATTTATGACAAATAGTATAACATATAAAAGCCTGAAACAGAAAGCCTGTATATTTTCCAACATGATTTTATCTTAAATTAAGTAGCTATAGTATGCATTCTCAAACATATTTATTTTTTATTCAATTCAGTCCTGTTTCAGTAAGTACAATATGTAGGTGGAGGGGAAATTAAGAACTAATGCTTCAATGCTTTCCTTACTGAGGAGGTACCTGAGGATACAGTAAAACCTAAGTTTGGAAGTTGGGAAGAGTCTGGTAGATTACATGGTATTTAGAGATAACAAAAAGATAAATCAAGCAAGGTTTTCTATAAATTCATAATCCATTACAACATATCTCAAGCACCCAAATGTGAACTTCAGGTAACCCAAAGATGGAAATGGGAAATATTAGTAACTCTGCAACCTACATTTCTCAATGTAGTTATTAATATTGCTAAAATGTCACAGACTGTATCAGATTGTGGTTCTTACTGTCATCCTCTTTTCTTTAAGCTAACTTTAAAGAAAGGTAATCTGTCTCTTAACTCTAGTAGTATTAGAAATGTTACTATTATTTAATTGAAAAAATAATAAAGCTGGCATGTTCATTATAATAAACTAATATCAAAACAGAAGAGCTCTAAAGACTATGTTTAAAAATACTGTGTCAATGTGCATAAGATACAGCACAGATCATGATCAATAGTAATTGTTAGAATTGGCTGTCATAAAGCATGTTTTAGGTACCATCAATGTCATCCTTTTATTTCTGGATCATTTGTTTTTGTTGGTAGCCAGTTAACCTCACTAATGTGCCGTTTACATGCTGACCTTTGCTAATAAAAAATGCTGAGGGGAGATGCATCTAATTTTTACTAGTGTGAAATATTACCTGTCAATATCAACAAATGCTGGACACCTGCACTGGAAATTGATCCCCTTCTTGTCTTTGAAGATGTTCAAAAATCAAAACTAAACTACTACTTTTTTATTTAGACAAGCAACTGGACTGATAGGACTGCCTTTGGTGCATGGTGAGTTCTATAATTCAGAGATTTTGAAAATAAAAGCCTTGGTTATGTCATTAGCCACATGTGATGAAGCTTACCCAAACTCTGGTGCACAATTGGCTAAGGTTAGGGATGGAATTAGGCAGCCAGAGGTCTCTCAATTCCAAGCGAAAAGAAGCCTTGCGACTTCTCTGCATCTGACATTGAAGGGTGAGGAGGAGTCTTCACTTTTTCATTCTCCCTTTTTGGGCACAACAGTAATATCTGTGAGTAAAGACTTACATGTGGTCATTCCAGATTGTGTATATAATAAATGTCAATTCTAAATTTATATAAAAATGTTTACATTTTTGTTACCATTAAAAAGCTTACATGGACAGCATGTGCTTGTACTATTACAGTAGTTCTGTGCAGTAATGCAAACAGCATTTAAGCCATCTAAACTCTGTTAAAACTGTCAAGCATAATATTTTTGTTAATTCCAAATGTATACAGTTTTGATGTAATGTAACCTGGTTTTGCTTGAGAAATTGCATTAATTTAAGGTGTTTCCTTTCAAATATGGCAAGTTGTTTTAAAGCAGTGAATTGAGAAACATTCGATAAATCCCAGTATTCTTTTTTCTTGCACTAAGATCAAGAATCAGTTAAAAGGATTTAATTTTGCATTTAATGTTTCAGAATCTAGGTATGTGAAAGCCATCTGCTTAAACACAAAAAAAAATCCTCCTCTGATCACTGAGGATTACAATTTAATGTAAAAAAAAAAATTAATTGTTACAACAGTAAAATTACTCCAGTTCACTTCTTTTTCAGATTTATTTTTGATTAAGTGTTTTTGATGGTCTGTTTTTCCTGTTTTGCAATCCTGAACCCTGAATTCTCTTGGAGTGATCAAATATTTCTAGCTTAATTAGGGACAATTAACAATGAACAGGGAATAAACTAAACACTTCTACTAATCTCAAAAAAGCTGAGGGATGTCAGATAATCACAAAACAACTCACAATCACAATTCAATTCATTCAATTTTAGATTGCTTACAGGAAGCTATTCAGAGCATTAAACATTTTGCAACATTTGCTAAATTAATTAAAAATAAAAAACAAAATAATTGAATGAATACTTATGCATTCATTATTTTCTTTTTTATTTTTAATTAATTTAGTAAAATGTCTGGAGTTTTTTTAACTTTGACATTATAGAGTACTTTGTGTCGATGAGTGGGAAATATTCTCAGTTAAATATATTATGGTTCCATGCTGTAACACAATAAAATATGAAAAAGTCCAAGGGGGGTGTAGACTTTCTATAGACACTGCAGGTGACACTGGAAACACCTGATGTTTCACACAAATTCTACAGGGTTTAAGATACAGACATATCACTTTTGGAAACTTTTGGAGAATGGTAGTATATTGCATGTGTGACCGTCACGGTTCCGTGTGGGCTCGTGCCCTCCGCCACCTGTTTTGTCCCACAACACCTGGGGTGTGGACCCGGGTCTCTGGCGTAACGCAACATGGAACCAGCCGCATGAGCTAAATGACACCTCCCTCAGCCCAGGCAGCCGAGGTCCCTGCTATGCGCAGGGAGGGGAGTGACGTCACCGTATCCGGACTAGCTCCACTACACATGGTCATCCTTGACCATCCTCACTTCAGGAATCAGTTCACCCAGTAGAGATGAGACCCAGTGCTGATTACAGGTAAACATTGAAAGAAACTGTTACATTCTTCTATGTAAGCATGTCTATTTCATATGACTATTATGAGTTCTGACTCATTAAAGAATATTATATGTAAACACTGGATCATGGACCATTGTTGATGAAGCCTATACAGTTGTAAGAAAAAGTTTGTGAACCCTTTGGAATTACCTGGATATCTGCATTAATTATTCATAAAAATGTGGTCTGATCTTCAACTAAGTCACAATAATAGAAAAACACAATCTGCTTAAACTAATACACACAAACAATTGTACTTCTTCTTGTCAACACGGAACACACTGTTTAAACATTCACAGTCCAGGCTGGAAAAAGTATGTGTCATGGATGTCGGAAAGGATGAACCGTGGAATGACAGGAGAGCGAAAAGACCCTATGCGTAGCGGTGAGATGGGGGTTAGTCCGGGCTCAGCTGTTCAGGGAATGCCGTATAGAAACCTATACCCTCAGGTAGCAGACGTGGGGCGACCAGGTGTTAGGCGGGTCTCAGGACATCTGAATTAAAATGCTGAGCGAAGGCAGACTGAAAGACCCGGAAATATATAGTTCCATAAAGAGAGAAACACCGGAAGGACAGCAAAGAACCGGAAATGGGAGACAGGACAGAGAAGGAGCGCCCTCTGGCTGCAGAGGGCGTGACAGTATGTGAACCCTTGTATTTACGAACTGGTAGAACATCCTTTAGCAGCAATAAACTCCACCAAACTTTTCTGTAGCTGCTGATGAGAGGTCATGCCACAGCATCTCAATTGGGTTGAGGTCTGGACTCTGACTGGGCCATTCCAGAACACAAATTTTCCTGTGTTTGAAACTCCTGTGTTTCAGGTCATTGTGTTGTTGCATCACCCAACTTCGATTAAGTTTCAGGTGATGGACCGCTACCCTGACATACTTCTATAAAACGTCTTGATACAATTTGAATTCATTGTTCCCTCTTTAATAACAAGCTGTCCAGGCCCTAAGGCAGCAAAGCAGCCCCAAACCATGATGCTCCCTCCACCATTTTTCATGGTTAGGATGAGATTTTGGTGTTGGTGTGCAGTGCTTTTTTTCCTCCAAAAATAGCATTGCACGTTTCTGCCAAAGAGTTCAACTTTTTACTCATCCGTCCACAGAACATTGTCCCAAAAGTGTTGTGGAACATCCAAGTGATCTTTTGCAAACTTGAGACGTGCAGCAATGTTTTTTTGGAGAGCAGTGGTTTCCTCCATGGTGTCCCCATTAACACCATTCTTGTTCAGTGTTTTCTTATAGCGGACACATGAACAGAGACTTTGGGAAGTTCAAGAGATTTCTGCAGGTCCTTTGCGGTTACCCTCGGGTTCTTTTTCACCTCCTTCAGCATTGCACGCTGTGCTCTTGCCATGATCTTTACAGTACGCTCACTTCTAGGGAAAGTAGCAACAGTACTGAATTTCCTCCATTTGTAGACAATTTGTCTTACTGTGGGTTGATGAACACCCAGGCCTTTAGAAATGCTTTTGTAGCCTTTTCCAGCTTTATACATCTCTACAATTCTTCTTCTAAGGTCCTCTGATATTTCTTTTGATCGGGGCATGGTTCACATGAATAGCTCTTTCTTGAGAAGAGGAAATTCTGTCAGTAACCAACCTTTGTGTGCCTTTTTTATAGGGCAGGGCAACTCCAACCCACACCTCCAATCGCATCTTATTGATTGGAACACCTGACTCCAATTAACTTTTGGAGAAGTCATTAGCCTAGGGGTTCACATACTTTTTCCAACCTGGACTGTGAATGTGTGAAGTACAATTGTTTGTGTGTTATTAGTTTAAACAGATTGTGTTTGTCTATTATTGTGACTTAGTTGAAGATCAGACCACATTTTTATGAGTAATTAATTCAGAAATCCTGGTAATTTCAAAGGGGTTTACAATTTTTTTATTGCAACTGTATGTGTCTATACCACGTATGCTACAGTATGTAGTGTCCTAGAAACAACTAGTCCGATGACATTGATAGTAGCATATTTTAGGAATATGTTATTGAGTAGATCTTTAATATTTCCAAATCATTACAATTGGCATTATAAATCGCAGCATTTATGCAGCTATTTCCTCTTTGCTCCTTCTATTTTTGAGCTTCAGTGGCTCTTGAACTTTGATCTTAGATTAAATGTTGCATTGCTTCTACAGCAAAACAAGACTGCATCTATTTTTTTAGAAGTATTCAGGCACTTTTGGAATGCACGTCACATATGCAAAATCACTTGCATTTCTTCTCTTAACCTATTAAATAATGGCTATGCCAAAATATACATAATTTACACTAATGTTCATCCTAGAGTTTTATCCCATTCTACATGTTGTTCAGGAATTCTTGTTTTGGAGCTACTGTATCCCCTACTTGATGTAAGATATATACTATTTTCACAAATAAGAAATAAAATATCAACACAGAGAAAATTATGTACACATTTTAAGATGTTTAATACACAGAAACTCTTAATGTACTTGAAAAGGCATAGTTAAGGTTTTTCTTTGCTTTGAATGAAATTAACATTTCAGAATAGTTCAATTGAAAAACACAGACACTGTAGGTTACAAAAATGTTGGCTTCGAAGAGCAACAAAACAGTTTAGCCTTTCACTTCACTGCTTTGAATTGTTATAAGCTGTTTGAATGAAAGGTGTAAACAAGTCTTTGAAGACAGCAGCTTTGCAACATGAAGCAGGTCTCTAAGCACCCACTCTGTACAAAGAAACTCAAAAAGTAGGACCTTAAGGCCCTTAATGCATTGTCATCATTGATTTTTAACTTAGAAAGTATATATTGCAGAATGCCCAACATTCTGAAAGTGCACTATTTCCCATGGGCTCATATTGTAGGAATTAAAAGAGATCCTGAAAGGAATGGCCCAAAAAGAAAAAGCAGTCACTACGTTTGAAGAGAACTGAAAAGAACAAAAGAAGGGTGAAATGTCAGCGACTCACCTTTAATTTAATGAACACAAAACGCTTGTGGTATAGTCTCTCAAAATGATTGGCAAGGTATTACTCTTGTGATATACGCAATGTATACTTAGTATCTGTAACATAAATTTATGCACAAGACATTTAGGACATTCAAGAAACAGGTCATGTGTGCTTTTTATTTTGTCTTTATGACTACAACATGAAAGATCTGCGGTATTTAAAACTCATAACTCATAAAATGCATATATTTAAACCTTTCCAAATTATTGTACACATTGAAAATATTATGATTGCTGATAACTAATGATGTAACAGAATTTTTTGTCTCATTTTCTTCTGCGGTGGAAAATTATTTGATTTATTTAAAATGAAAATGGTGTTTTGTCCACAGCCAAAAAATATTGTCAGTATCTTTTTAAGGCCTCATTCATTAAAGAGTCTTATGCAATCGGGTGTGTCTTATCCAAGGATAAGGCATATTTTATCAAACTTTTTTGATAAAATATGTCATAAGGAACAACAACATGTTTCTTAAAGCATGAGATGCACATTAAAATTTTGAAAAAATAAGACAAAAGGCTTATTATTATTTGCTGAATCTGTTGAATGCATGTTATTGCTAATGCATGTAAAATGATTTGAAAATATATAATGATAGGGTAATCCAATACACATGGTATTCTTTAAACTGTGCTAAACAATAGGTACAGCTGAAAACACACATTATCTATCACTCCTGGAAAGTAGTTGAGATGATTGTTATAAAATTTACCTTTCAGCACAAATGTTTTTTTGCTCATCATGGAGGCACTTTTGTTACAAGCCACAAGTTATTACTAATGGGCCTTTTGCAACAGGCTGGCTTGGTACTTAGGTTGTATTTCTACAATGAAATGATTTTATTTCCTTTAAACTCATAGAGTTGTGACGAATGTCTAGGTGACACTGGAAACACCCGGTGTTCTACAGGGTACCAGTAAGAGAAAACAGTCTAAGATACAGACATATCACTTTTGGACACTTTTGCAGGATGGTGGTAAACTGCATGGTTATCCTTGGTCATCCTCACTTCAGAAATCAGTTCTCCAAGTAATAGAGATGAGACCCATTGTTGATTACAGGTAAACATTGAAGAGAAAATAAACTAATGGAGTTTTGGAATGAACTTACTTGATGTAAGCAATATACTATTTTCACATTTTACATGCATTAGCAATAATGAGATGCTTGTTATAAAATTTACCTTTCAGCACAAATGTTTTTTTTTCTCATCATGTTGACACAAAAAAGAGAGTGAGAAGAAAGGTTCAGATCCTGAAGGACAGTAACACTCAGACATATCAGGGCAAGGCCAACCTGACTAAGTCTGGCAGAAAAAGAAGAGAACAAATACGGTACTGACTCCATCTTATGAATCTTTCATTTTCAGGGATTTCTGCCTGTGTTAAACACGTGAAAACCCAGTAGATAAAAACATTTCAGAAAACTGTAAAATCCAGTTTGTTCTGTTACAGATAGTGGTTCCTTTTGTTTGGTGAAATTTCCTTAAGAAATAACTTATCATCAGGTCCACCTTATTGTAAAAGTTGTATTGTTTTTTGACACCTACCTGAAGATATTAAGCATAGCAGTTGTCTTAAGAAGGGATATTTGACCTTAGTGCATACCACCTTACATACAATAAGAGACATATTGTTACAGGATAGCACAGTTTATGTCTGCTTTTAATAATCTTTATCGAATGAGACCCTTTAAATTTATCTTTAAACACATATATGGTCAATAACATACTATTTATTTCTTTTGATGGAACTATGTTAATTTCATAAATATTTTTAAAAGGGATTTCTCGATTGTAAAATGTTCTCCTTGTGAAGCTTGTTTTGTGATTAAATTAAATGTCTGAATAGCAACTGCTAAAATCAACAGAAATAAATATATAAGCAGTGTAAAAATAAAAGAGTGCTAATTGAGACATTTTTAAACAGTCAGATAGTTAGGGGAAGACATGTGTTAGTAATTACTGAATGATGATCATAGCACATATTAAATAAGCACCGATTAGGTAATTTCAGTTACTAAAAGATTCATTTTTGAACTGTGAATATTTTGCTGAACTCTTCAGGCAATCAAAGTCTTGAGAATGTGTACATCACTAGAATTAAGGGAGTTTCCAAAAGGAAAGGTGATTTACAGCATATATAAAACAAGTGAAGATATGTCAATCAATGGACTGCCACTTCTCTGCATAGTTCCCTTTATTCTGCGAAAACCCTAATTTCATCTCTTATGCCAGAAAGAAACAGAATATTGGGTCAAACTAAAAAATTACATTTCTTAGGTTATTGCACATATTCAGATATTCTGCTGTGGTATGCAGTTTTTAAGCCAATGTTTTGTATTTTATGTCTCTTTTTGTACAATTAATATTATAAATCTCACAGCATTTGATTTTAATCAATTCATCAAAGTTGTAGTTGTGTCAGTTACAACCAATTATTCCTTCTTGCCATCTATGAAAAAAAAATCTAGGATGCACTGTAAAATCAAATTCTTAGATCCCCTTCCAAGGAAATTATTTCTAAATAAAAAAAATTGAAGGAGAAATTGGAAAACAACTTACTAAGAATAAAAGTGTTACATGGAGTATTAAAAAATAAATACAGGGAAAACGGACCATAATACCTAGAGTATGAACACAAGCGTAAGTCAGTTTTATGTATGCACAGGTGGATGCTTGAGTATCTGATTTTGTATACAAAACTAAGCATCAGTACAGTATGTAAAATACCTCATTTTTAAGTAGGGGGTGCTATTGCAAGTTAGTACTGTGAATCATGAAACTAGGTAATGAGATTCTGTACTTGTCTGTATTCCGTGCATCAAACACTGATGCTTCAGGCAGCTTGTGCACTTGGGTACAAGCCTGGGACATTGTTACAATGTAGAGGAAGATGTTATTCATGCCCTTACCCCAGTTACAGATGTAAGATGACTATGATTGCTTAGAGGCACACTAATTACAAGGTACTTAGCAGTCAGCACCTAAAACACACCTGCCAGAGGCAGGAAGAAGGGAGATGTGACACGCTTTTTTTTTCTTTAGTTGTACATAGAAACCAGCTGGAAAGCAGGCCTTGGGAAAAAGGGAGGCTGCTCACAGCCATATGTTATCAGAGTTTCAATTTTCATGCAGTCTAAATAAAGTGAGTGATCTTGTTTCTCCAACATGTAGTTTTATGTAGCTTTAGAACTACATAAAAATGCTCTGGCAACCACAGTATTGTGAAGTCTTTACTGCTCTATATGACTGTAATGGCACAGATCTAATAATCATAACAGCAACCTTACAGTTCCCCTCAGCAAATTATTCTATGGTCTGTACAGCCTGCTCTAGAATTAATGGTACCATTTATTATTGAATAGTGGTAGAAACAAAATACATTTGGCACCAAACTGGAATAAACTGCATTAATCCATCACAACTAAATTTTCTCTGACCAGTATAAAACAGGTTTGTACATTTTGCCAAGAAAGGGCAATTGTGCAATAAACAATATGTTGATGATGTTTAAAAATTGTTTCACCTAATGTTTGCTCATGTTACACTATTGGATGTTTTTTCAGCTTTTCAGTAGGTGTTATAAACCTGAGACTCATATTAAATCAAAGCTTTAACCAAACATTCAATTGTGAATTCCAGACATAATTTTGTTTCCTAAAGCTCAGGGGTGTACCTACCAAATCAAGACAGCAGTTTGAGAATGATGGACCAGATAAGCTCTGATTTAATTCCTACCTTAGATTTCATATACAGTGTATATAAAATATGTGTTAATTGGGTATTTCTAAATCTGTAGAACAGAAGTAAAAAATGTTTCCTGTCTTGACTCATCCAAATGAAAACAAAACAATAGGAGAGTGGCTACATCTTTATTTTGTTCTTATTTTACTACAAAACATGTATACGGTGGTATAATTACAGCAACTAGTTTAATGTGATAAATTAAGGAACAAATGTCCCCCCAGTTATTACACATGGTAGTAAAAAGAAAACAGTTGGGGGTATGACTGCACTAGTGACACAGCTTGCTCATTAAAAGATTTTGTCTGCTTTTGAAGAGGGGCCAATTATCTATTCAGGAACGTAAACATTATTGTTTTGAAAGTGATATAATATGATGGGATTAAAACTGCAGTGTCTCCCCATTTTTTAGTACAAGTTGTGGAATATTACTGAACATGTAGACAGCTAAAGAAATATAAATATATATGAGCATTTATAACATTATTGAATTTTGTAGAAAGCTTAATGCATAAAATAATTACAATAATTTCATGACTTTTACGTTTGAGAAAGTTTCCAAACATTTGTAGAAAAGTAGAATTTATCATGTCAGTACCCTCGGCTAACATATAATAGTAATGATAGTAATAATATAATAATAATTAAAGGGACAAAAATACACGTTGACATATATTAAGAGACTGTAGTTGAATTGAATCTAATATAGACATAATTTTAGGATAGATATTATGTTCTGATGTGTTGTGGAGAATGTGTCAAAATCTGAAATCTTGATGAGATCAGGGAATCCTTTTACTTTATAAAAGAATCTGTAAAATGTCTTTATAACTATGTGGAATGCTTTAAAATTGGGTTAAGTGCAATATGTATGTATTGCAGCACTTAGGTTAGCTAACTTTACATATAAGAAATAATATGTTTTCATGTTGTTCTTATTAAATATTGAGTTTGAAATTCACTTCATAAATCTTATGAAACAAACAAGTATCCAAGTGTATGTAAACAAAACTTCTATCACAATGTACAAGTAGAGAGACTACAGTAAATATCAACTCAGATGTAAGTCACTTAAGGAATGCTAAATTACTTTATTAATGCAGTACTGCTACTATGCCTTTGCATACTGTGAGATTATGTACAGTATAACAGTGGGGTACTGTTTTATCTATATTCGCAACAATTAAATTTAAAATTTGCAACAAAAAACTGAAATTATAGGCATGCACAATGAACCTTTAAGGCAACATTTAAAAAAAATGATTTTGGGGAAATACAATTAACATCAGTAAAATTAAAGTACAGATTGTTTATACTAGCAGATTTAGGTGAAATTTGTGGATTGACCATAATGTTGACTTCACTGTGCAATTTCAGTTTTAGGAACTAGTGATAATTACTTTTTCTTTGGTAAGTTTCTGACATGTAAAACATATGGAAATACAATACTTTCATTCATATTGTTAATAGTAAAAGAAATCAATAACCAATTTTCTTTTTAAACAAGTCTTTTATGTGACTTAAATGAACCATTACCTATGTCATTCACATTTCAGTCTCAATTGCTAACCTGTCATGTTTTAACAACACAAACAGTCTTAAACAGTTTAAGTTAGGGACCAGTAGGAATATATACTTTTCAGATGATGTCTCTTTGTAGTGTGAATAAAATAATATTTTGTGGTTCTTTTTAGGTATGGAAGATCATTTGTTTTTTGTAAACCAAATGATGATTTTCCTTGTTTTATGTTTGTACTAATGAAATGAAAATAAACTCTAATGAATTACATAAAGACATAGATTAAATTGATTTGTTCTGGTACTGCAGCCTGTATATTTTTCAGTTGTACAGTACATCCAATTAACTTGCATTACTTATTTGATGCCATATTTCCTCTCAAAATGTATTTTAAAGTGAAATAAATATAGATATTTTATGTACACATTTTGTGTTCAGCACAGACGTAAATGCTTTAGATGCATTGAAATTGTAAATGTTTAGATTTCCTATGATATTATACAATTATAGAAACAACAACTATTTATTTTCCCTTTTTTCACAAGGAAAGAATACAGTGACTAAAGAAACACCAAGTGACTTGGCCACTTCAAATGAAACCATTATGCCACGATACATGCCAGTTTTACAAATGCTGTTATTGCTGTTATCTTTATTTAACCGTTGTGTGTTTTTACATATTATGACTTACTCTTACTGTTTATTATAATAATTGTTTATGAAACTACAAAATGTAATTATCTTATTAATTAAACAAGGAATCTCACCATTTATATGGGCATACTTCAAATAATTTCATGCCTATTTTCCTGTGCTTTTTGCAGCTGCTATTTATATCTTCCCAATGGCTGCAGTAGCTTGAAGGAAAGCTATTAGTGTCTTAGTTCAGCGATTAAGAAGTACAACATTTGTTGAAGTCCTGGGCTTTTTAGTCTACTATGGATTATCACTTGATCCTTCCTAAGCATTTTTATACAGGAGTACATTACCCTTGGAGCCACCCTGGGCTCCATGTCTCATTAACCTGGGTGTTAGATAAATCAAAGGCAGCCTCTGCAACAAAGATAAGCAAACTGCAGGCCAGCAGGACCGTGATGTATGGATCCAGGAGGCTAATAGGAATGTATTGACAGGAAAACGGTGTGCTTATCCTGCAATCGCTGCATATTGCAATGAGAAATCCCAAAAGCAGATGGGATACACTTTGGGGAATGCAGAGAGAAGGCACTGAGGAGCATAAATGATCCTTGAGTATTGCTTTCTCACAACTAATTGATCACAAACAAATAAGCCTCAGTGCAACAAAATGTTTAAAAAAATCATTGTTAAAAGTCATGCAAAATAAGTTTTTTTTATAAAATTGATTTCTTTAGAAATAAATCAACACAAGTAACATTACATGATGTCAAAGCAAACCTACATTAAGGCTTTGTTTGACTGAGAAAAATATTTTGGTTGTTTTATTATTTTGCCGCAATTTCTTATCTGAAAACTGTGGAAAAACATAGCAGCTTATTATTAAGGAAGTTAGTTTCGAATATACTATCTTGACAACAAGAGGCATCTGTTCACATATTTAAAACTGTATTTAAAACAATAAGTATATTTTAAGAGTCCTGTACATGTACAGTATTTGGATATTTCCACCAAGTTTGTCTTTTAAATAACACTGAAATTCCTTGACACATTTCAGATAAAATGCATAAGGTAATTGTCTTAATGTATTTAGCAAATATTAGCAACATGTTTTAAGCACTGTAAATTGGTATAATTAGTAAATTATAATAAATAATTTGCAAATAATTAACTCACATTATTACATCCAAGGACCTGATCTATCTACTTTTGTAACTATACAATTTGTATTATTCTTATAGTGCGAAAGTGGGATTAAGTTCCTCAGATCTCTCTATTTTTTAATTGAAATTTTAAACTTAAATCACAATTTTTGCTTTTACTTTAGTATTATAAAAATGCATTCCCTGAAACTAAAACAGTAATTCAATGTTTCCTCAATATTTTCATTGATGTTTTAAAGACTTTCAAAGGTTTAAAAAAGCACAAGTTGACAGTATAAATAATATCACATTTAAAAATATCTATAAAACATAAATACAAAGTCTAATGATAATAAAACATCCCTGTTATTTTCATCATATGTCACTGTTATTTATTATGAGGATTTATTTTTGTTTGCTTTGATCATGTTTTATACATGTAGCTATGTATATTGTACTTACATTATCCTGTGTCAGCATATCAGAATATTAAAGGCAACAACTGCAATATTATAATTACAAATAAATACAAGTATTATATTTATAAAATATACTATGTTTATGGAATGCAGGTTTATCTCCAGAGCTTTTAATCATACAGAAATTGCTAGCGAAACACTGTATAAAGCTTAAATATCTTTTGCAGTACACAGAGTAGACAGTATAGTTGTATTAACATTGTAATTAGTATAATGCACCTAATAAGTGGTGCAAAATATTTTTTAAATTAAATTTTTAATATTGATTAAAATTCAAGACAGTGTTAGTTTTAACAACAATACTCAAATAAAGTATTAAATTAATTCCACAGTTTATCAGATTTTATTCATATAAATACATATATATATTTATTTTCTAAAAATCTACATTGTTAAATCCTCAATATACTGTAATTGCAATTGACAATTTCAATTAAGTTATTCTGATGGTTAATTTCTTTATGTGCTCCTATGTGGTGCAGCAATAAAAATATATGTATTGTATGTGTGTATTATAAAATGTTATAAATTACTCAGGCTCAAAGGTGCCATTTTAGGACATTTTTCTTTTGTATTTTTTGTCTTTATCTGAGCTTTTTATATTACCTATGGGTACAGTATGATTAATGGGTATTCTAACTGTTACAAATGAGGAGGAGGGGGTTGAGGTAGAGTTGTCACTTCAGAGCACAGGAGGCTCTCCATCGAGTTCCTGGTGGTCCCTGTACCTTTAACAGCTTTCCCTTTATCTGCAGGTCCCTGTGGCCCACAGCTGTACCTCCTGTTGGCTTGATGGACTGGATCCTATACCCAGAAACACGCAGAGGGAACATCCATTACTCATTGGTGACAATAACCAATTGAGGAAGATGTAGAACTCAATTCCAGCAGAAAGACCTATAATGTTGAAGTCAGTAGGTTATCACTGAGGGGCCTGCACCTTGCTCAGTGCCATCCTTATCAAGAGTCTTGAGGTTTTTGCAGTGCTGCTCCCATTTTCAGTGCTGAGGAGAGCAGATTCTTGAGCAGATGAACATGCATTTCCTTAATTAAATACATAAGCTTTAAGTAACCTTTTTTTCTGAATAAGTATACTGAACATAAAATAGAAAACAACATAGCATCTAGCAAAAGAACAAACTTTTCCCTTCTTTTGTAAGTGGGGTGGTGATTTATGTGATTTAAAGGAGTAATTAGTTATAATATCAAAATAACACCAAAGTAGTATCAGACATGTTTAAAATTCAATCTACCCAACATAAGGACAGCATTATTTTGAGACTTTCCATGGCAGTAGATACATTTTGGATATTCCTTTTGAGTACTATTTATAGCAATTAGGTGTGATATCCTATTGTCTAATGAGTTTTAAATTTGCTAACATTTTAATGCTCCCATATTTGTATACATTATCTTACATAAAGCCTTAACAAAGCATAGAATTAACATATACAATATCAGATATCTGATAAAGCATACTTTGCATATTTATTAAATAAGTGAAGCTTTGCTATTGTGGTGGAAAGCAGCACAAGTACAAAATACATTTGTCATTCTTATTTATGCTACATATACAATAATAAAGTACTGTATTTCCACTATTATTTGTATTCTCAGAAAATTGTTGTTATGCAATCTGTAAGATGTAAAAATATTATGCAGTGTATAGTGTTTATGTGATTTGATAATGCAGAGAAAATAAATTGGCAAACTTGATGTAATTTATTTTGATGTCATAAAACTTTCATGTGTTTGGATTAAATTTCTGCATTTTTAAATTTGTGATTGTTTAATGTAACTTAGTTATAGAGCATCCTTGAACACAGCTTCGATTTCCATCCCATAGGACTGTGTCTCTTTCTAAGACACACAGGTGATTCTCACGTTTCAAACACTGTTCCATCAGCCATTTTCATGGAAACCATACATTTTAACGGATTAGAGTGTAAATGTGGGACATGCATTTTTATTTGTGAACTTTACTGAAGCAAATCTTGAACATATTGTAAATTATTTAAAGGTGACCAGCTGACTCAGTAGAATGTTATTATTAATAACATGCTTGTTCATAAAATATTGCTTCTAAGCCTGTTTATTCTTCAGATGTGAATTAACAATTTAATATTCAAATGAAAGGTCTACTTCTTTCAAACTGTTAAAATGTAAGTTAAATGATGGCATTCAACGTGTAATAGACTGATGCCTAGAAAAAGTCATTTTAGCAAAGATAACATAAATGGGTATTATGTTACATAAATACATTTTTCAACACTCTTTAATATTTCTGTATTCAGAATTCTGATTGAACAATGAAAATTTTACTTCTTCAGAATCAGTCTCTGGTATGTGAAATACAGACTAGAGAACTCAGATGGAATCTATATGGAAGTGAGTTTATAACTAAGAACAGAAGGCACTTTTTACACAAAGGCAAGTAGGTTTTGTGAACAAGTAGCCCAATCTCTTTCTGAAGCTGAAACACGTGCTATGTTGGCCAAATATACTGAACTTATTTGAAACCTTTATTATTATTATTAGAAGAAGAAGAGATTATGTTTTTATGTTCAAGAAACTTAAAGTGCCATACATACATAATACACATAACAAAAGTAAAAGGAGAAAGAAGAAAAGTACAGTAGTCAAACTAGTAACTCATATTTAAATATAAATTATACTTTATTAGCTTTAGGGATTTTTAAGATTTTTGATAGATTCAGAATTTGGGCAGTGAGGTCCACAAACAGCTCTATTGCTCCTGTTGTATGGAGCCTGGTCTTTGGTAGAGTAAGAAATTCTGAATCAGCAGATCTCAGATTAAAGGCTGAATTAAACTCATGAAATATTTGTGGAAATCCTTAAAATAATTTGGATCTAGACCATTAAGTGCTTTGTACGTGAAAAGGAAAACCTTAGATTTCACTCTAATTTTCACAGGACGCCAGTGCAGTTTAAGGGGAACAGGAGTACTTAGTGTACAGTACATTGATTTTCACACAAGTTGTGGGTGCTAAGTATTGGACATAGTGAACCTTATTTAGGACTGTTACAAATAGTGGGTTACAAAAATAGCAGATACCACAAAAAGACTGAGCAGATCAATCAATAATTAGAATAAATAACCATAATATGTGTACTATGGCTGAGCTTTGGTGAAAAGAATAATAATTCAAGCACACTAGGATAATCAAATATTTATTAACAATGAAAATGACACTAGACAACATACACATGCAACACACAATTTGCACTCTTTACAAATTTACAAACAAGGCATCCCAGAAGCCTACTGTATGTCCTGATTACCCAGAAAAACACCAGACTATTACCAAGTATTACATTATTATATAACACCTACAAAGGCTAAAATATGATAAAATTGCTTTCGAAAACTAAACAGAATACAACCAACATTTAAAAGGCTACAAAATAAATACAAACATATCTCTATTACTATTACTATTGTAAAAATGCACCCACTCACCAGCAGAGGATGTTTTTAATTGGGGGATCCTTTACAGAGGAAATCAGAGATTCCTAAAACACGCTCTCTTAACAAGGTTCATATACTGTACTTAACTAGAATCTTTTTGGATGATCTCGACAAGGAGCTCTGACCTTCTCTCCTCCACTCCTCTCTGTCCTATTGTCTTTCTATCCCTTCACTTTTTTTTCTCCCTCTGTATTCTCTTGGCTGATTTATGCTGTGTTCCTAGTCCGTTGATGACACCCTTGATACCCTTGTATCAAGAACTTAACTAAGTAACTTAACTAAGAAACAAATTAAAGTAAACCAAGATAAACTTTATGATCACTTTGATCACTGAATCTAGGACCCAAACATCTCAGAAGGCATTACCTTGCTGTGAAGCTCCCGAGAAATGTTAATGTTGATACTAGCCAAGTGCTGACCATTGCCCTTCAGATTATGACATCTCAATAGCCACTTCCCAATCAGTAACTGTAACAGTATCTTAGAAGCACTTAGATGTACTTGACTAATCTTGATGAAATAAAGATGTATTATGTATCAACAGTACAGAAACAGGTAGAGATATCAAGGTTCTTAATCAATTAAAGTTGAAAGAGGAAAAAAGGTACTCTTGTGACAACCCTGACATTTGGTTCTAATTACAAAACTGGGCCAAAATGAAAACCAAAGCCTGTGACTTCCATCGGTAATTTAATTTCATTATTAACATCAACACATAAGACAGCAACTGATGCAAATCTGGCATACTAAACTGGTAGTATGGAGAACCTGTACACATACAACCTCTTTAAAGCAGGGTCTCATCATCCTACTTGATGATAAATTTTATTACATTTCTGGCAATTTTGTTAACCAAATCTGGACCAACCCTGGTGTAACGTCCCTTGCCATTATCTCACCAGATACCCCTGTTAACCTAAAGTATAAATGTTGGGCAAACAGCACTGTGCTTCACCATTTTAACCTGAACCTATCTGTTTTTTTCCCTTTTAACTATTAACCATAGGGAATGCTAAACTGTTTTTCCACTTTTAAGCTACAAAGCCGTCTCTCTTCTTCCTTCAACCCTGTAGAACCTTCTTCTGCTAGTGTAAATGTAACCCTGAACTAGCCTGACACCATGATGAGCCGATTAGAAATTAAAATTGCTGCGCTGAACCGTTTTTATAGAGAGAGCAATCATTGAACACAGCTGCAGCAGAATGGACTACCACTGTTTTGTGAAAATTCTTGCAGCTTTTCTTTATCTGACTTGTTTCTAAGTCACACACCAACAGCACAATGTCACAGTCAGCTGAGAGATACAGTGGCTCTGTTACAAGAGAGCATGACCATAATAACACCAGTGCAAGCACAGTTTGTCTTAGAAAGGTTTTTTACAATCATATATTAATATCAGATAGACACCTTTAACTGCATAATGGAAGTAATGGTACTGTATCAGATTAGATCTGCAATTAAATCAGAGTGTAATCAGCACAACATTGAAATCAAAATAATCTGACATGTAAATACGTTAAGGCCCCACTGCAGAACACAGTGGAACACCTTGAATAAATTGGACAAAATTAGATTATAATAAAGCCAGAATTTATAAATTGGTCCCTGATAACAAAAGCAAAGTCAAACTCAAAGCAGTAAGCACCAGTATACAATAACTTAGATGATATCTCATGCAATCCAGTAGGACGCTATGATTGACAGCATCAAAAGTTGCACTTAAATGCAGAATGAGAAGAACATTAAATGGCTCAGAGTCAGAAGGAATTTAGAAATCCTTAATTACCTAACAAGTGCCATTTCAGTACTTTATCTCTGTCTAAACTCTTGCAGAAAATGTTGAAAGAACTCATTATATGGGAAATGAGATTTTAACTAAGCTGTCACTTCCCATTCCAGAACTGCTGTTCCAAAGGCAATTTGACAATAGGATTGGAGTTATTAAGTACTTGAAGGTCTTGGCCAGGTTTCTTTTTATCACAGGTGTGATAGCAACAGATTTAACTTATTGGGACAAGATCAGTCATTGAGGTATGAATTGTAAAAACTAATACAAAGTATACTTTATTACTGATGGTTGTTTAAAAAAACTGGACATTTACAAAAGGCTATTTTAATAAACACTTTATTAGGATAAGCTATTCCTTTGAAGATAAATTGGAATGCTTTAGAAGATCACTTAACCTGCTATAAATAGACTTATACATTCTGATTGTTTGTTATTAAATAAAGAGCTATTTATTTCAAATAACCCCTTGAGATATTATGCACACCCATTTTAGTTTGCAGGGGCACCACAAATTAGCCACTTGCTTTATCTTTTTAACTGTACTTTCAAAATAATGAGGATATAAGAATTTCCTTATAATGCAATTCATTCTTAAATTCTTATCAGAAGATCTTCTCCAAGAGCACAAATCTTTATCAAAAAGGTTTTCATTCAGAAGTGTTACATTTAGTACTTTGGTATCTCAGTTCAGTGGATTGGCTAGATTTTTTTTTCATATGGAGATATCACCAAATGTATATTTTAAACAACTTAAAGGAAAGGTTTTAGTAATTACAGTATACTGAAAAATACTACATTTGATCATTAATTGAACAAATACATGTCAGAATTCCTTAAATCCCCAGCAGGCATGTTGAAACCTTTTTAAGATGGAGCTCCTATCTACAGAAATATATGTCATATTGCAAAATCTCTGACTTAAAAATTCACATAAAAGGAAATATGGCTGTATAACATTCTTTGTTATACATATTTATATATAGCTTACAGCATTTGAAAGATTGTCTTCACAAAGGCATGGACTTACTGTAAGGGTTGGAATTATTTGTATTTGTAATAGTGCAGTCATTAGCTTTTAATAGAGGCAGAGTCACTTAAATGAAGCCCTTAGTATTTAGTTTACGAGCATTTACTAGCAGTTATTATAAAAAACACTTTAATTCTGTCATTGTGATTACAAGGAAACTCCTCAGGGGAATTTTCTAAAGGACTAAAAGTATTATTAGTTTGCTTAAATGCTGTGGTGACCAGGACTTTGTTGACATATCATTTATTAATATAATTTATACAGTAGAATGCAGATTGATATGCAGTAGTTACCAATGGCATCTCAAGAATTTTGTAGCTTAAATAAGAATTTTAGTTTTTTTCTTAAATATGCAAGAGTACAAAATGAAGGTTGCTTTCTTCATTAAAGTATTAAAAATTTAGCTGGCAGAATTTAATAAAGATGAAAGCATATGACTTAAAAGGGTTTGGTCAAACAAAAAAATCAAGATGCATTCCCATTAGCTTTGTTCTTCTAAGTGACTCCTTGACAGTCTAATGCCATATGTGGTATTGATAGCATGAAAAATGTTTTTGTCTTCTGCCTCTCTCACTGTTAAAAAGGACATCACGTAAGGACGTAGAACCATCTTGAAATACACAGCTGAACATTAATGTCTTACCCCCATAAATTTTACCTGCAACTGTACATATGTAGTTCAAATTTCAGTTTTTACTCTCCCATCTTATATTTTGTCATTTCTGTGCACATAACCATAATTAAAAAGCATGGCAGTGTATTATTAATTTATTTGTCTGATATTTATATAACTGAGATTGTTACTGCAGCCATCTGAGTGAAGTATTTTGCTCAAGCATTTAAGGCCATTCCACCAGTTCAGATGGTTCACTTTTAAAATTAGCTTCATTTAATCAAAATATTATTTAACATGCAAAAATACTCATTTAACGGCCTTCTAATAATTTGAAATAGAATGATCCATGAACACACATGAAAAAAAACTTTAACCTAACCTTAAAATATTACTTCACATAGTTTTAGACTGTTACCTTTTGAAAATTATACTATTTATTGGTTTATTTCACCACATGTATTGTATTGCATACGAATTTTCACAATAATATTCTACATATAAATTGGTATTAAAATAGATTTTATTTCAAACACTTCATAAATATTCATTTGCAACAGATATATTGAAATGGAAGCTATACGTCAGTCAGCTTAACTGCATGTTTTGTAAAGTACAAAGTTAAAACATTATTAGGATTCAATTTAAAGTCCTCTGTATAGGTAAGGAGAATGATACTGTATCTACAGAGGTTCTGACATACTTGTGAGATGTATAGTTTAGGTTTTCTTCTAAGGCAAAACCTAACTGTGCCTCTGTTTATTCCCAGCAGGGATTTTTCTGACCAATGCGTTTCACATGGCATACATACCACACTGACAACTCTTATTTGAACACTAAAATATTTTTACTTTGAAAATGTAAATCTAATTATTGTAACATGATCTAATTAAAAGCATAACCAATTAAGGCATCTTACAGTAAATGCACAAAGTTTCAACAGGCAAGACAAAATTCTTTCTACATTTGGGCCTGAAACTAAATTTAATAAGATGTTTCTACAGTTTTATACACTGAAATCTCCAAGGATTAATATTGCATCTGTCCTGCACCTATAGGTTATACTGCATTTCCCAATGAGGTTGTAGTATCATGTTACTACAATTTTCATTTACATTTTATTTTGTCAAAAGAACTTACTAACAAAGCCTGTGAGTCAATTTAAAGCAGCAAAACTGGACCCAGTGGGCTGGGGTATCAGACTTTTGTGTTGAAATAATTACCCTACTAAAGAGACCATATGGGCTGTCGTAGTTGGCACATAGCCTGCACCAGCTGCTACCTGGATACTTTAGTAAACCAGGCTAACAGCAGCTCCATGGCTGACAGTTTCCTGACTGTACATGGTGTCTAGATGCCTGCCCCAAGGGCTGTTAGATATTTTTTTGTGAGGCAATGCAATCATCAATTTATTATAACTAAACGTGGACATAATTAGCAAATAGAAATGCCTCTGACAGTTGCTGGACTTCTTAAAAAAGGAAATAAACATCTAATTAAATAGCACATATCATGATTTAGATGTCTGTTGTTCAATAACAACAGCTACATTTGAATCTACCCTTTCCAGAGATGAGTGAGCTGAAGATAACCTTTGAGTAAGCACTTACCATTTCTACTGGCAGCAGTTTTATTACACAGTATACAAGTCATGTATATATGGCAGTGCAATAGTATTTTTATCCTCCCGTAAGTGTAGATTTTTACTAGTTACATCTGTATTTATATCTATATCTATATTTATATCTATATCATGCCATATCCATCATTTTCTCTAATTGTTCTCAAGGAGTACTTCTGATCAATTTTTTAAAATAAATATAATGCTTTATTCATTCATTTGTTTTGCTTTAAAGATCACTTCAAATTAAACATTTACAGTTTAATTAAAAGTAATATTTCCTCAGCTATGCAAATAATGAAAAAGAAAATATCAGTAATACATGGAAAAATTATATAATTTTCCTACACACAATTTTGCAACACCATAAAAGTACTTTTTTCAATACATTTAGGGTTATAAAAATTATTGTCTAAATTAATTAAATGTCTCAAAACCTATCAAGTAATTTGTGGTTTGTAAAACACCTAACACAAAAAAACTTTTCATTGAACGTTCTGAAAACATACAATGTGTTAAGATTTTTAACTCATTTTCAAATTAAAACAGTTTAACTTTCAGACTTACTAAAACACTTTGACTGTTGTTTATAAAATTGACAGCGAAATAATAATAACGCTGATTACATAAGTCTTTTGGAACATGAGTACTACATTTTAATGCACTAAATGAGTGATATACTGTAACTGAAATCCAGGTAAGGACCAGGCCATTACTATATTTTAACTGAAATATGCTTAGAGACAGAGAAGGAAAGGTTATAACCTGTAGCTTCTCTATGAATTAAACACATCCCCACTAAGTGGTTTGCTTTCTTCTCTGCAGTCATTCTACCAGAGTTTCAAGCCCACTTTCAGTCTGTGGTACTTTGCAATATAACTTGAGGCTCCAGTCTGGTACTCAGCGCTCTGATTTATTATACAAGTTAACACTAATATTAATATATGAGACCTAATGAATTAGTTTATCACCAGGTAATATATGTGAGCTAATGTCAAAATTACAGAACAACATATAAAAAGATAAAACTTTCTTGTGACCTATGTTTGCAGATTATTATGCAATAAAAACTGCAAGCAATGTGTTTCATTATAAATTTGGTGGGCATAATATAAATACCTTCTGCAAAATATCTACTGTATATGTAAATAACCAAAATGTTCTTTTTTTATAAAGTCTCAGCCATATATTTAAATCAAATTACTTCCTAATTCATATACTTATGTATAATTGTGCTCTATTTAATCACATAATGTACAAAGATGAATGTTTATTTATGGTAAAACAAACAAGGTTTTATTAGTCATCGCCTGGATTATTCTTACAGCAGATTTTAATGAGAACATTAAAATATGCATGCAGTTTGGACTTGTAACTTGATAAGACCAAAAATTTACTGGCTAAACTAAAAGTTCCTGAGACAGCAGCATGTTTTTCTTTCTCCCCCTAAGGAATTGGAAACTATATCTCTCCTTTAGGAGCATCCTCTTTGGTAAGCAGTTCTTATCTCTGCTATCATAGCAGTGTGATAGCAGAGGTAATATCCAGTAACAGCAGCTTTATGTGTGATCCAATACTTGGATCAATCTGAAGCACAAAAATGTTTCTTAACCCTTCAATGAAACACTTGTTTGATTTCTCCTACAGTATATCTGCCTATGGAAAGACTTTTAGAAATTGTTAAGCAGCATGTACAATTAACATGCCAGCTATTTTTTTATGCAATTAAAATTTGTTTTCAGTTATTGCGTTCTTGCCAAAAAATGTTTAAATAATGTTAATACATTTACATCTACAGTGACAGAATAATAATACACTTATTTTTTAGCTGTTATTGGGGTAAAAAAAGACACAAGGCAAAATTAATCAAAGCATTAATAAGAACAATAGGTTTGTATAAATATGTTAGGTACAACACTTACTATATTAAAGTAGATATTGTCTGTGATTGTGTCTGCTCATTACAGTATAATTTTTTTGCTGTCTGGGTACAGAAAATGATAACCCTTTGTTGAATAGAAACACAATGCTCCTGCTAATTATATTTTTCACAGAGTACAGTACACTTCTTAATATCTTTAGATTTTAGTTGTGTACAGTACTTCTGAGCTCATTCTTGTTTCAGGTGTTTTTTTTTTTAAAGAACTATTTTAACAAATACATTTAAAGGTGATATAAAATAGTTATAGGAAGTAAAAACTTTTTTTAGTACAAAAGTAAAAGTAACGAAGTAAAAACCTTCTGTACAGATTCATTATAGCAGAATAGTGGTGTTTTGTGCGGAATGCCCAAAGGGTTTTAAGCTTCCCAGTTGTAAACTTTCCAGCTCTAACCTTTCAGCAAGGGAAACATATTAATGAGCTTTTCCCATGTGACTAAATATGAAGCATTACTAAAAACACATTTTAATCATCCATATTAAACCATTTGCAAACCTAATAATGCTAAAGAAGATGTTTTCCCCACACACCTAAACAGGAGAATATGAGATTCGATTTCCCACATATTTGAAAGTTAGGTTTAAGGAATTATGCTTAACCAATGTTGCAAAATAAAATATACTTGATTATGAACTGTAAAAAAAGTAAAGGTATGTCTTTAAATTCATAGACACCTATTGCAAAATAGAATACATTTATAAGCAATATACATTACAGGGCCTTATCTGGATTTTTCCATGATAATTTCCCAATAAATCTTAAGTCATAAGACTTTTAGTCCTAATTCATTCGATATAACAATAACTTGTTAGTTGTTCATATATTAACTAGCATTAAATGCAACAAATTTGTATTTGCACCAATAGCATTTGTTACATTATATAATACACAGTATATGTAGTCATTCAACCTATGAACAGTTAAATGTTACTAAATATTATGTATTTTCTGGAGATTTTTTTATGTGTAAATTATCTATATTTTTTATTATTTTTTCTTTTTAAATTTACTATGCATGCATTTCCTATGTATTTCTTGAAATGAATTACTATTATGCTATCACATGTCTAAGATAAATCAATTGTAAAGTGTCTTAGATTACTATATCTTGTTTGCCATTATCCATTATCATGGATTACTAACTACTGCTTCCTAGGTAGGATCTATTACCGTGATTCACATAAAATATCTAATGTAGATCAAATGATAAAACTGTACATACTGTACCATGCACATTCTTATCCTGACTTTCATAAATCATTATGAATCATCACATATTGACACATAAGATGTACTACAACTGTTTGAAACACAGAAAAGTGGATAAAGAGCTTATGAACAGAACTTTTGGTAATAGAAAAAACTAAACTCAGTTTTATTCTGATTATATTTTCACAGAGTAAAAACGATTGTTAAAGCAATTTTTGAAAAGGAAGCTTGGTATATCTACATATTGTGGTTGATAATGACTGAGTAATGATGTTAATGATTTGTCATTAAAGTGAATCCAATAACTTAATAGTTCTGGCACAGAAGGTAGTAGTTTTTAGTAATGTCTTATTTTAAATTTTGATTGATTTTTGCTCATTTTTAGTAATTTAAATGCTGTGATGTAGTTTACTTAAGTAAAGAATATATCTACTGACAATCCTTATAATAATGAGTATCAATGGTAATCAAGAAATTCAAATGCAAGCAGTTTTTAAATTAAGCTGTTTTAATATCTGTCATCAAGAAACTATTCAATGAAGTTAAATTAGCCCCCGATTATACAAGGCAATAATGATGTCATTATCTTTGTGAGACAACAGGTACTATGCCACATCAAACCTGCACACATACATCAGCAAGTGGAGTTTTTGGCTTGAGTCTTTTACTTACCTTGTAAGATATTTTGAGAAAACTGAACCAAATATTGCTTGGAGAGATATAAAAGGCTGAGGTTCTCTTCACTTCCACAGACACCAAAAACCATTGCAGGTCATTCATTGCAAGATGTCTTCATAGGAAAAATAAAAGTGAAGAAAACATTCTTAGGAGGGCACAACTGAAGAAGGCAGTTGAAAAACCAAAAGGGGTGAAAAGCATTAGGACAACTGCACATTGAACAAGACAATATAATAATGAAAGGGAAATGCAAAGTGGTCTGCTCAAAGCCTTTTTCCTTCACTGAATGAAAGCAATCCCTAAGACTGAATGGGTAATGAGATCCTGGCTCCTGAGATTTTAGCTTTCTTAATCATGTTCATAATTAATTCAAGAACATTGATAATTTCATTACATTCTTTTTGTCTTATCAATAAATGATGTGCCTGCACTTTTGGTTCTGTGTACAGGGAGAGAGGAGATGCTGTGGGTAATATGGCACTAAGAAGAGGGGAGATAAATACGATGCAAATAGAGAAGTGGTAATTATAATCCTTGACCAGGCCACCAGCATCCAAATATGAAGTCAAGCTGCCACAAATAATTAATAACCTTTTATGGGGAAATACAAACCTTCTAAGTATATCAGTTTTGTAAGCACAAAAATATTTCACAACCATATCACATTATTTTAAAATATTTTGTTCTAACCATGAATTATCGGCTGTAATTTAGTGTTTATGTGGAACTGACTTCACAGCTATCTGTGCTTTGTTCTCTTTTTAAATAAAAACACACCATCATTTGGATTGTCCTTCACTCCAGAACTTTGAGGACTCAGGTTACAGTTTCCACACTAAGGCGCTTTCATATAATTTCCCAATATCCTATATAAAGAAAAACACAACCTGCCTTCCATTTCTGCTTGTATACAGATCAAATCATCAAATGCTATATAGTTTTAAGAATCTATTTTAGTAAATAATCAGTCATTTTTTTACTTGTTCGTAAGTTCATTAGCCTATACAGTAAACATGTTCTAATAAGATATGCTCATTCTATCCTAAATATGTCCTAAATATACAAAAAACAGACCTCAAGAATGGAAATGATTTAGATATATTAATTCATATGTAATATTCTTCCTGAGTTGAATTAGAAAGTGACATTACATCTTGTTTGGTGTTATGGGTTTTATTTTGGAAATACAGTAGAAAGTAAAATTTTGAAACAGAAATGTGTATCGTTTATTTAACAGTGAATGATTTTCCTTTTTGACAGTTTAATCTGATAAGGTGGAGGGAGCAGTCTTTGAGAGGACACTGCAGAATCACTTAGCAGTGCAAGCTGTTGCCTGTGACACTGACAAATGGAAGAAGGATGATGTATATACTTGAACCTTCTATCAGTATATCATCAACTCCATTTACTTCCCTGAGGAATGTGACCTGCCCCTGGATTAGCAGTGTATCCAGGATCCACCAGCGGATAGACTCCAATTGAATAATCAGTCTCCTTGTGGTTGATGGTAATTTTGTACATCTATTAGTCCAGCATTGCATTGCACACCTATACCTTAGTAGTCAAACAATAATAAGACAAACAGAAAAGGTTCAGACTTTAAGCACTCTAATCTTTAAGCACACTAATTACATTCCCTTCAAAGTCTCATTTCTTACTCTAATTTAAATTCTTGGCTTTGTTTTTTTTTCTTTTACAAATGTAAACTATGTTTTACTTAATTCAGAAATACATTTTCTCCCCTACAGGTAAATATAAAGTGTAAGCAAATGACCTAAAAACAAGGGCCTGCTGTTGATATGAGGATCTTAAGTAACAAATCTCAATGGAGATTAGGTAGTGATTTATTCATATGTAAATTGTATCAATCATAATTACAATTAAAACTTACATTCAATCATGATTATTAAATAAAAAGTTAAGAACGCACTTTGGCCAATGTGGTAAATATCTGGTGAAAGACAAATGTATCATCTTCAATTGAAAAGAATGGCAGAGCAAATGTGGATTCACATCAAATTACTACCCAATTTCAACTTAAAGATGATTTGAAAGATCTGCTGTCTTGTATATTTCCAGCGAGGTTTATTATGTAATCAAATACTCATTGCAAAAAATAATAGTTAGCTTATGCAGACTTGTGTAAAATTGACTATTTAAAGCCCTGAGGGAAAGTAGTGATGAAGATGTGATCAGTAAAATCTTTTACAACTATGCTCTGCTTTGCCTTATGCATCCTTAATCGCCAATCAGATCATCTCCATTATTAAAGTATGTACTAGACATTATTATCATTAAGCATATCATAGGCAAAAGTAAAGCCTATATAAAAATAATTTATTTTAACTATCTGTAGTTAAATGAAATTTAAGATTTTGGTAAAAATCATGCAAATTCCAATTTTGTCAGAAATGTTGTCAGAAACCCATTCATCACTAACAAAGCTAGTACTTAGTTTAAAGTTATTGTATTAACAATTTGTACTGTACAATATAAAAAAAAAAACTATATTTTGTTGCTTTACACTAGAGTTGAATTGAATTACTAAGTCTCCCAAATTCCTACCTTTGTGCAATTGTTATGGAAAAACTGTGCAATCTTGCGCTGCAGATTTCACCAAGATGTAATTTTCAACAAATACCCAGAATGTATCATCAAATGTTGAAAAGAAACTAAGTACAATAGTAACTACTGGTTTCTCATGAAATTAACTGCTCATTCATTTAGGTGGTCAAGCATTTTGTTATGGGGGGACATTTCACTTCACCCGACATGATCAATAGATTCAGACTGCTGTTGTTATTCACTTTCTGCTACTGAGATAAGAAGTGTGATTGCAAAATGGAGCCTTTAATGAGCTAGCATTACATCAATAAATGACTACATTTAACTGTAGAGTCTAGAAGTAGCTAGGAATAAAGAGTGGGAGACTTCCTTGAAGACATCAACTATTCAAAATGCTAATGTACTCATTATTAAGGTCATGCAAAGTTAAGCTATCACTTTCACTTTCAAAAATTATATTGTCTACTCTTATGCAGTAAAGTTTATAGGAATTCTGCATATACAGATACAGTAGAGGTACAATATGTATCTCCACACCTAAAGCACAAAAGTGCTATAAGCAAGTGTGTTATCATGATGCTTGTCTTGCATATAGAGCTTATTAATTCAAGCAAGGTCTTGCTGAATGCATGGTTTAAAGACTGTGTTCCAAACAAACTACTGTACATGGCACTTGTTTTCCTTAAGTTAAATGAACACTGATATAATAATCAATCACATCTCAATTTGTTGACATCTGTTACAAGTATAACTTTATTTTTAAAAGAGAGAAAACTATTTTGGCATTAATAATTATATCAATGCTGTGTTTTGCATAAAGCATAGCTTCTTGGACTGTAAAAAAAATTGTAAGTCATGAACTTAATAAAAGTAGGCCATTTCCACAGAACTGCTTTTGCTGATAGTGACTGTTAGGTGAAGTTTGACATAGAAAAAACAGGGCATACTGTATGTACCACTGGTTTCTGCCTCCTCTGAAATTCTGTAGAACTCTCCAAATTCACACTGGTACAGAAATGTGTATTATTTTTGGTGACAGGAGGGTAAGAATTAAAGACTTATTCTTCTGCTTCTCCCAGTTTCATCTATACACCACATTTTACTTGATTTCAGGAACAAAAACATCACTACTTCAACATTAATCTACTGTATCAAGCATCTGTCCCAATTAATGTCATAAACCTAAGAAGAAATTAGCACAGAAAGATGACATCAAGCATAGGAATCTATATATAAAAATATGTTGTTTCTGCTTGCAGTTATATATATGCTGCAGATATACTATGTTCCCAGGTTTTGAGCAGCAGACTGTGAAAATCTGTGTGGAAAATAGGCCACACTGCAATAAAATTGCATTGTAAACTTCTCAGTATATTTCTATTAAGAGATTAATTTTTCCTGTGAAAAATTTGTCTATTTCTCTTTGTCCTATATTGACTCTTGAAATATATGACAAAACCCAAATAACTGTTTAATAACATAATTCTAACAGTTATATTCTTAATAAAATGCACATGTGGGTTGTAGACCATGGTGTACAAGATCACACTTTACAAGATAAATAATTTACTTTTTAGTTATTACTATTTATTATTTATTTAATATTATTTTACTGCAATGTGGAATGAAAAAAAAACAACTATCATCTATCATTCTAGGTAAGAATACATGTTTTTTTATGAACATATGCTATTATCACCAGCAGTTGTGTACAGTATGTGGTATTTACATCACTGAATCATGTTTAATCACTTACAGTGTAACAGTGTATGCAGTTAATTAGTTAAAAAACTAATTATTTTAAGTAGTGTATTACCTCCTATCAAGGTAATGTAGCAACTCTGCTTACCCTCTTTATGAATCAGAAAAATGACTGAGTTTGTAAGCAGTAAATGAAAAAAACATGCTCGCCTATCAGGAAGGGCAAAAACAATCAGATGATTTTGTCAGTATGTTAACCACAGAAATACAAGTAAACATCAGTTTTTGTATTCAGTCAAATGCAACAGAAAAAAAACCTTGAAATGTTTTTATCCTTCTTTATGTATTTTTTGTCATTGCAAATATACATTTTCAACTGATACCTGAAGTTCTAGCTCACCAGTACAGCCCAGTGTATTGGAATCAGTAATATGTAAAGATTTTTTTCAGTATAAGAACTCTTAGAGGTTTATAAAAATGTTTCACAAAAACACAATTAGCATATGCAGAACTACTTTACATTTGATCTTCAGATGTCATACTGTCAGGTGGCTAGCAAATTATGATGTCAGAAAATAACAAAGGATAGTTTTTTTTTCATCCAAAATCAATTTAAACAGTGATTAAATTTTAAATAATTAGAGTTTCACAAGCTAGTGACCTAAAATGAATATTTGCAAATGTATTCTGGATAGAAAATAAATGCGGTATTGATTTAGTCTTCTTTTTGCAAATCAATTATGTTCAATTGTACAAAATGTTAACAACCTTTGTCTCGTAATAAAGTGGAAATTGTCGAAAATGTCTCTCACATACTCTATAACATACTTAAAATATCATCCTATCACTTCACCTACATACTACAAACAGAAAATAACAAAATATAATATAAAGCCTAAGGCTCAGTGTCTTAGGATCAGTTGTTATAAACACAATTCAGTAAGTCAGTGTACATGCTGTAATATACACAATTCAGTTAATAACTGAATTAACATTTTAATCAAAAGAACAAAGTTCACATGTATCTTGAAATTTAAAAAAATGCTACGTTTTGTTGTAACAGAGTCATTAATAATACAGAATGGTATATAAAAGATAATCAGGCTAGTACAAATGGCTTGCAACGAAAGATTGATTCTAACCATTTCACTGTGATTTGATATAAGGTGTTCATAACAGGTTTTGCATTTTATTTCAGGCTCACATTTTTAATCATGTTTTATGTGTTCTATATATGCTGTACTCATCCTGCAATTTCCAAAACAGATTGCTACAATACTTGTAATGAAAGGTGCAGCCCAGCTGTGCTAAAGGAGAGGGCAGCAGGCTATAGTATTACCATAATAATCCGCCTCAGGTCCCATGAGCCTTCTGGTGGAACAAGTCACTCTATTGCTGGGCCTCATCTGGAGGACTGCTCACTGACACGTGTGCCAACACCAGCCTGTAGGCAAAGTAATAAAAATGGCTTAATGGTACAAAGGAGAATAAATAAAACTCCCATCTTCTGCACTGGGAGTGTGGTGCAGAGTTAACTAGTGCTGTCAAATTAGATCTTGAACATTTCTTATTTTTTGTTTAAAGGTATGTTTTATATACATACTGAATAATCAATGACAAAGTATTCATTTTTCATAAAAAATGAAACGTAAAGTGCAGTAAAACAAAGGAACAAATTCTTATGTGGAATTTTAAATTATTTAAAAATAATTAAATGTAGCAAATTACTAATATATATATAATATAGAATCATTATAAATGAGTTAATAAATATTCACACTCTCATAATTCATAGTGGCTATTTTCTCTGAACCATAGTCTTGAAAGACATTCTTTGTAGGACACATTTAAACTCATGTTTATCAGATTAAAATTAATCATGCCTAGCTGAATAGCCCAAATAAGGGAAAACAGCTTTCCATGGCTGCTAATTATGACTCTACAGTATATACAAAAAAAAATACAGTTATGAAGAATTCCATGTAAGGAACTGTATACAAGCTGTTTTCAACTGAACTTTTTTTTGAACATTTTCATTGAACACGATTATACGTAAAGGGGCTTGAATGTCAGCTAAACCCACAAAGTAGATATGAATAGTGAAATTGAATTATTAAATAATTATTCAGCCCTCTAAGTCAACACTTGATCGAACCAATTTGGTACTACTTACTATTCTAAGTCTTTTGAATAGGCGTCAGATTTACAGTACATTGTACAGTAGCATTTTATATTTCTCTCTATTCTTTCTGTCAAAAAACTTCTTTCTATTAAGTTTGTTGGACATACTGAATCTGATAGACAGCAATCTTTAAGTTTCGGAGTTTTCCACTGGATTCAAATCCAGATTTTCACTGGACCACTCAAGGACATTAACTTTTCTTGTTAAACCATTTGAGTATGTCTTTGCCTTTGTGCTTGATATCATTGCCATACAAATGTTTTCAGTGTTTGACACATTTAGATTATTTAGGGACTAAAGCAGCTTTTTACGTGTAATTTTCTCGGTCATATCTGAGTTCCAGATACTTCTACTATCACCATAATATGATATTGCCACCACTGTGCTTGACAGTAGGAATGATACTGACTAGGTGATGTGTTATGTTGGGCTTGTACAAGATGTTACGTTTTGCTTTTATACCAACACATTGCATTTTAGTGTAGCCTAGCCATAAAATGTTTGGTCACATGTCTGTGGTATAACCTATAAGAGATTTAAATTGAAACATTTGAGTTATTACTTTCTTGCCACTTACCCATACAGGCCAGGTTTATTGGTTTATTGTCAATGTATGAATAGTGACTCCTACAGTTTATCAGACATAAAACTTCAGAACTTTTAAAGTCACTGTTAGTTTCACAATGACATTTTAAACCCATTTCCTGCTTGCCTTGTTGCTCAGTTTTAGATGCCCTGATGAGAATAGTATTTGGGTTGTATGACAAGGGTGGAGGCTGACTTCAGAAGGTGGTAGAAGTGGGTCTCCACTTATATGTAAAGCATGATGTGATCCTTTGGTATTAAAAAAAATGTTATATACTGTACATTCAGAGAATGTATTACTAAAGGAGGTTGAACTGAGGAGCTGCATCAGCATGAGTTGCCTTAAAAGGATCAAGTAAAGGTTAATTTAACACTGAAGACAAGACAGTCCACGGCCAAAAGTTTACCCTGTAAACAGATAGACAGCTCTATTTGAAGGAAGGTAGGCAGTACAGAAGATCACCTATGTGCTAAATGGAAGATATGTTCTGCACTTCTACCTAGATTTCAGTCCATCAACATCCCAACAGAAATGTGCCTTTACAGGAATGAGGATATCAATGAGGGGAGTGAGTGTCCTGTGCTGTCTTTTCAAATCCACGAGCTTAAGATTCTCTAGGAAGGAAGATAATGTCTATTATTGTCAGCACTGGAGCTAGAGGTGTTTTCAGAGACTGCTGGCCTGCCTGACGTAAGGAGAACTTTTTTGTCTCCTCCCTTTACTCTTTATTTTAAAATAATTTTCAGTCTTCCAGTCTTTCAAAGTTTCAAAACATCTTCAAACTGAATTGCTTTTTTCAAACCCATGAATGAAGTAAACTGTGTATAACTAGCAGCCACAAAAGTGGAAATTAAATTTAGAATAATTGACCATTTTTTTTCAAAAGAGGACTCTGATTCACTTTCCAGAACAAAACGTCATAGCTGACTCCTTGGGATGCTTAAAGAAAGGGTTAGATTGAATTATTATAATATTATACACTGAAGACAAGACTAAAAACCAAATTATCTCTTGTATTTAGACTTCCTTATGTCTTTATTAATGAAGTAATTAATTAATTCATTAATCACTCAGTTAATTGCTTTCTATATGTTATGGTTCATTTTAAAGGTACTAAGGAGCTTCACATAGAGTACTAGAGGGGACAGTATTTATGACCCAATGACCTGGATGACACTTGGCAGCTATCATGTGCCAGCAGCCTCACTATATAGCAGATCGTGTGTAGAAATTAGAAATTGTATTACCAATTGGATTAAAGTATAAATTGTGGTGGGTCTGGGTTTCACAAGTTCCAAGAGGAATTTACATGACAAATTTACAAGAATTAGGGTTAATATCATTGTAATCTTTAATGGTCAAATAGTAATGTTTTGGTGTAATGTCTTATCCAAAGGACTTTAAGTTCCACAGTACAGTGTACAGTATGTGGTCCCCATAGTAGCATACTGATGTAGTCAACAGCACTTACATCAACAAACTTGTTTTCCTTAGAGGTATCCCATTCCAGCATCCTTGGGTCTGGAATAGCACTTAATAAATAAAAGATTATTATTATTATTATTATTATTATTATTATTATTATTATTATTATTATTATTATTATTATTATTAGTAGTAGTAGTAGTAGTAGTAGTAGTAGTAGTAGTAGTAGTAGTAGTAGTGTTTTAACCCTTTAATGGCAAATGTTTTATTCTGTGTTGCATTTAAACAGAAAAATAACACCCTTATTTAGCCATTAAGAAAGCAGCTAGTGTGAAAGTGTAATTGGGAGAACCGAAGACAAATTTATTAAAGCAATACTAAAAGTGAGCCAGCTGTCACTCAGGAGAATTTGAGGTCTATAGAGAACAGTTAAACATACCAAGCACTGCCACCATGCTGAGTCTTTCACAGTTGCTAGCAGTTAACGCTGTTAATAATTAGTAAATAAGATCTGCAGGTGGGAAAAGAGGGATCTGTGGGCCAAGGGGCTATGGCTTCTGTCAGCAAGAGTGGTGGCAAGACTCATTTGCGCATTGCTACTTAGGTTTCCACACACATGCTCATCAGAGCATGGTCATCTTGTTTAGCATTGCTTTAAGGCATGGAAACTATGAGGCATGAGATGAGAGTAGCTAATTAATGCAAGCGTTTGTCAGTGATTAAGCTTCAAACATAAAAGGTCGAGTTAGCAGCAAAAGAGCTGTCTTTAGAGGCCATGCTCTTAGGGCAATCTAAACCTTTTCAGGCTAAATGGTAAGGTGAAATTTCATGGATAAAAACTTAGCATAACATGACATGTTGGTCATTGGTTTCATCTGACCATTATATGTACAAGTTGAATTTGGTGATTTGTGTCATTTAAGGATGAAAAATAAGGCCTTGTACAAGATCAATAGCTGTTTCAGTTGGTACTAGTAGTGAGTAATTGACTGTCAGGAATTAATGACGGAATGATTACAAACCTTTGCTTAAAACATATACTGAAGAAATATTAGCTTTAGAGGGAATATGCTTAAGCATTCTGAATGCCTTTTCTGTATCATTAAAACATTCTTTGTGTGAGTACAGGACATGCCATATACTGCTAGTCACATTAAACATGAAGGGACCTCACTCTAAATTTTATCTTACATACAAATTGATACACAGTATAGTTTGTAAATTTAAGCAATGACATTAAGTTTGACATATTAGTCTTTTTATTTTGTTATTTTTTAGTTTCCTTCTGATAATAAAACAAATTATAGTGATCATCTTTACTTTTTATTTAAGAAAAGGTAATGATAATATGAATTGCAATGCCAGTGCTTTTCAAAAACTTAAAGCATTGTACGTTAGCATGCACATAATACGCATAACAACACTAAACAAAAGCTAAAAAATGAAAAGCACAGCAAACCGACTTGTTAGACCCAAACTAAAATATACAACATGTTAAAAACTAATTTGAAAAGACAATCCTTTTAAAAATTTGCTGTACAATCTCTAATGGACTCTAATCGAGCATGGTTTTTTGTGTGTAGGCAGACCTGAAACAACAGATCTCAGATTAAGAGTTTTATGATAATAATACAAAAAATCCTCAAAATAATCTAGAGCTAGATCAATCAGTGACTTAAACATGAGCAGGAGAACCTTAATGTCCACTCTTAATTTACCAAGAACTTAGGACAGTTTAAATAATTATTTGAATTATGTGTTAGGTAACACACAAACACACACCCAGAAATCTTAAAACTATTGTATGTAGAACCTTTTACCCAGTAAGTAAGGTGACAAGTAAGATGACAAACACAGATATTTCAACACTTGCTTTTGGTTAAGTAGAATTGAAGGTCTATTTTATCATTGTAGCTCCATTTATAATTTCAGTGTTGGTTTCACTGTCTCATTTTGTTGTGCTTTTCTTTTTTTCTCTTTTTCTTTTATTTTTTTTATTTTTTCTTCTTTTTTCACTACACAATGTGAATACTTTACAAATGTGTTAGGGACATATATTTCTAATTTAACAATCATATTCCAGCAGATATTTATTCAGAAAACAGCCTAAAATGCTACAGTGATTTCTATACTTTTACATTTTATTAATTTTATTCAGCGTGAACACATGCAGTTTGAATTTCTGTTCTTGTATTAATAGTGGGATATTTTAAGCTGGTATGTAAAATATGCCACAGAACATATTTTAAGGCATGGCTAGCAACTGTCACTCATTCAAATATTGATGTAAACACAAGATTATAAACCATAAGGAAATGAAAATATTTACACCATCTCACTTTCATGTTTATAATCAATCTATAAGCCTTGTCAAATATAAACAAGCAATCACATATAGCTCAATTGTAATGAAATTTAGACTTTGGAGGAGTATGTGCTACTGTATAGTAGCTCAGATCAAGTGGGTGGCGGGAGGAACAAAGTTAAGAAAACTTGAGTGGTTGCCAAGTAATACAAGGGTACTGAGAGTGAATGCATAAGGGATATTGTGTATTATCCACCAAATATGTTTCAAAAGTGAAGAACACTTGTACTTTTCAACACTAGTGAGATTTTAAAGGGAGCACATACTGTACACAAGTTTTTGTAACAAGCTCATGGATACATTTGAAATAAAATTATGTTGGTTGGTAAATCATTATTGCACTGCCAGTTAAACCTCATTGTCATTACTGAAATTCTTATCTTAGCATCCTTCATCAGTTCAAATAGATGAAAATCCAACACCGTGGAGATCCAGACTGTTGGGGGGCTTCATATCAATACTTTATGTGACCATGCACAGCAAGTGCAGCAGTGCAGTGCATTGCCAAGCTTGATTTTGAGGTGTTACCCCATTCATCTTACAAGGGCATTTAAAATCTTGTGAAGTGGTGGTAGAAACACACCGATTAACAAGTGAGCTGAAAAATAAAATAATCTATTCTGTTTCTGGAACATATTTGGTGGATATTTCACAAATATGTTTTAGTAGGCAGATACACCATTGTGCATTGGCTGCAAATGAATAAGTACTGAATAAATTGTACATAATAGTAAGTACATACACTTTTAAGATATATTTCACTGATACAGTAGTAATTGCCATACCCGATCAATCAAATTCTGAAAGAATAGAAGAGAAGCATGATACTACAGCACACAAAGGCTAATGAAGGCTATGAGTGTTATGAAGTAAAACACTCTTTCCAAATGTAATGTTGTGATACAGCATATTATCCTTAGAATTAGTGAAAATTAAGTACTGGGACACTTTGAACCTCCTACTAAATCCAATTGACGTGCTTTGTGAATCAATTAAAGGTCAATTCTACTTTATAAAGTCTAAATAATTAATGCAAAACTTTTTCTGTTAATCCTTTTTTAGGTGTGAGGACATACTGTAAATGGAGGATATGAACTCAGTCCCACCACTCTACAGCAGTTTTTGTCAATAGGGAAAGCAACTGCATAATTATCAAACTATATCTGTACTATATATTTACATCCATCCATTTTCTAAGAACTTCTTTCAATTCAGGGTCACGGGGTAGCAGAAGCCTAACCCAGCGGACAATCACAAGTCCATCACAGGGAAGATACAAAGACACAGACACATATACACTCATACCAGGGCCAATATTCCCAGAAGTCAATTAATCTACCAGTATATTTTTGGACTGTAAGAGGAGACCGACATGAACACAGGAAGAACATACAAACTCTACACATACAGCACTCCCAGACAGGGATTGAACCCCAGCACTGTGAGGCAGCAATGCTTACCACTCTGTCATTGTGCCAATTTACTTTAATACATTAAACTATGAATAGGAACACAATCAAATGAGCAGTTAAATAGGAAAAAAACCGAGGAAGGGAGAAAATATCTGCATTGAAGTTGTAATGTAGTGGATACTTTTATGCTTCTGTCATGATTTGATGACTGCATGTCTGCTGCTAGGAAAAAAAAGCACTACCATTTTAAACTGTTATCTCCCAGGTCTTAAGTGTCTTGGGTATAAAATATTTTGGTAAGTGCCTAACGTAAGAAAAAGTGTTCAGCTGGGATTTGTTTAGATTAAAGTTACAGTGGGGGTTAGGGGTTAGTGTGGGGACTCTGATGAGACAGATGCAGAAATCATTTTACTTCTTCAATGCATGTGCAATCAAGCTCAATAGCAAATATTTAAAATATTTTTTGATTTAGTATACTGTACTCTACTCTTTAAATTTGAGCATTTAGTTGTGGCTGGTATCTGCAAGGGCTATTTTCAGTGTCTTGCCTGCATATTTAAAGCAAATTTACCCAATTAGTTTCTGCCACCGGAATTTTAAAATCCCTCCAGCATGAAAAATTATATGCAGCATCCTTCCAGAGCACATATTTCTTATTAATCAGCCTGGAGCACTACCCAGTCTACCAAGAATCCCCACAATTATTTTTCATGTTGAAAAAAACAATTCTGAATAAGGTGAAAATTCATTATTACAATTTCAATAACAGCATATGTAAGTTTGATTTAAATGGAAGTCTGTAACAGGAAACCTTCGGCACATAAAAATATTCAAAATATTCGAGTCCTTAGTTATTACAGGTCCATTTGTACTAAAGCTGTTTTTATCTGAATATTTAAACTGAAAAATAGTTGGAAAAAGAACAAACTTAGCAATAAATAACAAAATAAAAATAAATGACCAGAATTTGTAAATAAACGGTGCCCAGGTAATAAGGTAATTGACACTGAGTAAATTAATGTTACGAGTTTAGTGACAATACAAAAGCAAAGGAACTTTATGTCAGTTAAAACCTAAGAAATGTGATTTATAAACATCAGGAAATATACAAAATCACACAATATTAACACAAATGTTTATTTCGTAAAATAAAAATAGATTTACCTTAAATGTATGTATCTCAGCTAAATATCAAAACAGACAAAAATAGTTTTCAAAGTGCTTATGAAGTAGTGGAGACGTCTGAACTGAATAGTATAGGTCTGCTGGTACTACAATTTTATGAAAAAAATATAAAAACTAGTTATGAAAACTAGTTACGAAAGGCACAGTCAACAGGATTAAAAGAAAAAAACTCCACATTGGAAATAAAACCAGACAAAAATCAACCAAAACGTACCGAATTAAGATAAAGCTGTAAATCATTTAGCAGGTTCACTTATACTGTAATGAACCAGTAATTTCAATTGTTATTCGAACTGACTTTTGCCATTTCGGTTATCTTCGACAAAGCTCGCGAGTACATGGTTTGTCCGTCTTGGCATTCCGTAGAATCGTGATGTTTTAAGGTTATGCTTGTGAGTTACCGTGGGTTGCTTTCATAGAAGGATTTCCGTGGCAAAAGCTTTAGTATCCGTTTTTGAAGGAGATAATGGCTCAGTGTGTTCAAAGTGTGACTCTTTCTTTAACGTTACCGATGTCATGCCAGATTTGTCTTGGAAAGGTACATACTGTAGCTTTTTAGATTGAGCTCATGTATGTTTAATTAAGCTTATTCGGCCGGAAATGTCATAGTATGAGCTGCGTTGTGTGGTTATGCATCGAATAAAAAAGCTAAAAAATGCTGAAGTACTGTTCTGCACCTCTTATTTTGTTTATTTTCTAAAATTGTTGCCATGATTGCATGAAGGTAGACAAGCGGCCGTTTGTTTCTTGTTATTATATTTGTTTGCTTTTAATCAAAGTGGATGTATTACGTATGAAACTTCATACCCTCGCCGTGTACATTGCCGCATTAAGAACATGAAAGAGTTTTTAAACCCAAACCCATTTATATAAACGCTTTTATTTGACAATTTAAAACCTTTAACCATGCGTTGTGTGTTAAACATCGTCAATTTTAAGATGTTAAATTCTTTCGCACTCTGTCCTAGGTACGGCATCCTGTGATTTGTACTAACAACCATGTTTTTTGTTCAACGTGCATTGAAGTATGGTTGAAGAAAAATAGTCAGTGCCCAACTTGCAGGATTCCTATTACTCCGGAAAACCCGTGTAAAGAAATTATAGGTAAGACACTTAAGGTATTTTTCAGTCTTTATTTTTCTCAATAGCAAATGAAATATCTATTAAGACAAAGGAACACGTTAAAGGTTTATTCCATGCTGAAAAGAGAAGAAAGGAAACAACATTTCGGGTGTGGACACTGGGTGTTGACACCTTAAGAAGGCTCCACAGCCGAAACGTTATTTTCTCTCCTGTCAGCATGGAATAAACCTTTAACTTGTTCATTTGCAGCATACGGATGCTGACGCAGCTACCTACTTGATCTGTTGAGACATTTAACTTCCTATTTTCAGTCACATGGCTTCATACTTTTCTTGTATTAACCAAGATGGCAGACTGGTCTGTTTTATTGACAGCCAAGCACTACACTAAATCTAATCTAAATGTAATCAAAAGTGGGGAAAAATACAGCCCAAGTTACAACATTCTTTTAAAAACTACTGTATGTAGCGAGTGAACTCACATTATTTTGATATCAAGAAGTTTCATGCATTATTTATTTGGCTGTAAATATATGTGATGTTTGTGTATTAAATATATGAAAGACTGTAGATGATTTGTATACCAGGATTGCTGCTTGATCTGTTTTGCCTTCTCCAAAAACTGTTGAAAACATTTTATGGCATCAACTGTAAGCATTGCTGGCTTAATCTTCAAAACAATAAATTTCAGATTTTGAGAAAAATATTCGGTCAGGCAAAATGGCTGCCTGACCTATTTTCTATTCTCATATATGAGTTTGAAAGTAAATAATTTTCTTACCTCCTAACATCCATAGGAAGTTGTCCGAATAATTGCTTTTTTATGTTTCATGGCTATTGTGTTAGCTTCACATTGTCTGACTTACAGCAAGTATTATTAATGCCTTACTAAAAGCAATAAGTTTGTCATAACATTTAGTGTGTTTTATCCGTAAATACAACCTGATATTATAATTTGGCAAGATTTATTGTATATGTAACTATAAGTGCCAAACATATGCACACTGTGCCTGTATGCCTGTATTTTCACAACATGCATATACTGCAGTTCTGAAATAGCTGAATGGTCAAAAGACTACATTTTGTGCATTTTAACTGGGCAGCTTACATCACAAAATAATTACATTTTCTGGTATGCGCAGTGCCATATTGCCATCATTGACTGCAATTGTCTGCCATATTATATTGTAAACAAGCAGGCTTGCATACAAATCTCTTTTAGTTTAGTAGAAATATTGCTCTCGGCTTTAAGACAGTTTTGCAGACAAATACTACTTGTTAACTCTGCATGCAGATCACATTGGAAAATTTCTGTGGTGAAATGTCTGCTGTGCAGCCTTTACTTACTCGCTCTTATCTTGCTTTACATTAGTCATTACAGTGAGTAGTGAGCAGGAAGGGCTGGTTTAATTCACAATTCTCAGAAACTCTCTCGCCCATGGTGAAACCAGCTGTTTGTGACAACATGGTGACAATATAGTACTTTCAAAAAGTTCACAATTCTGTGCTTAATTTGAAGTTGTAAAATTTTGCAAAACTGTCAATTTAATTTGTTACCAAGGTTTAATAACAAGCATGAGAAATTGGGACTGCAGTTCCTCTTTAAGTGTCTACACTGGTAATGATAAAAAAATATATAGTAAAAGGCATTACAAACAATTTTGGATTCAATAGTTTTGTTGCCTTTTAATGCATCATATTGTATCTGTCTATGGATTAGTGGCTACATGTTCCTAAATTATCTGTTTTCAGGCATATTAAAACTTTATTGCAGCTGGCTGAGTTTGGGGACATTGAACTTCTGCGATGTTCTTACATATCTAATAGGAAGCGGTAATAGAAAAGTGCTTTAAGGTTTTCTAGATTTTTTTCAGATTGAATGAAATTTTATGCTAACCTTACTGTTATAAACACATCTTGCAGTTCTATTTGCTGTGAAGCATTTAGAGGTTAAAATCTTGTGAAATACTTACATTTTTAATCTTCCTACATGCAGAGGTACATGCACTTCAGCATAAAAAGCTTGTTATAAACAGTTTAATGTTGTATTTAGGCGTTCATTATGTGTGATTTACTGTACACTTGTGTGGTTACACCAAAGACATTTTAAACCTCCCTTGTTCTTAGCTGTTAGATTGAGCCAAACAGTTCTCTGCAACAGTTCTGAAACAAAGCATACATCTTATTTGGCAGGAGAAAGTATGTACATAAATGACAAGTTAACACAAAGAAAGTCATAAAATGTAAATCAGATAATGTAAATTCTTGTTATCTCAATATAGTTCCCCAATAGTGACATATGTACACTCCTTTTTGCATGGAGTATCTTAAATATGGTATGTAACTCAACATTTGGATGTTGAGTAAAGCGTTTACTCTTCATATTTAAATTACTACTTTATTTTAACTTAAACTTCCTTCAAGCTTAAAAGGAGAATACTCAAATCACTATTGAGAAATTATTATTGTAGCTGTAATATCCTGCATTACTTTTGGTGCTAAAATATTGGTTACTGTTAATTTACCGTTTCAGGAGCTACCAATGAGAGTGAATGTAATGACAGTCAATCTGTTAGAAAGCATCTTCGGAAAACCAGATTTGAGCTGCTTCTGAAGGAATGTGAGGTAACTTTCAAATAAAAGAAAATAATTTTTGTTCAAAACATAATCTTAAAACTTAAACTAATGTGATTATGTTGCTTTATTAGCCCTATACAATTTCTTGCATTAGGTATTTCTCTTCACATACCCCAAAGAAGCCTGGGGGTCAGAGCGCAGGGTCAGCCATTGTACAGCGGCCCTGGAGCAGTTGGGGTTAAGGGTCTTGCTCAGGGGCCCAATGAAGTAGGATTCCTCTGCCGGCTGCGGGATTTGAACCAGCAACCTTCTAGTCACAGGCACAGATCCTTAGCCACAGAGCTACCTCCCCTCAAAGTGCTTTTATTCAAAAACCTCAACTGAAATGTTGTACAAATTCTGTTACAATGTTACATGAAAGAAATATGCACTTTTACATTTCACTCAAGAACTCAAAGATAACATTTTGATGGGTTCTATTTCCTGTGATTTAGGATGAAATAGAGGCTCTCCAAAAAGAAAATGAGGATCTAAGAAACAAAAACATACGCTTTGAGTCACAGTTGAAAACTGTACTAGATCCTTCAACCTTATCTTTACCTCATAAAAATGGAGACTGCAAGCAGAAAGGTGAGGACAAGAGAGATGACCCCAATATGCTGAAGGAATGGGAAAATAAACTCAAAGCAGCAGCTGACATTTATGAGAAAGTGAAATCAGATATGGAGAAACTGAAAGAGGTAATGTTTAGCAGTAGCATATCTGTTGTATGTTCAATATTTTGTATAATTATATGGCACTAAATGTTAAAATTAATATTATAAATGTCAGTTATTGTTAAGTTTAAGTAATATTGCAGCTTCCTTAAAAAAATATATGTAAACTTTATTCCTTAGGCAAACAAGAACCTGAGAGCTCAAATCATCGATCTTGTTAGAGACAATCTGCACCTGAAAGCAGAGGTGGAAAACAGATCTCCTCAAAAGTATGTTATCCTGTTCTAATTTAAAATTTATTACAAAATGACAAATATTCTTTGTCAGGCAGAAATAAAAATAAGTCTTTCACTATTTATTGTGTGGGATACTGTTCTCAAATGTCTGATGCTAAACCACATGTATAACATCATCCATTGTTTTCAAGTTATTGTAATTATCCATGAATGCATACATTTTTAACTGCAGTTGTTTCACATCTCCCTTAATTGTTTTTATGATGTATGTCATCTATTTCTCAGATATCCTGTTAATGATTTTAACACTTTTAATGGATAATTTCTCCATTAAGAGTTACATACCATATATTATTAATTATTTAAATTTGTTGCACATTTTATTTGCTATTGCTTAATATCAAGATATTTTTTTTTAAAGAATATGTTCCTGCTCATTAACATAGAACAATAAGGTTGTTTTCAGATGTTACAACAGTGAGCGTCAATTATGCTCAATCTTTGTTAAAGCTATGGTTTGGACATTTTTTTTTGATGGAATATCATTATAAAAGTTGAACTAGAGCTCAATTATAGATTTTTGGGGGGTGAGGGGGAGCCTCCATTTCAAGTATATTGATAATTGTTAGCGGTCTTTCAATAATTCATGTGTATGTTTTTTTTTCATTGTTGATTTTAAACCCTTTCTCTTTTTGCACATTTCTCTGGACACCTTTGGAGTTTTTTTAATTGAAAATTCCAATGATGGACTTTTTTTGTTACTGTGTTATGCATATTATCAGTTTTCATGATAGATAAGATGTATCATTTTACTTTAAACAGGTTTGGCAGGTTCACGGTAGCAGCATTGGAGGCAAAAATTGATCAGTATGAACGTGATTCAAGCCATCTGAGAAGAGCCCTTGAAAGAAGTGATAAGTACATAGAGGAGTTGGAGGCACATGTATCAGACATGGAGAGAAAGTTAGATGAAAAGGACAAGGGGGGGGATTCTTGTGAGGTTGTTAACGTAAGTATTGCACATTCTCAACTTGAAGAAAAAGAGGTCTGCAGTAAACAGTTGCTAATTTGGAACAATGAAAGTCAAAAGAATAATAGCAAGACTAACAGAAAAGCAATTAATGATATGGAGAATACACCTGAATGTATAGATTTGGATATGAAAAGTGAAAAAATATTAGGATCCTGCAGATGTTTTTCCACTACAGCTACAGAAAGTAATATGTCTGCCGTTTTACATAAAAAGAGGGAGAGCTGTGAAAATGGTACACAAAAGAAAGAAAGAAATAGTTTAGATCTTGATCTCTCTGTTCCATATACTCCTTCTTCATCTTTTAGTTTTCTCAGTTTAAACAGCCCGAATGATTGCAGTCAAAAGACTAGCACCAAGCCTTTATCCTACCTACGAAAACTTTGCTTTGATGATTTCAGTTCTAATACTTTGTCTGATGTACAGAATGAAACTACAGAAAACCATGTTTTAGATGCCACCATACCTGTAGAATGTAAAACGCAAGCTGTAGCTACAATGCCAGTGTTTTGGGGAACTTGTCATCTTGGCACTAAGGGCTCAGGACAGGCATGTCCAACTCAAACTGGGGAGCAGGCCAATAACGGACGAAGTAAAAGCAAACAAATCTTTGGCAGACCTTTTCATGATATTACTAAAGCAAACCACATAGGAATGTCCAGTGAGGCTTCCATGGATGCTGCCTATCTTGATAAAATCTGTGAATTGGACTCCATGATATCTGAATCTGAAAGCAGCAGGTGCTCTCATTTCTCTTTGTCAAAAGAGTCCACTGACCTTGGTACTCCTTTAATATCAGAGCTGGCTTGTGTTGAACCTTTGAATGAAGTAAATACAAGACGTGAGCAAAAGGTGAGAAAGAACCAGCATGTTGCATCATGCTCTGAAGAAATAAGTGAAAGTATAACCAGCAGTAAACCACTCTCCAAGTCCAACAAACATTTACAAGTTCTTCAAATGAAAGAAGAGTCTTGCTCATCTGGTGATGAGGATACATGGGTCAACAGTCTTCAAATGAAACAAGGTTCTTCACAATCGGATGAAATGTCATTTGACTTGCTGTTTGACCTCCATGAATCTTCTCAGGAGGTCAAGCCTGGATCATCGTCCTCTTCTAATTCAACTGAAGCTCACCACAATCAGACTGAGGATCTCTTCCCAGTTGTTAGTTCAGTGAAATCTGAAAGTGTAAATAGAACAGAGTCAAATGACAGCACTAGTCAACTGATAAAAAGAAAATCTATGAAAGCTTTTCACATAGCAAGTCCCTCTAAAATCTCTAAGTGTGAAAAATGAAAGGTTGTATTTTTTGTTCCATCTATTTATAATACTTTTGAGCAGTAACTTTAGTCATGTTAAAAGTTCACATCTGATTTTCTATACATTCTGTTTTATGGCAACTAAACTGATGCTTATAGCTGTTTTGAAAGAATAAAGAAGAGCTTAAGTATCTGTTCCCACAATTAGTGTTTTGAGTTAAGGTCTTGCCATATCATTGGTATTTGTATGTATAAATTATGTGAAAGCATGACATTCTCTTTTTAATTAAATTTAAAATATTTATGCTGTATATACGTAGCTTGTACACATAGAAAGACACAATGTACAGTTTCATTTTTGCTTCCAAACTGTTAGTCTTGAATGACGTGGAATCTAGATAATATAGTAGAATGGATGACTCTGTCTTCATACTGTTGTGAAAAAGACATTTTTGACATGCAATTGTACACTAAATCTATTAATCTTTCAAAGGATATAAAACATGAAAGTTTAAGCAATGTTCTTGCTGACTGATTCTGTTTGACAATGGTTGTATATTTTTTAATATTTTCTGAATAAAAGGACATTTAAAAAATTCCCCCATTTTTTAATCTTTCAAAGACAGTGTAAACAGAGTAGCATATCACAGTGCTTTTTGTTAGTACAATCTATTATGTTTAATATATTGCTGTTCTGTATTGACTGTGTAAAATCTGTCATTGAAATCATGTCTTGGTGTATCATTTTGTAGGCTTTACTAAGAGATGATGTTGCATACCTTTTAAGGGCCTAAATGAAAGGTATTGAAAAAAGTTATATGTGAAATGTTTTTTTCCTAAACCTCATTAGCTATCGAAAGAAATGTTTCAATTTTATGAGGCAGTTAGAGTGAATTAGGCTAATAATATAGAAAAAATATTGTACAACTGTTTATTTTTCTGATTTCTAAGCATAATGTGAATCTCCACATATCCAGTTATGTAAATTGCTGTAGTTATGAAAACTATGCATTTTCTTAGTTAAAAGTAAAACTACTTATCCAGTGTATACACATTTAATTTTCAAGTGATATAAAAGTGTAATGTTTTTGACAGTTATAGCTCTTCATATGGACAGCACAGTGCCTTGCAGTGTGAGGTCTCTGGGTTCAGTTCTGGACCTGGGGTGCTATCTGTGTGAGGTCTGTGTGTTCTCCCAGTACTTGTGCTCCTCCCACAGTTCAAAGACATTATTAACAACATAAAGTTTATTTCACAGTTTAAATCTTACAATGACTACTCACTCTTAACAAACCATAAAAACTGCTCAGTTAAAGAAACACTCTAAATTGGGTGATTGTCCTTTTTCAACCTATGCAAGTGGTTGCTGGGGTTGGATTTGCACAATAAGAGTCCCTTGAAGCCCCACCACTTGGTGATGTCCATGCCCTTTTCCCATCATGGCTCTGAAACTGGTGTCATTTAATCCTCTGTGGAAGCTCAGAGAAACAGGTTTTTCCTCCTTAGTCTCTGAACAGGGTCCATAGTCCGCATTTGGTTATGTTACATTTCATACTCCCTCTGAATTTTGCAAGGATCCTCTTCCAGCTCCCTCACTTCCCACTCTGTGTTGTGCTGGATGAGAGTGTTTTTCATGTTCCACAGTCCTTGTTTCATTAGGACACCAGCAGCCAAAGCAAGTACTGTCACTTTGTCCAATCCGGTCAGTACCAGCCCCAGCAGGATTCACTGGTAGATTAGCACCCCACAGTTAATGTACTGTTAACTGGTTTCTGGGAAAATTGGCCCTAGGTGTGATTGGGTTTGTGTGTCTGTGACTACCCTGTGATGGGCTGGTGTCCCAAACACCAGTTCTTGCACCCGTCACTTGCTGGGATAGGCTCCGGCTTCCCCATGACTCTATACTGAATAAAATGGATAGAAAATGGATGATTTTTCATTAAATTACAGAAAAAAGATTCTCTAAATAGGTATCTATAAATGGTGTTGTTAAATGTTACAAAAAATGTTATAGGACTACTTAAACTCTTAAGGCAGAATGCATAATTGAGTGGAATTTTACTGACAGATTGGTAACTTTTTAAGTCATATAATTATACATTTGCTACCAGACAAAACAAAGAGGTACATGTGTTCCCTAAAGCATTAAAATTAAAATTATTTTCTAAATGCAAATAGTCACCCTTGGCATATAATTCTCAACTATGTTCGATCTCACAGCTGACTACATACCCAGATATTATGTTTTCAAGGTGTGTCTTTCCTAACCTACTGTATGTCTTAAACCTACTGAGAAATTTGTGCTCTTTTGTGATTTAAAGTGTAATTATTGAGTTCAGTTTAGAATTTTTATGTTGTTTTCAATTTGAACTTTGTTGAGCATGCTGCCATGCTTTGTAAAATAGTATTATCATAGAAATAATGACTACTCTGAGTAAACCTTCTCTGACTTTCCTGTGAATTTTTATAGTTGTTTATCTGGTTGTTAAAATGTGATGAATTGTCCTAGCCTTTTCAAGTTTGTTGTTGACTACGTTTTACAAAGTAGTTCACAGTAAATGCTGTAGGAATATACAGTATTCTATTGATTTTGATCATTCAGTGGAAAAGGATCTTTTTAACACCAGATAAGCCCCATTTGCAACTGTATAATCGTATATTTAAGTTATAAAAATACAATACGTTTTGGCAATAACTTTGAAGAAGTTATTTTTTGATGGAACACAATGCATTTAATGTCCATAGCTACTTTTCATGTGGTGTTTTTCACCTGGGATTTACACTATCCTCTTGAAATTCTTACAGACTAGTGTTCTGATATACTGTATGCCCAGAACCCCGTCCCCCAAAAGACTAGAGTGCGTTTTCTTCACACAATATAAAAACATCGTGGAACTACCGGACACTTCGGGAAGTGAAGCTATGAATGTTAAAACAATGGACAGTATACAAACTTTTGACTGGTTTGAGGAAACCTTAATCTAATAGCAGTGTTGCCTATATACAGTACAATGCAAAAGTAACTTCAGTACCCAGATAGTAATAATTTGTTTCTAAGCTTTATTTCTAGCTGCACTGTCGTATTTTCTTTTAATTTGAATTCTTTAATTTGTAAATTTCTTTTAAAATGTATTATTAAGCTGTATCTCCAGTCATAAGATTTTTGTATAGTAATGTAGCCACGCTGTTCTTCCAGAATTTTGTTTTTTAATCAAGCTTTTACTACTAATAATCCAGTGTACAGTAAATAGTCGAAATTCGACCTCCAACAGATTCCTACACTGCAGGTTTAAGTTTGTACACCTTATCATTAAAACCGTCATTACTAAAGGAAAGCGAAAAAAAAAATCTAATTTCCACCATAACCTTGTACACAGTCTTTTAACAAATTAATTAAAACTAATGAATTAACACTTCATTTATTTAACCGCACTACAGTTCGTGGATTAAATTTTCATGCAGTGATTAAAGGCTTGTAAAATATACATGATTTCGTTAAAATTTTATAATAAATCAGTGCATTGTGCTACATGGCAACAAGGCAAACGTTTCTGACACCTCTGTTAAGAGTCAAATGCGTGATGTTGTTCTGACTAAAACTTGAATATTATTTTCAGTGTTTTTCATATGAATACGCAGTTAAGAATTACGTTTAGTCATGTTAGAAATGTTATTGTTTCCAAACTAGTTCTAACAATAAATTATAGCTTACCTGTAGATAAGAAAGTAAAATGATCTGTGCTATCAATATCAACCTCGTTGATTACCGCCTACATATTTAAAAATTAGATCGTACATATAAACACTAGTATAAGAACTGCAATGCAGATATATGGGAGTATTAAATTACCGGATGCTTGCATTAGAGACCACATTACAAAGAAAAAAATGTTCAATCATACATTTTAACACTTGTGTAAAACAATTGTGTTGTTGGAAATTACAACACTAGGAGTTATGGAAGTATATTGTGTTTGTGTAGAATACGTTTTATTATGACACGAAAATGTTTTTGTCTATTCATACATAACCCATTGAAGGGATAAGCATATACTGTATTATATAAAAATGTACAGCAAAGTTGTACACATTGTGCACTGGGAAGACTTAAAAATGGGAGTTTATTAAACATTGCGCCAAGTGTTAGACTGTCGCTATAGTGAAACATTTTTAACTAGTATGAAACATTAAAAATGCAGTATGTATTTAATTTCATTAGCTAGATATTAACTAGATATTAGTGCAGCATCTTCAATTCAAGCATCATTAGTAAATGATTTAGAATACGTCCTAAAAGTACAAAAGCAGTTATTTTATAGTAGAACACATATTTAAGCTGTATAACTGGTGTTGAGAAATGTACCAAATAATTTTAACGCGATTTTACCATTTGTAATGAAGGTGGCTTGCATTTTAATTGTAAAACGACTGTTAATAAAAAGATCTAAGAACGAACTTCAGTCCCGTTATTTTCACATAGGCTAGTCTGATTTGCCCACTTTTGTTCGTTAATCATGTAAGCATATCTAAAAAAACCCGCGAGATTGTATTATTTGCATCACGTATTTATGAAGCACAGTTGCTTTTGAACGTTATACGATAGATTGCATTTAGAACAGTGCATACATAATTGTAAAATAATTTCAGATTATTGCAATTAGACAATAGTAGAGAATACGTTATGGCCTTATTTGTCATTTTATGTTTGTTTTCCATGGTATACAATTGCGAGTGTTAAGAGGTTCATCCTGTTACTATTTAAAGGTTTGGAATGGCTTTATGAAATAGCTGAGTCCGTTACCCCTGATCTTTAATGCAATAATTGCGGTTGAAAACAGAGTATACTTAAATCGTTTTTTTATTGGCTGTAGTTTTTCCTTTGCCTAACCCACACCCTTAAACTATAGAACATTGTTCTATAGCGGCAGAATGATTACTCTGATCCCGATTGAAAATATATAATACTATAAGAATGTGTATGCACTTCACACACAGTCAAATCCCATCTGGACACTGTAGGTAGGAGTTTAATAAGGTCCCTACAATTATGTATGATGCTATGCCAAACATTTTCAGTCACCCCTAACACATCATTTATTAGTTTTGTGTCACCACGTTTAACTTCAATTAATTCCGTTATTGAGTATGATTTAGTAGTAAAATAATAACAATTTTAAATCTTCAATCGGTGAATGTTTTAAGGGCTCGTTTATTTTGCTACACAGTCTGTCTAGTTAAATAATATTAATGTATAAAATATAAATTGGCACAGCAAAGAACTTAAATTCATTTGAAAGCAATTGTGCCCTTTTAAGTTGTCCATTCATTCAACACGTTTCTCGATGAACGTGTATTCTAAAAATTGTTTTAAAAAAGTTATTGTATCGTTATTGCATCGGATCTTGCGTTTTACAAAACCGAGTACGAAAATGCACACATAAACATTTGTTTTTCACAGCGAATGAGAAGCATGCTATTGCTCTGCCAAGAAAAAAAATGTATTCCCTTTCTGTCATCATACTAATGGATCTCACCACTAGACAAAATAGAAACAGTGCAAATACTTTTCAAAAATAACGGGAAACTGATTTTCCAATCAAATTGTAATCCGTTTATTTCATGACAATCTTTTAACATTTTACAAATCAAATTTCAGAATTACAGGTAAACGAATGCGCAGGCTCTGAATCTACAGGTGTTGAACCTACTCTTTGTTGATCCTTATATTCCACTATAATGATCTCCGGCTCGAGAGCAGCGGCCCATAGATCTGCTCTTCGAAAGGCAACTGGGCTTGAAACGTCTGTTGTCTGTCAGACTCCACTGTTCTATGTCTCGCGAGAGAACCCGAGCTTGCTTGACGAGATCTGAGGGGCTCAGGTGTAGGAGCTGTTCTCATCCCAGCACAAGGAAACAGCAGACAGATAAGTGCGGGTGAGAGACTGCAGGCAGCTCTGTATGATCTTAAGGCTCAAAGCTGCACTGAGCACTACAAGCTATTGTAGCTTTGCTGGACAAGTTAAGAACATTTTATTCTTCTCTGGTGGACTTTTTATTTATTTTTTAAAGAGACTGCAAAAATGATGTCCATGAACAGCAAACAACCACATTTTGCCATGCATCCAACCTTACCTGAACCCAAGTATACCTCTCTGCATTCCAGCTCTGAGGCAATAAGGAGAGCCTGTCTGCCAACTCCACAGGTAAATGAACTGAACTTATCTTTGCGTCCCTTTCTATATCAGAGCAGTATGCATGTGTGTAATAATAAAGAGCGCTGCAAGGCACATTTTGACAAGCTGCGCTTAATGTTTTTTTCATGTATTCCTCGGCAATCATCTGAATGCCTGTGATCTTTTTTGAAAGCATATCCACAGAAGGCTCAGACTTCATCCCTTTTTGTATTAATTTTTATGACTTGAGCTTCTAAAAGGAGTTTTCTTTATGTGTTATGTGTTGACAGTATTCCCCAGCTGAGAGTAACATATCCATTTGTTCTTCTGTTTTTTTTTCTCCTTTCTTTTTGATTGCAGTTGCAGAGTAATATCTTCGCTAGTTTGGATGAAACTCTCCTTGCCCGCGCGGAAGCTCTCGCAGCAGTGGATATCGCAGTGTCTCAGGGCAAGACTCATCCTTTCAAACCCGACGCTACTTACCACACGATGAACAGCGTGCCATGCACCTCAACCTCCACCGTTCCCCTTGCCCATCACCACCATCACCACCATCACCACCACCATCAAAATTTAGAACCCCCAGACCTCATGGACCATATCACCTCGCCTTCACTGACCTTGATGACCAGCGGGCACGACGGTACTGGAGGTGGTGGAGGAGGTGGGGGTGGAAGTTTGATTTCTACTTCAGCCCATCCGCACTCACACATGCACGGTTTGAGCCATCTTTCTCACCAGGCTGCTATGAACATGAATTCACCTCTCACCCATCACGGGCTCTTACCTGGTCACCACGGAGGCACTCAAGGTGCTTCAGGACTCACAAATAACGGACTTCCTTCTATCAATGATTCGGACACAGATCCTAGGGAGTTAGAAGCTTTTGCAGAGCGATTCAAGCAAAGGAGAATCAAGCTGGGAGTGACACAGGCGGACGTTGGAGCGGCCTTGGCTAACCTAAAGATTCCCGGTGTGGGCTCTCTCAGCCAAAGTACTATATGTAGATTTGAGTCGTTAACGCTGTCACATAATAACATGATAGCTCTTAAGCCCATTCTTCAAGCTTGGCTGGAAGAGGCGGAGGGGGCCCAGAGAGAGAAAATGAGCAAACCTGACATTTTTAACGGTGGAGAAAAGAAACGCAAGAGGACCTCGATCGCTGCTCCAGAAAAAAGATCTCTAGAAGCTTACTTTGCAGTTCAACCTCGTCCATCGTCAGAGAAGATAGCGGCTATTGCAGAAAAATTGGACCTCAAAAAGAATGTCGTGCGAGTATGGTTTTGTAATCAAAGACAGAAACAAAAAAGACTGAAATTTTCTGCAACACATTAGCTGGTTAAAAAGACTTTATTGAAAGACATTATTTGGGGACCAAGGAACATACAAATCAACATCATATTCGGTCTTTGCTTCTTTTATTAATGGAAGCTTTAAAAATGAACATGGTGGGGTGATGTGGTAATCACCAATTTTATGAGGCTTCATAATTTTTCATTGATTTTTTCACGTTATTGGTGAATGTGAAGTATGCAAATAACAGGTAATTAAGTTCGTCTTCTTTCTCGGTTGAATAGAGATAAGAGGAAAAAAAGCTGATCTACACTAGTTATTGCCTTTGGAAAATCATTGTACAATGAGAGTTAATTGGTGTTTAATTACATTTAGTTATCAGTAATGTCTGCTCAGTCACGTTTATTTAAAAAGACAAAACAGCCATTCAAAGGTTACCTCATTATTTATCTTCAAAGGGTGAGTTATTATTTTGAATTTTGACGACATCTGGGATGTGCCGTGTTTTACTGATTTAGAAATCTATCGAATGCTGGCCCCAACTTTTCCTTATACTCCTGTAAGTTTAATTACTAAAAAATTACAAGGTGTCCAAATGATTCAAAAGTTTAAAAACAAACTCAGAAATATATAATTCAGTCTTTATAATCTATATTTATTTTCAAAGTCTGCATGATTTCTTTATCAAAAAGAGATACGTTTAACTTCTTGATGTGTAATTAACGTTAATGGTCACCACTGTTTTATTTTTAATTTGCACTGAAACCCACCGTTATTTTATATTATGTTAAATATGTTGAATATGTTTTGTATATATATGACACGTGATCAGAGCTCAGAAGGTAAATCCCATTTTGTTTCAAATTTGAAATATATTTAAGGTATTGGCTTTTAATGAAAATTTATTTATCCTAAATATAGCTCTTAGAAAATAAATCTCGCATGAATTAAAGAAGGTATACTTGTATACAAAGCGATTCTGGTAAAAACTGAAATATTTTCTTGTATATTATGGTTTGCAGTGCAAACATTCTATGCATTGAAAGAATTAAGCACTAAATAGACTACTGGTAGACCTTTGTGGATGGTGTAATTCACTGTTTACTGCCTGTTTTCACATAAAAACACAACGTTATTTGTCGTGTTGATTGTTAAAAAGCTGTGTAAGTAACATTTTATTTTGTGCACAAGTATGTTTACAAACTGCGGCCACATGTGCATCATGAAATGTCTCACTGTTCCATAACTGTCCACTGTATGTTTGCTGAGCTTTCTCCTTCGTTGTGTTTTCTTATTTTTATTTATATTAAATTATTTCTGTAAGCCAAATACAACAACAGGGAGATGTGTCCCAGCACTCTTAAAAATAAATGAAGAAAAAATGAAACAAAGCCATTTCAATTATTGAGTGAAATTCTAACGTTTTTCTTCTTTGATACTATGATTATCAGTTTTTGCTTCTGTTTTAAAAATAAACACAAATTATTATTAAAATGCACCCAATTATATTGCACAACATTACAGTATTTTATAGTACAAGTTGTCTTTTGTGATGACATCCACAGTTTCATATGTTTATTACATATTATTACCACGATATTGTCTATAATTGCATTTATTAATGGATCCGGTTAAAATGAGCAATATGGGTTAGAAGGCTTAGTTGTGTGAAGCCTATTAAGTTGCTTGTGATGATTCCGTTCACATTTACAATATTAATATTAGTAACGGGAAGGATGCCACCTACTGATTCGAAGTGAATAATTCTGTATTTCAAAAAACGTTTAGGATTTAAAAATCGAAGGAATCAAGCTGTTAAAATATATAAAGTTTAATAGAACACGTTTATTATAACAAATTACTGAAATAAATACACAAAGTTCAACTTATTAAAAAATAATTTGATTTAATATGTTTCGGACGAAAATCAATAAGGCCTGAAACAATGTATTTTAAATTAACATTTTATAAACTTGTGTACCATATGCAGTACATAATATCCTTCTTTTTCAATTTTCTGTGTAGCTAACCCCAAATTACTTAATTAGTAACGTAATATGTTGAATTAAGAACAATGGAAAAAATGCAATGATCTGACAAAGGCTTACGTCAATCGAATCGCTCTTTTAAGTTAAAATTCGTTCAGAAATTAAAAAAAATGTGGTGATATAAACTCTAGATGATTACACGATACCTGTTATTTTAAATAACAGGTAACTTTTATTGCAGAATTGTAACTGCATTAGGTGTTAGAATCATATTAACCTATATTAATTTGTTATGAATTTATTATAAAACTTAGTAACTGACCAAACAAGAACTTCATATTAATTATTTCCCTCGCATAGTACTCATGAACAAAAACGTTATAGTATGAGGTAAATGAACACGAATAACGTCCATTACGGCTACACTTAAACACGAATTCAAATTACTTCTTACTGTCACGCCTCTAGTCAATATAAGACAATTCTAGTTTTCGTAACTTTCAATTTTAGTTTTAGTTTTATGGAAGTACTGAAGACATGTTTATTGTTGTTTCGTTGTGATTGGGGAAGTAAAGCCTGCAGCCTAGAACAGAGGACTTATGGAATTTCTGTGTAACACTTGTTCGCCAAATGCTTTCAACTTAGATAAGACCATCACAAATGAATAATAGACACCCATTGCCATGATACTATTGATTTTTTTACTCTCCTGTGATATTACCAGTACTTCTGTCTTAAGAGAACAGGGGCAATACTGTTACTTTTTCCTTTCGCATTGAATACATTTCCTTAAGTTATAAACAGCAAAGTCCTTTAATGCGGTAGACAGTTATCTTTTTCTATAAAAATAGGAACTCTGTCCTTTTTTACCCTGAAAAAAGGGCACTGTTATATCAGAGAATATGAAAAATAAAGTTGACTTTTTATGCAACAAAGACTGAATGCGTCTAGTATTACTACTACTAATAAAAATTCACATTGTCTTTAACAGTTTACAGGCACTTTTAATTAAGCATTGGTAATATGAGTAAATTGAAATATACGTAATTAGGGATTTTAAATAATTCATGGACTGAGACTTAGAAAATTAATAAACGGAGTTATAACAAGAAGCTAATTAAAAACTTGATCTCATGTGTCAGCATAATCTGCTTTATAAAGAATGTACACATAGAAATGTATACATCTCTTTGTTATTTATTTCGCAACATTATGTATCATGAATGACTCTGATAGATCGCTTATACGACTTATCTAATGAGAAAAGGCGCATCACAAAACCTCGGGTAATGTGTCTTCGTACCACACGAACTGAAATACTGTAACTTTAAAACGTTTAGTCCCGGAAACTTGCATACACGGGGATTTTTTTTTTGTTCTTTTTCAGTGAAGTGTTGACAATAAACATTTAATGAAGGCTGAGACCTGCCTGTCTCCGAACAGTGTCAGAATAATTTAAAGTGAACATGATCATGGCTTCTTCTCACATCAAAGAAAAAAAAAACATTTAAAGTTTATTTATTTAGACTGACCAACTAACCCGCAATTTATTTTTTTCTTATATCTGATATTTGCTAAAAATATTTCGAACCATTCCGTTTTCATGTGCTTAAAATGAAATGTTAAATACAGGTGATGCAATATTAATCGGCTTTTGGTGATATAAAATGCAATATTTTCAGACAGCTAACGGGGTTTTGTTGAGAAAGGGCTGATGAAAACTGGCCACAGCTGTAGACCGGAGAAAACCAACGTATTTATTGCTTTTGTTTGGCTTTTGGCTACAGAGAAAGGAACAATGTTGTGTGGGTAAGAACTTCTACTCTATTTTTGTCTAGGCAGACTGAAATTTAACGTTTTTAAAGGGGCAGTATTTCGATTTGCACAATTGTTCACAATTCTTTTATTTTTAAAGTAAATTTTATAATAGTAAAATTAATGTAGGCTTATGTTGCATCTTATGAAGATGAATAGAAGCCTACACTTACCCAAGGGGAAAAAAATCCCGAAAAATAAAAGCACATTTTTTTTACACGTAACAAAGTAAGAATACATTTTGTGATCTTAAGCCAATGGTACAGGTTCATAGGTTGTATGATTATGTTTACAATATAACTTTAGTGCAGAGTGTTCTTAAACTATAAAGTGGTTGTATGCATTTATTTTTCACAATATTTAAAATGTCTTGTTTTTAAGGTTTAATACTTATTATATTTAAATCATACGCGATTTTTAAATGATGCAGCTATAGAGTTAGTTTTATAAACACTAAGTATAGTGCTGCACAGACACAATATTATATACAGTAATTATAATTTGTTAAATTGACAGAATGTGCTTGTTGTCTTATGCTTCTTTAGGCTGAAGTACGCTAAAAACGGAGTTGTTAAAAAACAAGGGGCCGGGTAAGATGGTTTCATTGGGGAAATGTACTTTAAAAAAGTTAAGACGTATAATAGAACTATTATTATAATTATATTATTGTTATAGTTATTGTTGCTGTTGCTGTAAGACCCTTGCTTATGAACTTCAAGCGAGCTTGGCACTACAGTAATATTTCAGCACCAAGAACAGCTCCCTTGCAAATTGAAGAGTAATGCATTATTGAAAGCCTATATCAAACAGCTCTGGGGTGCTGTCTTTCTGAGCTGGGCTCTAGATGAAGTCCGACTGTCTGACTGCACAAAAGCTTCTAATATGTTAATGGCCGTAGGGGATGCCTAAGGTACCATCTCCAGCTGCTTCGCACACCATATGTCAGGCTGCTTACCACATGGATCTATTAATCAAGAAAGGAATCATCACCAAAACTCCACCACAGTATCCCACCCTCAAAGTTCAACCAAATTTTCTGTTAAGAATAATTTACTTATGAAAGCAATATTAAAACTTATTCTGACTAATCTGTTCGGGGAAGTGTACTTCTTGTTCATTTATTTTCCATAAAGATTGTAAAAATGACATCTACATTTTCCATGATACAAAATGCAGTCGCATAAATTGCTTAATTATGATGGACTTTGAACATACTTTGACGCAAATAACAGTGAAAAGAAGTAAGGAGCTAGCAACATTACCGCGCAGCTTTAGTTCAGGCTAATACATATAATAATTTAAATCAAGATTAATTTAATGAACAAAAATGCTAAAAACACTCAATTGATTCTTTCATATTAGCGCCTGTCAGACTTGATATAAAAATGTAGCCTAAATAATACCTCCATGATATGTTTAATTTATGCTTTGCTGCTAGGAGGATCCAATGATTTCACGCAAGAATTCTTTTCATGCGTCTTTTCTCACAACATCTTTAGCGGACTGTAAAGTCAGCCATGTACATTGACAGCTGCATGTATGCTTAAACAATTTTAATAATACAATCCGGACAAATATCTCGTAACATAATTAACATGTTGCAAGACTGAAGTTGGAAAAACGTTCTCTTTTAAAGTTTTTAAAGGACTTAAACAAGACGTCAAACATTCATTACATTTTAAGTATGTTACTTTATCATAAAATGTTTTTAATTGTACATTTATTAAATTAAATATCATGCACGTTAGTTAAGCGATATTATCGGATGTGGCTCGTCTTGCAAATGTTACAAAAACACAAAAGTCTAAGAATACAAGAAAGATTACAAACGAGGCTTGTTTCCTGTCTAGCTCTTTTGGTTTTTATAAGCTAACTGTTTCAAGAATCTCATCCTGCCGTTTCTTAAAAGAAGAAATCGGCTTCAATAACAACAAAATATTTAAGGTTAGGTGATTATTTCCATTTTTTTACGTACCAATAAAAGTACATATAATGTTCTTCTTTCAAGTAAAATATGACCTATATATCTGTCGCTGGAGGTGTCCAAGGACTCGTAACTTAATTCCTTCAGGCTATTCATCGGGACAGTAATTAAACCAGCAAATGGATGTAAATAAAGTGAAATTGGTTTCATGACAGATGAGATGAAGAGGCCTCTGACATGAGCAGGATAGGACAATAATTATTTCGGCTCTTGGTTATAGAAGAATCCGTGGCTGGATTTATTGGCTACACTTTTCTTGTTGCATAGGACAAGAAAAATAACTTTATCTTGATTTTCCACAAAAGTAAAAAACAATACATGTTCAACATTTTGTTCGAAATAATGGCATTACAAAGAAGACATTCAATTAAAGAGATTTTCAGTATTGAAGATTTATAAAAAATATTTGCCAAAAGTTATAACATATGAATGATTTCTTCTGTATATTCATTTATATTGAAATGTATTGCAAAAAACATATTCTCTTTCAACATCTATGTGCAAAGACGCACATACACAGCCTGAAATGCTATTTACATACTGTATAAGAAAAGTTGAATTTTTTTTCATTTTCCTTATGAGTTATTTGTACTTTTACTCAATGAAGTATTCACATTTTACGATGCTAGCTGTTTTTAATTTGATGATTTTTTTCCTTGCTCATTCCTAATAAATGTATTTTCTATTGAAAGTCAGGTTATCATTAAAATGTATTCATGTTTTGACTGCAGAGGTGGAGAAATGATTCTCTAGCTAGTAGTCTTTTTGGTTAGGTTAGAATTTAGAGCAAGGGATGCAATTATTTACATATTGAAAAAACTAAGCCATTTTCAGTGCATTATCTTTACTGCACTGAAGCACAAGAAATATTTTAAATATATTAGGTGCATTATAGATAAATAATTAATATAGGGTGCATATAAGTTTTAATGAATAGCTGTTAGCCAGAAGTATATACTTTGATGCTGTACCCAAAATGCCTACTTAAAGAAAACCACTAGGAACATAACTCTTCCTAAAATTTGGTGTATCAATGGTTTCGCAGATGCAAAAACTTTCCGGTCAAATAAGAATGTGGATTTTCATTTCATGTAAATTTAAACTGTACAACCCCATTGTGTGAGGCTCTATTCAAGATAGCTGCCAAGGACACAATGTAATATTGATTCTAACAATGAGCATGAAGGCTGGCCTTTGAATAGAAATGTCAGACGGAGGGTAGAGGTGCAGATCCTTGAAATCTGTATTCATTTCCAACTCATATTTGTTCAGTAATCTCAACCATCAGCACTGAATCTTGGGCTACTGATGTAGTTGGAGTCGCTGTTGACACAACGGTAAAATTCAATCACAAGGGGTTCGGAATCAGACGTGAAACTTATTTGTCTAATAAATCCGTCATTTAGAAAGAAAAATATTTGAGCTGCCGTACTTGACCTCTTGTTACTCACATGTCACATTTATTGCAAGACGCTTGGAAATGCAAAATGAAAGGAAGGCCATCTCTGAATACCCAGAGACATAAAGGCAGACTCACATGAAAATTGTCAATTCAAAATGCAATTTAAATATATAACAGAAGCCTCAGTGCAAAAATCAGTGCATACTTTAAACATTGTAAGACAGTTTAATGAGACAATACCTGTGTTTTCCTTATATCAATAAAATCACTTGTTTTGTTAAAAGCTTTTAGGTTTTTAAATACATTTTAATATGATAAATCTTGATGCTGTGCGCAGCATAGCTACCATAAAAACATATCACAACATCTATCCCCAAACTCTTAATACAATGGGCACTAAATTTATCTATTATTACATAAATAAAACAAATATATTAATCATATTGTCTATAGGCCTCAAGAAAAAAAGTATATATTCTGGATATTAATTACACATTTTTGGCATCATTTTGATTAATTGATCATTCAAGACTGGCTGTGATAGACTAAAAAAATATTCATTATTGAGAGTGTTAGGCACAGACGATGACCTGGTTTAACAAAACTCAGATAGAAATCATCTTATAAAGAGATTAACACATTCACAACACCTCAATCCCTCTTTAGTGAGGAATATGTTTGACTAAGTTCCTGTCTTTTTTCTTGTCTGCTTAGCTGCACAGTGACAGCTTTAGATCCTGCACTGTTGACCTCATATTGATCATATTTGTTTAACATTATCACTGTTATACAGTATAGAGCCTAGAGTACTTAATTTTTATGCCACTGATAAATTTGTCTTAGCTTCACTAAGATAGTAGATATAAGAAGGACTCCAGTTAAAAAAGGAAGTATGAAAATCCAAGCTGACAAACTTCTCAATTCAAGTTCTAATTTTACATGAACTGCTTAGTTCACGTATTTTCTACTAATATTTCATCAGTGCTCTTGTATTGTGAATAAGAAGAGACCATTTTTCTGAGTTTTGCAACTTAAATCCCATATGAAGCACATTCACATTTTTTGACAGCTGTCTACTTTTGAAGACAAGAAGTAACATCAATATTTGGGTTCCATCTGAGTATCTGTATTTAACTGACAATTAAGTTTATATTTGCAGAGATATACAACAATTACAATATTCTTAAGAAGCAATCATAGTTTTAGGTCAAATTCACAATTGATCACTTAAAATTCCAGAAACTGTTAAACATTTAACTATTACACAAATAAAAATACTTCAGTCATGTACAAGCCTTGTTTAACTGTATGTTAATATTGTGATGTCACTTATACAGAATGGAACAGAAATATGTACTTTGTACAGTGCCCTCTAGTAATATGTTTTGATAATACAAAATAATTAATAATTCCTTGGATGATATGAACAGATGTGTCAGTTGGACTCATTCAATAATGAATCTCCTGTCTAAAAAATAATAGGTAACAAATTCTTTTATCATGTTGAAATAGTTTTATGTGAAAAAAGTGAAGTACAATATGTGCATTAATAATAGCATTCATTTACAATAATTTAGTACCTCTTTATTATTGTCTTTTCTTGGAAAATACAATGTGTGGTATTGTATATTGAGTTTGACTTTACTAATGGAATATTAATTTATACAATTGATGAATGAAATAATGATAAATAAATGTTTTTTTTTATTATTATTGTTAAAAACAATTGTTTTTATTGTTAAAGGCCAATTATTATTCAACTACACCAACCTCTTTAGGAAATATCTTGAACAAAACAGCTTTAGGGTTAAAATGACAATGGACCAATGTTAGTACTTGCAACATTTAGTCCTCTGTGTATCAGACTAGGAACCTAGAAGTCAAAGATGTGGCAATACAAGAATCTCTCAAATCACTCCAACCCACCAAAGTCTCTGCTCTCCACTGAGAGCAATACATTACTGTGAGTTAATAACTGAGTTTGGAACTTAACCAGGAAATCCAGATCATGACAATCAATGACTTTGAATGAAAATTTTTATTAAGTGAGTCATTTAAGAGTTTGACATAGGCCTCTTGCTAATTTAATATACAAGTACAGTATAGTCTTGCTTACAGGTGGAAAACTGGTTAAACACTGCATTTTGTTTTCGCTATAGAACAGGTGTTAATACTGTTTATTAGAATAGTGTCAAAACTTGTCATAAAGTACTTCCTGAATGAATACTAAACTTGTACAACAATGTGAAGACTATTGTGCGCTTTTGCAAATTCAATTTGAGGTATATTGTTATGATACTTTAGATAATCCATAAAAGTGACACCCAAAGTTTGCATTAATATGATTTTCACTACATTGCTATAAATAAAACTCATTGTATGTTCATTATGTCCAGCTGCTGTGAACCTGATGAAATTAAAATAAACAAGATTGTTGTAGATTTCCTTGAATTATTCAGTTATTGTAATGATTTTACAATAATTTACACAAGTTCTACTGGAATTTTATTTTAAATCACTTGTTTGGTTTGACTGCTGATGACCTGTGTATGTCTCATACAATTTATAATAAAACTCTTCAAAATGCAAATCTAAAAAGGAGACTCAGTGTATTTCTATTGCTTGCTATGCAGTGAAATATTTATTAGTGTTGATTAAACAGAGCTGTACTGCAGGATCGTGTGTCACAAATGTGAATTAAGACTGGCTTATAAGTAAAAAATATCATGTTGTCCCCAGAAGCTGATGTATGCCAAAGGGTCACCGCAGCCAGAAGCTCTATCTTAGCATAATGGTTCTAACGTTTCCATGACATCATCTGGGAATCTGAAAAAAGATTCTAAGGAAAACTAGGGTGGTCATTCAGAAGCACATTAAATATTTTATGAGGAGATAGAGAAGACAGGAAAGAAGGTGGTCAGAAAGGTTAGTTCAACTCATTTGCAGAACTCTGGAAAGCCTTCAGCAGGCAGAGGTGGAAAAGAATAAATGTTAAAGTCAGGTTTCTCCATCAGCACTGAAAAATTAGAATGCCAGCCATTTGATATTTTAATATGTCTTGGTCTTATGGAAAAATAGAATGCTATCATAGTTTCATAATGACTGATAATTAGAGGGATAGGTTCTCATTTCATATTTTTCCCACATATTTATGCATAATGGCTATTAATAAGATTCTAATGATTAAGATAAGTCATTATAAAAATAAAAAACTATTTTCAAGAGTTGGCGTCAACAGCCAGGAAATTTGCAAAAATACAAAAATTGGATTTATATGAGCTGATAAGACCTGTGTAGTGTAGTTGGTAATGCATATGCATACAATTTTTAAAGTATTTTTACCTCCCAGTATCTTATTTTTACTATATATTAGCCCTATTTTTTTTCCTTATTAAGAATACAGCACTATCTCATATATTGTACAGTGTTTAAACTAATGTCTTCAACCTTTTAGTTTACTGTGGCACATTCCATCCCAATTGTACACGTATGTTGTAAATTCAAGTCTCACTAAATTACCAAAATATTTCTGACAACTGAATGTTAATCTAACCTAACTATAAAATACAAGATGACACCTGAAGAAACTTTAGTTTACTTACTGTGTCAATTTTTAATATCTGTAGTTTGCAGGTTACTTTCAGGATGGCATTATGCTAAGAATGTTGATAAAAACATGAACAAATGTTTTCAGTCAGACATTACATTCCAGTCAGGAGAATTCATTCTTCTACCTGTTTATTTAAGCATAGAATTTGTCAATTCCAAAGCCATGTGACATGTTTGGTTTATGATTTTAGGTCTTGCCTTTGGAGTTACCACTGCCTTCAAAGTAACTGCAATGCCTAATGTACCTGACTAAAGGCAAGCCCCGGGCATGGGTGTTACACAACCCTTTTACTACTATTGGGGGAAAAGCCAGAATTTTATTTGGGAATATGAGGAAAAACCTGAAGGGCATATTGAATTTAGGTAACTAACTGTATTTAGCAGCTAGCAGCCATATCACCCTGCAACTCACAACTGGCAACCCACTGAAGCTAAGCAGGTGTGAGCCTGGTCAGTACCTGGGTGGGAGACCTCCTGGGAAAAACTAAGGTTGCTGCTGGAAGAGGTGTTAGTGGGGCCAGCAGGGGGTGCTTACCCTGTGGTCCATGTGGGTCCTAATAGTGATGGGGACACTATACTGTAAACGGGTGCTGTCCTTTGGATGAGATGTAAAACCGAGGTCCTGACTCTCTGTGGTCATTAAAAATCCCAGTTTCTCAAAAAGAGGAGGGGTGTAATTTCCCATTGGCCCTTACCAATCATGGCCTCCTAATAATCCCCATCTATGAATTGGCTTCATTACTCTCTGCTCTCCTCCCCACTAATAGCTGATGTGCGGTGAGCGTTCTGGTGCACTATGGCTGCCCTCGCATCATCCATTTTAGAGAGACTCCATTACCTGTAAAGCGCTTTGAGTGGAGTGTCCAGAGATATATATATTTTAGGGGACTATGTAACTATGTCACAGCAAAATTTGTTACAGCTGTTATGAAACTGCAACACCTAAAATATAATTAATATATGGAATTTGCTGGAGATAATGGTGTATGCTTCCTACATATATTAAAAGGTATGTTAAGGTTATCATTGGATTAGTTTTACTTAACAATTAGCAAATGTATTACATACTACTTTGGAAACAATTTGGTTTCTTCCCATATAACAAAGAATCAGCGAAAATAAACCTCTGTGTTACATCTTGTAAAAGTAGATCACTATTTGCATCATATCTAAGGAAACTGAGATATGATGTCTTAAAGCATAAGACTTAGTAATACCATTTGCATACTAATAACAAAATGTAATAATCCATCCAGTATATCTATCAAAAGCAACACAGCATGATATAAGGGGAAAAGGGAATACAGGTGAGATATATTAAAATTATTTTTGCACATTTAGCCGTAGAGATGTTTTTACCCAAGCTTCACAGTTATAAATTAATACTTCGTTACAAAATAAAGAAAAAAAGTGCCAACAATTAACTCACTTTGCATGATTGTGCACTTTAGCTGAAGATCCAGTTCTAAAAAGAATTGCACTAATTGAATATCAAATGAATAATGGTGATGTGATTAATCATAATACAGGAATTAATGCTGCAGACAGAAAATACCTCAGTGATTTTCTTTAATAAGACAGAAATTCAAATTTTACAAAACATATCAATGCAATACATTTTACAGTTCACTGGAATTAACAGTTAAAGAAATTAAACAAATGCGTAGAACTGAAGTCATTGATGAACTAATAGGATGTTTTAAAATGTTTTTATTACCGCAATGAAAAATAATAATAGTGTTAATAAAAATTGTATATTGCTACTGTTTAAAAAACAATACTTTTTAGCATTATTATGTCCAATTTAGCATTTACCCAGTTTCTTATTACATTCTCATTCCTATTGACTGCTGTAGAAGATTGAGTATTTATTGAGAAAACAAAAGTTACACAACTTATATAAATGACAATATCTGTCATTTATATAAGAATTCTTCTGTCAGACAATCTTTAGCTTAAATGACTTGCAGTGAGAGATATCATCAGACTTGGGCAGGCTAAGAAAGATTCACTCCTACCTCTCCCTTATTATGAGACACTTGCTGGGAAGCCTTGATTAACAGACCATTTTAGAGAAGGTCCTTTTCCATAAAGAGCTTATAATACTGTACAAAGTAGTCTATTTCTATAAGCCAGACTAATAATACCAAGGTTGAAACTTTGACAGCTTTTCCCCCCTATATTTATAGTAGAATTATAGTTTGTAGTTTTAAATTTTGATTTGAAGAACAATGAATACATCAAAATTTAGATCTAATGGCACTTGTTCCTAGCTTGTTCTTAAACTTGAATAATCACTAATGCTGTTCATCAAGTCTCTTTGTTTGTACCAAAAAAACTTTCTACCATTCTCAGGTGTGGTCATAGGCAACATTGTTCTTGAACTTCATGTTGTGATATAGATTAAATCCTCCTGTCTGATGTAAACTATTCACATTTCCAGTGGAACCAGCAGCTCATAAACACTAGCACTTCTTTCTATATGGGCACCCTTGAGGCCACCCATTGCTTTTTTTTTTAAATTGTGTGTTTCAAACCACGATGAAAACCACATCCGAGCTGTGTTTCTGTGTGTACTCCAGATCGTCTTACTGCTAGTGACACTATTTTGTGCTTTCGATAACATCCTTCCAGCAGGATTCACATTCTGGAATATCACCCACTGTATCTTGTGACAGTATTGTTGTACTCTTGTCACCCGCCAGTTGGATGAGCACTTCAGCAAACTGTGATGGATCTTTATAAACTTGAGAAACTGTAGCTGAGAGAGGTGGCATGCTCTAAGCATGTAAAATATTAGAAGTAAAAGCTTATATATGTTTTAGCCCTCAGTCTCTCAATAAAAGTGAAATTATTTTTTAATTATTGAAAGTGATAATCATTAACTTTATGCACAACGTAAAAAGCAAAACATTAGAAATTAGGGATGGTAGATCATATAATAACATTTTGGTAATCTAGTTGTTTGCTGATAATTCATCCAAAAGTCTAAGCTTTTTTCAAATAGATATTTGTGAATCAACTGAGTGCTGATTGTAAAATGAGAGCTATTAAATTTGGTCTAGTTAATGTCTTAAAAAACAATTACCATGAAAGTCAACTGTGTAAAATGTTTGGTTATACTACTGGAGTCATATGAAATAAAATCACAACAATGCAATCTCAACCAAATACTGTAATAAAATTATGAAGGATTTCATGAGCTATATTTCCAGACATTAACTTAGAAAACTCATGCTGCCATTACTCTTCAGATTGGTATTTTCCTAATGAGTGGCTACAGACATTAACAGTGATGGAATGAGCTTAGAAAAGAATGTGGTGGTATAATGTTTGAAAGGCAAAGTAATTTTGTCCGCACAAAAGGGATAACATAAAACATTTCACACCCATCTTCTAATATGCATATAATAAATTATACAATTTCATTAAGTTTGAAAGTATATCTATTAGGTATAATATATTTAGGAATTGGTGAGAATTTTTAAAACTATTTATGTATATATCTATTATGAAAACTATTTTTTAACATAAAACACCAATTCAGAAAATATACAGTGCCTTGCGAAAGTATTCGGCCCCCTTGAACTTTTCAACCTTTTGCCACATTTCAGGCTTCAAACATAAAGATATAAATTTTTTATTTTATGTGAAGAATCACCAACAAGTGGGACACAATTGTGAAGTGGAACGAAATCTATTGGATTTTTGAAACTTTTTTAACTAATAAAAAAATGAAAAGTGGGGCGTGCAAAATTATTCGGCCCCCTTGCATTAATACTTTGTAGAGCCACCCTTTGCTGCGATTACAGCTGCAAGTCGCTTGGGGTATGTCTCTATCAGTTTTGCACATCGAGAGACTGAAATTCTTGCCCATTCTTCCTTGCAAAACAGCTCGAGCTCAGTGAGGTTGGATGGAGAGCGTTTGTGAACAGCAGTTTTCAGCTCTTTCCACAGATTCTCGATTGGATTCAGGTCTGGACTTTGACTTGGCCATTCAAACACCTGGATACGTTTATTTGTGAACCATTCCTTTGTAGATTTTGCTGTATGTTTGGGATCATTGTCTTGTTGGAAGATAAATCTCCGTCCCAGTTTCAGGTCTTTTGCAGACTCCAACAGGTTTTCATCCAGAATGGTCCTGTATTTGCCTGCATCCATCTTCCCCTCAATTTTAACCATCTTCCCTGTCCCTGCTGAAGAAAAGCAGGCCCAAACCATGATGCTGCCACCACCATGTTTGACAGTGGGGATGGTGTGTTGAGGGTGATGAGCTGTGTTGCTTTTACGCCAAACATATCGTTTTGCATTGTGGCCAAAAAGTTCGATTTTGGTTTCATCTGACCAGAGCACCTTCTTCCACATGTTTGGGGTGTCTCCCAGGTGGCTTGTGGCAAACTTTAGACGAGACTTTTTATGGATATCTTTGAGAAATGGCTTTCTTCTCGCCACTCTTCCATAAAGGCCAGATTTGTGCAGTGTAAGACTGATTGTTGTCCTATGGACAGACTCTCCCACCTCAGCTGTAGTTCTCTGCAGTTCATCCAGAGTGATCATGGGCCTCTTGGCTGCATCTCTGATCAGTCTTCTCCTTGTCTGAGCTGAAAGTTTAGAGGGACGGCCAGGTCTTGGTAGATTTGCAGTGGTCTGATACTCCTTCCATTTCAAGATGATCGCTTGCACAGTGCTCCTTGGGATGTTTGAAGCTTGGGAAATCTTTTTGTATCCAAATCCGGCTTTAAACTTCTCCACAACAGTATTACGGACCTGCCTGGTGTGTTCCTTGGTCTTCATGATGCTCTCTGCGCTTTCAACAGAACCTTGAGACTATCACAGAGCAGGTGCATTTATACAGAGACTTGATTACACACAGGTGGATTCTATTTACCACCATCAGTCATTTAGGACAACATTGGATCATTCAGAGATCCTCGCTGAACTTCTGGAGTGAGTTTGCTGCACTGAAAGTAAAGGGGCCGAATAATTTTGCACGCCCCACCTTTCATTTTTTTATTAGTTAAAAAAGTTTCAAAAATCCAATAGATTTCGTTCCACTTCACAATTGTGTCCCACTTGTTGGTGATTCTTCACATAAAATAAAAAATTTATATCTTTATGTTTGAAGCCTGAAATGTGGCAAAAGGTTGAAAAGTTCAAGGGGGCCGAATACTTTCGCAAGGCACTGTAAATGGTTGAAAAATTGATTTAAGATCCACACTGACATGCAGCTACAGTAACAAAGTGAAAAGTGTGAACTATATATGGTCATTATCTGGTTTATGGATCTAGTCTTCCAACACGAAACCAGTGTTGATATATTGCTTGATTGCAGTGATTGACTCTTGTGTTATATTATATGCCTGCATTTCCAATCCTCTTACATCAGGGGATATCAACACCACTGATTGTCAGACAGGACTCAATTGATTATTCTCAAAATTTGCTCCTTTTATTGACCATAAAGGAAAAATTGTGCCACTGAATTATTCAGAATGAAAACATGCACAAAGGAAATCAATGTAAAGAATCTGATATTAAAGACAAATTAAATGAGATAGTGTAAGGTGGCTTGAGTCAGCATTAGCAAAGAGACAGGTTTTCTAACAAGGAGGAGGGGGTTCCTAAGTTTTATTGTTTCTTAGTCTGGCAGTTTTAATGTGCATTAATGGTAACTAGTATTTGTATGTTATACCATTCATTCATTTTCTAACTTACTTTATCCAGTCCAGGTTTGCAGTGGGAGCTAACCCTGCAAGCAACAGGCACAAGAGGGTACACTGTTTACAGATTTTCTATTTTACAACTATCACTAATTTAACATTAACACTTTACTCCAGTTAACCTACCTGTATGTCTTTGGACTGTTAGGGAAACCGGAGCACCTGGAGGAAATCCACGTAAACACGTGTATAATATGTAATCTCCTTGCAACTAGCATCCCAAAAATTAAACCCAGGACTCCAGAGGTGTAAGGCAGCATTGCTAACCAGTGCACCAATAAACCACCCACTATGTCAAGAGTTTTAATACAATTCTACTAATGCATTAGAATCTAAGAAAGCTTGCAAATGAAAGGAGGCCGATCCAATTATGTCACTCAAGTTTGTATTATAAGTGGATCTCATCCAGCTGTTTCTTGAAACAAGCCAGATTATTAACTTTGACAACATGGGTATGTACAGTAGCTTGTTGTCAGTTTTAAATGCACTTCTGCATAGTTCCCTCTTGTTTCCTCTGGTTTGTTTTTCACTGGTGATTTTGAAGAAGTCCATTTGGCTTTGTCCATACCTTTGAGGATGTTGAAACAGTTTCCTTTGTAAACTTCTTTTCTCTAAAAAAACAGTAGTTTCTTTATGACTGTTAAGAGTAGGGCATACCTTCTATGCAATAAATAAAATTGCTAATATACTAAAAATGGTCTTACTAATACATTGAACAATTGTGCATGTGACACTCAGCAGTTCTCTACAGTGTTATTCAGAATCTTGATTTCTATCTTTTTGAATATACTGTATTTTACAGCTTTTCAGTGCTTGCTATAACCCTTCTATTTTGGTATCAATTTCTAATTTATTAACTACACCAATGCTCAGCTACATGCTGAGGATATGTCCTACAGAAAGGAGCACTGTGGGAATCAGTGTAAATAGAAGCAATTATAGCATGGGTTCAGTGGGGATACATTCCCAGGAGTGTTATTTCTTACACATGCAATGTATGAGGGCTTCATTGGTGTATTGGTAATGACATTGCTGATATTTTTACCAAAGAATATACAGAGATCCATTCTACATAGAAAGGAGCTTACTTTTAAATTATGTTTACAGAAGAAGCACATAAAATATGGCTATATACCAATGCATACATTCAGAGCATGCATAGATTAACCACTACCTGGCTTCACTCCTCCAACTTGATATTGGTGGGAGACCACTGGGTGAAGCTACATCTATCAGGCCAACCTGTAGCTCATCCTGGAGGGCTTGAGACTTCTTTTTGATGAAGCAAGGTATGATACTTGTTTAAAACGGTTTAAAATGATTAAAAAAGGGGCTATCCATATAGTAAACATACATATTATGCCACACTATCATTGGCCGAGAGCTTGTACACCATCTTTTATGGTATTTTTCTTTCAACATAAAGGAAGGAACCATAACTAATGCCTACAATTTGTATGTTCTCTTCATGCTTCTGGCCTGCATATACAGTATGCACTTCACACACAGATATGCAGACATTCTGTATGTATTATGTGTGTTCAGAGCAATTAAAATGATGGTAATACAAAGAGCTTTATGGCAAACCAGCATTAACAGATGCAGCAATAAGTGAGGCTTTGTTATCTAGATCAGGTCAAACCAGGTCCTAGAGTGCCTGAGTGTCTACTGATTTTCTAGGTCTCTTTGAAGTACTAGCACCTGAACAACTGAAAGAAGTTGTTAAATTGGTCCCATTAAGCCAATAATGAGCTAATTTAGGCCATAAAGAGCTGAGGTGGAAGGTAAAACTGTAGGCACACTGGCCCTTCAAGACCAGGATTGTCTATCTCTGACCCAGATCATTGATAAAAATTAGTAATAAAAGTTTTCCCAATCACATCTAAAGTACTGCACTAATCACATCATTTCAGTTTGAGCATTCACACCTTATCTGTACTTAATTTTCAATTAATCTCAGTTTAAATCTGTATTATTTCCTTGAAGACTTACACCACATTGTTTCAAAATGTGTGTGGAACTTTATTAAATTTTATTAATAAAGGCTTCCTGAAAATGAAAATATACCATTAGATGCTCTATTTGTATCCAGTGCTTCTGTTGCTCATTCAAATACCTAAAAGTATTTAACTTAAAAGTAAGTTATTTTTTTCCAAAACCATGCAGACAAACCTTTAGAATTTGATTGCCATACAGGTGATCTGTCATCAGAATAACATTTCTTGTTCTTTATGTACATTTTCTGAAATATCAACCTAGGGGATTTGTTTATTCTAAGTGCTTCTAGTACCAGTGACACTTTAAGCTTTTTATATGTTAATATTATATAGTACAGAACTTTAGCTTTCTGCAGCCTAAGGCATATTGTTGATTTCTTCCTTGATTAATCATAATAACATCATAATTAAATATTCATTTAATACATCAGACATTTCCCTTTCCCTTAAAACTTTTCCATTTTAATCTCTGAGACACTCTACTTCATCAACTTCTCTTCTTTTGCTGTTGTAATTCTGAAAAAAAAAAATGTTAAGCCTTCATTACCATATTTTTTCTCTTATTTAGTTTTCTAATATATTTTCTTTTTATAAAATAAGATTCTACAACATATAAAATTCTAAATAGGAACAAGTAATAGGTTTATTCCATGCTGAAAAGAGAAGAGAGAAAACACAACATTTCAGCTGTGGAGCCTTCTTCAGGTGTAAGCCTACGCATGCTCACCCACCTAAAATTCTAAATATATTTTTCTTGTGTTTTTATATTCAGCTTTCCTTCTGTGCTTGCAATTCAATACACTTCTTTCTTTTAACTAGATACTGCTCTTTCATATTAATTTTATAAGGCAGTTTGTTTCCATTTTCATGTATTTATTATTCTAATTTGTAGGTAATTCCATTATTTTCTATTTTATTCTTTTAGACTTTTTGCTTTAGAGAGAAATCATTACATACCTATGTTTTGTGCCTAGAACATTTGTATTAGTAGATACTTTTATAACACAATATCCTATTCACCTATTCATCTCACAGAATCTTTGGTTTTGTTTTTTACCTTGGTCTTTCATAATTTGGTTTAAAGTGCATTAATATTGGTTCATTTAGACATACAGTATATACTGAACTGCTATATATAGAAGCTAGTGTAATTAACAATTATTTGTAATATATTAATTGCTTATTGCTCTCTGGCCTTCAAGATTCAAATTCATTTACAGATTGTTGTACACATGATTATATTTGATGGCAAATGCCTTTGATTTCTAGTTAATTGATTGATTAATTAATATTCATAATATTAATTTGCTGTCTTGACATGATTTTTTCACTGGGTGGATTTTCTCGCTGCATGAGCTAATGAAGATCTAAGACTTCCTTCATCTCATCAACAGGACAAATCACTTTTTCACTGTAACAGGAATTCGACAAAGTTTAACTATATACAACAGTGACATTGAAGCCATTCTATGGGCTTTTAATGAAAGACGATGAAATAATTGTGTTGGAAAACGGAGTGCGTCAGGAATTAAAAGATGTAATATCCAAAGGAAAGAACCATGAACACCATTTAAGCATTTAAGTGACCATACATGTCCTACTTACAAATATGACTTGGAAGGACTTTAAAAAAAAATCATAATATTAATATTTTTATTTAGAGTTTCTGATTTATATGTCTATATATAAACTGTTCATATTATTGCAAGCTTTGGTTTAGTGATAATTACAACTTTAATTACAAGGTATGTAGAAATGTACAGTAAGAAATGCAAAAAGAGTAAGCATTTCCTAAAGAATTAGGCATGATAAATGATATAATTTATCACATCATTTATTTCAAGGCATGCAAATGAAAATTGTAAAAGATACAAGTACAGAACTGCAAATTCCCACTTTTAGAAAATAAAAAATTTTAAACTTATTTTTTTATAAATCCAGAAGTTGTAATGGAGAAGTTGTGTTTACTGTTGTAAATAATGGAAAAAGCCCGTGGCAGATATATAAATGTCCACTAATAGCACTGGAATGTAAGCCAATCAAATAGTATTACTCAATGCAAATATTATAGCCCAATTATAACCCTAATTAAAAAAAGACACACTGAGGAGGAGGGCAGAAAACTACTTCACTACATCACCAGGTAATTAGTATTTTCATTAACATGCTTATTGTCAAGGAAAATGAGCCTTGATCGTATAATTTTCCTCAATGAGTTGAATACAGTAATGTATCTATAATTAATGTGATTTATGCTACAAATGTATAATGGAGAAGAAATCTGAGCCTGCTCCCAGCCGTCACTATCAGTAAATGTTTGATGGATAAACAGAGACTTTCTAATGGGAGCTGGTGGTGACTTTTATATACAGACACAATAAAGAGATAATTAACAAACTCAAGAAGCATACAGGGAAATAGAAATGAAAAGTATCTGTTTCTTTTTTTCTCTAGAATCCTGTTTAAATAAGTAAAGATACATAATATCTCTAACTGGTGTTTCATATTTTCTTAATGTGTCAATCATACTTATTGACAATTTTCAATCTAATTTTCAACAATGCATACACCAGCCACAGTATGTTAAATATAATACAATTATTTTTCTATGTACTTAATTCTGTTAAACAGAAACAAAATAAATAAATACAAACAGATAGGTTCACAACATATTTCACCAATGAGTATTTGATAAAGGTAGCTTGAAATAGCTATAAAGACCACAATCAACAGCAACTAGGTAAATATGGTTTTAGTTCTAACTAAATCCTTATATTTAATAAAATGTTTGACAGTTGCCACTATGAATGCTCTAGAATATGTTTTAAGTTGAGCTAGATAAAATGAATTGAAAATGTGTCATATATATGCAGTATAATTAAGTTATACATAACAAAATGCATAAGCATAATTTACAGACACAGAAAGACAAATGTTAAAATCCTAAAGGATCACAGATCATTTTGTGTTTTATGTGGGAAATTTTAAAATATATATAATACTTAAATTGTTGAAAATACATAACAAAAGGGAAAATGTTTTAAGTGACTAAAATTTAATTTTATAATGTCATATTTTAAAACTGTTCACGAAAAACTGATACATATTGTGAAAAAAACACAATGAATTTGAACAATTATATTATATACCTGCGGATATGAGCAAAAGGTTGTTTTTGTAATTTTATGTTCTACTATCTGAAATTATTCATATGTTCAAAAATTATAAACCTGACACTTCTAAAAAATGTTTTGAGATCATAAAATAGTTTTCTTAAAACCAAAAAAAGTGAATATATTTAGCTAACTTTAGCGATTACAATAATAATTTTCAAAGATACAATCATATTTTTAAATAGTAAAACTACATTACGCATTGTCCTGTAAAGCTATTGTGCCAATACGTTTACATTAAAATCCCTTTTTAAAATAATAAGGTGACTGAAAAAACTAATTATCAAACTGACCAAAGCTTTAAGTCTGTCTTGAGACAATCTATCAATGAAAAACAACAGAAAATTCAATATCAGATCTAATGGATAGCAAACTCTTACTGTTGCACTCTAAAGAATTATCTAACTCAGCAGGGGAAGCAACAAAAATGTACTTAAATGATTTTCCTATTAATAACATACCATTGATTATGTTATGCTGTTTAAAGGTGAATTCATAAGCTTCAAAAGCAGCAGTGAAAAAAAAATCTTTCGAAACAAAATTTACATTTTGGAAAGTGCACAGATTCCCAGAGGTATATCATTTTCAATCAATACTGACCCTGAACTTTCTTTATACTTATGGAAAAACCTCTGACTGCACTGAAAGAGGTCTTCTAGCATAAATACCATGAACACAGAAAGCACACATAATTTACCAGTAAAAAACAACAAAACAATTTTTTCGTAACAGCAGCAATCATATTGCATATAACTGTAGATGGCAACTACTATTTATCATAAACATACATATACTACATCATGAAGGACACAATTTATGATTTATACAGAGCACAATTTATACAGTGTGTTGTTTTTTTTTGCACACAAAGAAATGTGTTGCATGTTTATCTTATTAGTTCCATGCAATGATTTTTAAATTGCTGAAAGATACAGGCAACAATTACTTTTATTGACAGCCGTTATTACATATTACGAAATTAGAAAAACACGTATTTGACTAATCCTTTCTTTAATACAATATTATATCAGTGCCCTACAGTATGTATTAGAACATATATATATATATCTGTTTTTAAGACAATACTTTAATATTTCACTTACTGTATAATTTGTAGTTAAAATGAAAAAAAAATCAACATATTAGTTTAAGTGCCATGGACATTTAGCACTTTACTTTTAAACAGCACAAGTAGATTTTCACTTCCTTCAGTCTGAGCTTTTTATATATAGTTTGTGAAAGTAAAATTCAAGTTTTGGTTATGACAACATGACCTATTTAATTAAAGTTAAGGTAGCCACTATGATATGACTCACATGTCCAGTATTTCCAATATGATTTAAGTACCTTAAGCCTTCCAATGTAAAATCACATCAGCATCAACATCTATTGAATCTTTTATATTCTGTATATTCAAATTTCAAAATTATTTTTTTATCTATATTTTAGTGCATAGGCCTTTCAAACATTTTTCTATGATAGTAGTATTATGTTTATAGCCTTTCCAGCACCTGTTAGCTTGATTCATTCTTTGTTTGTCATAATTTGTTGACAAACTGTTAATACATTTTGCTCAGCTCTAACTGTGCTTACATTCTCTGACTGTATGTCATGTATCTACAGTCAAAGTGGTTCTTTCATTGCTACTGTTATTCTTGCAGTACCCAATACACATCAAGAATATAATGAGTCTTTTACTGTTTATATTTTTAAATCCCATTTAAACATAAACAGAATCAAATTATGGTTTATTTGTATTACAAATACATTAGAATTAAAATGACTATTTTTCATTAAGGACACTTGTACATGTACATGAAGTACCATGTAGCTCATGGCAAATATCTTAGAACGCTTATCCTTCATGCACTGTCACAGTCCTGACCACAGATTGAGATGTTTGTTATAAAGAAAAGAATCAGGTAAAATGCTTCCTATTCTAAAATGCAATTCATTTCCGAAAGAGTTAATGACTTTAGTTTACAGTTAGTCTTTTGTCATTTATTTTAAGTGATGTTGAACTCTGTAGACAAGAAGTTTCCCCTTGAGTGGTTCTTCAGAGTCCTTTAGAGGCTCAAGGGACTTTATTATGAGGCCAGTATGACCTAGTTTAATCGTCTGTACTGACTAGTGATGTTATGCACTAGCTTTTAGTGAGTGATGATGAGCTCATGTTCCTCAGATTCTGCATAAATGAACTCGGTAACCCTTTGTGATCTACTGAGATAGAGAACATATGGTTTGTCAAATTTTCAGGTCTTGGCTTTTGTAACTTGATCTTTCTTATCAGTTAAGGAAACATCACTAAATCAGCAGTCACAATTTTTACTCATAAAACCACACCATATTTTTTTCACAATCCTGTGATGTGATGTCTAATTCATTCAGAAGTTCAACTTAACGTCACTAATTCAAGACTGGTCTTCTGTATGTCATTGAAAGACTGTGGCCAGGATTCCCCAAGTGACAGTGAACTATTAGATGAGCACCTTCAAGCTTGGATGGGCTCAGACTAAATTGAGGGGGGGTGGGGGACAGAACACAATTCCTTTCATTAATAGAAGCTCAATTTAGCATTCCTTGTTACTAGAAGAGGCTTCATTTACAAAGAGATGAACTCTCTTATTAAGAGTCCTGCAAGAACTTCTCTCCTTAAAAATGGATGAGAATATACTGGAGAAGTTTCTGCCCCTGGACTGGTAATGAGTTCACACTGTTGCACAACAGTGGTTCCTGGGATGTACTGCGCCACTCATCACCTCCTTTATGACTTAACTATCCTTTATGACTTAACTACATACCACTTCTGGAGTTTGCAACAGATCAAATAACAAATTGGTCTTATATGTGGCGGGTGAATGAGGGTTCTCGTTTATCTTTATCTTTTTCCTTTCAGGGATAAGTCGAGTTCATAAATAATTGAAAAGTTCTAAATGTGGGGGTATATATATTAAGAACATATAATTTATATTTATTTAATTTGAATGTGTACTGTTATTTGTGTTTTTTGTTGGTCTACGTTAAAAAGGTGAAAAATAATTCATACCTGTACTAAATAATTTGTTCTTTAAGATATGACTAAAGGTATAAGTATTCTCTATGTATACAAGTACTTGTAAATACAAATTCAACAAAACAGGTGTATTTATTCTGAAATCATATGATCTATTATTATCCCTCACAGGGGCAAGCTAATTCCTTGTATGACTTGCCAAAGTAATTTTGTGTACCTAATTTAGATTTTCCATAACAAAGTGGGTGAATATTTAAGCAATCCACATATTTTAGTTTTGTTTTTTGCAATTTGCACTACCATTTAACTTATTTCACTCATAAAAGAGCTCAATTTGTGTATTCACATTTTGATGAAAATATGTATGCATAATTTAAATTGGATATACATTATTAAGAATTCAACAAAAAGGGACATCATTGAAAGTGAGTGAATACTTTTGCAAGGCACTTGTAAATAATTTGTCATGCAAGGTTCTTGAAATGTGCAATTTTTCTCATTACAGAAATTGCACAATCAATATATAATATAAACACATACAGATGTATTCAAAATGTGCAGTAAAACTGGGATTTGAGCTACAGGCGCCTGCAGTATGTGATTTGCTGGCCAAAGATGATCGACAGGTGTCACCTGTGGTGCAATAGATGTTAGAGAACAATTGCTTCATTTAATCTCTCTACTGTGCATGTTTAAATATAGAATTTAGTAATTTAGTAAAGGAAAGAGAAATGTTGGTAGCTGAGCATAAAAATAACAGGAGCATAACATCTCTGAACATCATAAACTATATTAATTTAGAAATATATAAATATATTATACAAACTGCATTTGGCTGGTAGTGGTAGCTTAAATAAGAAATACACAAAAGCATTCCACTTTCTTTATAAACATTTTATGCATCAAAGTTTTTCACTCGGTCACTTACTGTGTTTGGTTTGGAAATAAATACATTTTTGACATTTTGACGTGCTCGTTCTGACAATATGAAGTTTATATACTTTATAAAAAGCTAGAATTTTTTAACCTTTTCTATGAATACTTCCACTCATTATCACAGTAAAAAACTGTACTTTTTAGAATCCACCTAATAGGAAATATAATATGGAATCACATATCTAGAGAAATTAATAACAATATTATTTTATATATCACAATGTGTTCAATAAATAAATTGAAAATATGAATGAGCAAATGTGAATACTGTCTAAGGATCTGCGCCCGTGGCTGGAAGGTTGCCGGTCCAAATCCTGCAGCCGGCAGAGGAATCCTACTCCATTGGGCCCCTGTGCAAGGCCTTTAACCCCAACTGCTCCAGGGGCGCTGTATAAATGGCTGACCCTGCGCTTTGACCTCAAGCTTTTCTCTCCCTGCCTGTGTGTCCCATGGAGAGCAAGCTGGGGAATGTGAAAAGACAAATTCCTAATGCAAGAAATTGTACATGGATGATAAAGTGATCTTATCTTATCTTAATTCACTTAAATTAAAAATACTTCATCCTAATGGGGCAATTCAAGACAATTCTAGCAATTCAAGACTATTTCATTTTAAGAATAGTATATATTATAATTATAATTGAGAACAACAAAGCGATATTAAAAATACCACTGAAACTGAACTATAATAATGTATATGATCACTATTAATAATGTTTAATTATTAAAAATAACAATTTCAAACTGTTTGTATTTTGTTCAGAGTCATTTGTCACTTTTTTCACAACCTTCACTTTCTTATTAAAACGCCTATTTTTGAGAGAGGATGCTTCAGATGTCAATAACTTCACCAGTAAATGACACAGAGCCTTCAAACCACATTCATTTTAAAGATCGTGATTTGTGAAAATTTTCGCAACTTTAATATAAACAACATCTAGTACCTCGTTCCATTTTCAGAAAACTTATTTTGAATAAAGGGGATCCCAGGTGTAAACTAGTTCATAATGCAAGGATTACTATTCTATGTGTGCAAAACACTTCCCCATATAAAGTTTTCAGTGCTTTCTTTCTGTGTATATCCTAATTGCAGCGGAGGGAGGGTGTGTGGGGTAAGGTTTAGGCTGCAATTGAATTGGGACTCTGTATTCTTCACACCTGAAACCTTTTTAGCATGGAATAAACCTTTAGTTGCTCCTTTGCAGCCTATGCATGCTGACGTAGTTCCCTACTTGAACTCTCGGTTCTTAAGGCTTTGGAGAACTTTACAATCATTTTTATTTTCTTTGTGATGCAAGTTTGAAGTGCGATAACAGATTAAACCAATTATAGCTATGACATTTACATTGATGTTTTTATTAATTTTATATATCATAGTATATGTCAAGGAGATGCCTCCCCTTCCCCATAGACAGACTGTCAAAGCAATTTGGAAAGGTTAACTATCTAGCCATTGCAAAGGGTGTAACTGCAGCAGCCACAAATAAATTAAAAATAAACTTTTTTTCTCCTGATCATAACTGTAACAAATTGTCACATTTTACTTCCTTGTGTAACAATCATGATGTTTCCGAAATATGTAGCTTCTTAATTTTTGCAGAATTTGCTACCAATAAGTTTCTGAGCACCGTTAACAATATTAATTAATTTATATACTGTAGATATATACATTTAGCTAGTTGTATCAGGGTACTAATTTTAGGTATCACAATATTTAAATGTTCAATTCACATTCATGTTCTCATAGCGGGGTACTGGGGACCCCAATCCGGGGGACAGACAAAAGTGATAAGGCTGTGAAAAATTCAAAGGGGAGTTCAGCACATTTTAAATTGATGAGAGGCTATGAACAGCAGCAGCACCTGTGTTGATGTTAGTGGTTTTACAGTAAAAAAATATAATAATTATTATTCACAATAGTAATAATTAACAAATAATATAACACAGATGCAGCCATTCAAAACAAGCGGGGTATGCTGCAGTATAACACTGTAGGCGTGTCGCAGTATACCGCATCATACCGTATGCAAATTAGATTATGTTAATAGTACTGTGGTGGCGAGGCTTATTAATAAGAAAGAATTAAGTGTTCTGAGCTTTCCCAAATGAGGCCTCATTTCTCTGTTCATCTCTGTGGTGCAGCCACAGAGAAACTATTCATGCAGGCTGATTTAAGTTTCCTTTGATAAGGGAGAGCTCCCAAAGGGGGATGCACTTAGCTAAGCCTGGCTATCATGATCAATGGTCATCCATTGGCACCTATCTGTCTAAGGAGTGTCAGATGGACATCTGGACTGCACTCCTAAGTGTCAGGAGTAAGTGACTCATATCTCACCTTGATCAACCAATCAGGAACTGGTAGGGCCGAGTAACCCACGTGGGACTCTGATGCCCATGGAACTTTCAGCCAATGAACGAGCTGAAGTTCCTCCAGGTAAAAACAGGCAACACGAGAATTCTGGAGAGAATTCTGTGGACTTTTCTAAAGGGAATTCAAAGGAGAATTCCAGGGCAGGACGGCCCAGGAGCAGAAGGCTCCCAAGGGCAGTACATTCTCGCAGCGCGCCTCCTGACCATCCTGAGACTCAGACAACCACGGAACGGCCAGTGTGTCCGAGTGCCAGAACTTTCCTCTGTTCTAAGAGTCTAGAGCGGAGGTTGCCAGAGAGTAACCCAAGGATCCACCCGAGGTTAGCACCAGCAGCAGGCCTCGTGAACAGGTCAGAACTGTGGACAGCTGAATCACTATTCAGAACTAGCTCTTCATCAGGAACGAACCGGTCCTCTTCCTGACTTGCTGGGACCCACAGTCATCTTTTCTCCTGTGCACAAACTTTGCTAGTTAAAGCCAACACTAACTAGCCGGTCAGTGAGCATCAGCAGCGCACCGTCGCAAGCAGCACAGCACAGCCTGGCACCAAGCCAGAGAGCGCGGATTGGACAGCAACAGCCTAAAACTATTTCTTTGTGCCCTCAGGAGATCTGAATCCCCAGAGATTGGATGAGTATTCAACTTCAATGCATTACAGCTCGAGAATTCAATTGTTATCCCAACCAGTTGATATCAATTTAATTCCTAAGACTTATGTACTTGTTTTGAGTATCTAATGTAGAAGTTATAACCAAGTTCATTTACGAAATGGTCTAAATGAATGATATACTGAATGTATGTCCTCTTGATATGTGTAACACTTTGTAACTGACTGAATATATACCTTTTGTATTCTGATAACCCTCTCGATAAGATCTGTTAGGTTTACATGTACATTTTATGTATTAATAAATGTATCCTCGTGTATTATTACCCGTGTGTGTGTGTGTGTGTGTTGTTTGAGTTATATCGCATGGTTGGATTCTAAAGCCATCAAAAGAATCAATTTTGTGATTTACTGCTACAATTAATAATTGTGGCAGTAAATGCCCAAACCCTACAGAACTGGTGCCTTCAGAGAGCACACTACAGTATCCAGAATCACCTTGTAAAACCGCCAGGTAGAGCTAATAAAGGTTAACCTCTCCTGTACAGCATTTGAGCTGTCACCAGAAAATGTCAGTTTCGAATCCCGATCACTGGTGAGGGACAATCTTTATTCAATTAAGAATTTAAGTTGTATACTCTTTAGACTTTTAGATTTAAACAGTGTATTACAGCATGTTAATCATTAAACATTAAAAAGGTGGTATATTTTATAAAAGCAAGATTGTTCTGTTGGACAAAAGTACACAACCTACCACCTTTATCATAAATATTTTAATTATGCAGGAATATTTTATGCATCAAAGTCTTTACCGAAGATATTACTAATAGTATTAATAATGAATGACCTTGGACAAGCTGTAAGCTCAAAGTATTACCCTGGTTCACATTCTTTGTAACCGTCTTTGTAAACTAAAAGAGGTTATTTTTTCATTGACAAAAAGTAACACCACGGCATTTAGTTGATCCGATCACGCATTAATTTCCAATCATACAAAGTAATTCTTGAGAATCTCTGATTCACCATACCTTTCACATGTTCATAAACGATATTAATTTAGGAACATAAACATATTACTGTATGTAAACTGTACTGTATATTGCTGGTCTTGGTAGTTTAAAGAAAAAATACACACCAGTATTCCATTTCTCCCTAAACATTTTAAGCATCAAAGTCTTACATGTTGTTATTTGGGAAACGTTTTTATGTGCTCCTCCTGACCATATTAGGATTATATACTTTGTGAAAAGTGATAGTCTTTTAACCTTTTCTGTGAACTCGCTTGTTATATAACAAATGCATACTTTTAGAATTTGATTAACAGGGAATATAATATGGAATTGTGTATCTAAACAAATTAATAATGATATAATTATATTCATGTACTGTCTGGCTGAATAAACTGAAGAGGTTAGTTAATGCGACACGGAATTATTAAAAATTATCACCTCTTTTTACACTTGAGAACAAATGAGAACATTCCACTCAGTGGGCGGTGCATTGTTATCTCAATCACCTGCTAATTCGTTTTACACCACTGGACGACAGGAGAATGTGACTGTACTGTATCTGTACAGAATGTGTGTTTCAATCAATACAGTAATTGATTAAAATCGCAATTGCGTGTTTAATTAAATGCCTTTTTTGATTCACAATCTGAAAATGAAAACCGCGGTAAAGTCACCTTGAATTAAAAAAAACGATTTTGGCACGCCTGTAGCATTTTCACGAAACCTCCTAGAGTTGTGAGAACACTTGCTTTGTGTATAAAGTACATTGTGAATGTTTTCACAGCATTCACTTTGTCGTTTTTATGCCAATTTTTTGACCACGCATGAATATTCCTATGTCCGTATCTTTGCAAGGGAATCAGTGCGAATTTTAGTACTAATTAAATGACCGCGGGCACTTTCCACCCCCTCTACATTCTCAGAGTAGAACAGACTAACCTTCTAATGAAAGACGGTCCACCACCCCCGCCACGGAAAGGAAAAGTGCCCACAGGCACTTAAACTTAATATGGTCAGTAACAGTAAACAGTAACATGCTCAGAAGGAGCACGTACAAACATTTCCGAAATAACCACATGTAAGACTCTGATGCTTAAAATAGGCTGGGCAAACGATTTTTAAAATTTTTAAAAAATAAATAAAAAATGAGATATAATGATGTGTTCCTGCTTAACTTAGACATTGCATGACTTTAAAAAATATAAAAACAGGTTTAGAGAGTTAAAAACCACTTTTTATGCGCGAAAAATTGGTGATTTTTCTTCCTCGTGATCAGTTCAGAATCTTTGTGTACGCTGTAAGGTTTTTACTTCTTAATTAAATGTTTAAAATACACGTTTCGAAGAGAAAAAATCCCATTCTTTTCTCTTCCTGGTGTGTGAAACTGATCAGCAGGTCTTTTTTTCCCAATCAGAGGCTCTGAAAATAGCGTACCGCCCACTGCGCTCCGTCAGAGAGGGGCGCGGCACCGAGAGAGGGAGGAGGCGCGGAGCTCAGCAGTACAGAACGAATGTTCTGCTGCCTGGAGCGCTTATGGCAGCAATCGCGTCTGCTTTTATAACTTAGTTTTTAAAATTAATCAAGCAATATGAACCATCTCTTTTTACTTTTAAGTCACTTAATTATCATTAAGCACAGCTTTCTCACCACTTAGACTACTTTTTGATACCATCCTTAGACAAAGCAGAAACTTCTTGTTCTGTCTAATGACATTACAAGTGGAAAGATTACAGATTTTAATTGTCTTTAATTTTGTTACGTTATACATTTTAGAAACGTTTCATCCATACAAACACCACAAAACTATTCTCGATTGTATTTCTGAATGGTATGTTACACTTAATTCACTGTTTTAAATACATCTAATTAAGAAAGTTAGGTGTTAGCATAAACTATTAGCTATCTGACTATCATATAATAAGTTAAATACAAAACTAAAGAAAAAATAGGGTTAAATATAATTCAAAATATTTTGCTAACAATGTTAACTGTTTATAAATAATAAATTGTATTAATTAAAGAGTAGGATGGCACAGTTGTTAGTATGCTTTTTGTTTTGTTTCTTTTTCATAAATACAACAGTAGTACCTGATGTCTCAGTGGCTTTCAAAATTAAATTATGCATGCAAACCTGTGAACTAGAAAGATAACTAAGATATCCATTCATTTATAATGGTGGCAAAGTGGTTAGCATTGCTATCTTGCAGCACTGGGGTCCTAGGTTCAATTCCTGCCATCCTGTGTGTGGGGGGTTTGCATGTCCTCTTTGGGTTACATGGTTTTTCTCCATATGTGTGATATGACTCCCTCTCGCACTCCAAAACATACTGGTAAGTTAATTGGTTTATGGGAAAAATGGCCCTGGTGCGTGTGTGTTTGTGTCTGTCTGTCCTGTGATGGACTGGCGCTATGTCCAGGGTGTATTATGCCTTGTGTCTGTTGCTTACTGGGATAGGCTCCAAATCCTCTGTACTGGATAAAGAGATTAGAAATAGATGGAAGTAAAGGCACTGTGTGGATGGAACTATACACAGTGTTAGAAACCCACTATGAAATGGCAGCATCTCACTGAGAATAAAATATTTTATAGTGCTGGCTCTCTTGCACATCAGTATCCATACCTAGTTATTTAAACAAATTGCCTCTAATTATAAACATCTTAATATGCTGGCTCTGTGGATCCGCATCAGCTATGTTTGCCCATTCCTTCAATTCATGTGCATCCAATACACAGTTCAATGCTAGCAACTACACAAAATCTAAAATACAATCCTCATTTCAGTATCTATGTAAACATACAGTCTGTTAACTTCATCATCTTCATCAAAAGTATGCCTAACCCCATTAGGAAGTGTTCTTGTTATCAGTGTATTCCTCAGCTATCCCAAAATTATCTTCTTCTTACCAACATCTCTAGTCTTTTATCCTTCAATAACTCAGCCAACACTTAAATCTCCAAAAGCTGCTTGTGTTAATTTCTTTAAATCACAAATATCATGTGTAAATACTGGCCATGCAATACTCTGCATTGTGGAATAATAGTTTATTTTAAAAGGAACTAGAGAAACAAAGAACTAGAGAAATCAAGAAAGGCTTTTTTTTCTAGAATTAATAAATGCACATCCTGTTCACTGGGGAAATTAAATCCACACTGAGCAATCTTCAATATGTTCAGAATATGACAGCAAGAATCCTATCAGGGATGCATTACACCTGTTTTCAAGTCCTTACATTGGTTACCTATCAGGTTTCGAGTCAACTTCAAAATCCTCATCCTCATTCAGTACCTACAGTATATGGCTTATTATCTGTCTACTCCCCACCATTGTCCGTCTGACTCTGGTCTTCTAGCTGTCCTCAAGAACATCTACATTCTGTGGGTGACAGGGTCTTCTCTAGCTGCACCCCAGAGCTCTCAATTTGTATTCCCAGTGATATCAGTCACGTACCCTGAGTGCATTTAAATCTAACCTCAGAACCTTTCTTTTCAGAAGACTTAGTGTCTGTATCTGCTTCATTTTCTAATTTTGGTAGCACCTCTAACTGCTTGTCTTTCTTATATGTATTTACTTTGTAATCTGTGGTCCTTTTATCTGTTTTTATATCTACTGAATTGCTTTGAGATGCCACTTTTAAAGGTGATATATAAAATAAAGTTTTTTAGTATTGTTATAGAGAAACATGATCAGTTTTCCCTGGTTCAGATAAAAAGATCTAAAGCATACTAGTTTGTCACTCTTCTCATTTCCTTTGCTAAATAACTTTTCATACTAATCTGATCAATCTAACTGCCTGTTTTCTGCGCTTTCTCTATCCTGCTAGATTTGCAATTATTCTGAAAATTTTCTTCTTGAAATAACTCATTTCTAAATACCTTTTTTCACTGTTAACATCTTGCAGCAACTCTGCAACAAAATATACACTTAGCACAGTTCATCCTGCTACCAACATTGAATAAAAAAATCTTAAGATTTCTTTATTTATGTCTTTATTTGTGGTTTCATTAGTGACAAAGGCTAAACTTTCTTGGAAAAATGTATTTTATGTGTTGCAGAAAAAACTGACTTGCTTTAACAAAGTATGTTTACAAATCCTTTCACCTGGCAATCTACCTGAATGCCCAACTATCTGAGAAGCCCTCCATGAAACCATGGTTGCTATTAATTCATTTAGGGCTCATTGACAGAATTGCTGTTTTTTGTGCATGCTAATTTTCTGATTCCTTACTCTGTTTCATGTTTATAGATAAGACTTAATTGATCGCGAAGGGAAATTGATGTACATGTTCATGTACATGATGAACATGTTTGCATGTTCTTTTGTAACATACACCTTTCTGTGATTTTTTTGTATATCTAAGCAAGTGTTCCTGCATCCCTCTTCTGCACTATAGTCATGGTTTTTTTTTGTTTGCTTATTTCAAAGCAACACCTGCTCCATTTCTAAAACTTTTTACTCATGTGCATTTTTGTATTTTTTACACCTCTAGCACTTTAACGTCCTGAATTTTCATTTGCCTTAATTTGTAGAATAAACTTGAGTTTTAGCCTAAAAAAGTTTTCATTACCTTTTGTTTCTTGTCCTACAACTGTTATTATTGATCACCGAATTATTGTTCTTGACATGACTTCATTCAGCCTTTCCTGAACGTCTATGATAAGCAGAGAGAGTGCTGTTTCTGGTGCGATCTTTTGCAGCTGACATTTCACTGTTTTAAACGAACAATAAATTAGATTGCTCATAAATCACTTATCCTATATAAACACAGCGTAATTGCCCTCTGAAAATCCTTTTAGAGACCTTGATCGAAACTAATTTTAGATGTCAGAAAGGATTTATTTTCTCTGCATTTCCTACATTGCTTTGTCAAGATTTTAACTTTATATCTAACTTTATATCTAGGCTCAGATTTCAACTATAAATCGTACAGTAATTAATAGCAGTAAATACTGATGTTTTGCTCCCTCTTACCACAAAAATATATATGTTTTGTAGCTGGGATTAACTTTATTTCGTACGCGTAGCTACTACCATTCGGACACGGAACGGTAAAAGATGGCGGCAAATCAGACACCCAGAGAGGGGGGGGGGGGGGGGTGGGCGTCTTCTCGCCTCCATAACTAAAATGCCAAATAGGAGTGGCTTAAGCGACATACACAGTCGTGTAACTGACAGTTTGAGGTAGCCTATCGTGGAAATTTTGCTTTGTTGCTGATAGGTTAAGCTTAAGAAACTCTGCCCCAAAGTCATGTGACTGATTTTTCGCCCTGTTTCATTGGTTAAACGCAATAACACCACCATGGTAACTGGGATGTGTAGTTTTTAATTCCGTTTGAATTATAACTATACGTACTGTCTTCATATTTGGCCAGGGCTTTAAAGAAAAAGGCGCGCCAAAACATTTCGGTGCCGTCGTCTCCGCTTTAAAGGTACCCCCGTGCTGGAAGAATTTGACCTCGGAACGTTTGCCCAGCGTACTTAAAATGTTTAGGGAGAAAGTGGAATACTGGTGTGTATTTTTTCTTTAAACTACCAATACCAGCCATATACAGTCTGTAACGTATGGATTTCTATATGTCTTTATTTAGTGGTTACATTAGTGACAAAGGCTAAACTTTTAGCTTCAGTAACGCATACGCCATATGGCATACATGTTTGTTTTGGGTTTTGCTTGTTCACGTATCTCCCCTTTTTATAAAACGACATGGTTGAAAACTGTTCCAGAGGCACTGTTGTTTCATCAGTGAAAAGTACATCATGAAATACCTCTCCCTGTTCAATCCACTAGAAAAAAGAAAAGGAGCATAAAGCGTCTGATGGTCATAAACGATATTCATTTAGGAACAGCATCAGAAATATGTTTTTAACTGCACTGCATCGGAGAGAATACCATAGTGTGTTTTTTTTTACTCCCTGGTGGAAACTGGCTTCCATAAGAATCAGTATGGCTCAGAGATTAAATAAAACTTCACTCGCACCAAACAAATGTATATTTCTAAATATCACAACATGATCGAATTTAAGTCATTTCAATAACAATGAATAGTCACTTATGCATTACAATATAAACATTTATATTGATTTAAATCGTGTTTAAATCGCCTTTATTTAAAACCCATAAATAAAGCTGATACTGTTTAGACTTTAATTATTTAAAACTGTATTACAGTAGCATAATGCACAATGCAACGTAAATCGCTATCTTTGTCTTCTGTGAAATAATGTTCACCTCTCTATCCAGCAAATTAACAATAGTAATAATAATGAACTTTATTGTATATGGCGCCTTTAAAGGTGGCTCCTCAAAGCGCTTTACAGGTTAAAAACAATAACAACAATACTATTAGGCTGGGCAAACGATTTTTCTTTAAGAAATACAAAATGAGATATAATGATATGTTCCGGCTTAGACATTAACGAAGAGCATAACACATGGGCGGCGTAGCAGTCGGCTCTGGCTTTCCCATCTACTGTATACCGATGCATTACAAATACAACCCCCCTCTCTGCGGAAGTGCTGGCTGTGACAAATTAAACCGGTTTCACAGGTATTTTCAAAGTAGAAGGGGGCAAGATTTCCAGCGAAAGACACCTCCCCCCCTCAAAAACCCAGTAAGTACAGTACTTACTAGTTAAGAAGACTAGGCTCCTCAATGAAATCGCTTTAACATGCTAATGCGTTGGTATAACAGTCCCGGCGTGGCAAGCTTCTAATGTCAACTCGACTACGGCGAAAGGAACCTTTCTTTCATTGGAAGACAATGAACATATTCTAGCCATAAATGAATTAATAGCAAACATGGTTTACATAAAAGACATTTTTCCAAGAAAGTATAGCCTTTGTCACTAATGAAACCACTAAATAAAGATATAAATATAGAAATCTTAAGATTTTTAAAATACATGACTTTGCTCAAATTTATTTAAAAATAAAAAACGATTTATTAAACCGGTTTATTAAAACGATTTATTAAACCCAGCGGAGAGGGAGAACAGGGGAGGGATGTTTATTTTGCATAAGGGGCTATGGAAATGAGGTCTATTTGGAAATGTGGAGTTACATGTTCTGGCTGTTTGTGAATTATTGTTGTTGAGTATGGAGTGTTGAGGTATTGATTTTGTGTAATGCTTTATGTTGAAAATTGAGGTGGATTTTGTTTATAATAAAGAGGATAAACTGGGATGGAGGAGGGTTTGGTTTTGCATAAGGGGTGGGATTATGATAATTGGAGGAATTTGAGAGAGTTTAATGGTTTGATATATTTGATTTTGTATTGTGGTTGTTATCTATGTTTTTGTTTGGTATTATGTTTATATGGTTGTTTTTGTTGGTTGGTCGTTATTATGGTTATTAATAATACGATCTATAGTTGAAATCTGAGCCTAAATAAAAAGAAAAAGCATTTTCAGAGAGCAATTACGCTGTGTTTATGTAGAATAAGTGATTAGGTTTATGAGCAATCTAATTACTTATTCATTTAAAACGCTATATAAAATAAAGTGTATTATTAATTTGCTGGACAGAGTGGTGAACATTATTATGCATAAGACAAACATAACGATCCTGATCAGTTAAGAAATCTGTGTACGCTGTAAGGTTTTTACTTCTTAAACTTTTAAAATACACGTTTCGAATAGAAAGAAATCCTCTTCCTGGTACAGTATGTATAGCAAACCAGCACGTCTTTTTTCTCCAGAGGGGTGTCAGATGGTGTCAGTCGATCACCATTTTGAAGCCCTACCATAATCTCTGGTATAGGGATACCCCAGAATTCTGTCCGATAGTTTATGTAGATAGATGATAGATACTTTTATTGATCCCGTGAGGGAAATAAAGTAAATCATTTTCATTTTAGGAAATTATTAAATGCTCAGTTAAAAGCAAAGCAGATTGTCTGTTATAGAGGACATAAAAACAAGAGTTCGCTGGCATTATATCCTAGAAGACACAGACTGGCGCCAGACCGGGAGAATGCCCGCAGCGTAAAAGAAAATGCCTGATGAACTAGGGATTGGACAGTTTCCAAGTGCTTGTACAATCGATGGAAATGTTCAAATAAATGTGCAAAAGAAATAAACAAAATAATCATTTATTTCTTTATCATATTGGGTAGCTAATGTCCTCTCTTTGCTAGTTAGTGGCTGTGTTTCTGCGTTGGGTAGCAACGGGTGACTGTTCTCAAGCGGAAGATGTAAACAGCTTAATGTTCGTGTTAAATAATTTTTTTTAAATTAAAATTCATTCTATACAGCAATCGCATATCTGGGTACCGTTTCATAAAACTTTCATACTTAAAATGTTTAGGGAGAAATGGAAGACTGGTGTGTATTTTTTCTTTAAACTACCAAGACCAGCCATACGCAGTACAGTTTACATACATACAGTAATGTTTATGTTCCTAAATTAATATCGTTTATGACCTTCAGATGCGTTATGCTCCTCTTCTTTTTATGCTCAGCTACTAAAATTTCCCTTTAGTGGTAAAAGCCATATAAATATTCAAAACTAAGCGGATTAAAATGTGCACAGTAAAGACATTAAATGATTAAATCTTCGCACTACCAACCAATGCACCACGAGTGCCCCGGTCGGTCATTTTGGCCAGACAATCACTTACCGCGGTGCCTTGCGGTGGTTTTTGGGTAGTTTACCGTACTGCGGGTTTGTACTGTGCATTTTGAATGGCTGCATCTGTACATAAAATTCCAAAAAGATTAACTGCAGAACATCTTCTTTTTGTATTTCAGCTTAATGGGGCAAATATTAAGTCAAATCAGTCAGGATCTCGGTGTGTAACAAGTGCAAAAACATTTCACATAACAAAACCATTAAAAGAAGCAGACCTTAAATTCAGATCGAGTATTTCCGTAGGTGTCTGAACAGTTTGATCAAATAAGCTGCAATACAGTCAGACAAACATATTTCAAATTCTTCAAGCAAAATTAGCTCCTTAAGGTTGGTCAAAATCAGTTTTTTTGCAATCAGTAGACAACTTCTCAAAAGATACCCATTTCTCTCATGCAAACAAAGGTTAGATTGTTTTTAAATTTTGAAACCTTGGATAGTATGCCTCAGGGTCTTATTCATAGATTAATCCAAACAAAAGAGCTGCTGGGCACAATGTGATCTTGACATGAAGGTGTGAAGTAGAATTAACAGCTTCTGTTTTAAAAGGTTTTGGATTTGTGTTAAGATTTGTATCTGTTGTAACTGTTAATACAATGGCGAATAAAACTGAGGTTCTACTGCTTAAAGTTTAAGCTTTTAAAGTCATGCCATGTCTAAGTTAAGCAGGGACATACCATTTCTTCCTATTTTTGATATTATTTAAAAATGTTTAAAAAATCAACTTCCCACTTTTACCTTCCTGTAACTATAGTGGGGATATAGCATCTTGGGGTTTGTTCAGGATCTTTGATTTGTTTTGTAGAAACAGTATTTTTTCCTTTGATTTGCACTTGCTGCAGTTGAAGTTGTTTTAGTTTATAGTGGTCCTTTGTATTACAGGTATTATGGTACTACAGTTTGTGTTACGGGTAATTGTGGTATCCATTGTGGCTTTCAGTTTAGAGGATTTTACTCTGCACTAAACTTTGGAGCAGTTTGAGAAATGTCACAAGGCAGATGTTTTATCAATAGTTGGTTTTAGTCTTCGGTTTACTGGGGACCTATCAGATTTTAAACTGAGAAAGGGACACAACCCCTACGCCCCAGACAGACAAAAGATGAAAAATGTGATAAAAATCAATTCAAAAGGGTGCAGTGTGTTAACACAAGAGCTGCTTGTGAGAGCAAGGTGACTTTCTGCTCAATTACATGAGATCTACAGTACAGTCCGATAGATTTTAAAATATTTAAGCAACATTATCTGTTTGTCAAATTCACCTACTTTGTGAAGTACACAACTTCTGTAAAGGTACCTTTTTCTCTCATGCAAACTCATCAAGATTTATTTTTTATAATTCCAAAATTTGGATGATATGCCACATGGATTTATTCTTAGTATAATCAAAATAAACCCCTCACCGGGTCTCTCCTCCTGCTGTTCCACACCGTAGTCCATGGTATACTACCAGTCCAAATATTTCTCTTCATCAAAATTTAAAAATTAAATTTCTCGTTGCTGAAATTTAAAACTGAAAGAGGCAAATCACATCCACAACAAGCTATAACAACAAACTATTTTTACACTTCCGGCTTTGTAAAATGTATAGCCAAAAGGATAACTCTAAAGGTTAATTTCAATCAATGTGTCTTCTCTTTAACTCTTCAGTTTACAGCTCATCCATGGTCATTCATTATTAATAATTTTAATAATATATTCCATATTGCATTTAAAATGGAACTTTTTTTATATATATAAAGAGGTAATACATGTTTTAATGCCCTCTACAGCTAGAGGGTGTTCCTACTCCTGTCCCTAGTTTCCTGTGCTTTGCTTGTCCTTCCGGGGCTATATATTTCCGGGTCATGCTTTCATTCTCGCTCAGCATTGAGGTTTGGATGTCCTGAGACCTGCCTAGTACCAGGTTGCCCCACGTCTGTGGCCTGAGGGCATAGGTTTCTATAAGGCTTTTCCTGGAAAGCCGAGCCTGGGCTAAACCCCATTCCAACGCTATGCATAGGGTGTTTTTTCACTCTCCTGCCATTTCACAGTTCGTCCTTTCCGACATCTGTGACACGTCTTCTCTATAACTCTTCAGTTTATAGAATAATTCCCACAGAGCCACACAACATCATCACAACATAGTAAACAACAGTTGCTGGCTCACTTAAAGGTGTAACATGTCTGTCTTCACTGTCACGGTTTTGTTTCAACATATTGATAAGCTGCATTCTGGTTACTGGCAATTAACCAGTAACTTCTTCCCTCCTTTGTTTAACTTACAGAATTTTGTGAAGAAATCCTTAATCATGAAACCATCACATATAATAATTCATCCAGATACACACACTCACGCCGGAGCCAATTTTGCCAGAAACAAACTCCCAGTAAGTCTGTACAGTACAATATACAGGTTAAGTTTGAAATTTAAGGTTAAATTGTTGGCTGATTACTATCTGCTGAAGTTTGGATTAAGACACAATATAGATTTTCTCAATTCTGATGTAAACCGAAATCAGGTTCACAACAACCTATAATAGTGGACTATTTTTATATATTTGGCTATGTAAGAAACATACCAAAAGTAATTTTTCGACTGGGCTTTGAACCGCTTTGGTGCAGCATGTTACATTACTATACATTGCCCATTACCATGATTAGGACAATAAAAGTTTTTTTTTAATGAATGTAAAACTGTTTCCAAAACATCTATTTGTGATATTTTAGCTGCTTAGTTACACGATTTCTTATTAATATTACTATCAAGTAGTATTAAATCAGTACTTTATTTTACAATAACAGCAAGTGGTGTTCTTGATACGTATTCTTAGAAAAGGATAAAACGTTCTAACTTGTTATGAAGTACAGTATATCAACTTTATAATGTTAGAACAAGCATGTTAAAACCATAACACACTGTAAGTCACCAAGGTAAAGACTTTGATGCATAAAATATTTATGAAGAAGGTAGAATACTGTTGTATACTTTTTTATATTTAGCGACCACTTGCATCTACTGTGTGTACATTAGGTATGTATTACATTATACTACTGCATTTACTTTTAGCTACCAAAATTTACCTTTAGATTTTCTGTATGTGGATGTAAACCTGAAAGAGGCACATCATGATCACAAGCCTCAGTATAATAATAAAATATTTTTTATATCCAACTGAGCAATCTTTCTTCTATAAATGTTAAACAGCAATGTTTAACATGCTGTAATACACAGTTTAAAATTAATAAATGTCTAAACAGTGTACAACTTAAATTCTGTAATTGGAAAAAGATTGTCCCTCAGCATTGAATGGGATTCGAAACCAGGCATTTTCTGGCGACAGCCCAAATGCTCCACATGCCACATTAAGCTTTCACTGCTCCACCTGGAGGTTTTACAAAGTAGTGCAGCCCCAGAGCTGAGTATTTAAAAAAAAACAGTGGGACCCCACAGCCCCTGAACTGCAAACTACTGCAGCTATTTAGTTGTTTTTGCATAACAGCTATTTATCAGAAAGAAACACCTATAAACTCTTTGACTTTAATTTTTCCAATAACGTTGCTGTCTGTTTGAATAGCATTTTATTGTATTATTTGACAATAATAAGTATTATTATTGCTAATTTGATTCTCAAGTGCTTTTGCAAGAAAATAACTTTATAAGTAAAATCAAGACTAGGTCTGCTCAGTGTTGGGAGGCTATTCCTCCCAGGAAACTAGGATTTCTACAATTTGGTGTTGGTGGTTTCCATGATTTGGATGAGACAAACTTAACAGACATTTAAATGATTTACTGTTTTACTGATTTACTGACATTTACTGTTACAAATGGGGGCTTACGAAAATGGTGAAAATCAGAATTTGACAGAGAGGTTAAGTCAATAAGTCAAATAATTTCATAACCCCCAAATTGTAACTGATTTCTCCAGAATAGAAAGGTATACATACAACACACAAGGTACTCTATGTACAGTTTACAAATAAGGTGTTTCAGAGGCCTAACATTCTAATCACCCAGACAAAAACAGACTTCCACTAAGTATGAAACCCTTAATGCCTATAGAGGCCAGAAACAAGACAGGCTGCCTTTCTAAATAAATGTGATACAGCTTGCAGTTAAATCTCTCTACACCCCGGATGCTACAAAATAAATGGAAGCCTATCTCCCAATATGAAAAATGCACCCTAAGCAGGAATGACATTTTTACTGAGCTATCTTTTACCCAGGAAACCCAAATTCCCTAAAAACATAGAATAGCAAGTACTCTCTTGCAAGGTTCAAATACTTAGCTCCAGTGAGAGCATTTTATTTGGATGATCATGAAGTAGGGGCTTTCACCTGGTGCAAGCTTCAAGTTCCAAGTTCTCTGGACTCCTTTTTCTTCTTCACTGCTTCTTGTTTCTTCTCTTAACATGATCTTATATTGTGTGTTTCTATACTGCTCATTGACAATCATTAACCCACAATTTACCTAAGTATACAAAGGTAGACCTTACAAATGTTTTTGCTGAAGGGACCCCGCAGATCTCAACAAATGTCCTCTCTGCTTTAAAGTTACTCTGCCAGGTGTCACAAACTTTATCACATCTTAGTCACCTAAATCTGTAATAATGCATTTTTAACTATGTATTCTAACATTCTGTTTTCCCTTTTATTCTTTGCCTAGAGTGTTTAGGAAATGAAAATATATATTTTATATCTATAATTTATAAATCAAATTTTGGCTATCTATATACAGAACTGTGAAGATATTTCCATAAGGGGAATTAAACTCAGTGTCCACCGTGGCTTGGACAATCTTGTCTACCTAACATTTTCACTTAATTCAATTGGTGAAGCATTTTCTCACTTTCCCATCTAATCTGGTGTAAAGCGGGGTTACTGGTGCATAAAGATAGTCACTGCACTTCACTGTTGGATAAGCAGTTACCTTTCTATAAGTAAAGTGTCTGAAGATCCATTCGGATGAAAACACTGATTAAATACAATGAATTATTATTATCAGCATTATTACCTTATAATTGCAATCATAATTGGAGGAAACACTGTTTGCATTTAAAAAATCTTGTATCTGTATTATTTCAATTAATATGGATATTTTAACATGGATATCAGCTTCAATTTCCATTTTCATCCCAGTTGAAGGTTAGTCATTTGCTTGTGATATATATTTCTTAATATATTAAACCTATTAGTTTCTATTGATTGTGTTTTTCTTTAACACATTTTGTCTCTGTGTTTCAATAATTAATTCCTGCTTAACCATTTATGCATAAACAACAGTGCAGCACCTAAGGAAGAAACCAAACAGAACAGAGCTGAAAATAACATAGAATCTTAAAACAAACTAGGAGAACAGCATTAAAAGCATTAATTTTATTTAGCATTAAAATTATTATTCTGTCTTAATGTCGCAGTCCATTGTCTTCATTATAGGGAGCATATGGTTAATGACAATCACAACCACAGAAAAACTTTGTTAGTAACTAACAACCAAGATCACAAATATTCATGTGAAAATATAATGAAAATCTTCAGTGGCACATAAAAGAATGCTAAATTAGTCATGCTGGCATGAATGTCTCTGCAACATCTAAGAAGTGCATCGAAGACCTTTGAGTGCAAACCCATCTGCCTTTTTATCCTGTTAAATTATTAATGATAATTATCATGGTGTAGTTATTGTATGTGATAACAATATATTCATAGAGTGAAGGAAGTCAATTTTTAACTGTGCTGTAATGGTAACATAGTATAATCTTTTGAGAAACTGTGCTCATCAAAAATGATAATTGTGAGGTGTTAAAAAGAGTAATATGTGCTGCTGTGGAGATGAACATTTTTCAAGGCAAATTTCACCTCTCAATTTGTCTGATGAATCAAGTATAATTAAATTCACTGTTTTACAAGTCTTCTCACAAACAGATATAATGTGACTGTTTCATTAGCATGGGTATAGTACATTTTAAAGTAAGGTAGTTTTTAACCTGTGTTATACGCAGGAAGTACACAAAAGAGAACAAGCAACTATACTGTAAGAATGTATGTGTGCTATCGAGCTGCTATGGATGTTTCAGAAGAATATTGAATCCTTTCAACAATGCCAGCAGCCATATCACCCTGCAACTCACAACTGGCAACCCAGTGAAGCTAAGGACATGTGAGCCTGGTACCAGTACCTGGATGGGAGACCTCCTGGGAAAGGTTGCTGCTGGAAGAGGTGTTAGTGGGGCCAGCAGGGAGAGCTCACCCTGCGGTCTGTGTGGATCCTAATGCCCCAGGATAGTAATGGGGACACTATACTGTAAAAATGTGCTGTCATTTGGATGAGATGTAAAGCTGAGATCCCTCTCTGTTGTCATTAAACACCCCAAGGTGTTTCTTGAAAAGAGTAGGGGTGTAACCTGGCTAAATTTCCCATTGGCCTTTACTAATCATGGCCTCCTAATAATCTCCATCTATGAATTGACTTAATCACTCTGTTCTCCGCCCCACTGATGCTGCACAATGGTGGTGGAGGGGAGCCCCCATTACCTGTAAAGCACTTTGATTGGATTGTCGAGAAAAGTGCTATGTATGTGTAAGGAATAATTATTATTACCTATCAACTTTTAAAAAGCCAACAGTGTTACTTACAGTCTTGCAGTAAACTACATATGTGGAGCCAATAAAAAAGATAACAAAGATAAACATTTATATCTTCTATTCATTTTAGTATAACTCCTACAGCTATTATTATTATATCACAAAAAAAGATATTTTAAAAAATACATAGATACATTTATTTTAAATATTTTTAAGATATTCAATTATGTCAACTCCAGGAGCACTTTGCCTGATTTAAACATTGAAAACAACATTTAGCTGTTTATATTATAATTAAACCTTAATACTGAATTTTGAATGTTACATTTTTGTCACAGATCCACATTTTCATATGTTGTGAGAGTTATTAAGCCTCTAAAAACTAACATTAATAATACATGCATCCTTCTGAGCCCAAAATTATTATTTTTATCACAGCATGGCATGTTTCTGTGCTAATCATCAACAACTGTGATAAACAATTCATCAATATGTTAAGAGATATAAATATTAGAGTGATAATTAACATGTTTTAAATGAAGAACTTTATATTAAGTCCTTTGTTAATATTATGAAATAAAGATTTTTCTTGAATTTTTCTGTTGAAAGTATCTATTCTTATCTATATTCTTATTTATACTGTAAGTCAGGCTATATTGTCATAAACATCAATAATATTACCCAGACTTGTGGCTACTGCTTATCTTACTGTATGTGCTGTATTTCATACTCAAATGTTTCTACCTGTAATGTGTATCAGTGTGTTTCCTTACAGGCGTAAATCTCATCAATCTGCCTAAAAAAAATGATAAGGTCAGTTCCCCTTTTGTTAATCAGTACATACATATTCATCCTGATATACTGATAGAGAACACTGAAATACTGATAGAGAATGCTTAACATTTTACTATATATTTAATCAACTTGGCTAGAGGGGTCAAAACCTGTTCATATAGATGAGATGATTCAGCCCTCCTGAGTGAGGGTTTCTACAAGGTTTGTAAAGATAGGGTTGGTAAAAGGGAGCTGAGCAGAGAACTCTAAAAAATCATATACAGTAGGTATTTTTATTATTTTTATGGAGGAGGGATTAGTAATATTTATTTTCCTGTTTTTTAAGTAAAATGTTCAAGTTTTTAAAATAAATTACATTTACAGTAGCATTTTCTAAATTAAACACTTAAGGTATCTTAAGTAATGGTTAATGGATAGAAAACAATGAGTATAGATAAGCTGAATCTATAGGACTGTTACTCTTCCTTATTTGTATCGATGACTTTGACTGTAGTATAGTTAATAAGCTTGTTAAATTAATTCAGCATTGGTGGGTTCCTAATATCTTAGTAATTTAATCAATATTTTTCTTAAAGGACTCCACTGAGTCACTTTCAACCACATGACTAAGGAGGGGGTTTTCAATAACTTTTGTAAAGAACTGTATGTAAAATACCAAAATAAGAAGAGCTGCAAAAAACTACCAAAAGTACCTCAAAGAGACTAAATTCAGGACTAAGCCCATGCTTAGCCGCTGCAATTTAATTTGATTTGATTTAAAAAAAATGGATGGGACTGACCATGAAGATGTGCTTATGATCAGGATCTAAGTGTTCATGTTGTGTCGTCATTAAGCTTCTCTATACTCCAGAAAATGCAGAAAAAACGGACAATATAAATATATGGAAATATATTTAAAACTGTAACAAAAATTTTAAAAAAATATGCACTAGTCAGATCATATTTTGAATATTATACATTTTGGTCGCCACATTATAAAACACATTTCTGCTCTCGAAATTGTTCAAAGAAGAGCAATTGGATTAATTGCTGGTCTATAATGTACAGTATCTTGTAAACAAGTTAATACAATGTAATACTTTATCTTTAGCTTCAAACAGAAGATTCAAGGCATGGTACAAATCTAACAGAATAGTTTAGAATCATCAATTGAAGTCTGGGGACACAAAGAGTAATTAAGAAATTCATCTAGGACTGATAATAGTACTACCTGGCCATGATTGTGAAGCTGATACCTAGGACTTTTACAACATGTGACAGGATGAGATTCTCAGATGAATTCATGAGATCTCAGTTATAATCCTTTGGATTTACATATATCACTGGAATGCACAACAGTAGATTGTTCATCATCATACCCCTGGACATTTGCTAATTTAGAAATATACTGTATGCATTATCCTGTTTCTGGCACTCATTTAGTGATTGTAAAGCATGTGGTTACAGAATAAACAACAAAAGAGTCATTGAAGACAGTGATAGTGGAAGATACATAGTTCAAGATCTATACAAGATGATGTGAGGGGTGCTTCTTTAGGCACTGTTTGTAATGAATGGAGTCTGGTATCGTCTTCTGCCAATAGACACTCCACATGTCTATAGAAAAAATATACCCTTACACAAGCTGGTTGATAGAGTAAGAGTCTCTACAGGTCTACAGGAGTTTTAGATCTCAGGCAGCACTACTAGCCTTTCTGCATAAAGGCACAAAGTTGTTTCTTCACAATTTCAAAGGCAAGACTTTACAAATCTTCTCCGTAATTCAATTTTTTCTCTTCAAAATGTTTTCTTTTTACATGGGTTGTATTACTTGTAATGGGAGAAATAAATAAACATGAATTTGAAAACGTATTGTTTTATGACTTTAACAACATGCTTTATAGAAGAAAACAACAACTTCTGATGTCACAGAAGAAACCCAAAAGCAAAATCACTGTAAAATATAATTTCACATTGCTACAAAATTTGTAAGATTGTTGTGCTGCAAGGTTTGATATTGTGTGAAATCATACAATTTTCAGTTGCTTTATATAATGTATTATTGAAAGTGAAATTCTAAGATTACTGTGTTGTTTGGTGTTCATGGCTAAAACAAGTCTCTTTTCTTTTCTTCAAGTCTCTGACATTTATTGTTGAAGCTTTTTGATAATACATAATAAGTGTAATGCAATAGTAGAATAAATAATCCATTAACATGTAGGTGTTAACAGTAGGGAAGTCTAACAAAATAAGTAAGCTTGCAGAGCACTATACTTTTAAATTGGGTATTTAATATTACAGGAAAACAAAATATAATTCTCTTGGCATTAGAATCAGGGCCTATCGGGGGGATTGGGGGACAGCAGATTTTGAAGAAAATATTTATTTATTTTTAAAACTACAAAATTCAAGCCTAACACAGCTATAGGTGTCCTTATTAATGTGGGTTCATTTTTCACTTTCCGGGATAGCATTACAAAACATGCACTAAATAAAACTTGAAGCAGAAGTAAGCAACCAAACAACAGGCACTAAAAAGTGACACATGACCATTGGATTCATAGGCCCACACAAAATTTCAATTTATTTAGACAAATTCCACATATAACAAATCAGTTTATGAAAACAGGGGTAGTTAAAATCAAACAATAAACTAAAATTAATAAACTGAAAGTCAGTTGCTGAAGATTTAAAAGCTTTGCAACTAAGAGATGGAAAAAAAGTCTAAATGATGTAGCAAAGAAAAGTGTAAAGTCAACAACATTATTCCTTGCAGAAAGGACTGAACCACATCAGACAGTATTATCAATACTGCTGACTATGAAACTCTTGAGACAACAAGAAGTGCTGCTTTAGTTGCACAGCTTTAACAGGCAGGCACTAGTCTCGACATAGAAACTGCAACAGGTGCAGCATGCACAAGCATTCTTCAGTTTACTTTGCCTAATTTCTGAACATATCTTGAAGAACTGGAATATTCTGAAAATGGTAAATTTTTGCAGGAGAAGCAAGAGGTTATGAATTTAAAAGTATCTGCATTGGATTCTGATATAGGACGTCTAGAGAACAAAGCTGAAGTGATGGAATTTTTTCTAAAGTTTAGTTGTTTTTGTATTCCAAATAAAACTCCAAAAGGTACAGAAAATCATGCTTTTCATTCTCCCAAAGTCTTCCAAATGGTGAGATCTGCAACAGACACTGACTAGAGTGTGGAAAAGAAATCTCTGTACTGTTTACTGGGTTTTTTGTTTTTAGCAGTACCAATACAAATTCTTCAGTACGGTCTGATTCATCAGGCAGGAACATCACCGGAAGTTGGAGAATGTTAAAAGATCAAATATCTTCCCATGAACATTAATCATATCATAAAGATAACTATGTAAGATGAAAATCTGCTGGCAGATCACCATCAGCTAACAAATCCATTTAATATTTCTTCTCAGTAAATTAAAGGAGAAACTTATAACTGGAGAAACATTCTCAAATGTATATTGAATATCATTATTTTCCTCTCTGAAAGAGGTTTAGCTTTAATTGACACCAATCAATGTATAGGTGACCTACAAACTTTCATGGTATCATTACATTTCTAAGAAGGTATGACCCTGTTATTTTAACATTTTAAACATGTTCATTAAACACAATGGAGCCAAAAATGCATGCAGGTTCATTATCTTTCTACAAGAACACAAAATGAGCTCTAGATTGAGCTATGTGGGACTTTTGTACAAACAAGTATAAAATGCAAACTACTTTTCAGTTATTCTTGATGCAACTTCCAATTATACTCATAAGGCAGAGACAACCTTAATCATTTGATGCAAAAATGCAGAGTCTTTAAAAGCATCAATTGAAGAATGTTTTATTTTGTTCAATAATTTCACTAAAATGATTAAGAAATTGCTATCCATGATCTTTAAGACCTAGAAAGTCTGAGTTAAATGTTCAATATTGGAAATGGCCAAGCAAATAACAATGGATCCAATATGCCTGGGAAATACAGGGGAGTACAAGCAGATCTGTTTAAACACAAAAAATTGTATTTTCTCCAGCTGTGATCACACCACACACTGCATCTTGTTTGGGTTAACTGTGCTGAATTGTGCAAAGAAGCAATCAAATTCTTTGGAACTATACAGCAAATGTACAATCTTTCCAGTGGTAATGATTGGAGATTGGAGATTCTAAATAAGCATATGCCCGTTTCCCTTCATGGAATGTCAACAATCAGATACACAGAATTTGTATTATTTGAGAAAGTCTTTGAAAGACCTTGAAGATCTCACTCTCACATCGCAGGCTCGTTCTAAATCTAATGAAGCTGCTTAAGGTGATTCATGAAACTAACTTTGTGATTGAGAAATGTAATGTTATACTCGCCCAACATATTTTCATTTAATTTGACATTTCTACCACAGTCACAGCTTCTCAAATCAATCAGAGCCTGAAAACACTATAGAGTCAATGTATTCTTTCTTATAATTAACTCCATCAAATCAAGTCTTACACGCTGATTCAGGTCTCTGTGACAGATTTGTGCCTTTTTTGGGTTTCTTTGTTATTTCAGAGAATTAAGCAATGAAGATCTGCAATCATTGGCTACACAGTTTCAGAAAAAATACAACAATTAAATCCCAGCAGACATAGTTGATGAGTTGGTGTTCCTCAGACAGATATATTCCACAAACTTTAAATCAGATTGCAGGCCAAAGGAACTCCCAGGAAATCCTGGAACTTCATTTTTTTTTCTTTTGTCTTTCGAATATTGCACATATTTACAAATAATACTTATTTTTTGTCAGTCTGCCTGTGTCAGGGGTTTTGGGTGAACATACTTTTAACATATTAAAACAAATAAAAAGCTATCACCATTCTACAATGGAGCAGGAACATCTGAATGAGTTGGTCATGTTTAACAACAATGACGTAGCAGGAAACCTGTATTTTCATTTTATTAAGTATTAAGATTGCACACACTAAAACCAGGAAAGCATTAATATAATAAACACTTTTTATACTATTAGTTAATACCTGCTACAGTTACGATCTGCCATATCTTATTTTTTGTATTAACTTAACACTGTCAAAAGTATAATGTGCATAGGTCTGGATTGGGGCCTCTTAATTTGCAGTGGGGCCTCTCTGATTCTCTGCAAGGCTCTAATTAGAATGCTACAACACTATAAAGGAACACTGTTGGTCAGTCCACTCAAATAATGAAAGACTTAAAATACATAACATATACTTATTGTATACACATATATTAGAATGTTTTTATAACATGCCGCTGCAAATACTACACTTATAAATATGGATTTACTTTTACCCTATCAAAATGCTATGGGAGAAGAACTGTCTTAAACTTATCATTTTTTTTCTTTTCCTAAATACAAAGTCAAAATTATATATATACTAAATGATATTAAAATTGTGATAAATTAGTATATATTAATATTAATATATTAATGCACAAAAACATCATCATATCCACAGACATAATTGAAGTAAACAGATAAACAGTAACTTAAATAAATGTATTATGCTCGTTAACACTTGTCATCAACGTGTTTGATCAACATATTGATCAACTGTGAAAGTCACAGACACGTAGCATGTGTGCCCACATTTGGAAGCAATTTAATGAAACATCCGCAGTACATGCTTTGCCACACTGAGTCTCGTTGTCTTGTGGGATTCTGTCCCATTTATCTGAAACAGCTGAATACACATTAGACTGTACACTGGTCTCTGAGCCCTAGATGCCACGTATCATCCCAGCTCTTTCCACAAATGTTCAGTGTGGATGCTAATGTGAATAATAATCAATTATCTTAAATTTAACAGAAAAACTATTTTTGTGAGTTGTGAGTTCAGTGTATGAACCAATGCAATGACAACAATGATTGACCAAGCTTAAGCAGATAATCATCTCACATCAAAGTTTCAATTCAAATCAAAGCTTATCTTAGGAGTAAGAAGAGCATGTGGGTACTGAAAAATATCTAGAATGAATTCACTAGGTTTCTTAATTTCCTTGCAAATACAATACCTGAAAAATGTCACTGGAGAAGTATGTAAACACTATGCTCAATTTAACAAATGATGCCTTTAGACAACTGCAAACTAATGCTTTTGTAAAATATTAGTGATGAATCTGTGATCCAGATTTTCTCCTGCAGTCAGATAAATTGCCGAATTGTCCAATGAAGTCAAAATTAATTTGTGATAATGATTCAGTTATTCTTGTTACACTTTAAGTTTTTACAACTAATGTTGGTAACACTTTGCATTTATTAGGCAGTTGTTTGTTACTTAAGCTATTTTTTTAAAGTCACAAAACATCATATTTACTAATGTGTATAAGTTCCTAGGTCTGGGCAGTGTGACTCAAGGACCTTTCCACATTAATACACTCCTACATCTATGTAAATGCCCAAGTGGTACTGGCTCTACTGTGAGGGGTGTGAATAAACCAATACTTTCTCAAAATAAATTAAATTAAATTTAAAAACAAAACAATAAATGATTTTTACAAAACAGTCTAAATGTTTGGGGGTGATCATCACCTCTCCAGCCTACTCCTTATTAGTACTATTACAAATTACAAATAATACCAACCATGTTCTTATTACTGACACATTTGTCCTGACCACATGAGATATCATAACCATATACAGTAAATGTATATACAGAAAACCAATAATTAATCCCATTTAAAACTGTTAATTTATCCATCCATTTTCTGATGATTTATCCATCATTTTTATCCAGAACAGGGTCAAACAGGGAGCTGGAGCCTAACTCATCAAATATGGACACTGATCCATCTTAGACTGTACACCACTCATTTCACTTAAACGGTTATATGACACACGCAGAGGAGTAAATACTTCACAACACAATTTAAGTACTTTTGTAGATCTCTTTTTTACTTAAGAACTTTATTTAGGGAATACTTTGTTTACTCCACCACTTTTACCAAAAGCATTTATTATACTTGTTCCTTCATCCTATTGACTTTGTTACCAAATCTGCGCAAGTTTGGCACTTATGTGAAATCCAAATCACGCTTGCATGAAAAAATTCTGCATATCTTCTCAAAGGGTACTAAGTTGGAACAGCCATTGATTCAAAGTAACCAAGAAGTAGTGGCTAATATGTTGCCCCTGTAGTTTCTTTACTAAAATGTCCATGCTGCATCCTTACTCAGAGTGATGTCATGCACAGACTGAAATCTGCAATTGTGCCAATTCATAACCAGAAAATGTATTTATTTTTTATTACCAATGTTTACTTTGTACGTCCTGACTTGCTAGAGCTCAGAGTGCACAGGAAAGAGTGAAGGTAGAGTACTGTAAATCTGTCTCACATCAGTCACAATGTGTGTGAAAAAATGTAAAGTATATGCATTAACTTTTATTTTCCATTTTGAATGTTAATTTGCAGTTATGCATTTTTCAAAGCTGTGATTTGTCCAAATATAATCCTTATTTACACTGTCTACCAATCTAATGCATTTACTTAATCCTGTTTTTATCCACCCCTTTAAAGTGCACCACTATCCCAGTTGTAGATGTCTGCTATTGTTGCACCCAACAGTGTTAAAAATAGATAATAAGTGTTAAAAAATGTAATTTTGGTGTTTCAGAAAATATGATTATGATTTTGTTTGTCCAGAGAAATTACTTTCATTTTAATGGGAATGGTATAATTTTATGAAAATACTGAATGCGAATACATTGATATATTTTATTCCTAACAAGTAGTACAAATTTGTTATAGCATACAGTTCCCTACAGTTATGCAGGCTAAAATAAACAATGATAAAATTGTATATAGATGTGTTTCATTGTAATAACAGAGTGATAATTTATATTGTGACATATATTGAATATAATTTTCTCTGCAAAGAAAACACAAATAATGCATGCTTTTAAATGTATAAAATGCTCTTGATCAGCTGTGCAGGGGACATTTAGATGTTTTATTATACTAACAGTAATTTACAAGTAGTTTCAAAACAGGATTTTATAATATCAACATTTGATCTTAGAATTGTTTCATAAATTGTTTTATTGAGTAGTGACTGTTATAAAAATGAATAATTTCAGATTTACATGTAATTGTAGGTGAAGGTAAAATTGCATTGCCGCTGATAAATACGACTGGTGTGAAACTCAGATTCAGGGTGACAGCAGATTTTCACAGGTAGAATTTAAGTATGACAATGTTTTACTTCAGATACTTGAGTTGTTCTAAGATATTATAACAGGTAGTTTTCTAGAAGAAAACTTTTATTTTCAATTAATTAAAAATATTTCAAAGTTTCATTACTTTACTTAAGTTACACAGTTGAATACTTTTTGCACACCAAGATACTGGGGAAACTATACATAAGTATAAAAATAAGGTTTCAGTTTTTTGAGGACATTTTTGATAGTCCCATTTTTATTACATTATTTTCCCAGGGAAAGTATCGTACTGTATATATTCACTTACAGCTCAATCCAATGTGGTGAGCATCAGTCTGCCTTTAGGCAAGGTACAGGTGGGGCAAGGGGTGAAGAGTCTGGAGAAACATTCAACTCCACCTGGATCAAAAATCGCTTTCTTCGATCCATTTTTTGTTTGGAGGCTGGAGTTGCAAGCACACACATTTTTTTTACACTGAAGAGTCTGCTCTTGCTACAGTATATGACAAACAGGGGACAGCAGCCAGACCATTACTACTTCTTGACACATTGTTCCTGATCAGCTGGGGAAAGACAATTGGTCAAGTGATGCTTTAAAAACCAGGAAGCTGAGACTTCCAGGAATATTAGAGAAAAGAGAAAATGAGAGATTATGTCGCTGTGCGAGATAGTTAAAAGAGGACCATGTGTGGGATGTCAAATCCTGTCTGGAACTGTGAATCAATGTGGTACATGATTTTGGGGAATTCTGTGTGAAAATGTGAGTCTGTGTGACACAAATTGTGAAAAGTGTTTTGTATTTTGAAGCCCTTCAGCAGCTTAGCTGCCCAGTGTGTTATAGTGAGGGACAAAGGAAGAAGTTTAGTCAATAGCTGTACAAAGAGCTTTTGTTTTGGTTTAGTTCCCTGCACTCTAAATAAAGGCCATTTTTCCTGAGACTCACCTACTGAAAATGTTGTGTCGCAAGCACCAAACTCAAGGGTGTGTCACAACTGTTTCTGTAAAATTGAGCTTTAAACATGAATGTAATATATTTGATTTTTTAAGTACTCTGTTTTTATAACATGTTTATACAGTGAACAAATTAAAAATGATAAAATACATATACATCACAACCCTAAAAAAAATATAAATTCATTTGTAAAAGAAGCCACTAAAAAAATGATGTGAGTATCCGGTATTTTGAAAATCTGGAAAATGAATTTCCCCCTGGTGTGCCAGGATAAGTAATGATCTATTGTATTTAACGGCACTTACTTAGAATTTTAATATAAGTAATCTAGTATAAACATTTACATATCGTGATCTGTTTAATTTCTGTGCAAGGATTTTGGTCAAGTCCAGCACATCTCTGCATACAACAAAACAGAGACTGAAGAATATTTATATACTTTTAAAAAGAGGGGATGACAGATGTACATACCATTCTCAGAACAACACACTCTATGGCACATTCTAAACTGAGATTGAATTTTTCTTAGAACATGTGAATATTATATTTGCAGGACCATATCTTTTCACAATCGCAGATGCATAAAATAATTAACCATTCAAAGGTTTAGAATAATGTTTGGTGGTATTTCTTTGAAATGTGATGCAGCATGATCAATGTATAATATTTTTTCTTCCCTTCAGATTATCCCCAGTTCCAAAGAACAGTTGAGACAGTGTCATTTAATATACATGATGACTCGAACTGCCCATTTAGAAAAGGTTAACTTCCCCTGAGCAATGGAGAAAACACCCTCTGAAGGCCCAGGAAAGCAGTAAACATTGGTGGCAAGTGACAAGAATTGATCTTTACACTCCTTGTCTTTCAGATCTCCAAGTTTTATTTCCACCATTTCTAGAACACCATGGAATGATAGAATCTCACTGCATTTATGGCTGGAGGGCAAAAAGATACCTGGCTCTCTGAATTTTCATCAATTAGCTGGCCTCCCTGTCCAATTGTGTGATGCACTTCTGACCGGAGTCTTGGACCTTGCAAGATATTGATTAGCTATGGTATGATGTCAAATCTGAATGAAAGAGCAATGTGATCAAAAGGCCTTCATTGGAGACAGCATGCCCTCGTGTCAAGTGTCTGAAAATTCTGATGAGCTCTGTTTTCCCCTTCTTCTAAGAAAAAAAATCATGTGTTACACTGATAAAATTCTCTTGATAAGAAAGTCCAGTGGACCTGCTGTCAAATGTATGATGGTTAGGAATTGACAAGTGCTTGTTAGGTTTTTTCATCTTGGGTTGCTTGACTAGAGGGAAACTGCTAATGGGATGTTTTAAAAAGAAAAAAAAAATCTCCTTCAAACCATTTGATAAAGAAATGGCAATTTATTGCTTAAGGTACTGCAAGTAATTACATACTGTGTTCACATAATTAAATCTATTTTAATGTTACATATTACAAAAAAGCAGTGAAACTGTGCAGTGCATGCAATTTATACAGAATTAACCTGTTTCTTCCCCAAAGAAGTGTTAATTGTGCAGTCACATGAGTCTGACAAATATTATGCTGATGTAATTTATTATTTCAAATTAAGAAAGAAATATTAAAATTACGTAAATAACAGTATTTAGATACATTTTAGAAATGATTGTATAGAAGCAAATATTAGAAATACAGACTTGTAAATCAATTAGTAATATATATTTATACATTATTAAAACCACACCTTAATTTTTATTTATTACTGTATTACTGTGACTTGCTGAATAATAACAATTATATGAAGTAATACTACAGGGAGCTGTAATACTCCTAGGTAAGGCTATTAAGGCTATTATTTAAAGTTACTGTTACACTCAGGTTAAATTAATAATATTTCAGTATAAATATTTTTTTGTTTCAAATTTACTGTAGATATCAACATGTTAAGAATGCTTTATCTTGACTTGCTGTATATAAGTTGTTTTGTTTTCATGTGTGTACTTGTCTTCTGAAATATAAAGTTATGGTTGAGACTTCAGTGACCATGCAAGTCATTCACACCACACGATAATTCAAGTTCTGTTGATGCATAATACAGTGTATCTTAAAATTGAAGAGAAAATATTTTATTTTTCTTGCATTTCAAGATGTATTGTGCATTTTATATTGACAATATTAAAGTAGATAAATTACATAACATTACATATATACTTTACCCATAAAAAGGTAAACAAAATCAAATCACTTTACAAAGAAGGTTATAAGAAATACTGTAGACTAGAGATGTTAGATTGAGTTACTGCAGCCCTATTGTCACGCCCCCTGTGGCCAGAGGGCGCTCCTTCTCTGTCCTGTCCCTAGTTTCCGGTCTTCTGTCCTTCCTGTCCCTCTCTTTCCTTTGGGCTATATATTTCCAGGTCTTGCACTCTGTCCTCGCTCAGCATTGACGTTCGGATGTCCTGAGACCCGTCTAGCACCAGGGCGCCCCACGTCCGCTCCCTGAGGGCATAGGTTTCTATACGGCATTCCTGAACTCTTTGCACTAATGAGCCCGGGCCTTTTTCCCATCTCGCCACTACGCATATGGGTCTTTTTCAGCTCTCCTGCTCCCCACGGTTAGTCCCTTTGGACGTCCGTGACACCTATGTTTACAATGGAAGAAATAGGGTAATCTCACTATCATTATAATGTTCTTAATGTTAAAATATTTCAAACTGACATTAATTAAACATGAACTTTTTTAGAGAAATTCTTAAAAGTACTGTATATAAAAGAAAATAAAGACCCTGAGCTGCAGACTCACAAAAATGTAAAGCAGCATAACAGCATAATGTACTGAGCATCAAAAGATGATAAGGTGATTTAACATGTTGTGTGTCAAGCCTGATGAAATCTGAGTTTATCAAGACAACAATATCTGTGAGCATTCTGTATGTTGGAGGCTGGACTAAGTCAATGCACTGTTACTCACTGTCTTGGGTGTTCCCAGCTAGCAATTTTAAAACTGCTAAGACCTTATAGTCAAGTACAGTCCATGAATGATAGGCCACAGTCTGGCAGACCTTGCATCACAATACCTTACTAAAATTGGCACATCATTATACTCCATTTTTGTGTTACTTTTTGCAGTTCCACTGTATCAGAAACACCAGGCCTCAGCAAGTACTTCATAGCAAACTGACTGCGCTACAATAATCCGGGGACCACACTTGGTCTCATTTCTTTGGGTTCATCCTAACATGACCACGTTAAAAATAATTTTGTTGCTAGTATAAAAAATGTTGTGAGATAATATCGTAACTTTTATGCTATATTGCCAGGCTTTAGCCCAGTTGAACATTAGTGGGATGAGATAGGAAAACAACTGTGGGTAACTGGGACTCAGAGAGCAGGCTTCATGACTAAATAGATAAATGCGTGTCTTGGTTCTACAAGAGGAATAAGACAGAGTAGTGTATGACAGCATTTGCAACCTGGCACTTCACAGATAACAGCTTGGATTGCTTCCAAAACTGAGCACACATACGCTACTAGCTTCTGCCTTTCTTAACAGATCCCTAGATGACCAACCATGTTGAAGATTCAGTAAATTTTAATCATTATAACGAATTTACCTAAGTTATGTCCATTCAAGAAGATGTCAGTACACAGGCTCCTAAAAGGTCATTTTTCTGATAGCTTTGTGTTTGCACTTATGGGTTACTTTTGTTTTGATGTAAGTACATTTTAGCAATTGACCGGGATTTGCACAGGAATATTTGTGAAAGTAATAAAATATGGATTGAATTTTAACATCTGACTGTTTCAGGTTGGTTGTAGTTATAACACTTGGTTTTGTTTTCCATTTCAGGGCTATATTGATCTTATTCATACAGACCTATAGTGCATTCATGTTTGTAAGAGTAAACTTTAATCAAATGTTTTTCTTTGACACAAAACACACACAAAAAAAACATACAGAAGGCACATGCTTTTCCTTTCCATGTTTTTACCAAATTTCAGCAATAATAATAATAATAATAATAATAATAATAATGTAACAAAGTGTTCACCACGAGAGGGCCCCTAACACCACCAAGACAGCCCGCTAAATTGTTTCTCTCTCCCTGATTGTCGCTTGGAAATGTTTATTATCAGCACCACCTGAGTTTCTAATTAAGAACCTTATGTTACATTCTCATGCAACTTCCTTTTGTTCATCCTAGAACCACTCCATCAGCTACAAGCTAAGGCACATTCTTTAATCTGTAAAAACTTCTAAATTTCTCTAATGTCTCACCGCTTCCCCTAGCTCCCCTTAGTGAAGAACTCTAATATTTGAGCGATTATGCAGTGTCTCTCTTCCTCCTCTCGATCTTTCGACAATCTAGCCCGTGAAAAAGCAGTTTGAAGACCCACACTGTTACATTTGGCCTCCAACATGGAAGTGCCTTTAAACTATAGTCATTATGGCAGACAGGTTGAGTCTGTTAGAGGAAGCCTTCCAAGCCCTCACTGTGTCTGTGACTGTCCAGAGAGAAGTTAATGAGCTACAGCAGCAGGCTTAAAGCACATTACAGGCACAGCTGTCCATGCTCCAGGAGTCAGTCTCCACCCAAACCCGCTATCTGCAGGACTAGGTGACCGCAGTAAAAGATTTGTGCTGCCAAGTGGGAGAGATAATTACATCCCCCTCTCCCAAAGCCAGGACCCCAGCACCAGTACAGGTACAACCCAGCCTATCCTGCAGAACATGACTCCTGAAGACGTTGTCAAGGTGCACCTACGAACATTTGAGAGAACTGCGGAATGACTGCAGTTTGATCACAACTTTTGGGCTAACATAGTAGCTCCTTTGCAGCAGAGCTCAGAAGGCGAATTATGACTTGGACAGCTCCTCTGCCTCTGACTATGATCGCTTTAAAACAAAGATTCTGGCACATGAAGGGAGTCACGACCTGTGTCTGTGAACAACATTTCCAGGAGTGGCGTTATTATCCCCACGTATCCGCCCGCTCTCAAATGTTCAATCTCATTTACCTGGACAAAAAGTGGCTGGAGCCAGACACATTGACCCCGAACAAGGTAGTTAAGTAGTATTAGATATGTACTTGAGACATCTGCCCCTGAAATAATCTGGACTGTTGCCCAAAGTGATCCACAGACCGTGGACGACTTAGCAGTTACCTTGGAGAGACATCTTGATGCAGTGGACATCACCAAAGAAAAAGAGGGTGCCTCTGCTATCTATCAGGGAACACACCAGGAAGGGAGTAAGGCCGAAATGAAAAGCATTAAACCCAAGACGGCCATCTCTTTTCACAGGCAAAGCCCTGAGGGAGCTCAGTGCCTGCCCTGTTGATCCAGATGTGCCAGGGAGGGACATGAGGCAGAGCAGTGCCTCTCTGAAGACATGAGAATGGACTGTAACATCATCCATGCCTCCCTGACGGATCAACTAGGCGGATGTCATCTTGCTGATCGCACGCTACTATTAAAAACAGTATTCCTGAATAGACACTCACTACAAGCCCTAGTGGACTCGGGAAGTGTGCTGTGTCTCCCCAGAGATAATCCAGCTGAACCGACGCATCACTGTTGGCTGCATCCATGGGCAAGAGAAGAGTCACCCCGAAGCATACTTGAAACTCTGCTTATGGAACCAAAACATCTGCATCCATGCTGACATAATTCTAGGGCTACCACATCACCTTGTTCTCGGGAGGAATTTTCCCCGATTTAATGAACTTTTTGCCTTATCAGATCTCCATAAAATCAACCATCCTTTAAAGAAATGAGAGGCTGCTGTCAAGAAAAAGGTACAAACCAAAAAAGTAATCTGTGCACTTGGCAAACACAATGGAAAGGGGGTTGCAACTCAGATCAACACTAATGCTGAAACCTCTTCTTCTTATTCCTTTCCTAGATTTAGGAAATCTCAAGTTTCTTCATCCTGCACTGATCCTATCGACAGCTGGGAAATGGGGATTTTAACAGTTCAATTCCACAAACCAAATCAAAGCTCCTACCCTCACCCACGTCAGAGCCCATGTAGTATAACTGAATGGACAACCTGTCAATGGCCACCAGAAGTGTTCAAATTCCTTCATCGTTAAGATCGATCTCCTGTACCAATGTAACAGACCGAACTGGGACAGACTTTTGGTCCCTATGAAGCACCAACAATTCATACTCTGGCTGGCTCACTCATATCTGCTGGGAGGATGCCTCGGGTCAGAGAAGACATGCAAAATGATCTTAAAAAGATTATTTTGGCAAGGTATATACGCTGACGTAAGGCGATCCTGCACGAACTGCCCTGACTGTCAGTTCAATTCACTGAATCCACACTTACATGCACCATAACAGCCCCTTCCCCCTGTATTGAAGAACTTTCTGCCTGTTTTGTGATGGATCTTCTAGATCACCTACCTAAAATAACCCGGGTCCATGAGTACATGTTAATCATTGTTGACAATGCCTCCCGATATCTAGAGGCTATACCCATTCAAAGGGCTGTCAGCAAAAATATTGCTAGAGAAATGGTCAAAATTTTCACTAGAGTCGGACTTCCTAAATAAATCCTAACCACCCAGGGGACACCCATTTTTCTCACAGTTTATGCAGGATGTCACAGAACTTTTTTGAATAAAATTCTTAAGAACTTTGGTCTATCACCACCAGACTGATGGCTTGGTGGAGAGATTTAATACAACTCTAAAAAAGATTATAAAGAAAGTCTCTCAAACCAAAAAGAAAGACTGGGATCAACTCCTTCACCTGTTGATGTTTGGCATCCAGGAAGTGCCCCAGGCTTTGACGAGATTCTCCCATTTGAGCTACTTTATAGAAGACAGCCCCAAGAATCCCGGAAGACACAATGACTGACTTCCAATAACATCCTGGACTATGTACATAAACTCCAAGAGAGGTTGTCCCAGACAAACTGCTGGTCAACCAATGCTTTAGAGAGGCACAGGACAGAAAACAAAAATATTATAATCACACCACTCAACTTCAAATCTTTCAGCCAGGAGACTGCATAATGCTACTATTGCCCGCTCCAGAGTGCAAGCTTTACACTAAATGGCAAGGCCCCTATCAGGATCTAGAATGGATGGGACCTGGTAACTTATAAAATGTATCACCCTGACCATAAAAAGAAGGAGAAAATATATTGTGTAAACTTCTAAAAACCATGGTGTGAGTATACACCATGTCATTACCATGTCTCCGTCATTACTCTCCCGTGCCTGTAACTTTTCAGCGGAGAACACTGTGACCCTCTCTCCACATCTCTCCCCAAGCCAAACTGAGAAAGCCAGTGCTGTATTGTGTTGGAACCAACACCTCCGATTTGTTGGGGTAAACAGACCTCATCTGCCATCATATCGATATGCCTGCTGGGCTCGTTATGAGGGTTCCCCCCTACTGCATACCCAAAGCAAAATGCAAGGAAATGCATAAAGAAGTTCAAAAGATGCTGGAGCTGGATGTGATAGTTCTAGCCTACGGTCCAGCCCCATTGTTTTGATTCCCAAACCTGACGGATCCTGGCATTTCTGCTATGATCTCAGGAAGAAAAAAAGGTAAATGCTTCACAATAATCTTTATCATCTAAATCAGAGATGTTGACTTAGAAACATGCCACTTACTTTTTTCAAAAAACGTTAAATATGGTGGTGTTACAATATCTGGCTACTACTTAGTGTTAAAGCTCTTGGTACAATTTTATCTATCTTTATTAAAACAATTAATCTTAAGATCATTTTATTCTATTCTAAGCTGATGTAGACTTTACAGGTTACCTATTAAGATAGTTTTGGTTTTGTTTCATAATGTATAAATTATTATTAAACACTTTTTTATTTATAAAAAATACTTCATAGAGCTCTAGAACTAATTTATTTATGAAGATAAATTATATCAACAAGCTATCAGGGAGTTATTATTGCCTGGTTGATATTTTCACTACATTTAAATTTTTAATTAATTATCCATATAAAATTTATGAATTACTAAATTCAGAGTATAATATTCAGAAAATAACAGAATAATGTGACTTTCTTATTCAATGTGGGAATCTGCATCTGTATTTCTTTATTTACTGGCATGGTATGCTATTTTTTAGAATATTAAATAACTGAGCAGGGGGTTGACAAACCCATTAATTCATAAAGAAATCAAGCAAGGGAAAGTTGATTCTATTACTATCTAACATCCTTACTAAACTACCAAATTATACATTTTTTGTTTTTTAAAAATAACAACACAACTGTATTTTTATCTTATCTTTTTTCCATGTCCTTCTTCCTATGATGGAGGGTGTACTAAATGAGTCTCACTGCAAGTACTTATTTCTGTGTTACAATCATGCAGTGGAGTTACATTTTACTACCTGGTACTAGACTATTGACAATACAGCAAATCAGAAATCTTTTAACAGCTGGGATAAAGGCACATTATTTAAACAGCATTTTTTAAGTTAGTAAATGATTTACTGATGGGTTATGATGGCTTAGAACTTTCTTAAAACAGCAATTGAGATGTATCTGTTTTTTTATTTCAGTATTTTTTTTAGTTTTTGGAATGTTTGCGTATTTCTGATGTTTTTGCCTGTAACACAAACCTTACTAGCCAGCAGCCATATCGCTCTGCTGCTCTCAACTGGCTACCCACTGAAATTAAGCAGGGTTAAGCCTGGTCAGTACCTGGATGAGAGACCTCCTGGGAAGCTGTGGTTGCTGCTGGAAGTGGTGTTAGAGTGACCAGTGGGGGGCACCCACTCTGTGGTCTGTGTGTGTCCTAATGCCCCAGTAGATGCTAAGGTCCTAACTCTCAGTGGTCATTAAAGATCCCCGGGCATTTCTTGATAGGAGTAAGGAGTTATCCCTGTGTTCTGACCACATTTCCCCCCTCGGCCCTTTACTATGGCCTCCGAATTGTTCCCATGTATGATTGGCTTGTACTTGCCCTGCAATGGACTGGCACCCTGTCCAGGGTGTATCCTGCCTTGCGCTTGTTGTTTTCCAGGTAGGCTCCGGCTTCCAGCGACACCGTATGGTATAAAACAGTTGGTTAATGACATGACATGACAAACTTAACTTGTCTGAGCCCTAACATTGTCTCAGCCTATTAGACATTGTCTATTAATGTTGGTTAATAATGATGCTGCATTTTTTGGTAGACCTCCTTTTTGTGTCTTGGACATTAATTGTGTGTCCTCAAAGTTAGATTACCTTTTATTCTTTCCATTTGTTTTAACTACGTCAATGAGTTTCTCAAATAAGCAGCTCAACTTAAAAAAAAAAACAGGTATCACACCTGTATTATGAAAAATCTGGCTTGGATTTCTAGCTGCTTAACAACTACCATCCCAAACACGATTTGCCATTTCTCTTAAAAATTCTACAATGAGCAGTGGCAGTTCCATTACAGTTTTTTTTTTTTATTTTCAGCTAGGATATAGACATACTGTAGCACTGAAACAGACATTTTTAAGTAAGTAAATGATTTGCTGATGGCTTATGCTCCTAAGTTCCCAACATAAGTTTAATAATTTCAGTGATGTCTAATTTGTGGCTAATAACAATATCAAAACTTGAAGAAATTAAGAAGCCTTTGATACTATGTTTGACCCCATGTTGTTATCTGAAATGCATGTTAGAAACAATATACAGTATGTGATTCTCTCTCTTCACCTCAGACACTGAAGACTACTTACGGAGGAATCTTCAGGTATACTAAATTGTCCAAAATAGGTGGCTTGTTTGCCATCTAACTGTGGCATCCTGTATAATTTAGAATTTGACTTTCTTCTGCTCCCATTAAGGTGCTGAATAATCTAGCTCTAGGGTTTCTTTAGGACATAAATTGAACATAGTCCAACTTTTCTATTATATGTACAATATTAAAAGTTAGCAGACCACATTGCAGTAGGTACATATGTAAAATAAAAACTTTTTTATAAATGTTTTTATGTGTATTTGTTAGGAACAACTATTACAATAGCCCTATATTGTTTGTAATGTTTTAGACTAAATTTAAATTTAAATTTATGGTGACGATTGAATAAGTACTAGTTATGGAGACAAAGCTCACTATTGTTAGTCACTAAGACACACATAGTTTTTCTCTACAAAAATGCTTTTAGGGTTAGTATTAATTATTGAATCTTATACTAGATACTAGAAGTTCATAAGTCAAATCTATACTTTTTATGCACCGTCATCAAGCTGTTGTGCAATGGATAGGTGTATAGATAGATGGCTAGAGAAATGGATAGACAGACATACAGATAGACAGAAAATGTATAATGCTACTGGTGTACCCATCTGGAGAATGTCTGTATGATTTTCAGTGTTACTTTAGAGTCACAAAACCTTTTATATAAGTGGAAAAATGTATTCCAAAACTCAAATTGATTCTGTAGCTTCATAGCTTTCAGGGCAAGAAGAAGGGGAATGAACATAATTGAGAAGAGAATTAGCAAAACCTTAAATATCTCTCAGTGCAATATCATTACCCATAAACTTGACCTCCTTGACCTCGTCTTTTCCCCATAGACCAGTTTTGAGTTGCCTTCCAGGAGAGGACTGTGTGCTCTCAAACACCTAAATCAACAACGTCTCACATGAGCAGTGCTGAGCAGTGTGCTTCAATGATTTCATGAAAAACTAATCATCTATTCATCATGGAGATCAAACACTTCCTGAGTAATTATTAGGAGAAGCAATTTGATAAACCTTGAAAAAGCAGCAGTCCAGATATAATCATTCCTAGATTAAAAAATACTTCCCCTCTACCTTCTGTAAAGTTCAAGCAAGAAAGCAGAATTGTAATTTTATTTGTAATTGCATATTATTTCTTTGACAAGCTAGGATCCATTTCTTTAACAATTTTAAAATATATCATTACTCAGCTCTAAATCTTATTCTAGGAACAAACATATCCTTGTGAAGTTAAGAGTTCTGTTATTTTACAATCGATTCAGAGGAGCAGTTTCTTAACTAACACAATGAATCTTTTTGCAAAATCTTTATTGAAACAGACTAACAATATTTTATATTATTCCGGTGTTATGTTAAGTCACTAAAGTACTAAGGAACAACTAATGTGTCCTTTTTGCAGAGACTTACAATTTACTCTCTTGTACTGTGCTTCTCTTAATGCAGGAAGATAATTTTTAGTCAAGATGTCAAACTAATGATTAATATAGCATAGACATATCAATAGCTAGATATATAGTCAGATAGATATGCAAAGCTATTAGTTAAGTACATTGTAACTTTAGCCAAAGGAAAGTCTTAAACTTTAATAAAGAACTCTACTTTTTACCTTGAGGAGAAACATTTCTTCAACTTTATTTTTTCAGTGACAAAGCATGTACAATATTGATATAAAAGATGAGCTATTCAAAAATAAAAAAAAGTTTAAAAATAGCCTCATGCAATTAAACATAAATCATAAAACATCAATATCCATTGAAATAAAGTTCATTACTAGTGTTCTAAATTAATCTCAGTGTACCACAAAACTGATAAGTTATTAATACTGTACCCGGATTAGACATAAACGTAAAACAATTATGTGTGGTAAATTTAGTGTCACTTAGATGAATAAACATGAAATAAATAGAATACAATAAATGTCCACTAACTAATAATAACATGTTATTATTTTTATAAAGTGTCATGAAATAAATTTATATGCTTTCAAGCCATTGATGATACATCAATAAATGTTAAAATACAGAACTGATTTAAGACAAACTGTTTTACTAGAACAGTGGTTCATTAAGGTATTATAAGTCTGTCATTTGTAGCTAAAATCTACAAACTTAAATCAATGAGCATAACAAAGCAGTAAGACACAGAAATGTCTGGAGTGAACAGAAAACTCCATATTTTTCTCCAAACTCCATAAAACTTGAATCCCTAGATGTTACTCAAATGAAAATGTTACAGGTTCACCTGTCCACATTAAGGATATAACATTTTCTGCAAATAACAATATTGAGCTTCAGGATTCTGTGAACATTTTTTTTAAATTAAAAACATCAAACACATAAATAAGCAATCAATACATTTCTCTCTAATAAATAATGAATGAATTTACATGGGTTTTGCATTTTTAATAAATTAGGGCAAAAAGTGTGTATGTTTCCCATATCAAAGGATACAATGAAATGTAACACTTAAGCTTGTGTTCTGCACAAAGTTCCTTATCATCAGAAACATTTCATAAATTGCAATTCTATTAAAATTGATTCCCGACGAACAAATAAAAGGTCACTAATTTGTATTATGTTTAGTAAAAAAAATGTAATTGTTAGAAATACAAAGCATTAAACTTTAAAACAGCATGGACATGATATTTTTAACATGGTCCTGCATCTAAATGTAATGCTAAAATTCAAAGAAATTTAATGCTAGATTCATCTGAAAGTCAATATTTTTAAACTAACAGTTTCCATATCACTAATATGTATCAAAAACCTCCCAAGACTTCAGATGGCTGATAAATTATATAGTTTATTCCCACTGTCAAAAAATGCTTTAAAATGCCACAGCATAATCAATGGTAAAATACAGTTTATTTTAACTGATGTATCAATTATAAAATGCCAATGCTGTAATTACTGTAAGTCAGATCTTTACAAAGATCTGAAATTCTGAAAATGCAGCTGTAATTAGTTCTTTGTTTTCTAAAGGACTGTCTATATAATGTACTATCAAGAAGATAAACTTTGTCAGGTTTAGCCAAAGGCATATCTGTAAAATACGCTATGATTTTAAACCATTTTAAGTTGGTGTTTTTGGTTTCCAAACAAAACATGTCTATTGACCTGAAAACCTTGTTTTGTATTGTCACCCAAATTTAGTTCAGAGGGACATTAAAAAAAAAGCATTGGAAGCACCACATAATCTGTGAATAATGTCATGAGAACTGCTGCTGGCAGCTCATCTATTTTTTATTTGCCACTCAGACAAATGAAACATGAGCCACCCAGAACAAGGGGACCTTTTGACACTTCAAAGGAAACCCCTATGGGTGGTTTCCTCTTGAAGCTGAGCTAAACCAGCCCGAACTCCTCAGCTGGAAGCTGCCAAAGTCTCATTAACCCCTAAACAGGCCCCGCACGAGCCTTTCTTTTCAGCTGTAATTATGCTGTGCACTCCTGTAATGCTGCATAGAATAGCAATATGGCTGTTGGAATGTTACAAACATTTCCTTAATTGAAAGTCAGATTATACCCTTTGTGTTAATTAGCTATCAAGGACCGCCCACTTGTATAAATTATTATGGTCTTGTGATAAGCAGAGAGAATGATAAAAATTCCCAAGCAAGGAAGGCTTAATTGAAGTAACCTGCAAATTAAGTTCAATTTATTTAAATTAGACTGGTTTAGTAAGATCATTTGATATAACTAATGTCTCAGAAAATTAATTATCTATATTAGTCACGCCTGACAGTTTTCTACAGTAGAATATATTCTAGATTTTATTAACATTATACAAACAAAAGGGGATTAATATCACTACAGAATATATGTTAATATAGCTGAAACACAGGTAATACTTTTGAAATCGTTTATCTTTTTACCATTTATGACAGACTAGATTCAGCTGTATGTAATCCTGTATTCTGCATCCTACAACTATCCAGTCACTGCTCATATCTTTATATGATCATTTTGTTGATTGGTTTTAAAATATCCTTTTTGGTGTACAGTATATGCTGAGATACTATCTGTGGGATAATGAATAAATGCTTCTAAATCAGAATCCCTCCTAAGAGATCAGAAAATGCAGAATTAAACAAGCAGGGAGGAAACCACTGTACATAAACATAATGGATTGTCTTCTTTATTGGGCATAAACATTTTTATGGCAATATACAAAACTACACAGCGTTAAGAATGCTCAATGAGAAATATAATGTTAGTTTAATTCAGAAGTATAATGAAAACTTTTCTCCATGCTATCAGCATCTTTTTAATTTAACTTAAATATATTGCCAAAACGACACAAAAACCTGAACTTCTGTCACTAAATAGGACACAATGGCTTTAAGCTAATTCATTGCTAGAATATATTTATGTCGATTTCTGAGAAATTTCACATCTAGGACTCCCACATTGGTCTCAAAATACAATCCAAAAGATATTAAAACAGTTATTGTGCTCAGTTCAGTGATTACCTAAATATGATTATTTAAGTTTTATTTTAAAATATAAGCAGATAATCCTGAGCTGGAATTCAATCACTTCCAGACATTTTCCTCAGCTAATTATATAGAGAATTCTACTATGGCAATAGGCCAGCTTCTCACTGCAGGAGCAGTGAACACTATTGGGTATCCTAGGAGATTATGTCACCTTAACATGCTCACAGAAAACGATTATTTCACATATGTTTACAGTAAAAGTATTTGCATTGAGAGCACCTTATTGCCATTTGCGCTATCACCCTTTTAACCACTCCAGTGACAAAGGCCCCCGGCCTGATTCTTTTGTATTTGTTTAGCTGGTGGCAGCATCTCAAGCAAATCACTATTAACCTGTTTAACAAATGGTTACAAAGTGAATATGAAATATCAATGTTATTGGTGGCTATATTTTTATCATATTCATCATATTTCCACATTCGTCTATGCCTCGTAATTCTGCAATTATACAGACTTCTCCAAGCAATTTAAACTGAGAGACAAGGCTACACTAAAGGAAAGCATGCAGGAAATATTTATTCATTGTCTGATTCTAGACTTGGCATAGTTTGCTAGATACAGTATGAGAACTGAGATTGTTGTTTTTATTTCTGCTTAATCATTTCACAGCTTCAAGTTATCACCAAACATTCTGCAACATATAGATCGTTTCAAAATAATATAAATACTTCAATTAACCAAAAAAATTAAAGATAAACATTGTCTGTAAAGCATACTAGTTTACAGGCTTTCTCTTCTTTGCATTATTTCTTATTTCCTTGTTCTGGTGGAGAGACCAGTCTGTATAACATCTTAGGGGAGATACTGGAGACTCCAAAATTCCTTTTAGAGTTATTAGTCCTGCTTTCTTTTAATTAGTAATTGAGAAGCTCTGTATCTTCCCTATAGTACAAATAGTGATTTCTGTTTCTTAAAGTAGATGTCATAATTCTTTGCCTCTGGTTTGCACCTCTCATTCCCTTTACAATTATTATACTTCTTAAAAACTTATTAACATGCAAGGAGAAGTCAATTAATTTTGTTTAGAAAGAGGAATAACATACTATATAGTCTATTACTATGTTATTAGAGTTAAAATGCTCACAGTAGAATAGTCTACATCTGTACCACCAAAAAGAAAGGCATTCAAAGGAATAAACAATACATTTTGATATATTTGTATTTTGATTATTGAGATGCTTGCCTAAAATATTAGCATTAGTTCATATAAGTTATTTTCTGGTAAAACAGATTATTTCAGGTTATACAAACATCATATAATTTTTTCCACTACACATAAGGATAAATTATTTAAACCAATCTTTTTTTACATGTGTAAACCTTTGTGAAAAACATATGGTTTTAAAGTTCATACTGCAAGGTCAATTCATTTCTAAATAAGGTCCACAAAATATGTATATTGTCAGTCAATAATTAAAGGCACTATAATTCACAAGCACACAGTTATTTAAACTAGTTGTTGTTTTAATTTTCACCTAAATGGGTGATTGTTTTAATTACAGGATTTAATATTTGTGACACAAAACTACAGTATGTCCCAAATGAAAGTTGAATTTGTTAGCCTGTGATTTTATGTTGGCTAAACATTAACTCAGAAAATAAAAATAAAATTAACATATTTATTTCTAGGAACCTGAAAATAGTACTTGCATAAAAAGAAGGCTGTGTGCAAAGATTTTATTTCTGTTTCACAAACAGAAGAAAGCTCATCTCTGGGGAAAAGATTTTTCTTTGTAATGTTAGATCAGGACCAATGCTATTTTGTGTGACTAAAGGTGTTGAATGACTAGTAATGTGAGAGGTTACTCAAACTAATTAAAGAGTCTTATTTAAATCAATATTCAGGGGTTTTTATATTATGTTATGGTATTTAGAGGATTCTAAAAGTCAGACAATTTGAATGCATCAAATCCCTTTTTATTCATAGTGAACATGGATTTAAAAGTAAATATGTCTCTAAAGAATTTTTTTAGATACAGTTACAAAACATCATGGGGGATTGATTGCATACATGAATGTGTTATAATTAAATGTTTGTCTCATATGTAAAAACGAAATTCTCATACGTAATATGTAATACCTACTATAGCGTGAATGCATTTCATATTGCAAAAGGTCTTGCAATGAAAACTTTAAGTACAATTTAGATGGCCTGACCATAAATGCTCATGTGTATATTTCATGGTTAATGGGTAGTTTTTATAATGTAAAAATAAATGTATTTTCTGTAATAAATATGGGAGCTTTGCTAAAGGTGAACTACGTGGTTGAACCTTTGTTTGAAATGAATAAATTGTTGTATTCACGTGGAATAAATCTATTGTATTAAATTGAGTCCAAAATGAGAATGCTGTCAGATCTCCTAATATGAGTACTTGGCACCTAAACACAAGATAAATATTCAGTAGAGGTGAAAAGTCCAGCCAACTGACAATTGCCCATTTGGCAGTTCTTTATGTTTTGCTGTCTTGATGACAGTGTTAAGAGTTTATGATGTGACAGATGTTTCACTGCACTATTGTGAAATGAATAGATTATGAGAAGTAATTAGATGTACATCGAAATCAATGCTGTTATCATGGAGGCCTGGAGGCTATGCAGTAGATGAGAGTCATGGCAGCAGGTGGTCTGATGGCTCGGAGACAGGAAGACACACCGCAGGAGACTGAGTGACAGGTTTCACAAAGCCAGGGGGTAAGAGATCTGAGCTCCTGCACGCATTTGTAATCCTTACTCATTTATAAATAATATAAACTACACATTTTACTTTAGAAGCTAGGTCTTCATTCTGGTTATTTTTTATCAATTGAAATGCATTCTTCACTTTGTTGAAATAGAGAGCATTACTCTCACTTCTCACAGATCTAATCAGTGTTCATTATGAAGGTTATGTCTGTAGTTCATCATAAAGCTGATCAAAATCAACTGGTCTGATAGTTAATCAGTTGCACTGAAAAACTATAAAGAACAAAGGCTTCTGTTTCCCTTCTCCCTACCAAAACAAACATATTATTTATTCTTATCGTTTTACAAAAGGTACAAGTACGTTTTACATGCAAACTCTTAACTTTGAAAACTACCACTGATATTTCTGCCACTGCTGCTCCTACAACTATTAATAATTTATAATAACTTTTAAACAATAGCAATAATAACTCTATTGATTTTGGTTTATGGTGGCACAGTCATGGTATTTAGTGGTACAGCCCCAAAGCTCAAGGGTCCTGTGTTTGATTCTGGCCTCAGGCATCTGTCTGTTTGGAGTTTTCTGTGAATGCTTTGGTTTTCTCCCAGCTCCCAAATACGTGCTGGCTAGATTTGATTGGCTTCTCTAATTTGCTCATTTCTATGTGACCCTGTTATGAACCAGCATCCCATCCAGTGGAAGAGTACTTGTGTTCTCAGTTCTGCCATGCTCTCTGTTACTGGCATAGACTCCAAACTCCCATGACTAAACCCAGGAAAATTAGCTTTCTGATAATGAATAGATGACTGCAGTTTTAACTGAATATGAAAGTTACAACCTATTGTATTATTTCTTGACCTACAAGGAATTCCTTTCAGGACCACTTGGCTGGTTTGACTTAATATCCTTATCAAATGCAGAGGCATTAATATATAAATAATTTGAAAAACAGCTGGCAAGATCTGAAAATCGTTAATTGTGTAACTCTCACCCATCATTTAACATACTGTACAGTGTTCATTCTAAAATAATCATAATGCTGGATTTTTTTTTAATTGTTCATGGACATTGTGGCTCCCTATGCATGTGAAGTAACTTTCATGTTCTAGAAAACAATTGGTAATGTTGAGACCTGACCAATACTGAAAAGATAAAAGATTTAGACAATATAGCTAATTTGTTATGTGACAGCCGTGCATTGTCTGCTTGTAACATTTACAGTATTTTACTTTCTGTGTGTACATCTTTCCCATATCATGACATCCTAGGAACATCCTGCACACTGTCTAGGTTAACAGTGTTGTGACTGTGTTAAGGGAGAAGCCAGCTTGTGTCATGGCTCTTGGGGAATCAGAGAGATCCTTCTGGATTCCCTTGATTATAATACAGTGACACACAGTCAGCTTTTAACAACTCTTATGACCATGTCAAAAATATTGTACTTAATGTTTCCCCATAAGATTCGCTACTTTATTTAAGGCATTGATTTCTTTCAAAAAAAGGTTAATGATATGGACATACATAAACATATTTATGTATAATTGTAAAACCTCATAAATAAGGCTCAGTACTTCATGTGCACCTGTAGATCCTAAAACAAAGCTACTGTAGGTTCATGGATAAGAATACTTTTTTGCTAGTGTAAAGGTGAACACAACAATATTATTTGTATTCAGTGTTTGTGCAACCTTTTGATTATTTGCCAAATCCTCTTTAAATTTAACAATTCTGTAACTTTACAGAATTTTCTAAAACTTTGGTTGTCTCAAATCCCAATAGCCTACAAAAATTGACATATATTTTTTTGTAACCCTTTGAGGCATGAAAATCAGAACAATCTACAGTCTCTCAAGTTTTGTGCCAAATGTGTCCAGAAAACAAAATCATGAAATCAATAAAATTTAGTTAAAAGTCCTGCGCTTCCCTAATTTTAGTTGTTTGCATTTTCTGTCATTCTAGTAATAATAATAATAATAATTGCTTACACTTATATAGCGCTTTTCTGGACACTCCACTCAAAGCACTTTACAGGTAATGGGGTCTCCCCTCCACCACCACCAATGTGCAGCATCCACCTGGATGTTGCGACGGCAGCCATAGTGCGCCAGAACGCTCACCACACATCAGCTATCAGTGGGGAGGAGAGCAGAGAGTAATGAAGCCAATTCATAGATGGGGATTATTAGGAGGCCATGATTGGTGAGGGCCAATGGGAAATTTGGCCAGGACGCCGGGGTTACACCCTGTAAAAACACCCTGGGATTTTTTAAATGACCGCAGAGAGTCAGGACCTCCGTCTTACGTCTCATCCGAAGGACGGCACCTTTTTACAGTATAGTGTCCCCATCACTATACTGGGGCATTAGGACCCACGTGGACCACAGGGTGAGCGCCCCCTGCTGGCCCCACTAACACCTCTTCCAGCAGCAACCTTCGTTTTTCCCAGGAGTTCTCCCATCCAGGTACTGACCAGGCTCACACCTGCTGAACTTCAGTGGGTTGCCAGTTGTGAATTGCAGGGTGATATGGTTGCTGGCTTACACTTTAGTACACTTTGTGAATTAGATAAATTGCATTTTCTTAAACCTATATACGTATTTGTAGGTACATTATGATTTACTGTACAGAAACAACAAAATATTGACAAGCACAACAAACATTCTTTTTTTTTCTTTTAGAGACATCAATTACAGAATACAAATTCTGCTATTGCTGATACTAATAATAAATGTATGACTAATGTAAGACTTTATTGTTATAATTTTGATGGCATTTTACGACAAAACTATTGGAGCAGAATCATCTCTTGATTATTAATTTCAATCATTTTTAAAAACAGTATTTTGCTATACATTCAAATGTATTTATTGTCTGCTTTTCTATTTACAGGCTGAATACAGTAATCTTTATTTTTTTGTTTGATATCTACTGTAGGTCACTTGATCACTGAAATATAGAATTTTGAGGATGTGAGGAGCTCATAGTCTAGTGAGACCTTTTCTGAAAATACAAATTCAGAGTATTCATTATACTGAAGAAGTATCGATTATTTTTGAATGTGTTATGAATAAAAGGGGAAAATAACAGTTGTATTACAGCATCATAGAGATAGATTTAAAACAAATTTAGTTTCCATGCAATAACTGGATTAAATTTGATCTTATTCATTAATAAATGCAGCACGAATACAGTATTAAGATTAAATCATGTAGACAATAGAGAAAACTATTAATTTATATATTTCAAATTTGTGTACAATTACAGTTTGCTAATTTTACATGATATTATCAGTCTTAAAACTGAAATACTAAGTTCTAGATCTGAATGATATTCTACACAATCACTAGCATGTACAAGTAAAAAAAACACTTAATCACTTGATATACTAACTCAGTGGCATGCATCTCTGTGTCCTTTTAGATTAAGTTTTAATTAAGCAAGGTTAAACCTTTGCATGATTACAACAATGCAGCAATGAATTCCAATTCTCAGAAGCAAAGTTTGGAGGCAGCTGTTCCCAGGCAGCCACATTGTCCGCTTCTGCCCTGAATTTTCCCTCTAGCAGTATGTTTCATTCTGCTCTAGTCTGTGCTTGCTAATCGACCTGCTTATGATCTCTCCCACAATTAACATATGCTTATTAGTAACGGCTGGTTGAAGACAGCACAAGGCTGCCATTTGTAAACTCAGTCTGAACAGAGGTGATGGATTTACTGGTTCATTTCTTGTTTGATGCAAATAAGATAACACACCACAAACATGAATAGAAACAGGAATGAAAAGAAAAACAGTTTATTGCCATATTTTTCCCATACAACATAGAAGGATCTTCTAAATAAAGAGCTAATTTCTTAAAATGTAATTTTATGATAGAGAGGAAGACAATATGTTTATGTGGAAAGCTTCAGAAATACTTAATGTCTTAATGCATCTTCTGACTTTTTGCAATAAGGACTGGGTAATCCTACTTCAATTGTTGAAGATCTAACACTCTGTATTGTCAATAACACTGCAAGAACTGGTCAAATTTACATAGAAAATTGTCTGAATATGTTTAATCTGTGGTATGAATATGAAATACAGCATAACCAGCTTCTTTGTTTACACAATCTTTTAAAGTCAATTTAAATATAATAAAGCTATCATTTTTTTTTATTATTAGCATGGTCTCTGTAATTTATAGCAAGTGAATCGCTCAATTTGATTTTGAGGTTAGAAATATAGAGAATTGGCAATTATTATTCTTTAAGTAAGTTTGGATTAAATTCACAGCAGAAAAGGACTGGGCACTGCTATTTATATGACACCTCTGCTGCTATTACAAATACTGATATAAATGTCCAATGTAGTCAGCACAAAATACTCTGGAAGCAATGCAGCAGCAACTGCTTCTAACTGAAGCAATTGGAAAGTTAGCTTTAACATCCCTTAAATTATATTTTAAAAGAATTTAATCTTTATTAGAAAGAAACCATAACTTCTGTGAAAAATAAGACTGTTTACAAAAGTAATATCAGAATGAGGACAGTGACACATTGTGTTCATTGATAGGGAATGCACTTTTTAAATATATTTTTGCTAGTTTTCTTTAAAAAATCAGAGAACACCACAAATAGAGCCTTTATATTGAAGTCAGAATCATTCAAAATATTCTCATAACACTTTGTCTTACATGAATTTCTAAATAATAATATCCTGATTAAAAAAAATATTTTCATACTGTATGTCACCTGGTAACAACTATGTCATGCCACTAATTAACTCAACAAAATACAATGCTTCAAGAGTCAGAATAAAAAGGTTTAAAACAACTTGCACTGCTCATAATAAAGGTACATTAAACAAAACATCTTTCCATAGCAATCAAACAAGAATCCTAGTATTTCTCCCGCAATCATTTTCTAAAAGCAGAAGGAATTTCACAATACATTTAACATGCAAACAACTACATTAAAAATTTGTATTTGAATTTGAATATTTCAAATTCAATTCTTTTAAAATAGGACTACTTTCGGTCTGAATTTATAATTACAATCCTACAAATACTTCTGTCCAGTGTTGGTAATAATTATAATAATTGCTTACACTTATATAGCGCTTTTCTGGACACTCCACACAAAGTGCTTTACAGGTAATGGGGACTCCCCTCCACCACCACCAATGTGCAGCATCCACCTAGATGATGCGACGGCAGCCATAGTGCGCCAGAACGCTCACCGCACATCAGCTATCAGTGGGGAGGAGAGCAGAGTAATGAAGCCAATTCATAGATGGGGATTATTAGGAGTCTATGATTGGTAAGGGCCAATGGGAAATTTGGCCAGGATGCTGGGGTTACACCGCTATTCTTTTAGAGAAACGCCCTGGGATTTTTAATGACCACAGAGAGTCAGGACCTCGGTTTTACGTCTCATCCGAAGGACGGCACCTGTGTACAGTATAGTGTCCCTGTCACTATACTGGGGCATTAGGGCCCAAATAGACCGAAGGGTGAGCGCCCCCTGCTGGCCCCACTAACACCTCTTCCAGCAGCAACCTTCATTTTTCCCAGGAGTTCTCACATCCAGGTACTGACCAGGCTCACACCTGCTTAGCTTCAGTGGGTTGCTAGTTGTGAGTTGCAGAGTGATATGGCTTTATAATGACTTTTGCTAACAAAACAAAAGTAATGAATAAGAGATCAAAATAATTTATATAATTGATTCGCTTTCTTCATTCCAAGTAAGCCTATTGTAATTTAAAATGTTTCAGTGTGATTTCAACTTCTTGTGAACTTTACTTCATACTCCTTGAAATTAACCACATATAATTGACTCCATTAACAAATGCATGATGTTTAATGAGTAATTATTTAACTGTCCTCTAGGTTAATATGCACATCTATCTTGGTATGATGCCTGTTATTAAGTTTAAATTTGTAAGTACTTTTTCATTTCCCTGTTTGTACTGGTTTGCATCATATAACTGTTACTATGATGGTTTCAAAGTTACCCCCGCATGTCTTTAGTATCACCTTTGTCATTCATAACCTTTATGCTCAAAACTATCAAATCCACAGATGGATGTACTGTAGCCACAGAAACACAATGTTATAAGTCCATTAATCTCTCCTTGAAAGGTTTTGCTATAGTTAATCATAGAAGTTAAATCAAAATATAACATTATTTTTAGTTGTACAGGAAGAAACTTGTGAAATAGTTACTTTGGCTAACACTTTTATCTGAAGTGGTATGTATTTGTACCCATTTATACTGCTGAGAATTTAACTGAGACAAGTACTGTATCTTGATCAAGTGTATACAATAAAACCAGGTTCAGCCTTGGAATCGAACTCACAATCTTCCAGTTATAAGTCCAAAACCCTAAACACTACAGTACTTCACATTGCTGTCTATACAAACACTGTTACATAGAATACTCAGAATTCTGAATTGAAAGCCAATCAGTTACTTGACTGTGACAGCAGTGATGTTATCCTTGGTTCACAGAGCATTTTCATCATGATCAATAGACAGGCTTTATTGAATGGCACCCCATCAATCAGGCGAAATGTCTAAAGTTAAAGTCAAGAACAAAATCCAATGTCAACACTGGCACACCAGAAAAACAGAAAAGAAATGTGAAGTACAGTCTATCTCCACTATTTACTGTACATAGTCTAATCATGGTAAAAGTCTAAAACTAAAGTCATGTATCCTGCATCAGGGGTGATATTTACGTTTAACATTATTGTAAGTCATTCATTCACTGAAATGAATGACTGACAGTCATTGAACAACTTTTGTAACACGCATGATGGAAGAACAATGGCCACTTTTCAGAGAATTCTTGGGTAAATGAGTGGAATATTAGAAAATCTGGAAAGTACAGTAAAGTGAATAAAACAGCTAACACAAGATCCACACACATACATTACTCATATTAAAATATAGAAAAATGCCAAACAAAATTTGAAACAAAATTAAAAAGAAGATGCCACCATTTTTAGTTTTTTTAACAACATAATGTACTGTTCATACACATTTTATGATGAGCTAGAAATGAGTGCATATAATATAAATTACCTTTTAATATAATGTTATATTTCATAGTATTGTGATATTATTACATTAATATACAATAATGCTTTTCCTGCAGGTTCCTACCAATGTTGTTTCTGTCATCTATTGCCTCTAATAATAAGGTTTTCAGTATCTTCTTTTCTTTCCAAAAACTTAGCATTCATCAGTCCATTTTCTGAAGAACATCACATCTCACCATCATACTATTCTTACAACTTTCACTTTTGACACTTTTCCCACTTCTATTATATGTTATCATGATTATCTATATTATATATGAACTTGAATTAAAACAGATCTTAATTTCACTTTTCATTAACAGAGCTAATGGCCTGACAGCTACCATGTACTATTACTAATATTAATAACAATAACACCATGACCACAACCACCACTATAACCATCAATAATAATAATAACAATAATAATTATAATATAATAATAATAATGAAAATAAGAGTTGACATGCATTTTTTATCATTGTCAGTTATCACAATACTGTATACTGTAACACCACTGATACCAGAATCATATTGGCAACATTAAATACTTGTGGAAGGCTTTTTTTTTTAAACCACTTTATTATGCACAGATGGAAGGAGGCAAGAAGGGCAGGATAAATAACTGGCACCACCCCACCCAAACCATCATGACCAGGAGGAGCCCAGTTCAATTAGTGTTGTAAAATAAAATACTTTGTAAAGGAAATAAATGCTATACAAGCTAAGATCCATGCTTTCAAATATACCCAGGGTTTGAATTTTTAATTAGGGGTGCTAATTACAGTCATCAGACAGTCGTTCTATATACATTCCACTTTGCTTTTCAGTAGACAAGCCTTCAGCCTGGTGTATTTTTCCATTTCATTAATATTTTATGAAAATGGCCCTTGCTGCTTCATCTGTGCATTGCCTCTTAGAACATGCCCCACATTATGGATGCCAGTGCCTTTAAGCCATGTACATTAGTGAGATGACAAAATGCAAAAAAAGTATCTCGTCAACCAGTTCGTCGATTGATTCTATTAGATGGTCTAAAAACAGTTGGGTGTGAGTTATAATTGAGCTGACACTAATAATGAAACTAGATACTGGCTGGAAGCCATTAGCAATAAGCTAAAGATATTGATGGTTCTAATAATTTTGGAAGAATTACACTAAATTAACTGACTCACAAAGGAGCTGGAAGCAGAAAGTATCAACTGAGTTATGTCTAACAGATGAAAAAATCCAGAAAATAATGTTGGAATCAAACTTTAAACAAATAAACGTATTTTATTTTGTTTTTTCCTGTTTTTCTCTCAGCCAAAAAGTATTTTACTCTTTCAGATGTTGTTAGCACTTCACATGCTCCACAAGTTTCATGGTTTACAATACAAATGGAGCCAAGACAATAAATTAGTGAGCAGGTTTTGTTACATTTGCATAACAGTAATATTTTGTAAATTGGAGATTCTGCCATAAATACAGTATAATCATGGATTAGTCTTATAACTATAAATTGTAAAAGAAAAAAACAAACAAAAGACGTTTCTACCTCTGTTACAGTATTTTTTAAATACATGGGATCCTGAACTAGATAGTTGAACTATTTAGTTCATGAGGTGTCTCAAAAGTGTTGACACAAAACTGTATAATTGTGTTACCAAGTAAATCAAATAAAGTTGTACTTTATTTGACTGTACTTAAGTTATTAAATAAAGAGGCATTTACAGTAAATGTAGAATTCATTATCCTTTTCTCACAAAGTTTTTGTATCCCTTCCTTGACAATGTATTATTCTAGTGGTAAACTAAAAATCACTTGCCCCACCAACCACTTTTGGATGCTGCACATTGGTGGTGGTGTAGGGGAGTCCCCATTACCTGTAAAGCGCTTTGAGTGGAGTGTCCAGAAAAGCGCTATATAAGTGTAAGCAATTATTATTAATTATTAATTATAGTATGCTACTGAAATGAATTTTATAAAGATGAAAAATATAAATGAATGTGCATGTGCATGTGCTATTGAGAGGACTGATTTTAGAAGAAAATAAGAGTAAAATAGACCAGAAGAAAAAAGTACTTACTGCTTTTCTATTAAAAGTCTAAATACATTCTCCTTCCATGTACTTGGATATCAATAAAATGATAAGATTACCTTGGATTACATGTTGCTAATCAACTATGGTTTTATTTTGAAGAGTATAGTACTCTGTAAGGTGTTCATTATAAAACATAATGTTTTAAATAATTATACATTTCAAGTATCAAAACAACATGATATGACAAATGAAACATGACATTAAAATCCTTGTTGAGTTCGTGATAATTCTAAAGCTAATATCTAGATATTCAAAAATCAATTACAGATTTAACAAAGTTAAAGGAACTTTATCTGAGCATTTGCTTTTAACTGTACAATGTAAATGATAATATTTTTTTTTCAGTGTGAAATTAACTTTTTCTAATTCTAATGTTGACAATAAGACTCCGACATAGTATGTTTGATGTGCATTACTGTTCATAATGTAAACCAGACAAGTCTCATATGCTGTGGACTGCTTCTAGTGCTCCTGTTATCCCATGTGAACCCTGACATCATGCTCCTTTTTCTTCGCTGTTTTTCTCTTAAAATAAACACAAATAAAAAATGTGACTGTCAGTTTCTGACAGTCTCAAATCTGAGGATGTTTAATAAAAATATAAAACAAATAAGATATTTCTATTTTCATAATATTAGTATAAAAGCACTGATACATGTATGTAATTAAGTCATTTAAGAGCTGGAGGAATATTCTAATATTCATTGTGCCCCTCCTCCATATCATAGACTGAACATGAAAGGACAGACATTTTATTATTATTTCCCTGATTTTTACACAATTTCAATATTGTTGATATTGTTGACTTTTTTTTACTTGCCCTTTACTCCAAGAGCAGTGCAACCTATTACCAGAAAATTCATTTTTTAAATGCTTCATTTGAAATTATGATTGTCTACACTCATGTTTGGATAACTCATTAATGCAGCTTGTAGTTAATGTGGAAAATTAAAGAATTTAAAGAATGAGAGGCATTTATGATAATGTAATTTATGATAATCTTTAATTTAAGTAACTTCTTTACAAATGCAAAAAAACTGACCCCATACCTCTGTCAAAGAAATAGATATGTTGAAGAGAGCCACAAAAAATAACAACTTTTATGCAGCTAAAAATGACAAAAATCTGTCAAGCTAATTTAAACATATGATATAAAAACACTGTGGATCTAAGTTAACACGCAACATGATAAAGGAGAGCTGGGATGAAATCTTTAATACTAAATTGTTTCCTTTTGTTGCACAGGCACTGTCTGCCAGATTATGCATTTCCCAATTGCACATGACAGTGTCAACACAGCTTAATATCTCTTTGGTTGAAAGATAGTAGAGCACTACATTATTCCATCATTCTCAGTATATGAACCACACTGAAAAGTAAGCCATTATTATTATGAAAACCAGCAGAAATTCATACATTACAAATAACTTGTTAATATATTTATTTGTGCTGTTTTAAATAATACAATAAAAACACAGAAGGAAAACTAATGGACACCCAGCTGTGAAATCAATATCTCACAATAGTAACATCCAAGAATCAAATGCTTTGTAAATATTTATTGAGTATTTTATGCATAATAAATTCGTTAGGTGGCAGCCTCTTGGCCATAGGATGAGGAGTCTCCCATGTGATACTGAAAGTTGTCGAAATACCCCACAAAACTTATACTTTTTACATATTTCCATTGTATGTCCTTTTTTACTTAAAAAAGAAGGTCTTCTTTAGCTCAGCTGGCAAGACTTGGGTTCGAGCCAATGCAGTGAGGCACGAACTAGGGTGGGAGCGGCGAGGGCACAAGCCCTAGAACCCGAATCCGTTACAATAACAAAAGGACAGACAATGAAATGTTGGCTATTTCGAAGTCACAAATGTGAGATAAAAAGTCACAATTGCCAGATATAAAGTTGGAATTCTGAGATATAATGTCGCAATTGCGAGATACTTAGTTGGAATTCTGAGATACTAAATTGCAATTGCGAGATACCATAGCACGTTTTTTTTTTAATACTACCTGGCGGAAACGGGCTTCCATATTAACCTTTTACCTATTTACTATGGTCTGCAAGAATGGGTCAGACCTCTGGTAACTCTTGATAACATTGGGATTGAGGATTGAGGAAGACTCTTAGACTCTGCTCAGCCCTTCACATCCCATGTCTAGATCTATCATGAGAAGCTTCTTTTCTCTCGATAGCTGATGAAATATCACTACAGGATGTCTAATCGTTTTACTATATTAATTTTTCTTTTGTCTTTAATAATATCATACCATACTAGTCCATTGCTAATACCACACTTTTGAATGGTATTGAAAACTAAGCAATCATGAATTTTAGTCCTGGTGAGAACAATACTGTCTTTTCCTGTTAAAAATGTGCACACCAGCTATTCCATTTTAAATTTTTACATAGAATGTACTGTACTGTAAGTATCAGAATACTGGTGGTTCCAGATTAAGGTGGCTCCTGACACTTTCTGACACACATGCAGCAGTAATGTTTACCTACAGTACCTACACCTGTTCTGCGATAGAAATCGACTCGGTGCACTCTATGTGTCTACTTTACTTTTAGATATGGTTGATGTCACTATACTGCTGAATCTTTGACTGGTCTTTTCAATGATAATTTCTATGTTTTGATAGATTTTAAGACACATCATTTGTCCTTGGGTCTAACTAGAGCCTTCAACACTTGCTATGTACACTTGCTAGGTAACATTTTTCTAATGCGACAATTATAATGGCATATTCCATCTTTGCATGTTCAATTCTTTATCTTTTCATTTATAGCAGATTTATTTATCCTACTTTTCCCTATTTTCCCTATTTCCCCTCATTGGCTTTTTTTTTTGTTACTTTGTTTTAAAAATGCTTTAGAAATAAATGCATGTACAATAACATTAACAAAGAATGATACCATTGATTTCTTAAAATAAATAATTCAATTCGAACTACACAGAACATTGTTCATCCTGGTTTCTACACACGAAGTGACCCCCCCAGATGGGACACCAGTCCATCACTGGGCCTACCCCCAGCAATATTGGTTCCATGTATACAACTAGTGAACTGGAGCAATATGTGTAAAGAAACTGAACTGTTTTGCTATTCTGCCCCTAGTTGTTTTGTAGATTTACATTTGTATTAATTTGTCCATCTCTATTACAGATGTCTTGAGGAATTCATGAAAAACTGAGTATATATTTCAAAGAGCAGATGTGTAATACCTTGAGAAAATTAAAGAATCTAATCTAAAACTGATACACAATTTACTTAAGTATGTAGGAAAGTTAACATTTGTTTTAGAGATTTGAACATAATTTATTTAGGATCTCAAATCTTAACCAAAGATCTCAAATAAATTTACAGCAACAAATGATTAGAATGTGTTCCTTATCTCACTCTTAAACTGTTAAATACCAGCTGGAATTATCAGATTTATTCAAAGAATAAATAAATCACAATAAAAATGACTTAATATCAGATATTTTTCTTTTTTAAGTTCAGATTTGAGGAAGTGCCATGTAAATTAAATGCAGTGTTCTGTTCTTCCAGTTTAAAACTACAGACCAACAGCATTTTATTTTTATTAGAAAGTCACAGTAAAGTTTTCAGACATGTTTATTAAACGTTTATCTATAAAGAGCTCCTAGATTTCAGCATTTTACATGTTTAGACTCTGAGAAACACACTTAAAGAAGTGTCTGCATAACTGTATTAACTACATATTTTAATAACTGATATACTTCTTAATTACATATTCTAGTATAACTATTCTATGTTGTGTGCATGTATTAGTAAATTGTTAGCAGTATTAACAAGTGTAAACAATAAAGGTAGCCATTGATAAATTATTTATAAATGACAATGAATTAATTTTGTTATTAATGTTAATAACTATACAATCATTTGTCAGGGCCACTTAGTACCAGATTATTGCCACTGTATTATTGTTTAGCATTGTTACATCCTTATTATTTTTTATATATATGCAATTTGCAAGTTCAGTAGACATTCTTAAATCTTGGGTATTTACAGTCCTTAATACAGCCTTTATTCAGCTGAAGGTTTTATTGCATCTTTTTATATCAAGTGATCTCTTCATTCTGTGAACTGATTACAGGAAATAAAATTAATCAGTATAATTACAAATATTTTCCAAATGATGTACTGTACATTTGTGTATAGCATTAATGTAACATAAGTCATAAAATACAGGAGTCCTTTCATTTAATATGATTAATGAATGGTTATTTATTATGTATTTGGAAAAGACACTTGGAGCCTTAAAAACAGGAAGAGGTGCATCTTAATATTAAAAAAAATATTTCAGACCTACTTAATAATTTAGATGGTTTGTAAGCATTCTTGTGTCATAGACATTCTGGCAGAATGACTATATGTTTGATAGGGCAATCAGTACTTTGCCATCTTGTCACTCTCTGCACCAGAAAGGTCCAATCCTCTGGTAATGTCTAATGCACCAAGACAGGAATAAGTAGAGTAGAAAGCACCTGTCAGCTTTGCTTCCTTATTTCCTTGATTACATGAAACTTTAATATGGTTTTCAAAAATTCCACTACAAAATGGGGTCTTATTGCAAATATAACTGCTCTTCTGCTCATGTGGCAGTGGAGTTAAAAAAGGTATCCAAATTATGTTAATTCCTAGTTAACACTTGTGATTAATCATTACTCTGTACTGTAACATAGCAATTTTGTTCTTCGTAACGCTTAATACAAATATTTGTAAAATACTTGCATCTTATGACAAAATCATTTTATGTAGAGTATATATTAAACTTATTTTTGATTAGGGTATTGAAATTATATATAGAAAAATATACAATGTATTAGTTCTAAAAAGGACAAAAATAGTTTGATATCTGAATTTTCAATCTGCTATTTCATATTTTAGCACTCATATTCTGGTTCACCAGGACTGAGATGTATGTGTCCCAATGACAAGATCAGGAGGGCCACTTGGTCGGGTGAAAATCTGCATATTCATTGGGACATCAATTATTTATGACACTACACAATGAGCTTTGGATTAGTGGTTAGACTTTGCTTCTGAAAATGTTCTGTAGACATAAAAATGTGCTTATATTTCTGGAAGTCCTTTCTAAATAATTTAGCATTTCAAATTATGAAAAAGAAAGCAACAACAACAAAGTCAAATATTATTTTATTTGCTAGTTTAGCTATATAAGCCGAGTAATTAACAAAAGCCTTCTGCAGTTGAGTTCTTTTATTTAATTTTATTTCAAATATTATAATAATATATTGGCTCTTATTAATATGACTTGCATTTTGATTTGAAATCTAATTAAAATATATATTTTAAAATATAATCATCATATGCAGAGAATATACTGTTTCTTGGAATGTTTTAGCATCTCAGGGATAACATCAAAAGCAAAATCCCCTGCATTCCATATGAAAATACTTTGCTGCCTGTCTTCCTGTCAATCTTGGGTACAGCTCATCAATTATTTGTAAGCAAAAGATTGAGATAGCTAATAGCTTAAATGTATTTGTGTCCTTCACTAGGATAAAATCCTAGGATAAAATTACTTTGATAAAATCTAAGACATTTTTATACAGAACTATAGATGTAAAGAAACACTATTAATAATTACACTAATTTCAAATAAAAGAAGAAAAGACATCTTCAAGTCTCATTTCATTTCCTTATTTTCCTCATATTAAATATTTTACCAATGTCTGAAAAAATCACAACTGAAAAGCAATCCATTTTTGTTTGGAACTGAATCCATAGCAAAAAAAAAAGGCACTGTACAAAGTCTTTATGTCAGATGCCAAGTTAAAAAAAATGATCCAGAGAAGATCAGTCTTTTGCCAATCACATGCCACCAAATTATAACCCCGAGTAGCTCCCCCCTCACCCCACCCACGCCCCCACCCCACTCTGACCCTCTACCCGTGACCCGAGACATTGCTCAGACAGAATACATTGGTGTAATGTGCAAATCAGAAACACCAGCAGAGACCATTCAAGGGGGAAATAGGAATACAAGTCACTTTTTAGCTGTATACGAAAAAGCACTGAATTTCTGACCTGCTCTGAGAAGCCACAAGACACGAGTGAAGCAACCAGCATCATTAAAATGCACTTCAATAGCATTGACATTAAGCTGCTCATTCCTCTGCAGAATAGTTCACACTAACATTTTTTCACATTGCTGATGTTTTAGGACATCGAGGAAAATTGAAAGATACATTAGGACTTCAAGCAAATACCCACCCCCTCCTCACTTTGCCTCTCACACATACACCGAGACACATGCAGCACCATCACCCTACAGTAGAAGAGCACGGAATAGATGACCACACTTACTTTAAATGTCCCATGAAGCAAAGTTCCCAGATTGTGCAGTTGCTCTGAATCTTATTCCACTAAGTCTGAGAAGAGATAACAAAAGGGAGAAACATAATGCCAGACAGCCTCTATCCTACTTACACAGTGCAGTATCCATACATGTTAATTCCTGGTGTGAATTTTGTTTTTTCTTTTTTTTAAACACCTTGCAGAATGAAGCTTTTGCACTGCATCTGGTTGCCAAAGCACAATCAATATGGAAGGGAGAGGTATTTTATGATTGGAGAAGTTGTTGTGTTTTTGGTGGTGAAATTCATTATTTAGTATCTGAACCCTCAGCATTTCAGTATCATTTATTCATAAAGTCCCTTTTTGCCAGGAGGAAATGGATACAGCTGTAGAGAGAGAGAGTGAGAGAGAGAGGGGGAGAGAGAGGGAGACGGATTGATGATATTGATCAGGTACCATCTTGAAACAAAAGCAAGATGCTCTATTTTAGTTGACAAGTGTGACAGTTAAAAACAAGTAAGGAAGGAGGAGGTGAAGGCCTTGAACATCACAGGCTTCAGAAAACGATTGAAGAAACTATTATGACAAGCAGATTCAGGCAGGCTTGAGCTCAAAAATATATTCTGAAGTCATTAAAAAATGATGTTTTGTTTGCCTTGTGAATATGGGGCTTCTAGTAAAGCATCTATTGAAGACATTACAGCTCCCTAGCAATCCTTTACAGCCTTTTATCCTATATTGTTATAACTGGAGGAAATTAAAAAGTGTTCCTAATATTTCAGTATGTAACTAAAACGATAAAAGGATAATTATTTCAGGTTTATTGTAACAAACAGAATACTGAGCGTCAATGTAATACTCTTAAAAAGGTATAGCTGTAGTATGCAACACTAAATTATGTATTGGATATTTGTTACATGACTAAATCACATTGTCGAGAGCAAATGAGCATATTTTTCTGTTCACAAAACCCTATAGCAGAGTGTTTTTTGTGTGCAGTATTCTGTTCAGAATTAAGTCATTTCACAATCCAGTAACTTTTAAATTATTTAGATCTAACTTCAGCAGCACTATAGATTGCTTAAATCAATCTCAGTCACTTAGAAAAAAGGCCATACCTGTAGCTTCTATGGCCTTTGGCTCAATGGTTTAGATTCTTTCTTGACAAATCCAAGTTTTCGAACAGGCATTTGTCATTTATTTAAGTCTTACCTGTCTTCCATTACTTACATATCTAAAGAATTTCTAGTCAACATCATTTAGTATAGAACTTCTGCAAATCAATTATGAAATTTTAAATTGTGTAAGTATGCTTTTAACATCAATTTTAAGTACTTAAATTACATTATACCTTGAATCTGATATAATATGCTAAATAAATTTTCAAATACATAGATATTCTTACATTCTTATGATTCGCATGATTGAAACAATATCATTGGATTAAAATCAATTATTCAGTTTAATTGCTTTATTGCACATATAGCTTTAACTTTATAGTTTAATGATACACACTAAAATACTAAAATATACTGAGTAATGTGTGGTAAGTGTATAAACTGTTTTGGAGGTATCTATATCAACAAAAAATATTCTAGGAATCAAAAGCTGTTATGCATATTTGAACATTATGCTGTAAGCATTTAGGAAAGAAATAAATTATTTTAAAACATTGCTTTTGGATTTCTGGGGGTAAAAGAATGGTTCACCAGAGGGCCTAATTTAAAAGGTCTGTTTTTATGAGCAATTATTTGGTTGTTACTGATTACTAGTACTGGTTAAAACTGAACCTGATTGATGTCCTAAGTACCATTCATCTATTATCCATTAATAAAGAATTGTGCCCTTTTTACTGTATCACATTTATTTTAAAATAGTAGTATTTAATTATTAAGTAACTTTAAGCAAAGAAAATGATTATTCAGGTTAAGATCTGTTTGTAATCTGCATCGATGTACAACAACTGCATATGCTACCTAGTTTTTCTCTGCACTTTCCTGGATTTCCTGGTGAAATCCAAAAAGAAGGATCTAATTTGCCCTTCATCTGTAATTGTATTGTACTACAGTATATGACATTGCATGATGAAAGAATAAAGTATTTTAAATTGATTAAACTTTGAATGTACTGTACCATATTGGCAGATGTTATACATCACATCATGAACAATCACTGCACATTGACTCAGAGAAGGTATTAATGTAGTCATAATAACAGTGTTCAGAGGCCTCAAGGAAAATGGTAAATGCCCAACTATTTCACAAAATCACCTTCTAACAAAACTATATTTAATTTTCAGATAGTGTTATTCAAAGCAGCAGAAAGTAAAGATATTGTATAACCTTAACGGTTTCATGACTGTCCTATTAAAAAGTTGTACTATATTCATTGTTTTTTTCATTCGCTAAACACACACAATATTGTGTCCTGGTACTTGGAAAATTCAAACTATTGTAGACATAATTCTAAGTGATGTACTAATGTCTCAATAGAAACATTGATAATTGTAAACATATTTCTCAGGACACATTTATTCGAGTACAAACATTTCAGAAGTAACACTTTTCAAGATAAAGCTTGACAAAATTTGAAAGCACATACTGTGTTAAAGCTGACACATAGCTGATACATTTTAATATATTTTCATAGTGTAATAAAGAATGCTTGTTTCACTTGTCTGGATTTAAATACTGGAAATATAAATTGTAAACACTTGGAATTTCACATCATCTTTGAAAACCAGAGGAGGGTATTTTACACCTCAGCTCTTATATTTACTGAAACCTGTAGCAGTCTATTGATCCAAAGGGTCTCAGTAGGTCAGATCAGGTTCTCCTTTGCATTTCGTTGTGGCACATTTGCCTAAAGGACTGTCATTTCTCTTGAGGGAAAAGAAGCATTTTCAAACAGAAAATTGAAATAAAAACTGTTTCACATTGGTACTGTAAACTCTCAATCAAAATTCCAAATCATTGGAAAGTCCTCCACTTCTACTTTTTACCAAATATTATTCATATCTAGCTTCCCAAAGAACAATTTCATTTTTATGTTATAAAACTTGAAGAGAAAATGCTTGTTTTCAGTATGGAATGTAATTTTGATTGATTAACTTGTTGTTACTTCCATAAGTAATTGTAAATGTTACCTGGTTTATTTAACGTTTTATGGCTAGAAATATTATGAGATTAACTATGAATTAAATCGACTTTAATTAAAATCACAAGATAACATCACTTTCAATAACCGCTTATCCAATTCAGGGTCACAGGGACCCAGAACCTATTTGGGGGATAGGCTTCCTTGGTAGCATGGGGCACAAGACAGCCTAATATAAACCCAATAAACCCTAGAGGGGATGCCAGTCCATCACAGGGCAGACACAAACATGCTTACACTCACACCTTGAACAATTAACCTACAACCATTTCTTTGGACTGTGTGAGGAAACCAGATCACCCAAAGGAAACACACACAAACAAAGGGAGAAAATGCACACACCACACAGATTTTACCCTGGGAATTGAGTATTTGAACCTAGGACTGCAAGGCTGTAATGCCAACCGCGGCACCACCTTACCCCCTGTTTATGTTAAAAAAATCCTTCCAAAATATAACAAGATTTTTTAAATGAAAGAATTTTCTCTATTTTTCCATTGACATATACAAGTTCTATAACTAATATAACTAATATGTTATATGTTATATCATCTAAACTACTTTGTAACTGATTTTTTGAGAGACAAGCAATTGTGCTGTAAGTCTTGTGCCTGCAGAATTCCTCAGAGAGTGATAAAAGAGGAGGCCAAAGAACTGCATTCACTTACAGTAAAGACAGACAATCTATACTATGAAGGCAACTGTCTTCCTAACACTGGAAAGTATAATGCAGAGCTCCCTGCAATTATTTTTTAAACACTGATAAAAATACATTTTGTTTCAATAACAAAACTGTATTATCTCTTCTTTAACCTAGATATGACTTCCTTATACAAAGTAGTTCAGGTGGGTAGCTGTGTCAGCATGCGTAGGTTGTAAAGGAACAATAGGTTTATTCCATGCTGAAAAAAAAGAAGAAAACACAATGTTTCAGTATGAGGTGTCAGGTGTAAGCCTTACACCTGAAGAAGGCTCCACGGCTGAAACGTGTTTTCTTTCTTCTTTTTTTTCAGCATGGAATAAACCTATTACTTGTTCCTTATATAAAGTTCATTTTTAGATTTTGTATATCGGTCAATTTTGAATAATATCCTTTACTGTTCCTCTTAACTTGAGAAACATTATTTGTTTCACTTTTTTATAACCAATATGTTGATTTTTCTACTGTCAAATATTTGTTTCAGATATTTACTGATTGAGATACAAGGAACTGTGAAATTTTAACAGATTCATTATTTATTTTTAAAAAAATATAATGCACAAAAATTTGATACCAGGTGAAGAATACATTGATGTATGTTATCATTTTTAGGTTTTTGAGAAAATAATGTAAAATTCCATGAAATTTAATAAAATATGTCACCTGCTTCAGCATGATAAATTAATTAGTCTTAGATGTGCACCATATGATAAAAATGTAATTATGATATTGTTACAACCAGAGGATTACAAAAATAGTGAAGGTCAGGATTTGACCAAGTGGTTTAGTCTATAAGTGAAACAAATGTTCATAACCCGCAACTTGTAAGTGATTTCTAGTAATATACCCCAGCAGTTGGTATAATTAGAGGCATGTGAATTCTTTGTTCTCCTGCACAGCTTTGGTGAGGGGAGTAATAATCCAGGCACACTTGGTTAAACAAATAAGAGATAAGCTGTCTTCTAACTAAATACAGTGCAACCTCTTGTTAAATGTCTCTTTCTCTGCACCCCGGAAGCAACAAATAAACGTCAGCCTATAACCCTATCCATTAAAATACATCCTAAGCAGGAAAGACATTTCTAACTGAGGTATCTTTAACACAGAAAACCCATGTTCCCTTAAAACACAGAATATCATGCTCTAACAAGGTTCAAATACTTGGCTCCAGTCAGGTTTGATTTGGATGATCATGAAGTAGGGGCTCTTGCCTGAGTACAGCAACATTGGGCATTTCTAATATTTCTAATATTTGTTTCACAAGGGTGCTCACAAGCAACCCCCAATGAGCCCTTCATGCACCATTCTTGCAAGTCCGTATCAAAACAGCCTTCACTGAATTAAATTATCCCACATTCTTTGCGAAATAGTGTTGTTTTGGATGTGATATTCTAACTTGTCAAAGTGAAGTGAAATCGGAGAATTAAATATTCTCTGACTCCAAAGACTACAAAGACTGATGAATATTAATTTACCTACAGTGTATTGTGTACATGGAAAGATGAAGTATTTAATAGTGCAAAGCTTTGAGTTATTGCTGAGTTTACTTATGTAGTTTACTTTGCCCACTTTCAAACAATCTTGTTTATTGTGAATGAACATTTTACGTTCCTTATACTGTTATTTTTGTACTGGGACAGACGAGATGAATGTATTTAATAGTGCGAAGCTTTGAGTTATTGCTGAGTTTACTTATGTAGTTTACTTTGCCCACTTTCAAACAATCTTGTTTATTGTGAATGAACATTTTACGTTCCTTATACTGTTATTTTTGTACTGGGACAGACGAGATGAATGTATTTAATAGTGCGAAGCTTTGAATAAACTGAGAGTATTGCCAAGTTTTCCTTATTTAGTTTACTTCGCCCATTTTGAGTCGAGTCTGTTCAACATGACTGAACACATTGTGTACATCATTAAACTGCAAGCGGAGAATGAAAAAGTATTAAAAGAATTATCTGCCAGCATACACAGCCACTGGAAAAGAAGAAGTGTGAAAGCAGCAACAACAGAAAGCAGAAACCGTAACCAACGAGTGATGTCCCATTACCCATTTTATAATGGTGCACCCTCGAATGTTTGCACACCTTATGTCCACACTTTCTCTACGTCACAGAAGTGCGACCTTGGTGGAAGGGCTTAGGGCTTAGTGCAGCCTTTGGGACATGGCCTATCAGAGATCGACCTGTTGTTCTTTAGTTATAGCACAGTTAAATTAAGGAAAATTACAGTACCTTTACAAAGTGAAGTGGTCATTATTGTGGAGTAACCCTGCTTAAATTATAGGAGTAAATGAATTGCTTTAAACCAATGAATTGGTTTAAAATTCAGTAATATCAATGGTGTTATTGTTTACTATGCTTTAGTGAATTTTATACAGTAGAATTACAACACATTAAATAAAGAGCTTGTATATTTATATTAAAAAGGTAAAGGAATAATTGACAATCACTAATTTGATTGTGACTGTTAAGAAAATAAGTAAAAAGATCCAGAAAGCATATATATAATTTATGTAAATATTTGTTCTCATTTTTGTTGAGATTTATTTTATTATTATTTTACACACAAAATAAAAAAAATGTTTTATTGTGTTCTCTATGTTGTTGTATTGTACTTGAATATTTTTTATTTTTTGTGCCTAGTCACATTATTCTATAGCGTTTTTATTGCGTTATTAAATCCGGTGGCGCTGTGTGTTAGATTCCTGACTCCCATTATTTAAACTGCGACACTGATCTTTCATCTCTAAATAAACTTTATTTTATATAGCGTTTTAAGCGAATAGGTAATTAGATTGCTCATAAACCCAATCGCTTTTTCTACATAAACACAGCGTGATTGCTCTCTGAAAATGCTTTTCCTTTATTTTTAAAGTAGGCTCAGATTTCAACTATAGATCGTATTATTATAACCTTTCTTGGAAAAATGTATTTTATGTAAACCATGTTTGCTATTAATTCATTTAGGGCTAAAATACGTTCATTGTCTTCCAATCGAGTCGAGTTGACATTGGAAGCCTGCCACACCCGGACTGTTAAACCAACGCATTAGCACGTCGCCAGTATTGGCTTTAGTATTCCCCCCCTCTCCCCTCAATTCAATTTAATTCAAGGTGTTTTATTTGCATGACAGATGGGTACAAGCAGTGTTGGGTATGTATATTGTAACGCTTACGGCAGACAGGCACTGTGTAAGAGCCGGCGCACCAGAGCAGCGCACCGAGGGAGCGTCTGCATTTATAACTTAGTTTTTAAAATTAGTCAAGCAATATGAAGCATCTGCTTTTACTTAGTGCCTGAGCATAAAAAGAATAGAAGCATACTGCAACGCCTGTGAAGTCCATAAACGATATTAATTTTGGAACTTAAACATACAGTATATGGCTGGTCTCGGTACTTTAAAGAAAACATACACACCAGTATTCCATTTCTCCCTAAACATTTTAAGCATCGAAGTCTTTAACTAACGCGATACCGGAGTCAACAAGCATACTTTTAGAATTTGATTAAAAGGGAATATAATATGGAATCGCGTATCTCAAGAAATTAATAACGATATAATTATATTCATGTTGCAAAAGAACTGCAACGGACATAAAAACTCCGTTGCTTTTAACAGAGCGTTCCATAATTTCTAACTACGAAAATGCCAGGTGAAAGGATTTGTAAACATATTTTGTTAAAGCAAGTCAGTTTTTTCCGCAACACATAAAATACATTTTTCCAAGAAAGTTTAGCCTTTGTCACTAATGAAACCACTAAATAAAGACATAAATATAGAAATCTTAAGATTTGTTTTATTTAATGTTGGTAGCAGGATGAACTGTCAGAGTGTATATTTTGTTGCAGAGTTGCTGCAAGGTTTTAACAGTGAAAAAGGTATTTAGAAATGAGTTATTTCAAGATGAAAATTTTCAGAATAATTGCAAATCTAGCAGGATAGAGAAAGCACAGAAAACTGGCAGTTAGATTGATCAGATTAGTATGAAAAGTCATTTAGCAAAGGGAATGAGAAGAGTGACAAACTAGTATACTTTAGATCTTTTTTTCTGAACCAGGGAAAATCTGATCATGTTTCCCTATAACAATAATAAAAAACTTTATTTGATATATCACCATTAAAGGTGGCATCTCAAAGCAATACAGTAGATGTAAAAACAGATAAAAGGACCACTGATTACAAAGTAAATACATATAAGAAAGACAAGCAGTTAGAGGTGCTACCAAAATTAGAAAATGAAGCAGATACCGACACTAAGTCTTCTGAAAAGAAAGGTTCTGAGGTTAGATTTAAACTGGCCCTGGTGTGTGTGTGTTTGTGTCTGTCTGTCCTGTGATGGACTGGCGCTATGTCCAGGGTGTATTCTGCCTTGTGTCCGTCGCTTACTGGGATAGGCTCCAAATCTTCTGTACTGGATAAAGAGATTAGAAATGGATGGAAGTAAAGGCACTGTGTGGATGGAACTATACACAGTGTTAGAAGCCCACTATGAAATGGCAGCATCTCACTGAGAATAAAACATTTTATAGTGCTGGCTTAAGGCAACAGCCTTTCCACCTCTCTTGCACATCAGTATCCATACCTAGTTATTTAAACAAATTGCCTCTAATTATAAACATCTTAATATGCTGGCTCTGTGGATCTGCATCAGCTATGTTTGCCCATTCCTTCAATTCATGTGCATCCAACACACAGTTCAACGCTAGCAACTACACAAAATCTAAAATATGAGCTCTACTTGCCACTTACAATACCAACAGTATCAGCTAACTTTAGTAGTGACATTTTCATGGATCTTTTTAACAATAAAATTTACAACATCAGACTTCAGACACAATTAAACAGGCCTCAAAAAAGTCTGGTACAAACATTTTCAGCATGGAATAAACCTTTACTTTAATGGTATAAACCTTAAATGGATTCATATTCTCAATAAGATTTGGTGCTCAGTAACATGACTTAGAAAATGACAGAAGACATACGTATCATGCTTATCCTTCTATTTTTCATAATCGTAAACTCCTTAAGGCAGTTACATTTTCTCTGTTCTGACCTGGAGTTACAGAGAAATTTAAATTCTAATAAGAGATTTGTAATGAGGAAAGTCATACCAACCACTCATACCAGGATTTGCAATTACAATGCAAATACTTTCTTTCTGTATGTGTTTATTTTGCAGTTTGAGTCTATGGCATTCCTTTGGGGGTCTATACTCCAAGGCATGACTTTTTTATGGGAACATGACATTTTTTTAAAGTCTTTTAATGCAAGCTTCATATAAACCCTTAGCAGTGGTTACTGTCTGGAGCAGGTACTTGAATGGCACAGATTCATTGAAATGATTCAATTTCTTTTGAAAATATTTGGGATAATACATATTCCAGAAATCACAGCCGTTGAATTATCCAGAAATTAATTTCTCTCAGCGTGTATTTAACCCCTCATGGATGGCATTGTATGAAATGAGTTTGTAGTTCCCCATTTGCCTCTATTATGAGATGCTGTGGACACTATTTTATACATTTTAGGAGTGTCCATAGGAAGGTATGTTCTAGAAAGAGTGAACTTCTGTTTTGCCATTATTTTTAATAGGGGCGTTACATGTTTACACTTGGTGCTCCTACTAGAGGAGAGGATATGATTAATCTAGGCTTATCACAGAAACTGAAACACATCTGGTTGGTGATGTGGTATCTCTGTACAAGGCTTTGACTGTGTCAATCACAGCACCTACCGTTCCCTTACCAGCAACAACATGGATTCTAACACTCAGACATTAAAAAAAGTCAGGCCAAGAGAGAAAACACCGAGCTTTACAACATGCGGTACCAGTAACATTTTACCCACAGTAGACTCACCAACCAGATGTGTGAAAAACAATTGATTGACATACTTCCATTATATGGTGTCGGTTTTGGTCCTTCAGTGAGATGAAATAAAGGTGTGAAAAGGAATGTGAAGTAAACATGACATCATAATTTAACAACCATTTAAGTGGAAGCGTATAGATAGGCACAAAATGGGACACTTATTATGTCTAAGAGAAAAGAAAAGAAATGACTGACATGCCGTAAAAGAAAACCAAGTTTAACTGCGTGGACAGTGTATGCGTCCTGCACGACGTCTTTGATTTAAAGCAATATTTTTTGGTGTGCTACCATTGTTAAGAATCACAGTGTTTCATGAGAAAATACTGTTGTTATTTTTAGTTGTTGGGTATATTGGAACTCCATTTTAGTTGATCTTATTAACATGACATCTGGACAAATTAACTACTAAGCTTGGCATGTGTCACTTAACAAATACAGGACCTATAATCACATATAAAAACAAGAAAGTCTAACAATCCCGACAGAACATAAAACGATATTCGAACTTTAAATATTGTTTCGACTGCAGGTTTCGGTACGGAATGGAGTAGGCGTGGGCCTCAGGGAATGGGGTTGAACAACACATTTATTAACTTGAATCAGGAAAGGTACACACACACAGGGACAGGGGTTACAGCGCTGCACCTACACTAACACACACACACGAAGGGAAGAGACTGTATCCCAGCCTCCGTCCCACTATATACAGTCCGGTAGTCCCCAGGTGCTGTTCTCAGCCCGCCTTGCGTGCACATGGCTAAAGTGCCCTGCGTGGCGCTACATTATAAATACATGTTAGGCCCAATGATTTAACTGCATTTCATCATGAAAATAATATCATCTAGTCAAGTATAAAACTTAGCATTTTTTATTTTTTTAATTAAGTTTATTGTAACGGATTGGGGTTCTCTGGGCATGTGTCCTTGCCGCTCACATACAAACACAAGTAGAGGAGGAAATACAGATAAAAGAAAGAAAACATAAACAGAACAAAAAAACAATTAACTGGCAGTGGTATAGGGTAAATATTTATGTAACCAAGTTATATTTTTACAAATATTAAATGTTTTCTTTGCTTTGGCATTTCACACGTTCTTTATGAAATTTAAATAAAATTTAAACCCCACCTCAAAAGTACTAAAAGCGGGAATATTATTAAAACATTTGACTTATGAATATGAAATTTACCCAAGATGACTAATAAATTAATTACTGTATAAATAAATGTTCTTTTTCAAATTTCCTCTTATATAGTACAACAAAATATCAAAATCCTTAATATAAAATCTTAGTATTCTAAATTTCCAGAGAATTGTCATGACGTGAATTTAATATGCTCTGTGTAATGATTTCTGGTGCTAAGGTTGGCGCAGGAAGTAGCCAGTTTAAGAAGCACTTAGTGATTAACGAGTCGGGGAGCATGTAGATTACAAAGGATTTAACATGCTGCTTTAGTTACGATGGATTTTGGGAAACACTCGTAAATTAAGAGTATTATCTTAAGATCAAGTTTACGATGTTCTTAGCGTTACGATGCTTTTGGGAAACTCACCCCTATTCAGTATAATTTTATATTTGCATGCTTAATTTATTTCTATTATTAATAAATTCTGGTTTGTTTTTCTGTTTTTATAATATATTATGTAGTCAGTTTGCATAATTTTACTATTTACAGTACTGTTTTACTTAAAATCTGAATTTGTTTTTGTTGCCAATAATGATTTATTATTACATGCTATTTGTTATCCTTCTAATAATATTTTATTAAACCTAGGTAGTTTTCTACCTGTATTCCTAAAATGTTCTGTATTAAACCTCTATGAGCTGCTTAAAAAGCATGGAGGGTGCAATGCACCTATTTATTATTATAAATAGATTTTAAAACAGAACTAGTGTTAATTAAAACAATACAATGGCAAAATAATCATTATAAATTAAACCTACACATTATATTCTTAGTCTATTATTTTCAGAAATGTCCTTATCATTCATATTCAATATCTACATTAGTTCACCCATCACTAAAAAGAGTTTTAACTGACTGGATTTCAAATACCACTGGTCTATAGATGATGTCTATGGATGATGCTATACGTCAAATTTAAAAGCCAGATCTGATCTCTAATTAATTACATTCAATGTAGTTTATTATTCAGTACAAACAATGAAAAATCCTTTGATTAATTGTTTTTGACAGTTCTTGGAGAGACTTTGAGCTTAAAATGTTACTCCTAAACAATTACATTTGACTTGATAAATTACTCTTGATTAATAAGTAATATTTATTGACCTAAGATGCTTTAAGTATGTTATATTAATGTATACATGATATAAAATATTAAATCATCTTACAAAAATGTATCCATCTGGGTACATTTCCTAATCCACAAGGAGCTATTACTTCTTAATTTATGACCTCACAAACTTTTGAGTGATCTTCAAGTAGTTTATATCGTCTGCATTTTGCTGTTATTCAATTTCTTTTGTTATACCTCCTTTTATCTGTGAGCTGTATGTGATTTTTTATCACTATGTGTATTTGGCATGCTAACTAATTGTTCCAAAATGGTTTGAAAGGTTTTTCTAAAGTTGAATTAGAGTGAATGGCATGTACATTTATATCAATGATGCATGAACCAGGATGCACACTTCTAAATCAGCGTATTGTATATTGCCATCATTCTAAAATGTTAAATTACTTTGATGAAACATGTCAGTAAGCGAAGAACATTGTTTGTGAGCTAATAGTATGTGTATTACAGTAAGTCAAATAAATATGTATTATTTTCAATTTAGCAAAGCAAGAGTTTCTAAAGAACACCAAACCTAACAAATCCAAAGAAAAGACATCTTACAAAAACATAGTGTCCAACAGCATATGTTCTGGTTCTAGTTTTGTCAAGAACACTTCTACTGTTACATACAGTACATTTATGTACAAAATAACCATTTATTTTACTTTGTTGTTTTGTTCTCTTCTCTTCCAATAATTACGAAATTGTTGTTTCTCAGGAGAGAAACATTTGTTCTGTATTTTCTTGATAATGCTAGATAATAATATTTTTTGCACTACATTTAGTGACAGATATCATAATTAGTATTATTACATGTATATTAATGCCACATTTGTACTATTTATGAAGCCAATATGATTATTAAATTGCTTTTCACATAGTTTAAAACATTAAGAAATAGCAAGTTAAAATGAATTACATATTTCACTACTTAAAGTTACTTCTGCATTTAACAAGGAATCTTTTTTGCATCACAGTGATAATGATATTAATAATAATCAAAAGAAAAATTCAAAATCTGATTGTTGGTAAGGTAAAAATAAACTTCATTTGATATTTGGCTTCAGGCTTTCTTCCTGTGATTATATCTTTTTATGTCATGAGGTAAAAATTGACATTTTTATGTATGCTGTACCAATCTATACCATGTGGTTATATATTATCAATACTACTACTACTACTACTACTACTACTACTACTACTACTAATAATAATAATAATAATAATAATAATAATAATAATAATACATTGTTTTAAACAATTATAGCAAGCAATATCTGATCACACTTCCCTAATCATTATTTAATCTCTGTTACCTCACTGTGTCTTGATGGTTTGAAAATATATGATTAATGGAAGCATTTTCTCTTTTAGTTGTGCCCAAAAAAACTGAGTAAAAAAGCATTCACTAACGATGTCTACTATTATAGTTTCTGTTGCTTACAAAAACATAGGCTTTTCCAAGTGCTGTATATGGGAAAATTGAACATAAAAACTATGTCTGTTGCACATGAGTTCTTACTTTTATTATATAAATTAAGATATAAGATAAAATATACACTTGCTTCATTGTTGAATTATAATTAGCATCTACATTTGATCTATAGCATATTCCCAACACTATACCTTTAAAATATTTTTTTTAGTTTGACCCATTTAGATTTTGTGAATTTTGTCTATAGGTTTATATTTAAAGCTTGAATACTCTTTTTGACATACTGTATAGTGCTACACTACTCTTTCTCTCAAGAACAGTGTGCGTCCACTAATTTTACATTCATCACCATAATTTTCAATTAGCCATGCTGCTGTGATTCCAATTATGTAACAAATACCTGATAAAACTGTATCTTCTATCTTATGTATTTTGTTTGTAATACTCCAAGCATTTAGGCACAAGACCTTAATTACCTGGTCCCTAGTTCTATCCGTTAGCTCCAATTTGAACTTTGTTCCATGTATGAATACTCCCCCCCTTTCTATTCTAGTATGAATGACAAGAGATTGGTTATAAGAATAAGATTTTAACCTTGGTGTTGGCTGAATTCTACTTTGTGCTTTCACAATCTGGCCTCCATGAATTTCACCCTTAATTCAGTTGTTTAAATAATTTCTCACTTCCCCTCACCTGCTACGTCATGGGTCTGCTGCTGTAGAATGGCTGATCCATGTGGGTACTGCAGTTCTGAAATGAATAACATAGTTGCCTCTTATATATGAAGATCATTTGAACCCAATCGTGTAGTGAAATTTTTACAAGTCTCTAAAATGAATCAATTAATCCATTAATGTTCAAATTTCAAATGTCAATTTTTGGAAATCGGTTTCAAACAGCTTTTTCTCATTACGCTACATTACAGTATGTAATGGTTTTTGAAAAATTAAAAATTAAAGTATTAAAACATTTTGATTTTTGAACTTTAGTGTAATTTGCTTGTACAAAAGGTGATATAATTTGTAAAATGGAACTATTATGGTAATTTATCTCTTCTCAACTTTCTTTAGCCTTCAATGTATCTCCTGATTGCTCCTTCCTTTGGAGGCTGGCTTTAGCAACAATAAGTTTGGTATATATCTTAATTGTGCTGGTCAGGGCGTCAGAGTTGCACTAGATAGATCAGACTGTAGTTGACATAAAGTGATCTCTCTATACATTGATAAGATACATTTGCACACAGATAATATGCTTATACATATGGCCTTATGCATAAGTATAAAATATGGCTTACATGGTCATATCTTTTAATCAGCAGTAACTCGATAATTCAAATCAATGACCAAATCATGTATAGCAAATCATGTTACCCATTTGATATAGTCAGTAAAATTCTCACTTTAAAGTCTTTCAAAGAGACACTAAAACATTGAATTCAGCTTAACACCTAATAGCCAGTTCTCAATGTTTGCTTCAATAAACACTATAACTAACTCACTTCACCACACACCAGATAATAATTTTTCCTATTTCTAACTTTTTGGTCGATCCTATTTGGCCAGGGACACAACTCTTTAATCAAAACTTGCACTCCTGACACAGCACAAGTTTTCAGTCAGATCTCACATTCTGAGACTGCCAATCTGCTAATGTTAAAATACAGGGAGTGGCAGGATTAAACAACAGCAGGCTGTTCTCCTCGCTATTCTTATAAGCAAACGGATGCCAATCCAACACAATGCATACACACAGAGACAAACACTCACATACTCACACCAGGGCCTGTTCTCCTAGAATATATTTTACCTACCAGTATGTCTTTGGAGTGTAAAAGAAAACCAGAATGTCCCTTGAAAATCCATGTGAACATGGGGAGAACATTCTGTTACAGCTGTAAGTGACTAGGAAGTGTCTCTAAGAACTTAGATAAAGTGTGTAACACCTGGCAGTGTAAACACTTCCAGCTTCAAAGCTGAAGGGATGTTTGCTGAGTTCCAGAGTCTGTGATCAAAGCAGATCATAAAATTTACCTTGGTTTACCTTGGTTAGTTAAGTTTTAGGTAAATGATTAAGTATCAACTGACAGTCCAGAAACATACCATATAAGTTTAGATAAAGATCACAGAGAAAAGAGGAAAAGAGGAGAAAGAGGATCAAGACATGAGGGAGGAGAACAGGAGAGAGAACTTGATGCTTGCGCCAGGTGAGAGCCCCTGCTTCATGATCATAAAAACCAAAACGCAGTTGGAGCTAATTATCTAAACCTTACTAGAAAGATTTGTTCTTCGATTTGGGGAAACTAGGGTTTCCTGAGTAAAAGACAGCTTGGGTTTGTGTCGCAGAATGTGGGCCATTGAGGCAGTAACAGGCTATGATTAATTGGGTTATGTGATTGCCAGGATTGTGTCAATGTTGCCTCTCACCCAAAGTTCGCAGCTTCAGGTTTTCTAATGAATACAGTGAAGCCAGGAACAATTAGTAACAATGGTTACACCCAGCTCATTCAGGAAGCAATTAGATACTGATGCATGGAGGTGTGAGAGAGTGTTGCTGAGCCAGTTTGAGCAGATCAAGGGAGGAAGAGGGAGAACAGGAAAGCAAACAAAGAAGTGATATGGGCCTATTACACCTAGGGTCTGCATGTTCATACCTCTCAAACAACACAAGCTTCCTCCTGGTAAACTACTGGGCACACCCATCACTGACACTTTTAATACTGAAGGCAAGAACCATTACTTCAGGAACTGATGACCACGGGAGTGGACTGGGTGGTGCCCCTCTCCTTCAAGTGGGCCATCAAAGACTTTACAGGTACTAAGAAGAAACGTTCCAGTGGCTTCTCTTCAGTACTTTACAGAAAAGACTGCTGTCCCCCTGGATTCATTATGACCCTTGGAAGGACCTTTTGTTGCTGCAAATGCTGTTTTTGTTGTGTCTTTGGGTGATAGTGAATGTGAATGTACTTAGAAAATAAAAAGGGCACTTACACAATACAAAGGGTTGGCACTGGTCTGTGTGTGCATTGGTGATTCTGGGAGATAAACAGAGCCTGTGGTTATGAAGAGGTGCCCTAGCACCCTGTTTGTATTGCTAGGTGGCGTAGTCATATATGAGGCAGGAAATAATTCTTGTTAACCTCACTGTGACAGTTGCATTTTTAGAATAGAGAGATAGGCTCCCATTTATTTTGTGGATTCTGGTTTTACAGATTTATTTAGAAAACAGGTTATATCTTAATTTGTCATCTATAGGGATTATTTAAGAGTCAAGTACATGGTAGCAGTCTGGGGCTTTCTGGCTGATTAGGACTTTAGGCCTCTGGAATGCCTTGTTTGTAAACTTGTAAAAAATAAAACAAATGTGTTGTATGTTTATGTTGTGTGTAGTGTAGTAAGTGTCATTGTCATTGTTAATAGATATTTGTTTTACCAGGTGCCTGGATTATTACTCTTTTCACCAAATCTGTGTCAGAGAACAAAGACTTCACATGCTTCTAACTATATATCGGGTATATTCTGGAGAAATTACATCCAAGTTGGGGATGATGAATATTTATTTTACTTATTGACTAATCTGCTTAGTCAGTACCTGCTTTACTTCCCATTGGTAACAATAAAAACTCCACCCCATGTCCAGAATTGATACCAGGTCCCCAGTTCTGCAAAGCAGCAGTGCTAACCACAATTCAACTTTACCACTGGAATATGGAATGTAGTCTAATTCATTTCTGTTCATACAAATGCACATAAAAATACATCTGTATATACATCAAATACATCTAAACAATACATATATACATCATATACATCTGTACATAAAAATTGAATAAATGATAAGAGTATCATGTGAAACAAATATACTGCTTTCCTAAAGAATATTGGTGGTGACTTGTGCACAAGGACAAATATTTTTTTTTGTGAGGATGTGAAGACTCTCTTGTCAAAGCAGTCGCAGTATATACTGTAGTATGCTGAGTGCAGACATAGTTGTAAACATCCACTTTTATCATAATGGATTTTATTGAGAAATATGAGGTTACTATGCACTGCCAGTTTATATTAGAAACATAATGCAGGATTTTGCTTGAAGTACAGACCATTGTGGAAAGGATTTATGTTTTTCAGTGTGACAGCTAAAGAGGTAAATATTTTCAGTATTAGCCACTGGAACACATGCTGCCGAGTATGAAACATCAACTTCCAAATGTCCATCTGCAGCTCTCTGAGCACTGAGGCACCTTCAGAAGCAAGAATATTTGTAACTATGAACTGCCATGGCAGAGATGATCAAACAGCGTTATAGTCATTATTACTGGAAGAGCAACTCCTATATTTGTAAATACATACTTATTCCAATATAATATATATGCCTCCTAAAATAACATTAAGCTTACAATATGTGTAGTATGATCTTATTAGAAAAACATTTCCTGACATCTTGTTATCCCCTACAGCCAAACCTGTATTCATAGCATAGTAATTGATTCTTCGCTTCCCCTGGGAATCTCACCGAGTTGTGCTTTCTCACCATGCAACACAGGTACCTTTGCAGCTAATTTTGAATGTACATCTACATCGTTATCTGCTGGTAAACTTTGACCCTAACCACTTTGGAGGCCCAGATAAAAGTGCTTCCTCTACACTGTAGCACAGGGGGTCTAGGGATTGTGCAGCAAGGCAAATCACACAGGACTTCCAATCAGAATCATCCCCTTTTGAAGCACCTCTCAGTTGGGAATTCATGAATGATTCATAACTTCTCAGCACAGTGTGAAGCAAAAGAGCAAAGCTAGTGTGTATTATTGGGTATTGCATGCCCAATAAGTTTCTGTGTTCAGCAAATTGGCTACAACATATTTTTTTCTGGTTAGGTGCATTGCCTATGGTCAGGGTGGTTTATTTGGGTTGGAGGCTTTTTTTGTTTGGTTTCAGCCAATCACAGTATGACTCAAAGAGTGATAGTATTATTTTTTGACATTAGTCTAAATTATTAAAGATGCATTAAAATCTATTTTATTAGTATTTCTATAAAGAATATAAATGTTTATTGAAACAATTGATTTGAAAGAATTATAAAAAACATATGGAAATAATTAGGGAACAATCTTAATGAAGACTTCTGCTAATATTTGGACTAACTATAAACTTAAAAAAACTACAGGATATGTTCAGGAATACTTGAATTTTAAGGATGACTTCCTTTTTAGGGTGATACGGTAGCACAGTGGTGGCACAGATCCTGGGAGGCTACATATGTGGAGATTATATGTTTTCCCCATATTCATGTGAGTTTCCTCTGGTGTTCCAGATTCCTCTCCCAATCCAAAGACATACAGTTATGTTAATTAGCTTTTGTAATATTGGCTATGGTCAGAGTTTGTGTTTGTGTCTGTGTGTACCAGGTGATTAACTGGTGTCCTGTCCACAGTGTATCCTACCTTGTGACCATCATTTGACGAGATAGGCTCTGGCTCCTCTGTGACACTGTATTGGATAAAGCAGCAGTTAGGAAGTTCAAGTTCAAGTTTATTGCCATCATACTCATATACAGGTATATGGTATAACGAAATGCTATTTAGCTAACTCTCTGATATAAGTAATACAAGAAAAAAAACAACAACAAAACAATTGTATAACAAAAGAAAGACAGAGACAACAAGCAGTGTGCAAAAAAACAACAACAGACAATGTGCAAAACAACAACAGGCAATGTCTAAAAAAAACAACAACAGGCAATGTGCAAAACAACAAAAAGGAAACAGGTTATGTGCAAAAATATGCATCAACAGAATGAAATAAAGGGATAGAAATTATGGGGAGTGAGCTTTTGACATGTATAGTCGAGGTAGATTTCCAATGTGTGTTTGGGTTTTTGGTTAAGAAAGAAAGAAATAAGCCACTGTGAGGTTCAGATCATAGGTGAGAGGTGAGGTGAGAGTGAGAGAGTCTGGGAGTTTAATAGTTTGATAGTGCGGGGGTAAAACTGTCTCTGAGTCTGGTAGTCCGGGCCCGAATGCTCCAGTACAGTTTTCCAGATGATAGAGGGTCATACAGTCTGTAGCTGGGGTGTGTGGGGTCTTTGATATGCTTAGAGCTTTCCTCAAGCACCATCTGTCTTAAATGTCCTGGATAGATGGGAGGGCAACCCCAAAGATGGACTGGGCATTTTTCACCACCCGCTGTAGTGCTTTGCGGTCAGCAGCACTGCAGTTGCCATACCACACTGTGATGCAGCCTGTTAGTGTGCTTTATGTAGTGCATCTGTTAAAGTTAGTGAGGATTTGGGGACATATCTTAGCCTTCTTCAACCGTCTTAGGAAGTACAGGCACTGTTGCGCTTTCTGGATCAGACAGGTGGTGTTGAGAGACCATGTGAGGTCCTCCGTGTTATGGACACCAAGGAATTTAAAGTTACTGACCCATTCCACTTCAGTCCCGTTGATGTGGACAGGGGCATGTCTGGTTTGCAGTTTCCTGAAATCAACGATCAGCTCCTTGGTTTTGCTGACATTGAGGGTGAGGTTGTTGTCATCACACCACGTTGTAAGGAGATTGACCTCCTCCCTGTAGGCCATCTCATCATTGTCTGTGATCAGACCTACAACTGTGGTGTCATCGGCAAACCTGATGATAGAGTTGGTGTTGTGTTTGGCCTTACAGTTGTGGGTATAGAGGGAGTAGAGCAATGGACTAAGCACACACCCCTGGGGGACCCCAGTGTTCAGAGTTAATGTGCTGGAGGTGTGGTTTCCAAGCCTGATAGCCTGAGGTCTGCCTGTCAGAAAGTCCCGAATCCAGTTGCAGAGGGTGGTGTTGAGACCCAGTGCACTGAGTTTCTTGACTAGTTTCTCTGGGATGATAGTGTTAAAAGCTGAGCTGAAGTCGATGAATAGTAGTCTTGTGTATGTGTTCTTTTTGTCCAGATGGGATAGGGCAGTGTGTATGGCAATGGAGGAAATGGATGGACTTCCTCTTAGTATTCCAATAAGTGTCCTATATGATACGATGTTTTGAAAAACTATTCAGACCCTTGTGTAGTTTTTGTCATGACTGTAGTCCCTCCCCCTTAAGGGTGCTCCGGCCCAGTGTTTCCTCGCTATTCCGGATTGTGTCGTCCGCATAGGGTCCGAAAAGAACTGTTCGTTACAGTTTTGTTCCTTTAAAAACCGTAGTCATACGGGAAGGAACAATTAATATTTATTATATGCACAACATACTCATCACATTCAAATAAAAACAAAGATCTAAAGAGATAATCAATATAAGAAAAATTGAAAAGTTATTCATATTACATGAATATTCTAACCATTTGCTGTAACAAACACATTAATTTAGGTGCACAAAATTATCTTAACAATCCACACAATTTGTTTAATGGCCCCATTTGCTGTGCAACAATAGTATACCTCAATTTCAGAATAAAAACCTGTGGCTTTCCTTGATCTAGTAGTGAATTTCAAGTAAGAACTGAACTATGAGGACTAAGGAACTTTCAATGCAAGTCAGAGCTACATTCATTTAACAAGTACAGATATGGGAAAGGGTATGAAAATATTAAAGTGCCTGAATATCCTTGTGAACATTGTCTAATTGATTAAATGGAAGGCCAATCTTCTGAACTGATTTGTTGGGCAAGGAGAAAACTGATAAGTGATATCAATGACAAATAGCAATGACATTGAGTGTGTTGACAAGCTTAAAAGAGATACAGACTTCAATGACTGAGATGGGAGAAAATGTGCATTTACCATCAATATCCAGAATTACTTTACAAAACTAGTCAGTAGGGCAGAGTGGCAAGAAGAAAGTCATAACTACAAACAAGACATCTCACAGCCTGTATGGGGTTTGCAAAAAAGCACCTAAATGATCCAGATGAGACCCATTTTAACCTTTTTGGTCTAAATGTCGAGCCAGATGTAGGTGGTGCAGTCATACATGGTGGTTGCAGCATCATGTTATGGGGATATCTCTCCTGAGCAGGGACTGAAAAATGTACTAGAGGAAAAGCAGTTTATAAGAAACATTGAGACAAGTATTCAGCGGAAGAATGGTCCCAAACAGAAGGCAAAAACAACACTAAAGTGGCTTAAAGCATAAGAGTGAATGTCATTAAGTGTTCCTGTCAAATTCCAGGCTTGAATCCTATCAAAATTACGTGGAAATACGTGTCATTAGCAACCCCCATGCAAATTGAGAGAGCTTGATACAGCTTGATAAAGAAGAATGAGCAAAATCTGCACCAACCAGTGTGCAAAGTTGCTAGAGATCCAAAAATAATTTTGGCTGTATTTGGTACCAATGTTCTTCTACTATATATTATGCATACTTATGCAATCCACATATTTAATTTTTCTCTTTAGATTTGCTGCCAATTACTTTGACTTATCATAGCCCTAGATGTATTCCATCTTAATATGTAGTAAATACTCTAAAACTGAGAAAAGAACCCTGATGTTATGAAAAATGTAGAAATATAGAATGAAAGTAATGCACTGTTCTTGCCATTTTGGAAAAATGTTTTGGTGGGCCCTAAATATGCATTAAAAAGAAGGAAGTGCTTATCCTGATTCATCACAGGATGCACACAGTGCTTTTATAAACTGCAAGCTGACCAGTATCTTCTTTTCTAAAACAGCCCCAAGTCATTATTGATCCATCTCTCTACTTCACTAACAAAGTCAAACACTTTGAATTACTATTTTTCAATATACTGTATTTCAGACATAAAATATATTTTTATAATTAATCATACCTGGACATTAAGATAAAAGAATATCATATATTGTACCAGATATTTATTTGAAGAACTTGAGGTTCATCTTATTATAGGTCCATCTGGAATAAAGAAGTATGAATTTTGACTCTATTTAAACTAAACATATATCTTTTTAATAAAAGTCTGATAGCATTTGGCGAACATTTATTATATTATTAGTGACATGTGATGTACTGTATGTCATGCTACTGTTGCTATTCTACCAGTTAGGTTTCAGTGTCTTTCAAAAATATATTTTTTTACAAACCACCAGAATTTTTGTAATAATTTTGTGGTGTATGTGGACTTAATTATTAGGCCAGCAGCGACATACAGTATACATCCTGATAGGCTAGACTGGAATTTGGGTGGATTGGTATGGTTGATGGACACTGACATTAACTCTATCATTAATTAGAAATCCACGATACAGGTTAATTTTACTATATGGATGATGTGTTGTAGTAAAAGTAAACCTGGTTAGTATGAAAGGAACCTCAGGTTCAGACATTTGGTGTCTTGACCGAGGAGCCAATGGTGTGAATCTGTTATATTATTACTGAATGTTTCTATCTCTGAATACCCTCTAAGAGATACTTATAAAATGAGAAAATGTTTGCTTTTATTCATATAAAAAAGTCAGATATGTTAAAAAGAATATGTAGGATATGTTAAAAAGAAAAAGAAATCCACCTGTTTAACGTCTTGCTGGGGCAGGTCAAAGTAATCATCTATAAGTCCCTGAAGAGTAAGATCTCAGGTAATGGTTCTGGGAAGACCTTGGTTTATGAGATATCATAAATTAAGATGTATTTTTTCTTTTGTAAATAATAAACATAGTGTTTTGTTTTTGAGAGGGTAGGGTGTATTTATTTGTATTTTTCATATGGGAAGGAACTTGTAAATAATGTTTCAGGGGGTTATGCTTTTTAAATTGTTTTGGTTTGTTTTTCTGACTCAGTTGACTTCAGTACAGTTTAAAAGACAAGTCTTTCAAATTTGCTTCTGTCACGGATGTTGGAAAAGCATGCCGTGGAATGGCAGGAGAGTGATGAAAGACCCTATGCGTAGTGAGCTGCAGGAAAACCTCATTTAACTGAAAGGAAACCTCTGGGAGTCCAAGGATGAGAGCTGCCCCCTCCTCCAGGGTACAAAACCTTTATTGGGTAGAGGAAGGGGGGGCCAGGTAGAACTCTGGGGAGGGAGATAAAAAATATGTACAAAAGCACACACAACAAAAATAAAATAATACCTGGGAGGCCAAGGTAACAAACCACACAACAGATAGGAACCAAGAGTTTCATGACACGGAGAACAGGGAAACCAGGAAGTGAAAAACCAAAACACCAAGAAAAAAAACAAAGTAACAACAAAAAGCCCCAGGAATCAAAATAGAAAAACACTGCAAACTGTTCAAAAAACATTGATGACACAAGAAAAGCCAAGTATTCGTATGTGGATGTCGGAACGGCATGGATGTCGGAAGGTGGTATTCAACGATAAGAATAGAGGAACAGAAAAAAACGCACCATTCCATCACTGATATTGGGAGTAGATAACCCAAGGAAAGCCAAGCACTAGGCCCGCTCACAGGCACGGATGTCGGGAGTGGCATCCCGCAATGAGAATAGGAGAGTCAGCTCAACATTCAATTACGGATGCCGGGAGTGACAACCCGGGACGGCATACTGCTGAATGACCCGCTCACAGGCATGGATGTTGGGAATAGCATCCCACGATTAGAATAGAAGAACTAAAAATCAAATAAATCAATCACACAATAAATCAAATACCTTTGTTCACCTAGTTGTTTGCCTACATTTTGCAGAAAAGGCAGGACAAAAATGATTATGCAATATCTAAGAGAAAACAATAAAAAATTGGAGCAAAGTCATTCTTCAATCACTGAACAGAAGGAAAAGAAAGTCTTTCATTATTTTTTTCTTTGCCAAGAGCAAATAATAAATAAATAGGAGAACTGTACTGAAGCAACAAGACTCACAGACAACAAGGAAGGCAACACTTTCTTAGGAAAGGAACACAGATCACCCATCCTCACCCTTAGTTTAAAAAATATTATTTTGGGGTGGTAAAACACTAAAGTGAACAAGGACAGAAATAGCTCTTTTGAATGGCTTATAGTAATGTAAGTGAAAGCAAAGTGAGTGAAATACAGTAAGACACTCACGAGGGTTCAGTGTAAAAAAACAATAATTTGGCCTATAACCAAGTCCACCCCAATACTGTCTGATGATGTACTATAGTATATAGTATGTTTGGTAAAAAGATATAAATAACCCTCCCTTATATGATAATTAAAGTACTAATGCTAATTGGTTTTAAGTTAATTTAAATAGCATTGACCAACTAAAAGGCAACTATAATAGTAGTCACACACTTGTAGTAATTAGTTAAAATAAACATCATGAATCCCTCCTCTGTTTCTCTCTGTCTCCATGATTAACGTACCTCACTCTAATGAAATGGGGAATAAAACTGTTAGTAAAAAAAACTGTAAAGTCTTTTTCGGCCTGTCATTCCTCACACTGCTGACACAGAATGTTTGTTACAATAGAAAAAAAGACCACGCTTAGATGTGGATGCTTGGTAGTGGCTACTTGGTCAGTCAGCAGGGTTAGGCTCACTCACTAGCCAGATTCATCTCATAATCCTAGTCTGTTGTGCCACTATTTTGAAAGTTGTGGTTGACAACTTTTAGTTCAGTTTAATCTCTTCTTTTATCCAATACTGCATTGGCAGACCAATCTTGAACAAATGGATTCATGAATGTTAAATTTGCAGATGTTGAGATTCTACTGAAGTACAAACCAAAGCTGCACTCTGAACAAAAAGTTACTCTAAAAAGAGCTGTTAGTGATAACAGACAAAATATGGTGGAAACATAAATATGATTTTAAAATATGATTATGTCAGTTCTTCCACCCTCGAGGCAGTAACATTTCATGTATCCAATATATATATATATGTGTAAAGCTACACGTAAATATATAAATGAATTAATTGCAGATATAAATGTGCACCATGTTCAAATAGTGATCAATGAGATGGGCATACAGCTGTCTACCTATATTCTTAATGGACAGAAGATCTCAACTTGCATATTAACTGGTAAAGAACAAAGGTATTTTGGACTGGATTTATTGTTACTGTTATTTTTGCTGTGTATTGTGAACTCTATACTGTATAATATAATTGCCCTTACTGTTTGTATGTGTTTGAACATATTTAGTATTTGTGCTTGTCTGCTTGGCTGTTAGTAAGTATACAGTACATGATATGTTCTTGTGGTGTGTATTCAACTTTATCCCTCTTCCACCATTGCTCCATCAGCACAGTACTGTGTAAAGGACACAATACTGCTGCCCTAGAGGTCCTAGTGTGATTCTGCATAATTAATACAGCAAAGATCTGCAGTGTACTACTTCCAATACAATTTTGTTAAAGCTGGAAGAATAGTTGTCGAATTGATGCCTCATTTTTATTGAACGTCAAAACCAATCATCCATCCATTTTTTAACTGCTTTGTCCAATAAAAGGTCACAGAGGATCTGGATCCTATCCTAGCAAGCAATGGGCACAATGCAATATACACCTTAAATGGTACACCAGTCCCTCGCAGGGCACGGAGACACATGCATCAGTTACAATTTTCCTGGAAGCTAATTTAACACACCAGTATCTATTTGGACTGGGGAGGAAACTGGAGCACCTGGAGGAAACTCAACTGAATATGGGGAGAATGTACAAACTCCATGCAGATAGCACCCCAGGTCCACTGTGCCACTGTCACGATGTGTAGTTTAAGACACTATGCAGACGGTATAACCCGGAAGTGACTGGAATAAGACTTAAAGGGAAACACAGTAGGAGCTGGATGGGATGGCAGTGTCACGATTGTAGTCCCTCCCCCTTAAGGGTGCTTTGGTTCTTTCACTTCTGAGTTGATTTTGTGCACCTGCCCCCTGTTCCAGCCACCTATTCAGCCCACCTTAACAGCCAGACGCTCACTCTGTTCCGGGCCCTGCATTGGTTCCTGTACCAGGCGAGTCCGGGACCTGTAGCACCTGGTCCCATTCCCCCCTATTTCCCCCTGACCCTCCATCGGATCCCGCTCCGGTTTTTAATCTCGTTTGTCTTCGTCTTTGATGGACCGCCTGACTCTGGACATTTGCCTCATCTTGGATTTCCCTTTGGACTCCCTTTTGGACAGTTTGCCTTGGATTCACCCCTCAGAACACCTGCGCGCCATGGACACGCCCCCTATTTTCATTCCTGACTCCTGCATGCATTTTCCCCCATGTTTTTCTCACTCTTCCCTGGATTGTGTGGTCTGTATAGGGTCCTGGAAGAAAGCTTTTGTTACAGGCAGACAGGAGTGTGTGACTGTGGTGATCCAGTGCTTGGGAGGTGTGGCGCAGGCGAACAGGTCCAGAACAGTTGAAAAGGGGGAATCCGGGGTGGAGTCCAAGGTCCACACCGGGAGGTCCATCCAAGACAGAATGATTAAGAAACAGGAACATGGAACAAGGAGATTAAAATGGTGTGACGAGGCCAGGCTGTCCGAGCCCCAAACTCAGCTTGGTCTGGACGCTGTTAGGAAGCCTATGCCCTCTGTCATGATCGCTACTCCCCCTTTTAAGGGCGCTCCAGCCCTTCCTCGTTTCCCCCAGTGTTTACACCTGTTCCTTATTCCAGCCCCTCTTTAGTTCCACCCTTAAAGCCAGATGCAGGCGTTTGCCCGAGGCTTCTCATTGAATCCTGCTTCGTGAGAGCCCGGGGTCCTGCTGCGTCTGGCTCTGTTATGCTTTTAGTTTCCTGTTCCTGATTCCCTGCCCCGCCGCTCCTGACCCGGTTCTGGTTTTTAATTACTTTGGATGGATCCCCTGGTCTTGAACTCTGCCTCCCGTATTGGATTTCCCTTTTGGATTTATGCTTGAATTGTTCACCCTAGAATCACTCCCCCTGGACACCTGCACTCCTCGGACACGCCCCCCGTCTCCTGACCCTTCTCCTTTTTCCCTATTGTATCCTCACAATTCTGGATCGTGTCGTCCGCATAGGGCCCGGAAAGAACCAGATCGCTACACCCTCAAGCCGCATACTTGGGCGATTTGATGGTAGGCAGGCCTCCGGGCATCCGCCTTCCAATGCAGAGGAGTAGTGAGGGCGCCAGGCTTAAATAAGGAGGGACAAACAGAGGGCAGGTGCACAAAAATACGAAAGGGTGCCCTTAAGAGGAGGGATTACAATTGTGAAAGCCACTATGCCGTCCCACATAGAAATTATTTATTGAATAATTTCAAAATGTGCAATGAGCAAAATAACTAGTTTTCAATTTTGGAATGGTAAATAAGACTACAAAAAACAAATGATTGACCTGAACCTAACTTTTGTAAAACGTATATATACTGTTAAGCTTAAATGAGAATATATGTAGCGGAGCTAGTTCAGATACAGTGACGTCAGCGCCCTCACTGCTCGTAGCAGGGACCTCAGGCGTTATGCCGGAGACCAGGTTTCGTGCCCCAGGTGATGCGGGACGGAACAGGTGGCAGAGGACACAAGCCCACATGGAACCGCAACGGTCACATATAGAACACATATGCTACCTCTGTAACCTTAGGTTTTATAAGCTCCCTTACATAAATTGACTCATTATTTAGTAAGTATGGTACAGTTAAAAATAGCATTCCAATATGCAGTAATTGCTAAACCTAGAACCCAGTGTATTTAGAATACTGATGTAATGACACTACCCCACAGATGCTGTACTTGTATAAAAAATGGAAAAGGTGGTTTTACTCAGATCAATTACATCAAAATATGTGCAGCATTTTTTGTAATACTTTCTTGATGTTTTCTTTTCTAATATGTGATCATAATAGTAATTATTGCTTTGATAAATATTGCATTTTAGCTAGGTATAAATTAGTTAATTTATGTTGCCCCTCTACAATACAGTTAAAAAACAACACAAATTAGCAAATAAAAATAAAACATACATTAAATTTACTTGAGGAAAATGAGTAATTACCTGGACTGTCTACATATTTTTGCTGAAGCAGGGGTTTTGCATAAGTTACTTCTGAATGTATTCTTCATACCGATTTGCTGAAAATATATCCACACACAGCAAATAATGCATTTCTGGGAACTCCTGAACTCCTTCAGATATTTCATTCCGACAAGCTATACAGCACCATTCCCATGCTGCCTCACTAACTAATAAATCTTGATCCATTAGGGAGTCTGCTGATAGGATTAAAGGCAAGAGCTTCAATTAGTTTCATTCTTTATTTCCTCAGAAGTGGTTTCTGCTTCTTCTTAAAAGTGGATTACTACAACAACCAAGGCACATTCTATGTTTCAGAGCCACAAGATTATTTGGACAGTATCCTCATTGTTTTTTAAAATAAAGTAAATCTTAGTCTGACTGATAAAAAAGACTCAAGTTCACCCTCTGTATGCCACAGCTTAAAAAATAGCTTAGAGATAAAATGTGAAGGATGCACTAGGATGTCCGTGATCTGCAGTGGAATTCCCTCTGAGACTGATTAGCCCCTGCCTGTCACAAATAGAGGAGATAATTATGGGGGCTCGATGTTACTCACTTTGCAGGCACAGAGTTCACAGAGTTGTCCTAAGATGTCTGAAAAATTTGCTGGTTCTTGTCAATAGTAGTTATGCCATCTTTTTTCTCCCTTTTTGTTTATTTATTTCATAAGGGACTGTGGTTAATTCGCCCTCTTGTGGACACAGTCCTAAGAAAAAGAAATGAAAGAATAAGACAAGACACAGTACAGTATGTTCCTCATCATGTTTTCTGCTTAATGGAAAAAAAGAGAAAGACATGATATGAACAGGACATAACAGATGCAGTAGATATTTCAAAATAATTTACACAGAGGGCTGCATTTGCAAAAAGTTAGCATTGAATTTAAAATAGATTTCTACAAAGACACCATCAATGTTTTATCTAAAACATTTTCTTTCTTAGAACATCTATGCTTGTTTCTTAGTAGTTCTGAAAAATACAAACTTGACTTATATGTGACACAATATTATAGATTGTCTGAATAAGGGAACAGAACAAATTACAGAATGCCTGATTCACAACAGTGTGGTTATTTTCATCAAATGACAGAAATATTCATATATTTGAAAGTTAGATAAATTAATGTGACTCTGAATCAGTGACAAGGACCGTCTCTGCAGTTCCTGGCTCAGTACTGGAAGATGGATGCAAAGGGTTTGCCTATTTCCCGGGCTCATGGGTAGCCCGAGGGCAAGCCTTATTCCCCGGCATCCTGACCGTCTGGGTCTGGGGCTTGGAGAGCCTGGTCCCATTATGCTTTTAGGTCTTTGTGTTCCCGGTCTTGGTTCCCCTTCTCAGGGATTTTAAGTGTATTTATCTTGGATGGATCACCTGGCCACTGCGTCCCAACTTCCTGTTTTGTGCTTTCCTGGACTTGGTTGCTTCCACATTTCCCCATGTGCACCAGATCACTTCAGTCACAGCCCTCTGTCTGTCAACCCGTCCTCATCATGCTGTACCTTCCCTTGATGTCCTTCTCCAGACTTTTCCAGATTATACCATCCCGCATAGGGTCTTTAACAACGCACTTCACAGGAGTGAAGTCAGAACCGGCTACCGTGACACTAATACTGGATTTGGCCAGCCATTATATATTTCTGTTATTATACTCTCACTGTGTCCAAAGAATAATTCTATATTTTACAGTACTTTAAGAAGTCTTTTGTATATTATGTCAGTGTAGGCATATTGTATAATACATTTGTACACATACAATATATTATGCAGTGTACAGGAACAGTGCAAGTTATCTCCTGTAGAGGCTCTTTACTAAGAAATAATAATGTACAGTATAGTTGTTGGATATTATTATGTTTTTACAAAAAATGAGAAATAATCAAAAATAAAAAACAATCAAATGATCTTTTATTTTTATTGTTTTGTATAACAAAGAACAATCAACTAAATCAATTGAACGTCCCAATAACTGATGTCACTCAGTGACTAAAGACTGACGCAAGGACAAAGTGACATTTGAAATTCTAGCCTTTTAAGAGATTCTGGAGACCCTCCAAGGAAAATGCTCATGCTCTAAATAGAACAGATTGTCAGCAAAATGCTTTAGTGATGTCTTCCTTTGGAGAGGTGCCCACTGAAAGTCCTTGTTTCAGGTTTCTGACTAAATGATATGACAGAATGACTTCATTGAAAAAGAAATCTTAAAATAAATAAAAGAATCCTGCTGTCACTGGTGTTAGACAATGGTATCACCTCTCCACTGATTGTGAACAAAACGATCGAATGGTTAAAACCAAAAACTAAAGTCTTCAAACTATATTTTTGAATGACCTTATTTTAGAGGATTTTGTGGATCATGACCCTAAAGGGAAATGTAAATGTAATTGAGGAATATTTAGTATTTATTTACTAAATATAAAACTAATTAAATCGTTGGGTCCTTCAGGTCAATGTTTTTTAAACTCCTATGCATTTAGCTTACAAAGTGTACTTGGTTTTAAATACAAATATCACCTTTCTGTTAAAGCATCAGTAGAAGCATCCTTTCCATAGAGTTTGAAACCTATATGTCCTAATGTCAGAGAAGTACATAGCCCTTCGAGTGTGCCCTATACATATGCAGGTATAACTGTTACTCCTAGGGTTTCCTTATATAAAGGGATTTACGGGGTCAATTAATTGTTTTACAGGGTCATTTTACAAAACAATGTGTCATGAATATATACTGTACACTCTAAAGATAAAGGCTATTCCAAGATGATAGATATCATGAATTATCTGTCTTTCTCTCATTTTTTTGACAATTCAAGGATGCAGTACTGTCTAAACAGTCTTTTAATTTTACTTTTGCATACATAAAACAATTATGTGGTTCAACTTCCTAGCATTGTAAAAAGTGACAGGTAATTCAAAATAATCCCCATAATACATCCTGACTGACCTTTTTTAATACATAAAGGTAAACATATTTTACCTGAATATTTTTATGAAAAAAATATGAATATTTTAAACTTAAAGTAGAATCACCAGTATTTTTTGTTATACCCACCCTAAATGGAATTTCCTATTGTTTTTTTTCATCTCAACTCAAAGCCAATAAATGCACACAGGGGATAAGTAAGAGGTGCAAGTAGATTTCTCCAACTCGCCCACCTTCAAGGCACATGGTCATGTAATGTGTCACAGTCACCTCTGCCCTGTATGAGAGGTTCTGCCCCCATTGGAGGAGAGTCATGTCCCTCACTAATAGGAATATACTGTATGCCTGCAAACACCTGAAGAAGCATAGGGAACCAGAAGAGCCAATAGAGCCCTTGACAACTATTCCCACCCTACTCATGGCAGTGCTTTGCGAGTTACAGTATGTGCTCCAGTTACAGTTGGCTAGTAACACAAACCAGATTCAAACTTGTGATGAGTTTAGTCTGCAATTGGGCAAGTGTTTTTACTGGTTGGGACAACCCGTATCCCTCAATATAGTAATATGTATCTCTTAAATACTACCATTTCAATCATCAGAGGGCATTTTTTTCCCATTCCATAATGGCTTTGTGCAAGAAACTTCTCAAACTATAGATGAGATTTAAATATCTAAAAAGAAGCAGCGAATGTTTGTAAACATTGATGATGACAAAATCATTTCACAAAATAATGTGATGTTTTTGTAGTGATACTATTCCAATACAGTGAAGGGTATGTGCTTCTCTGCATAATCAAAGTTCATACATAATAGGTGGATTACTATACGTTCTAATGGACGAAACATCCTGTAAAGTACGCAGAAAATGGCCAAAAAGGGGAGATGATATCAGGCTTACTGTTAATATTAAAGAAGTTGAAGGTGAGCTGTCAAAGATATTAATTCACATTTTCACTGAACGCAAAAGGTGAAAGAACTAATCTGAAAGATGCTTTATAAATAATTTGGTACATGTAAAGAGACGTGGAAGTTATCAAAAAGTAGGTAAAATTAGAGCAATGACTGTAGAATAGATCTACAAGATTTTTGCAAAAACCTTACAAGGTAAACTGAATTAATTCAGCAAAAGGAACCCCTCTTTACTCATATATTATATGCATGTCTTTCTTTTAAGTCTTTGCTTTCAGTTTTAAGCAATGTTAAATTTATTCTCAGAAGTGTGACTATGTAACTATGCTTCTCTCAATAAGGTATTCATAATTTTTAAACTCATACTGATAATCAAAATTATGTATTAGTTGTTTAGTACTACAGTATTTGTTTTTTAACTTTAATGCAAGGTTAAGTATTTTACTTGATACTTAGTCCATTGAGTATTACCCTTATACTCACACAATGGCTGTGCCATATTATAATCACTTTTGCAAGTATGAAATTATTTCAATGGTGTAAATAGTGAACACATTATATCAATGGTGTAAACTGATTAAAATAATTCATTCTGGTATTACCAATAATGAAAGAAACCAACCAAGGTATCCTAAAACTATATCAAGTACAGCAGGAAGGTTAGTCAAGAGGACAAAAATGCACTTACAATAGTGCAATATAGTCCAGAAAATTAATGTCAGGCACTTGTAATTCTGATGGGTAGCAACCTTTAACCAAAGACGCCAAAGGCATGGATAAGGAATCTGACCGCATTTCCTTTAATAGGGATTTTCTATTTAGCTGTAATCATATTTGTCTTCATGGAAAGCTGAAATAAAATACTACAAAGTAGCAGGAAAAAAATCAGTAATGATTACATATTTAAAAACTGCTGTCTTTTGTAAAGTATTGTAGGTGTTTAAAGTTGCATAACCTCGTTGTGGAAGCTTATTCATTGAGAGCTTTCTAAGAACATTTTACTGATCTCCTTGTGTTAATAAGCTATTAGCAACCAAACAAACATAAAAGGAACAATTCCTGAAAAAAAACACATAGGTAAAATATCTTTGCAAAACGTTTTGCAAAAATTAGTAGTGCTCATTTGGGGAGAGTAATGCATTTTGAGAAGCCTACTGTCTTGGTATATTCCAAAATAATTAACTAACATTAAACAACATGCTCTAATGAGCACAACTGAAAGAAAAATAATATTGTTATCATTGAGATTACTGTTATCATATTGCTACATATTAAGATGGTGGCTTTGAGTCTAAAAAGGAAAAGACATATAAGTGCATGTTTCCATATGAAGAAAACAGATTTTAAAAAGCAAACATCCATCCTTACATTTTTGAATCACATCCAAAACAGGGTCATGGGGGAGCTCAAGTCTAGCAACGAACGGGGATAAATAAGGATACACACTGGACAGGATGCCAGTCCTTTGCAGGGCACACACAAACACGCACACATTCACACTATGGCCAATTTTTCCAGAACCAAATCTAGTAATTCTTTGGACTGTGGGGGGAAACCAAGGCACCTGTAGGAAACAAAAACAAATGCTGGGAGAACATACAAACTCCATGCAGATAGTGCCCCAGAAATTAAACCCAGGGCCCTAGCACTGCAAGGCAGCAATGCTAACCACTGTGCCTCTCATGCAAAATATTTTCCAAAATATTATCTTCCTAAAAAATGTAACTGCTTAATGCAACAGTTATGTAGACCTTGTATTGAAATAAAAATCAAATCATTTTTTTATTTTTTATACAAAGGTTCATTGTATATCATTGATAATTAGGACAGTCAGGACACTGCAGAGGATACAGAGCAGTAAAACAGTGCTGGACAATGTGGACATCTGAATAAAACAGATTGTTATGAACATGTAGCCATCCTTCTCTCTAGTGGCTTATTACTATTATTGCATCCCTATAGTATTTTAATCTGTAAGAATGATATTAAGTAGAAAATTGGAAATGATTCTGAATGCTTTAGAGAAACGTCCATTGCCACAAAATAGTACAGTAAATAAATGTAGTGGTATTTTTTGTAAATAACAGTATAAGATCAAAGAATTATTTATTTCTTCACTAATATGAAAACAATACTGTACAGTACATCATCAAAGCCCCTGTCATTATATACCGAAGTACGCAATATACTGTAGAAGTTACAGTATTTATTTCATTATGAATTACATTTATTTAAGAACTTCAGGAGCTGATGTGAATATAAAATTTATAGTGGCTCAAAACTTGTGAGGTACAAATCTGGAATATGTATCCATGTTAACAAAATCTGTTAAATTTTAATTCAGTTTGAACATTGGTTCTCAAGAGGCAAATGTTAATTTTTAACAGAAATATTAGTGAGTTATCTATTTTAAAACGTGGTTTGGATTGCACAAAAATTTAAATTGTCTTGACTCTAGACTGATACCATATGAGCGTTGCTTTAATTAACCAAATATTATGAATGAGACTTATTTGTAGTATGGGACATATATCAACAAAAGAACAAAATAGTAGATACAGTATGTGGCCATTTAATTTTATGCATGTACCAGGTTTCACCACATTTTATTTATACAGTGACTAGAATCATACCAAGTTAAGAGTTAATTGGTCAAACAGTTTTTTAAAAAAGGAGCAATTATGCTGTATATCATAGTGTTCCAAACATTGCTTAACCAGTATGGGATTAGGGCCCATTGAAGCATTTTCATGTGAAGAAATCTTACAAGTTTTAATCAAATCTGTACAATTTTTCTCAAGAAAAATGATTCACGTACGTCTTCCAAAACACAGGTCCTGCCACAACCTTGTAAGGGCATGTTTTTTGTTACACAAGTAATGGCTGATCTCTACCTGGTAAATTGGAAGACATGGTTAAAAAAAAAAAACAGAAAACATGCTGAAGCAAAGTTGGGATGCCCTTCAACAGAAATGTTGGTACTGTGTCTTTCAATGTCATGATATTTTAAGAGCACTTGCTGTGGTTTAATGAAATGTGAATATTATTAGATTCTGGACATTTTACAATGATACAAAGAAAAAAAAAACATTGAAATGGACTTCTAATATCAGTTTATATGTTGTGTTAATAGGCTTAATCAGAATGCCACATCATAGTTACTTTTGGTTAGTAAAATAGAGGTGTAAAAATGTATTTTGAAAAGTTGCACAGAAATTGTTATGACCATTAGCCATTTCATAATTGTTTAAGCCAAACATTTAATTCTGCTTTAGGCATATGTTTAGTGGTGGCAATCAACCACAGACAACTGCCTTGCCTTATTATGACTCATTAGTGTATTCAAACAAATTGGGTTGGACAGTGTTGAAAATATTATGGCAGGGATTTGCAATACATTGGAACTCCCTGGAAGAAAAAAAATACCAATTACATATTGCAGAATTGTCAAACAAATACCAAACAATTACATATTGCAGAATTGTCAGTTAAAAGTGTTTTAAAATAGTGTATTTAATAATCCTTTTAACAATTTCAGATAGTGACTTGGACAACAGTCCATCAGATTTGGAGGACTTTTCAATCAAAAGCACAATATTTCAATGTTTAGGGTTAAATTTAGATAAATAAGGTCTTACGTTTTGCACATATCTTGCAGTGGTTTGGTGCTGTTGACTACAGTATATAATGTAAGTTGTAAATCCTCCTGATAAAATACTCTGGAGAAAGAAAGTGGTCCACATCTGGGGAGATTTATGGAGAGCAGGTAACGGAAGACATTGATAAGCATTCCACATCAGGAAAGTGTCTTGTCAGGAAAGGTTCAAGAGAGGTTCATATTGAACCAGCAGGATGGATGGAAATCTAGTCTTAGACAATTCATTTGTCCAAGGTAACACTGCCATCTTGTGGATGACAATAAAGATGTCCTTAAAATTAGTTTTCAAATGCATGTTTTTCTTCAGTATAGGACTATGTCCTGGATGCACATTACACAGTGTTGGTATTTTAATTTCTGATAATCTTTATATTTAATTACGTGATTAAGAAATCACCTGCTTAAGTGACTAAAATGGAATATTTCCAAGTATTTACCAATACTTACTTGAATACAAATGTACTTGAATGACTTGAAGGTGATCACACCTTCTTGATGTTGTTTCTCCATTAAATTACATCTATTATAATTTAATAATATTTTATTCTTATACTGTATTACCAGCGACCTAGTGAAACTGTCATCTAGTGAAATAGCGCAACCACTCTTGGATTCAAGTGCTCTTAGTTAAAATGAAAATGAAATTCATTACTATTTCTATAGACAAAGTAAATTATATTTTAATATAAAGTTATTATCTCTATGTGGAAAGTGAATCCCCAGTATATATTTTATTAATTAAATTAATTTTTATTATTAATTATTGAATCTTTACTATTAGTTTTCTTTACATTATTGTCATACTGAAAAGTGAAGACAACCAATTAATTCCCTTTAATGTATATGAATATGTTGGTTATTCCATCTGTGTTATTTTATGAGAATGCTTTCAATGTTTATTTTCTAAAACTACTGGTGTATTTGCATCCTCATTTTATCATAAATATTAGTTTATGCAATATGTTCTGTTACTATTACATGTCTTGAATTTAAACTTAATTGGCCAAATAGATTTATCCTTGTAAAACAGAATGTACAATATTAATTTCTGGGATTAAATTGGGATTAAATCATATGAGATAGAGGGATGATTACTTTGATTGCAGAATGAAATATATTTTGATAGACTCTTATTGTGAAATAATATGGCTATATTGAAAGATTTCATTAACATTACATAGAACTCAAAACTTTATCAACATAATATTGTGCAGTGAGATTAACACAAAGATGTAAGGAAACAAAACTCTATAGCAGATGGAATTAATTAAAGAAAAAATAATTAGTGTTATGCAAAATAATATGGAATACAGTAAACAGCATTTAATTAGTATTTGCATACAGACTACTAGTTTGATACTAGTAGATGTAACGAAACAGTTCTTTCCAGACCCTATGTGGACGACACAATCAGGAGGAGTGAGGAAACACTGGGGAAAAAAGTCATGCAAGAATTTAAAAAACGTTTCAGTGGAACAACTTCTGGAGTTTAGCAATGATGACTGTGAAGACTGAAATTTGAACACTCCAGCCCTGTGATTTGATACTGTCTCATTCTTGCCAGTTCACAAAATTCACAAATTCATTAAGTACATTTCCTTAATTTTTTATTAGACATGATAAAAACTATCAGTGAAGAATTTTGCTGAGTCACTAGCAGCTAGTTTCTTAGAGCATGTAGAAAAGAAGCCATAGAGTGTTGCCTGATAAGATCTGTATCTGATGAGAGTAAATATAGAATAGTATCATGTGAAACAACATATAATAGTAGTACTGTAACGATGTGTTGGTCAGGACCCTATGCAGACGGCAGAATCCAGAAGGGAGTGAAACGGACACGGGAAGGAGACGACGAGGAACTGGGTAGGTTGATGAACAGAGGGCCGTGACGACTGTATACTAGTGCTTGGTCCAGGCATGGTCCAGGCAAACAAGTCCAAGGGAGTCCAAAAGGAAATCCAGGATGTAGACCAAAAGTCCAAAGCTGGGAAATCCAAACAAGACAAGACAAGGGTTAAAACCCAGAACGGAAACCAGTGCAGGGATGGGAAATAAAAACGGGATCATGAGGCCAGGTGCTCTGAGCCCAGGAATCAGCTTGGTCAGGACGTCAATAGGAGGCCTATGCCCTCAAGCCGCAGACGTAGGGCAACTTGGTGGTAGGTGGGCCTCCAGGCTTCCATCTTCCAATGCAGAGCCTGGAATAGTGTGAGCATCTGGCTTGTTTAAGGAGGGGCTAGATAGGAGGCAGGTGCACAAAATCAACTAAAATATGAGAGAGCTGAAGTGCCCTTAAAAGGAGGGATTACAATTGTGACAAGTACAGGTATATGCAAATCGTGATCTGGAGGGTACTCTTTCCAAAAACTTGCCTAGGGCTCCCAAAACACTAGGGCTGTGCCTACAGATACAGTAGAATTATGAGGAAAGGCCACCAGAAAGTTCTTATAACCCTATGCAGCATTATTACACCCATATATATAAAAACAAAACATTGGTCTGCAATTGGGAGTCTTCCAAAAGGTTGCATTCTGTTCTACTCTGTCTGTCCAGTACCTCAGTTCTGCTGCCACCCTCTCTTTTGATCTGTGTTTTCTGGTCAAATCCTTCTTTTTTCCTGTGGTCTTGCAAAAAGCAGCTTTCCTTGCTCTGTCCATTTTGTGTTGAGGGGCCTGTGTGAGGAAAAAGAGCCCTGATGTGTCCAGGAATAGATATTTTTACCCCTTTCATTAGCCAGCCCCTTCAGAAAGGTTTTTTTCTGTCTCTGTCAGGGGTAGGTGAGTCCAGTTGATTATCAAGAAGAAGTTTTGGATGTTAGAGAACTGTGAGTATGCAGATTTCCAGATGTCATGGGCACCTATCAGTTATTTGTTTCATTTCCTGTTTCCTGCTCTGTCCAAGGTCTGGTCCAAACTGGCTCAGTAACCTTTCACACCTTCATGTTTTGATACTAAAGGTGTGGTAACTGCCTCATATCTGGACAACCAGTGTGCTCTCCAATTCTTGCTGATTGTTTCCTGCCCCTCTGTCTGCATTAAAAGACTTTGAAATTAAATACTTTGGTAAGAAGTAAACACAGGAGAAAGACAGATATGCACATGCACACACACACACGCACAAATATTGACACAGTACAACCACTAAATGCAGTTTGGTCAGATGGCTTTTCTTGTTTTTAGAACTTATCTATATCTCCCATATTTTTTTGTTTGTTTTATTTAGTTTTTATTTCCAAAATTTAGTAATTGTTCAAATGACTAGTGCTTATTCATTAATTATTATAACTGCTGGCTTCAACTAAAGACAGGAGTTTCTGCAAAGTGAACAACCTAGTCTATTTAATTGATATTAGCATATTCACAATTTATTACATTATGTTTTTTTTGTTATTTCATGATACAAAGTCACCACTTAATCCCCAGGCTGCTTTTCAAATTTGTTTAGTTTCTGCCATATGGTTTACAATTTGCCTTGCCCTACACCTTAACACTACCTGTCAGTGATTAGCACAGCACCTCAGAAAAAACGAAGATAAACATTACTGTGCATCTGTCTGTTCAACAGTTCATGGCACTGCCCTGTTTTCTGCACGGGCAACTGACTAATTGGCTGCCCTTTCCTATCCTTTTCAATTAACGATATGCATAATTTCACACAGCAGTAGAGTTGCTCATACTGAACACCGAGAGAGCCAAACATATTATTTTCTTCACAAAGGCTCATGCCATAGAATGAAATAGTCCAGATGGTTGGCCCTATGTCAAAGTAGTGTCAAGCAGGTTGCTCTTCTGATAAGTTTTGTTTTTGGTAAGATTAGTAAGGGATTGAAAAAAGGCTTCTAAAACTTACTGGCAATACAGTGATTTAAAATAATAAAAATACTTTTAAGATGTTAATGAGAAAACTCCAACTGAAGGACCTAGTAAAGCATGACTTGGAAAGTATAATAAAAATATTATAGTTAAAGGTTTTTACTACTTTCATGCAAATACCCGGTTTGGTATTCTTGTCTCATGAACTATTATTAATTACAATAATTAACTATTATTAATTAAAATTATTAATATTTGGTGGAAGCAACTTTGGCAATAATTACACTGCAAGTTATTTTGAGTTTATCTTTGGTCTTGTGCCTTGGATGATTATCTTACTGAATGGCTAATTTTTCTCCTAGTTTTAGGTATGAAGCCTATCTATGATTTACCAATACTTTGCTTCATGGTCCCATCAGATTTCACAAACTTCCCAGTCCCTGCTGATAAGAAGTGCACAAAGCACACAGACACAAACATGCACACACTCACACAGGGCCAATTATTTCAGACCTCTATTACCCTTACCACTTTATCTTTTATACAAACTCCAAGTAGATAGCACGCCAGGTTCAGGATTGAAACCAGAGCTAGGAGGAAGTAATGCTAAACACTATGTCACTAATACCTCCCCTTTAATGTTTTACATTCATATAACTCTTAATAATGCAAAGCATGAATGTTGTTGATTTTACTGGTATGGGGGTATCAGAACTGTTTCTTAATTGGTAAAGGATTTTCCACTGTGTGAATGCATTAAATATATTCATAGAATAATATGTCAATAATTATACAGCATATCATCAAATATAGTGGTTAGATTCCTGGTTAGTACTGTTGTGATATGTGTGTTTATGTTACAGTTTTAATTATAGTTTTAATTTAAACTTAATACTTGTTCATTTAGAGTTGGTACTACCTGCTAAAAAAATAAATTTCATTATAAAATCATATTAGAAATCAAAAGCCAAATGACTGCACTCTGCAATTCTAATGAATATAACATAACCCTTTACATTTAGATTTTAATTTAATTTTCATGTGTGTTGATAGATCATGCCATCTATATTAAATAGATAGGACTGAACTAATTTACTCCAAATCAATGTTCAGATGCTTTTATCTCCTCAGTATATTATTTAGCCTTTTCAGAAAGTAACTTAAAATTTATTCTCCATTGATTTTCAGTCCTAAAATACAACTGAAAATATAATATTCTCTTTATAAAGGCTTCTGAGATGCTCAAATATGATGTGCTCAGATAACACTATGTAAATTTCAGATTAAATTATTAAATTGTGTGTTATGAAGATATTGTCTATTGATTTTGTACTAATCATTACTGGAATGCAAAAGAAAGAACGAAATATTTTTTTTAAAATTTGCTTAATGTTCAGAACTTGTCATCTGAACAATGTCCACATTTCTCTATATTATGTCAAAAAAAGGTTCCTAACATTTTGAATATGAAACCTTAAGTGCATATGGCATATCTGATTGAAGTGAAAGAGAATACATTAATGATTTATGTTAAAACATCAAAATCAGGGTTTTCAGTCGAATACTGTCCTGCTTTGATTGCATAGCAACAAGATATCCAGTGTCATAATGCAGTTGCTTAATAGAGTGCTCAACAGAACAGGAAAAGCTTTGGAAATTCAAGTAGGGATGGCAAGGTCAGCAGACAAACTTGATATTTTTAAATTGCTTGGGTTAACATAAGGATTGCACAGATGATAGGTAAATTGTTTACTTTGGTACTTTATAAGATAAGCAATTTAATGATGGAGAAATCTTTCTGCACTTTTACCATTAAAAAAGCACCATGCTTAAATGAAGAAAGTATAGCTCTTAGGAGCAGCCTCCTAACCACTGAGGTGATCATTGTCAGTGCATTTTCAGAACACCTTTCACAAGATTCCACATTATTGGTTAACTTTCAAATTGAAATCAAATGTAACTTAGACTTGGAATTGATTACTGGACTAAATTTGGGGGTATACGTTGGTGAATTGGGTTTAATTTTCCCTGCTCTTTCTTATTTACACAAATATTTTAGATTCTCATATACTTCAATTTATCAAAATTGCAGATAACACAAAAATACACAAAAAAGTTACAGAAACCCAAACAGCATCCAGTAATGGGCAGGTGCAGTAGTTAAAACTTAATTGATCTAATAAATGTGGGCGGAGCAGTGGCACTGTGGCTCAAGATCTGCACCTGTAGCTGGAAGGTTGCCTGTTCAAATCCTTTGGGCCCCTGAGCATGGCTCTTAACCCCATCTGTTCCACGGGTGCTATATAAACGGCTGACCCTGAGCTCTGACCCCAAGTTTCTCTCTTCCCACCTGTGTCTCATGAAGAGCAAGCTGGCGTATGTGAAAAGACAAATTCCTAATGCAAGAAATTGTATATGGCTAATAAAGTGATCTTATCTTATCTAACTCATGCATCTGTTTCTTAAGACTAACTAGTTTCTTAAAACTAACAAGGGCATTGGCTTCTACAACATGGTTGGGTAACTTGTTCCATATTCCCACAATCCCGCAGTTGAATTGGTTTCATTACTCCGCTCTCCTCCCCACTGATAGCTGATAGCGTTCTGGCACACTATGGCTGCGAACGCATCATCCAGGTGGATGCTGCACATTGGTGGTGGTGGAGGGGAGTCCCCATTACCTGTAAAGCACTTTGAGTGGAGTTTCCAGAAAAGCGCTATATGAGAGTAAGCAATTAATTATTATTATTAGATTCCTTTGGGTAAACAAATGTCTCCTGTTCTTGATCATACTGTATATGCACTTCAACATATTTTCCACTTATGCCTTCTAGTTCTTGTTTCACTGGTTATTTTGAAACTTGACTTTGCCAATATTGTTTTTGGATTTTGAAGACCTGTACCTTTCATTTATGTGTTAAAATAAACACCTAGGTCTTTTCATAAGTAATTTTTGAATAAAACTGTAAAGGAAAACTTTATGTTAAAAGGTTTATGCTTTGTTGGTGTAAGCTTTTATTAATATTAAATATTATTTTGTTTTGTTCATTTTGATTATTTTTTTTGAGAACTCCAAGTCTAGAGCTGAACTGAGAGGTTTTAGCTCTCTATAATACTATATGGTGTAGTCAGAATACATTTTTATTATTTAAATCTATAGCATAAAACCTACACTGAGACAGAGCAAGCTATTTGTGAAAAGGATTTAGGTATTTATGTATACTCTATTGTATTCTCCTGCAAACAATATGGCAAAGCAATAAATAGGTCAACAAAATTTGATATATTGTTATGTTAGTTTCTTAAAATTGGATATATAATGAAAATAAAATTGAATTTATATTAAGCAAAGTTTTTGCATACAGCCTCTTTTAGAATGTGGTATCTGGTTTTGGTCAGCACATTACAAAAAAGATGTTGCAGCTGTGGAATAGATTTAAAGAAGAGCAGCAGGGCTAAATCATGGTCTAATTCTGTTTTATTAAGATAGATTAAAAAAACCTAAGCTCCTTAACTTTGAACAGAGGAGACAATGTGTACTAGTGAAAATGATGAGGGCGTGCATATAGAATTGGGGCGGGGGGCTTTTTTGAGTTGCTAGGATATGGAACAAATTACATGCCATGTTGTTCAAATAGATTCCCTGTGATTCTATTCAAGAAACAGCTGAACAAAAAAACAGTATCTGAAAACATCTTGAGCACACAGTATGTTTTTATATCATTAGTAATGTAAGATGATATACTGAAGTTAGTTTGACTATAAGACATTTTCAACATTCTTTGTAATAGGGTTACATGAGAATATTTTTTTGTAAAATCAAGTAAACTCAGAATTTATTCAATGTTAATATATTATTGATCTAGAAATAAGGTATACAGCTTATACTATATTTAAAATGAGAATATATATCATACAGTGAATACATACTGTATGTAAATTAGTTTAAGGCACGCTGTTAATGCGACATTGATAGTATTTTCTTGAAACAATAATAATAATAATTGCTAACACTTATATAGCACTTTTTCTGGACACTCCACTCAAAGCACTTTACAGGTAATGGGTGGTGGAGGGGGACTCCCCTCCACCACCACCAATGTGCAGCATCCGCCTGGATGATGCGACGGCAGCCATAGCACCACACATCAGCTATCAGTGGGGAAGAGAGAAGTGTAATGTCAATTCATACCTTGATTGGTAAGGGCCAATGGGAAATTTGGCCAGGACGCCGGGGTTACACCCCTACTCTTTTCAAGAAACACCCTGGGATTTTTAATAACCACAAAGAGTCAGGACCTCGGTTTTACGTCTCATCCGAAGGACGGCACATGTTTACAGTATAGTGTTCCCATCACTATACTGGGGCATTAGGACCCACACAGACCACAGGGTGAGCACCTCCTGCTGGCCCCACTAACACCTCTTCCAGCAGCAACCTTGGTTTCTCCCAGGAGGTCTCTCATCCAGGTACTGACCAGGCTCACACCTGCTTAGCTTCAGTGGGTTACCAGTTGTGAGTTGCAGGGTGATATGGCTGCTGGCTACGGAACTCAATAGAACTCATGGTTAAAGTGACACTTCATGGTTTAAAGTATTTTCCACCTATGTTTGGCATACAGTACATCTAATAAGGTAACCCAAACATAACTTTCCTTTTGGACATCAACACGGAAATTCTATAGTTTTATTGGGGTTATTTGAGTCTGAGTGAGTCTGATCTCCTAAATTCCTTTTTACCCAGGCCAAAGAGGTGTAGCTCCTTCCTTCATTCTAATTTTCAGGGCCTTCCAAATATTGGGACAATAAGGTATTGTCACTATGAACTCTATATTATAATAAAAAACGGATAGGTACCTGTCCTATTTAACTATTTTGTTTTAATAAAGTCAGTTCATTTCTACTTTTTGGATCAGTTAAACAGATAAGAATTAACTGCTTTATTTTGCAATTTATAGGTGCAAAAGTATTGGGATGATTGTTTGATATCTCTTAAGGCAGGAGTGCCCAACCTTTTTTAATGTAAGATCTACTTTTTCAATTGCCACTCTGGCGCGATCTACAGTGTGAACAATTCAGTGTGAATTTAAAGCTCTGATATAGGAAAAACAGACTGTGAGCACATCAGTACAATAACGATACCCATCACTATAATGACAGAAAATAAAGCAAGTGACTCATTCTACAGTGACCAAGTAATGCTCCTCATTTTAGAAAAGATAATATCCTACCTTAATGTGAACATTGGCACTAAGAAGCTTACTTTAGAACACTTGTAATTTTTTTTAACGTGTTGACACTGTTGATCATGTCAATGACACTTTTATTTTGTCCCTGCAGCTCGACATTCAGCTCATTCAGCAGTTTAATCAAGTCTGTGAGGAATGCTAAATCTGGAAGCCACTGGTCATCCCCTAATTGGGCATATTCAACATATTTAGACGACTTGAGAAAGTCTTTGATTTCAGGCAACAGGTGTCTGAACCTGCCAAAAATGTTTGTTTCTGAAATCTCCGAACAGCACGTCAGCAAACTCAGCAAATGTTTTTTTCTTTTTTTACCGCCTTTTTTTTTATTACTTCTCGATCCCTGAATGACTTTTTGTGTTTAGCCAGGACTTGGTTCACATGGAACGATGCGATGATTGTCGCTTTCCCTCTTGTGTTAGGCCTTGCGAAAACCAACTGCGGCTAGTTAAGATTTAATTTTTCATTTTTTCTTTTCCGTAACTCACTTTTAGTGGGAAAGTCCACATCATACGTCTTGTGTGCAGTTTTGAAATGTTGTTCTATATTTGAAGATTTGAATGCGAAAGTACAAAAAATAATCATACTCCTATTCCTTGTGGTAACAGTTTTCGGTCTTTTTGCTTCATTATTTTTGCTCAAACACTACAACTATCAAATAGATAAACCAAACTTATCAAACTGTTAGTGAATTTGTCACAGCCAGTCTGTTTCGCTCCACTATGCACTGTAGCGAATGTGGGGTTTGTGGGGCAATAACCAAGACAGTGTGCTTGGGTAGCACACAAAACACTCAGGAAAGAGACTTTTATAACCCATTCGACAAGGGTTAAACACACACAAGGGCAGTAAAATGTATGACATTACATGCATAGATCTGAATGAATTTTTAAGCAATCCAAAAAAGTAAATAGTCAAATAGCCCATTTATTTTTTGCCAAACATTCTTGCGATTGATTGACTGGCAAGCACTCCGCTACCGACTGGTTGGGTATCCCTGTCTTAAGGTGTTTGTGTTTTGATATTTAGAAACTCATACAGAATGGTGCTGTTTTCCTATCCTTATCTCTCTACATTTTATCATCAGATTAAAAAAAGTTGGTGGTAGGCTACATACTCCCAAATAGTAGAACAAACTTGCCATTTTCCACCTTTTCATCTCATCCTCAGAGGCCCATTAGTAACCCTCACTTGCTATCAATGCTCTAATGTTATTACTTCTTTTCTGTCAAGCAGCACTGAAAATCCTTAACTTAATGCTGTGCTTACAATTGTTTTTATTATTGTTGTTTCAGGCTACTATTGCTAAATGCATCCTTTGCTTCTTGAACAGCTGCAATTGTTTTGAATAATAAAAGTATGTTGATCTAATTTAGTCAAGTTACTGCAGTTTTAGTATAGTTAAGTTTGCAGATGATAAATGGAAAATTCAAAACCTGTGGAGGATCTATATAAAAAAGACTTAGGTGTTTATATTGAAGCATCATTTAAATCTTTTAAACAATATGCTAAGCAATAGAAGAAAGGACAACATGCCAGGATTAATTAATTGTGGACATTAGATCAAAATATGGTACGTCAAAATTAGAAAGTAAAAGGAGTGCAAAATTGTATACCCTTTTGTAACATAGTAACTATGGACAAAGGGAAGGTAGTTGAAAGAATGGCAGAAATACAGTAGAGGGTGCTATAACCTTGTTATATAAAAAGTAAGCAATGCACAGTAAATAGCAGCCACACATTCAAAAATCTGTTACTGAACTACCTGTTTTTCTGATATTTCTAAAACAAACATTTAGAATAAAAGAATGCAAAGTGGTTTACATTCAGTGAAATGTTGATCATAGGAGTATTATATATTTTTCTGACTTGTGATTTCTGTTTTATATCACAACTTTTCTGTGGAATCATTCATTGCCAATGGATTGAATTGAATTTTAAAAAAGAGTACTAAGACAACTACACACCAAAGTTAAAAAAGAATTTGAATAATTTTAGTTTTAGAAAATGCAATACTGTGCATTTTAAAACAGCAAAATAGCATGATGAAAAGGGGCAAACGCAGGACAGACTTTAAGCATAATAATAATTGCTTATATGGATGATGTGACGGCAATCATACTGCACCAGTACGCTCACCACACATCAGCTATCAGTGAGTGGGAGAACAGGAATATTAGGAGGCCGAGATTGGTAAAGGCCAATGGGAAATTTACACCCCTACTCTTTCCCAGAAGAAAATCCCAGCAACACCCTGGGATGTTTAATGACCACAGAGAGTCAGGACCTCAGTTTAACATCGCGTCAAAAGGACAGCAGCTTTTATTACAGTACAGTGTCACCCTCACTACATTGGGGCATTAGGACTCACACAGACCACAGTGTGAGCAGCCTCTACTGGCCACAATAACACCTCTTCCAGCAGCAACCTTAGTTTTTCCCAGGAGGTCTCCCATTCATGCACTGACCAGGCTCACATCTGCTTAGCTTCAGTGTGTTGCCAGTTGTGAGTCATAGGGTGATATGACTGCTGGCATCAAGAAGCTATTATTAACATGTAATGCAGAACAGTAGTCAGCCTTATATTGTAATTATCATCATTTTCCCATTAGCTTAGAATATAAAAGCTATTAAAAGTTGGTTGACCATTTATAATGCTATTATAAGTATTGTAGAAACTAATTTGTTCTGCAAAACATAATTCTGCACTAAATTTAATAAAACCTTGTATTTAATTTAATTGTTCCCATAAGTCTATTGCACTCCATACAATACAGAAATAAGATTAGTAAAACTTAATTTCATGAACTGCAACACTACTTTGGGGAGGTAATAAACTAATTAGTAATGTAAAATTACTATTAATGGGCATGCACAGAATTATTATTTTATACATTAATTGTGAAAAGAGAGTACCCTTGTACAGAGTTGTAAATTGTAATTGATTTTTTTTTCAGTCTGTTTTAGCAATGCTTAATTCTGTTTCATGCTATGTACAGTATAAGCAAGGAAAGATACAAACAGCTGGACTAAACAGGTTGTTTGCCAGAAATATCACATTGTCTTTCAAATGTTATGCATGCTTATGACTCAGTAAACTTGTTTTTGTCTTTTAATTCAAAATGTTTAGGTGGATAATAATATACACATTTTGAAATCATTGGAGTTGTTTGAAAAGTACAATATGGTAAACTCCATAACTACTAGCATCAGGAAACTGGTTCAGACTTCAGGTTATATGCATATATTGTACATACTTATATGTTTATGTTATTTTATGCACAAAATATGCTTAATTTATGCAATACATTTTAAAGGCAGTTCCTTTTAGCATGAAGGGACTAAAGATGGAGATAGAAGACTCTTTAATGTACTTAAAGCAGAAAGAGGTGTTCATGGAATTACAATAAAACATTAAAATGACCACATAATATTGAGTAATCCTTGCATGCAAAACTAAAAACATAAATAAGTGATGCCTTCTCTGTACCTATTACAATTGTATTAATATTGTATCCAGTCTGCGGTTCCAAGAAGCACAGTCTATAACTATAAAATTCAACTTCTGTAATTAGAAAATGAGAATGGATTTGGTACTAGAAGTATAGAAGTATGTCTCTTACAATTATAAACATCATCTTGTTGAATATTATTACTTGCTTTATTCATTTAATTAAATTAATTATAAAATGACTCTTTAACTTAGAACAAAATAAATAGCAAAATGCAGTACACATCTGATTTAGTAAATTTGTTAAAGCATTACACCTTGCCATGAAGAGCAAACTAAAACTATAGAGTTAAGGATGTTTGAGGGTGTGATAGAGATAGTGTTTGTTTTTTCATTTGTTAGAACCATTTTTCTGTTCGTGGTGAAGGCCAGCGAAGTGGTGTAGGAAGTAGATTAGTCAGATGTTTAAATTGAACTACAGTATGCGGTACAAACAGATAACCAGAGGAAGAATGAAGAGTACTGAACTGTGAGACACAAATAGATAGCACAAAAAAAAGTATTCTTGTGTATCAAAATTTTTTCCAAAGAAGGTTACTTGTCAGGTCAGAGAAGCTGGAAGATTACCAGATATGGGCCTCTTCCCCTTACCTACAGTATGTAAAGAAATATAGCTTTATTGGAAACTGGGTAATGCGAATAAGACCCTGAAAATCTGTATTCCGTTGATCTTATTTCGCGGCAGTTTCAACCCATTACAAAACTTTCAAGTCTGCAGGTTCTTTGCTGGGTACTAATTGCTCCAAGTGAAGCTTGGGTGTGAAAGCCTGTTAAGATGCCTCTAAAATTGCTGCAGTGAATAAAGCTGGAAATGTTCCATATGCCAGTGTCCTAAGAGATATCTTCCTCTAGTATAACCAGTCACCCTGCAAACTGAAAAGGTAAACAGCTAACAGTCATTTGGAGATGTATAAAGTACTGGTGCCTTTATGTATATTATTAGAGATTACAGATTTATGTGAATTTGTTGTGGTGATATAATCTGCTACCAACCTGGATATCACTGAACTCTCCTGTGTTTAGAAACCTAGCCTAGCTAGGGATTGTTGTTGTTTGGTGTTGGTGATGTTGTTGTTGTGAAGCCAGACCATGGTGTGGTTGGCAATGATTAAATCCTGGCAATGTTGCACCAGAGAGTTTAATGCTTTCTGGAAAAAAAAATTCTGCAACCTGCTCACATGTCTACAATGTCATTGAGGTTCAACTCCTATCTCCTTTGAGTTTTTCTTTATTGCATCTGGTGATTAAATAATAAAACAATGTTAAAGTATACACATACCCTGCACTTAGACTGCTAGTTCTACAATTGTCATTTATTTATTTTACTGTGCATGTACAGTACAATGGTATTGTGACACTAAACATCTATGAATAAGAAAAATAATAATGTAACCTTTTGTTTTCCTATCATTACAAAAAATGTTGTTGCACATTGAACAGATACAGGGTACAACTGCATGAAAATTGCATGGTCTTCCACAGAGCTACTGTGTGACAATTGCAAGCATGATAGCATTTATTGTCTTTACTTTCTCTTTTTTTTTCTCCTGTCTTTGTTTTCCATGTCTAATCCATACTTCTCCTCCTACAACTCATAAATGGAGATGCATCTGGACTCAAACCCTTTGCTGGAGGTCAATAATTCAGTGAGAGACCTAGAATAATCCACAAACAAGGAGTCTGCTGATGATGTCATGACCAGTCACCAACTGTGATGACTTTAATTGCTGTTTACCGAACAGCAATTAGCATTTGCTAATTTTACTGTATAAACTGACAGATTGAGATAAACTGTATGTAAACCAGCAGTCTGCCCAAGACTTCTGCTGCAAAAAGGGGAGTTTTGTTGAATTGTAACTTTACTGGATAAATGAACTAATATGGTGAATATCACTGAATATCACTGAATATCACAGAAACTACAAAATGGGCAAACACATTTTCTAAGTTACTCACCATTTAAGTCTCAACTTGCAGACAGACCAGGGTTTTGTTACTCTGTACTCTTTCCAAGAATCCTGAGTGTGAAATTAATTGCAGAATCAATTCCTTTTCCTCAGCTGCAAAATTGGACATTGGATCCAACATTCCTCTCACCTCAGATTTGTTTAAAGTGTCTGCACCACAGTCTGGAAAAAAACATTCTACTTGAAGCTGCTATTCTGAATGTTTGATACATTTTAATTCAAGAAAGTAACCAAATATTTACTTGTCTGTCATGCATATGAATGTTAAAGTAGACTAATTTAAAATACAAGATTGTCTTGCAATTGCAGTGTATTTTAACACTTATTATAGAGTGAGTAATCAGTCATTTGTATCATGGCAGATTAATTCACATATGTTTGTACTCTTATATTGATTTGTGTTGCACATTTTTTATCGTATTAATAAAAACTGTGCATTGTGTGTGTTGCCAGTTGTGATGATTGATTGATTTCTAGTAACCATAAAGTACTTTTGAGATTTATGTTTCCAATTTCTAAAAAAAATATGATGGTTTCAATAAATGAATAAATGAATGACTCTTAATAATTCAAATAAATGTAAGGAATGTAAGGAAACCATTTCCCAAAGTCAAGTGACAATTGTTTCTTGAAGTACAGCAAACTAATAATCTTTCTACTAAAGACCATAAAGTGGTGGATTATGGAAAGTGTAGGCATAGACTGGAAAATTCATCAAAATTAAAGCAGCACAAACTAAACTTTTGATGTGTATTGTCTGTAAAATTATCAAGAAGCATTATTTCGAAATGAAGCTTCTAAATAGTAGCTCAGCAAAACAGTAAATGCACAATGATAATATTGTATTACTGATTTGCCTGTTTGAAAATTTCAAAAATCACTTCATATTCACACTTATTTTATGAACACATTTTAAAACCTAAACAATATGATTGTAGTCATTCAATATAAGAGGGAACAAATAGAGCTTGACCTCATATGTCCATACACAAAACCAGTATAATACTATAGTAAATATCACTCAAGGCAAAATAATGCATCTGTTAGGATGCTATTCTCGGGAACATGAAAACTGCTTAAAATAGATTTACATGATAATGTATGCATGTTTCAGCAGCAAAAAAGTTACCCAAGAGATTATAAGCAACAGATGAAAGACCTTGTCAACACTCCAAAATTTAAATCAATCTAAGAAATCCTGATGATTTCTCATGTGTGGAAATATGTTTAGCGCTCTTAGGCAAATCTTTGGTTCCTATATACTGAAAATAGAACATAAAAACAAATGTATAGCTGAAGTTGGTATCATTTTGTCTACATTTGGCAGTAATGATAGGATTTGAATTTTAATCTGCTCAGAAATGAAAACCAGAACTTTTCTTGAGCTAAATTGCCTTGCCTTTTATACTGTATATGATATGCACTTGAAAGTTCTTGAGTTGTTGAACGTCAAGCATAATCTTCTTAGGAAAAATTCTAAGCTTTTAAGACTCATGTAAAATTTAATGCTATCTGGGTGAAAATGGATAATTAATGACAACTAAGTAACTTTTTTTCTGTCTGCCAACTTTCTACTAAGGTATTATTATTTATTTTAAAATGATCCACATTAAGTTTCTTTGAAGTGTTACAAAGGCTTTTTAATGCTTACATTTCTACCCTAGGGATTTTGTAGCCTAATAGTAAGATGGCAAGTCAGAATCTGTCTAATTATACTATCACCACAATTAGGTTTCTCATTATTTATGAAGCACAGATAAAAAAATCTGGAGGCACATTCATGTCAAAATTGTCATTTCCAACCAAAGATTATAATTAGATAGTTTTCTGTTAAGAAAACAGCTTTGTTTGTTTCTCATGCATGGAAAGTTTTAAGTATTTGTTTCTTTTTCTTTTTTCCCTGAAAGGGCCTAATTAAAGGACATGCAGTTCAGAACAGTTATTATTTTAGTGGGTCACTTATTTGCTTATATTGAACACACATTCATATGTTAAAGAGTATTGTTTTCTTAATTTATCATTCAAATGATTCATAACATAACACTCATAACACATTCAGGTTGTAGATTAAATTCCATTGTATAGCTGTAGATCATTCCTCATTTAAGTCAAATTAAACAGCAAAATAATATTTCAGACACTTGAAATCACACAATTTTTAAAGGATTATTCAAAAGACCTTTCAAGAATCAAAAACCCTGCCTCCAATCTCCTTTACTTATTGATATCCAAGTGATCCTAACAAAACTGGATTGTGGTCCAAATGTTGAAAGTTTTAAGTAGTGTCTAAAAGTAAAAACACACTTCCTTGAAACAAGTTTTCATCCCCCTTTTTTATGAAGTTCCAGATTATCTTGCTACCACCTTGTACAGAGTTCTTAATTCACTTATTGATCTGGCACAATTATACTTAATTATTTTTTTTCTCATTGGGATTGGAACAGGCTGGGGTTAATTATGACAATATCCTTAAAATGGTATTTTGACCAAAACATTTCAGTCTAAAAGTATTGTGATTGCTTTAGAAAAACTAATCTGACAAGCATTTTAATAACGTGAAACCATGAACCATGACCTTTACTGACCCTTGTACTAAAATTTAAAAATTGAGAATTTTTTATTTAGTGATTTAAGAAGCCACAACAAATTTATGATACAAAACAAATATCAGTCAAATAAAATAACAAAACATTTATGCTAAATAATGTATTATTATAGAAATATTTATTTATTTACTTACTTATTTACTTGTTTATTTCAACTTATCATAGCCTCATCACTTGTCTATGGATCCCAACAATGACTGTGGGTTGTTTCTCTCTGGGGGTTCTAAGACCTTTAATAAAAAAATTCTCCATTATTATGCAAAATTTGCCAACTTCAGTAAGTGCTACAATAACTATGTTTTAATTTGTTATTTGTTAAATCTGTCAAATCTTTTCACCCTAAAATATAATTCATGCTCAAAGTTTGAGGGTAATAATTGAATAACAAGTACAAGTTTTAAAAAAAATTCTTATATTGCAATGCACTGCAATATTTGTGTTGTTTTAAATCAGTATTTAAATACCATTGGTATTTAACAAAATTAAAGAAAAAAGTTGCAAGAATGTCTGTTCAATTTTGTCCTTTGTTTTTTGTTAAACATATGTTGTTTTTTGTAGAAATTGGAATAGTTGTAGAATAGTCAACTCTTTCCATGTGTACATTGTAAAATACCTTCATCAATATACAGACCCCAGCATCAATGTCTATGAATAGGTTTCTATGAAAATAATTGTTTTGCAGTACACAGAACATCACAACTTTAGCTTTTCAACAAAGCTTCCTACCACAGTAGTGACAACACCTTTGGGGACTTACTGTACATGTCATATTAATTTTGAGTGACACAACATTATGCATATTCTAGATATATATTGAAAACCTCAAGATGAAAAAAAGAATATGGTCATAGGGAAAGATGAGGGTAAATCCCATTACTGAGAAACATGGAAATTAACTATCCAATGAAACACACTTAGCAAGAAATTCTCATTGAAATAATTTTTTTATGACTTTGTGAGCATGGATAGCAGTTCTCTATGATCCTTTCAGAGATAAAATCATATGTAAGTAAATATACAAAGATAAAAGGGAAGGACCTTTAGATTATTAGAAGAATCTTGGGTAACAATCCATAAATATGTTTAAAGTACCTAGGCTAAATTCAGGACACAGGTCTAAATTACATGAGGTTATTCTTGAATCCTATAATATTTTGAATATAAACTTATAAATATTGACAAATAATGAGTCTGAGTCATTGGAGTGTAGTGTGAAATTATAAAAATCAGATGTTTTGGTTAGATGTATTCTTCCATAACTTCTATAACATATATATTTTATATTTAAAAAGAGCTATGATTTCAAGAATCTGTTGCCTTTAATTGGAAAAACCAGTACCATGGTGACACCGTGGTGAAAACCATATTGCAAAAGATCCCCACATTTAATAGCATGGTACTGGAAATATTTATACATAATTCGCATACATCTGAACACCGTCATTTTGAAAGTTCAGGAGAATGCCATGAATTCTTTAAGATATTTAACAGAAAAAGATACATTTACCTTATATTACAAAGGCTAAACATTTTACAAAATACTCACAAATTCCCAACCAAATTAAAACAGTTAGATTGTTTTATACCAAACCATCTAATTAAAACCATGTGAGAATGCCCATAATCACTAAATAGTTTTTTGTTTAAACATTTCAGGCTCAATGTTTGGTGGCTAGAGTTACAGGCCAATTGTTATTAGAGTTATTCCATTGAACGGCCTGCCACAGTATTTTTAAAAACAGAAAGTCACTGAATTTAAACAGAACTGTTTTGTCCAGGTCTGTCAAAACACTACTACTGACCGTGATGCATTAAAAGTTTAATACGGTAATTGAAATGGATTGCATTATTTTAAATGAATACTGTAATTACTAAGTTAATACTCTATGCTGCTTTTTAGTGAAATAATAACAATATCCGGGTTACATTGAAGGACAGACCTATTTCATTTAAGCCTAGATTTAATAATTTAATGCTAGGGTTCCATATAATATGAACCAAAATTGATTGTTCTGCCTCATTTTCATCATTGATGATCTTCAATACCAGATTTCTTTATAAGTTGTTGATCTTATCTGACCTAATTTTATATTTTCAATTTCACGAGGAATGACAGCAGCCGAAAGCTTGGGAGAAATTAGAATAGTTTATTGTGATGTGGAGATTTGGCGTAACCCGCTTGGCTGAGGGCCAACCTCCCGGCCGTTGGACGGGGAGTATAGGACCCCCATGCGACCAATGGGGTAGCTGCAAAGGTGGAGAGGGGGTGGAGGAGGGATGCAGAAAACGAACGAGGAAGAGGAGAGGGTGACGTTTGATATTTATGGAGACCTGTTGCTTACGTCGGGATTAGTGAGAATTGCAGCAGCTGTGTCGAATGAGCGCGACTGCCTTCATTCCTCCCGAACTTTCATTAAAAACTCCATTTCACGAGGAATGACAGCAGCTGAAAGCTTGGGAGAAATTAGAATTGTTTATTGTGATGTGGAGATTTGGCGTAACCCGCTTGGCTGAGGGCCAACCTCCCGGCTGTTGGACGGGGAGGATAGGACCCCCAAAAGAACCAAGCGGGACCCCCAGTCACCAGTGCAGAAAAACAAAAACAAAAGATTATTGGGCCAATTCAGCCGAGGAGAGAAAGTGCCTGCTTGAGGATATCGGGGTTAGTTTTAATGAATGCATGGTAAGCCTCGGAGGATCAACGGCCGAGTTGCTTGATGAGATACTCGGGTATGCCTTGGCGAACGCGGAGGATGCGGCCCCTGATCTAAAGGAGTGCCCGGAGAATTGTTTAGGAGGGTATCATGATACAGCCCTTCTCATTTGCGAACAGAGGGGCAGTAAGCAAAGCTCCGGCAGAGGTGCGAAGATGTGCGTAATGGGATAGAGGCTCATAAGGGCTTATGTAGGAACAGAGTTTGAAATAATACATGAGAGTGGCGGATCTGAGTTGGTTGGTTTTGCTTTTCTTGAGATAGAAGGTCAGTGTCTCGGAAGATAAGATGGAGATGTTGGATAAGCAGGGTTGAGGAGAAGGATCGAAGGATGTGGAATTAGCGGTCATTTCGGAGCACCTTAGGAAGATAAAGAAGGCTAACAAGAATAAAGATTCAAGAGGGCGGTCGACTCAGGGTGAGTGGTAACCTGACTTGACAACGTTGATGCAGGATTCAAGGATGTCTGAGGTAAGTGGTGCGCGTAGGTTCGGAAGTGGTTTTCAAGCCACTGAAAGCCTTTAAGGAGAGTGATTTGAGGGTAGGTAAGGGATGGACAGATCGTGCCGAAAAGGAGTGGATGCCGCACAGGTATACTATGGTGGTGGATGCTCGTACCTTGAGTGAGTTTCTACAATAGCAAACGAAGGATGATACGGTGAGAATATTGAAAGAATGGAATTTTATGTTCGCGGAGAGGTCGAAGGATTGGAAGCCCTTCCAGGCAGTGCAGTAAGGATTGAGAGTTCGAGGGGTGATCCCTAAGAGGATAGTTTGCTGGGCCAGCTGGAGATAGCGAAGGAAAGGATGAACGTGAGTTCCGAATAGGGAGGTACCGTGCAGGGGTTCGGTCTTGCATCTGGTGCCGAGTTCCTGAATTGAAAGCGAGAGAGAGAGAGAGAGAGAGAGAGTCAGCTATCTCATTAAGGTGGCCTGGAATGTGAGCAGCTGCGCGGATGAATTGATGTGAGAGAAATCCATTTAAGGAGGCAGAGGAATTTCATGATGGATTGAGATGAAGACCTTCCTTTGTTGATTATATGAACTACTAAATGGATGGCCAAATGGATGAGGACGGTTTTTGTTTCCAATTGTGGCCCCAAAGAGAAGCAGCAATGACAATTGGAAATATTTCTAACAAGGCTGATGACTAGTTGGTGAGAGGGATTGGATTGAAATCAGGAGGCCAAGGGGCCGCAAACCATTGGCCTTTGTAATAGCCTCCGAATATGACTGAGGGGGCTGCGTCTGTGAAAAGCTGGATATCCTCACTGTCAGAGAGGAGGTCATCGTAGAAGAGAGATATGCCATTCCAGTTGGCCAAGAGAAGCTCCAAAGCCTGAGCTCGGATTTACAGTTGGCTGAAGGGCTTACGTGGTGGTAAACAGAGGGCACGGAAGAGGCGAGGTCGAGAAGGTAGACCGTCCTTGAGGGATGATATGCATGGCGTAATTGAGGTGTCCGGGCGGAGAGAGAAGTTCCCTCTTTGTGCGAAATTTGGCAGAAGAATAGATAGAGATATGCATCTGGATCCTGTCGATTTTGTCGCGAGGCAGGGAAGCGGAGAAATTGATGGAATTGAGGGTGATCCCGAAGAATTGGATTATATGAGAGGGGCCAGTTGTTTTGTCCATGGCAAGGGGTACCCCTAGTTTCCTAAAACGGAAATAAGTGTGGAGGAGGCTCTTGCAGGTGGGGTGTGAGGAAAGTCTATGGTAAGGAAATCGTCGAGAAGGTGGACGAGAAAAGGAAACTTATAGTTATTTGACGGGATCCAGCCGAGAGCTTCGGCTAAGGTACCAAAAATGTTTTGGGCTACTCCTACGTCCGAAGGTAAGGTGGACTGCGAAGAACTTGTTCCGCCAATGAACTCCGAAGAGGTGCCAGAGGTCTGGGTCAGGAGGCATAACTTTAACAGCACTGGAGATGTTGACCTTAGCGAGCCAGGCGCCCAGACGGACCGCTATACCAATGGGATTGATGTGGTATGCAGGGAATGGGGAAGAGTCAAGTGGGCCGATCATGAAACCATTCTCGACTTTGGATGTTAGCAAGGAATCAATGGACTGGGGATCGGCGGTGGCAGATTTCAATTTTTTTTGCAAAAGACGAAGGAAGGAAGTGTGCACAGGCCTGGTGAGAATCCGAAGGAAAGGCCGTCGAGTAAGATGTGGGTGGAAGAGGGGTCGGGGTGACGGAGCAGGCCGAAAGCAAGAGTGGGGATGTCGATTGGGGTAGACGGAAAAGCCAGTAGTCTTTTGGGAATGCTGAAGGTGGAGCGAGCATGCGGGTAGGCAGAGCGAGCGAGCATGAGCTTCGCCGCAGAAGCTGCAAATGTGAAGGAAGCGACGAAGGGGAGAGGTACGTGTAGAGGAATTGAAGATGTTGGAAATTTGTTGGCCTCTGATCATCACGATGGGGCGACCGCGAACATCTTTGGACCGGGAAGGTTTGAAGACCTGGTGGGAGAATAGATGCTGTGGGGGAGAAGGGGCGAAGTCAGGGTTGGGCTTGCGGACGGTATCTGGGCAAAGATTTGATGAATGTGTCGAAGAGGAACAGAAGTCGCAGGAAAGAGCTTGGACACCGGTGAAAGTGGGGCAGTAAAGCTCAATGTCGAGGACTCCCCAGTAGGTGCGCTGGTTCCATTGGAGTAGGCGGGCAGCGGCCTCGGCCAAGAACTGCTTATGGTAATCGTAGAACAGGGAGCCCTCGAAAAGTACAGATAGATCGGGGATGCTGTGCATGTAATCGTCGAGTTCCTGACGACGTTGGGGAAAGGCGGAGCACGTGATGTCGCGGAAAATGCTGAAAGCCAAGCAGAAGTCGAAAATTTGAAGGACTGAAGCGGAGTGAGGGTCAGAAGATTTTAGAGTAACGGAAATCGAGCCGCAGTCGACTGTTCTAGAATCGGAGTTGTAAGTGGAGGAAGAGAGAAGGTGAGCTGGATTGACGTCCGCACCCAGAATTTGCTGCTGGAGTGAAAAGGGGATGGGAGGAGGACTAAACTTTAGTGTTAGGAGGAGCTGGGAAAGGAACGGCTGTTCGGAGAGGAAAGTCCTTAGTAAAGGGGAGATTGGAATCCAGGGCCGAAGGCATGGGATGACGGATGCTGTGTTGGACACCGGGAAAGGGAGAAGATGAGGAGGGAAGAAGAGCGGAAAGCAGATTGTGGTAGGAGGGGTTTGACGGATCTGGGGCCTGGAGCTCGGGCTTGGGATATGGAAGCCGAAGACTGTTGAGGAATTGAAGCAGGGGCGAAGGCTGCGTTAGGGACTGAGGAGGCTGCCAAGTCGTCTTGGACGCCAGGGGGTGGGGGAGGGTAAGGGCCGCCTGCTGGCTGAGCTGGGGGTCGTTTACTAGCTGGCCTTCGGGCCGTGGAGACAGCAGCAGGGGCCAAAAGAAAAGAAACCGGGGCCAAAGGCACCAAGCTGGCGGAGCTTGAGCCCTGTTGGACGCCGGAGGTAGAGACAGAGGAGAGTGCAGAAATTAGATTAAGCGGAGAAGGGGGGGGGAGGGGAGTGAGCCTGGGGCCTTAGACTCGGCAGCGAGGAGATTAGGGCAGGAGGCTGGGTGGAAGAGGCTAGGAGCAGTTGTTCAGCAGAGGAATGGATTGCTTGGGGGTAGAGACAGACACAGATATATCAGGACAAGACAAGACAGAAGATGCGACAGGCAGAGGCGCAGGCGGCCTTGGGGTCCTCACGTTGGGATGAGTGGCGGCGGCGCGGGTGATGTCATCAGAGGGCGCCGGGGGAAGCTGGGGAGTTGATGTTTCCTTGTGTAGACTGCGGTTAAGTACAGGGAAAACAGAGCTTTTTTTTTTGGAAGCGTTTCTTTTTAAATGGCCGCCATGTTTTCGAAGTATCCTCTGGAGGCTTGCTACAGTCCGGTTGGAAGTTGCGAGAGATGATCCGGGAGAAGGGGGAGCCAATGTGCGTGAAGCGCGGTGGCAGGGACATCCTCGAGAGAAGCGAGGGTTATTTGGAGATTTTGCCGTGGTGGAACGGGAATGCTGGGTTTGTAATGAGAGAGGGACTATGACGGCGGAACGCAGTCTTCGGCGAGGAGTTGGATCTTGTGAGGACTGGCTGGGAGATGAGCAGGGCTGATGTGGCACGGCTGGTGAAGGAGGCGATGAGACAGAGGTGATGGGAGCTGTGGGGGGGGGGGCTGGACGAGAAGGGTAGGAGAGTCTCCTGTGCTGCAGAAAAGGTCTTCATCGGAGCGGCGGATTTGTAGATCCATGGGAAGGGAGCACGGATTCGAGCTAGGCAAAAACAAACCATGCAGAAAACGAATAAAAAATCACAAGACCCAACACATCTTGGACAGGATAGCAGTGCACCACAGGTGTACCATGGTTATGGTCATTGTGAGGGGAGCTCCATTGGGTAAAAGAGTTTAAAGAGCTATTGGAATGGTTAAATAATGATTAATAAATGAATTAGAATGTTAGAAACAGTAGGAGGAATGTGTAAATATAGAGTGTGAGTGTACACATTGGAACGTGCAAGCCAAGCCCAAGCTGCATAGGTAAAAGTAGGCTGGGCAAATTCTTCCAGCACGGGGATACCTTTAAAGTGGAGATGACGGTACTGAATTCTTTTGGCGCACCCTCTCTGTAAAGCCCTGGCCAAATATGAAGACAGTACGTACAGTTATAATTCAAACTGAATTAAAAACTACACATCCCAGTTACCTTGGGGTTACTTGTGATCTTTGCATTTAATCAACGAAACAGGGCGAAAAATCAGTCACATGATTTTGGGGCAGAGTTTCGAAAGCTTAACCTATCAGCAACAAAGCAAAATTTACACGATAGGCTACCTCAAACTGTCAGTTACACGACTGTGTATGTCACTTAAGCCACTCCTATTTTGCTTTTTAGTTATGGAGGCAGGAAGACACCTCCCCCCCTCTGGGTGCCTGATTTGTCACCATCTTTAACCGTTCCGTGTCCGAATCGCAGTAGCTACGTGTACGAAATAAAGTTAATCCCAGCTACAATACATATATATTTTTGTGGTAAGAGGGAGCAAAACATCAGTATTTACTGCTATTAATTACTGTACAATTTATAGTTGAAATCTGAGACTAAATATAAAGTTAAAATCTCGACAAAGCAATGTAGGAAATACAGAGAAAATAAATCCTTTCTGACATCTAAAATCAGTTTCGATCAAGGTCTCTAAAACTAACAAGAAAAAGAGGATTTTCGGAGGGCAATTATGCTGTGTTTTTATAGAATAAGTGATTTATGAGCAATCTAATTTCTTGTTCGTTTAAAACAGTGAAATGTCAGCTGCAAAAGATTGCACCAGAAACAACACTCACTCTGCCTGTCATAGACGTTCAGGAAAGGGTGAATTAAGTCATGTCAAGTACAATAATTTGGTGATCAATAATAACAGTTGTAGGACAAGAAACAAAAGATAGTGAAAATGTAAGCTTTTTAAGGCTAAAACTCAAATTCATTCTACAAATTAAGGCAAATGAAAATTCAGGACGTTAAAGTGCTAGAGGTGTAAAAAATACAAAAATGCACATGAGCAAAAAGTTTTAGAAATGGAGCAGGTGTTGCTTTGACATAAGCAAACAGAAAAAAGCCACAACTATAGTGCAGAAGAGGGATGCAGGAACACTTGCTTAGATATACAAAAAAATCACAAAAAGGTGTATGTTACAAAAGAACATGCAAACATGTTCATCATGTACATTAACATGTACATCAATTTCCCATCGCAATCAATAAAGTCTTCTCTATAAACATGAAACAGAGTGAGGAATCAGAAAATTAGCATGCATAAAAAACAGCAATTCTGTCAGTGAGCCCTAAATGAATTAATAGCAACCATGGTTTCATGGAGGGCTTCTCAGATAGTTGGGCATTCAGGTAGATTGCTAGGTGAAAGGATTAGTAAACATATTTTGTTAAAGCAAGTCAGTTTTTTCCACAACACATAAAAGACATTTTTCCAAGAAAGTTTAGCCTTTGTCACTAATGAAACCACTAAATAAAGACATAAATATAGAAATCTTAAGATTTTTTTTTACTCAATGTTGGTAGCAGGATGAACTGTCAGGTTGAGCTAAGTGTATATTTTGTCGCAGAGTTGCTGCAAGATGTCAACATTGAAAAAAGGTATTTAGAAATGAGTTATTTCAAGAAGAACATTTTCAGAATAATTGCAAATCTAGCAGGATAGAGAAAGCACAGAAAATAGGCAGTTAGATTGATCAGATTAGTATGAAAAGTCATTTAGCAAAGAGGGAATGAGAAGAGTGACAAACTAGAATACTTAAATCTTTTTTTCTGAACCAGGAAAAATCTGATCATGTTTCTCTATAACAATAATAAAAAAAACTTTATTTTATATATCATCTTTAAAAGTGGTATCTCAAAGCAATACAGTAGATGTAAAAACAGATAAAAGGACAACAGATTACAAAGTAAATACATATAAGAAAAACAAGCAGTTAGAGGTGCTACCAAAATTAGAAAATGAAGCAGATACAGACACTAAATCTTCTGAAAAGAAAGGTTTTGAGGTTAGATTTAAATGCACTCAGGGTACGTGACTGATATCACTGGGATACAAATTGAGAGCTAGAGAAGGTCCTGTCACCCACAGAATGTAGATGTTCTTGAGGACAGCTAGAAGACCAGAGTCAGACGGACAAAGGTGGGGAGCAGACAGATAATAAGCCATATACTGTAGGTACTGAATGAGGATGAGGATTTTGAAGTTGACTCGAAACCTGATAGGTAACCAGTGCAAGGACTTGAAGACAGGTGTAATGCATCCCTGATAGTATTCTCGCTGTCATATTCTGAACATATTGAAGATTGCTCAGTGTGGATTTAATTTTCCCAGTGAACAGGATGTGCATTTATTAATTCTTTTAAAAAAAGCCTTTCTTGATTTCTCTAGTTCTTAGTTTCTCTAGTTCTCTTTAAAATAAACTATTATTCCACAATGCAGAGTATTACATGGCCAGTATTTACATATGATATTTGTGATTTAAAGAAATTAACACAAGCAGCTTTTGGGGATTTAAGTGTTGGCTGAGTTATTGCAGGATAAAAGACTAGAGATGTTGGTAAGAAAAAGATAATTTTGGGAAAGCTGAGGAATACACTGATAACAAGAACACTTCCTAATGGGGTTAGGCATTCTTTTGATGAAGATGATGAAGTTAACAGACTGTATGTTTACATAGATACTGAAATGAGGATTGTATTTTAGATTTGTGTAGTTGCTAGCATTGAACTGTGTGTTGGATGCACATGAATTGAAGGAATGGGCAAACATAGCTGATGGGGATCCACAGAGCCAGCATATTAAGATGTTTATAATTAGAGGCAATTTGTTTGAATAACTACAGATGCAGCCATTCAAAATGCGCGGGCGATACCGCATTATTTTCCGGTACTCTGTACGCAGTCTACCGCGAGTTACCGGTAAATACCACGAGTTACCTGTAAATACCGCTAGTTACCGTAAATTCTCCTATAATACGACAAGCAAAATAATAGTATCCGGAATTTCTGTAAGGTGGAGCTAATAAAGCTCAACCTCTCATGTTTGAGCTGTCGCCATCAAAGTCTTTAACGAAGATATTACTAATAGTATTAATAATGAATGACCTTGGACAAGCTGTAAGTGTAAACTCAAAGTATTGCCTTGGTCCACATTCTTTTTTTCATTGACCGTCTTTGTAAAAGTAACACCACAGCATTTCGCAATCACGCATTTGTTTCCAATATGCAAAGTAAAGTAATTTTTGAGAATCGATTCACCATGCCTTTCACATGCTCATAAAAGAGATTGATTTAGGAACATAAACATATTACCGTATGCAAACTGTACTGTATACAGTATGTATATGTATATTTAATGTCTTAACTGTGCCCATTTAAGTATTGAATATTTATATGGAATTTTACCACTGAAGGGAAATCTTAGTGCCTGAGCATAAAAAGAATAGGAGCATACTGCAACGCGTGTGAAGGCCATAAACTATATTAATTTTGGAACTTAAACATACAGTATATGGCTGGTCTTGGTACTTTAAAGAAAACATACACACCAGTATTCCATTTCTCCCTAAACATTTTAAGCATCGAAGTCTTTAACTAACGTGATACCGGAGTCAACAAGCATACTTTTAGAATTTGATTAAAAGGGAATATAATATGGAATCGCGTATGTCAAGAAATTAATAACGATATAATTATATTCATGTTGCAAAAAAACTGCAACGGACATAAAAACTCCCTTGCTTTTAACAGACCGTTCCATAATTTCTAACTACGAAAATGATTTAAACTGCGACACTTATCATTCAACCAGAGCTCGAAATATCACAAGGATCCTCTAGAGCACAACAAAGACTGTATTAAAAGAATTGCGTATCTCAAGAAATTAATAAGATATAATTATATTTGTGTACTGCGACAGGGCTGTGTAGGGCTGTTTCACCTCTGTCTTCATGTGACTCTATTCAAAAGCCATTTAGCAAAGAGGGGATGAGAAGAGTGACAAACTAGTATACAGTATAGTACTTCAGATCTTTTTTTCTGAACCAGGGAAAATCTGATCATGTTTCTCTATAACAATAATAAAAAACATTGCCACACCCGGACTGTTAAACCAACGCATTAGCACGTCAAAGCCCATTGAGGAGCCGGGCACAATAATAATTCGTCACAGCCAGCACTCCCGCAGAGAGGGGGGTTGTACTCGTTAATAAAATGTATTAACTAAGGAGTAGATTCTGAGCTGATCATGAGGAAGAAAAGTCACCCATTTTTTTGCACATAAAAAGTGGTTTTTAACTGTCGAAACCTGTTTTTATAGGTTTTAAAGTTGTGCAATGTCTAAGTTCAGCAGGAACACATCATTATATCTCATTTTTTATTTATTTAAAAAAAAAATCGTTTGCCCAGCCTAGTAAAAGGTGAGTAAAGCAAAGGGAAGATCAGACAAACACCAGAAGAGAGCTTAAATTAACAGCAGAGGCCCATAGAGAGAATGCCTCATTGATACCACTTGTCAGGGCAAGCCGGGTAAACATCTGTCTCTGTAGTACAGGTTTACAATCTCTCCCTCAGTTGGTTGTGATAGACTTGCTGAATTAGGCCGTACACAGAGTGCAATTTCTGATATGCATTTTGACTCAGAGGAATGGGGAGGAGTAAAGGTTATCTTGGGTGGCCACATGTGTGGCTCTGGAAGTTAGGAGCCCCAGTCTTGCCTTAGGGTAGCAGGGAGTAGATCTCCTGGGGGAATACATCCTGTCACTGTTGGATTAGGTGAAAGGAGCCCATAGGCAACTTGGCAAGAAAGACTGAAAAGAATTAAAGTAGTAGCAGACTCAGTGACCGCTGTCTAAGGACTGCAGGTAAGTTAAGGGTTAATGTGCAGCAGTCATGGACTGCTGGGAATTTGACTGAGAAAGTATCAGTAATAGGTTTAAGATCAAGGAGAAAGATTAATTTTCTTATACCTCAAAAGGGAAGATCATACATCAGTGTCATCTTGGTTACAAATCCTGGAGTGGATAATAAGTATTGGGTTAGTGATAAACTCCAGTGGGAGAGTCTAAAGTTACGTTTGCTCCCATTTATAGTTAGAACTATCTCTCAGATGTATGGTACACATCATCTAGAGAGGTATCTCTGTGGAGTAAGCTGAACACCTAGGGGTGTCTGGCAGGTCAAGAGCAAGTTAATCTCTTCCCATTGGTTAGTTTGATAGGTGAGGAGCTGGCTTAATGGTTAAAGGAGAAGCAGACCTCCAAGGGAAGCCATCCTAGTGCATACAGGGTAGCCACTAGCTACTGTAGTTTTGATTACCGAGAGATAGGAGAAGTAAAGAAGTAGATGTCCTTGTGTCAGAATGCTGTTAAGATTACATGTAAGGTATGAGCATCCTAGCCAAACAAGGACACCCAGGTTATTACAGTTATGATAAGTACTACTCAAGTTTAGCAGCAGAAAAGAGTAAGACAGTTTAGGTCTCTCACAACCTCAAAAGGGGAACAATTTAACATTGGAAATATCTGGTACAAATTATGGAGGGGATTTGGAGGAACCCATGAAAGCATGGGAATAATAACCCCAGAGGTGCTTTGATAGAGAGGACCCTGGTAAGGTCAGTCTCAATCAATGTGCTCAAGGTTAGAGTAAGTGGTTACTATCCAGTTGAATGGGTATACGTTGTTGGATAGAAAATCTCTGAGGAGTATGATTGCTCCAAAGGAAGGTAAGATTGCTGATGAGATGAGCAAAGGTTAGGAGATCTGTTTGGATCAATGAATTAAAAAGGAAAAGCAGCTCTTTGTCTAGGGGAAGCCACCACCTAGTGCCATGTATTAGGCCCTAGGTCTTCTGTTGGAAACCTAGAAGGTTTATGTTACAAGGAAACTGGTTCTGTGTCCAAAGCCTAAGACAGGCAACTTCACTCTATCACATGAGACATTATTTAATTAATCAAATATTCAAAATCTTCAGTCAATGACAAGGTCCTAAGAGGTAGAAACTCACAGAAGGTGGTTTAAGGATCCTACAGCAAGTAAGTTCTCATGTAGTAATAAGTGGTTGCACGGGAACACTCGTTGGTTTAATTGCCAAGGAAACAGAAACCCAGGTAGCTGAGCATTTTCAGAAGAATAGGAAAACATTAACAACAATTAATCTCACAAGGGATTAGAGTGCATGCAATTAGCAGGTTCTGTCATCGCAGTATTATTTGTCTTAAATTATGGTAATTACTTGACAGTGTTAATTATGGTAATCATTAGAGAAGGACTATAGAAAGGGAACCAGTCGCAGGTCAGCAAAATCACCACAAAAGTAAATTCAGGTAGCAGAAAAGCTATAAATTACCTGCCAGTGACGATGCATCTTTTAGGCAGCAAATCTAACTGCAACTCCAAACTTGTTGCTCTATACTGTGAGGGGCATTATGACTGTGAAAAGGTTTTTATTTAATTTAGGGGTGTCAGGTTGTCACATGAATTGATTGCTATTTTTTGGTATATCAGCATTATTAAAAAGCTGTTTCAAAAACTGAAGTAAAATAATTTAAATTTAACAATGATCAATAGTTTTTTCTTAAGTTTAATTAAGAAGATGCATCCACTCAAAATCTGTTTGAAGGCAGGACCACACATGAAATTAAAAATTAATATAGATTTCTTTGGTGAACCAACCCTTATTTGATTAAATAATGGAAGGGGAACTGCAATCCTATTTTCATATTTCAGGATTAGAAAGAATCAGCATTAATTAGTGCATTTGAAATCACAATAAAAGTCAAATGTACACAGTAACTTGTAAAACCTCCAATTTACATCACAAAATAGAAATTTCCAGGTATGTGGAGTTCTGTTCTCAAATCAGAACGAGGCAACAAGACTTCCGGTCACATGTTGCAGCCTTATTACATTGTGAAGAAGCAGACTCATGAAAACATCACTTTTAATCCAATAGAAATATTGTTTTCAATTTTGAGATGGTATTGCTGCCAAATACTACTTACTTGTTAACTCTGCATGGAGATCACATTGAAAAATTTGTGGTGAAATGTCTGCTTATTTGCACGTACGTTGCATTACATTACTCAATATGGAGACTAGTGAACAGGAAGAGCTGCATCACATCGCAATTCATGAGAACTCAAATGTGAGTTTGAGACAACATGGCGACTTACTTTTGGCAAGGTTCACAAAATTGTGCTTAATTCAAACTTTTTACAATGTTTCCGTAAAATCAATGAATTTATTTTATTACCAAGCTTTAATAACCAGTCTGAGAATTTGGGAATGCAGTTCCCCTTTAAATGTACAATGAAATTAAAGAAAATCTATCAAAGTTACTGTATAACTATTTAATAGCAAAATTGTTGTAGGATATCAAGTCATCTTTAAAGGTAAGTAAGTTCCCTATGCTTAAAGATATACAAATCCTGATTTAAAACTGCACTTAAATAGTTTTGGAAACTTACATTGTTATTTAACGTCTGGCAAATTATTTACTATATTTACTATAACTATATTTAGACCTCTCATGCTTCAGCTTTTACATGAAGTCTTATCACCTAGCTTTACATAATAACAAGCACTCGAGAGTTGTAAGGCACAGAACTTTTTGGCTTGAAAAATATAATAAAAAACTAATTTATGTTACCATGACACTTCACAAATTCTGAATCCCCATGTAAAAGTAGGCATAATTCTTTGGAGTGACAGAAGTAAATGAGCCTCCACCACAGTAGACAGTGAGTAAGGGTCTGGCTATAATGAAAGAAAAAGACTTTTGAATGCTTTGTATTCACAAGAATGAAAAGCAGGGTGTGTGTGTTGGGCCTCCATCCATGCAACTGGCATATGGCATTTCTTATAGTTGTGCATATGGTTCAATGTTGCCTGAAACTGGCTCATCACCTGAACATCTTCCTGGTGCCAGAGTTATCTGGAATACAACCCAATGCACTTATTCAACAAGTCAAAGCTCCCTGTCATGTGTTTCCTTAGTACAGGCTGAACAAGCAAATGTATCTCCTATAATGTATCTCCTATAATGGTTTACATAAACCTAAGTCTCATCAACCACTTTTCCACTTGGAACACAATGACTCCAGCATGTTCACAAAAAAGAATACATACACACACATTCATTTTCTGGCATTTAAAAGTAGAATTCACACTACAAAATCTTGGTGAACATTGTGTAGATGTATGGAGAATGCACATCTTTATGTTGCAGCAGACAAGCTTTTATTAATCTGTGAAATATCTATTTAAAATACTGTATGGTTATCATTTATATATTAACTGAGGTCTACAGAAAAAAGAACACTTTGTAGTACAGTTACTACTTGAACAGATTGATAAGAAAAAAATCACATTACTTAAGTTATGCCAAGTCAAAAATGGTAACTGACATTTACAAACCATGATACACTATTAGCAGTCAGAGACAGCATTTAATTCATTTTGACTGCATGAATAAAAAAACTAGTAATAATTAAAAAACAGCCTGAGACTAATTACGTTTAGCTCTTATAATGAAGTTGAAAAAATATATCTAACCAAATTATGCAATGACTCTAAAATGATGAGCTAAGACAAAATTATGCAAGAACAAGGCATATAAAAAATAACTAAGGATTCCCATGAGAAAAGAAAATGTGTCCTGTTGCTGACATGCTGGTAAATTAGAACTGAACAGAAGCTTTTTATTATTTTTTGTTATAGTACAGAAAATAATAGGAAAATTGTTAAGCAAAATGTATGATCATTAACAATTTAATAAATGATTTTATAAATGGAAAATGCTGTCATCCATTTCTTTAATTAAAACTGATTAATTTATATTATTGATAGCAGAAATAGTTATAGTAGACATAACTTTACTAATAAAGCTGCTAAAAGTACGAATTTTGTATTTCATAGAGCAAGACTGAATTGTATTCAGTTAGGTAAAAATAGCAACAGATCCTCTATTATTAATCTGCTCCAGGCAGGATAGTTTAAATTTTAGCCTGGCTTTGTGGTACAGAGCTTGTTTCACAGACCAATCAGTCCCTTGCAAAAATGTCACCTTTCTTCAGGGATCCAGTTGATATTAGAGCTTTACGAAGAGAATAAATGTTTAGAGATTGCCAAAACCCTTTACAATAGCCTTTAAAAATTATCAGCAAACTTCACATTCACAATCTCTTAAGCCCATACATTGATAATATTGCTCATCATAGGTCAGCATTAATGGAAACTGAAACTCTGTGCATAAGGCTGAAATTCCTTCTGACTGCTGCAGTTTTGTTAATGTGTTGGTGACTCGGAGTACTTCAGTAAAGTGACAGTGTGTCATGTGATAAGGAAAGTGGTGATTGCACTAAAAGTTTTTGCATGCATTCATAACGTTTTGTAGCTATACATTAGTGAATACAATCAAACAGGTTTTTCATGAAATATCTGGTAATATTCTTAAACGTCTACCCACTATAAATGCAGCTTCTGTTTCCTGTAGCTACTGTATATGTTGTGATCTGAACATTTACTGCAGCATTTCCTAATCTAATAGCATTATTTCTTATGGAGAAATGTGTCGCACATGAGCCTCAGAGGAATATGTACATCCTCCTGGTCCTCATTAATCATATTATTTGACATTATTTCTCATGGAAATTATTGCTGCTGAACATTCATGTTTTATGGTACAGGGAGTTACATGTGGTCCCCTGATTTCCTTTCTCACGGTACTGGTATGTTGCCGAGTGATTATTTTAGAAAACACCAAGGTCTGTGTTTGGGCTTCACAAAAGTACATCATAGAAGCATGCAGATACTTTGCGCATGCACAAGCACCTTTGCTTTATCCAATCAGAATACTAGCTCTTTTAAACATCACTATCCCAGAGGGAACGAAGATGCTTTTGGGAAATGTAGTGGAGTGAAAGTACCATTTTCTGAGTAAAGTTAAAATATCCCGAAAATATACATCACAATATATAATATATAATACTATATATATAATATATATAATATATAATACTAAAGTACAGATCTAAAAAAAAATGTACTTAAGTACTGTGGCGAAGTAGTTCTACTTCATTACTTGACACCCCATGACACATGAGCCCTAGATTCAAAACATTATTGATCCACTTCAGTCCACAGCTGTCTCCCTTGTTCTACATACTGCTTCGGCTCATCTTGACAATATAAACACTCATGCCAGATTACTATACATAGATTATAGTTCAGCTTTCACCAAGATCTTGGATCTGGGCCTTAGTACTTTTCTTTATGACTTGATCCTGAACTTCCTGACAGGCAGACCTCCATGCTGATCCTCAACACAAATGGCCCCCAGGGCTATGTGCTTAATCCTCTGCTCTACTCCCTGTTCACCCTTGATTGTGTGGCTAAACACAGCTCCAACTACATTTTATTGATAAAAAATCTGCCTTGCGACATTTCTCTAACTGCTCCAAAGTCGGGTACAGAATAAAGTCTTCTAAATTGAATGCCACGATGGATACCACAATTACCCGTAATACAAAGTACCATAATACATGTAATACAAGGGACCACTACAAACTAAAATAACCTCAAGTGCAGGACGTGTGAACCAAGGAAAAAATATCGGCTTCACAAAACAAAGATACTGAATAAGACCCCAAATATCCTACATCCCCAAGATAGTTATTAGTTATGGCAAGGTGAAAGTGGGAAGGTGATTTTTTAAACATTTTTTAAAGAAAATACAAAACAAGAAACAATGACATGTCTGTGCCTAACATAGACATTGCATGACTTCAAAAGCTATAAAATTTTTTTTAGATAATTAAACACCACTTATTTATGCATGAAAAGCGGGTGATTTTTCTTCCTCATGATCAGCTTAGAATCTTCGTGAATGCTGTAAGTCAAAATAATTTTGCTAATGCAACACGAAACGTATACACAAAAAATCACATAAGGAATTACTTGGCTAAAGCAGCATCAGTGACTTTGGAATGTGTATTGATGGAGAGTGAAATTACAGCCCACTTCCCTTCCCCCTACTGTGAGGTGATAATGTGCTAGCTGGCTGGCAGGAAACAATCCCTCCCTTCCGAGTATCCTGGAGATGGTCTGGAGGTTCATTCATTCATGTTACGACTAAAAAACCTGCTAATCTGCTTCACACCACAGGGAGAGGGGAGAATGTGATTTTTAGTGTATGAAACACATGTGGCTTTTATCAAATTAAAGTGTTTTAAATTTTAATTAAAAAGTTAACAAAAAACTTACAGCTTACACAAAGATTCTGATCACAAGGAAGAATAATCACCAATTTTTCGTCAATAAAAAGTGGGGACACGTTATTGTTTCTTATTTTTGATAAAAAATGTAGCATAATGCTTACACCTTGGATCCACTTTTTTCAATAAGGATTCTAAAATGCATCCAGGTACTAGATATTGTTTAAATAAAAGCTGTGAAAAGTTTCACAAATTGTGATCTTTAAAATGCCTATGGTTTGAAGGCTCTGTGACAGTATTCATACTGTAGGTGTTTTAATAAGAAAGTGAAGGTTATGAAAACCAGAGAAAACACATGCCAACAAGAAGTTTGAAATTATTATGTATTATCAAAAAATTATAACTGTTTATAATGATCAGATACATTCTTATAGTTTCAGTGGTCTTTTTAACACCACTTTGTTATTCTTGATTGTAAATATATACAATTTCGTTTTAAGGCTTCCTGTAAAGGCTTGTGTTAAATTGCCCCCACCGAATAAAGTAATTTGAACTGAATTGAATTAAACCGGTTGAACTGATTTTTACTCCCACTGTTGACAGTATTCACGTTTGCTCATTCATGTTTTTATTTCATTATTAATATAATTTAACACTGAATACATTGTGATATATAAAAATAATTAAATAATTGTTGATATTGTTACAAATGAGGGGCTTTGAAAATCAGAAATTGACAGAGCGGTTAGCCCATAAGGGAAATAATTATTCATAACCCCCTGACTTGTAAGTGATTTCTAGCAATATAGAAAAGTGGCTGGTGTGATTAGAGGCACATGAATTCTTTGTTCTCTGGCACAGCTTTGTTGAGAAAAGCAATAATCCAGGCACACTTGGTTAAAACAAATATTTATTACAATTACAGGACACAAACTACACTACACACAGCATACAACACAACAGAAGTTACTTTATATACAGTATTTACAAACAAGGCGTTTCAGAGGCCTAACATTCTGGTCACCCAGAAAACCCAAGACTGCTACCAAGCATTAAACTCTTAATATGCCTACAGAGGCCACACAAGAGATGAGCGTCATTCTAAACAAATACAAAGCACCTGCAGTTAAATCTCTCTCTCTCCACCCTGGATGCCACAAAATCAATGGAAGCCTATATCCCGATTCATAAAATGCAGCCTAATCAGGAAAGAGGTATCTTTTACCCAGGAAATCCATGTTCCCTAAATAATACAGAATAGCATACTCTTTCTCTAACAAAGTTCAAATACTTAGCTCCAGTCAGGCTTGGTTTGGATGATCAAGAAGTAGGGGATCACGCCTGGCACAAGCTTCAAGTCCCATCTCCTCCGGACTTCTCTCTCTTCTCTCTGAAGCCTGCTTCTTCTTTCCTTCTCCTCTCTTTGTGCTCTAAATGTGATCTTATATTGTCTCTTTCCCCATGCCGCTCTTTGCCAATCATTAATCCACAACTTCCCTATGTATACTTGGGTAAACATTACCATTGTTTCTGCTCAAGGGACCCACCAGAAGTTAGATGTATTTACTCTTCCCAGTGTCACAAACTTTATCTGAACTTCTAAGTCACCTTAAGCTGTAACAATATACTGTACATAATATTGACTAATTTATTTTTAAAAAGGAGTCTGTTTGTTAGAAGAAAATCTTGTGCCCTATTACATTTGAGTGAATGACTTAAAGAAAAAATAAAACATGTTTACAAAGAATGTGGACTACAGTAATACTACCAACTATATAAATATATTATATTTACAGATGCAGCCATTCAAAATGGGTGAGGTATTTCGCGGCATACCGCGACACGCCCACCGGGGTATCACGCGGTTCACGTGTGTCACGTGTATAACTATCCGGCGTCGCCTTGTAAAACCGCCAGGGGGAGCTTAACCTCTCATGTACAGCATTTGAGCCTTTAATTTTGAACTGTGTATTACAGCATGTTAATCATCAGTCATTAAAATGTTGGTATATTTTATGAAAGCAAGATTGCTCAGTTGGACAAAAGTACACAACCTACCTTTATCAGAAATATTTATGCATCAAAGCCTTTACTGAATATATTACTAATAGTATTAATAATGGATGACTTTGGACAAGCTGTATACTCACAGTATAATTTCTTTAGCACATTTGTACAAGCACTTGGAATCTGTCCAAGCCATACTTTGTCAGGCTCTTTTGTTTTACTTCAACGGGCATAAAAACTTCCTTGCTTTTAACAGGGCGTTTCATAATTTCTAACTACGAAAATGATTTAAAATGCGACACCTATCATGAAAAGAAAAAAATACACACCAGTATTCCATTTCTCCCTAAACATTGTAAGCTTCGAAGTCTTTAACTAACGTGATACCGGAGTCAACAAGCATACTTTTAGAATTTGATTAAAAGGGAATATAATATGGAATCGCGTATCTCAAGAATTTAATAACGGTATGATTATATCCGTGTACTGCGGCAGGGCTGTGTAGGGCTGTTTCGCCTGCCTGTTCATGCGAGCTGTCTTGTAGCCTACTGGTCTAGGTGCGTGACTACCAACTGGCAGGTTGTGTGTTTGAATCCAGGTGCTGGACCTTTCAGTTTTATTTATTTATTTTTTAATCGCATAACATAAACATATTACCGTATGCAAACTGTACTGTATACAATATGTATATGTATATTTAATGTCTTAACTGTGCCCGTTTAAGTATTGAATATTCATATCTAATATTTCCCCTGAAGAGAAATCTTAACATAAACATACAGTATATGGCTGGTCTCGGTACTTTAAAGAAAAAAATACACACCAGTATTCCATTTCTCCCTAAACATTGTAAGCTTCGAAGTCTTTAACTAACGTGATACCGGAGTCAACAAGCATACTTTTAGAATTTGATTAAAAGGGAATATAATATGGAATCGCGTATCTCAAGAAATTAATAACGATATAATTATATTCATGTTGCAAAAGAACTGCAACGGACATAAAAACTCCTTTGCTTTTAACAGAGCGTTCCATAATTTCTAACTACGAAAATGCCAGGTGAAAGGATTTGTAAACATATTTTGTTAAAGCAAGTCAGTTTTTTCCGCAACACATAAAAGACATTTTTCCAAGAAAGTTTAGCCTTTCTCCCTAATGAAACCACTAAATAAAGACATAAATATAGAAATCTTAAGATTTGTTTTATTTAATGTTGGTAGCAGGATGAACTGTCAGAGTGTATATTTTGTCGCAAAGTTGCTGCAAGATGTTAACAGTGAAAAAGGTATTTAGAAATGAGTTATTTCAAGATGAAAAAGAAAACATACATGAAACATGGTTTCATTACGACCAGAAGCGCCATATATTTCATGGATATTATGGAATATAATGGATGGATATCTTAGTTATCTTTCTAGTTCACAGGTTTGCATGCATAATTTAATTTTGAAAGCCACTGAGACATCAGGTACTACTGTTGTATTTATGAAAAAGAAACAAAACAAAAAACATACTAACAACTGTGCCATCCTAATCCTTAGTTAATACATTTTATTATTCGTAAACAGTTAACATTGTTAGCAAAATATTTTGAATTATATTTAACCCTATTTTTTCTTTATATAATAATAATAATAATAATAATAATAATAATAATAAACTTTATTTTATATAGCGCCTTTAAAGGTGGCTTCTCAAAGCGCTTTACAGGATGACAATAACAATAAATAAGAAGACTACAACAATAAATAAGAAAATTTCACAAGACAGGACACAATTATAATTACAACAATACAACAATAACAATAGAGGAGACCGTGGAAGATGGTATTAAGAAGAGCAGAGGGGTGAAGAATGGAAGCAGTTAAGTAAAGGCTTTTCTGAAAAGGAGGGTTTTGAGTCTGGATTTGAAGGAGTTTAGAGAAGGTGACTCTCTAATATCCTTGGGCAAGGAGTTCCAGAGCTTGGGGGCATAGCAGGAGAAGGCCCTGTCGCCCATACAATGTAGACGGGCTTGGGGGACAGTAAGGAGGGCAGAATTTGAAGAGCGGAGGTTGCGAGGTGGGGAGTAGGGCGATAAAAGTTCAGACAGGTATTGAGGTGCCAAGCCATGTAAAGCCTTGTAGGTGAGCATGAGGATTTTAAAGTCTACGCGGAATTTGACCGGAAGCCAGTGCAAGGACTCCAGGATAGGAGTAATGTGAACACTTGCACTAGATCTGGTCAGGATTCTGGCTGCTGAATTTTGGACATACTGCAGCTTGTTCAGAGTAGATTTAGATACCCCAGGGAGCAGAGCATTGCAGTAGTCAATTCGAGAGAATACAAATATGTTGATCAGCTTTTCAGCCACAGTTAATGATAGCATAGAGCGTAGTCTTGCGATATTTCTAAGGTGAAAAAAAGATGTTTTGACAGTATGCTGTACATGTGGGTCGAATGTTAAGCCAGAATCGAATATAACCCCAAGGTTTTTCAATTTTGATTGGAGCTCAAGTACAGAGCCATCTACAGACAGGGTTACAGGACTGGCTTTACGAAGTTGATGGGGGGTACCAATAAGCATGACTTCAGTCTTGTCACAGTTAAGATGAAGGAAGTTTTGAGTCATCCAAATTTTTATGTCAGAGATGCAATTAGATAGAATAGAGACAGCCACATCAGTGTCGGGTTTGGTATGGATGTATATTTGAGTATCGTCAGCGTAAAAATGAAAGCTGAGGCCATGTGATCTTAAAAGCTGACCAAGTGGAAACATGTAAATGCTGAAGAGCAAGGGGCCCAGTATTGAGCCCTGAGGGACACCAGACTTGACAAGACCAATTTCAGACCTGTACCCATTGAGAGAGACAAAGTGACAGCGATCAGTGAGGTAAGACTTAAACCATTTGAGGGCAGTGTCAGAGACTCCAAACACAGTCTCGAGACGAGAAAGCAAGATGTTATGGTCAACAGTGTCAAAGGCAGCACTGAGATCAAGAAGGATGAGTATGGAAAGAGAACCAGAATCAGAAGCTATTAGGAGATCGTTGGTGACTTTGACTAGGGCGGTTTCTGTGCTGTGAAGTTGACGGAAGCCAGATTGGAGGGGTTCGAAAAGGTTGTTTGTCATGAGGTGGTTGTAACTGAAGTGTGACAGCACGTTCTAGAATTTTAGAGAGAAAGGGTAAGTTGGAGATGGGGCGAAAGTTGTTAAGATTGTCGAGAGCCATGTTAGGCTTCTTTGGCACTGGGGTAATAGCAGCAGTTTTGAATTTTGTATTTGCAGCTTTAGTTTTGTATTTAACTTATTATATGATAGTCAGACTTAATGTATATTTGAACAATGAAAATATATTTTTACAAGATTTTACATTAAGCACTTAAAATTAATATGGTTAATAATAGTAAACTGTAATATGCTGTAACAAGATCGGTTAAACTGCGAAGAAAATGCTTTCAGAGAAAATGTTTCAGGTGTGAAGAACAAAGATCTCCAATGCAATTTCAACCAAACCTGTTCCCACACACCCTGCCCCCACTACCATTAGAATATACACAAACATTTTAGCGTTTCATTCTGAGCAGAAGACCCTCACACCTGAAGAGTGCTGGCTGTGACGAATTAAACAGGTTTTACAGGTTTCAATCACAGACCATGTGACATGGGACTCAGTAAACTAACACACAGCGCCACTGGATTTGATAATACCTAACCAAAATCCGCAATATGGAAACAGAACCTGTGTAATTGTTGATAGATGATGTACTCGTAACATTTTTTCAAGACGAACTACAACATTTAAAAAAATGATTTGTATGTACTTGATATCTCTAATCAATCCACGGGTTCCAGCACAAAACGAAAGTAAAACGCATACCGTTTCGCGCTTCTTATTAGTTGCTCAAAAGTAATTTGACCGTATGAAATGCTTAATATAAACCTAGAAACATATACGTGAGCAGTACTTAAGCACTGTAGTATCGGTGTTAAGACATACCTCTCAAATACTGTAAATCAAGTTAAAAATATCTCAAGACCGATTCTTGTCGTAATGAAACCATGTTTCGTGTATGTTTTCTTTTTCATCTTGAAATAACTCATTTCTAAACACCTTTTTCATTAACATCTTGCAGCAACTCTGCCACAAAATATACACTCTGACAGTTCATCCTGCTACCAACATTAAATAAAACAAATCTTAAGATTTCTATATTTATGTCTTTATTTAGTGGTTTCATTAGGGAGAAAGGCTAAACTTTCTTGGAAAAATGTCTTTTATGTGTTGCGGAAAAAACTGACTTGCTTTAACAAAATATGTTTACAAATCCTTTCACCTGGCATTTTCGTAGTTAGAAATTATGGAACGCTCTGTTAAAAGCAAGGGAGTTTTTATGTCCGTTGCAGTTCTTTTGCAACATGAATATAATTATATCGTTATTAATTTCTTGAGATACGCGATTCCATATTATATTCCCTTTTAATCAAATCCTAGAAGTATGCTTGTTGACTCCGGTATCACGTTAGTTAAAGACTTCGAAGCTTACAATGTTTAGGGAGAAATGGAATACTGGTGTGTATTTTTTTCTTTAAAGTACCGAGACCAGCCATATACTGTATGTTTATGTTAAGATTTCCCTTCAGTGGTAAAATTAGATATGAATATTCAATACTTAAACGGGCACAGTTAAGACATTAAATATACATATACATATTGTATACAATACAGTTTGCATACGGTAATATGTTTATGTTATGCGATTAAAAAATAAATAAATAAAACTGAAAGGTCCAGCACCAGCTGGATTCGAACACACAACCTGCCAGTTGGTAGTCACGCACTTAGACCAGTAGGCTACAAGACAGCTCACATAAACAGGCAGCCGAAACAGCCCTACACAGCCCTGCCGCAGTACACGGATATAATCATACCGTTATTACATTCTTGAGATACGCGATTCCATATTATATTCCCTTTTAATCAAATTCTAAAAGTATGCTTGTTGACTCCGGTATCACGTTAGTTAAAGACTTCGAAGCTTACAATGTTTAGGGAGAAATGGAATACTGGTGTGTATTTTTTTCTTTAAAGTACCAAGACCAGCTATATACTGTATGTTTACGTTCCAAAATTAATATCGTTTATGGCCTTCACACGCGTTACAGTATGCTCCTATTCTTTTTATGCTCAGCTACTAAGATTTCCCTTCAGTGGTAAAATTCAATATCTACAACGGGCACATTAAAGACGTTTACAGTAAGTCTTTCTACGACAGACCAACGGACCATGAGTGCCCCTGTAGGTCAACCAATCACGCACTGCGGTACCCCGTGTCATCTTACCTGTGGTACGTGTCTGTACCGCTCACTTTGAATGGCTGCATCTGTAGATCCTTAAATTAATATTGTTATTCATTTCTTTAGTTACGCAATTCCATATTGTATTCCCTATTAAGCAGATTCTAAAAAGTACACGTCTTTTTACTGAAATAATGACAGCAAGTATTCATAGAAAAGGTTAAAACATTACAGCTTTTTATAAAGTATATAAACTTAATATAGTCAAAATGAGCAGGTCAAAACTTTTCCAAAATAACCACAGTAAGTGATTCTGTTAAAGACTTTGATGCATAAAATGTTTCTGAAGAAAGTGGAATATTGTTGTGTTCCTTCCCTGCTGGTAGCCACCACTACCAGCCGTATACAGTATACAAAAATATATATTCCTAAATGAATATTGTTTATGGCAGTATGACGCTCAGAGACATTATGCTCCTGTTATTTTTATGTTCAGCTACCAACATTTCCCTTTAGTTGTAAAATTCCAAAAATAATATTCCATATTAAGTGAATTTGAACATGCACAGTGGAGAGATTCAAAGAAGCAATCGTTTTACTAACAACTAATGCACTACAAATGCCCCCTTTTGGCCAGAGAATCACATACCTTTAGCTCAAAACACGTAGTACGGAGTTATACTGTGCACCTTTAATGGCTACATCTGTACTCTTCTAAAGTCTGGATCCAAAAAATATAACTGAATTTGTTTGTTTTTTCTAAAAACTCATGCTGCACAAGAAGATCCAATCCATATGCCACTATTTTTCAATTTATTTTGACACCTAATTTCTCCTTTCTTTCTTTACTCACGGTTTCACCACTAAGTTCTGTTTCTATAGTGATACTTCACAGATGTGCATACAGTACTTGATTTGGTTTTCTAGATACAAATACAATTCCATTAGTTTTGGTATATTGCTCTACCTTTGCACCAGGTTGAAAAATAAATATTTTAGTAAAAGCATAAATACTGCACAAAATACACCTTCACTGTGAAATCAACAGATGGCAGTCTTACCCTGCACTATCTGCATTATCCCTTTTAATACACAATATGATTTACAGAAGAGGGGTACACTAGAGATTCATTAAATGTGGCTACAATCTAGAAGTAGTATGTTTTACATAAGTGAAGTGCCACTAATCTGGGGATTACATAGACAAATCCTCTGTGCTTGTTACATGCAGCTTATTGTATATAAAGTAACTCATCCTTTCTGCATCAACAGTGTGAAAGTTTAGTTTATACTGTACATATGATATTCAAAAGACGAGCAACACTATTCTGGTTCATTTTAACAATTCAAAAAGCTTTTTCTTTAACCCTGTGATTAGCCACAATAGTTTAATTAGAAATAGCCCAGGATACAGCTGTTTGGTGAACATTTAATATTCATGCTCATTAAATTATTATGTAAGCATTTTATCTTGTATTCCTATAAGGCTTGTTTCTAGATTTTATGATATGCGCAGCTCTGAGGCCTAAGCTTATCCTACATATAAATGTTTCAATTCTCAGTGTTGAGATATGGCATAATTCAAAATGTAATTTGAAGCTGAACAAACAGAGCATAATGGGAGAAAAAAAACCTGAAAGAAATAAATGAAAGAAAAGATACTTTTACTCTCTACAAAAGAGTATGAACAAAAGCGAAAAGAGGCAGTGCAGAAGAATCAGAAACTAAAGGAAGAATTAGTTCCTGGTCGCACTGCACTAGTTAATGTGTTACAACCGTCAACTAAATTATATCCTGCTCTCCCATAGGGGAACAGATAGGCAGGAAATGAAAATAATTGGGATCAATTCCGTCAGTGGCCATATGGAGATGGGGGATCTGATTGGGATGACACTTGGCACGAGTGGGATAAAGACAGATCAGGGACTCTCCTAATAAGGGAGGGCGCCCACAGATCTGTACTCTCACCCAAAGTGGGAAAGGACTTGATGTAGCGGGGGCTGGCGCTGTTGATGACAGCGCTACTCTAACTCCGTCTCGCACCCCGTCGAGGGGGTCCGCACTCGCACCTAACTTCTCTGATTCCCCCATACGATCAAATCCAAAACTGGTGATATTGACCGGTGGGCTAAAGAAGTACCGCATCCGAAATTAGGAATGCAGCGAACCTGGAGTGCGCTTCAGGAATTAAAAAATACATGTAGAAGTGAAACCAAATACAGTGCATTGTAGTACGAAGAGAAAAATATATTCTTGATCTGTATGGATTTGTGTGCCAGCATGTACGTATGTCTTACGTGTGTGTAAAAGTAACTGCGTAACTGTGAGTTTTGGTATACTGAATGACGGTGTGAGTGTGTTTAGCCAGCCGGACTGGCTAGAGACGTAACTAGAGAAACGTGACGAAAATCAACTTAAAAAAGAGATTGGAAAATATGACAGAAGTACAGTACAGGTGGACTTAAAAAGGACTTAAAGGAGTTGTAATAGGTGAACCAAAAGTTGAATTTATTTGAATGGCTTGAAACCAGATACTGCAGGAAGCAGGGATCTGCCCTGTGGTTCAACTGACAGGGAAGAACAGTGAAAAATGTATCACCCTGCTAAGAGCTCTGTCTGGGGAGAATAAACAGTCTTGTGAGAGATCTGTTTACCTAAAGATTAGATCCTGTAAATCACTTGTAGCCTCCCTATGTCTGTCCCAGTCCAGTGTGTAAAAGGAGTTAAACCTAAAATGTACTGTTAATAATAATTGCTTACACTTATATAGCGCTTTTCTGGACACTCCACTCAAAGCGCTTTACAGGTAATGGGGACTCCCCTCCACCACCACCAATGTGCAGCATCCACCTGGATGATGTGATGGCAGCCATAGTGCGCCAGAATGCTATCAGCTATCAGTGGCGAGGAGAGCAGAGTAATGAAGCCAATTCATAGATGGGGATTATTAGGAGGCCATGATTGGTAGGGGCCAATGGGAAATTTGGCCAGGATGCCGGGGTTACACCCATACTCTTTTCAAGAAATGCCCTGCGATTTTTAATGACCATAGAGAGTCAGGACCTCGGTTTTACATCTCATCCGAAGGACGGCGCTTATTTACAGTATAGTGTCCCCATCACTATACTGGGGCATTAGGACCCACATGTACCACGGGGTGAGCGCCCCCTGTTGGCCCCACTAACACCTCTTCCAGCAGCAACCTCAGTTTTTCCCAGGAGGTCTCCCATCCAGGTACTGACCAGGCTCACACCTGCTTAGCTTTAGTGGGATGCCAATTGTAAGTTGCAGGGTGACATGGCTGCTGGCACTGTTGGCTTCTGTTAATGGTGTGTTGGTTTCTCTGTTATGGGATACTGGAGCATTACTGTCATGCTTGTCTCACTTCACTGTTCAACAGTGGGCTATAGAGTAATGTATATGGGGAGATGGCAGGAGGCCACAGGAGTGCTGAGTACCAGATTTTAACATTGATTTTAACATTCACGTGCACTTATCATGCAAATGTGGGTGGTTTTATCCCAGATCTATTGGATTGGGATGTTATGCAGCATTACAAGGAATGACTATCCAGAACAGGGTATCACGTAGCTTCAACTGACTGTGATCACTCAGTATGTTGATGGTATTCTGAGTGCTTCCCCTGACAAGAAAACCTACAAGTCTGATTTGCTTCAGAGTTTAGAGTGTCTAATATTAAGCAGTTATGATAAGGCCCTTTTGTGTCTAGTATTTATGTCTAGTAATTTTAACAGGGCCTGGGTGCAATGTTTTTACGGGGTGAGCACAACTCTTAACAGATCTGCTTAAGGGGGGGGTGCAGTACAAGAACAAGATTGCCTTGGTTCCAGCAGCAAAAGCCGCCTGTAATAATTTGAAACAAGCTTTCTTACAGGTGCTGAGACTGGGGTTTCCTCAGATGGACCAAACATTCCTTTGTATGTTAGTGTGGGAAAAGGGTTCTGGGCGGCTGTGCTGACACAGGAGCATGGAAGTAGGCACTATTATACCATTTGATGCTGTAGCCAAAGGGTGGGGGACCCTTAAAATTTAAGAAAATGTAATACTGTTTACTGATGGGTCCTCTCTGGTGTATGAGGGAGAACAGAGAACAGGCTGAGCTGTTACAACAGAATTTGAGGTGCAAACAACCGGAAAATGCTCCTCCACTGCTTCAGTGCAGAAAGCCAGTTTAGAGCCCTGATGGACGATTGTAAAAAGAAATATGTTAAAGGGTTACTGTATATGTATATAATGTATGTATTTGTTGCATGTAGGCCACAATTCTGGATGGCTATGGAGAAATAGGATTCTCTCACAACAGCAGAGACTCCAGTTAAGAATACTGGATTTGTCTCTGAACTGATTTGTAGTTTTACAGCTGCCGACTGAAGTAGCTGAAGTAAGGACAATAAATAAATAATTCCAGTAACTCAAGGGAACAACCGTGCAGATGCAGATGCCAGGCGAGTGGCACTGGGAGAGCAGGAGTCTGAGACCCCTGTGAAACCTCTATTGGGGAAAAGGGAGAATTCAGGCTGATGCCTTTAATAGATGTGGTTAGAAAAAATGTGAAAAGAATGTGGGGTTGTATGATGACGGGGTGTGGGGCCATCAGCACACCAGATGCCCTGCATGCCCCTAACAGCCTAATGCCATTTTGTAGCCAGAAATTCACGCTGGAGGATACCCAGGTGTATGACAAAGATGATCCCGTGGTGCGACTGCCCTGCCCCTTGGATACTGATCTAGGAGCATACTACACTGCGAAGGAATGCTAGGTTGTAATCGCTTCACTAGGGGTGAGGTGGAAGTCACATTGCCCCCATCACCCACAGTCTTAAAGACCAACTAAGGAAATATCAACCGAAAGAACACCGTGGGTGCACTACCTACGGTCCTGTGCAGTTTGCGGGCTGGAGCAAACGGAACTGTGAGACTGAGCCCATTTGAGATCATCACGGGCAGCCAAAGAAACTCCTTGGAGGGCCAAGTTTGGCTAAACGGACTGTTGAATTTACTAACTCTCTATTACAGTATTGTAAGTTTGTTAACTGAAGTGGTGCACAGGGCTCGTGAACAGGTGCTGGTCACTTGGGGACCTCCAGTAGAGGGAAGACATGACTGGATACCTGGCGAGTGGGTGTAGGTGAAGAAGAGATACCTTGCCAGACATTGCAATCCTGCTGGGAGGGACCATATCAAGTGCCACTAACTACTGACTGTGCCATCTGAGTGACAGGATGAGATCAATGGATCCACACATTGCACTTTCACCGAGCTACTCCACTGACTGAGTGAAAAGAAAGAAGGATGTTGTTACCGTTTCTGTGTCTGATGCTTCCTAAGGTGGACCAACAGTGTGCTTGTTAGGCCTGAGGAGCATTACTGGGGATATGGTATCAATACATTCCAGGAGTTGGCATATGTATCAGCTAAAAAATGATCATCAGAGTTGGATCAATATTGCTATTCCAAGATCCTGACGATAGATCTCACATGGCTGAGGTCTGCGTTTGGGTCCTGGGGTAGGACTTTATTTATTTGTAGAACTAGGATTGTTTTATATGTATAATTGTAACTATCACTATGCCTGTACATCTAGAAAGGAAAGATCTGCCCTGACATTGTATGTGTAAAAAATAGGCAGTACTGACATATGCCATATTTTATAAGGGGGGAATGAAATAAAAGTAAAGATGGGGTTTAAATTAAGTCCTTTCTGCTTGAAGATTAGACTTCTAAGCAACAGGAGTTTATGGCAGGAAAGGGAGAACTGATAAGGATTCCAGATGCGAGCCAAAAAGCTGTAAACTGGCCAAACACGTGACCTACCCCCTTTACCATAATAACAAGTGACGTCAGAAGTGGGATCCAGAACCTTATTTTTTTTTTAAAGTGTCCACTTTTTCCAACATAATTAGAGCTGATACACAAGGGACTGCCAGGCAGAGTCTGTCTGAGTGGCACAGGGAAAAAATATAAAGAAAAATATCTTCGACACTTTTTGTTATTGGTAGAAAGAAATGAGGTGAGGAATAATTTGGCTTTTTTGTTTCTTTTTGTATTCTCGTTCACATTTACTCTATAGGTCTACACAGAAAATCACTGTTTTTTCACTTTTATAATGCAGATATTTTATAAGATAAATAAATCTAGCCAGACACTTAACCAGTCTAAAAAATAAAGCACAGAGATAGATATATTTTCAAGAAGATAACAGTTTAAGCTTGTAGAACTTAAACAACTTAAACTCCCTTCACCTCAAAAATAAAATTGGAATAAGAATAAAAATCCATATTAGAGTTTGTGAGAACTAGGTAGGGTTATCTACTTTTCTTACAATATTATAAAATGTACAGTACAATAAACAGACCCAAAATACATGATAAATTGTCAATTAAAGATAAGGATGAAACACTTACACATTCAATGTTTTTTAAATAACACTCTAGAAAACATTGGAATATGTGCTAGGGTCTGCTGTAAAGGTACCAATGTCAGGGGAAGTGGTGGTGGTGAATTGACTGGTATAAAAACACATTGATAGAATGTGCTTGAAAATTATGTAAAAAAAACGTGGAAGACATATAAGGTAGTGTCCAAACAAAATTAAAACTCTATAGGACCTATAAAAGTTTAATGTTAATATTAACCCCTTTAAACCCCCTGTCATTGTCAGTCTTCTCCAATATGTAGAAACTGATCATGGGTCTGTACTGATTATTTTGTAGAATGGTATAACAATTCCTTCCTTCAACTTAATGTGTCAAAAACTAAAAACTTGATCAGTGATTACAGAAAACAACCACCGGATGCAAAACAAATAGTAATTGAGGAGAAAGAATCTGAATTGTCAACAGTTACAAATTCAATATCTTGGCACTATTGTTGGTTACAAACTAACCTTAAAGGAAAACACAGATGTCATATGTAAGAAAATCCAAATCTTCCTAAGAAAACTCTGCTCTTTTAATGTTGTACTACAACAATGACTTTATTCTATAGTTTTCATTGAGTCTATCCTAACTTTGTGGTAGCCTAATTTGGCAACCTTAATACATGCAATTAAATAGACTGAGCAGGATTCTGAAGGTAGCTTGCAATGTTATTGGTGCAACTTCAGCTTTCAGATATCAACATCAAACAAATAGTGCAGAAGGCCGGTATTATCACTGAATGTCATGACCAGCCCTTGCACAATGAATTTCAGCTCCTTCCATCTGGACATTGATTTAGATTATCTAGATTCAAATGCAATAGAATTAAGTGAGCTTTTACCATGCTTAATTTATGCAATTGATTGTATATTTTAATTTATGCATATATTTTTTTTTTCTTTTTCAACATACATGAATGTCTCTTACTTGATAATGGGTTCATGCTGTATTAAACGTGTTGTGTCATATCTTTTACCTACCTGCAAAGCATATGTCCCATCAGGGACAATTACAAAGTAAGTAAAAAAATATTAATTGTAAAACATCTTTGAAATATTAATGTATAGTGCTACATAGCTTTTTTACCATTTGCCATAATTTTAGGGGATTTCTGATTGACCGAAGGGATTTTTGGGGCTTCAAATGACAAGTCGCTTAGATGTTTATGAGTTTACAGTGGTGTCACCAATAACTTAATCACTTCTCTTTTGAAATGTTCACTCTCCTTGGTCCTGGAATCCTGGAATTTCACTTCATCCTTAAATTGAATACAAGATTTAAGATGTGTGAGGCAGTAGAATTACTTTAAACCACATTGCTGTCTCAAACTAAATCTTACTGGGAGAGTACAAACTATAATCGGCAATGAACAAATGTAACAAAAGTTTGTTTTTGTTGATGACTATGTGAGAAAAACAGAGAATCTGATAAAAATTGAAAAACAGTAAAAAAAAAGTCAGGCCACCTTCACTGAATAGGCACCTTAACTAGATGTACCATTTGTGCACCCCTGTTCCTTAGGTAGCTAAACAATCTTTTTAAACAACCTCTGAATAAATGAAATGATCTTTAAAGAAGAATGGTATGATCTTTAAACATTATTATGAGCTACTGGAAAAAACAAAGAAATATATGAACACATTTTCCATGTTTCATTTTCTTTCTCTATGAAGAATGGTATGATCGTTAGACCTAAATCTTTCACAAACCTTCCTTCAGATTTTGTCAATGGGGATAAAGAAGTGGTGAATAATAAAAGTTTTATCAGTTAAATGCAATTTGCCATCACATTTATCCATCTATTTATTATCCGAAAGCCATTTATTCTTGACAAGGGCTGTAAGGATCTAAAAAGGAAGAACAGGGAACAAGGTTAGACTAAACCCTGGAAAGGATAGCACAGTATCACAGGATATACAAACAAGCACAAATTTATGGACACCAATTAACCTCATCATCATGTCTGTGGAAGGAAACTAGAAGACCTGGAGGAAACCTATGCAAATAAGACAGAAGATGAAATCTTTATATTGAAGATGCCCCTGTCTAGAATCAAGCTCAGGACCCCAGAACTGTACAGCAAGTGTGTCAATAAGTATTTCATATTTAAATCCTAGGGAACATAAGAACAGTTACAAAGGGAGGAGGCCATTCAGCCAATTAGCCCATTTGGTAGTAAGTAGCTAAATGATCAAACAATCTCAGCCAGCTGTTTCTTGGGTATCAGCTTCAACACCATGCCTACAAAATGTGTTCCATACTTCCACAACTTTGTGTAAAGAGGTATCTCCTGTTCTCTGCTTCAAATACAATTGATTTAGCAAGGTACAGTATTTAATGTATAATTAAAAGTTAAAGTGCGTCTAAATAAAATGTGGACAAGGTTCTTATTTCCACCTATAGATCTAATGCCCACTAGATATAAGTGCTTTTCTTGTAAGCAATAGCAACACGCCAACAGCATGGAAATAATAAAAATTAAGAAAATTAGTGTAGTCTTATTTGAAGTCTTTAAATTCAGAATATGTGAAAATGCTATGAGGCTTTCAGACTATTTTTATTATTAAAAATGGCTGAGCAACTTAGCATTATTGTTTTTTGCTTTGACTCAGAAGAAAACTGTTCTTCACATATATTGATTAAATATATCAAAGGGAATTCTACACACACAGGTATATACATTATAGATAGGTTTACAATGAATAGCCAAGAGGCATGTGAACTTCTCAGTGTCCAATTAATCTTTTAGCTGACTTCAGCTGAATTGATTCCAGACAACTATGATAAAAAAATCTGTAAATAATAGGTTCATAAGAAAATGCTATATGGCTATTAGGATAAATCACACAATCATCTACTAAAACTTTAAGTATCAAGGTAAACACCAACAATTCAAGCTTGACTTTGACATTATTTATTAAACTGCATATGTAACAAAAGTAAAACCTGGAATTTCAAAACATCTTTAATCTGAGAAAATCAATATATAAAGACCACAAAGAAGCCTTCAATCTACATCTAGAAACATAGTAGGACCTTAAAACAATTTTCCATATGTTTTCACAGGAGTGGAATCGATCCAATTTTACAAACATACAGTACTTTTCTCTTAACCAGTAGTGTCCAGTCCTGAACCTGAATGTTTTACTACATTTCAAAACGATCAAATGTAAAAAGTGTTTAACTGATGCAATGTTGACTAACAAAGTAATCTAATTTAATAAAGTAATTAAAACTAAGACTTCAGGAGGAACTGAAAGCAGATGACCCCATGACTTTCAAGGACTGGAGCTATTGTAGCCACCCATTTTACACTAAAGTCTAAAGCCCCATCCACCATTTAATCATGAAGTAATATAATCCTTGCTTCTGCCAGTCCCATACCCTGAATAACCTATTTCTAGATACAGTATGTGAAAGGCATCTTTTGCATTTGAATAATGGCCAAAGGCTAGAAGAATAAATTGAACCTGACATTGGAATATTAAATTCTACTTGGAGATAAAAATGATAATTGTCAATTATTATTTCAGAGAGTTATATATAGAATACTTAAGGTTTTGAAAAATACACATTTTACAGAGATAATAAATGACAAATGCTGAGGGTGTTTAATGCAAAGTGGTACCACAAGGAAGCATTTATAACTGTTGCTTCATTACTGTATGTCAATAAGAAAATACTCTTAAAATAAGGATGTATGTTTCAGTTAAGGTCCTAATGCACCTGCTCTGAAGATCAAAAGTCTGTGCATCCATTCATTTTCTAAACACTGAATCCAATTCAGTCATGGGAGAGCTAGATCCTATCCCGGTAAGCAATGGGCACAAGGTAGATGGGACGTCAGTCCATGGCTCAGACACAGATGCAAACATAAAAATGCATACACTCATATCAGGGACAATTTTCCCAGAGGGAAATTAACCTACCATTATGTCTTTGGTTAGTGGGAGAAAACCAAAGCACCCATTGGAAAACCACGCAAATATGGGGAGAACATAGTAACTTGCAAAAAGAGAGAATACAGTATATGCATGACTAAATTGAAAAGAAGTATGATTATTTTATCAAATTCAACTAATTGTTTTTTGTGAACATTATGTTTTCAACATATTGTAACGCCCTCGCCTGGTGGTGAGGAGGAAGCGCCCCTAGGCGCTAGTAGTACCACTGGGCATGCTGGGAGTGGTAGCCGGGGAGAGTCTGAGGGTCAGTACAATGACCAGCGGCTGACCCTACCTGTGTAAATAATGTCCTAGTAGTTCTAGTGCCCTGTGTAGTCTTATAAAAGTATAGTGTGTTGTTAAGTAATTACCACACTAAAGATGTGTACGTGTTCCGTCAGTCTCCTCATGTGCGTGTATATCCTGTGTTTGGTTTTGTGTGGTTGTTAATGAATAAGGCTAGCGCTTGGTTTATTAATCGCGTCTCCACTGGTCCTTTGTTCTGAAAAGAACCTGTAAATGCTACAATATTAAAGATCTACTTTAGGTCTAGACCACATCAAAACTGTATGCTATCTATCAAAAGGAACAACAGTGGAAATACACAGCAGTGGTTGGTATTTTACGCAAAACTGAGGTTGGAGAGGATAAGTAACAAGAAACAGCTGTTGCTGTTAACTTATCCAAGTCACAAAAGAAAACCTGGGTTCATGAATCACTACAGAAACTAAATTTTACACTAGTTTAATTCTGGATGTCAAAATTGTATATTCATTTTACATTTTGGTGATATGTGCTTTTAATAATTCAAGCCAAGTGTTATTGTTTACGTCCTCATACAACTGTGTGAAGATTGGATCAGCTTCATTACCACCTCTGTGTAAAGCTAAATCCGATAAAGCTACAGTAGTTATTGTACATTGTAATGTCCAACATAATGAGCCTCTCTTAGCTGCCTGAATGAAATGCAACTAGTTTAATTACCTGTTGTGTTGGTAATGGTGTAAAGGGGGGAATACAAATGGAAGGGACAGTGCATAAGAGAGACCATGAGTACAGTATACACCAGGAACAAATAGATTGTCCAGACTCTCAGAGCACAGGATTAAAAAGGATGAAAAAGAAGAGATGTGAAGTTAATTTTGAATAACTGAAACTGCGGGAGGAAAGAAAAAACATAGGTATAATGGATCTAATTTGAGCCAAAACCTATATATCTCTGTGTGCAAGGTCTTTTGATAATTAATTTCATGGGTGAATTATGTTCAACCTATCTTTTAGAGTAAACTTTAGCTTGGTGTAATTTTATTGTATAGCTGGTTTAGGATCTTTTAAAAACTTACTGATACAGTTAATTATACTAATTATACTAATACCATTCTAGCTTAGTAAATGATTATGATTATTGTATCACATTGTGATTATCTTAAACATGAATAATTACTTACATTGCTTTTGTAACATTGTTGTGATTTACTGCAAAGGGTATAAAATTGTAGCTTGTCAGTCTATTAATAGTAAGTTATTTTAAAAACTGTTCTTGCCTGACCTCTTCATGGTGTCCCCAGACCATCTGGAATATCAGTGGTGGTGGCAACTTTACATGTTGCCACTATGTATAGTTTAGTGAACCTACAAACGTGGCCTCTGCCTCAAAGTACTGGCAGGACCTATAATTAGTATAATGAACATGTCCCTTGCATCAGGCGTTGTACCTGATCAATTTAAGGTAGCGGTTGTTAGACCACCCCTTAAGAAGTCAAATTCAGATCCACAGGTTCTTAACAACTACAGGCCTGTTTCAAACGTCCCATTTCTGTTTATAATTCTTGACAGAATAGTTGTGGCCCAGCTGCAATCGTATCTGGATTAAAATAATATACTTCAGTCTGGTTTCCGTCCAGGCCACAGCACTGAAACTGCATTAACAAGAGTTGTAAATGATATTCTGTTAGCTACTGATGCAGAGAATGCAACAGTGCTTGTGCTTCTAGATCTTAGTGCTGCCTTTGATGTGGTTGACCACTCTGTTTTGTTACACAAGCTTGTGATCGAGGTTGTCTTATCTGGAACCGTCCTTAAGTGTTTTTTTTTTCATATTTAAGTAATTGTTTTCCTTATGTTCAAATATCTAATAACTGTACTGCTTCATCAATGTCACCAGTTCAATTTGGGGGTACCACAGGGATCACTGCTGGGACCAATATTGTTCTTTCTTTACATGCTGCTGCTAGGTAGGATAATACGAAAACATAATATTAACTTTCATTCATATGCCGATGACACACAAATATACATTTAGTTTACACCAAACGACAACTCTTCTATCACTTTAGTTAATTGCATTAATGAAGTAAAGACTTGGATGTGTGAAATGTTTTGTTACTTAAAACTGAGGTTCTGTTGTTTGGAGGAAACAATACTGATAAGATTACTATAACTTCAGCACTTAACTCAGAGGATTTAAAAATTTGCCTCAAAGACTCAGCATGTAACCTAGGCACCATATTAGACCCAGGGCTCTCATTTAACTCTCATGTTAAAACAGTATCTAAAACACGCTTCCTACAGTTAAGGAATATTGCAAAACTACGTCAATTTCTCTCCACTCAAGACACAGAGAAATTAATACGTGCTCTTGTATACAGCAGGTTAGACTACTGCAATGCCCTATTTTCATGGAGCACCGACCAGTCTTTCAACACCTTACAGCGAATTCAGAATGCAGCAGCTAGAATTGTTACTAGGAGCAGAAAGTACGACCATATAACCCCCATACTTAGCTCTCTTCATTGGCTTCCTGTCAGGTACAGGGCGGACTTCAAAACCCTTCTACTTACTTACAAGGCTCTCAGAAGTCAGGCACTTGTCTATCTAATGGAACTTATTAATGTTTACCATCCAAGTCGCCTGCTTAGATCACAGAATGCAGGTCTTCTTTATATTCCACAAATTAATAAAATAACAGTTGGTGGTTGTAATGTAGTGTGCTCTCTGAGGGCACCAGTTCTGTAGGGTTTGGGCATTTACTGGGACAATTATTAATTGTAGCACTAAATCACAAAATTGATTCTTTTGATGGCCTTAGAATCCAACCATGCGACATAACCCAAACAACGCACACACACAGGAACTAATACACGAGGATACATTTATTCATACATAGAATATGCATGTAAACCTAACGGATCTTATCGAGAGGGTTATCAGAATACAAAAGGTATATATTCAGTCAGTTACAAAGAGATACATATATCAAGAGGACATACGTTCAGTATATCATTCATTTAGACCATTTCATAAATGAACTTGGTTATAACCTCTACATTAGATACTCAAAACAAATACATAACTCTTAGGAATTAAACTGATATCAACTGGTTGGGATAACAATTGAATTCTCGAGCTGTAATGCATTGAAGTTGAATACTCATCCAATCTCTGGGGATTCAGATCTCTTGCGGGCACAAAGAGGCAGTTGCAGGCTGTTGCTGTCCAATCCGCGCTCTCTGGCTCGGTGCCAGGCTGTGCTGTGCTGCTTGCGACGGTGCGCTGCTGATGCTCACTGACCGGCTAGTTAGTGTTGGCTTTAACTAGCAAAGTTTGTGCACAGGAGAAAAGATTACTGTGGGTCCCAGCAAGTCAGGAAGAGGACCAGTTCGTTCCTGATGAAGCGCTAGTTCTGAATAGTGATTCAGCTGTCCACAGTTCTGACCTGTTCACGAGGCCTGATGCTGGTGCTAACCTCGGGTGGATCCTCTGGTTACTCTCTGGCAACCTCCGCTCTAGACTCTTAGAACAAAGGAAAGTTCTGGCACTCGGACACACTCAGGACACTCAGGATGGTCAGGAGGCGCGCTGCGAGAATGTCCTGCCCTTGGGAGCCTTCTGCTCTTGGGCCGTCCGGCCCTGGAATTCTCCTTTGAATTCCCTTTAGAAAGTCCACAGAATTCTCACTGAATCTCGAATCTCTCAGGCCCTCTGTGTTGCCTGTTTTTACCTGGAGGAACTTCAGCTCGTTGATTGGCTGAAAGTTCCATGGGCATCAGAGTCCCACGTGGGTTACTCGGCCCTACCAGTCCCTGATTGGTTGATCAAGGTGAGATATGAGTCATTTACTCCTGACACCTAGGAATGCAGTCCAGATGTCCATCTGGCACTCCCTAGACAGATAGGCACCAATGGATGACCATTGATCATGATAGCCAGGCCTAGCTAAGTGCATCCCCCTTTGGGAGCTTGTTCCTTATCAAAAGAAAACATCTTAAATCAGCCTGCATGAATACTTTCTCTGTGGCTGCACCACAGAGATGGAGGAAATGGGGCCTCATTTGGGAAGGCTCAGAACACTTAATTCTTTCTTATTAATAAGCCTCGCCGCTACACGGTAAAGCCTTTAGTTACAGGGCCCCTAGCTTATGGAACAGCTCCATTGTCTTCTGGTCTTCTGTCCTGTATTGACAAAATGTATCGTCAATTGTATTGTAAAGCGTCTTGGGGCAACCTTGTTGTGAAAGGCGCTATATGAAAATAAATTGAATTGAATACTGCTCTTGATACAAATTATGTACAATGTATTGATTTTGAAAGAAAATTAATGAGTACATCTTTGACCACAAAGTATGTTGTTAATTACTGTTAATATGAACAGTATATTTAATTATTTCTATATTTAGACACAGATGTATATGCAAGCATCATCCAGTTCTAAACAATTTTAGCCCAAACTCCAACTCCATAACATTTTACGCCTTTTGTATTTGTAATTCTCACACTTAAAATAAAACAGGCTTTTTTCTGTTTTTATCACACAAGACCAAAAGACAACATTTAATTCAATTGAATAATTTTCCCACATAATTACATCCAAATTTCCTGCACTTTCTCATACTGCTGCTTATTTTTGCAAAATTGTCTCTATTCCATTGGTTGAAGTAAAAACCAGATTTGGTACAACTTAATTTGGTATGACGGATGCAGTTCTGCTGTTCCCACGGTATGGATTTAAATCATGGTTGCTTTCAGGCTCAATGCCATTTCCTACACAGCAGCTAACAATTCTACAGCCAAAGGCCAGGTGTTCTACCATGTGCACATTCTACAGCTAAGGTTTGAGGGGAGTGATTTCACCCTTAGTAACAGAGCTACTGAGCCCTGACACATTGTGAAACACACCTTATTGTGCATTTTGAATGAACAATATAACATCTGAAGGTATTTCCACGCATTCATGCAACAGCTCTATAGGTTTCTACCAAACAGGTTAGTAAAGGCTGGAAAACAATGGTCTAAACAAGATTCAAGGTTCAAGATTTCTTTACTTGCCATATACTGTACAACAGCCAAGACAGGAGATAGTGCAAACAGTGCAGTACCTTAAAGTGCAGGTGCTGATACGTGCAGGTGCTAATTTGAGCTATTTAAGGTGTTGACTGCTTGGGGTAAGAAACTGTTTTTGAATCTATTGGTCAGTGTTCTGATACTGTGATACCTCCTACCAGAACCCAGTGAAAACAGATCATGGCCAGGGTGAATCGGGTCTCGAAGTATAGCTCGAGCCCGGTTGTGGCAGCGGTTGAGATATATCCGGTTGATGGAGGGTAGCTTGGTCCCTGTGTTTTTCTGCGCGGACCTCACAACCCTCTGTATGGCTTTTCTGTCCTGTACTGTGGCTCCACCATACCACACCATAATACCACTGGTCAGGACACTCTCAAACAATGTACATCTGCAAAATAAAATAAGACTATGAACTTGTAAAATGTTATGTTACAGGTGTTTTCCCAGGTTAAAAAAATTTGCCTGAACATTTCCTTGCATCTTCTATGCTTCTTTGTTAATCCTCCTGTTGTATCAGCTGCAGACATAACATTTGTCTTCAAAAACAATCATCCAAAATCTAGATTGAAATAATTTAGGAAAAAAAAGCAGTCTTAATACAAATTCCTGTGTTGCTCTATATTTTCATTAACCTCAGAGTATTTACACTTTTTGTACTGTTTAACCAGTTCTCAATCTAAATACTGTACATGGATTAGTTAGAATACCTAGTGCCACAGTGCCTGCAATTAGAGAGATTTTATGAAGAACTTAATCAAAAGCCTTCTGTAAATATAACACATTGGAAAAAAGTTAATTACAGTATATGTAGCTACATATACATGTCTAGTAAAGATTTAACTTGCTGTTAACTACAAGTTGATTGATTTGAGTATTTTAATTCAGATTTTCAGTCTTCATAGCATTAATAAAGTTCTCTATTTCATTTCATACACTACATTGTATAAATGGCCCATTTTCCTGCCTTTATTTAAGCAAGATGTTGCCTTTTAAAACATTCTGTACCATTTTTGGTTTCTCTTCCTATGTATGTTTTAATAGCAACTATTGAGCATGGCTTCTAGCTCTGAAGAATCTTCTGATTTTGCAGTATTGGGAACTGTGATTAACATCTTAAAATAACAAGAAAAGTTATTCACTTACAGTATATTATAAATATTATATATTACATTATTATATATATTTTATTGCAATTAATTACAATTAAATGTTTGGAAGTGTATGGTATTTTTCAGTGATAGCCTCATCCAATGTAATAAAAATAGACTATGTAAATAAAAAATAAGAATGTTATGTAAAACACCACAGTGCGACAAAGAACCTACTGTCACCCTGTAAAAACCATTAGAAATGCAGTACTTTTTAAGGTGCCCACTGTCACATTGTAATTGGAAAATTTGGTAAATGTAGTTACATTTTGCATTAGGTCATTACAACATGAATCACTGTACCTGCATCATGGAAAGTGCTAAAAGTCTCTGATTCCAACAAGGTATGAATAAAAAATAATAATACAAATTGAATGTATAACAAAGGTGTTTATGTATTAAACATGTTTTCCCGTTATTTCATAATTGTGCTTGAGAAAAAGTCAAGGAAAGAAAGTATAACATTGGAATAATTCTGTTAAAATAAAATATTTTCTTGGACAAATATACAGTACATCTTCAATGAAGTTCCTTTTAAGACTGTAAAAATGAAAAGCACTCAGGCAGTACTGCATAGAGAGAAGAGAAGCCATGAAAACATGTACTGTTCAAGAGGTCAGCTGGCTTCCCTTTACTAGACAGAACACAGCTTTTTTAATGTCTTTTGTTTTTTACATGGTCATGGAATGTCAGGCCCACATCTGCAGCTTGCTGATGCAGGCCCCTATTATAATATTTTAAAAATACATATCTTTTGTTATGTTCAATTATCTACAGCCTTCATATACCACCCAGTACACCACAATTTTTACATTTGTGTTAAGTAAATATTTTTTTTAATCTCATTGTGCTCCACTCTATCTATTATGTGTAAGTAAATAAGATTTATCTTCACTATCTTATGTGAAATATGTGCTTCAGAGAAATCTGTCCACAGTGAAAAAAAAAATGAGGTGGCCCACAGAAATATCACACATTAGAGAAAAAGTTTCACCTTCCACTAACTTGGGTAAGTGAGGGAAAGGTCTTAGTGAAATAATCCATTGGACTGCAAATTCGAAACTATTTATCGTTTGGAGTATGACTTTCTTTTTTTGTGTTGCATTACCTGTTTAATCCATCCATCTATTATCTAATTGCTTTAACCAATTCAGGATCGCAATGGAGCTGGGACCTGTCCTAGCAAACAACAGGAACAAGGCAGAATACACTGCGGACGGGACGCCAATCCATCACAGGCCATACACGGACATACATATGCACATGCTCACACCAGGGCCTAGAATCCTAATAACCTACCTGTTATGCAAGTGTAAGTTATCTAGCTCCATTGGTCAATACTTCCATTATAAAGCCACAAATGGAGGTCATTTCTTTCAAAGATCATAAAGAAAGTGATCTATTCTCTGAAGTGGCTCTGATAAAGAAAGTAGGCATGATACAGAAAAAGCTTTTGTTTCAGACATTTCATGTCAATATGGGGTCTATTTTGAGCAGGTTTTTTTAAAATGTTATTGCCTTGATGTTCACCACAACAAGCAGAATAAAGATGGAAAGTATTATATAATTAACAGAGCTTCTTAAATCATATTAAAGTAATTAGTGTTTTTTGTTTTTGTAATAATATACAATAATTAGTATCATAACGCACAAGATCTATTTGAGCTGTTTGTACATGTGAGATACATTTTGCTTTTATTAACAATTTAAAGAGTTAGAGAATGTCAGTTCTTAAGATAAAAAGTAAGATATGGGAATTGACACCAAAAATAATTACACCTGATGAAATCTGAAACTGGGAATTTTACATAATACAAATTTTGTCATTGCAGTTCACTTAGTGTTCATCCTGGCATCAACCCCTTAATGTACCACATGGGTCTGATATAAAAAGTGATGATGTTTCAGAATATCCATGCTAATATAGGGTCTTTAGTGAGCAGGTCTTGCCAGGGAACTAAATAAAGATATCTCCCTACTGGGCATTTTATGCATTGTGATTATTAAAGGACTAAAGTGCAAGGCAAGGGTAAGGTTTTATTGTCAAAATTTTCTCCTGGCGGGATTTGCTAAGTAAAGATATTGTATATTCTAATCAAGAGATATTCTGAAAACCAACTACTTACTTTCTCATAACAATGTGTGATTTTATTAGGCAAGTTTGACTTCATTTGTATCAACACCCTCCTCCCCAAGTAGAACTCCTGTATAAGTACAGTATATTCCATTTCATGTGTCAAGGGTGCTAATATTATACTGTTTGGTCAGGACATTCTGTTCTATGATACATATATGATGTAATTTATATTTTTTAAATTAATAAGAAAAAGAAGAGGAAAATACATATTTTCCTTGTGGAAGAAAAAACATCAACATATGTCCGAATACTGAAAAAGTTAGATTATGTTTAGTAACTGTGTTTTATTGCTGTGCTACTGTAGTCATCAAAACCCCAGAAAATGAGGCTAACTGAAGGTCAGTTGAGTTCTACAGAAAGTCATTTATTTCATTATCTGCTTCAGATGCACATAAAAACAATAAAGGGAAAAAAAGAAAACTCACCTGGTAAAACTACTGTGGTACAGTACAAAGGTACTAAGTTTACATGTCCTGACTATTTTTAAAGAATGGTTAAATAATAATTTCTATCATAAGCAATATAATTTGCTAAGTAAACTATGTAATATAATTTAAATTGATATTTACAGTATATAGACCACAACTAAACTGCATGATCATTTACAAAGAAAAGCAATGATCTATGAAGAAAAGAATGAAGAAAAACAAATCTATAAAACAACTGTCCAAAAAGAAGCCTCTAGATTCTGAAATGCACATCCAAGTGACCAACACTTAGTCTTCTATATATGTATATTGTACAATTTTATCAATATATATTGTTTTTATTTCCAATAAGAATGCCTGAATATGTCAGAAAACTCTATAATGTTGCAGGTGTACCAGAAATTTAGAAGTGTAACTTGAAGTGGGATGCCACCTTCAGTAAATTTGCCATTATTACTCTCTTCACAGAACATATGATTGCCTCCAGAGAAGCATATCACCAATTGCCTAAACGAGATAGCAATATGGATGAAGTGAAGGATTTTACCAAAAGAAGTTTTGATGTCATGGAAAGTGGCATTATAATGGATAACATTAAGCAATTAAAATCAGAAGGAAAATTCTTTCCCGCTCCCCTAAAACTATTGTCAAAAGCTTCAGGCTCTGATTTAGCATGTTTGTTTGACATACTGTATTGGTTTGAAACATTGGTTCTATATTTTCTCATGTTACTTGCACTACCTGGAAGTAGATTTATTTACATTCTCAAGCACAGCTACATGTTTCAGCATTAATGCCAAAGTCCATAATATTATTTTGTAAATACACTTTATAAGTATACACATATTACAATGTAATTACATGTAAGTAAGGCTTGTTAATAGCTAAATCGTACTGTGGAACAAACATTATGAACAGCAAAACCTTTAAATTCTCCTCAAAGGTTTACTGTAGCTGACGTAAACTACATGTACTTACCCAAAGTACAAGTAGTTAAAAGTAAGTAAGTTTGTGTTGCAATTACATAATCATTATTAGAAATGTATTTGTAGAAACATATAATTAAATTGCTTGATACAATATTTTTCAGTGTAAAGTACAGTTCTTTAATTATTATTATTATTAATAATAATAATAATAATTGCTTACACTTATATAGCGCTTTTCTGGACACTCCACTCAAAGCGCTTTACAGGTAATGGGGACTCCCCTCCACCACCACCAATGTGCATCCACCTGGATGATGCAACGGCAGCCATAGTGCACCAGAACGCTCACCACACATCAGCTATCAGTGGGGAGGAGAGCAGAGTAATGAAGCCAATTCATGGATGGGGATTGTGGTATTTGTGGTAATTGTGGTATCCCTAGAGTTATGCCTTTGGTATGCTTTTCTATAAGTTCAGCCTACTGTATATAGTTTCTAAAACTCTTAATGTATCTCGGCAACAGTGCTGTGCCTGAATGCTCTTTTTGATGTATACAGCTACATATCCACCTCATCCATCCTTCCTGTTTCTCGAGAGAAATGTATATCCAGTATTGTTGTATTCTTCACCATTACTTTGGTTTGATTTAGGAGCCATTCATTACTTGACTGTGCACAAATGGATGCACCAGCTGCTTAGAATCATGTCTTTCTAGACCAGGTTCCATGCTTACATTCAAGCCATACTTTAAAAATTGAGAACATTACAAATTTTAGCTTTAGCATTGCACTGAAAATGTAGAGAACACAGAGCAGGTGTAACGTTGCGTAGAACAGGACCCTATGCAGACGGTATAATCAGGAAGTGAGTGGAGTAGAACAACGTGGAAGAGACGAGGATTAAGGCAGGTTAGGATGTCATTTATTTCAAACCCCACTAAATCCATTATGTTCAATGAGAAAGAGCATCAACAATTGAGCATACTGAAGAATCTATATTTATAGATGTACATCTACACTAATCTACATTAGTTATGATAATAATTTCTCTATCTTTAAGAAAATTACACAAATCATATTTCACAGTAATGTCTGTTAAGTAAGAAATCTGTGTTTCCTGTGCAGCACAGTGGTGAACTTGTTAACATTACTGCCTTGCAGTACTGGGGTTGGTTTGGTTCCTAGGGTGCCATCTGTGTGGAGTTTATATGTTCTCCCTGAGTTTGCATGAGTGAGTCCAAAGACATACTGGTAATTTAAGTGGTATCTGTGAAAACTGGCATTTGTGTGTATTTTAACAATCTGGTGTATGTTAGTGTGTGTGCTCTGCAATTAACTAACATCCCGTAAAGTCCTGTGATAGAAATGTGTCCATAGCATTCCTTTAAAATTAGGGTTTGGTGTTTGGGACACATCCTTATCTTTCAAAATCAGTTAAATTGTTTGCTATATGGAATTGTTAGGGATTTCTGCTTTCAGTTCTGCAAAATGTGCATTTAGTTTTATAAGATTATCTCATAGTGACATGACACTGAACTGTTATTTTATTCTTTCTTCTGTTTTATTATAAATATAACTAGCCAAAAATGGTTAGACAATGAGTGGCAATTCTATGGATGTACATGATCAAAACTCACCAATAACCATAAAACACAATTAGATTGACATTTCCATCCATGGAATATGATGAGTAAGAAAATGAATACTTCCTTTCAAAACAGTAGGCTACAACACTGTGAAACATTTAATGTTGGGAAAGATTTACTAAAATGAAAGAGTAAGATATGAGGCTAAAAAAATGCATGTATCTTTTCTAGGAATAAATGAGAAAAAATGCTTTATGTAGTAATGTGTGTGCACTTATGAGCTAAATTAGATATATTTGGTAAATCCATCTCTCAAATGAATGTTAGCACCATTAAGGAACACTCTAGCTTTCATGGTTTAAATAAGTTGAACCATAAAACATCTCAAAAGGATAAAATTTCTGTCTGACCTCAGAGGTAGCATCATACTGATATACTGTACTTATAACCTTGCTTTATTGGAAAGATATAATTCGGGGGGTAATTTCTTAGAAAATGTGGACCAGTATCTGAATATTAAATATAAGAATTTATGTATATGATGTAGCTTTTAATATACCAGTGGTGTGCAATATTTCTTTTAGTTAACCGTGACTATACAATGACAAATTAAAATTAAGAGATCAAATCTGGTAACTGTAACTGTACATCAAAACTTATAATCATAATAAATGATTTTTTTTTAAAAAAGGTTAAAGCTAATGTAGATAATGACAATTTTAAATTTATATTTTTGTCATCAGACTTTTGTGGATTTTTCTAGTAATCCAGTTTTATTCTTATATGTTATACATCCAGTTTCTGAGAAGCTTAGAAATATAGCACAGATTACATTTTCTCAAGTCAAAACACATATTTTATTAAATCATTCTATACTATCACACACACAAATCACCATGATGTACCATAAATGTAAATACAAATCATAAGAAAACCTTTTAAATGTTTTCTTTAATTAAAAGCATAAAAATATGAGCACTAACTCACCTTCCTGCCAAGGCAGATAAATCTATTCCTCCTTGAGAGGACACCAACCCACTTGTATTACGTACTATATGTGCCTGAACAGGAAGAACCTTTAATGTGAATTGGTAAATTCATTATAGAAAATTAACAATTCATGATTTCACAGTATTGTAAAATATCAAGTTTTTAAAACTAATTTAAGTTTAATTTTTAATTCAGAAGTATATGTTTTAAACAGGTAAGAAGAGTAAGAGTAATAATACAATGTTTTTACATGTATAGAAAGGGTAAAATACATTTTACTGACACAAAATACTAATAATTTTATTTATAAATACCACTTTAAGGTTTCTATCTTTCCAGGTTTGACAGATAATTGTGTTGACAGATGTCCCCTGGAGCAACTCTATAAACTGTGCTTGGATACAGTAACCCCAACAAGAAAATTCTTACAAAGAACTATAAGTTCATCATGCAAATTAATTACGCCCATCGTACCACATTCTTCAAACAGACATCTCCTTTCGAAAGAGACAAGAAGTGATAATGTGACAAATAAGCGTGTGATCTGTATATGCACAGCCTACTTGGTCAGGATATATTAAGGATGCATGCAAATAAAAATGACCTTCTGTGACAAGGACAGTGTAATCATAGAACATGACATTGGGTTCTGATATTTTGATTCCTTGCCATTAAGTGTATAGTATTATCTTTGCATTGATGACAAAGAATGCCATTATTCGTTGATGAGTAACACGGGTAATACTGGTTAGTTCAGCAATGCTGAAGGACAGACAATGGTAGGTATTATTACTTCCCATGCCACATCCAAACCTTGTTATTCAAGCAGTTGTTAGTGCTGTGTAAAAGTGCTCAAGATAATATATTGCAAGGATAACACATTGGAATTGCATCTCCTTTTAGATGAGAAATTTCAGTTCATTGAAGAACTCTGTGAAGCAAGTCAATTTTCAGTCCTTCCTATGATGAAATATATCAATAATAATAGAATGAGAAAGGACAATTGACAATGTTACAGATAAAACAATATGTAATATTAAAATTGTAACAATGACTTCATTTTAAAAAAATAGATTATGGGCACTTCTTCTTCACCACATAGATTATTCAGATAAAGGTCATCCAACACAGTTGCACTAGCCATTGTAAAATTAGGAAATTTATTAGAAGATAAAATCAATGTTTACCAAAATTATTTAGAGTAAGTGTTTTAGGCTTTACCTTTTATACAAAAAATATTTTGTGTTAAAAGTGCACAGATTTTTCCTTGGTACATCATATGAAATAACAATAATAGTTTTAAAAATAGTATAAGATGTAGACATTAATGATAGTGTCATGTATAACCAGATCAGATATTTTACTCCATTTCTGCCAAAGTGCCTTTCCTTTTGAGAAACTGGCAGTACTGTAGTATTATGCTAAGTAAACATTAGAGCTTAAAGGTTAATCAAATAATGCATTTCATTTAATTTTTTTGGATCAAACAAGAGGAGACCATATCACCAATCTAGCAGATAGGAGGTGAATACATCCAAATTTATTCTACTGCCATTGCAGTATTCTCTATTAATTCTTCTTCAGAAGGCAACATGCTCTTAGGACTTTTTGTTTTTAGTATGGAAAGATATTGGAAAATAAACATTTGTTTTCTTGTGAAAGTAATCACCAACACAGGTTTAAGAGAACAAGCAATCAAAGAAAAAATTATCTTTATATAACTAGCAAAATGATAGCTACTGTAGATGCATTATCTACTGTTCTGTGTCTTTTGGGGTAAAACTGCTGTGCTCACTAGCATCAGTGTGTGTTTCTTATGTTCTAACACATGGTTTTAAGAGCTTCTGAATGTTCTGTTTTATTTGATTTCTTGAAAAAATAGCCTAATAAAAAATACTCTATTAAAACAATCCAGAGCTTTAGAGGATCAATAGAGCAAAATGCCAATGTCTGTGTTATTGTATTGCTTACTAATTTGTCATATTTTGTTTACTCCTATGCTCATTAAATGAAAAAGAAAAGTCCCAATAAAACCACTCAAATTACATATTCTCTATGATGTGTATTCTTGAGTTTTTAATGTGTAATCTGAATGTTAACTGCAATACATCTTTTTGAATTCTAAGGAATTATTTTTTAAATATTTGTGTTATTTGTAATGCACTTTTAAAGTGGTTATGATGGCATATGAATGGTTTAGACTGAAGTTACAAATTTCAAATGATTTAATCATAAATCAAATCAAACCCAGAAATAATTTTAGCTCATATCTTCACAGGAAGGTTCTTTAAAGCCAATTGATTACACTAACAGCAATGAATAATGACTGTTGTTTTTTCACTGACAGAGTAATTCTAAACAAATTGCTTGAAACTTGGCTTACATAATAGTAAGAATACTCAAAAGGTTTTGAACAAGGATAAAAGCATTTGGATACTTGCCAAAGTTCAATACAAATGTAAATTCTTACCATGACAGTGCAAGTGACCTTTATGTCAAAGCTAAACAATACCTTCATGAACCATTATTCATAAAGATGTTAGGTTACTACAGAATAATTCAGCAACATTTATATTGTGTCTGTCCTGTGGTGCACTGTTAGCTCACATATTCTGAAAAGGTTTTTGAGACTTGTCTTCAGATTCATTTGATGTAACAAAAAGAAAAAAAATCAAATTACAACTGAATGTGTTCCTAAGTATTAAGCTTTACTAAAAAACACACACATACTCACCAACTCCTTGCAAAAATTAGGCTGTATTGATCCTTGTAAGGATAAGAGTTGACAATCTTGTATCAAAGCATTCTCCTCTAGTGGAGAATGAGGATAGGATGTTACATTGCTTTTTACTTTTTGCTTTGCATAACAAATGCAAGTGAATTCAAACCTTCCATTTCAATGATATATAGACTTAACTAAATTAATTGAATTGTTCTTTATATTCATAGACTTTATAGCACTTTAAATGCACAACGTAACGCTTTTAATATTGAGATATGCATGAATATTTGACAATTTGAATTCAAATAATTTAAAGAGTACAATTAAAATTACACATTGAATACTGAAACATTACTCATAGAAAATACATATTTGGCTAAATAGGAACATATAGTACAGTATATGAATTAAACTTTCTTTGGTTAATTCACTTTCCCATTATCTTCTTTTTAGATAATGACCATAAGACTTAATTTTTCCTAATTACTTTTCATGCAGTGTTCAATAAAGACTACATTTTCTGTGCATATTTTTTTCTTTTCTTTCAATTAAAAAAATTCAATTAGTAAATTTTATATTTACTCTCATTGTCTTCAATTGTCTAGATCAAACATATATAATACAATTATTTTCATCTTATTTTGAGATACTATGTGTTGCAAATAGCTAAGGGTGCTGAAGGGCATAGGTTTGTAACAGACAACAGATTATTATTTACAACTTGAAGTCTGGGAAACTCTAATCCAATTAGTGAATTCCCTTCCTTCAAGGAGACTTTTATCCTTTGTCGATGTGTCATTGCCAAGAGGACTGCAGAATTGTAATCATAATGCATCTGTTTCCATTAAAAACAACTGAGTGTTTTGGCCACTCATTCTTACAAGCAGATTGCAGTGCAGACTGGATCATTACTTAGTGTGTTAAAAACACATTACTGAGAAAAAGATGCTATCGCATTTTAATGAAAATACCAAGAGATTATACTATTCACATGATTCAAGCACTAGTCTCTGTTGTATGACCCTACAATGGTTTTTAGATTGCTCAATAACAGTGCATAGGAAAACAAAATGTGAATGTAAAAAAGAATGACAACATTCTTAAAGGATAAAAAAAATCAGCAATGTAAATCTAGGACTATGCAGCCATGAGTATGTGCAATACTCAGATCAACAGCACAGCATTTAAACCAAAAAGAAAATAAAAGGCAGTAATTGGTTAAATTCTAGAAGGATGTTTGTTTGATTCATGGTTTGATTCATTGCATTTCAGAATTTTGTAAAGTTCCAGTTTAATAATGAAATAAATATTACAGTTTCATTATGTCATTATGTTTAAATTATAACCTGGCTTTAATTTTTTTTTCATAAATAATGTTGTGACAACATCATTCCGGGTCTAAAAATTATTATTACCAAAATATGTTTGTGTACAATTGCAAATATTTTGTCAGTTTTACATCACTAATGGTACAGCTAGATGGGTAGAAATCAAACACCTAGCTAACGTAGCTACTACAGTATTTGTAGTTCTCAGGGGCTCCAAAGCAAGAAATGAATTGAGGTCTGGTGGTCAGACCCCGGGGGGTCTGACACACCGATTAAAGGCATCATCTGATTTACCTTAATTAAGGTCTGAGTAAATGATTAAGAGTCATCTACAGTTCAAGAATAAAGGAAAAACACAGACAGGCAGATGGACAGAGGAGGAGGACACAGAGTGAGAGAAGGACTGGAGAAAGAGCAGCAAGATGTAAGGGAAGAGGAGAAGAGACAGTGCCAGTCAGGAGGTTCTTGCTCCGATCTGCCTTTAAAGGGGAACTGTAGCCCCAGTTTCTCAGACCAGTTACTAAATCTTGGTAACAAAATAAATTCTTTGATATTGCAGAAAAAAAATACGAATTTCAAATTAAGCTCAAATTTGGTTGTGGAGCAGACATTTCACAGCAAAAATGTTCCAACACGATCTGCATGCAGAGTTAACGAATGAATAGTGTTTGTCAGCAAAACCTTGTTGAAATCTAAAGCAAGATTTGTATTGTATTTAAAGAGATGTATTCACAAGTCTCCTTCTTTACAATGTCATATGGCTACACACGTCACCTGATGTTTTGTTGCCTCGTTCCGAATTACAGGACACAGCGCTGCACATTGAGACCTTGCCGTTATGTTCTTTTAGGGAACAGTGATTTCTTACAGAGAATCCTTAAGTAAAAACAGTCTCTCCTGTTTTTTTTAGAAAAGGGATTCTCATTCATTTTGTAGTATTTCTGAACCAAATAGAATGCAGCTCCAGGTTAACAGATCTTTATTTGACAGATATTGCATCAGCTTGGCATTTTAACTAGTGGGTCTTCAGGTTATTTTAATAAGTGGAAATTACTTTTGTATATGTTATTGAATCCAAAAAATTCCAAATCTTATCACAAGCAGGGAAAATTCAAGTAGGAAGTATTGGGGTTTACTGTCACAATTTTCTGCAAGCAGCTGTTATGATTGCTGCCCTGCTGCGCCTCTCAGAACACAGTTCCCTTGGGAAACTGGAGCATTCTCACAAGGACTCACTGTTTTCCATGGCTTGCTGCTCAAACCAGATACCCTTTTAGGTGATCCATTCTAATTAATAATTATTATCCCAATTATTCAATTCCCCCTTTACCTTTATAATGCCAAGGCACCTCTGTTGAGGAGCTTTGTAATTATTCAATTTTTCCTCTTACCTCCTCCCTGGCAGTACTGCCTTTTTACATGCTCTTCTATTCCTGCGAGTTGATCCTTCAGCGTTTTTCAGAGGAGTGTTCCTACACCCTGGTAGTGGGACCATACCCAGCTGGCCCCCACATTCCATTGATTGTCCATTGATATTTCGGGGACAGTGTCCAATTTCCAGTAACAAGGGCTCAGCAGCAATTTCCTTTACTTTTTGCCACTGATGCAGCCTGCACTAAACCTCATACTTAGAAGTCTACTCAGTGCTACACTCAGACTCATCAGCCTACTCAACACTTCCCTTCGTGTCTTTAGCCTGAGAGCACTTCCTATTAAATCTTCACTCTGCACCTCACTTCAGTCAACCTTTTATCTTCGCATGGAGGCTCCTGGCTCCTGAAGCATCCCCAGCATCAGCATCTGCTGTCATTAGACTCCAGTAGATGAGGGGTCTAAAGGATGGGTCACTTTGTCACCTATTCCTAGAAGATGTCTTCCCCAGTTAGGTCTAAGGGCACATGGGCATGTGATGCTGATTGTACCAGGGTGATTCCGTCAGAGTAATGAACCTGGGAAACCGAGCTGACAGTGCACACCTGGCCTGGTCTCAGAGGAGACCCCCTGTCAAGGTGTGCACCTTGAATAACTGGCTCCTGAGCCCTCTGATTGGATCACAGAGTGGGGGTTTCTTGCCTTTCAGGAACTCAGTGTAACCTCTTATCAGTGTAGCCTTAGGGGTGAAATGAGCTGTAATCTATGGTAGTTCTTTTTCTGTCCAGCATGTTGGTCTGTTAGCCAGTTAGCCAGCCTTCATCCCTGGCTACTAAAGAGAGCTTCCCCAAAGGTCCATGTGGCCCCCTTCCTGGAAGCAACAGCAGGAATATAATCCAAAGCCATGAGATCAAAACCCCAAGAGCTGAGGTTCCCAGATTCCAGTAAATGCATAAGGTAGACAGTTTGAACTAGTCCCAGCTAGAGACCCAGCTCCAGTTTATTTGTACATTTTTTCCCTTCTTTGAAAGACTCACTCTAAAATGCACTGCATTTTAAATTATAGATATGTAACATTTAAAAAGAATAAACTTCAAACATGAAGAAGGATCTGCAGTGAGGAAACTTTTTTTTCTTTCTACTTTTCTTTGTGGAATTAATCTCTACTAGGTCCTTTGTATCACAATTACTGATACAGCTACCAACTTAAACCTTTACAAAATAATGTCTAGCACTCCTTCCTCTTATTTTAAAGACACCCCAACTCTTGTGGCATTTTCTACTAACAACTTTCTTGAATTTTATAAAATGTTAAGAATTTTGCACTGAAACCTAAAATAAATAATGTAAAGCACCACAGGTAACATCCTCCAGGTCAATAGACATGACAGTTCAGCATATATGGGATCCCTTACGGGATTAATTATTATCTATCATCAATTTCCCTACGGGATTAATAAAGTATTATCTATCTATATACAGTACATACAAAAGTGGAACTTCATACTTTCACAACTGCTGGAGTGGAAAGTTTCAAGACACAAGTGTTTAAGACATAAAAGACTTATACCTGAATTAAGAATAATTCCCTCAATGCCAACCAAATAAAGAAAGGTGATGAGGGGAGGTGCAGCTGTCTAGTCCTGAGTGCTAAGTTTTAGCAATGCCAAATGCGAAACTCATCCGTCTCATCCACTTTAAAATAGTGTTAGAACAGATGCTAGAAAACATTCATTCAAGGCTTACAGTTCAGAGCTATCAAATACAGTTATTGTTAATCATAAAACAATCCTTCTTGATTTTTTTTTCCATTAATTGATACATACATTACTGCCATTACATTACAGTTTCCTCTTCACAGGCAGCTGATAACAACCCGGTTATTGACGTCATTAACAACATTAATCCCAAACAGAGCTGTTGGACTCCCTCCTCTGGCCGTTTTCCACCAGTTGATTATTTCATCTGATTATTTCATCAACCAATGCACTAATCAAGCTCCCAAGGCACTCTCTACACCCAGTAAACATAGGTCTAACCTCACCCAAGGAGAAAATCAGGCGCTCCAGTCTCTCCGCAACAGGGATGATATCGTCATCAAACCAGCGGACAAAGGAGGTGCTGTTGTGGTGTGGCGTAAGGATCTATATATCTTTGAAGCCTCTAGACAACTAACTGACACTTCTGCCTACCTCCCTCTCCAACAGGACCCTACCACTGACTACCAAAAGGAAGTGGTATCCACCATTTCCCTTCTTATCAGCAGTAAGGAGCTCCCCCAGGAGGCGAACCGGCTCATCATGGAACATCCACAGGTATCTCAATTTTACCTCCTCCCCAAAATCCACAAACCGGACACCCCTGGACGCCCCATCGTATCAGCATGTAACTGTCCAACTACTTACATCTCAGCCTTTCTCGACAGCCTCATGAGACCGCTGGTTGAAGATCTTCCCTCATACATCAAAGACACCAACCACGCGCTCCAACTTTTCAATGATTTCCAATATCAGGGTACCGAATGCCACATTTTTACCATGGACATCACATCTCTGTACACCGTCAATCCCCATAATGACGGCCTTACAGCACTCAAGCACACGCTGGACGAACGCACAGTGCTTGATCCACCCACCCACACCCTGGTACGCCTTGCAGAATTGGTCCTCACACTGAACGCATTCTCTTTTAATAATCTTTTTTACCAACAGGTCAGTGGAGTTGCCATGGGCACCAGAATGGGACCCAGCTATGCCAACATTTTTGTCGGCTGGGTAGAAGAACGCTTCTTCGCCTTCTACACTGGCTATGTCCCTGACCTCTACAAACGATATATTGATGACTGCGTCGGTGCCGCCACATGCTCCAACGATCAGCTTGAGTTCTTCCTGCACCATTTCACCAACTTCCACCCGTCCCTCAAATATACGGTTAACATATCTTCCACCACTCTTCCGTTTCTAGACATCCACTTGTCTATCAACTACCCCCGACTGTCCACTTCAGTTTATTACAAACCCACGGATTCACACAGCTACCTCCAGTACAGCTCATTTCACCCCAACCACACTAAAAACTCTCTTCCTTTTTCACAGTTCCTTAGGTTACGACGACTATGCAGCGACGACATCGACTTCGAGAACCAAGCCCTCGAAATGTACTCATTTTTTATCAACAGAGGATACCCCAGCAGTGTGATTGACAGGGCCCTTGCCCGAGCCAAAAACACCCCCCGGACCATCAACCCGATCAGGAACTCCCGCCGTAACAACCGTATTCCCTTGGTGCTTCCTTACCACCCTAACACACTTCCTATCCCCAGGACCATTAACCAGAACTTTTCCATCCTACAGGATGATCCCTCCATTGGGGCCCTCTTTTCTGATCGCCCTATCATCTCATATCGCCGACCACCTAATCTGCGTAACCTCCTTGTTTACAGCTCCCTTGACCACCCTCAACAACCATCCACACCAGGCACTTTCCCTTGCAACAGAGCTCGCTGTATCACCTGCAAGTACACAGCCACCACCACACTCATTCAAGGCCCCTCAGGACAATTCCGGATCACCCAGACAGCATCTTGTACCTCCAGTAACCTTATTTACTGTATCTCTTGCAGTAAATGCCCAGTCATCTACATTGGAGAAACAGGAAGGAGACTCGGAGACCGCTTCAGAGAACACGTCAGGGCTGTGAAGATTAAAGATCTCTCCAAGCCCATTGTTTCTCATTTCACCTCTGACGGCCACGACCACACTTATCTCTCCATCTGTGTTCTCAAAGACGGTTTTCCGAACTCATACATCAGAAAGACCACCGAAACTAAAATTATTCTGCAGTTAGGATCACACATTCTCCCTTCCCTTAACGACAGATTACTGTTCTTTTAAATTTTCTCCATTCATTGGAAGTTTCATTTCACACCTCTCTGCACCCATTCTGACTTCACACCTCTTGATTGGCCTTTCTGTCCCCTGCTCCTGCCTCTCACTCCTCCTCCCTGCCAACCTTTGTTCTCCCGCTACTTTACCTTTGCCTATTGCCCTGTCTCTCTCACACCTGAAGAAGGCTCCATGGCCGAAACGTTGTGCTCTCTTTCTTCTTTTTTTCAGCATGGAATAAACCTATTACTTGTTCCTTTACATTACTGCCATGCATACTAACATATTAAACAAAACAGTCAGCTTTAAAAGGAAGGTTGTTTCAAATTTAGGAACATTTATGTACTTAAATTCAGCAAAACCTTGGTTTATTGGACTAATGATGGAATGATAAAATAATAAATCATTTCACAGCATAAAGGTGTGAAATTGCACACCTTTTCAAAAGATCAAAAGATCAAAATTGAAATATCTGGTGGTCGTGACCTTGCTGTTTTTGTATGTCACAGAGTGACGTCACGTCACAGCCAGAAAAAGAAGGCGCTATATTGAAACGTAAAACACCCACCCCACACGACCAGACAGACTCAGAAAACAAATTGCACCCATTGTTTTGATCACATCCAGTAATTAAAGTATTGAGTGTGTAGGTACCTGTAAACTTCCTTGTAGATTCACGTGATTACCCAATAAGGCAAGGTGCTATATCTCTGAAATGAAAACAGCACAAACGCTACCTTCAACAGCAAAATCCGGCACAAATGCAGCACTAACGATTGTGGTGGGTTTCATCATTTGTGCTTTTTGTTCGCTGGGCAGGTGGGCAACTTCATGGAGCAGGACAAGCAAACAAGTCCTGGGTCATTACATTGCTTACTGCAAGAGACACAACTTCACCTGGGAGAAATATGCCGATCTAAGAAAGGCACTCATACCTTTGTCTTCAGAGGTCAAGGTGTGCCCTCACGCTGTATTCTACACCAAGGATTGACCAGAAACACAATAATAAAAGGACTTTGAACTAACTGTTTCATGATTGCGCATAAGAACCCTGTAAATACAAACACACGGATAATGACAGTTTATTAAAGAACTTAGATATATGTTCACTTCTGTTGTGTGAAAATAAACATTTTTCCAATACTGCCGTTGTCTGCATGTGTGAGATGATAGACTTTCCAATGTTGTTTTACTGATGTATTATTAACTACCCATGTCAACTTTGTACACAGTGCCCCTTAAAAAAAAACATTCTGGTTCTTTTTCACGTTGACGAATGTGCTTTTCATAAAAAGAGCAACAATTGTCATGTCGTTCATAAAGTTGCAAATTCAAGTCTTTTTAAATACATGGCTCGACAGATGGGTCAAATCTTTACATGTCCCTTGGTACAAGTGTCTATTTAAAAATGAGACCAATTAGAAACTGATTACTTCTTCAGATTTTGAAGAAATTTTTAAGACACCACTACATAGTACTAAGATGTGCTAGTTAAAGCCTCTTTGTAAGAACATCAAATTGTTTGCTAATGTTCGCTTTTTAAGGCTACACCCACAGCTTTTCTGATTAGGGTATGATATTGATGACAATTCTAAATTTTCTGTTCACAGAAAGACGCAGAAGATACTAATATTAAATGCAAAATCCACTGCCACCCCCCCACCCGGGCAAATAAACAGAATTGCAGAGTTCTTATCCTCGCACCAGTAATAGAGCACTTGAACTCGGCAGACGGGGTCGTTGGAGGTCAAAGTCACCGTGTATGGTCACGTGATCACCCGAAAAAACAAGGCGCCATATGCTTTCCCGGAAACGAAAGCAGCACAAATGCTACTTTCAATGACACAAACCGGCACAAATGCAGCATTAATAAATGGGACTGGTCCGGTTCCTCTACAGCATTGTAGGGGGTCTGGGCAAGGTCACCCCCCAAAAAAGGTGCCGTTATATCTTGGGAATGAAAGCATCCAGAAAGTTACTTTCAATGGCACAAACCAGTACAAACGTAGCACTAACGAATGAGACTGGTTTGGTTCCCCTAAGACGTTGTAGGGGAGCTGAGTGATGTCACACCCCCAAAAAAGAAGGCACTATATCTCAAAAATTAAAGCAGCTAGGAAGTTACTTTCAACTGCAGAAACTGACACAAATGCAACACTAACGAATGAGGCGGGTTTCATCGTTTGTGCTGTTTGTGTCACGCCCTCTGCAGCCAGAGGGCGCTCCTTCTCTGTCCTGTCCCTATTTCCGGTCTGCTGTCCTTCCTGTCCCTCTCTTTCCCTTGGGCTATATATTTCCGGGTCTTGGACTCTGTCCTCGCTCAGCATTGATGTTCGGATGTCCTGAGCACCAGGGCGCCCCACATCCGCTCCCTGAGGGCATAGGTTTCTATACGGCATTCCTGAACTCTTTGCACTAATGAGCCCGGGCCTTTTTCCCGTCTCGCCGCTACGCATATGGGTCTTTTTCTGCTCTCCTGCTCCCCACGGTTAGTCCCTTTGGACGTCCGTGACAGTTTGTAGGGAGGCCAACTTCACAGAGCTCATTCGAAGAGATGTGTATAGGTAAACAGACAAAACACAACCAAAAAGTAAAAGAAAATGTTATTTTATTTACAGTAGAAGAAAAAAAACAAAGCCACAAGATAAAACAAACAAGATAAGCTCTTATCTTAACTCTTATACTTTTCTATCAGCAGCTAGTCCAGTAAGTTGCTTACTAGCCCCAAAAGAAAGTTTCTTTCTATTGTTCAGATGACTGAGTACAGTACAACATTACTCTCTGACTTTTGGGGAATATGGTTCCCCAGTTTTGTCCACCCACTGTCCTCGTTCAGATGTTTGACAAACTTTATGTTTGTATTGTTCAGTAACAGTACATGTTGAGCGTTCATTTTTAATTAAACATAATCATATCATCTGTAATAGTATGTTATTCAGACTTTTGGGTGTTGCAGTGCAATGATAACGTCATAACAAATATAATTAAAACTTCTAAAATGAATTGTATGTTTCTTAAATGAAGGTAGAGATTTTGATAGCAATGAACAAAAGACACAAATTAAACCAGGGAATGCTCTTTTGTTATAGTAAGCAACAAATAGTATTCTCTTCCATGACTTTGACAATGAGTTTAAGTGCCAGCATTTGCTCAAATTCCATTTGCAAGATCCCTCAAGGGACTTTTCTCTGAAACATTCTTCACCTACGCCATAACTAACTTCAGTAGATGTAGAGAAGGTTAGGGGCAGGACAATTAGATTACTGGTAGCTTCAAGGACATACATCAGAGTACAAAATGTATGACTGTATCTGTTTGGCTATTAAAAATAGCTGTCAGAAGGTCATTTTTTACCACAATTTAGGATCAAAAGGCTTTTTAGGATCAAAATCTAGGACTCTCATTCACTTGAGAAAGCAGACAAGATCAAAGTGAAACAATTACACTCCTCTTTGCTTTTACAGGTGACCACTTTGTTATGTCAATTATATTTATTGCTATCTGTTTTATTTTTTGTTTAAATTTATCTAAACCTACAATTAAACTGGCATTTTAACCCATTTTAACTGGATCCACTTACATGCTACTTGATGAGAATTTTATTTTAGTGTAAAAGTACCCATTTCAGCAGAACCCAACCTGGTTTGTTCTGAATATATCTGTTTTATTGGTTCTTCTTTCTCTCACTCTTTGATTTTCACTTTGAGAAATCTCTATTTCATCAAAATTTGAAAAAAAGCTAGACAAATTTATAGGTATTTCTCAGTTGTAATGTATATTTTAAAAACAAAAACATATTTATAGTCTCCTTTTCACAGTATTAATAACATCAGTGTCAAGTGATTAAGGCAGATATTTCTAAAATAATTTTCACCAAGTATGCACAGTAATTCTGTACTTCCTTTCTCATCATTATCTTGTGTTTTTTTAATCAAATAAACATCACAATGCCTTTGATGTACTGCATAACATTTATGTATAATATCACACTTTACCACTGCAAACATTTTTGTAATGCAGTTTATGTTATTTATGCTGTTTTAAAGGAATAGACTTTCAAGTTATTTGCCATGACATCGTTATCAAGTATCCAAAGCTAAAGTTAAGCCATATTTGTACAACCAATTCTGATATCCTTATGTAGCGGCAATGCTTGTTAATAAGACAGAATTAAGTGTTGCGGTGCTTTCCCAAATGAGGCCTCATCTCTCTCTTCATCTCTGTGGTGCAGCCACAGAGAAGCTATTCATGCAGGCTGATTTAAAGATGTTTTTTTTTTATAAGGGACAGCTCCCAAAGGGGGATGCACTTAGCTAAGCCTGGCTATCATGATCAATGGTCATCCATTGGCACCTATCTGTCTAGGGAATGCCAGATGGACATCTGGACTGCATTCCTAGGTGTCAGGAGTAAGTGACTCATATCTCACCTTGATCAACCAATCAGGGACAGGTAGGGCCGAGTAACCCACGTGGGACTCTGATGCCCATGGAACTTTCAGCCAATGAACGAGCTGAAGTTCCTCCAGGTAAAGACAGGCAACACAGAGGGCCTGAGAGAATTCTGTGGACTTTTCTAAAGGGAATTCAAAGGAGAATTCCAGGGCAGAAGGCTCCCAACGGCAGGACTTTCTTGCAGAGCGCGTCCTGACCATCCTGAGACTCAGCCTGGACAACCACGGAACGGCCAGTGTGTCCGAGTGCCAGAACTTTCCTTTGTTCTAAGAGTCTAGAGCGGAGGTTGCCAGAGAGTAACCAGAGGATCCACCCGAGGTTAGCACCAGCAGCAGGCCTCGTGAACAGGTCAGAACTGTGGACAGCTGAATCACTATTCAGAACTAGCTCTTCATCAGGAACGAACCGGTCCTCTTCCTGACTTGCTGGGACCCACAGTCATCTTTTCTCCTGTGCGCAAACTTTGCTAGTTAAAGCCAACACTAACTAGCCAGTCAGTGAGCATCAGCAACGCACCGTCGCAAGCCGCACAGCACAGCCTGGCACCGAGCCAGAGAGCGCAGATTGGACAGCAACAGCCTGAAACTGTTTCTTTGTGCCCTCAGGAGATCTGAATCCCCAGAGATTGGATGAGTATTCAACTTCAATGCATTACTGCTCAAGAATTCAATTGTTATCCCAACCAGTTGATATCAATTTAATTCCTAAGAGTTATGTACTTGTTTTGAGTATCTAATGTAGAAGTTATAACCAACTTCATTTACGAAATGGTCTAAATGAATGGTATACTGAACGTATGTCCTCTTGATATATGTAACTCTTTGTAACTGACTGAATATATACCTTTTGTATTCTGATAACCCTCTCGATAAAATCTGTTAGGTTTCTATGCATATTCTATGTATTAATAGATGTATCCTCATGTATTAGTACCTGTGTGTGTGCGTTGTTTGAGTTATATCGCATGGTTGGATTCTAAGGCCATCAAAATAATCATTTTGTGATTTACTGCTACAATTAATAATTTTCCCAGTAAATGCCCCAACCCTACAGAACTGGTGCATTCAGAGAGCACACTACACTTAGAAGAAAACATACTTTACAGATCAACCTAATGGAAAAAAAAATATTATAATCAGAAAATGTGTATCAAACCATGACATTGGATATCTCCTCAAAAATGTAGTGAAGAGAAGTATTTTAGCAGTTGTTATTAATATCCAATATAGTGGTATCAAATATTGTAAAAGTCATTTCCATGTTGTCTTCTGAATTCATTCTCAGATATTCTCTTAACTTTAGCCAATGCCTAATCTAATATTGCTACATAGCAGTCAATAGGAACAGTTCAAAAAGACAAAATGTGGAAAACCCATCTAATTACAGAAACCATTAACAAAGAATGGTATAAGAAAGGGATGATAGGTATTGATTTGCACTTATATTTATCAGCAGCTAATGCTTGTGACTTTCTAGCACCTGAAACACCATTATATTTTGATTTTCTTGGAAATATTTTCTAATAACAATTTGACCTTGACAAAACCACATACATTCATAGATATTATACTAAAATTATTTAAAAAAGATTTTGTTCTCAGAATTTTAATTCTTTTAAAGGTATGCCAAAGATGTTTAGAACCTAAATTAGAAAACAAGATTTAGATCATTAAAGTAAAACAATCTTAATTTAATTAATTTTCAGTTTTAATAATATAATTTCTAATGTTACATTAGGTAAGACTGTTGACTATTTTTGTAATTTGTATTAAGATTAACTATGTTAAATGTTAAAATACTACCTTTGTTTAATCATTTTGAATGGAAATCAAATTATATAATTTATTTTTAATACACATTTATTTTCATAATGTAAATTCAAAAAAAAAAATTAAAAACATAGTAGACAGAAAAATAACATTGTAGTTAAATTCAATATAGAATGCTTATTACTTTGTAGCAGCAAGGCTTATTAAAATAGAGGAATTAAGTTTTCTGCTCCCTTGCCAGTCCCTCTCTCTTTCATCTCAGTGGTGCTTAATACAGAGAGGCCATTCCATTTGTGTAACATGGACCAAAGAGGCAGAATCAATGCTTCAGGACTGTTTTGAGTGCACAGACTGGAGTGTGTTCAAAGATGCAGCCTCCCATGGATCCCACACTGATATTGATATGTATGCATCAGCAGTCACTAGCTACATCAGCAAATGTGCTGATGATGTGGTGAGCGTTAAAAAGATACGCAAACTCCCAAATCAAAAACCTTGGATGAACACTGAGATCCGCTCCCTGCTCAAAGCCCGTGATACAGCCTTCACCCCACCCCCCACACTATCGAAGCTAGATGTGTGGAAATCACTAAGTAGAGTGAACACACATAAAGCTGCTGGACCTGATGGTATCCCTGGCCTGGTACTCATAACATGTGCCTGGCAGATAGCTGATGTCTGTACCGACATCTTCAACATGTCCTTGGCCCAGGCCACTGTACCTAGCTGCTTCAAGACAACCACCATCGTGCCAGTACCAAAAAAATCAGCCCCCACATGCCTAAACGACTACCGCCCTATTGCACTCACCCCCATCATAATGAAGTGCTTTGAAAAACATTAAAGCCAGCATTCCAAAAACACTGGATCCTCTCCAGTTTGCCTATCGCACAAACTGCTCCACAGAAGATGCAATCTCTATAGCTTTACACACCACACTAACCCACCTGGATAAAAGGAACACCTATACAAGAATGCTGTTCATTGACTTTAGCTCAGCAGTTAACACCATCATACCATTAAACTTTCTCCAAACTCGGGGCTCTAGGTTTAGATACAACCCTCTGCAGCTGGACCCTAGACTTCCTCACCAGCAGACCCCAGACAGTCAGGATTGGCAACCTCACCTCCAACACACTCACCCTTAACACCGGTGCCCCTCAAGGCTGTGTGTTCAGCCCACTGCTTTACTCCCTGTTCACCCACGACTGTACTGCTAAGTTCAGCACAAACACCATCACCAAGTATGCTGACAATACCACAGTCGTGGGCCTGATCACTGACAACGATGAGACTGCCTACAGGGAGGAGATAAAACAACTCGCAGACTGGTGCCGAACCAACAACCTATGTCTCAACATCAGCAAAACCAAAGAGCTGATTGTTGACTTCAGAAGACAAGGAAAAGTTCACATTCATATGTGATTGTATTATTGAGTTGTGTTTTGATTTGTATTTTATTTCATTCTGACAAACAATGGTAAAACAGCAGGGGACAGAAAGAGTGGCCAGTTAGGAAGTGTGAAGTCAGGATTGGTAAAGAGAGGTGTGAAATGAAACATACAATGAATCAATATAGAAAAATGACTGATGAAGGGATAGGACAATTTCTTTCATTGCCTGCTATCAAGACCAAATTTACTTACTGTATGTATTATTTTATTTTTTCAGTGGAGTGCCGGTCCCTCAGTTACTGTACTTGAGGTACTTGATCTGTCAGTGTTGGGCTGATTTTAATATTAAATTTACCTCGTATATATAATATATATATATAATTGTTGAATTTGCAAGCTCAGTTAATGATGAGAAAAATGTACAAAAAAAAGAAAGGTGATAATAATTTGGGCTGTAAATGTTTGCAATGGTAATGCTGTTGTTAATGGAAGCATTAATTTTACATACCACCCATTATGGCCGGCAATGGTTTGTTTATAGATTATTGCATTCTTTTATTCATCAAATTGCAGATGCCTCTTTGCTTAGAATTGTCACTGAAAATTGATTGAACTGAGGTTTTTAATTTCTGATGCTCTGATTTTGCTAAGCAAGTTTCTTGTATTAAGCAAACAGATGCAGCCATTCAAAATGTGCAGGCGATACTGCATTATTTTGCGGTGTGCTTTATGCAGACTACTGCAAGTTACCGGTAAATACCTCAAGCAAAATAATAGTATCTGGAATTTCCGCAAGGTGGAGCTAATAAAGCTCACCCTCTCATGTTTGAGCTGTCGCCATTAAAGTCTTTAGCGAAGATATTACTAATAGTATTAATAATGAATGACCTTGGACAAGCTGTAAACTCAAGTATTGCCCTGGTCCACATTTTACACTTGAGAACAAATGAAACATTCCACTCAGTGGGCGGTGCATTGTTATCTCAATCACCTGCTAATTCGTTTTACACCACTGGGCGAAGGGAGAATGTGACTGTACTGTATCTGTACAGAATGTGTGTTTCAATCAATACAGTAATTGATTAAAATCCCAATCGCGTGTTTAATTAAATGCCTTTTTTGATTCACAATCTGAATATGAAAACTGCGGTAAAGTCACCTTGAAATTTAAAAAAATGATTTTGGCACATCTGTAGCATTTTCACGAAACCTCCTAGAGTTGAGAGAACACTTGCTTTCTGTATAAAGTACATTGTGAATGTTTTCGCAGCCTTCACTTTGTCGTTTTTATGCCATTTTTTTGACCACGCACGAATATTCCTATGTCCGTATCTTTGCTAGGGAATCAGTGCGAATTTTAATACTAATTAAATGACCGCGGGCACTTTCCACCCCCTCTACATTCTCAGAGTAGAACAGACTAACCTTCTAATGAAAGACGGTCCAACCCCCCCGCAACCCCCACAGACAGGAAAAGTGCCCACAGGCACTTAAACTTAATATGGTCAGTAACAGTAAACAGTAACATGGTCAGAAGGAGCGTTTCTGAAATAACCACATGTAAGACTCTGATGCTTAAAATGTTTAGGGAGAAAGTGGAATACTGGTGTGTATTTTTTTCTTTAAACTACCAATACCAGCCATATACAGTCTGTAATGTAGGGATTTCTATATGTCTTTATTTAGTGGTTACATTAGTGACAAAGGCTAAACTTTTAGCTTCAGAAAGGCTCTCGATTATTAAAAATAGTGTAAAACACAAAGTGCAGACACTGCATCAAGACAATATACAAACAAACAGTAGACAATGTACAAGCAAACAAGTAAACAAATTGAATGTAAACAATGCAGACATGTTAACAATGTCAGCAATAAATAAAATTGCAATGAGGTAGATGGTGTAGGTGTGGTCCAAAGGGCATGGCCAAATGTGTTCGCCAATTGCACTGCTTGTGGGTAGAAGCTATTGAAGAATCTGTAAGTAAGTGTCCATATGCTTTTATGTATCTTTTGTCTGAGGGCAGTGGGGTAAAGAACTCATGCCTGGGGTGATGACTGTCCTCTGTGATGGCCAGAGTTCTACCACGGCAGCAGTCATCATAAAGCTGTTTAATCTCTGAGACCACTGCTGATGATCTTCTGGGCCACATTCCCCATTCTCTGTAGTGCCTTCTCTCTCAAGAAGAGGTGTTGACGTACCACACGGTGATCCCGTTGGTAAGGTGATCTCAATGGTGCAGCGGTAAAAGTTCACCAACAGAGGTACTGGCATCCCCCATCACTTGAGGCACCTCAGGAAATAGAGGCACTGTTGAGCCTTCTTCAAAATAATGTTGGTGTTGACAGTCCAGGTTAGGTCATTAGAAATGTGTATTCCCAAAAACTTAAAACTGGTGACTGTTTCCAATTCCATTCCATCAATACTGAGTGGGCTGTGAGTGTGAGGTCTGTGTCTCCGAAAGTCCACAATTCTTTTGTTTTACTCACATTCATGTCCAGGTCATTGTTATCACACCACCTCAGCAGCTGTATGACTTCATCCTTGTAAGTGGACTCATCATTAACATTGATCAGGCCTATTATAGTGGTCTCATCTGCAAATTTAATGACGTGGTTGTTGCTGTGTCTTGCTGTGTGGTTGTGAGTGAATAGGGAGTACAACCTTGCAGTCAGACAGCAGCGTTGTGGGGTGCCAGTGCACAGTGTGAGTGGTGCTGATGTTTTATTACCTATCCACACCATCTGTGGTCTCTCGATTAGGAAGCCCAGCAGCCAGTTGCAGACAGAGTTGCACAGTCTTAATCCCCTAAGTTTTGTCACCAGTTGGCTGGGTATGATTGAATTGAATGCTGAACTGTAGTCCACAAACAGTATTGTCACATATGAGTTCTTGGTGTCCAGGTCTTCCAAGGCTGTATGCAGAGCTAATACCATGCATTTATACTTGAGGTTTAACAAGTTAGTGAAATGTTTGCTCAGCTGGTCAGTTCATTGAGTCTCAAACAAATTTTGGGATTTTGGGTGTGGGATAAATCAAGGGCTAAATGAGCATATGTTCAAAAGATTAACTAAATGAACAGCATTTTTGGGATTCATTATATTCATATTCAATTAAAGGTAAGCCACTGTATTCATATATACCTAGAATGAAAAAAACTAAATTATCAAAGGTATTATCAGGAAAAAGAAAATCTATTGTAATGGGTACACTGTGACTTTATTGAACAGACATAATACTGGTAAATTGGTCACCTTAAATTGTCCTCAACAGGGTGGGCTACTGCAAAAGTCAAGATTATGAAGATGTGTGGTCAGAGTTGCAAACAATACAAGTTGTATACTTGTGACATATTTATCGCACAAGTTTGCAAATATTTTGTTTGGGGGATTTTTTCCCATTACTCCTGCAGGACAAATATGTCTGACCATTAGTTTCTGAGCTTTTGATATCACATGTCATAAAACACAATCTCACAAACATTCAGTCATCCAGAGCATAATTGTTATATTCTCTTCTTGCAAAAAAAAACTGCATGGGGACATGCTATACAGATGCAGCCATTCAAAACGTGTGGGGTATTTCGTGGTACACCACGGTGGGCGTGTCGCATGAAAACACAGTATCACGCGGTATACTGCGTCATTTGATGTCATGCCGGAAAGTATCCGGAATTACCTTGTAAAACCCCCAGGAGGAGCCAATAGAGCTTAACCTTTCATGTACAACATTTGAGCTTTTAAATTTAAATTGTGTATTACAGCATGTTAATCATCAGTCATTAAAAAGCTGGTATATTTTATGAAAGCAAGATTGCTCAGTTGGACAAAAGTACACAACCTACCTTTATCAGAAAAATCTATGCATCAAAGCCTTTACTGAAGACATTACTAATAGTATCAGTAATGAATGACTTTGGACAAGCTGTAAACTCAAAGTATAATTTCTTTAGCACATTTGTACAAGCACTTGGAATCCGTCCAAGCCCTACTTTGTCAGGCATTTTCTTTTACTGCAACGGACATAAAAACTCCCTTGCTTTTAACAGAGTGTTTCATAATTTCTAACTACGAAAATTATTTAAACTGTGACACTTATCATTCAACCAGAGCTCAAAATATCACAAGGATCCTCAAGAGCACATCAAAGACTGTATTAAAAGATACTTGTATCAGATACATGAGAATCTGCGCTTTCTTTTCTGTATACCAGATATTATGGAACCACTTCAGAAGGGTGTCAGCCAGTCAGATTCCAGGAATCGGTACTTTAAAGAAAAAATACACACCAGTATTCCATTTCTCCCTAAACATTTTAAGCATCGAAGTCTTTAACTAACATGTGAAATAGTTTGTAAAAAAGTGGTAGTTTTAAGCTTTTCTGCTAATATTATATAGAATCGCGTATCTAAAGAAATTAATAACGATATGATTATATTCGTGTACTGCGACAGGGCTTTGTAAGGCTGTTTCGCCTCTCTCTTCATGTGACTTCCCCAGTAGCCCACTGGTCTACGTGTCTGATTACTAACCTACAGGTTGTGTATTCAAATCCAGCTAGCACTGTGACTTTTCTTTTAACAAACATTTCTTTGAAAAAATAGAATAGCAATATTATGGACAATTAATTGACTTTTATATTTCTAAATATCACACTGCAGTGTGCTCTCTGAAGGCACCAGTTCTGTAGGGTTTGGGCATTTACTGGGACAATTATTAATTGTGGCAGAAAATCACGAAATTGATTCTTTTGATGGCTTTAGAATCCAACCATGCGATATAACTCAAACAACGCATACACACACGGGTACTAATACACAAGGATACATTTATTAATACATAGAATATGCATATAAACATAGAAGAGCTACTCTATCTCACAGCTCTGGGAACTCTGAGTTCTCTTCCTGGCTCTGCAGCATTGTCTGTGTGTATAAGGTTTGAACATCCTCTACATGTATGGTATTTCTGAATGTCAGAAATATGCCATTTAGGATAGGCGTTGTTGACACTAATTTGACACCATGATCTTATCTGCAAACATGACAACATTAAATTACATAAACCCGTTTAATGTAATCAACAGTGGTAATTTCACAAGTGGCAAAATAAGAATATGCTTATGCAATAAATGAAAAAAGGTACTGTTACAGATTTGGGTGACTGAGAAGTGTCTTTTATATTTTAGATAAAGTTTGTGACACTGAGAAGAGTAAACACTTCTAGTTAAAAGCAGAGAGGATGTTTGTGAGGTCTGGGGGGTCCCTTGAGCAGAAACAATTGTAAAGTTTATCTTAGTATGCCTAGGCATGTTGTGGATTAATGATTGCAAAGAAGCAAGGCAGAAAGACACAGTATAAATTCAGATTAAGATCACAAAGAGAGGAAGAGAGAGAGAAGCAGGAGGAGAGAAAGAGAGAGGCAGGAGGAAGAGGCAAGTGAAATGGGAGGAAAAGGAGAGAAACAAAAGAGCAGTTGGTACTTGAAGCTTGTGCCAGGTGAGAGTCCCTACTTCAGTTCAAGCTTTATTGTCCCCTAGGGAAAATTTGTTTTACGGCACAGTCAAACACAACACAATGACAAATAAACATAATCAAAAGGGAAGAGAATACAGTAGTGTTACAGGAGAAAAAAACAAGAGACAAGGTAGTTACTTTGCATTATTTAAGAGTGTAATTGCAGTGGGAATACAATATTTCCTGAGTCTATTGGTTTTTACACCTGGAGATACAAAGGTGTAGATGGGAGAAGTGTGAATTCACAATGGAGGGGGTGAGACACACACTCCATGATGTTTTTGGCTTTCTTAGTCACCCTCTGTTTGTAAAGGATGCTTAAGTTGATTTGATAATTCCCAATTATTTTGCCACTTATGTTCACTAATTTACCCAGCCTATTACAGTTACTGGTACTTATGTTGCAAAACCAACAGGGCGGAGCAGTGTTAGGGGCAGAGCCTATCTGTGGCTAAGGATCTGCACTTGTGGCTGGAAGGTTGCCAGTTCAAATCCCGTGGCTGGCAGAGGAATCCTACTCCATTGGGCTCCTGAGCAAGGCCCCTAACCCCAACTGCTCCAGGGGCACTGTACAATGGCTGATCCTGCACTCTGACCCCAAGCTTCTTTTTTTCTGTGTGTCTCATGGAGAGCAAGCTGGGGTATGTGAGAAAGACAAATTCCGAATGCAAGAAATTGTACATGGCTAATAAAGTGATCTTATCTTAATAAGTGAAGCAGTATGTTAAGACACTTTCAATGAATGATTTGTAGAAAAGTGTAAGAATAGTTTTATTTACCTTCAAGTAGCTGAGTTTTCTAAGAGAGAAGAGTCTCTGTTGGCCTTTTTTATAGATAGTGTCAACAACATTTGTCCCATTTTAGGTTTTTGTCAATGACCAGTCCCAAGTACTTTTAGTTATCGACAGTTTCAACAGGCTGACCATCAATTATAATGGGTTGAGGGATATAATGGTATTTTCCTAAAATCAATAATCAGTTCCTTTGTTTTTGAAACATTTAACTTTAGGGAGAACCCATTGCACCAGTTAGTAAAATAATTTAGAAAGTAAAATCATTTAGAATTCTTGATCCAAATCAAACGTGACTGAAGCTAAGTATTTGAACCTTATTAGAGAGATCGTGCTTTTCTGTGTTTTTTAGGGAACTTGGGTTTCCTGGGTAAAAGATACAGATGCAGCCATTCAAACCCCATACTGCGTGAAATCATCTGCAGAACAGCGTGGAATACCGCAGTACCTGATTGGCTGGCCAAAATGACTGACAGGTGGCACTTGTGGTGCATTGGTTGTTAGTGAAACAATTCTTTAATTTAATCTCTTTATTGTGCATGTTTAAAACCACTTAATATTGAATATTATTTTGGAATTTTACAATTAAAGGGAAAATTTGGCCTCACGTGTGTTTCTGAACAGCCTGTTGGTACAGCCGGTTTGTCGAAAGGGGTTCTATCTAGGTGATCTGAGTTCAATACCTGCTTAGGGCACAAGTTTTTCTTCTAACAAAGACTTTAAAAAATAAAATAGTTAATATTATGTACACTAAACAATAATAATGTGCCTGGTCGTTACCAATGGTATTAATTTAATAATAGTCATAACCTTCGCTTATTAAAACACCTATTTATGAGACACGATGTTTCAGATGTCAATAACTTCATGAACAAATGACACAGAGCCTTCAAACCACAGGCATTTTAAAGATCTTTGTCTTTTTATTTAAACAATATATAGTACCTGGTTGCATTTCTAGAAATCTTAGTTTGCATAAAGTGGATCCCATGTGTAAGCGTCTTCATAATGCGAGAAGGCATTATGGTATATTTTTTATGCATCAGTTGAAGCCTTCTAAAGTCTCTCAAAAACATAAAAATGTAACATAATATTGTGTGGCATGAAAATAAAAAAAAAAGAAAAATAACGTGTCTGATTTTAAAATCCATAAAAAATGGGTTTAGTTATAAACAAGAAATCCCCCCAAAATGGGTAATGTTCCTTCCTTGTGATCAGCTAAGAATCTTTGTGTAAGCTGTAAGTTTTTAAAACTTTTTAATGAAACATTTTAAACACTAATTTTGTAAACACAACATGCATTTCGTAGAGATACAGTACAATCACATTCTCCTGTCTTCCCGTGGTGTGAAGCAAATCAGCAGGTGGCTGAGAAAAAAACACACCACCCACTGAGCTCAGTGAGAGAAGAGGCGGTGCCATAAAAAGCTTGCAGTGTTTTACGGCACTGAACATGTCTGCCTTTAAAACTTAATAATGGAATGTAAATAATTTATTTAAATTTGAAATCTTTTAATTATCATTAAACATAGCTTTCTCACCAGTTAGTTTTATATTTGAAACCATCGTTAAACAAAGCAGGGGCTTATTGGTTTAAACCTCCAAGGTCAGAGGGCATGGTTACTCATCATCAGCCAATCAAGAACTGGTAGGGCCCCCACGTGTATTAGTACCCCATGTGGGTCTTGAATACCCATGAAACTTTCAACCAATGAATGACCAGTAGGTCCTCCAGGTAAAACAGGCAGCGCAGAGCACCTCAGAGCCCCTGCTGGACATTTCTCAGCCTCAGAGCTCCTCCTAGACTTTCTCTGAAAAGAAAGTTACTGGCCACGTAACAGCCAGTGTGTCTGAGTGCAGGGCTTTCCTTTGTTCTAAGAGTCGAGAACGGAGGTTGCCAGCGCGTAAACAAAGGATGTACCCAAGGTTAGCCCAGCAGCAAGCCTGGTGAACAGGTCGGAACTGTGGACAGCTGAATCAGTAATACAGGACTAGCGCTTCATCAGGAATGAACCAGTCTTCATTCTGGCCTGCTGGGACCCGCAGTCACCTTTCTCCTGTGCACAAACTCTGCTAGTAAGCCAGAGCTAAGTAGCTGGTCTACAGAGAGCATCATCAGCGTATCGCCGCAGGAATCTCTCCCACCACATTGCAAGCCGCAACAACACTGCCTGACACCAAGCCAAAGAGCGCCGATTGGAAAGCAACAAGCTTGCCACTGCTTCTTTGTGCCTGCAGGAGATCTGAATCCAGACAGATTGGATGAGTATTCAACATTCTGCATTACCGCTCGAGAATTCAATTGTTACCTTAACCAGAGTTGATATCAATTTAATCCCTAAGAGTGATGAACTTGCTTTTGAGTATCTAGTGTAGAAGTTGTAATCCAAGTTAATTTGCGAAACGGTCTAAATGAATGATATACTGAACATATGTCCCTCTTGGTATTTGTAACTCTTTGTGACTGAATATATACGTTTTGTATTCTGCTAATCCTCACAATAAGATCTGTTATGTTTATATGCACATTTTACGTATTAATAAATGTTTTTTCGTGTATTAGTACCCATGTGTGTGTGCGTTGTTTGAGTTATCCCGCAAGGTTGGATTCTAATAGCCATCAGAAGAATCATTTTGTGACTTACTGTGACAATTAATAATTGTCCCAGTAAATACACAAACCCCTACATCTACTGGTGTCTTGTGAGAGGATGCCTACAAAATATTACAGACTATTTTCGATTGTATTTCTGAATGTTATGTCACACTTAGTTGAATATTTTATAAACATCTAAATAAGAAAGTCAGGTGTCAGGTACATAAACTATTGGTAATCAGTAATTAGTATTAACATTTGCACTGTGATAAATTGTTGCAGTTCTTCCACATCTTGTAAAGGCATGAATTTATAAAATAAAAAATGAAGGTAAAATATCATTTAAAATTCAGCCAGGGTTCACTTTTTTTCTGTCTCTCTGTACTCAATCTCACCCACTGTGATTCGTAATGGTTTTAAAGGTGGACAGGTCAGGCAGGCAGAGAGAAGGGGTGGGGCATCTTCCCACCTCTATGACTAAAGAAAGTGTCAAGGAGGAATGGCTTGAGTGACATATACAGCCGAAAAAGTTTGGTGCAGTCTTCTTCACTTTAATACAATCCTTGTGGAAAAATTTTCACCTCGAACGTTTGCCCACCAGCTAACATGCAAACACAAACAGAATAGCGATTACAAACATAAAAAAACATACTTTCTTTATACCATTATACTTTACAGTATATTAAAATTAACAGTCTATGGCCACTACACTAGGAGTAACACTGCCTACTAAACCTCTTTCCCAAACATTTTCATGGGGGCAAAGTCACGTAGCTGATTCACTGCTGGATACAATTGTATCTTGCCTCGTCACAGCAAAAATCAGACATTTGTCAATAGATTTACTAAAATTATCCATCTCAGTAATTTCACTGTGTTAATCTCAATATATGCCCCAGTGCTCACTCAATTTTCAAACTCCCAGTAAAATAAAAAAAAAATTATTGCATTAACACCTCGCACCAGGGGGGAAGGAAAAGTACCGGCGGTCATTTATTTCACTATTCATCTCTCTGCCCAGCACTCCTGGACAGACAAAGTTTATTAAAACTCATTGCAAAGGGTGTGTTAACACAAAGTCTGCTTAACAGAGCTGCTTGTAAGAGCAAGGGGACTTTCTGCTCAATTAAATAAAGCTACTGCTGTGCTGTTTATCAAAATCAGCTACTTTGCAAGTAGTACACGACTTCTCAAAAGGTACCTATTGTAGCTCTTGCAAACTCAACAAAGGTTTATTTTTATTATTTCGTAATTTGAACCATATGCCTCAGGGACTCATTAATAGTATTGTAGCGAATACTGTTCGTGCAGGAAAATCAAAATACCCCCCCACCCCCCAGCCGGATCTTGCCTCCCTATGTTCCAAAGCCAAATGGTTTCAAAGTATGTGTGAAATATCTTTTCTTACTCTAGTTATTAATCCAATCTATTTTTACTCATCCGGCTATGTAAAAAATATAGCCAAAAGGATCGCTGTAAAGGTTCAGTTCCAACCTGAAAAGACAAGGCTCAACGTGTCTTCTCTTACTCTTCAGTTTACAGCTTGGCCATGGTCATTCATTAATTATATTGTAACGAACGGCAGGCATACAGATGGTAAGAGCCAGTTGCAGTGTGGTGACAGTACAGCCCTCTACTCCCCTGTGCATAACCTGTGCTGAGCTGGCAAAACCTCTGTTGAGCAACGCAGGAGACCCAGGTTTGAGCCCATGTGGTGAAGCATGAACTAGGACGGGAGCATATAGGGCACAAGCCCAAGAACCAAAATTAGTTACAATATTATTAATAATATATTCCGTATTGCATTTAAATTGGAATGTTTTTACAAATGTAAGAAGAGACGATATATAATGTGTAAAAATAACCCTTTTCCCTTCTTTAAAGAATTCCGTGAAGAAATCCTAAATCATGAAACCATCACTTATAATTAATTCATCCAGATAAACACACTCATGCTGTAGTCAACAAGTTATAATAGTGAACTATTTTTATATATTTGGATATTCAAGAATCAAAGTAATTCTCTAATCGTGCTTTGAATCGCCTGGGTGCAGCGCACTACATGACTGTCCAGTGCCTATTACCACTATTAGGACAATATATATTTTTTTAAAAACGAACGTCAAATGCTTCCAAAATGTCCCCTTGTAATATTTTAGCTGATTAGTTACATGACTACATACTAATATTACTATAAAGAGGTATTAAATCAGTACAACTTTTTTTTCTTACCATGTAGTCTTAGAAACATAAGCATATAAGCTTTATAATGTTAGAACAAGCATCTTAAAACCACAACCCAATGTAAGTCACCAAGTTAAAGACTTTGATGCATAAAATATGTATGCATAATTAAATATTTTACAGTATGAAGAAGGTGGAAGGTTGTGTACTTTTATCCAACTAAGCAATCTTGCTTTTATAAAATATACCTACTTTTTAATCCATTTAATGTTTAAAATGCTGTAATACACAGTGTTTAAAATGCAAACAGTGTCAGGGTTAGAGAAATATTAAAACAAAATGTATAAATTGGGTCTGGTCAGGCATGAGTCAACACATCAAATTAGATGCATCATTCTGAAATGTATCCCTAGTTTGCTCTTAATGGAACTGTATTTTATGACAAGCCAGACCCAGGAATTCTGGAAAAGAACACCAGGTGTGTGCATTGCTTTGATCTTAATGTGAGGATAAGAAGAATTAACATTTGCACATCTTGAAATCTTGCTGCATTTCTGCTGAAGTAAAAGGATCCACACAAAAAATGTATGAAGCATCATCCCTGACACAAGTATGTATTTAAAAAACTCTCATTCATTTCAATAAACAGGACATCTACAATCACAAACAAGCATTTAAATGGTATACTTAAATCACATCTACTTGCTATCTATAGAATATGAAAACAATAAATTATATAAATATGCAATTTAAAGCATTCTAATAATGAGAATACTCCTGGTCTTTTTAAAGGGAAATAAAATCTTCAAAGTATAATATTTAAATATGGACAAAGGTATAAAACCACTAATTTTCCCTATGTAAGTGCAGCGGCTAAAACAAATTCATGATTAAAAGTACACTTCCAGGAAATAACATGACCTTGGTGTAAAGAAGAAACAAAAAAATCACTTTTTGCACAGAAAAAGCTGCAGCCCATGCCAAAGGCTCACAGAATAAAGTGTTTAGGTCTCCAGGACAGAATGATAAGTTATTCAAGGAGTAGCTGCAAATTTGAAGATGGGGCGGAGGAATATTTTAATATTTAAAGTTTAATATTTAAAATGTCCCCAATATATGTTCAGGATACGCTCACTAATGCTGCAATAGCTTAGGAACTCCCATTCCCCTAAAATCCGCAGGTTGACTTCCTGGTGGTGTGTATATTTCCTGGTTATGAATGAAAATGACCATAAGGTAAATTACAGCATGCAACAAATCCATTCAAATTACTACTCAAAAGTTTTGTTTAAATCTGGCCAATTTTTAGTTTTTTTACAGTACATTTTATTTTGTTTTTAAAAATGACATTTTTAAAGACACTCTATAATATATTTTATAATTAAAATCTTAAATAAATAATAATAAAATCTAATAAATAATATGTATGCTATGTTGATTTTTTTAACTAATTTTATATATCACAATATGTTAAATATTCACGTTACATTCATGATCTCTTAAGCCCATAGCAGCAAAAATGTACTGGGGTGTATCAGATATTAAACTGAGGAAGAGGTTCAGGAAACAGCATCTTCAGCCCCACTACCTTACCCCAGAAAGACTGAGAAAGTAATTTGAAGACTATATGATAACTATCCAGCCTACTTGTTTCTCCTAATTAGGACAAATTATTTAATTTAAATTAACAACAGTAATAAATTATGTCATGTTTCACTCTGTTGTGTAACAATCATGATGTTTCCAAAAAAAATAAGCTTACTAATTTTTGAAGTATTTGCTGCCACATTTAAATATATTTCTAAAATTACATTAGATTTAAAATACAATTGTGGGGGTGAGGATATATTTAATTTAAAGATCAAAGTGTGGCATCATAATATATATAATATAGCATTCATAACATTATAATATAGGAATATCACAGAATTACATAATGCCCTGAAAAAGAAAATGCTTTATCTGAGGAACAAAATGTGGTGGGAGTCATTGGTTGTGCTGTTTCAGCTTGGGGTAGGAACTTCATGTACATGAGGGTAACATTATGGAGCTGCCCTTTATTTCAATTCCTGAGGTGCTATCTGTGTGGAGTTTGCATTGTCTCTCTGTATTTGCATGGCTTTCTTCCCACAGTCTAAAAACATTCCAGTAGGTTAACCTTTTTAAAATGAGTGCCTTGAAAAATAGATTGAAACTTCAAATACAATGTGAAACTGCTTAGATCACATCGTTAGTTAAAAAAAATATTAACACAGCTACTGTACAAAGTATTATGACATGCTATTGAAAGCCTTTTAAAGAAAAAGTAATTGTTTACTAACTTTCCCCTTTTAAGGCTAACACAGTAACTCTTTTGATTTTTGGAGACAATTTAGTTTTAATGTTCACACAAATGCATTTCCATTTCTATTGCCAGGGCTCCACAGTAGAAACATTGGTTCTAGATGAGCTGCAGCTTATTTAAAAATGTTTTTTCATATCTGTAGAAAGAAAAGTCACTGAGATTAACATATATTGTATATTAAGAGAAATGTTATAGTAGTCATTGAGTTCTTGCAATCTATTAGGATAAACAGAGTACAGTATTTCTGTAAATGGTGAAAGCAAGATAAAAGTCTGTGATTGTAAGGATAGAAGACGAGCAAGGGCCAGTAGATTTTAGCATGACAGAGACAGGGCTGCAGTCAACAGTTTGAGTTTAAAAGGCGCAGTGAATAAGAAGATGGGCTAAATTAACATCTGCCGCTTGAAAAATTTGCTGATAAAGTAGACATTACACTGCACTGTAACATTAAGATGCAATGCTTTGCTGAGGTGATATTAAAGCAGCAACATGTTTTCATTAAATAAATCTAAGAGCAGGCATAAAAAAATTGACAAGCAGGCAAACAGCTGTCTGAATACACAGCACACTGTTTGCAACAAGAAACAAAGGCAGGCAAGCGTGGTCCAGGCAAACATGGGCCAGAGTCATAAACAAGAATAAGCAAAGTCCAGGATGTAAATAAGAACTTGAGAACTTGAAGTGAAGCTTAAAATGTAGTGAACTCTATAACAGGGCTCCAGAGAACTGCCAGATTACAGTTTATGTAGTCCTGAAACACCTGAGGTAGGTGGAGTGCAAACTGCCTACAGGTGGTACACGACTTCTGTCAAATTAATGACCCAGGCAACTGGTGCTGAATGACAGGTACAGTAGAAGGCTATTGTTTAAATACAAGCTCGCCCTCATTTGTAGTGATGAGAATGACAGTGTGTTTTTCACCTGGTCTTTGCAGTTTTCCATTTGCTTCCTCCTTTTGATTTATTTTGGTGTTTTGACTTTCAGATTTCAGATTACTCTCTGTCTTGTTACTTGTGCTTGCTCTGGCTTTCTAATTGTGCTACCTACTTATGGTAGTTCTTTGATTTTTGGGTTCTCCTTCAGCACTTTGATTTTGAGTTAACATCTTCAACCCTTGCCTGTTAAATTTGGCCTTGGACTGTGTTTCACTGTCTGTTCACTTGGCTTTGAAGCTTCAGAGTGCTGCACATGTTAGTACAGCATATTACACAAAGCATTTGGAGGAACATGAAGAGTGCAGAGAGGGAGAAGTCTTATAAACTGGATTTTATTACGATTTTATCAAACATATCAAACAAAAAAGGTAAAGAAAATATAGCTCTTCATTGAATTAATTTTGGAAATCCAAATGTAACACCAGAAAGATACAGGGGCAGGGTGAAGAATTATCTAGCTTTTGATCATTGTCTAGGAAAATGTAATCAACATTGGGGATATTTACTATAAAATGAACTTGGAGAAAATATAGTGACATTAATTATGTCTGTTATAGTGGTATAGTGACATTAACTATGTCTGTTATTTCATCATTTGGACAGTATTGAGAGAGGTCAGGATAATGACAAAACCAAAATTGCAGCATTTATTTTCTCAAAGTGGTTTGCCTTTGATTTTTTTCTTGTATTAAATTTATAACCATCCATCCATTTTCTAACTGCTTTATCCAATACAGCATCATGGAGGAGCTGATGCCTATCCTGGCAAGCAGTGGGCACAAGGCAGATTACACCCTGGATAGGATGCCAGCCATATATGTGTGTAAACATGCACATAATTACATCAGGGCTATTTTTTCCAGAAGCAAATTAACCTACCAGTATGTCTTTGTACTGAGGGAAGAGACCAGAGCACTTACATGAAACCCACATAAACAATGGGAGAACATACAAGCTCCATGCAGATACTGTAGCACTGCAGGAATTGAACCCAGGGGCCCAGCACTATGAGGCAGCAATGCTTGCCACTGTACCACTATTTTTCAAATTTGCATTACAGTACATTTTAGGACCATTTTTGTTTTACTAAATTGATATTCTGAATATAATTACTGACAAAACACTCTTACAGTTTATCTAAAGGGGAGAAGCAAATGGCAAAATGGGCGAAATATTGAGCTATAACTGATTTTTCACAAAAAACATTTGTGTTACAGTGGTGGAGCAATTTCATTTTTATCATGAGTAATGATAGAGACATACTACATTATTAGTATCTGAGTAGGAGATGACATTGTCACAGATTTATTAAGCAAATTAGTTTCCACATATTCAGTTCACATTGCCAGCCTGGACAGAAAAAAAAAATCTCTTATCTATTATTTCTTTTACACACCTTCACTGTACAGCTTGTTCAAAGACTTCTGTATTAATGTGTTGATATCTTCTGTTACATTCAATTAGTGATACATTTTAATGTAAATATACTTTATTTTTATTACATTTTCTTAAAGCCTTAAAAGTCCTAGAATGAAGCCTGAAGCCACAATATATTTATAACTGTTTTAAGATGTAACAGACATTGAGTTTCTAAAGTTTTTGGAAAATGAAATAATGCACTAGGAATATTTGAGAACGTTTTTGTTAATTTGAAATTTTAATGAATATGGATAATAAATGTGCATTTAATCCTCACACTAAAATTCTAATCTCTGGAGAGCAATATAAGGAATCTAGTGTGATACATCAGTTCTCTTACATTTTAATTGTCCTACATTCTCAAGACAAATGTGGGAAATTTACAAAAGAGACAAATTAAGTCAAATTGTAGCAAAAACTGCTTATAATCTGTATAGTGCAAAAGACCAAATGTTGTATAGAAGGTATGTTATTCAAATAAGAAACAATTTAAGGTTTATTTTTAACAAATCCTAGTCATGAAATGCTGCGGCGTTCAATAGGCATCGTCCTGGCATCCTCTGGCTCCTGGCCAACCAGTTGGGGTGTGGCTCAGAGGAGAGATTTCTGCTGTGGGGACACGCCTGACAGTGTCTCTCTCAGGGACCTACTGGTAGTCTGGCTGACTTGTAGAAAGTCTCTATGCACAGAGGGTGATCGCGGGTCAGAGCAAGTCACTTTTTAGGGGGAAGAAACTTTGTTTGGTTCCAGTGTAGCGCTGCTGCTGAATAAAAACTTATTCAGGTTGTTGACCAGAGTGCAAACGTATACTCCGGTGATCAAGCGAAGTGTCCGGAAGTGTCTGAAGTGTTGGCTAGTGATTTATATACGGGCATTCTCTGGGCCAACACTTTGCTGAAACAAGATTCCAGTCCCAGTACAGACAACACCGGCCATCACGTGATTGTCTAAGGGTGTGATAATGGCCAGAGAAGCAAAGCTTCTGAGCTGTGCAGTATCTTTTAAACCAGAACCAAGACAGGTGATGATTGGTCGAAAGGTTAGTGGAAATTTCAGACCCATGTGGGGTTACCACGACCTATAGGTTCCTGATTGGTTGGTCACGGTGAGAGATGAGTAATAGTGACCTCTGACATCTAGGACCACAGTCCAGATGTTGCCAAGAATCTCACAGAGAGATAGGCGCCAGGAATGGCCATTGATGACTATAGCCAGGCATGGCTGCACACATCCCCATTTGGGAGCTGCTTCTTATCTGAGAGAAAACACCTTAAATCAGAACTGCACGAATAGCTTCTCTGTGGCTGCACCACAGAGATGAGAAAGAGAGAAGGGGCCTCATTTAAGGAAAGCACAGCAGCACTTAATTCTGTCTTATTAATAAGCATTGCCATTACACAGGCTTATTATGTTAGGATGTATGTACACACAAAAAATGTCCCTGGAATCTAGCTCCTCTGCTGACAAGTGAGCATGGCAGTTATTGAGAAACAATACAACTTTATTGTCTTCTGGGAGCCCCTTCTTATATAAATGTTATTTCACACGAGGGACAAAAACATGGTGAATCCATGGAAATCATGGAAGTCTATCCATGAGTTCAACTGGGCACAACACTCCACTGGAAAGTGTGTAATGTCCTTGAATGATCTAGACTTATAGCTTTCTGATCATCTGTTGGTGTGCCAGAAGCCTTACTACACACTAACAATGTCAGACATTCTTTATTCTGCTTAAGACTAAATGCAACATTCTCCTCTCCTTAAACCAATGTAATTGATGAAAGACACTGCCACAGAGGTCCTCTCTTATCTGCAATGTAAATATTGTCTCGGTTTAGGTCATGCTCTTCCACATGTTTCTTAGAGCAAACATAGAGCAATAGAGCCAAAAATCTTTCTCAGCATTGGTATCAGCAGACTCCTGTTCAATAGACACATCAAATGTGAGAAAGTAGCATATCTTAAACTTAGTTAGGCATCCCAAAGATGGATAGTAATACTGTCTTTTCAACACTGCAGCAGGACACAGAAGACATTTTACTACCAGTATTTTTTTCAATCCTGTGTCCATCTTTATACTGTTCATGTGATAGCAGCATTGTTCCAAGAAGATACTTTGATAATTATACAATATATAATAAATCATACAATGTATAAATATACGGATACTCTACTTACTCGATTTGAGTCTTATTCAAAGTTTTTGTGATAATATGGATTGATGAATGACATTTGGCATCAAAGACCAGTGAAATGCTTTTTTTTCTGTGTGACTTTAGTTTTATGAGACGAATGGGACAAAGTCCCACAAGACAATATCTGCAATCTGGTGCAAAGCATATGTGACAGATGTACAGCTTATATTGCTTACACTGCCACATGCTACTAGCTTGTGTCTTTTACAGTAGACCCTCTGTTGATCAACACTGTTAATGAAAAGATTTGTATGATAGATTTACCTATCTCATGTCCGGTCAGTAAAATATAAATGCACCTGCTTCAAAAGCATTTTGACATTTTCCTGATAGTTGCTTTTTGCGTCTGTTGCAGGTATAAGTAATATGTTTCTTCTGATGCTCTGTATACTTTAAAAGGAAAATGAAAAGAGCTGAGACTGACACATGATAAATGCCAATTGTTTGTCTCAGCAGAGATTTTATGTACAACAGTACTATGGTCACTGTATTTTATAAATGTGTGAGGCCACTAATGGCAACTGTAGAAACTGGCTTATTGTTTTTGGAGGTAAACTTATCATGCAACATTATTCAATGTATTAAATACACTTTAACAACTATTTTCCATCCACTGTTACAGTACTACCATTACCATCCTTTAATTTTTCACTGCAGTAGTAGCCATTTCCTCATGAGAAGGAATACTGAATACTGAGTTCCAGAGCTCAGTGTGTGAGATAGGAGAAAATGTCCATGGGTTAACAATATCCTGATCACTCTACTTGTTAGACTTGTTTGGTACTGAATTACAAACATCTTAAATCCTCCGTGGGGTTTATAATTAAGTACTTCAGTGAAACTGCAAACGTGGCAAAGGGTTTTACGGTCACACAAAACAAAAGTGAAACATTTTTGTTTAAATAGAAATTCTTATATCTGACAAAAACTCAGCATACTTCATTAGACTATTAGTACTATCACAGCCAAATCTACACTGGAGAGGCTTAATAGTAATCCTTTTGGCCTAGGCAAAGTCCTTACTTACATTCTATTGTAAATCTGTGGTCCATAAGAAACCACCAAGCAAATCTACCAAGAATTGCACCAATCCAGTGTACAAGGTTGATAGAGATGTACCCCCTGAAAAATTGAGGTTGCTGCCAAAGGTGCTTCTGCCAAATATTGATTTCACATGTCTGAATAATTAGAAAGTCAACATATTTTATTTTATACTGACATTTACTGTAACTTGTAACTATCTAACTTTTAGAAATATTCAGTCTGAAAATTCAGTATTTGAATAAAATATTATGTTTTAAAAAGATGTATTCATCACAAACTGAGACACCACAGAGAGTGTCTGAATTATTTTGCAAAGAACTGTACTTATTGGAATACTTACTTTCTCTTAGCTGGCACTGTGGTAATTTTCATTAAATTATTAGAATGTGCTTGTTTAATAAACAAATCTGTAAAATATCGAGCATAGTTCAGTAATATTCTGTGGAATATTTGTACTTATGGCTGCCGGTATATACGAACATACTGTAGAAAATAAGTTTACAAATAGCTTCTTCACACAGTAAGAAAGTTCTGCTTATTATTATTAATTAATAACATTTGTATTAGTATTACTACTACTACTACTATTAATAATAATAATTCCTTACACTTATATAGCACTTTTCAGGACACTCCACTCAAATCGTTTTACAGGTAATGGGGATTCTGCACCACCACCACCAATGGGTACTCCTCCAGCCCCCACCTGGATGATGCAACAGCACCTATAGTGCACCAGTATGCTCCCCACATAAGTGGGGAGGAGAATGGAGTGAAAAAGACAATTCATAAATGGGGATTATTAGAAGGCCATGATTGGTAAAGGCCAGGAGTAAATTTGGCCAGGATGCTGGGGTAACACCCCTACTCTTTTCTATAAATGCCCTGGGATTTTTAATGACCTCATTTAATGCATTTAAATGTAAATCAGTAGAATAAAGGCTATAGCAATATAATGGGGAGATTTTCAATGATTGCTAGTTACTCTCTTTTCTGTGGAGATATTTCTATTGTTCCTTTAAAAATAATATTTTTTCATATGTTTGCAAGGCCGCTGCTAAACGAAAAACTATAACTGTAGGAAATATGATTGTGATCTAAACAAAACCCCTACAATTAAAAGGCTAATGAAATTAATCAACAATATACTTAGGTATGTTGATAGACATGTAAACAAATACAACTTTTAAAACTTAATTTGAATGAAAGTACTATATATATTTCTGTCGCTTGTGAAATCGACATAGATAATTATTTCTGTAATAGCCCACATATTATGGCAAGTATTCTGGTGTAATGTAAATATTTCTTATGTGACCTTCACTATCATAACCACTGTCAGTCATACTAGAGATGACATCTTGAAACAAGTGATTTGAATACAGAATTCAAAGATACACAGTAATTAATTATATTTTCATTTGTTTGCAAAAAATATACTATTAATTGCCTATAAGAACAATCCACCAGAAAAAGGCAGGTCAAATACACTACAAATTTTTATAATATTGGAGTTTTCCTTTTATACAGTATAAGGTACAATGTGCTTGAGAACAAAACATTTCGATTTAAATAAAGAGTAAAAAACAATTTAAAAAACACAAATAGTATTTTTTTTATTTTCAAATGATTTCCATACAGTTTTATAATTTGTTATTAACAATTTTATATTTTATATAATAAGGATATACAGTAGAATTCTAAAACATAAATCACTGAAAGTACTAATTATGCAATTCGATATTATGGTTAAACTCAATGAAATACAATTCAGTTTCATTATTATACTCCTTGTAATATTTATACGGTTTTATCATGAATGCAATTGGGCATATTTTAATTTATACTAATTTTCTCCACAGTAAACAAACAATTATTAAACTATTATCCCATTACAGTAGTATCACTACCGTTTTACTGCTTTCTACAGATACTGCCATTCAAAATGGGTGGGGTATTTCGCGGTATACCCCAGTGGGCGTGTCGCAGTATCATGCGGTATCACGGGGTAAATCGCGTCATTAGACGTCAGGCAGGAAAGTATCTGGAATCACCTTGTAAAACCACCAGGAGGAGCCAATAAAGCTTAACCTCTCATGTACAGCATTTGAGCTTTTAAATTTAAACTGTGTATTACAGCATGTTAATCATCAGTCATTAAAAAGCTGGTATATTTTATGAAAGCAAGATTGCTCAGTTGGACAAAAGTACACAACCTACCTTTATCAGAAATATTTATGCATCAAAGCCTTTACCGAAGATATTACTAATAGTATTAATAATGAATGACTTTGGACAAGCTGTATACTCAAAGTAAAATTTCTTTAGAAAATTTGTACAAGTACTTGGAATCTGTCCAAGCCCTACTTTGTCAGGCATTTTTTTTTACTGCAACGGACATAAAAACTCCCTTGCTTTTAACAGAGCGTTTCATAATTTCTAACTACGAAAATTATTTAAACTGCGTCACTTATCATTCAACCAGAGCTCAAAATATCACAAGGATCCTCAAGAGCACAGCAAAGACTGTATTAAAAGATACTTGTATCAGATACATGAGAATCCAGACTTTTTTATCAATGCTTTCTTTTCCGTATACCAGATATTATGGAACCACTTCAGAAGGGTGTCAGCCAGTCAGATTCCAGGAATCGGTACTTTAAAGAAAAAATACACACCGGTATTCCATTTCTTCCTAAACATTTTAAGCATCAAAGTCTTTAACTAACATGTGAAATAGCGTGTAAAAAAGTGGTAGTTTTAAGCTTTTCTGCTAATATAATATGGAATCGCGTATCTAAAGAAATTAATAACGATATGATTATATTCGTGTACTGCAACATTTCTTTGAAAAAACAGAATAGCAATATTATGGACAATTAATTGACTTTTATATTTCTAAATATCACAACGTGATCAAATTCAAGTTATTTTAATAACAATGAATAGTCACCTATGGGTTACAATATAAATATTTATATTGATTTAAATCATGTTTTGATTTAAATCGCAAACGCGTGTTTAAATATATGTATTTTTTGATTCACAATCAGACAAATGCAACATAAATTAAGACTGTATCTTTGTCTTCTAAGTATCTTAATAAACTTTCAGCATAGCTTTCTCCCTGTTTAGATTTATTTTTCTTGGGATCTTGGGATCAAACGTGGAAAGATTAGATTGTAATCGTTTTTATTTTTTAAATACATTTTAGAAAAGTGTAATCTATACTAAAAAGATGTACACCACCTGGTATAGACATACATATTGTAATACTTTCGGGCTCGGATAGGACAGACACAAGAACTCAGACTTGTGGAGTTAAATCTCAGCAAAACCACAACAAATCTCAATATCTTGTACGAATTATTCGTAAAACAAACCCAAAATAGCCCGCAAACTCTCTCAAATTCCTCCAATTATCATAATCCACCCCCTTATGCAAAACCGAACCCTCCTCCCATCCCAGTTTATCCTCTTTATCATAAACAAAATCCACCTCAATTTTCAACATAAAGCATTACACAGAATCAATACCTCAACACTTCATACTCAACAACGATAATTCACAAACAGCCAGAACATGTAACTCCACATTTCCAAATAGACCTCATTTCCATAGCCTCATTCAGAAACCCGTGTTTAATTAAATGTCTTTTAACATAAATCGTTATCTTTGTCTTATGCATAATACTGTTCACCACTCTGTCCAGCAAATTAAAAATAAACTTTATTTTATATAGCATTTAAACGAATAAGTAATTAGATTGCTCAGAAACCTAATAACTTATTCTACATAAACACAGCGTAATTGCTCCCTGAAAATGCTTTTTCTTTTTAGTTAGGCTCAGATTTCAACTATAGATCGTATTATTAATAACCATAATAACGACCAACCAACAAAAACAACCATATAAACATAATACCAACCAAAAACATAGATAACAACCACAATACAAAATCAAATATATCAAACCATTAAACCCTCTCAAATTCCTCCAATTATCATAATCCCGTCCCCTATGCAAAACCAAACCCTCCTCCCATCCCAGTTTATCCTCTTTATTATAAACAAAATCCACCTCAATTTTCAACATAACGCATTCCACAAAATCAATACCTCAACACTTCATACTCAACAACGATAATTCACAAACAGCCAGAACATGTAACTCCACATTTCCAAATAGACCTCATTTCCATAGCCCCGCCCCTTATGCAAAACCAACATCCCTCCCCTGTTCTCTCTCTCCGCTGGCGTTTGTAATCGTTTTTATTTTTTAATAAATTTGAGCAAAGTCATGTATTTTAAAAATCTTAAGATTTCTATATTTATGTCTTTATTTAGTGGTTTCATTAGTGACAAAGGCTAAATTTTCTTGGAAAAATGTATTTTATGTAAACCATGTTTGCTATTAATTCATTTAGGGCTAGAATATGTTCATTGTCTTCCAATGAAAGAAGGGTTCCTTTCGCCGTAGTCGGGTTGACATTAGAAGCTTGCCACACCCAGACTGTTAAACCAAGGCATTAGCATATTAAAGCGATTTCATTGAGGAGCCTATCTTTCTTAACTAGTAAGTACTTTACTTTTGGAGGGGGGAGTGTCTTTCGCTGGAAATCTTGCCCCCTTCTACTGTGAAAATACCTGTGAAACCGGTTTAATTTGTCACAGCCAGCACTCCCGCAGAGAGGGGGGTTGTACTCGTTAATGTCTAAGCTGGAACACATCATTATATCTCATTTTGTATTTCTATAAAAAAATAGTTTGCCCAGTCTAACACTATTGTTGTTATTGTTTTTATCCTGTAAAGCGCTTTGAGGAGCCACCTTTAAAGGCACCATATACAATAAAGTTCATTATTATTATTATTGTTAATTTGCTGGACAGAGAGGTGAACATTATTACGCAGAAGACAAAGATAGCCATTTGCGTTGCATTGTGCTGCTGTAATACAGTTTTAAATAATTAAAAGTCTAAACAGTATCAGCTATATTTATGGGTTTTAAATAAAAGCTGGGCGCTCTTCGGCCTCTGCCCGGGGCGAATGTATATTTAGATATTTAGACCTGGCGGGGCACCGAAAGTTATAAATGTCTGCATTTATAACTTAGTTTTTAAAATTAGTCAAGCAATATGAAGAATCTCCTTTTACTTTTAAGTCCCTTAGTTATCATTGAGCACAGCTTTCTCACCACTTAAATAACTTTTTGATACCATCCTTACACAAAGCAGAAACTTCTTGTATTTTCCGATGACATACAAGTGGAAAGTTTACAGATTTTAATCGTCTTTAATTTTGTTATGTTATACGTTTTAGGAACGTTTCATCTATACAAACACCACAAAACTATTCTCGATTGTATTTCTGAATGTTATGTTACACCTACAGTAGTTCACTGTTTTAAATACATCTAATTAAGAAAGTTAAGAAGTTCTGAACCAGGGAAAATCTGATCATGTTTCTCTATAACAATAATAAAAAACTTTATTTTACATATCACCTTTAAAAGTGGCATCTCAAAGCAATACAGTAGATGTAAACCACAGATTACAAAGTAAATACCTAGACAAACGCAAACGCGTTTTTAATAAAATGCTTTTATTCATTCAGCAGAGAGAGAGCGTAAAACCTGGCCGTAACAGCTGTTCCTTTTTCTGATCACTAGCTCTCTGGATACACGTCTCACCTGTCCTGTTCTTTGTTTTCCTAATTTGCTGATTATGCCTGCTGCAATCCACTCCTGCCCTCACACCTAAAGAATACTATTTTAAATTTCTTTGTGCAGTCCATTGTGCAATTAACCATTGTATGTGCTGTCCTTAAGGTGATATCACATAAAGGTGATATGTAAAATAATGTTTTTTATTATTGTTATAGAGAAACATGATCAGATTTTCCCTGGTTCAGAAAAAAAGATCTGAAGTATACTAGTTTGTGACTAGTATACTTTTAATACAGTCTTTTCTGTACTCTTGAGGATCCTTGTGATATTTCAAGCTCTGGTTGAATGATAAGTGTCGCAGTTTATATAATTTTCGTAGTTAGAAATTATGAAACGCTCTGTTAAAAGCAAGGGAGTTTTTATGTCCGTTGCAGTAAAAGAAAATGCCTGACAAAGTAGGGCTTGGACAGATTCCAAGTGCATTTTTGCAATTTACGTTGCATTGTGCATTGTGCTGCTGTAATACAGTTTAAAATAATTAAAAGTCTAAACAGTATCAGCTTTATTTATGGGTTGCAATTTAAAAAAACTCAAAAACTGCACTCAAAATGCAATTTAGAGCTTTCTGGCAAGAGGAGACACCCAAATTAATAATGTAACATGCCGCTGTTTGTGCATGAACAAGGTTATACTGCTATTTCCTTAGACATGCAATTAAAAAAAATATTTTTTATTACGTTTTTAATAAAATGCTTTTATTCACTCATAATCTGACAATTTCAGGAAGACTAAGGAAGGACTAAGGGAATTGTCATCTGTTGTTGAAGCTCTGTGAGCTTGGTGACTTTGAGACCACTTGTTATCCCAGGTTGTTTGAATAGCCACAATTCAAATAGAGAAAAAAGAGCTGAGTGACAAGATTTAAGATTTGGCTGTCAATGTTGGATTTAAAAAAAAAACATTGCCCGCCGTTAGTTGCATTGCTTGAAAAATAATTTTATTTCGAGAGACTGGATAAGTAATTCAAGTGTTTTTTTAACTTCCTGAAAAACAAATAATAATTTAACTATATGTGCAAATGTTTTATGGTATGTCGCTGTTGTGAATGTCTGTGAAGTGTATCATATTTGCCTGTCTGTCCTGGCTGTGCTCTTTCGCTCGTTCATCTCCCCCCTCCTCTCTCTCTCTCTCTCTCAATTCAATTCAATTCAATTCAAGGTGCTTTATTAGCATGACAGATGGGTACAATCAGTTTTGGGTATTTACTTTGCTTTGAGATGACACTTTCACTTCCTTTAACTCCGCAAGTCTGAGTTCTTGTGTCTGTCCTATCCGAGCCCGAAAGTATTACAATATGTATCTTTATAGCAGGTGGTGTACAGCTTTTTAGTATAGATTACACTTTTCTAAAACGTATTTAAAAAATAAAAACAATTACAATCTAATCTTTCCACATTTGATTCCAATATCCCAAGAAAAATGAATCTAAACGGGGGAAAGCTATGCTGAAAGTTTATTAAGATACTTAGAAGACAAAGATATCAATTTATGTTGCATTTGTCTGATTGTGAATCAAAAAACACATGGATTTAAACCCGATTTAAATCAATATAAATGTTTATATTGTAATGCATAGGTGACTATTCATTGTTATTAAAATGACTTAAATTCGATCATGTTGTGATATTTAGAAATATAAATTTGTTTGGTGCGAGTGAGGTTTTATTTAATCTCTGAACCAGGGAAACGTTTTATTTTTTCAGAGAAATGTTTGTTAAAAAAAAAGTCATGACTCCAGCAGGATTCAAACTCAGTGCATGTGATGTGGGAGTCAGGACCCACAGCACCACCGTCAAGGTCACATGCAGAGTGCTGAAAAAGCACTACAGAAACATTATTAACAGACAATGTACAGCGTGTACTATTCTTTTTTGTTGCGGTACATGAATATAATTATATCGTTATTTATTTCTTTAGATACGCAATTCCATATTATATTCCCTTTTAATCAAATTCTAAAAGTATGCTTGTTGACTCTGGTATCACGTTAGTTAAAGACTTCGAAGTTTAAAATGTTTAGGGAAAAATGGAATACTAGTGTGTATTTTTTATTTAAAGTACCGAGACCAGCCATATACTGTATGTTTATGTTCCAAAATTAATATTGTTTATGGCCTTCACATGCATTACAGTATGCTCCTATTCTTTTTATGCTCAGGTACTAAGATTTCCCTTCAGTGGTAAAATTCCATATGAATATTCAATGCTAAAACGGGCACAGTAAAGACATTTACTGTAAATCTTTCTACGATCGACCAACGGACCACGAGTGCAACTGTCGGTCAACCAATCATGTACCGCGGTATTTTGCGTCATCTCGCGACACCGTAGCCAATTACCTCTGGTACGTGTCTGTACCGCGCACTTTGAATGGCTGCATCTGTACCGGAGGTAATTGGCTATGGCGTTGTGCATCGTGACGCGCGATGACGCAAAATACCGGGGTGCGTGATTGTCGTAGAAAGACTTACTGTAAAGGTCTTTACTGTGCCCGTTGTAGATATTGAATTTTACCACTGAAGGGAAATCTTAGTAGCTGAGCATAAAAAGAATAGGAGCATACTGTAACGCGTGTGAAGGCCATAAACGATATTAATTTTGGAACATAAACATACAGTATATAGCTGGTCTTGGTACTTTAAAGAGAAAAATACACACCAGTATTCCATTTCTCCCTAAACATTGTAAGCTTTGAAGTCTTTAACTAATGTGATACCAGAGTCAACAAGCATAGTTTTAGAATTTGATTAAAAGGGAATATAATATGGAATCGCGTATCTAAAGAATTTAATAACGGTATGATTATATCCGTGTACTGCGACAGGGCTGTGTAGGGCTGTTTCGCCTGCCTGCCTCTTCATGCGAGCTGTCTTGTAGCCTACTGGTCTAGGTGCGTGACTACCAACTGGCAGGTTGTGTGTTCGAATCCAGCTGGTGCTGCACTTTTATTTTAACAAACATTTCTTCGAAAAAATAGGTAAGCGATATTATGGACAATCAATTGACTTTTATATTTCAAAATATCGCAACATGATCGATATTTGCGATATTTTGAACATATCTTCCCTTCTGACAGCGGTTCCTGCTTCTATTGTGTGTGTGTGTGCAACAGAGTAAATTTTTATAGAGAAATGGAGGCTGGACAGTATGCGTTACAATATAAACATTTATATTGATTTAAATCGTGTTCTGATTTAAATCGCAAATGCGTGTTTAATTATGTGTTTTTTAATCATAATCAGGCTAATGCATTTCTACATTTTCTGTTTGAACCAGCTTAGAGGTTCATACAGAAAGACAGCTTGTGTTTAAATTTATTATAAGGTAATTTATGCTTCTAAAGTCATGGTCAGCATTTATTATTGTACTGTGATGTAAACTTTTTCTGTGCCTAGTCACATTATTTTATAGCATTTTTATTGCGTTATTAAATCCGGTGGTGCTGTGCGTTAGTTTCCTGATTCCCATTATTTAAACTGCGACACTGATCATTCATCTCTAAATAAACTTTATTTTATATAGCGTTTTTAGCGAATAGGTAATTAGATTGCTCATAAACCTAATCGCTTTTTCTACATAAACACAGCGTGATTGCTCTCTGAAAATGCTTTTCCTTTATTTTTAAAGTAGGCTTAGATTTCAACTATAGATTATATTATTATAAACTTTCTTGGAAAAATGTATTTTATGTAAACCATGTTTGCTATTAATTCATTTAGGGCTAAAATACGTTCATTGTCTTCCAATCGAGTCGAGTTGACATTGGAAGCCTGCCACACCCAGACTGTTAAACCAACGCATTAGCACGTCAAAGCCCATTGAGGGTATTGAGCCAGTATTGGCTTTAGTATTCCCCCCCTCTCCCCTCAATTCAATTCAATTCAAGGTGTTTTATTTGCATGACAGATGGGTACAAGCAGTGTTGGGTATGTATATTGTAACGCTTAGGGCAGACAGGCACTGTGTAAGAGCCGGCGCACCAGAGCGGCGCACCGAGGGAGCGTCTGCATTTATAACTTAGTTTTTAAAATTAGTCAAGCAATAAGAAGCATCTCCTTTTACTTAGTGCCTGAGCATAAAAAGAATAGGAGCATACTGCAACGCGTGTGAAGTCCATAAACGATATTAATTTTGGAACTTAAACATACAGTATATGGCTGGTCTCGGTACTTTAAAGAAAACATACACACCAGTATCCCATTTCTCCCTAAACAATTTTAAGCATCGAAGTCTTTAACTAACGCGATACCGGAGTCAACAAGCATACTTTTAGAATTTGATTAAAAGGGAATATAATATGGAATCACGTATCTCAAGAAATTAATAACGATATAATTATATTCATTTTGCAAAAGAACTGCAACGGACATAAAAACTCCCTTGCTTTTAACAGAGCGTTCCATAATTTCTAACTACGAAAATGCCAGGTGAAAGGATTTGTAAACATATTTTGTTAAACAAAGTCAGTTTTTTCCACAACACATAAAAGACATTTTTCCAAGAAAGTTTAGCCTTTGTCACTAATTAAACCACTAAATAAAGACATAAATATAGAAATCTTAAGATTTTTTTTACTCAATGTTGGTAGCAGGATGAACTGTCAGGTTGAGCTAAGTGTATATTTTGTCGCAGAGTTGCTGCAAGATGTCAACATTGAAAAAAGATATTTAGAAATGAGTTATTTCAAGAAGAAAATTTTCAGAATAATTGCAAATCTAGCAGGATAGAGAAAGCACAGAAAATAGGCAGTTAGATTGATCAGATTAGTATGAAAAGTCATTTAGCAAAGAGGGAATGAGAAGAGTGACAAACTAGTATACTTTAGATCTTTTTTTCTGAACCAGGGAAAATCTGATCATGTTTCCCCATAACAATAATAAAAAACTTTATTTGATATATCACCATTAAAGGTGGCATCTCAAAGCAATACAGTAGATGTAAAAACAGATAAAAGGACCACAGATTACAAAGTAAATACATATAAGAAAGACAAGCAGTTAGAGGTGCTACCAAAATTAGAAAATGAAGCAGATACAGACACTAAGTCTTCTGAAAAGAAAGGTTTTGAGGTAGATTTAACCTGGCCCTGGTGTGTGTGTGTTTGTGTCTGTCTGTCCTGTGATGGACTGGCGCTATGTCCAGGGTGTATTCTGCCTTGTGTCCGTTGCTTACTGGGATAGGCTCCAAATCTTCTGTACTGGATAAAGAGATTAGAAATGGATGGAAGTAAAGGCATTGTGTGGATGGAACTATACACAGTGTTAGAAACCCACTATGAAATGGCAGCATCTCACTGAGAATAAAACATTTTATAGTGCTGGCTTAAGGAAACAGCCTTTCCACCTCTCTTGCACATCAGTATCCATACCTAGTTATTTAAACAAATTGCCTCTAATTATAAACATCTTAATATGCTGGCTCTGTGGATCCGCATCAGCTATGTTTGCCCATTCCTTCAATTCATGTGCATCCAACACACAATTCAACGCTAGCAACTACACAAAATCTAAAATATGAGCTCTACTTGCCACTTACAATACCAACAGTACCAGCTAAGTTTAGTAGTGACATTTTCATGGATCTTTTTAACAATAAAATTTACAAAATCAGACTTCAGACACAATTAAACAGGCCTCAAAAAAGTCTGGTACAAACATTTTCAGCATGGAATAAAACGTTACTTTAATGATAAAGTTTTAGATGAAAGGCAGCGACCTTAATCAACCCCAAATCATAATTGAACCCATTCAGAGCCTACATTACATTTTAGCATTTCATTCTGAGCAGAAGACCTCATACAAATGACTTGTATGTACTTGATATCTCTAATCAATCCACGGGTCCCAGCACAAAACGAAACTAAAACGCATACCGTTTCGCGCTTCTTATTAGTTGCTCAAAAGTAATTTGACCGTATGAAATGCATAATATAAACCTAGAAACATATACGTGAGCAGTACTTAAGCACTGTAGTATCGGTGTTAAGACATACCTCTCAAATACTGTAAATCAAGTTAAAAACATCTCTAGACCGATTCTGGTCATAATGAAACCATGTTTCGTGTATGTTTTCTTTAAAGTACCGAGACCAGCCATATACTGTATGTTTATGTTCCAAAATTAATATCGTTTATGGCCTTCACATGCGTTGCAGTATGCTCCTCTTCTTTTTATGCTCAGCTACTAAGATTTCCCTTCAGTGGTAAAATTAGATATGAATATTCAATACTTAAACGGGCACAGTTAAGACATTAAATATACATATACATACTGTATACAGTACAGTTTGCATACGGTAATATGTTTATGTTACGCGATTAAAAAATAAATAAATAAAAATGAAAAGTCCAGCACCAGCTGGATTCGAACACACAACCTGGCAGTTGGTAGTCACGCACCTAGACCAGTAGGCTACAAGACAGCTTGCATGCAGGAGAAACAGCCCTACACAGCCCTGTCGCAGCACACGAATTCTTTAGATACGCGATTCCATATTATATTAGCAGAAAAGCTTAAAACTACCACTTTTTCACAAGCTTTTTCACATGCTAGTTAAATACTTCGAAAATCGTTAGGGAGAAATGGAATACCGGCGTGTATTTTTCCTTTAATGTGCCGATTCCTGGAATCTGACTGGCTGACACCCCTCTGAAGTGGTTCCATAAAATCTGGTATACGGAAAAGTAAGCGTTGATAAATACAAGTGTCTTTTAATACACTCTTTGCTGTGCTCTTGAGGATCCTTGTGATATTTTAAGCTCTAGTTGAATGATAGGTGTCGCATTTTAAATCATTTTCGTAGTTAGAAATTATGAAATGCCCTGTTAAAAGCAAGGAAGTTTTTATGCCCGTTGAAGTAAAACAAAATGCCTGACAAAGTATGGCTTGGACAGATTCCAAGTGCTTGTACAAATGTGCTAAAGAAATTATACTTTGAGTATACAGCTTGTCCAAAGTCATCCATTATTAATACTATTAGTAATATCTTCAGTAAAGGCTTTGATGCATAAATATTTCTGATAAAGGTAGGTTGTGTACTTTTGTCCAACAGAGCAATCTTGCTTTCATAAAATACACCAACATTTTAATGACTGATGATTAACATGCTGTAATACACAGTTCAAAATTAAAGGCTCAAATGCTGTACATGAGAGGTTAAGCTCCCCCTGGCGGTTTTACAAGGCGACGCCGGATAGTTAGCTATGTGACACACGTGAACTGTGTGATACCGCGACACGCCCACCGGGGTATGCCGCGAAATACCTCACCCATTTTGAATGGCTGCATCTGTAGCTTTGTCTATAAGCAAGAATAAAAATGCTATATTATTTTCATCCACTTATAGTATTGTGTGTGCAACTGGTTTCCCATGCATAAAGATGTATATAGGAAGTATAAGAAAACAATAATAAAAATATCTGACAGAAATTAAATATAATTTTAAATATAAATAAAAATACAGTAAACATAATATTTTATTGTATTTACGTTTAGTCACAATGCAATATAAAATATTGAAATATGAAAGAAATATGTTGACATCACATTGCTCCTTGTTGAGTAAAATAAACTTTGCAAATACAACCATCATGCTGTAATTTGCCTCTTTTTATTCATTATTCCCTTTTGTAAATTTACAATATTACATTTTAAATCATGGTACCTCTATTATTTAGTTATGCAATATCTCAAAATAATCAATCAAAATGTAAAGAAGTGAAATATATGACATACATTATGTGAAATATATAATAAGCAGCTTTTCAGGCACAAAAATTAATTACATATCAAGTTATATGTTTTTCTGTTTTTAGGAACTGAGAATGTCCCTTACTGTTTTTCATCACATGTAAATTGTATCCTTTTTTTTCTCTATGCAAATAATTTTGTTTGTTTGCTTTCTCCAGTAGAGAAAATGGTATGTATTTAAAAGAGGAAAATACTTGCGTAATACTTGTGCTAATTTTGCAAATGATAATTAAAGTGAGTCCTCATAGCCTCATATACTGGATAACACTTAGGGCATTATTTTGTAAACATTTTTAAATTCAGATTATTATTGCAATCACAGAAATAGCTAAACTTCACATTAAATCAACAATTTTAGCTTGAACTCCTCTCTTCTATGCTCACTCAATGGGATGTGCCTACCAGAGATGAGGAATAAATTAGATTTGTCTTCTCTGCAAGGTTTGTTTCAATAAACTAACAGTGTATTAAGTTTTTTTTTCAATTAGATACACTGTTTGAATTTAGCCCATAGTCATTTTATTAAATTTAAAGTGCAATTTTATTAAATAAGCTATACATTAGTATTAAAACATACCAAAACAGTGAAAGCTATTTTAGCTGAGATGTCTGAATGCATTTTGTGAGTAACCTCATATGATTTATAATGTTTGCTCTTAATCTTGTTTGTTTTCTGTCTGTCATACAGTATTTACTTAATTTCCAACAGGACAAGTGCTCAGGCATTACATCAGACATATTTATCTATCTCACATCTTGTCTCTCAATGTCCTAATTTGGATTAGAACAAGAAGTATATATTAATTTTAATAGTATTATTTATAAATAGCTGTCATAATAATGTAGTGAGATTTTTGCTGTTGAAAGCCTATGCACAGTCAAAGATGGAGCTGGCTTTTACTGAGAGGTTGGTAGTGGTTGTATTGCAAGATGAAAGACTTTACACAGAGTTAATGCAGAATGTACATTTCTTATATTTCAACCATTTCAGAGGTTTCAGGAAATGTAATGCATTAAACTGCAATAAAAAACATACTTTGTTAGCCCTCTCAAATAATAAAAAAAGAACTATTGAACAGCAGATCTGCCTTAGACACATTCTGTTAGCTACTCTGAGGCATAACACAATATTTAATGATTTGAAACTAAATAATGTTGTTTTAGTCTTCCACCGGGATTGATATTCATAAGTGTTTGGATTCCAGTAAAAAACATAAATTCCTTATAACATTTTCAAATAAATCCTTTGTAATGCACTACAAGATGCTCCCTGTGTGAGCTTCTTTCCACAGAAACCATAGACATTGGACATCCCTTGGTCTTAAAAGCATTTCAAAGATGACAGAAGTCCATTTCTGATACACAACATGTTAGCAAGTAAAGCCGGTAAAGCAGTAGTATAAGATAGGAAGTATAAATATTTAAACAACATTAGTACTCTTTTTCCATCTCTAAAAACCCTCAAGAGAAATAATAGCTGCAAGCAGAGAAAATTCTATGAAAACGAAGAGTCCCTTTTAAAAGAGACATACTGTACATTATCAGTGCCACAACTTATGCCTGTTCTTGTAGAAAAGGGATACTCAAATGCATATTTAACTAATTTAATTAATGCACCCTGAAGAGCTAATTACATCTCTGAACTCACAAAAATGATTTACAAAAAGAAAATTTTCACATAATTAATACTGTGATTACTATTTGATTTGTTCTTTTAATACAATCAATGTTGTCTATGGGAGTATCAGTTGAAACTTCTACTAAAGCTTTTTATACTATAAATCACAGTACACAGGTATAGATAATCATATTTTTTTGCTTGAATTCCGATATATTGTAGCTTGACTCTAACGGTACAGAATATACTGTATTCCCATGAGAGGGCACAACCTGCACAGCCAGAGCCTACATGCATCACCTGCAGGATGTAGCTCAACCCTATAACTTAAAATATAGTACAGATATACTTGAACCTTCATTTATATTATGGAAGGAGGGCAGGGATAGCATGGTGATGCCTTGGCTAGCATTGCTGCCTTAAAGGGATGGGGTCCTGGGTTCAATTCCTGTGGTGCTATCTCCAGGGAATTAGTACAGTATGTTCTCCCTGTGTTCTCTAGGTGCTGTGGTTTCCTCCCACAATCCAGATACATACGAGATAGGCTAATTGGCTTCAAGAAAAAATTGCCCTGCTGTGAGTGCGTGTTAGTGTGTACAGTATGTGTGTGAAGGACTGCTTTTCTGTAAAGGATGTATCCTGACTTGTGCATGTTGCTTGCTGGGATAGGCTCTGCGTCTCGCGGGACCCTGTTTTGGATAAAAAGGAAAGATGGAAGGGGAATCTTTTAATTGTCTAAAACAATGAACTTTGGAACATTCATCTGGATCTGCATTCTTAGACTTCTCTAATGTGTATGTTAATTCTAAAAGATAGAAATGTCATTATTAACCCACACTGTGTACAAAAATTAAGTAGTTTTTATTTGGAAAATACTGTCAACTACTGGCTCAGGCAGTAAATGCTCTCACTCTGAGGTTACATTTCATAGTTGAATTTGTTGGCCATCAATTCAGTTGTGAGTTCTCTGATTTTTCAAGTTGCCTACAAAATTATAATATTGAGAAAAAGAGATTTGTTACTCTTCAAGTTAGCAGTAACTCTTATGTTGGTAGCTTGTCAAAAAATGAAGTATTTCTATTTCTTATCCTCCCCATGCACCCTGGGAGTCACTGCTCTGAGCCATGGAAAGAAAATACAACTGTCCATTCCAAAACTAAAATGCTAGACAATATCAGGTACAATCAGTAGTTTGCTTGTAATTTCAGTTTCTTCTGTTTCACTGTTGCTATTATGGGAATATACTTTTAAGTGATTATTTTACAACTAGATACTATACTTTTAGATACTATTTGTACAGTAACATTGTAGGAAAACTGTAACAGGTTACTTAGCGTAAGACTTCTTTTCCACTTTACGAACCTTCAACAGATATTTAACCAAATTTATTTAAAGCTTATATTTTGTAGGTTAATACATTAACGTCTTGGTAGCATTTTATTTCCATGTGTTTTATGGTTAATTGTCACAACAGTATAGTTTTCCAAATAACAAAATATAATATAAAACACAAACAAAAGCACAGTATGATTAACAAGTAAGAACACCCTCTTAAGACTTGTGGTTTAACATATTTAGACATATTCGACCTTCACCTTGTCCTTTCCAAGTCCTAATAGTAGATAAAAATAACCTAATTTGATAACACACATACATTTTACATTTATGTGTAAAAGAAAAGTTGTCCTGGTTCCGTTTGGCTAAATCGTTTAGACATATGTGGACTGAGAAGAAGGAAAAAACACCTTTTTTTACTGAAGAAAAAAAATCATTCAGTATTCAAGATCTTTGTGGAACCCACTCTCTCACATCACCAACTGTTCCTTGCAGAACTGCATCAACTCTGATGTCTGAGAGATTTCATGTATGCACAGCTCTCTTTAAGTCCTGCCACAGCAGGACTTATTGGATTTAGGTTTGGACTTAGACTTGGCCTTGGCCGTGTTTTCTTTTTGAACCATTCTGTCATTGATTTCCTTTTGTGTTTTGGATCATTATACTGTTGCATAATCCTCTTTCACTTCAGCTTTAGCTGGGACATTTTATAATGTTTTATAGAAGGTCTTACATTTTGTTCTAGAATAGTCTGGTATAGTGTAAAATAAATGTTAGACTCAATTATAATAAGGCATCATCATCCTGAGCCAACAAGGCAGGCCCAAACCAAATCCCCACCATCACTGTGCTTGATGATTTGTTTGAGGATCTTCTGGTCAATGACAGTGTTTGTTTTTCACCAAATATGGCATTTTCCAATAAGGTCAAACAACCTTTGACTCTTCTATCCAGAGCACACTGTGCCAGAAATCTTGATTTTCATTCTAATATTGTTTTAAAATTCTTCTTGGAGGCTGGCTATCCTTCTACTACTGAATTCATTCAATCTTTTACTGATAGTTGACTCATGAAGTCTGACATTTACTATTTAGAGAGAGAGGCCTGTATATCCCTGGGTAAAACCTTGGGGTACTCTGAGAATTTTAAGAGCATCATACAGTCAGGTCATGGAGATAATTTGTTAGATTGGCCACTCCTGAGAAGATTAACAATGTTTTGGATATTTTTGCATTTGTAGATTATCTTTCTTACTATGGAATGATAAACTTCAGATTGTTGTACTATTGTAACTCATCTCAGACTGATAAGCAGCTACAATAAAGACCCACGCAGGCTTCTTTTGATCTAGGCATGATGTGTTACTACAATCCTGAGTGCTTATGTGCAAACTGACAGTTTCCCATGTTATATACTGTACAGGCGGAAATTACTTCCTGATGATCACCTGATCATTTGCACATGTTTTGTTGCACCTGATTCTACATACCCTCTTAATAGAGGTGGGAGAACTAAGGATGCACTTACATTTTCACACAAAGATATTGGCTGATTTTTTAAAATACAGACTGACCCAGTAGATTTTTTTATGTTATGAGGTTAGTTTTATCTACTTATTAGGACATTATGTCTAAATATTTTAAACCATAAAATGTTAAGGGAGTGCACTTACATTCTCACCACACTGTATATAACTATAATTTACAGATGTTGAATTTATTTTTTCCATTTCTATTTGTTTAGATAAATCTGTTTTATGTAGTGACATTCTATCATTAATAAAAACTATGTTAAATGAAAATGATATTCCAAGTTTGATGTCCATTTCTTTACAATATATGCACATGCATATTAAAACTATATTTGCTAGTGTTTTAAGTCTACATTAGATATTTATGTTCATCTTGACTGCTAGGTCTTGGCCCTGTATCTTCTTATTTTGAGTTTATAAAAGTACAGCTGAAGAACACCTCTGCAGTTTCTCTGGCAGTCTCACCTCTGCCATTTGGGAATGTCTGCTGGGGCTTCCTGGCTTAATAGCTCAATGCCACATAGAAATTGAGGTAACTGATGATAATTCATTATCAGCTGTTATGTTCAGATCATCACATTAAAATGTTTTTGATTGGCCAAAGGGGATTTTAAAGATCCTGGGAAGCATGATATTATAAAATTGGACAATAAATTCTAGGGAACTCATGCTCACATTATCCAAATAAAGCTCCTAATCTTAATTTAAAAGGTTAAGCAAATCATTCCTTTACCCTCTGAAAATAAAGACAAGAGATAGTGTTAAATATTCATTAAATGATTTTCAATAGAGGGTGCAGTGGTTAGCTTTGCTGTCTTGCAGTGCTGGGGCCCTGGGTTCATTTACAGACCAGGGTTGCTCGAGTTTGTATGTTCTCCCCTTGTTTGTGTGTGTTTTCCATAGGTACTCCTATTCCCTCCCATAGTTAAAAAAATATACTGGTAGGTTAACTGGCTTCTGTGATGTACTGTTTCTGTACTGTAAGTACTGTTTCAGGCTCTCATACCACCACAACTGGTGGTCAATTATCAAATCAATTTTCCAATCTGCCTGTTTCTGTGGCAACTTAATTGGGCAGGTTGTCAATACTACTGGCACGTAATTAATAGCACTTACTTTGTTCCTGGCAGGGTATTTATTCTATCTGTAGCAGCATTACTGTTCTCGGTCTTAGCATTAACTTCTTTGACCCAGCACTTGTGTCTCTCACTGTTTGTTCTGTATCTTTAATTTCTCCCGTGATGACTCCTCGCCTTTTCCCTTGGTCACACTCCATGGATCTCCTTTTGTTGTCGAGCACTCATGTTTGGTCCGGATCGTCCAATTTTGTAAACCTTCTCCAGCATTTGAATCTCTCACCTACTTGACCATCCCACTTGAATTTCCTCTTTGCGCCTCTGTCTGCTTCCGTCTGAGTGGTGTGGCACAGACTGTGGTATGGCCTGTTTGCGCAGCTGTGTCTTGCTTGCTAGTCTTCCTGCCGGTCCTACCTGTTTGCCTGCCAGTGGTTTGTTCACACACCACTATTGCCTGCCATCAGCTAGTTCTGGTTCTGCACCTATCTTCTTGTGCATCAGGATCCTTCTCCTATCCCGCACTGCTGCCCCCTGCAGGTTTTTTCAGTGGTCCATTACATGGGAAAATTGTCCCTGGTATGTGTGCACATGTTTGTATCTGTGAGTACCCTGCAATGGACAGGCATCCCGTCTATGGCGTATTCCACTTTACGCCCTTTAGTTGCTCAGATATGCTCTGGCTCCCCCATGACACTTAATTGGATAAAGCTGTTAGAAAATGGATGGATGGATTTTCAATAGAGGGGCAATAAGGTGATTAGTGATTTTATTGCTGCCTTACAGTGCTGAGACCCTGGATGCATTCCTGATGCATGAAATTTGTAAGTTCTCCCTGTGTTCATGTGAATTCCCTCTGGATGCTCCAGTTTTCTTCAAAGACATATGGCTAGATTAATTAGCTTCTGTGAAAATTTGCATTGGTATGTGTGTGAGTGTCTGTATCTCTGTATGCCCTGTAATGGACTGTCATTTGGGGGCGGAAGGGTGGCTCTGTGTCTAAGGATCTGCAATTGTGGCTGGAAGGTTGCTGGTTCAAATCCCATGGTCGGCAGAGGAATCCTACTCTGTTGGGCTCCTGTGCAAGGCCCTTAACCCCAACTGCTACAGGAGTGCTGTACAATGGCTGACCCTGCACTCTGACCCCAAGCTTCTCTCTGTCTGAGTGTCTCATTGAAAGGAAGCTGGGGTATATGAAAAAGACAAATTCCTTATGCAAGAAATTATATAAGGCTAATAAAGCGATCTTATCTTATTCCATGTATACTGCTTTGCACATATTGCTTGCCAGTATAATAAGCTCTGTGTCCCTGTGACCTGTATTGGACAAAGTGATTAGAAAATGATGGATTTCCAATAGAAGAATATGTCTTTCCATTATTACTTCAAAAATAAGTGAATAATATTTTTTTTTTCAAGGAGTACATTCACATGTAAGAAATTAATAAGCTGTTAATGTAAATCCCCAAAATAACCCTGTAGAATGCATACTCATACTGGCTAATGCTGACCTTAAAATGTGCTTAAAACTGCACTAATACACTACTACTTTCAATGGTCATAAAACAATTTTTAGATTCATAAAAAATGTAGGAATCACTTGAGAATACCATCACATTTTCACTTTTTATGTTACTTGTATATACGTATAGACGTATAGCTTGAACTGCAATTGTTTTTAAAAAACAGTTTCATTGATTTAGTAAATGTAAAATGTTTATATGACTCTTCCATGAAAATCATTGATTGAAATTAAAGCAACGTGGTATGTAATCAATATTCAAAATCTGTACATTTGGTGTAGAACTTAAGTGTTTACAGGTGAAAACACTAAAAACCTAGTCTACTATTAGGCAAATTTCTATCAAATGCATTCTCTGTTGAGTAGGAGGTATTTTCTCACAGTGAATATAAGGCCTTTAAAAGAGTTAATACAGATTCCATATTATTTTGTGTCAATCTTACTGATATGTTTTCTTCAGTATCTCACTTTCATAAATATCTAAATCTCATCACTTTTGGCAAAGATTCTAGCATAGGCTATTGCTGTTGAATGTGTAAGTACACTGATATCAAATAAACTAAATTGATGGAAAAAAGTAATGCAACATTTTCTGGAATGCAAATACTATACAGTAGTTATAGCTTATGTACGGCGAGGCATTGCAACTTGCCAATCACACAAAAGTTTGTTAGGTGCACTTTTACCCAACGAGGTACAGGTGGAACAATGCCTGGTCAGGTGACCTTTAAAAAGGCCTTAATTAAGCTTAAGCTTAGGTCACTGCAAGAAAAAGGCCACACTTAGTCAGTTTTCTGTGCATTCCATAATGCCTCAAATGTCACCAAAAGCAAGGGAGAGGGATGACAGAACTTGCTTTTTTGATGAACTTGTTCAACCTGTTAGCATCCCCTGCTCTAATCCCAGAGCCCCAACACACCACCTTGTAGAAAATGACTCTCACTCCAACAGACTGATAGAACATGTGAAGTCATTCTACGGCTTGCCCTTCCGACATCCGTGACAATGCTGATTCCAAAGAAATAGATACTTTATAAATTCTATGAGGGAAATTGCAGTGCAACAGCAGCCAGGCACAATCAACACAGCACAGTACAACGTAATATCACGGAATATACAAAAATAAAACAGAATGTACAGTGCACAAAGAAGATGTATTGCGCAGTACATAAATTGCACAATCCACAAGCATATTGCATAAATGTTGATGCAGAGGATTCAGGTTTAGTCTCAAAGCAAGTTAATGTTGCCCCTGCCCAGACACACAGTGGATGAGTTGTAAAGTCTTCTGGCATTAGGCAAGAATGACCTTCTGTAGCACTCCCTGTTACACCATGGTTGGATTAGCCTATTGCTGAACGTGCTCTTCATTCTGACAAGCATGTTGTAGAGGGGGTGGGAGATGTTGTCCATGATGGTCATTAATTTGGATACCATAATTATTGTGATTCTCCTCTCTCCCACTACCTCCAGAGGGTCTAGATCAGATCCAATGACAGAACTTGCTTTTTTGATGAACTTGTTCAACCTGTTAGCATCCCCTGCTCTAATCCCAGAGCCCCAACACACCACCTTGTAGAAAATGACTCTCACTCCAACAGACTGATAGAACATGTGAAGCATCTTAATACACATGTTGAAGGACCCGAGCTTCCCCAAGAAGTAAAGTCGGCTCTGGCCCTTCTTATAGATGGTCAGTGATTTTGGTCCATTCCAGTCTATCATCTATGTGAACACCCAGGTACTTGTATGAATCTACTATTTCCATGTCCCATGGATGGAGCCCACTTGCATCTCTTCAAGCTTCCTTCCTAGCAACAAAGGCTGGATAGTGTTTAAAACACTGGAGAAGTCAAAAACATAATCTTCACTGCGCTGCCAGCTCTATCCTGGTGGGGGTAGGTCTTTTGCAGTGTGTAAATGATTGCATCATCCACACCAACATGTGGCTGGTAGGCAAACTGCAGGGGGTCCAGTGATGAACTAACCAGGGGTCCCAGGTGGGCCAAGACCAGCCTTCTTCATTATAAATCTGATTTCTTTCTGGGTTATCGTTGTCATTGCCTTTGACAGTGAATATTGCAATCATGTCCTCTCTTTGTTGTCTCTGTTTGAAAGTTAAAAGGTGTATTTCATCCTTGGAAGAATTTCTTTATACCTAGTTTGTCATTATAGCTGTAGATAAAATAAGATCTACTGTATCTGCACCACAGGTAAAATGTCAGTCTGATTATTTCTTGGTTGACACAGGTTGATCAAACACTCATGATTAGACATTTATGTAATGGGGCAGAAAAAAACTGATTAATGTAGACTTACTGTATAACCTGTTGTATTGTGTACTGGAATTGCCACTGATAATGGTATTATATTTTTTACTTTTGTGTATTCTGCAATGTGTTTTGCGGAGAAAACATTTTTTTTTGTTTTCATTCAATAACTGTACTATTAACAGTCCCTCCTTGTACTTGTACTTGTAACAAGACCCTGCTTGTACTTAAAATGGTATTTAGGACTTGTATGTATCAACATACAGATTATTGCTGCAATCCTGGCTTATTTGATTTAACTTTATTTCTAAGAAAAAGGTCTTGTGTATTTGTTTTGATTTATAATAACATATTATGCTGTGGCAAATGTTTAGATGGCACAACATCCACATTTATGCACAGCCCATTGTTCCAAGAATAAATTAAGTTATGCAGTTGGGTGAGCGAAGACAACTGTCTAGTGTAAGCAGCGCACTTTCAAAACAAAGCCGGTCACTTGGCTAAATGTCTCAGAGGAAGCAGGGAAGCCAAGAATGGAAGTTGGAGCCAAATGTTCAACAGATGGTAAAGTGAATAAATACATCTGGAACCATATGACTATGTAAGGAAATATTAGGATATAAATGAAAGTAGGATCGTGCAAGAGGATTATTAAATAGGCATCTGGGAACAATAATGAAAGAAGGTCACACCAAGTAATATTAAAAAAAGTTTCCAGCAGAGGAAGATAATAGGACACTGCTAGGCTAATTTTAGTATAATTTATGATATGACCTTTGGGCAGAAATTCCAGCATTATATTATGGAACAACAGTGTTATCAATTCCACAGTAAATTAGCTTGAAATTATTGTACATGAATATTGCATTTTGGTGAGTTTATTATATATTTCACATACAAAATGTAAATGTTCACATTTCATTTATTTGCTTTAAGGGATCTCTAATACTTTAGTTGTACCATCTGCAGGTATTATCAAGTGTTGATATCAGTAGCTGCACTGACAAAGTATGACTATTATATTTCTAACAAACCAAATATTTGTTTTTTAGTTGCCTCAGTTTTTAAAAAAAACATGATTTACCTACAAGTACTAGAATCTATATCTAATAAATTTGTATCTGATCTTTATTTTGGTTAAAGAAGGAGAAACAAATCAATTGTATGATATGAGGCAAATACCATGTAAGATTTGTAATGCAAAACAGTAGGATGTCAATAATTTCAGAATAATTTCAGATAATTAAACAAGCTATATTTTATATTGTAATGATAGTTGTGACACAAAGAGGGTTGGTGTGCTGTAGGAATCAATCTTTTAATTGTCTGATCTTGGATAAATAGACACACATCCACAAAACCACTGGTCTGGTCTAAAGATATAAGCTCCTTGAAGTAAGACCTACTGTATATCTGTACTGCACATACAGTATCCAGCACTACAATATCAGAACTGAACCATATTGTAGAGGTCATTAGAATGATTGCTGAGATCTGTTAACTTAGGCCCTCTTAAAATATGTTACAGCAAACATACTCTATGTAAAACATTCTTCTCGAAATGTGTTTTTTTTCTACTGTTCTCTGTCTCTTCTTTTCTCCTAGATGCCTCAGATAAACACCTGACCAACTGTGTTTTCCTAACTGGTCAGGTGAATGAGGGCAGCAGGATGTTTCCCCACAATTTTCTAAAGAATGTAGTTCAGGGCAGAGTTGCCATCTTTGAATGTGCCTTCCCTTCATATCATCTTGACGTTTTATTCCTCACTGAAAAGTAGAAAAAATGTTTTGTTTGTTGAGCCTTCTCTAGGTATGAGAAAACAAAGCTTACACGTGAAGGCCAAAAATGTTTTCTTTCTACTTTTGAATGTGGAATCAACATTTACTTGTTCCTTTGCAGCCGGCACAGATGAAACAGCCGTATAAAAGTATGATGATGTGAGGGTGTGGGAGGTTCAGGCTGACACAGCTTGAACTTCATGACTTTATATAGACTGAACATCAAAATAAACATAGCACTTTTAACTTCAGCATCCATCCATTCCAGAGCAGCATATCTTTTTTAATAACGTTGTGACCGTAAGTTTACAAAATAATTGAAATTATGCATTACAAACACATTTTGCAATTTCAGCACAATATCCTGTGATTTAAACACTACACTTCTTATTGTATATCACAACACTGTAAGTTCCTTTTTAATTCCTTTTTCACTTTTTTATAGAGGTGGAAAATGTGCCAATATAAATATCTAAATCCTTTTCATGAAATATTTCTTCAAATTCAGTGCAATTTTGATTGGGAAACCAGGGCTGGTAGTGGGGTCAGTAGGAGGCACTCCCTTTGGCAGTCTGTGTGGGTCCTAATGCCCAATTAATAGTGACAGGAACTCTACACTCTAAGAAGGCGCCGTCCTTTGGAGGAAATGTAAGACTGAGGTCCTGACTCTCTGTGATCATTAAAAATCCCAGGGCATTTCTCAAAAAGAGTAGAAATGTTACTCTGGCATCCTGGCCAAATTTCCCATTGGCCTTTTGCAATCATGTACTCCTAATAATCCCCATACATGAATTGGCTTCATCACTGTTCTCCCCCCCCCCCCCACTGATATGGGTGTGTGGTGAAAATACTGGTGCAATATGGCTGTTGTCACAAGATCCAGATGGGTGCTGCACATTAGTGATGATGAAGGGGTGTTCCCATTGTCCAGAAAAACACTATATAGCGCTTTGTAAGTGCAAGGAATTATTATTATTATTATTTTTATTATTAAATGTTTCTGCTATATAATGTACACTTATTATATCAATTACTGTTGTGGCTTGTTCAAAAAAGCAAATTAAGCAAGGCCTGCATTTTCTAAATACATGATTGACTATCCCCTAAGATCTTATTAACATACAGATAAACATCTACAGTAATTTACCTGTATTTATGGTTTCCATTACATTACATACTGTATGTAATGGAACATACAGATGCAGCCGTTTAAAACAAGCGGGCGATACCGCATTATTTTCCGGTGCACTTGACGCAGTATACCGCAAGTTATGGTATTAATACCGTATATTCTCGCATAGCGCCACATGAAATCGCATGATACCGCAAATAAAATAATAGTATCCTGAATTTCCACAAGGTGGAGCTAATAAAGCTCAACCTCTCTTGTTTGAGCTGTAGCCATCAAAGTCTTTACCGAAGATATTACTAATAGTTTTCACAGTATAATGAATGACCTTGGACAAGCTGTAAACTCAAAGTATTGCCCTGGTCCACATTCTTTTTTTCATTCACCTTTGTAAAAGTAACACCACAGCATTTCGTTGATCCAATCATGCATTTGTTTCCAATCATGCAAAGTACAGTAATTTTTGAGAATCTCAGATTCACCATGCCTTTCACATGCTCATAGAAGATATTGATTTAGGAACATGTATACTGTACTGTATACAGTATGTATATGTATATTTAATATCTTTACTGTGCCCATTTAAGTATTGAATATTTATATGGAATTTTACCATAACATGTGTGAAATCCATAAACGATATTAATTTTGGAACAGTTTAGTATGTAAACTGTATATGGCTGGTCTCGGTACTTTAAAGAAAAGATACACACCAGTATTCCATTTCTCCCTAAACATTTTAAGCATCGCAGTCTTTAACTTTAACGCAGTCTTTAAATAACGTGTATAAAAAGTGGTAGTTTTAAGCTTTTCTGTGAATACGCTAGATACCGGAGTCAACAAGCATACTTCTAGAATTTGATTAATAGGGAATATAACGTGGAATTGCGTATCTAAAGAAATTAATAGCAATATAATTTGGTCTCTGTCAAAGCGCAATGAAACCTATAACTTGATTCTTATGGACGCCCGGTCCCGCCAGGGATTAAAGAAAAACATGGAATCACGTATCTAAAGAAATAACAGTATACAGTACCTATGTTCATGCACAAACAGTAGCATGTTACATTATTAATTTGGGTGTCTCCTCTTGCCAGAAAGCGCTAAATTGTATTTTGAGTGTGGTTTTTGACTTTTTTTAAATTACAACCCATAAATAAGCTGATACTGTTTAGACTTTTTTTAAACTATTACAGCAGCACAATGTGCTTTTTCACAAAACCTCCTAGAGTAATGAAATGTCTTGCGTTGTACAGTTTTTCAGCTAAATACTGTATATTTATAGCTAATGCCTGACATAAGAAGTGCCCGATAAAAACCGGTTGAACAGCTCTGTTGGAAGTTTCGTGAAAAAGGATGTTTCGTGAAAAAGCTACAGGAGTGCCAATCGTAATAGTTTTTATTTGTAATCGTTCAATGCAGATGGCTGGTGGCATGTCCCATAAGAGAACGGTAATGAAAAACCATTAATACTTTCGTTGGAGTTTAAATCAAGTTGATGTTTTATCTAGGGGCTGCTCGCCTGCGTCTGAATAGCGACTTCTAAACTGTGAAAACGTGTCTGTCTTTCCGTAGGGAGAAGAGAATCTGATCTGCAAGGCCCTTTGGCTCCAAAAGTAAAAAGAAGGCGCTCTTTCTCTCTTTTGATTATTACATCCAATCATCAAAAATGACACAATAAACATAATAACCATAATAACGACCAACCAAACAAAAACAACCATATAAACATAATACCAACCAAAAACATAGATAACAACCACAATACAAAATCAAATATATCAAACCATTAAAGCAAAACCGTCCTCCAATTATCAACAAATCTCAATATCTTGTACGAATTATTCGAAATACAAACCAAAAACAGCCCACAAACTCTCTCAAATTCTTCCAATTATCATAACCCTGCCCCTTATGCAAAACCAAATCCTCCTCCCATCCCAGTTTATCCTCTTTATCATAAAAAAAATCCATCTCAATTTTCAACATAAAGCATTACACAAAATCAATACCTCAACACTCCATACTCAACAACGATAATTCACAAACAGCCAGAACACGTAACTCCACATTCCCAAATAGCCCCGCCCCTTATGCACAACCAACATCCCTCCCCTGTTCTAGTCAATTAAGCTTCCCCCTCTTTCACTTCTTTTTCCTCACCTTCAACCTTATCGCTCCCCCTTCACTCTCACCATCTGATTAAGAATGAATAAAAGCATTGTATTTTTGTCTGGGTGCTGACAAAGTAAGCACTTTCTCTCTCTCTGCTGGCGTTTGTTATTTTTAAATAAATTTTAGCAAAGTAATGTATTTTAAAAATCTTAAGATTTCTATATTTATGTCTCTATTTAGTGGTTTCATTAGTGACAAAGGCTAAACTTTTTTGGAAAAATGTCATTTATGTAAACCATGTTTGCTATTAATTCATTTAGGGCTAGAATTGTTCATTGTCTTCCAATGAAAGAAGGGTTCCTTTCGCCGTAGTCTGGAGACATTAGAAGCTTGCCACGCCCGGACTGTTACACCAATGCATTAGCATGTTAAAGCGATTTCATTGAGGAGCCTAGCTTTCTTAACTAGTAAGTACTGTACTTACTGGGTGGTTTTGGAGGGGGGGAGGTGTCTTTCACTGGAAATCTCGCCCCCTTTTACTTTGAAAATACCTGTGAAACCGGTTTAATTCGTCACAGCCAGCACTCCTGCAGAGAGGGGGGTTGTACTTGCAGTGCATCGGCATAGATGGGAAAGCCAGAGCCGACCGCTACGCCGCCCCCGTGTTATGCTCTTCGTTAATGTCTAAGCCGGAACACATCATTATATCTCATTTTGTATTTCTTTAAAAACAAAATCATTTGCCCAGCCTAACAGTATTGTTGTTATTGTTTTTATCCTGTAAAGCGCTTTGAGGAGCCATCTTTAAAGGCACCATATACAATAAAGTTCATTATTATTACTATTGTTAATTTGCTGGACAGAGAGGTGAACATTATTAAGCACAAGACAAAGATAGCGATTTACGTTGCATTGTGCATTGTGCTGCTGTAATACAGTTTTAAATAATTAAAAGTCTAAACAGTATCAGCTTTATTTATGCGTTTTAAATAAAGGCGATTTAAACGCGATTTAAATCAATATAAATGTTTATATTGTAACGCATAGGGGACTATTCATTGTTATTAAAATGACTTAAATTCGATCATGTTGTGATATTTAGAAATATAAATTAGTTTGGTGCGAGTGAAGTTTTATTTAATCTCTGACCCAGGGAAATGTTTTATTTTTTCAAAGAAATGTTTGTTAAAAAAAAAGGTCATGGCTCCAGCTGGATTCGAACATGCAACAGGTGATGTGGGAGTCAGGAACCTAACCCGCAACCCATTATTCATTTCTTTAGATACATGATTCCATATTATATTCCCTTTTAATCAAATTCTAAAAGTATGCTTGTTGACACCGGTGTCACGTTAGTTAAAGACTTCGATGCTTAAAATGTTTAGGGAGAAATGGAATACTGGTGTGTGTTTTCTTTAAAGTACCGAGGCCAGCCATATACTGTATGTTTATGTTCCAAAATTAATATCGTAAAATAAAATCTTTCTACGACTGACCAACGCTCCACGAGTGCCCCTGTCGGTCAACCAATCATGTACCACGGTATTTTGCGTCATCACGCGTCACGATGCACAAGGCCGTAGCCAATTACCTCCAGTACGTGTCTGTGCCGCGCACTTTGAATGGCTGCATCTGTAACAAGTTTAAGACATTTTGCCCTGTAATTGTCTGGCTTTGTTTTGCCCCAGATTTTATGGATACACCTCTTCTGTCATCTTCATATAAATATTGAAAACATATTATTTTTGTTCATACCATTTACAGTAAAGAGTTATGCAGTGCAGACAAACTTGTCCATAATTTAGTTTAAACTTGCTCTACAGATGAGGACACGAACATCACAACTGCACCTGACATCAGCAACATAAATGATTAACTGACACAAGCAATAATAGGTTTGCCATAAGGCCTATGGCCTTTCAGTCATTTCAGAAAACATCAACAGTATGTATTTGCTGCTTTCCCCATCTCCCAACCCCTTTAAATCAGAAAAAAACTGGAAAGAAAATAGTGAAAAATCTACAAGGACCACCATTGGAAAACTAAAAAAAATGAGATGAAAAACCCTACAGGAGAATTTCCATAATATCTTCAAGACTACTTCAAATACAGATAACTTAAACATGGTAATATTACATTGCAAATACACTAAAACATAAATATAAATGAAATATTTATATGCTACTTTTGAAGTTTTGTGGAATGACTTTGTATCTGTACTGTATGTGCTACTATTACTATTATTTTTAAGTATCTGATAGATATGATATTCATTTAAGATAACAGTCATGGGTCATGGGTTTTTGTGTAATAATTATGATAAATATTTTTAGTAATTATTTTTATTGTTGTTTGTCAATGTTTCAACGTTTCCAACAGAATGTGATTCTGCAAAAATTTTCCTTAGTGATTTGTTGCTGTAGGTTAGTAGTTTTGAAACAGTGATTTTAAACCAATGATTCCAAAGCTCTGCACTAGTGAACCTACAAAAACAAATGATGCTTGTCATTTTTATGTACAAATGTTGATTGCTTAAATACCAAACATCCAGTTTTTAATTTTTTTTTAAACAACAAGATTGTTTTTGGGATGATAAACTCTGCAAAAGACTTTGGTTTAGTACAGCACAGGACTTCTCAAACCTATGCTCTGGAACTTGATGTATTCATATTTTTATTTCAGCTGAACTCTCAATTACATAACTTAATTAATATTTTTGTTTAATTACATCTTTTTAAGTACTTTCCATTTACAACTTCAATTTATCACTGTAAAATCTGTAACTACTGAAGAGTTGAAAATCTCCACACAATAAAAGCATGCTAATTAAGCAAATTAGTTATCAGTTCATTTGACTAATTTAGTGTTCATGTGGAATGAGAGTTCTCCCTTTGCCCTGGCATGTCCCATACTATAGTTAATATATTTGGATTCAAATTTATATCATATTAGTTAAAAGCATTTTTCACAATGTGTATTAAATAATCTGTAGATCATTTCTAAATTTAATTAATTTGCCTGCTTGATTCCAAAAGATAATTTGTCATCATTAGTCACAAAAACCAAAGCATTAGAGCATGCCTTCCCTTTTAAAATGAGGTTGAGTTAACTATTAATTGGACAAACCAGTGCTTTTCAAGGAACTTAAATGGATGAACATAAATAAGATCACTTTATTGGCCATATATAATTTCTTGTACTAGGAATTTGTCTTTTTTGCATATCCCAACTTGCTCTCCATGCAACACACAGACAGGGAGAGAAGCTTGGGGTCAGAGCGCAGGGTCAGCCATTTATATGGCGCCCCTGGACCAGTTGGGGTTAAGGGCCTTGCTCAGGGGCCCAACGGAATACGATTCCTCTGCCAGCAACCTTCCAGTCACAGGTGCAGATCCTTAGCCTGATATTTTTACATGGATTATCTTCTAAAACAATGTATTTACAAAAATGCTTAAGTATGGTATTCAACTTTTACCTTTTACGTACTACTTTGGATACTTCAGTTCTGAATTAAGCATACTGAGTCAAGCTATTAAAACTTATTTTAAAATATGGTGATGATACAGTACTGTTTCAGAGGACAATATGGTAATAGCACTTACACACATTTATTTGTGGCTTACTATTAAGAGATATAGAAGTATGAGAATTTGCTTTGTTTTTTATTGTGAAGTGAACCTTTTTAGGAATATTTTCTTCAGTATAATAGATATTGTATCTAGAGTACATTGAACTGTACAACATTCAATTAATTTTATTTGAATTGGAATTGTAATATACAGTAGCGTGGTATTTTTTTTACAGTTGTATACGAACATTTATTCTCCTAGTTGGTCAGATTTATCTCTCTGATGATATAATTAACAATAAAATCAGACACTGCATTTCTGTCAACAAGGTTGTTTCATTTTGTGTTTGAAAACGTTCAGAATGTTTTCTTCAGAAGCAAAATACTATATTGTACTGTATGTTTTAGTGATCAGAATAATTACAATTCATCATTTTTTAGCCAACTTCCAAATACATACAGATGTATTATCCTCCACATCTCTGTCGTGATGTGATGGATCTCTTTTCTTTATTGATACATTCTTGTACATCTTTTTCGTGTTTATCACAAGCCTTTTAATTTACTATTTTATTTCCAACATGAATATGCTTATGGGCTTTATTCTGCTATAATGATATTTTTAGGCATTCTGGATATTCTAAAAATCACACATCAGTGCATCTTCATTTTCAACAAAGAAGATACATGATAAAACATCTGCTTTATGTAAGATAATTTTATTTTAACACTTTTTTACAAGCTCACCCTAATCAATGGAGACATAAAGAATCACATCATTGTTCCATTTTAGTAATGTAAGTTTATTGACTAACCAGTTTCATGGTGAACTGTGCTATTTAATGTTGAGATATATGGATTTATTTTGAAATGTGAGTATTACAGTATTCCTGCATTTGTATGAGAATCCTGAACAGTGGTCTGTATAGTAGAAATATATGATAAAAAATAGAAGAACCTATTCTTTGATATTTTTGTTATTTTTTCACTGACAAGATTGTAAATCTCCATGTTTCATTTTTATATATCCAACGTATTATATTGTGCATTTTTTTAGTGAATATAATGTGTAAAACAATGTAAAATAAACAAATTATGTATATGTAGCTTTTCAGGGTGTTAAACTGAAGAACATTCTACAAATCTCAAACAGTGGGCCAAAGAAAAACAAACAGTTTTCCTCCTTATAAAACACTGTAGAATGTATCTTTTAACCTGTAGTACTGTTGAATTAGCACCAGTGATTTATGTACTCTTATTGAAATCAATTGAGTAACTCTTTAATTATAAATATAAAAAATCTACTATAATAAATTATATTTGTTAAAAGTTTTAAAAAAACGCCTTTAAAAAGCACAGCATAACACATTGAATGTCACAAGCAAATCACAGGCACATTTTTTTTTTATTTGGCAGCTTTCACTTATTCATTTGTATTGTTCTGTTCATTGTATATAAGATTTGCAGTTGTTACTTGTCAAATTTTCAGACATCTTGAAGGTGAAAGTGAAAAGGTTGCCCCTCATTACAAACAGCCTGTGGGACATCTCAAACACTCTAGGTAAACATATTACTGTATATCATCTAAAAATTCAAAGTACTATGATTACATACAATTCTGTAACAATGTCATGGTTAAGGTGTTTCCAAATGTTCATTATAACTTTCATGGATCTCAGGAATCAACGGTTTGAGCTATACACAGATAGTGAGAGGGTTTTTTAGGGATGGAAGGATAAAAAGGTGCATCCAGTATCCTTAGAGTGACATTTCCTATGGAAAAATATAATTATTGTAAGCACTGTAAATATTGTAAATATAATTGGAATCATTGAAAACTGAGCTCTGTAATGTGACAAGGACAATATATTAATATATTGAGAGGCATTACAAATGCAAACAATTAGTAAGATGCAAGATGCCAGTAATTTCTATAATTCTACAGATACAGTATATTGATTTGTTTAAGTTTGCTTCTTCTTCTACAGATGCAGCCATACCGCGACACGCCCACCGGGGTATCACGCAGTTCACGTGTATTACGTGACTAACTATCCGGCGTCGCCTTGTAAAACCGCCAGGGGGAGCTTAACCTCTCATGTACAGCATTTGAACCTTTATCAGAAATATTTATGCATCAAAGCCTTTACTGAAGATATTACTAATAGTATTAATAATGGATGACTTTGGACAAGCTGTATACTCAAAGTATAATTTCTTTAGCACATTTGTACAAGCACTTGGAATCTGTCCAAGCCATACTTTGTCAGGCATTTTGTTTTACTTCAACGGGCATAAAAACTTCCTTGCTTTTAACAGGGCGTTTCATAATTTCTAACTACGAAAATTATTTAAAATGCGACACCTATCATTCAGCTAGAGCTTAAAATATCACAAGAATCCTCAAGAGCACAGCAAAGAGTGTATTAAAAGACACTTGTATTTATCAACGCTTTCTTTTCCGTATACCAGATTTTATGGAACCACTTCAGAGGGGTGTCAGCCAGTCAGATTCCAGGAATCGGCACTTTAAAGGAAAAATACACACCAGTATTCCATTTCTCCCTAAACATTGTAAGCTTCGAAATCTTTAACTAACGTGATACCGGAGTCAACAAGCATACTTTTAGAATTTGATTAAAAGGGAATATAATATGGAATCGCGTATCTCAAGAATTTAATAACGGTATGATTATATCCCTGTACTGCGACAGGGCTGTGTAGGGCTGTTTCGCCTGCCTGTTCATGTGAGCTGTCTTGTAGCCTACTGGTCTAGGTGCGTGACTACCAACTGGCAGGTTGTGTGTTCAAATCCAGCTGGTGCTGGACTTTTCATTTTTATTTATTTCTTTTTTAATCGCGTAACATAAACATATTACCTTATGCAAACTGTACTGTATACAGTATGTATATGTATATTTAATGTCTTAACTGTGTCCGTTTAAGTATTGAATATTCATATCTAATTTTACCACTGAAGGGAAATCTTAGTAGCTGAGCATAAAAGAATAGGAGCATACTGTAACGGGTGTGAAGGCCATAAACAATATTAATTTTGGAACATAAACATACAGTATATGGCTGGTCTCGGTACTTTAAAGAAAAAAATACACACCAGTATTCCATTTCTCCCTAAACATTGTAAGCTTCGAAGTCTTTAACTAACGTGATACCGGAGTCAACAAGCATACTTTTAGAATTTGATTAAAAGGGAATATAATATGGAATCGCGTATCTCAAGAAATTAATAACGATATAATTATATTCATGTTGCAAAAGAACTGCAACGGACATAAAAACTCCCTTGCTTTTAACAGAGCGTTCCATAATTTCTAACTACGAAAATGCCAGGTGAAAGGATTTGTAAACATATTTTGTTTTCCGCAACACATAAAAGACATTTTTCCAAGAAAGTTTAGCCTTTGTCACTAATGAAACCACTAAATAAAGACATAAATATAGAAATCTTAAAATTTGTTTTATTTAATGTTGGTAGCAGGATGAACTGTCAGAGTGTATATTTTGTGGCAGAGAAATGACTTATTTCAAGATGAAAAAGAAAACATACACGAAACATGGTTTCATTATGACCAGAATCGGTCTTGAGATATTTTTAACTTGATTTACAGTATTTGAGAGGTATGTCTTAACACCGATACTACAGTGCTTAAGTACTGCTCATCTATATGTTTCTAGGTTTATATTATGCATTTCATATGGTCAAATTACTTTTGAGCAACTAATAAGAAGCGCGAAACGGTATGCGTTTTAGTTTCGTTTTGTGCTGGGACCCGTGGATTGATTAGAGATATCAAGTTCATACAAGTCATTTTTTAAATGTTGTAGTTCGTCTTGAAAAAATGTTACGAGTACATCATCTATCAACAATTACACAGGTTCTGTTTCCATATTGCGGATTTTGGTTGTGTGTTACTGTAGTTTCCTGACTCCCATGTCACATGGTCTGTGATTGAAACCTGTAAAACCGGTTTAATTCGTCACAGCCAGCACTCTTCAGGTGACTATCATATAATAAGTTAAATACAAAACTAAAGAAAAAATAGGGGTAAATATAATTCAAAATATTTTGCTAACAATGTTAACTGTTTACGAATAATAAAATGTATTAACTAAGGAGTAGGATGGCACAGTTGTTAGTATGTTTTTTGTTTTGTTTCTTTTTCATAAATACAACAGTAGTACCTGATGTCTCAGTGGCTTTCAAAATTAAATTATGCATGCAAACCTGTGAACTAGAAAGATAATTAAGATATCCATCCATTTATAATGGTGGCAAAGTGGTTAGCATTGCTATCTTGCAGCACTGGGGTCCTAGGTTCAATTCCTGCCATCCTGTGTGTGTGGGGTTTACATGTTCTCTCTGGGTTACATGGTTTTTCTCCATATGTGTGATATGACTCCCTCTCGCACTTCAAAACATACTGGTAAGTTAATTGGTTTATGGGAAAACTGGCCCTGGTGTGTGTGTGTTTGTGTCTGTCTGTCCTGTGATGGACTGGCGCTATGTCCAGGGTGTATTCTGCCTTGTGTCCGTTGCTTACTGGGATAGGCTCCAAATCCTCTGTACTGGATAAAGAGATTAGAAATGGAAGTAAAAGCACTGTGCGGATGGAACTATACACGGTGTTAGAAACCCACTCACCGTACCAGGCCACCACTGCATCACACAGCTGCCAGCGCACCTCACCGTGCCAGGCCACCACAGCGTCACACCACACAGCTGCCAGCGCACCTCACCGTACCAGGCCACCACTGCGTCACACCACACAGCTGCCAGCGCACTTCACCGTGCCAGGCCACCACTGCGTCACACCACACAGCTGCCAGCGCACTTCACCGTGCCAGGCCACCACTGCGTCACACCACACAGCTGCCAGCGCACCTCACGGTGCCAGGCCACCACTGCATCACCCACCTGCCAGCGCACCTCACGGTGCCAGGCCACCACTGCATCACCCACCTGCCAGCGCACCTCACCGTACCAGGCCATAACTGCATAACACAGCTGCCAGCGCACCTCACCGTGCCAGGCCACCACTGCAAAACACCACACAGCTGCCAGCGCACCTCACAATACCAGGCCACCACTGCGTCACACCACACAGCTGCCAGCGCACCTCACCATACCAGGCCACCACTGCGTCACACCACACAGCTGCCAGCACACTTCACCGTGACAGGCCACCACTGCATCACACCACACAGCTGCCAGCGCATGTGACCGTGCCAGGCCACCACTGCGTCACACCACACAGCTGCCAGCGCACCTCACCGTACCAGGCCACCACTGCATCACACAGCTGCCAGCGCACCTCACCGTGCCAGGCCACCACAGCGCCACACCACACAGCTGCCAGCGTGTGGTGTGACGCAGTGGTGGCCTGGCATGGTGAAGTGCATTGGCAGCTGTGTGGTGTGTCGCAGTGGTGGCCTGGCACGGTTACATGCGCTGGCAGCTGTGTGGTGTGACGCAGTGATGGCCTGGCATGCTGAGGTGCGCTGGCAGCGATGTGGTGTTACGCAGTGGTGGCCTGGCACGGTGAGGTGCCCTGGCTGCTGTATGATACAGTGGTGGCCTGGCACCGTGAGGTGCGCTGGCAGCTGTGTGGTGTGACGCAGTGGTGGCCTGGCACGGTGAAGTGCGCTGGCAGCTGTGTGGTGTGATGCAGTGGTGGCCTGGCACGGTGAAGTGCGCTGGCAGCTGTGTGGGGTGACACAGTGGTGGCCTGGTACGGTGAGGTGCGCTGGCAGCTGTGTGGTGTGTCGCAGTGGTGGCCTGGCACGGTGAGGTGCGCTGGCAGCTGTGTGATGCAGTGGTGGCCTGGTACGGTGAGGTGCGCTGGCAGCTGTGTGATGCAGTGGTGGCCTGTCACGGTGAAGTGTGCTGGCAGCTGTGTGGTGTGACGCAGTGGTGGCCTGGTATGGTGAGGTGCGCTGGCAGCTGTGTGGTGTGACGCAGTGGTGGCCTGGTATTGTGAGGTGCGCTGGCAGCTGTGTGGTGTTTTGCAGTGGTGGCCTGGCACGGTGAGGTGCGCAGTTAACATTGTTAGCAAAATATTTTGAATTATATTTACCCCTATTTTTTCTTTAGTTTTGTATTTAACTTATTATATGATAGTCACCTGAAGAGTGCTGGCTGTGACGAATTAAACCGGTTTTACAGGTTTCAATCACAGACCATGTGACATGGGAGTCAGGAAACTACAGTAACACACAACCAAAATCCGCAATATGGAAACAGAACCTGTGTAATTGTTGATAGATGATGTACTCGTAACATTTTTTCAAGACGAACTACAACATTTAAAAAATGACTTGTATGAACTTGATATCTCTAATCAATCCACGGGTCCCAGCACAAAACGAAACTAAAACGCATACCGTTTCGCGCTTCTTATTAGTTGCTCAAAAGTAATTTGACCATATGAAATGCATAATATAAACCTAGAAACATATAGATGAGCAGTACTTAAGCACTGTAGTATCGGTGTTAAGACATACCTCTCAAATACTGTAAATCAAGTTAAAAATATCTCAAGACCGATTCTGGTCATAATGAAACCATGTTTCGTGTATGTTTTCTTTTTCATCTTGAAATAAGTCATTTCTAAATACCTTTTTCACTGTTAACATCTTGCAGCAACTCTGCCACAAAATATACACTCTGACAGTTCATCCTGCTACCAACATTAAATAAAACAAATCTTAAGATTTCTATATTTATGTCTTTATTTAGTGGTTTCATTAGTGACAAAGGCTAAACTTTCTTGGAAAAATGTCTTTTATGTGTTGCGGAAAAAACTGACTTGCTTTAACAAAATATGTTTACAAATCCTTTCACCTGGCATTTTCGTAGTTAGAAATTATGGAACGCTTTGTTAAAAGCAAGGGAGTTTTTATGTCCGTTGCAGTTCTTTTGCAACATGAATATAATTATATCGTTATTAATTTCTTGAGATACGCGATTCCATATTATATTCCCTTTTAATCAAATTCTAAAAGTATGCTTGTTGACTCCGGTATCACGTTAGTTAAAGACTTCGAAGCTTACAATGTTTAGGGAGAAATGGAATACTGGTGTGTATTTTTTTCTTTAAAGTACCGAGACCAGCCATATACTGTATGTTTTTGTTCCAAATTTAATATCATTTATGGCCTTCACACTCGTCACAGTATGCTCCTCTTCTTTTTATGCTCAGCTACTAAGATTTCCCTTCAGTGGTAAAATTAGATATGAATATTCAATACTTAAACGTGCACAGTTAAGACATTAAATATACATATACATACTGTATACAGTAGGAGTTTGCATACGGTAATATGTTTATGTTACGCGATTAAAAAAGAAATAAATAAAAATGAAAAGTCCAGCACCAGCTGGATTCGAACACACAACCTACCAGTTGGTAGTCACGCACCTAGACCAGTAGGCTACAAGACAGCTCGCATGAACAGGCAGGCGAAACAGCCCTACACAGCCCTGTCGCAGTACACGGATATAATCATACCGTTATTAAATTCTTGAGATACGTGATTCCATATTATATTCCCTTTTAATCATATTCTAAAAGTATGCTTGTTGACTCCGGTATCACGTTAGTTAAAGACTTCGAAGCTTACAATGTTTAGGGAGAAATGGAATACTGGTGTGTATTTTCTTCTTTAAAGTACCAAGACCAGCTATATACTGTATGTTTATGTTCCAAAATTAATATCGTGTATGGCCTTCACGCGCGTTACAGTATGCTCCTATTTTTTTTATGCTCAGCTACTAAGATTTCCCTTCAGTGGTAAAATTCAATATCTACAACGGGCGCAGTAAAGACGTTTACAGTAAGTCTTTCTACGACAGATCAATGGACCACGAGTGCCCCTGTCGGTCAACCAATCACGCACCGCGGTATTTTGCGTCATCGCGCGTCACGATGCACGACGCCGTAGCCAATTACCTCCGGTACGTGTCTGTACCGCGCACTTTGAATGGCTGCATCTGTATGTGCAGATTTGCTTAATAACAAATAATAATATTTTTTAATCCCTGTTCTAAAGTTTCAGATATTAAATTTCTAGAATTAAGGGCTTGATGTCTACCAGACATGGTACACATGGCTTATTCTTGTATTCTTTTTAAAATAGAAAAGTAATAGGACTTTAATTTTTTTGCCCCTTTGTTATTAATCATACCAAATCACTTAAAACACACTCATAAACTTTGCCTGAATAAAAGATCCCTGCCTGGGCAATTCTCAGATCCAGCCATCCATACTAACATGTCATGCAATACTAATGTGCATGACAGATATGCACTACAAAGCGTTGTGGCAACGGCACAGAGGATTATATGATGTGATTTACCATCAATTGGTGAGATCCACACCATCCACTGTTTCAATAAAGCCCAATCCATCATTCAGGATCCCAACCATCCTGGCCACAAACTAATCTCCCACCCTACCTTCTGACAAGCAGTACCACACTATTAAATCAAGGGCCATTAGACACAAGAACTGTTTCTATCCCACTGCAGTACACATCCTCGACAGCTAACTGCAGTGCCTAGATACACATCTGCACTATGGACTTTTTGCATGGTCTACCATGTTTTTTTTTTTGGTATCACTACTTTTCCACAACATATTTATTGTTCCTGTTGTCTAAATTGTGCGGTGTTGACTGTTGTACTGTGTATGTCCAGAGAGATCAAGGTGTTTACATGTATGTGTACTGTACGTGTACATGTCACAATGTACAGTACGTGTACATATGGGAATAAACTACTGCCCATTTTCTAATCTCTTCCAATTAATTAATTCCAATTATTAGGGTACTACATTGCTTAATTTTTGGGACTACTAAATATATGAGTGTCCACCTTAATTCTTGGAATTTACTTTTTTTAAACTATATTAAGCTTTGAAATTCCAATCACATGTTGTAGCTTCTTTATTTAATGGCAATAGGATAATAGGTAATCTGTATGGCAATCAGATTCTAACAGAGAGTCAACATGGATTTAGAAAAGGTAACCTGTAACTCTGACAATTAATTTGTATGGTGTCTTTAAAACCTAATGACTTTCAAAAAGCATTTGATAACGTTTCACAGAAAATATTGATTCTGAAATTGCAAATGATAAGTTTTCAAGCTGTGGCCTGTATTTCCATTGAGCACTAGTCAAAGAATAGAAAACCATTGGGGTGATGTAATTAGTGGAGTGCCACAGGGGACTGTATAAGGGTTATTGCTGTTTCTACAGCTAGTAAACTAGTTTAGTTAGTAGATGATGCCGATACAGGGGAATTAATAAACACTGTAGAAACTGCAAAATAAATTGAAAAGTGGGTAAACAACTGGTACAGCAGTTGATATTTAATGTAAACAACATTAGGATGTTACATTTAGTTTGCAGAAGCATAAACAACATAAGATGGAAAAGAAATAGCTAGAAAACATTTTTTTTGTTATTAGTACCAAAAAAACAGGAAGAAAGAATTGTAAGACACCAGAAAAACTTGTTAAATATATTTATTTCTAGTTAAATGATTCAGTGTGTACATATACATTCCAGATGCATTCCACTTCTGGCACTGGCAAAAATATCAGTGAATTCTCCATTTTCATTTTTGCTGATCAATCATAATGAAAAGATTACTGCTTAGCTGACTGCTGTGAACAGATCATTCCAAGAGGTCCCAGGTGGAATGTCAGCATCCATCCGGTGTGCTTCTGAGCTCTGTTGTCTCAGCAGATGGTCCTGTCATTGTGCAGTGAGTCATGAAATTTCCACTGCATGCTCCTCCAGCAGCACCTACATGTCATATTGGAAATAGCCAAGCAGGATGTGCTAGTAAATCACAAACAGCAGCTATAAACTATAGATTAAACAAGTGGTTGGATTTTAATCAATTATATAGTTTAGAAAAGGTTTATCAGACAATTTAATAGAATTATTTTTCTTACAAAAATACTTCCCAGGTCTAATTTCGCATGAAGTTTTTATGGTAACTTATGTGTTACATAAAATAAATTGTAAAATACAATTTTCGCCACTGTGTAAAACAGTTTTAATTTTTTTAAACCTTAATCAGACAGAACACATAAGGACGTTTTTTTTTAAATCAAGTCACTATATTACTCTCTTTACTTATTTTGTTCATTTGATTTCTTATTTACTCAAATCTGCTTAATCAAATGTTTTATTTCTTCAACTTCAGAAAAAAACAAAGATTTAAACATGACAGGTAACTCAAACTTTCTAGTTGTTTTAACTTTTGATATTTTTAAACTGGCCTCTTTGTGAGATATTACTCCAGTTAAGTATTTGTAGAGCTCAGGTAGAACCAAAATAATAAAGCACAGTGGCCTTTATAATAATAATAGCTTACACTTATATAGCACTTTTCTGGACACTCCACTCAAAGTGCTTACAGGGGAATCCCCTCCACTACCACCAATGTGCAGCGTCAACCTGGATGATGTGACGGGAGCCATAGTGCACCAGTACACTCACCACACATCAGCTAGAGTAATAAAGCCAATTCATAGATGGGGATTATTAGGAGGCCATGACTGGTAAGGGCCAATGGGAAATTTGGCCAGGGGCTATATACCCCAACTCTTTTCGAGAACCGCCCTGGGATTTTTAATGACCACAGAGAGTCAGGACCTCGGTTTTACGTCTCATCCAAAGGAAGGTGCCTGTTTACAGCATAGTGTCCCTTTCACTATACTGGGGCATTAGGACCCACATGGACCACAGGGTGAGTGCTCCCTGCAGGCCCAACTAACACCTCTTCCAGCAGCAACCTTATTTTTTTTTCCAAGGAGGTCTCCGTCCAGGTACTGACCAGGCTCACACCTGCTTAGCTTCAGTGGGTGGCCATTTGCAAAATATTACAAAATAAATTTGTATTACAAAATAAAGTATGACTTTTTCATACAACAATAAACAAGGTACTTCATCCCATGCTTTCTGGAATCCTTCAAGGAATTGCTGGATAACATTTGGGGATTATTTACTTTATATCAACAAATGCAACAGGTTGAGGTCAATGGCCTCCTGTGATATTGTACTGTACTATACTGTATGTACCCCCCTTTCAAGCTTCTTTTGATTTAAGACAGCTAAATATAGTAACATTTATATAAAGCCATTTATAGTTTTGCCACTATGTCTATAGTGTACAGATAAAGCAAGTTATTGAATAAAAATGAATTCCAGTGCTGTCTTGCATTCACAACTTTTATATTCTAGGCTTCACTAAATCAGTAACAATGCAGATACTTTGAAAGCAGTTAGTTGGTAATGTTGAAAAAGGCCTCACAGTAATGGGTTTTTGTCATAACACCTTGAAAAACTTAACTAAATAAAATAAACCTTTTATGTACAAAATGTAATAAATATTACAATAACACAGGGCTTAGCAAAAGCATTTGACCCTAACACACTGTTCACATTTTGATCCTTTAAAGTTTGCAGTTAAAACACTTTGAAGTAGTCACTAATATTTAATATATATATATAAAATCTACTGCACATACATTCAAAGGGAAAAAAACATATTAATTTAATTAAAAGAAAGATATTAATAAGCAATGTCAAAATAAAATGGAAAAGTCATAATTGCATACCTGTGTAAAATCCTGGGTTCAGTAAAATGTTTCTGGCATTCAGGTAAAAATTAAACTTCACTCACACCAAACAAATTACCACCCACTGAACACTGAATATGTTAAACCAAATATGTCTCACACCTGGTTATGCCAGGTATATTGCTGTGGTAAACCTAAATTGAATAATTTTCACAAACTTAATTTTTTATTTATCTTACCTTTAGAAGTAGTTTGAAAAAAATGTATATGCCTAATTTTGTAATCTTGCGAAACTGGTACCAAAGGAGTGGACTTGCTATTTTGCAAGGCATTGTATATACTGTACTAGGAACAAGTAAAGGTTTATTCCATGCTGAAAAGAGAAGAAAAGAAGCACAATGTTTCGACTGTGGAGCCTTCTTCGGGTGTGTGATTGAATATACTATATACATAAGTGCCTAAGAGTATTTGAAATAAAATACAAGAATTAACATTATCTTATACACAGAAGCAGCAGCTTTAGTACACATGTTTTTCAAGCAGTATATTAACAATATAATCATTACGAATAATACCAGACCCACAAATATGTATTGAACCAGAGACCCTGCCCATGTTCCTAGCACAGACTGTAGCCATGCACCAATGCCCTAGTCATCTGGATTATAATTATGATATTTTTTTGTTCTTCATCAAAGATGTGCAGTGCTAAGTCATTAATGTGCTCAGAATTGTCTGGAATACGAGTACTTCATAGTCTTTGCTCACCTAAACAGCTGTTTATCACCCTAATAGAGGATAGCATAGAACTGTGATTATAGCAGGGAGCATATGGCTAGTTCCATTTTAATACATTTAAGTTACACTCAGACTAAAAGCATAACTATTTACCTATGCCAATAAACCTAATCACCTCCATCAAAGGAGATGACTCCCATGAGCATCTTGTATAACAATACAAACCCTGTATAAACCTGTATACAAACCTTGTGGCTGATAGATATGACAACACCTAGAAAGTATTGATTCCATATCCCCATTCATCAGAGTAACACTCCTTACACTTAGCAGGCACACTGTCAGCCCCCCCTCAGGAAGCCCAACAAACACAGAAACAGTAACAACATAATTATTTATGTTCACTCAGTCTCTGGTGCAGTGGCTCGGTGGCAGTGCGACACGTAGATCCAGCGATCTCATCCTGTCACTCAGATGGCAGTTGTTGGTAGTCAGTATCACTTGATATAGTCCCTCCCCAGCGGGGTTGCAACATCTGGCAGGGTTTATCTTCCTCACCCACACCCACTCGCCAGGTATCGGGACATGTCTTCCCTCTACTGGAGGTCCCCATGCGTCCAGCACTTGTTCACCAGCCCTGTGCACCGCTACAATAAACAACCTACAATACTACAATAGAGAATTAGATAGCAAATTCAATGATCCATTAGCCAGAGTTGGCCCTCCAGTTTTGTTGGTTGGCCCGTGATGATATCAAACAGGCTCAGTTACACAGTTCTGCTTGATCCAGCCCACAGGCTACACAGGACAGCAGGCAGAGCATCTACCCATGGTGTTCTTTCAGTCTGATGTTTCATCAGTCTTTCAGAGTTCTGTTCCTTTGTTTCACTGATCCAGTAGACTGAGGGTGATGGGTGCAATGAAGGTTCCATCTCACCCCAAACAAAACAGCCACAGCCTGACACACCTTCCCTGTGAAGTGTGTCCCTTGATCATAATCCAAGCGGCAGGGCAGTGCTCACCGAGGGCTTATCTCCGTCATCAAGTGTTTGACAGACACAGAGGCAGTGGCCTCAACCCACTGGCAAAACAGATTATAAGAGCCCAGGTTTCCCTTTACAATTGTCAATTTGCCAGTGCATGAATGGTTCCTCAGGAGCAGGCCTTTTGAGCTGTAGCACCTGCACCTGAACTGTAGATGAGTTTCTTTGACGTGCATAAAATCGAGATACCATATAATTGGCTACTGCTTCAAACCCGGTCCCCACCCAGTTTTAGGTAACCAGCACACCATTTATTCACAGTTTATACAGCCAGGCAGATAGCCTGCACAACACATAAATATGGCCTCGGCACCGTATTGAGGGGTCCTGAATAATAACCGACCAGACGATGCCTACTTCCATGCTGCTACGCTAGCACAGCAGCTCACAACCCATTTCATTCACTTACATACAGATTACATATAGATGATCCATCTGAGGGAATCCAGCCCAGGGCCAGTGCCTGCAAGAAAGCTTATTTCAAATAATTAAAAATGGTTTCTCCTGCAGGGGTCAAAGGCAATTTTGTCTTTAGACTGCACTACCCCCCTTAAGCCAGTTTGTCACCAGGCGAGCTCATTCCGAGAAGAAATTCATCCTGGCTTCTTTATTTAGCCTGTTTTATACTCTTTTTCCATCAGAAGATCTAATACTTGGAGTACCCCAGCATTATGGATTCCCTTATGAGGTAAAACAATTACAATATCACATAGCTCTATTGAGGTTGTTGACATAAATGCTGTTTCATACAATAATTCTTTATAAATGCTGCAGGGCATCAAAGTCCAATAGGTCTATGGTGTCCCCCACCCACATCAGTAGTTTAAACTGTACATCTTTTCCCAAGTATATTGTGACAGCTTGTATTTGCTTTAAACACAATCCTTGCCCCCTTACTCCTGTAGCCCCCTGTTACCCGTTAGAAAACGTTAAATCACATCTTTTTGCTGTTTTAGTCGAACAACAAGACGACTGTGCTCCTGTGTCCCCCAGTTACTGCACACTGTAAGATTATTTCACTTTTATTTAAATCCTAAAATAAATTTAGGAAGGCTACAAAGGGGTTTACTAGATTAAATCTATTATTTCACATTTCAGCTTCTGACATGTTCTTTAAATGTGAAATCAAGCCTCTTTCTTTCGATATCTCCAACAAAACGCCCTGTTCTTTTGTTTTCTTTTTTACAGTAGCTGCACACCAGCTTATTAGTAGTTTTATCTTTGGGGTTTTGTCCCCCTTTTACCCCAGGGCTAGTAAACACTCCCCCCATCTGGATATGCCCAATCAGGATATTTATCACAGTCCTCAGTTTTTCCTTGAGGGGGTCTTATATCTGGGTATAATGTTAAAGTCACACTATAATTGCAACAAATTGGCAGCTCCTTTTTCTCCTCCTTGGAAGACTTTTTACCTCCCATTTGCAGCGCTCACACTTTTGCATACATGTTTCACGAGTTGTTATATCAAATCAGGAAAGCATAGTTGAACATTCTTGGCAGCATCAGGTTTCAACCCACTCAAGTAAATTTGTTTTATTACTGTGGAAGTATCTTCATTCACTTCCTTTTCATCGGCTAACCCCGAGTTACTATCCATAAAGTTATAAACCTTTCTGTAAAATCTGTAACATCCTCCCTTTCCTTCTGCTGACATGCTGTTACTTTTCTCCAATCAGTTTTCGGTGGGTAATGCTCTTTAAAAAATCTCCACACTAATTCCCACCCTTCACCCAGATTCTCTCTTAAAGCATTCTGTTTTTTCTTTTGGTTTTTCTTTTTTCTGCATATATAACTTTGTTTCTTTCAGCCATTGCTTTTAGCTTTTCCATCAGGGATTTTTGCGTCTCATCCCATTCCATTTTCTCTATGATATTCTGTTGAACTCTCAAATATTCCTCTAAAATAAAACCTTTCTCTATTTTTAGCCCATTGTTCATACACTTTTCTACATTCATGTTCAGACAAAATTCCCTCTGACAGTCCGTATTTCTTTATAAGTTTGGCTTTGCACTCATCTAGTACTCATCATCATTCCCGCAGAATCCCCAAGTCGAGACAACCTGACAAACTATCACATTCCGGGAACGCGGACAAGGTTCCAAATCCTGGCTTTAATAACACACTTGAATCGAGTTACCACCCTTGGTGAGTACAGTTCGAGTTACTACCCTCAGCTGTACTCCACTTGTGTACCAGGATACAACACCTGACCAGGATACAACACCTGGATTTTTTCGCATACCAGGATACAACACCCAGCTTTACTGCACAGGCAGGGCGAGACGCTATTCCTTCAGCAATCTCTTTTTTTACCCTGCCTTCACAATATCAGACATCTACAAACACATACACCATAAACTCATTTTTTTTGTACTTGCTTCGGCTTCAGAAAAACCCTTGACAGCAACATGGAGAGGATAAGGGACTTTTTAGAAAAGAGGAGTCCTTACCTCTTTTTAGAAGCGGCCGTCTAGATTTTCCTCTCCACCTCTCTGTCAGAGTTCCCTCAGCTGGGAGTACCCTGCTCAAAGTGCCAAAATTGTTGTGTCATACAAATGACAAAGTTCGGGTTTCTGTGAAGTAGAAGTCTCTTTATCTTGTATGCATATGGAAGTCCGGCTTGCAACCACCAGACTTAAAAATAAGTTGCTGAAGATGGTTCTTTATACCTTAAAACAAACCAGCTACTATGTCACTTTCTAAACAAATGATAAGACAGCAACACATGAAAATTAATTATATCTAAGTTCCAGACTAGACAACAGTTAGTTCTTTTCACGTTCTGGGCATACAGCCAGCTTACCAAATACATGCCCTTTATCTTACTGACCAAGGACAGGCAACATCTTTATATATTTGGGCGCAAAGCCAACTTCAAGTAACTAGACTGCATAGTTTGCAAAAATATTAAAACAGGAAATGATATTATTATCTCACTTCCCAGGTGCCTCTCTTATCTCTTCAATATTAAGAAAAATATTTGATAAAGTTCCCCATAAAAATATATTATTACATTATTTTACAGATTACATTCAGATTTTATTCAGGAAAATGTGTGCATATGGACTGAGAATAAGATAAAGAACAGATATGGGGTGAATGTTTAAGCTGAGGACCATTTCTGTTCCTAATTCATATCAACAATTAAGGTATGGTACATAGTTGAGTTTGCAAATTTTACAAAATTACTGTAAATTAAAAAAGATTTAGGTAAAATTCAAAACCAAACAAACATGTGGCAGATGACGTTTAATGTGGGACAGTTGTGGTACACACAAATACTAAAAACATAAACTATAAACACGGAACGGGAAACACTGAGTTTGAAAAGGCTTATTATGAAAAAGACTTGGGTGTGAAACATTGTTTATAACTTCCACAGAATGTGGAGAAGCAATTAAAGGTCAACAAAATGTTAAGCAGTCCAGCCTAAATGAAGATTTTAAATCAAGCAATTTTATATTAAAATTGTACAATACACTTAAAGGTAATTCACACTCTGGAATCAGACCACAGACAAATAAACAGCTGCTTTCTGGGGGCTTAAGGTAATGTCTGACCATGAAAGAACTGAATCTTCTCTTAAGGAGAAAATATTTCGAAGAGAATTAATACATCTATTCTATGTACTAAGAAGCATTCACAAAGTCAACACAGTGAATGTCTAAATTAAATTAAAAGAAAAATATTAATAATCAATGTAAAAGAAAAAGACATTGTGATTGCATAGGTATATTGCTGTGGTAAACCTAAACTGAATAATTTGAACAAACTTAATGAACCACCAACAGCAATGAACAATGAACCAGAGGACAAAAATGGATACTGATGGAAGCACATTTAGAACTAAAAACAGCTGGTTCTTTACTCAGAAGATCAGGGACTATGGAACAAGCTATCCAGCTATTCATATAGAATCAATCAAAAACAACAACCCAACAAACTTACTCACATCACAACAAAATACTTTGCAGAGCAGAGAGTAAGCACAAACTAATATATAACACAGGAACCATGTTTGCTGTACAGCTGAAACCAGTCAGTGAAAAGATCCACTTGGCCTTCTAATACTACTCAAATTAAGTCTGTTTTTGAAAAACCAAAAGTGCAGTAGAGAAAAACCTTGTTTTGTCTGGTCTTCTATTCTTGTCTTCAATTTCTATTTCTCTTTGCTGAAATTACATTTACCATTGTCAAGACAATTCTCTTCTACATCATAATCTGTTTGATCAATAAAGTTTTGCATTCTTCCTGGAGTCATAACACAGCCCATTCAACAATGGCAGCTGCAATTATCCACTGGTTTAGCAAATAAGTAGAATATTTATATAGAATATTCACCTAATTTAAAAAATCTCTTTCCATTTATTGAGTGGTCTGCCCTTAATTTCATATGCAAATTAATATTTAGATATGCATGAAGGAATGAGGCATCCTAGTATTGCATCCATAAATTTAATTTAAATTTTATCTAAATAAATTAAATCTATTCCACCAGTCCAGTAACTAACCTTAATATTTTTAGCATATTGTAGCACATTTATGCATGATAAACAGAAAACACACACAGCTTTGTAAATCCCATAGTCAGTTTCTCTCCTTGTACGGTACAAACAGTACCTATAACTGGTTGCAAAAGAGAAGCACCAAAGCCACTTTACTTGCAATAATAGCAGAAAAATGGAATGCAAAGCCCAGTTACCATTTTCATGGTAGTAAATCTTTGTGGGTCAATTTACAGCAGCAAGGCAAACCTCGCCTTACCTTGTCTTTGCAAAGCAGGGAGAAAACTGGAGCAGCGACATAAAAATACATACAATATAGGAGAGAACATACAAATGCCATGAAGCATGCATCAGAAAACAAAAACTAATTCACAGCCTTGAAACTGTGAAGTAAGGTAGCAATGTCAACTACCACATCACCATGTCACCCATTAATAGTCTAATTACCCCAGTTTATGCAATTATTAATAGTTGTAGCTGTGCTTTTAGCTGATGTAAACCTATATTCATACTTGATATTTACCATGCATTAAACTGAGTTTTTTGACCCACTTACTACATAACTCAGGAAAGATGGGATAGGAATATTTCTTTCAGCATTTACACATAGAATACACCTTCAGTTTGAACGTTTCAAACATTTTAAATACAGGTTACTAGAAAGAATAGCAGATACAGAACTGCGTGATTGGAATAGGAATCTGTGCAACCTTCCAACTTTAGTTGAAGTTACATTTTTTGTGTCTTGAAGGTGAATATTTAATTTCAGTTGCTTCTTATATTTTTTGTGATCAAACATTTTTTGTGTAAAGAAAAAAACCTTCCATACACTTACAGTACATACTTTGCATTTATAATACTATTGCAGCTACAGTACGGATGTAAGAAGAAAAACAATCTGATCATGGTTTAATCTCCAAGTATACTATTTTAATTTATGTCCAACTACAGTAATTTAAATAGCACACTTGTACTATTGTAAAATAAAGGGAACAAATTGTTATTTTTAAATATCATTGGCCCAACATCAATAAGTGGCATCAGTGAACAAAATCTTAATTGGTGCACCCCTAGTTCTAAGAACAGATTATGAAGAACATATTTCCTTAACAGTTAATTTTGTTGGCATTATATTACCTTCCATATAGCATACTGAAATTCCTGATATTCAGATATGCGACATACACTGAAAATATAAATATTATTTTACTTTGTCAAGATTTACTATACAGGGGTTTTGTGAATTTACTGGGACAATTTATTAATTGTAGCAGTAATCACCTAGTGATTCGTAATGGCTATTAGAAAATCAATTAATCAGCGACGCACACACTTGTTTATGGATTCAATAAATGAGAAACAATTATTAATAAATAAATTGTGCATATAAAACATATAATAGTTTGCCTGGATACAGATGGCAGATCTTACTGTAAGGGTTATCAAAGTACAAGGTATATAATCACGAAGAAATGCAAAGCACAAGGAGATACAAAGAAAGAATATGCTTCAGTATACCATTTGGCTTTACTATCGCTAATCAGTCTACATTAGCTACTCAAAAGTAAATACGTTGCTTATATGAATTTAATTGATATCAACTTGTGTTGAGGTAACAATTGAATCCTCGAGATGCAATGTAGAACATTGGGTTTACGTATTCATATATGGATTCATATTCCCCCGCACGGACACCAAAGACCAGCTAGTGGCTGCATCCAATCACTGCAGTGTTCTATACGCATCGTCCTGGCATCCTCTGGCTCCCGGCCAACCACTCGGGGTGCAGCGTGGAGTCGGAGGAATTAGGAGGAGAGATTTCTGCTGTGGCGACGTGCCCAACAGTGTCTCTCTCAGGGACCTACTGGTAGTACGGCTGACTTGTAGAAAGTCTCTATGCACAGAGGGTGATCGCGGGTCCGAGCAAGTCACTCTTTAGGGGGAAGAAACCTTGTTCCGGTGTAGGGCTGCTGCTGAATAAAATGTATTCATATTGTCGATTAGAGTGCAAACGTATACTCCGGTGATCAAGTGATGTGTCTACGTTGGCTAGCGATTTACATACGGACATTCTCCAGGCCAACACTTTGCTGAAACAAGGTTCCAGTCCCAGTACAGACAACACTGGCCGTCACGTGATTGTCTCTGAGGGTGTGAAAATTGGCCGGAGAAGCAAAGTTTCTGAGCTGTGCAGTGTCTTTTAAACCAGAACCAAGACAGGAGATGATTGGTCAAAAGTTTAGTGGGCATTTCAGACCCCAGTGGAGTTACCACAACCTGCAGGTTCCTGATTGGTTGGTCAAGGTGAGAGATGAGTAATAATGACCTATGACATCTGCAATCCTGCAATCCTGATGTTCCCAAGGATCTCACAGACAGATAGGCACCAGGAATGGCCATTGATCCTGATAACCAAGCAGTTGGGAGCTGCTCCTTATCTTATAGAAAACACTAAATCAGAACTGGAACTGCATGAATAGCTTCTTTGTGGCTGCCCCACAGAGATGAGGATGAGAGATGGGGCCTCATTTGGGAAAGCACAGCAACACTTAATTCTATCTTATTAAGAAGCATTGCCACTACAACTATGAAACCCAATAGAGAGGTTGGTGGTCAGCTAGCATGTGAGATACGGAGAGTTGACTTTATGAGAGAGTTACCATTTAAAGGAAAAAAAAACTGTAGAATGAGACACACCTAGTCTGTTTGAGTAATCAGCACTCAGAGGGAGTGAAATTCCACATGAAGAAAAAGATCTGAGAGGAAAGTCTCTTCATGGAATTAGTCACCTCTAGACTAATGATAAGGCTTATAAGAGGTAATATTTTTTTAGGTTGTTAGGAGAGGGTAAATGGATTAGACTGTTGTAGAGGCCTATGGACTTGAGAAAATACAGTTAAGGTCTGTACTAAGGGGCATCACAGCTGCTGGGCAGGTTGCAGTTTGGTAAATTGTTTCTATACTCAAGGAAGTATAGGAATAAGTGTATTGTGGAGAAACAGTGGGCCAGCTGAACCAGGGCTGATGGAGTTGTTCTCAGTATAGCAGTGTTTCTCCACATAAGCAAGAGATGGGAGTCTAGATGACAGAGGTTTAATCTTGAATGCTCCCTGTATCTTAATACCAACAGTCTCAGAAAGTGAGATAAGAGAACTTTCTGCTGCCATGTCATTGGATTTAAGTTTTAATTAAAAAGCAGTGTTCCTAGCTACACAGGATCAGTTGAAAGTTATTGATCAGAATATTAGTGGTTGCTAATGAAGATCTGGAGCTTGGTGCATTGAGGTAGTTTTAATGTTTATAACATTATTGAAAATTAGCTGTAAAGGGTTAAACAGAGTTCAATGCTTCAGTGTCTTCTTGAGTTAGTATTAAGAATCTCTGCAAATAGGTGACATGGAGTTAGTTGGATTCCCCAGGGCCTAATGATCTCTACACCAAGTATCATAAGTTTAAGAGTAACTGAGTAACTTTCAAAGCACCGGTTCTGGTTGTGGAACCACCTCTGCAATTGAAATGAGAGCTGCAGAATGGACTAGGCAACAATGTGCTTTCAGAGAATATAAAGAATAGGCTAAATGTTTCTGAAAATGTTTGAGATTTGAGAGGTAAGAAAAGGTGGTATTCTCCAATTAGTAAATGTGCCTATAATTGTAAAAAGATCCACAATATGGAAAAAAGGTAAATGTAGAAAAGCTGCATTATTGCTAAACAATTGCTAAATTATCATTAAAAAGACTGTTGGCAAAAGCTGCCACTGAAAGAAACAGAAATATAAAATCTTATAAAAGCTTTGAGAATAGGCTTATCCCAGAATGTAGTCCTACACATCACTGTAATGATCTATCAACTATTAAATAATAGAGCAATTCTGGAGGCACTGAAACTGAAAATTCAAAAAGGGATTACTTCTGTGTAATCATTATCTATTTATTCAATTAGGACTAAAAATAACAATGATGAAGTGTAAACTGGACAAAAAGCTACAAACGTTCAAAAATGTAAAAGTTAAATCATTCATTTTGTCCAAAAAAAAAAAAATTGTGAAAAATGTCCAAGTCACAATTCAGATAAAATACCCCTTTGATACTTAAGAGTACTTAAAATATGGATCAATTCCATAGTTTTTTTTACAGAATTAGGTACAGTATAGCTCTTCATAGAACTGTGATCCATTAATATAAAATAGATTTTGCAAAGGTATGAACAATTATCTAAATTTTAACAGATAATAAAATTATGCTATATATAGTAAAGCAAATAAAATATTACTTACTGTATTAACACTGTATCGAAGACCTGATTACCTTTAAGTCATGTACATCTATTAGCGTACTAGAAATAGTAGTATATGGATTTCTGAAGTAAGCAGAGCAAGATGTTAGGAAGTCAGCTGGACAAAATAAAATCTTTTCACACACATTGCTATTATTTTCTATGCTGCAAAGTCCACAGGAATTGCAAAAGCTCCAGCCCATCCTATCACAGTAGAGCTTATCTCTGCAATGCAGGTAGGGATAACAATGCAAACAGCTTGTTGAGAACACTATTCATTGGGAATTTATGGCAAATCTGTTGTTTACAAACCTGATTTCTGATGGAAACGGGATGTTAACATCCTGGTGGTGTTTGATGGAACAGTAAAAAGCAAAAATTATCACTTCAATTGAAGGAGATCCTGTCATCATACACTATTTGCTGCATTACTATAAATGGATACTGGAATAATATTATGTGTACAGTATGTATATCTACATTAAAAAAAAATAAATAATTCTTAATAAAATTCAATACATCTTTTATTCTTTCATCTCCATTTTTATCTGACTTTCACTTGATGATTCTAGATTGCATGAATACCACACACTCCTTTTAATCCACTCCATGAGTTATTGATTTAACTATATTGCTAGTGCTTTTAGTCTTTTAATTTCATTCCTGCTTACCAAACCCCTGCTAGGTTCTCTAACACCTATTAGGTTTTCTTGTAAACTCTATTCTCCGATAGCTATTTTTCCAAAGAGCTATTACCCTGTGTCTTTAATCCTTCTTCTGTTACCTTCTTGACTATGAGTATCAACACCAGCTGTCAATGCTTACCACTGAACACTAAAAGTTTGATCTTTGGACTTCATATTTCATATTGCAGCAACAGCTCATTTGTTGCTAAACTACTAGAGCTGCTTCCACTTCTTAATTTTGTTTTGCTAAAGTAAATTTCATAGCATATTTTTCTCCACTGTCTCTTGACCTTGTAAATTGGATACAGTTCTAGTTCTCTGCCTGCTGATTCTGTTGTAACCTTTTCTACAGTATATGTCCTTTCCACAAATCAGGCTGGAACCCTTTATCTGTCTCACTGTGCCTACGCAGCCTTTTTTTATTTTGTCCAATGACTTCTTTAATGGTTCTTTACCATTTAAGATAAGCAGCTCTTCTTCTCTTCTTTGTTTGTACTTAAGTACACACAATGACCAATTTATTTGGAAGGCCCTGTAAAATGAATAATGTCTATTACTGACAGGTAATGCATGGTAGGCTTGAGAAGGATGACCTGTCTTCTTTCACCTTCCTTTCCTAGAACAATCCCAGATATATCCTCTGTCCTAATGAAAACCAGTGGAAATAGTAGAATGTGCAGTTCAATACCACATGCCATTAACCTCATCACAGCCTCGACTAGAGACAATCATGCCGGAAGAACGAGATCAGAGTGGGCTGCAAATATTTCAAAACCTCCATGGAATACATCTCACATTACATTCAAGCTGTCTTTGCAGAACCCAGTATGGTATTTACCTTATGCTCCTATGGTTTTCAATTGTCTAATGTTAAAACATATTATTTAATTGTTTCTATGAATTTCTGTGCATTACAAAAAAGGTAACATTTTTCTAATATTTTTTTATCTCTACCTTAACCACGCACCGGAAAACACATATTTTAAAGTTGTTGTACGAATACATTGTAATGAAATTATATATTTAATGAAAAGTCTTAAGTTAAGTCTAAAGCCAATTCATAGATGAGGATTATTAGGAGGCCATGATTGGTAAAGCCCAAGGTGAAATTTGGCCAGGATGTTGGGGTTACACCGCTAATCTTTTCAAGAATTGCCTTGAGATTTTTATTTACTACAGAGAGTCAGGACCTCGGTTTTACGTCTCATCCAAAGGACGGCGCCTGTTTACAGCATAGTGTCCCTTTCACTATACTGGGTTATTAGGACCCACATGGACCACAGGGTGAGTGCCCCCTGCAGGCCCCACTAACACCTCTTCTAGCAGCAACCTTAGTTTTTTCCAGGAGGTCTCAGACCGAAGGACTGACTAGGCTCACACCTGCTTAGCTTCAGTGGGTTGCCAGTTGTGAGTTGCAGAGTGATATGGCTGCTGGCACAAATCTAAGAATTGTTTTCAGAAAATGACAAACTATTGTGGGGGTAGAGAACAAGACAATCTAGTAAATTACACATACAAAACCCAAATAACAAAAAAGTACAGATTAGGTTCCTAGAATCCATTATGTGTAAATCTGAATTCTGTTTTATTAAACAAATTAGACTCATTGACTCATTTTTTTAACATTCCACTTTTGCTTTAGTGGGAAAGTTCTGTCCAATCTGGCTCTAGTAGTTATCAAAAGCCAAAGGTTAAGACTTTTCCTCTCCATGAAATGGAAGTACTGTATAAGCTGTATAAGTAAGTATAAGTACTGTATTGGAGGCAGGCATATTTGTTTTGTATCTTTAAAGGTCTTGAATAAAAGACTGTGTTACTTAAAAGTATTTGTAGCATCTTCTTTTCAGAATTTAAAAATTCTAGAAACATCCAACTAACAACACTGTTAGCTATAAAATCCTTAACTATATGAATCAAAGTCTTCTCATTTTTAGAGAGATCAAGCAATGTTTGTCCATTAATTTTTAATTCAAACTGAAGTATTAGGAAATGAAGGGGCTCTTTTTTAATCTAAAGATTTGTTTAATCTTTGCTAGCATGTCTAATAAAATCTCTTTGATCCAACTCTTCTTTAATCAGAACTTGTTCTGTTCTCATTTCTCTTAAGAGTTTAAGTTCAACCTTTTTCTCCTTACTGATTTTATTTCTGTTGACATAGCATTACTGAGCCCTTGTGCCTTTTCTGGGCTAATTGGCCCAGGTGGACTAATTTGGCATCTAATTACAGTACTATTTTTCATACTGCTATGAGTTTTCAGGGTCATGATTTGCCTTCAGACAACTTTTTCCCAAGGCTATATATTTCTTCAGTTTCTGATGAATCACATAAATAAGTGTCCACTTTGCAAGACCTTAAATTCAACTAGACATATTATACAAGGCACATTGCTGGTGGCAAAATCAACAAACTTTGAGACTGTAGTCTGCATCACAAATACTGTAACTGTGTGCATGGTTGATTCCACTCATGCACTTATGCATTATAGTTTGAGAGATAGATACACATGAATACATACAGTAATTCAATAGATAACATGGCGTAACTGTAAAAATAATTACATACAGTTGCAGCCATTCAAAATGCACGGTACAAACCCACGGTATGGTAAACTACCCACAAGCCACCGCAGGACACCGCGGTAAGTGATTGGCTGGCCAAAATGACCAAATGACAAAATGACCGACAGGGGCACTCGTGGTGCATTGGTTGGTAGTGAAAATATTTAATCATTTAATCTCTTTACAGTGCACATTTTAATCAGCTTAGTATTGAATATTTATATGGAATTTTACAACTAAAGGGAAATTTTAGTAGCTGAGCATAAAAAGAAGAGGAGGATAACGCATCTGAAGGTCATAAACGATATTAATTTAGGAACATAAACATTACTGTATGTAAACTGTACTGTGTATGGCTGGTCTTGGTAGTTTAAAGAAAAAATACACACCAGTCTTCCATTTCTCCCTAAACATTTTAGTTTTATGAAATGGTACCCAAATATGCGATTGCTGTATAGAATGAATTTTAATTTTAAAAAATTATTTCACACGAAAATTAAGATGTTTACATCTTCCGCCTGAGAACAGTCACCCGTTGCTACCCAACGCAAAAACACAGCCACTAACTAGCAAAGAGAGGACATTAGCTAGCCAATATGATAAAGAAATAAATGATTATTTTGTTTATTTCTTTTGCACATTTATTTGAACATTTCCATCGATTGTACAAGCACTTGGAAACTGTCCAATCCCTAGTTCATCAGGCATTTTCTTTTACGCTGCGGGCATTCTCCCGGTCTGGCACTGGTCTGTGTCTTCTAGGATATAATGCCAGCGAACTCTTGTTTTTTATGTCCACTATAACAGACAATCTCCTTTGCTTTTAACCGATCGTTTAATAATTTCCTAAAATGAAAATGATTTACTTTATTTCCCTCACGGCATCAATAAAAGTATCTACAGTATCATCTATCTAAAATATGGGACAGAATTCTGGGGTCTCCCTATACCAGAGATTACGGTAGGGCTTCAGAATGGTGATTGGATGACACCATCTGACACCCCTCTGATTGGAGAAAAAAGACGTGCTTGGTCTGCTATACATACTGTACCAGGAAGAGGATTTATTTCTATTCGAAACGTGTATTTTAAAAGTTTAATTAAGAAGTAAAAACCTTAGAGCGTACACAGATTTCTAAACTGATCAGGAGGAAGAAAAATCACCCATGATTCGTGCATAAAAAGTGGTTATTAACTATCGAAACCTGTTTTATTTATTTTATTTTTATTTAGATTAAGAGTTCCCATCACCCTGATTCCCATTTAAATCACAAAAGTGTTTAATTAAATGTTTTTTAACGTAAATCGTTATCTTTGTCTTATGCATAATAATGTTCACCACTCTGTCCAGCAAATTAATAATAAACTTTATTTTATGTAGCGTATTAAACGAATAAGTAATTAGATTGCTCATAAACCTAATCACTTATTCTACGTAAAAACAGCGTAATTGCTCTCTGAAAATGCTTTTTCTTTTTATTTAGGCTCAAATTTCAACTATGGATCGTACACTAATTCATTGTCACTAATTCATTGCGCTTTGACAGAAACCAAATTATATCGTTATTAATTTCTATAAATACGCGATTCCACATTATATTCCCTATTAATCAAATTCTAAAAGTATGCTTGTTGACTCCGGTATCGAGCGTATTCACAGATAAGCTTAAAGCTACCACTTTTTATACACATGTTATTTCACGTTAGTTAAAGACTGCGATGCTTAAAACGTTTAGGGAGAAATGGAATACTAGTGTGTATTTTTTCTTTAAAGTACCGAGACCAGCCATATACAGTTTGCATACTGTATGTTTATGTTCCAAAACTAATATCGTTTGTTATCCCAAGTTGTTTGAATCACCACAATTCAAATAGAGAAAAAAGAGCTGACTGACAAGATTTAAGATGTGGCTGTTGATGTTGGATTAAAAAAACATGATGCCCGACGTTAGTTGCATTGCTTGAAAAATCATTTTATTTCGAGAGACTGGATAAGTAATTCAAGTGTTTTTTTAACTTCCTGAAAAACAAGTAATAATTTAACAATATGTGCAAACGTTTTATGATATGTGGCTGTTGTGAATGTCTGTGGAGTGTATGTTATTTGCCTGTCTGTCCTGGCTGTGCTCTCTCTCCTAATTCAATTAAATTCAAGGTGCTTTAACTTTAACTTGCTTTAACTCCACAAGTCTGAGTTCTGAGTTCTGAAGTCTGAGATCTTGTGTCCTTCCTATCCGAACCTGAAAGTATTACAATATGTATCTTTATACCAGGTGGTGTACAGCTTTTTAGTATAGATTACACTTTTCTAAAATGTATTTAAAAAATAAAAACGATTACAATCTAATCTTTCCACGGGCTTCTAAATCTAATCTTTCCAGAGCGGCTTCTAAACTGTGAAAATATGTGTCTGTCTTTCCGTAGGGGGAAGGGAATCTGATCTGCAAGGCCCTTTGGCTACAAAAGTAAAAAGAAGGCACTCGGTCTCTCACTCTCTTTTGATTATTACATCCAATAATCAAAAATGACACAATAAACATAATAACCATAATAACGACCAACCAACAAAAACAACCATATAAACATAATACCAAAAACATAGATAACAACCACAATACAAAATCAAATATATCAAACCATTAAACTCTCAAATTCCTCCAATTATCATAACCCTGCCCCTTATGCAAAACCAAACCCTCCTCCCATCCCAGTTTATCCTCTTTATCATATACAAAAGCAATACCTCAACACTCCATGCTCAACAACGATAATTCATAAACAGCCAGAACATGTAACTCCACATTCCCAAATAGACCTCATTTTCATAGCCCCACCCCTTATGCAAAACCAACATCCCTCCCCTGTTCTCTCTCTCCGCTGGCGTTTGTAATCGTTTTTATTTTTAAACCATCTGATTAAGAATGAATAAAAGCACTGTATTTTTGCCTGGGTGCTGACAAAGTAAGCACTTTCTCTCTCCGCTGGCGTTTGTAATCGTTTTTATTTTTGAATAAATTTTAGCAAAGTCATGTATTTTAAAAATCTTAAGATTTCTATATTTTTGTCTTTATTTAGTGGTTTCATTAGTGACAAAGGCTAAACTTTCTTGGAAAAATGTATTTTATGTAAATCATGTTTGCTATTAATTCATTTAGGGCTAGAACATGTTCATTGTCTTCCAATGAAAGAAGGGTTCCTTTCGCCGTAGTCAGGTTGACATTAGAAGCTTGCCACGCCCAGACTGTTACACCAACGCATTAGCATGTTAAAGCGGTTTCATTGAGGAGCCTAGCTTTCTTAACTAGTAAGTACTGTACTTCCTTGGTTTTGGAGGGGGGGAGGTGACTTTCGCTGGAAATCTTGCCCCCTTCTACTTTGAAAATACCTGTTGTCACAGCCAGCACTCCCGCAGAGAGGGGAGTTGTACTTGCAGTGTAAACAGTAGATGGGAAAGCCAGAGCTGCGCTGCCCACGTGTTATGCTCTTCGTTAATATCTAAGCCGGAACACATCATTATATCTCATTTTGTATTTCTATAAAAAAGAAAAATTGTTTGCCCAGCCTAGCAGTATTGTTGTTATTGTTTTTATCCTGTAAAGCGCTTTGAGGAGCCACCTTTAAAGGCGCCATATACAATAAAGTTCTTTATTATTACTATTGTTAATTTGCTGGACAGAGAGGTGAACATTATTACGCAGAAGACAAAGATAGCGATTTACGTTGCATTGTGCATTGTGCTGCTGCAATACAGTTTTAAATAATTTTTTAATTATGGGTTTTAATTAAAGGCGATTTAAACGCGATTTAAATCAATAGAAATGTTTATATTGTAATGCATAGGTGATTATTCATTGTTATTAAAACGACTTAAATTCGATCATGTTGTGATATTTCGAAATATAAATTTGTTTGGTGCAAGTGAAGTTTTATTTAATCTCTGAGCCAGGGAAACATTTTATCGTACGGCATGTACAATTATTGTGTTGCGGTACATGAATATAATTATATCGTTATTAATTTCTTTAGATACGCGATTCCATATTATATTCACTTTTAATCAAATTCTAAAAGTATGCTTGTTGACTCCGGTATCATGCTAGTTAAAGACTTTGATGCTTAAAATGTTTAGGGAGAAATGGAATACTGGTATGTATGTTTTCTTTAAAGTACTGAGACCAGACATATACTGTATGTTTATGTTCCAAAATTAATATAGTTTATGGCCTTCACACGCATTACAGTATGCTCCTATTCTTTTTATGCTCAGCTACAAAGATTTCCCTTCAGTGGTAAAATTCCATATAAATATTCAATACTTAAACTGGCACAGTAAAGACATTAAATATACATATACATACTGTATACAGTACAGTTTGCATACAGTAATATGTTTATGTTCCAAAATCAATCTCTGTTATGAGCATGTGAAAGGTATGGTGAATCGGAGATTCTCAAAAATTACTGTGCTTTGCATGATTGGAAACAAATGCGTGATTGCGAAATGCTGTGGTGTTACTTTTACAAAGACGGTCAATGAAAAAAAGAATGTGGACCAGGGCAATACTTTGAGTTTACAGCTTGTCCAAGGTCATTCATTATTAATACTATTAGTAATATCTTCGTTAAAGATTTTGATAGCGACAGCTCAAACATGAGAGGTTGAGCTTTATTAGCTCCACCTTGCGGAAATTCCGGATACTATTATTTTACTTGCGGTACTATAGGAGAATTTACGGTAACTCGCGGTAGACTGCGTAAAGTGCACCGCAAAATAATGCGGTATCGCCCGCTTGTTTTGAATGGCTTCATCTGTATATTGTATTTACAAATACAAAGTGTTCATATTCATTATACCCTGCAAACATTTTGAAAATGAGATATTTAATATAATCCTCCAATGCATTTTATTCATAAAGTTTCATGAGGTTTAAGAAACTCCTGGAAACACCTTGCTTGCTACTGGTTTTTAAAGAAGGCTGATACAAAGGCAAACATCATTACAAAAATCAAAGAGTAAGGTAGAACTTATTGATTTCCAACAGCACTTTATAAACCTATAACATCTTTTTTTTCCATTATCAAGAACTTCAAAGTTATGGCTTCACTAAATGGGGTGATGCAATACCAGTAAGAGAATAAAATAACCTTTTACCCAAATGTTAGGTCAGAAAAAATTAATCAGAATACTGACCAACACTAAAGAGCAACAATTGGGAATCTTCAGAAAACACTGGGATGTCTGCAGACCTACCAATTTAAGGCTAACTTCATGAATCTGAAGCCCTGGTAAGAGTACCATCAGAATATATATATATATGCTCAATAGCAAATGGTCAAACAGGGCTTTAAGTTTAGGGTTTTAGTTTTTGGACAGGTGTGTACATGTGTGCACATGGTTAACAAATAAAAGTGAAGTGTATGTTTAAAAAGAATACCATCCCTCAAGAAATCAATCTTTTCTCCTTTAGAGGAGCTGTCCATCTCTTAGTCCATCTCTTAGCCTTAGTCCAGCAGCCATATCACCCTGCAACTCACAACTGGCAACCCACTGAAGCTAAGTGGGTGTGAGCCTGGTCAGTACCTTGATGGGAGACCTCCTGGGAAAAACTAAGGTTGCTTCTGGAAGAGGTGTTAGTGGGGCCAGCGGGGGGTGCTCACCCTGCAGTCCATGTGGGTCCTAATGCCCCAGTATAGTGACAGGACACTATACTGTAAACAGGTGCCGTCCTTCAGATGAGATGTAAAACTGAGATCCTGACTCTCTGTGGTGTTTCTGTGGCCCAGGGCGTTTCTTGAAAAGAGTAGGGTGCCCGGTATCCTGGCCAAATTTCCCATTGGCCCTTACCAATCATGGCCTCCTTATAATCCCTCCCTGTGAATTGTCTACATTACTCTGTTCTTCTCCCTACTGATAGCTGGTGTTGGGTGAGCGTTCTGGCGCACTATGGCTGCCGTCGCATCATCCAGGTGGATGCTGCACATTGGTGGTGGTGGAGGGGAGTCCCTCAAGCGCTTTGAGTGGAGTGTCCAGAAAAAGAGCTATATAAGTGTAAGCAATTATTATTATTATTAGTCATGGTGTTCTGGTTTGAACTGTAAAGACTATACATTAGGGTAAAAATGTAAAATCTGCACGTTTAATGTCCAAGAGTTTAAAAATCAGTGATCTTATTTGATCAGCACAGTCCCTGATAGAACGTCTGTGGCATGAGCAGAATAAAGGAGATAACAGTGTAGGCCATGCAACCTACAGATGCAGCCATTCAAAATGCACGGGTGATACCGCATTATTTTCCCGTACGCTGTACGCTGTCTACCGCAAGTTACCGGTAAATACCATGAGTTACCGGTAAATACCGCTAGTTACCGTAAATTCTCCTATAATACGACAAAAATAATATTATCCGGAATTTCCGCAAGGTAGAGCTAATAAAGCTCAACCTCTCATGTTTGAGCTGTGGCCATCAAAGTCTTTAACGAAGATATTACTAATAGTATTAATAATGAATGACCTTGGACAAGTTGTAAGTGTAAACTCAAAGTATTGCCCTGGTCAACATTCTTTTTTTCATTGACCGTCTTTGTAAAAGTAACACCACAGCATTTCGCAATCACGCATTTGTTTCCAATCATGCAAAGTACAGTAATTTTTGAGAATCGATTCGCCATGCCTTTCACATGCTCAAAAAAAGAGATTGATTTAGGAACATAAACATACTACCGTATGAAAACTGTACTGTATACAGTATGTATATGTATATTTAATGTCTTAACTGTGCCCGTTTAAGTATTGAATATTCATATCTAATTTTACCACTGAAGGGAAATCTTAGTAGCTGAGCATAAAAAGAATAGGAGCATACTGCAACACGTGTGAAGGCCATAAACTATATTAATTTTGGAACATAAACATACAGTTTATGGCTGGTCCCGGTACTTTAAAGAAAACATACACGAAACATGGTTTCATTATGACCAGAATCGGTCTTGAGATATTTTTAACTTGATTTACAGTATTTGAGAGGTATGTCTTAACACCGATACTACAGTACGTAAATACTGCTCACGTATATGTTTCTAGGTTTATATTATGCATTTCATACGGTCAAATTACTTTTGAGCAACTAATAAGAAGCACGAAACGGTATGCCCAGGGCATTTTAGTTTCGTTTTGTGCTGGGACTCTGCTTTTAACAATGTCGCCGTGGATTGATTAGAGATATCAAGTACATACAAGTCATTTTTTAAATGTTGTAGTTCATCTTGTAAAAATGTTACGAGTACATCATCTATCAACAATTACACAGGTTCTGTTTCCATATTGCGGATTTTGGTTACGTAATATTATTTTCTAGATTTTTGTTTTGAATATATGATTTGGGCAAACAGAGCCGCAAAGAAGTACATTATTGGTTGTTGTTTTTTTTTTGCAGTTTTATCTAGAACAAGCGATGCTTAAATCTTTGTATGATTCTTGTGAAACTATCCACACGACAGTTACAGTACCTAGGAGTTGACTTCAGTGATGTCACTGATGGGATGTTTCTAAAAATCCATCCTCTGTAAAACGTCTTCTCTAGTTGTCCTGCATATGTATTCGCTAATGAAGCTGTGTGTTCTGAGCCTGGATCTCTACATTTCTGTATGAACCAGCTTAGAGGGCTAAAGACAGCTTGTGTTTAAATTGAGTGTAAGGTAATTTATGCTTCTAAAGTCATGGTCAGCATTTATTGTGCACTGTGCTGTAAACTTGTTCTGTGCCTAGTCACATTATTTTATAGCGTTTTTATAGCGTTATCAAATCCGGTGGCGCTGTGTGTTAGTTTCCTGACTCCCATGTCACATGGTCTGTGATTGAATCCCATGGAACTATGACTATTTTTTAACAAACATTTCTTTGAAAAAATGAAACATTTCCCTTGGTCAGAGATTAAATAAAACCTCACTCGCACCAAACAAATTTATATTTCTAAATATCACAACATGATCGAATTTAAGTCTTTTTAATAACAATGAATAGTCACCTATGCGTTACAAAATAAACATTTATATTGATTTGAATCGTGTTTGATTTAAACGTAAACTCGTGTTAAAATATATGTGTTTAAAGGCGATATACTGTATAAAAGCGCTGATTCTTATGGAGTGTGTTCCGCCGGGGATTCAAAAAATGTATTTTTTTTAATCGCGTATCTAAGGAAAATTGCAGTATAACTTTGTTCATGCACAAACAGTGGCATGTTACATTATAATCTGGGTGTCTCCTCTTGCCAGAAAGCTCTAAATTGCATTTTGAGTGCGGTTTTTGACTTTTTCTAAATTGCAACCCATAAATAAAGCTGATAAAGCTTAGACTAACTGTATTCTAAACTGTATTACACCAGCACATTGGACAATGCAACGTAAATTGCAAAAATGCACTTGGAATCTGTCCAAGCCCTCCTACGAAAATTATTTAAACTGCGACACAGATCATTCATCTCTAAATAAACTTTATTTTATATAGCGTTTTAAGCGAATAGGTAATTAGATTGCTCATAAACCTAATCGCTTTTTCTACATAAACACAGTGTGATTGCTCTCCTTTATATTCCTTTATATTTAGGCTCAGATTTCAACTATAGATCGTATTATTATAAACTTTCTTGGAAAAATGTATTTTATGTAAACCATGTTTGCTATTAATTCATTTAGGGCTAAAATACGTTCATTGTCTTCCAATTGAGTCGAGTTGACATTGGAAGCTTGCCACTCCCGGACTGTTACACCAACGCATTAGCATGTTAAAGCGATTTCATTGAGGAGCCCAGCTACTAGTTAACACTGTACTTCCTACTTTGAAAATACCTGTGAAACCGGTTTTATTCGTCACAGCCAGCACTCCGGCAGAGAGGGGGTTATACTCGTAAAGTAGAAGCAGGCGAGATTTCCAGCGAAAGACACCTCCCCCCCCCCTCTAAAAACCCAGTAAGCAGTAATGCTTTATGTTGAAAATTGAGGTGGATTTTGTTTATGATAAAGAGGATAAACTGGGATGGGAGGAGGGTTTGGTTTTGCATAATGGGTGGGATTATGATAATTGGAGGCATTTGCGAGAGTATAATGGTTTGATATATTTGATTTTGTATTGTGGTCGTTATCTATGTTTTTGGTTGGTATTGTTTATATGGTTGTTTTTGTTGGTTGGTTGTTATTATGGTTATTAATAATACAATCTATAGTTGAAATCTGAGCCTAAATAAAAAGAAAAAGCAAGTGATTAGGTTTATGAGCAATCTAATTACTTATTCCTTTAAAACGCTATATAAAATAAAGTTTATTATTAATTTGCTGGACAGAGCGGTGAACATTATCATACATAAGACAAAGATAACGATCCTGATCAGTTTAGAAATCTGTGTACGCTGTAAGGTTTTTACTTCTTAAACTTTTAAAATACGTTTCGAATAGAAAGAAATCCTCTTCCTGGTACAGTCGCATGAAGAGAGAGGGGAAACAGCCCTACACAGCCCTGTCGCAGTACACGAATATAATCATATCGTTATTAAATTCTTTAGATATGCGATTCCATATTATTTTAGCAGAAAAGCTTAAAACTACCACTTTTTCACACGCTATTTCATGTTAGTTAAATTAAATGTATTTATATATTATATATTTATATCTCTGACCAAGGGAAATGTCTCATTTTTTCAAAGAAATGTTTGTTTGTTGATTGTTATCAAAAATGACTTAGAATCGATCATGTTATGATATTTTGAAATATAAAAGTCAATTGATCGTCCATAATATCGCTATTCTATTTTTTTGAAGAAATGTTTGTTAAAAGAAAAGTCCAGCACCAGCTGGATTTGAACACTCAACCCATGAGTCGGTAATCAGGCACATAGACCAGTAGGCTACAAGGGAAGTCGCATGAAGAGGGAGGCGAAACAGCCCTACACAGCCCTGTCGCAGTACACGAATATAATCATATCGTTATTAAATTCTTTAAATACGCGATTCCATATTATATTCCCTATTAATCAAATTCTAAAAGTATGCTTGTTGACTCCGGTATCTCTTTAGTTAAAGACTTCGATGCTTAAAATGTTTAGGGAGAAATGGAATACTGGTGTGTATTTTTTACTTTAAAGTACCAAGACCAGCCATATACTGTATGTTTAAGTTCCAAAATTAATATCGTTTATGGCCTTCACACGCGTTGCAGTATGCTCCTATTCTTTTTATGCTCGGGCACTAAGATTTCCCTTCAGTGGTAAAATTCCATATAAATATTAAATACTACAACGGGCACAGTAAAGACGTTTACTGTAAATCTTTCTACGACAGACCAACGGACCACGAGTGCCCCTGTCGGTCAACCAATCACGTACCGCGGTACCGCGCATCATCGTGCGTCACAATGCGCGACGCCGTAGCCAATTACTGTACCTCCGGTACGTGTCTGTACCGCGCACTTTGAATGGCTGCATCTGTAGAAAAGCTACTGAGGATGCAATAGGTTGTGTAATGAATAATGGTCAGATATCTCTCATAAGAAGTTTAAGAATGTGTTAAAATCTTACATACAGGCCTCCTTGAGGTTATCAAAGTAAAAGAAGGTTCAGACAATCCTGAGAATATCATGTACTTTGAAAAAACTTCTTTTGATAAGTGTCACTCAGAATGATCACAAGATGGAGAACACAAACTATAATGCAGGAACAGTCTCCACACTCGCTCTTACAGCCCTGCACCATCTGTTCCATTCGGAAACCAGCATCCAGTCCACATAGATAGATACTTTATTGATCCCGTGAGGGAAATTGCAGTGCAACAGCAGTTTTACACAGACATCTCAGCCACAGAGTAACGAATGATACAATAATAATAGTACAATACATACAATACAATCAGTACAGTGAGGGGTGCACTACAAGAGTTACTCACAGTCCGGACACACAAAGAACAAACTAGAACAGAACAGTACACAGAAAAATCGTAACACACATATGAATATAAATATAGATGTAAATATAGATATAGATATAAATATAAATGTATTGCACGGGTCCCTGGCATATATTGCACAAAAACGGTTGTAAACGGGAAAAGAAAGAGAACAGATGTAGCAGTAGATGTGTAGATGTGTTCAGTCCAGAAACAGGTCACTGTCAATGTTGCCTCTGCCCAAACGTAAGGTGGATGCGTTGTACAGTCTTATGGCAGAAGGCAAGAATGACCTCCTGTAGCGCTTCCTGTCGCACCGTGGATGAATCAGTCTATTGCTTAATGTTTCTATTTATAATGTGCTCTTCATTTCTACAAGCCTGTCATAGAAGGGATTGGAGATGTTGTCCATGATGGCCTCTAGTTTGGACACCATTCTCCTCTCAGCCACGACCTCCAAGGGGTCTAGGTCAGACCCAATGACAGAGCTTGCTCTCCTGATGAGTTTATTCAGCCTTTTAGAATCCACTGCTCTAATCCCAGGGCCCCAGCATACCACTGTATAGAAAATGGCGCTCGCTACCACTGACTGATAGAACATATGTAGCATCTTACTACATACATTGAAGGACCTGAGGCTCCTCAAGAATCAAGAATCCTCAAGAATAGGATCATGGCTTCACTCATATCCATACAATTTACTACAAAAGGGGATGAGTATATGAAACAAAAATACTTCAGTTGAGGAACATGATCACCAAACAAACCAAATCTTGTCAGCTTTGCATGAGTAGCCCCCTGAGGCAAAGGTTGTTTAATTTTCTTATCATGAAGTAACACCTCAAGGCTGCTGGATGCCTTAATAATATGACAAATAGGACTTTTATCTGTTCAATACTATTACTTTACAGTATAACACTTTTGGATTTTTTTTAAGCAAGATGCATTTTCCAGTTTTTAACTCATCTTTTTATGTTCTGTTTTCTATTCCTTTTTCAAAAGCAGTATGAATATCTCTGGAGGGCACTCTATTATGGTATATTTTCTATTCAGAAACACACTATTGAAAATCATATTTGTGTTTTTATTTGTTTGGTTTTAAATAGTTGATTTTAAGCGAATAATTTGTGCAAATCAGCACATTAAAAACACATTTAAAGTTTCAGTTCTAGGTCATCAAGAGTATGAGTAAATTCCGAGGCTATGTTTTTGTTCTGTAAAGTAGATCCTGACAAAAGTTTGATCCTGACATAAGGTGTATGACAAAACAGTTCAGATTGCATGAAACTAGGATTCTTTTTCTTTTTGCTTTAGCTTGAAAATAACTTCTAACAGAGAATGGATTAAAGCTAGTGTGTCTAAATTAAGTTTTCTAATGGTTTGTTAAAATACAAAGAGGGGCAGGAGAGTGATCCTGTTCCCAAGCACAAAAAAGAGCATGCAATTGCATCACAGTATGGTGAGACCAAACTGTAAGGAAAGAAGCACATGGTTTTTCACTTTTCTTATCTATGTACACCCTACCTTCTTCCTAGCAGTGGCCATTCTAATTTCTCAAAGCCATCCCCACAGCCCTGCCCCTACAACATTGTACTGTTGTAAAAAAGTACATACACCAAATGGATTAGCTTGAGTGATAATGGTATCTGTATCTGTAGAGTTCTTCGTAAAGAATTTGTCAGTGATACTGAATGATTGTACTGTGACAGAATCAATTATTGAACTAAATTAATCACATTTTTCTTTTGTTACAATATCTCATCAGTGTGCAGTATTATGTTTTCTTATCAGAAAATATTTTTGAATCTGGAAAACTATAATGTGCTCCCTACTGCATGTGTGTGTTCTGAACCAGGTATTGGTGTGAAAGCTAATCACTGCTATGTCACAACAAAAAAATTATGTTATTGTTTCTGGAGCATTCTTATTGCGATTGGTAATGCGGGTCCAGAGAGACAACGATCGTTTCTCATGCTTTTAAAGTAATATGAACATCTCCTTTGGAACAGATATTGTTTAGTATTAGTTAAACAGTATAATAATTAAATAAAAAAATCAAAACTTCTTCAAAACCTTTTGGGTAGGAGTTGGATGCAATTATCTGAACAAAAGTTTTGGGTTGACTTTATATCTCCTAACTATGGCATATTTGTAACATAAACTATTGTACAAGCTGCATATCTGCTTTATAATTTCCGTTGCAATCACAACATAATTCTTCTGTAATATTATGAAATATTTATAAATGCTAATGAATTGAGCTGCTGTGTATGGATAACTGGTAAGTCATAAAAGTATATATATATACTTATAAAATACTTAACCTGCATAAGCTGTTTTCTAGCTTCTAGCCTTAATCAAAAATACATTACAGTTTCTGCAAAGGAACAAGTTATAGGTTTATTCCATGCTGAAAAGAGAAGAAAGAAAACAAAACGTTTCATCCGTTTCTTTGGGTGTAAAAAAGATAAGGCAGTCAGCAAAGATAATATAGCATGGGAAAACAAAAGCCAGGAGAGAAGAGGAGGCAGGAGCAGGGGAGAGGCAGAGTGGTCAATCAAGCGGTGCGAGGTTGAGAGAGGTGAGGAGAGGTGTGAAACGAAACCTACAAATGAATAGAGAGAATTAGAAGAAAACAAGTCTGTCGTTGAGAGAAGGGGAAAGGTGTGAGCCACGTTTACAGGATCATTTTAGTTTCTGATGTATTTCTGCTATAAGAGTTAAGAAAGTCTACTTTGAGAAAGCAGACGGAGAGATCAGTGTGATCCAGGGAGATGATACTGGGGTCATCCTCTAGGGGGGTGTTGGTTGGAAGTGTAGTGAGTGTGGACACAGCTAACTGCTTGGGACTCATCAATCAACTGGCCGTATGAAGATGTACAGGTGGAACAAAGCATTGCATATGTGTCTGTTCTAGAGCCCCCCTCATAGTCTAACGGCCGAGCTAGACCTGTCTTGCAATATCACGTCACCTACGACCTGTGTGGTAATTATTGAGTGTCTGTGCAATGAGAACCTTTGATCAATGGGAGGAAGCTCAAAGAACAAGGCTTGAAACACAGCAATACTTAAAGAGTTGTTGCAATGACTCTGAGAGTCAAATGAAAACTTAAGAGTCAATATACTCCCTAACACCTGTTGTCCCACACCCAAATTCTGTTGCTCTATGGCACTACAGATGCAGCCATTCAAAACAAGAGGGGTATGCTGCAGCATAACACGGTGGGCGTGTCACAGTATACCGCATCATACCGTATGCAAATTAGATTATGTTAATAGTATCCAGAATCACCTTGTAAAACCGCCAGATGGAGCTAATAAAGGTTAACCTCTCCTGTACAGCATTTGAGCTGTCACCAGAAAACGTCGGTTTCGAATCCCGATCACTGCTGAGGAACAAACTTTATTCAATTAAGAATTTAAGTTGTATACTCTTTAGACTTTTAAATTTAAACAGTGTATTACAGCATGTTAATCATTAAACATTAAAGAGGCGGTATATGTTATAAAAGCCAGATTGTTCTGTTGTACAAAAGTACACAACCTACCACCTTTATCATAAATATTTTAATTATGCAGGAATATTTTATGCATCAAAGTCTTTACCGAAGATATTACTGATAGTATTAATAATGAATGACCTTGGACAAGCTGTAAGCTCAAAGTATTACCCTGGTCCACATTCTTTGTAACCGTCTTTGTAAATGAAAAGAGTTTATTTTTTCATTGACAAAAAGTAACACCACAGCATTTAGTTGATCCGATCACACATTCGTTTCCAATCATACAAAGTAATTCTTGAGAATCTCCGATTCACCATGCCTTTCACATGCTCATAAACGACATTAATTTAGGAACATAAACATATTACTGTATGTAAACTGTACTGTATATTCCTGGTCTTGGTAGTTTAAAGAAAAAATACACACCAGTATTCCATTTCTCCCTAAACATTTTGAGCATCAAAGTCTTACATGTTGTTATTTGGGAAACATTTTTCCGTGCTCCTTCTGACCATATTAGGATTATATACTTTGTGAAAAGTGATAGTCTTTTAACCTTTTCTGTGAATTTGCTTGTTATCTAACAAATGCATACTTTTAAAATTTGATTAACAGGGAATATAATATGGAATTGCGTATCTAAACAAATTAATAACAATATAATTACAGATGCAGCCATTCAAAATGGGTGAGGTATTTCGCGGCATACCCCGGTAGGCGTGTCGCGGTATCACGCAGTGTCACGTGGTTAATCGCGCGTCATTTGACGCTCTGCCGGAAACTATCCGGCATCTCCTTGTAAAACCGCCAGGGGGAGCTTAACCTCTCATGTACAGCATTTGAGCCTTTAATTTTGAACTGTGTATTACAGCATGTTAATCATCAGTCATTAAAATGTTGGTGTATTTTATGAAAGCAAGATTGCTCAGTTGGACAAAAGTACACAACCTACCTTTATCAGAAATATTTATGCATCAAAGCCTTTACTGAAGATATTACTAATAGTATTAATAATGGATGACTTTGGACAAGCTGTATACTCAAAGTATAATTTCTTTAGCACATTTGTACAAGCACTTGGAATCTGTCCAAGCCATACTTTGTCAGGCATTTTGTTTTACTTCAACGGGCATAAAAACTTCCTTGCTTTTAACAGGGCGTTTCATAATTTCTAACTACGAAAATGATTTAAAATGTGACACTTATCATTCAACTAGAGCTTAAAATATCACAAGGATCCTCAGGAGCACAGCAAAGAGTATATTAAAAGACACTTGTATTTATCAATGCTTTCTTTTCCGTATACCAGATTTTATGGAACCACTTCAGAGGGGTGTCAGCCAGTCAGATTCCAGGAATCGGCACTTTAAAGGAAAAATACACACCGGTATTCCATTTCTCCCTAACGATTTTAAGCATCGAAGTATTTAACTAGCATGTGAAATAGCGTGTGAAAAAGTGGTAGTTTTAAGCTTTTCTGCTAATATAATATGGAATCGCGTATTTAAAGAATTTAATAACGGTATGATTATATTCGTGTACTGCGACAGGGCTGTGTAGGGCTGTTTCGCCTCCCTGTGAATACAAGTTGTTTTGTAGCCTACTGGTCTAGGTGCGTGACTAACAACGCACAGGTTGTGTGTTCGAATCCAGCTGGTGCTGGACTTTTCTTTTAACAAACATTTCTTCAAAAAAATAGAATAGCGATATCATGGACAATCAATTGACTTTTATATTTCAAAATATCGCAACATGATCGATTCTAAGTCATTTTTGATAACAATGAATAGTCACCTTCTTCCCTTTAAAAGCTAGCAAGACAGGTTTCGATTCACATTAGCTGGCGAGCCTTGTTAAAAAACTAATGATAATGTAACATGCCACTGTTTGTTCATGAACAAAGTTATACTGAGATTTCCATAAGAATCACCGGTTTTACAGTATATATCGCCTTTAAAGGTGGCTTCTCAAAACGCTTTACGGGATAAAAACAACCAGAACAACCAGAACAGCAGCAACAACAATATTGTATTTCATTGCACTTTGAAAACCAAGTAATAACTTAACTATACAGTACGTGCAAACGTTTGGTATGTTGCTGTCGTGAATGCCTGCGTACCCATAAGTATCTTATTTGCCTTGAGTCCTGTCTACAGTATATCTGTCCCCCTACCCCCCTCTCTCCCTCAATTCAATTCAATTCAAGGTGTTTTATTTGCATGACAGATGGGTACAATTCTTGTTGGGAATGTATACTTTGATATTTACACCCGGCGCGGCACCGAGGGAGCGTCTGCATTTATGACTTAGTTTTTAAAATTAGTCAAGCAATATGAAGCATCTCCTTTTACTTTTAAGTCCCTTAAGTACATTGAGCACAGCTTTCTCACCACTTAAGATTGCTTTTCGATACCATCCTTACACAAAGCAGAAACTTTCCGATGACTCACAGTACAAGTGGAAAGATTACAGATTTTAATCGTCTTTAATTTTATTACGTCATACGTTTTAGGAACGTTTCATCTAAACAAACACCACAAAACTATTCTCGATTGTATTTCTGAATGTTATGTTACACCTGCAGTAGTTCACTGTTTTAAATACATCGAATTAAGAAAGTTATGTGTAGCACTTTAGATCTTTTTTTCTGAACCAGGGAAAATCTGATCATGTTTCTCTATAACAATAATAAAAAACTTTATTTTACATATCACCTTTAAAAGTGTCCCGCCGGGGATTCAAAAAAAATATTTTAAATAGGATGATAAAGCTTAGGCTACTGTAACTGTATTCTAGCCTGTATTACAACAGAAAATTGGACAATGCAACGTAAATTGCAAAAATGCACTTGGAATCTGTCCAAGCCCTCCTACAAAAATTATTTAAACTGCGACACTGATCATTCATCTCTAAATAAACTTTATTTTATATAGCGTTTTAAGCGAATAGGTAATTAGATTGCTCATAAACCTAATCGCTTTTTCTACATAAACACAGCGTGATTGCTCTCTGAAAATGCTTTTCCTTTATATTTACAGTAGGTACTGTTAAACCAACAGCGTACTGTTAAACCAACGCATTAGCATGTTAAAGCGATTCTATTGAGGGAGTAGCCCAGCTACCACTTAACACTGTACTTCCTACTTTGAATACCTGTGAGACCGGTTTAATTTGTCACAGCCAGCACTCTGGGAGAGAGGGGTTGAGTAGTGGAGGCAGGCAAGATTTCCAGCGAAAGACACCTCCCCCTCAAAAACCCAGTAAGCAGTAATGCTTTAAGTTGAAAATCGAGGTAGATTTTGAGGATGATAAAGAGGGTAAACTGGGATGGGAGGAGGGTTTGGTTTTGCATAAGGGGCAGAAGATTTCCCTTGTAAAGATGGTATCAAAAGCAATCTTAAGTGGTGAGAAAGCTGTGCTCAATGTATTTAAGGGACTTAAAAGTAAAAGGAGATGCTTCAAATTGCTTGAGTAATTTTAAAAACTAAGTTATAAATGCAGACGCTCCCTCGGTGCGCTGCTCTGGTATGCCGGCTCTTACACAGTGCCTGTCGGCAGTAAGCGTTACAATATACATACCCAACACTGCTTGTACCCATCTGTCATGGGAATAAAACACCTTGAATTGAATTGAATTCACACGCGTTGCAGTATGGTCCTATTCTTTTTATGCTCAGCTACTAAGATTTCCCTTTAGTGGTAAAATTAGATATGAATATTCAATACTTAAACCGGCACAGTTAAGACATTAAATATACATATACATACTGTATACAGTACAGTACATATACGGTAATATGTTTATGTTCCTAAATCAATCTCTTTTATGAGCATGTGAAAGGCATGGTGAATCACTGTACTTTGCATGATTGGAAACAAATGCGTGATTGCGAAATGCTGTGGTGTTACTTTTACAAAGATGGTCAATGCAAAAAAGAATGTTGACCAGGGCAATACTTTGAGTTTACACTTACAGCTTGTCCAAGGTCATTCATTATTAATACTATTAGTAATATGAAGACAGTACGTACAGTTATAATTCAAACGGAATTAAAAACTACACATCCCAGTTACCATGGTGGTGCTTGTGATCATTGCGTTTAACCAACGAAACAGGGCGAAAAATCAGTCACATGACTTTGGGGCAGAGTTTCGAAAGCTTAACCTATCAGCAACAAAGTGAAATTTACACGATAGGCTACCTCAAACTGTCAGTTACACGACTTTTAAGTCCCTTAAATACATTGAGCACAGCTTTCTCACCACTTAAGATTTTTTTTTTATACCATACTTACAAGGGAAACACACTCCATAGGAATCAGCGCTTTTATACAGTATATCGCCTTTAAACACATATATTTAAACACGCGTTTACGATTTAAATCAAAACACGATTCAAATCAATATAAATTTATATTTTGTAACGCATAGATGACTATTCATTGTTATTAAAAAGACTTCAATTCGATCATGTCGTGATATTTAGAAATATAAATTTGTTTGGTGCGAGTGAGGTTTTATTTAATCTCTGACCAAGGGAAATGTTTCATTTTTTCAAAGAAATGTTTGTTAAAAAATAGTCATAGTTCCATGGGATTCAATCACAGACCATGTGACATGGGAGTCAGGAAACTAACACACAGCGCCACCGGATTTAATAACGCAATAAAAACGCTATAAAATAATGTGACTAGGCACAGAAAAAGTTTACAGCACAGTACTATAATAAATGCTGACCATGACTTTAGAAGCATAAATTACCTTACACTCAATTTAAACACAAGCTGTCTTTCTGTATGAGCTTCTAAGCTGGTTCATACAGAAAATGTAGAAATGCATTAGCCTGATTATGATTAAAAAACACATCATTAAACACGCGTTTGCGATGTAAATTAGAAAACGATTTAAATCAATATAAATGTTTATATTGTAACGCATACTGTCCAGCCTCCATTTCTCTATAAAAATTTACTCTGTTGCAAACACACACACACACACACACACACACACACACACACACACACACACACACACACACACACACACACACAATAGAAGCAGGAACCGCTGTCAGAAAGGAAGAAGGTGACTATTCATTGTTATCAAAAATGACTTAGAATCGATCATGTTGCGATATTTTGAAATATAAAAGTCAATTCATTGTCCATAATATCGCTCTTCTATTTTTCCGAAGAAATGTTTGTTAAAAGAAAAGTCCAGCACCAGCTGGATTCGAACACACATCCTGTGTGTTGTTAATCACGCACCTAGACCAGTAGGCTACAAGACAACTCGCATTCACAGGGAGGCGAAACAGCCCTACACAGCCCTGTCGCAATACACGAATATAATAATACCGTTATTAAATTCTTTAGATACGTGATTCCATATTATATTCCCTTTTAATCAAATTCTAAAAGTGTGCTTGTTGACTCCGGTATCACGTTAGTTAAAGACTTCGAAGTTTAAATTGTTTAGGGAGAAATGGAATACTGGTGTGTATTTTTTTCTTTAAAGTACCAAGACCAGCTATATACTGTATGTTTATGTTCCAAAATTAATATCGTTTATGGCCTTCACACACGTTACAGTATGCTCCTATTCTTTTTATGCTCAGCTACTAATATTTCCCTTCAGTGGTAAAATGCAATATCTACAACGGGCACAGTAAAGACGTTTACAGTAAGTCTTTCTACGACAGACCAACGGACCACGAGTGCCCCTGTCGGTCAACCAATCACGAACCACGTCATCTTGCATCATGATACGCGATACCGCAGCCAATTACCTGCGGTACGTGTCTGTACCGCGCACTTTGAATGGCTGCATGTGTATATTCACGTACTGTCTGGCGGAATAAACTGAAGAGGTTAGTTAATGTGACACAGAATTATTAAGAATTATCACCTCTTTTTACACTTGAGAACAAATGAGAACATTCCACTCAGTGGGCGTTGCATTGTTATCTCAATCACCTGCTAATTTGTTTTACACCACTGGACGACAGGAGAATGTGACTGTACTGTATCTGTACAGAATGTGTGTTTCAATCAATACAGTAATTGATTAAAATCGCAATCGCGTGTTTAATTAAATGCCTTTTTTGATTCACAATCTGAAAATGAAAACCGTGGTAAAGTCACCTTGAATTTAAAAAAATGATTTTGGCACACCTGTAGCATTTTCACGAAACCTCCTAGAGTTGTGAGAACACTTGCTTTGTGTATAAAGTACATTGTGAATGTAGGAGATTAAATAAAACTTCACTCGCACCAAACTAATGTATATTTCTAAATATCACAACATGATCAAATTTAAGTAATTTTAATAATAATGAATAGTCACCTATGCGTTACAATATAAACATTTATATTGATTGAAATCACGTTTAAATCGCCTTTATTTAAAACCCATAAATAAAGCTGATACTGTTTAGACTTTTAATTATTTGAAACTGTCTTACAGCAGCACAATGCACAATGCAACATAAATCGCTATCTTTGTCTTCTGTGTAATAATGTTCACCTCTCTGTCCAGCAAATTAACAATAGTAATAATAATGAACTTTATTGTATATGGCGCCTTTAAAGGTGGCTCCTCAAAGCGCTTTACAGGTTAAAAACAATAACAACAATACCGTTAAGCTAGGCAAACGATTTTTTTTTTTAGAAATACAAAATGAGATATAATGATGTGTTCCGGCTTAGACATTAACGAAGAGCATAACATGTGGGCGGCATAGCAGTCGGCTCCGGCTTTCCCATTTACTATATACCGATACACTGCAAATACAACCCCCCTCTCTGCGGGAGTGCTGGCTGTGACGAATTAAACCGGTTTCACAGGTATTTTCAAAGTAGAAGGGGGCAAGATTTCCAGCGAAAGACACCTCCCCCCCTAAAAAACCCATTAAGTAGAGTACTTACTAGTTAAGAAAGCTAGGCTCCTCAATGAAATTGCTTTAATATGCTAATGCCTTGGTGTAACAGTCCGGGCATGGCAAGCTTCTAATGTCAACTCGACTACGGCGAAAGGAACCCTTCTTTCATTGGAAGACAATGAACATATTCTAGCCCTAAATGAATTAATAGCAAACATGGTTTACATAAAAGACATTTTTCCAAAAAAAGTTTAGCCTTTGTCACTATTGAAACCACTAAATAAAGACATAAATATAGAAATCTTAAGTTTTCTAAAATTTATTTAAAAATTAAAACGATTACAAACGCCAGCGGAGAGAGAGAACAGAGGAGGGGTGTTCGTTTTGCATAAGAGGTGGGGTTATGGAAATGAGGTCTATTTGGGAATGTGGAGTTACATGTTCTGGCTGTTTGTGAATAAATTGTTGTTGAGTATGGAGTGTTGAGGTATTGATTTTGTGAAATGTTTTATGTTGAAAATTGAGGTGGATTTTGTTTATAATAAAGAGGATCAACTGGGATGGGAGGAGGGTTTGGTTTTGCAAAAGGGGTGGGATTATGATAATTTGAGGAACTTGAGAGAGTTTAATGGTTTGATACATTTGATTTTGTATTGTGGTTGTTATCTATGTTTTTGGTTGGTATTATGTTTATATGGTTGTTTTTGTTTGTTGGTTGTTATTATGGTTATTAATAATACGGTCTATAGCTGAAATCTGAGCCTAAATAAAAAGAAATAGCATTTTCAGAGAGCAATTACGTTGTGTTTATGTAGAATAAGTGATTAGGTTTATGAGCAATCTAATTACTTATTCATTTAAAACGCTATATAAAATAAAGTTTATTATTAATTTGCTGGACAGAGTGGTGAACATTATTATGCATAAGACAAAGATAACGATCCTGATCAGTTTAGAAATCTGTGTACACTGTAAGGTATTTACTTCTTAATTAAACTTTTAAAATACACGTTTCGAATAGAAAGAAATCCTCTTCCTGGTACAGTATGTATAGCAAACCAGCCCCTCTTTTTTCTCCAATCAGAGGGGTGTCAGATGGTGTCAGCCAATCACCATTCTGAAGCCCTACCATAATCTCTGGTATAGGGAGACCCCAGAATTCTGTCCGATAGTTTATGTAGATAGATGATAGATACTTTTATTGATCCCGTGAGGGAAATAAAGTAAATCATTTTCATTTTAGGAAATTATTAAACGCTCGGTTAAAAGCAAAGGAGATTGTCTGTTATAGTGGACATAAGAACAAGAGTTCGCTGGCATTATATCCTAGAAGACACAGACCGGCACCAGGCCGCGAGAATGACCACAGCGTAAAAGAAAATGCCTGATGAACTAAGGATTGGACAGTTTCCAAGTGCTTGTACAATTGATGGAAATGTTCAAATAGATGTGCAAAAGAAATAAACAAAATAATCATTTATTTCTTTATCATATTGGCTAGCTAATGTCCTCTCGTTGCTAGTTAGTGGCTGTGTTTCTGCGTTGGGTAGCAACGGGTGACTGTTCTCAGGCGGAAGATGTCAACAGCTTAATTTTCGTGTTAAATAATTTTTTTAAATTAAAATTCATTCTATACGGCAATCGCATATTTGGGTACCGTTTCATTAAACTTTCATGCTTAAAATGTTTAGGGAGAAATGAAAAACTGGTGTGTATTTTTTCTTTAAACTACCAAGACCAGCCATACACAGTACAGTTTACGTACATACAGTAATGTTTATGGTCCTAAATTAATATTGTTTATGACCTTCAGATGCGTTATCCTCCTCTTCTTTTTATGCTCAGCTACTAAAATTTCCCTTTAGTGGTAAAATTCCATATAAATATTCAAAACTAAGCGGATTAAAATGTGCACACTAAAGAGATTAAATGATTAAATCTTTTCACTACCAACCAATGCACCACGAGTGCCCCTGCCGGTCATTTTGGCCAGCAAATCACTTACCGCGGTGTCATGCGGTGGCTTGTGGGTAGTTTACCATACCGCGGGTTTGTACCGTGCATTTTGAATGGCTGCATCTGTAAGTAATAATTTAAATACCTGCATCCTTGAACAGTCTATTATCTCCATTGTATTAAAACATCAGAATTCAGGTTACATATTCTGTACATCTGCATTAAACTTGTGAATGTCTTGTAAAGTAGCAGATATGGATGAGAAGACTGCTGTAGCTCATACATTTAGCATGCTAAGTTACATACAAACTGGTGATTCCAAGTAGTAATTTAAAAGTAAAAATATACAAACATAATCTTTAAATTATGCATAAACACAGTCTTTAGTTGGATGGCCCATAGTGCCTAATAGTTTCATACCATTTCACATCTATGTAATGAGCAGTGTTTCTGCTCTAAAAAGAAAAGAAATGCAAGCATAAGCCAAAATAATGTCAATCATTTATTTATGAATAGCACATTCTCAGTATGATAGCAGCTTTTGAAACAAAGTTTGTTCCAGGTCAGTTAGAAGTGTAAAGAAAAACAGAATAACTACTGTATATGAAGCAACAGAAATAAAGATGATGTAATACAATGAAAAATGAAATCCCTTTATTTTGAAGATGTCAACAATTTAATTTTCACAAATTTTTCATGTTTATTTTCTTTCACCAGAGAGAAACGAAATGAAATTTAAAGGTGAGGTAAAACAATAATATGGAATGTGTTGAACTGAATTGGACACATTGTGATTAAAATAATGAGCAATGCTATTCACAATTTATTTTGAAAAGTATTCTTGAGTAATAAAGTAAAATTATGTCTTAACTAACCAGGGATGTGTTATCATTATTAGAGATGCAGAGGATTCAGAAAATCGTAACAGTGAATTGTGATAGTAATGGATTACTTTTAGGAACCAATGAAACATAATAATTAACTTGTTACAGTTTACCTCATAGGTTCTTCAGTCTCACATAACTAAATCAAATTTATATTCTCAGACACAAGTAAATATACATTTACTATTGTGAACTAAATATCAAACGTGTTTGAAATAATAGTTCAGTTTTGAGAATTATGTGAATAATGAAGTTTTAGTCAACAAATCCATTGTACCAACATCCTTGATGAGTTTAAACTTCATGCTGGTAAAAGGGAATTGGGTGGATTTGTTTGTGGCAGCTTCTCTGTGCTGGTAGACAAATGAGAAATAGCTTTTGTCTTGCTTTGCTTAGCAGCTTGCACTGGGGCTCAGGCAGCTCTGCCAAAGTACAGTAGCATCTTGCTAACTTCAGTTTTTAAACCAGTCTTTGCACAGTTTGTTTTCTTGAGGTCCAGCCACAAGTTAGACAAGGGAACTCAATTTGTTCCAGCTATAGCTTTTCAGAATATGCCTGTTAATTCTGGATGTTGACAAAAAGAAAAAAAGAGTCCAACTGTCTAATTTTGTTGATCAGGCAAAAAGTGGGTTCACAAACACAAGATTTCTTTTGTTGCAAGTATCTTGGGCAGAATTCTATAATTTACTGACTCACTCTCTCATGCTATCTTCTTGGTGAAAAGTTTAAGTCCTGACTTGGGCTGCTTGCAGTCACATGGATGTAAAAATCAGTTTACCAGTTTAGACGGAGAAATTGAGAGAACCAGTGAGTTAACCAATAAAAATGTTTGGGGATCTTGCTTTTAAGGTGTGACATCATAAGTTGGTGATTGGCTGAGATGTTATCAGTTATAGTTTTGGTACACACCTTACAGATCACTCAATGGTGGACCTTCTTTTGGGTGATTGAGATTGCCCTGTTACATTTATGATCAGGTCCATACATCCACGCACCAGCAGTGGACATGTATCATTGGGGTTTTGATCATCACTGTCCCAGAGAAGACTATTATCCAAAAGAAAAACTCAGCTCCCTTGCTTTTCCACATGCAAAGACTGCTAGGTCATTCTATGATTAAGATCACAAAATGGGGGGCCTCTTTAGCTACATTCCTGTGCTATCACACAAATGTCTTGTAAAGTAGCAGATATGGATGAGAAGACTGCTGTAGCTCATATATATAGCATGATAAGTTAAATACAAATTGGTGATTCCAAGTAGTAATTCAAAAGTAAAAATATACCATTATAATCTTTAAATTATGCTTGGTCAAGGTACGGAAATATTATTAGAAATCTTTCATAACACTCAATTCTATGTGAAATAACAGGCCTTGTCACTACAATAGATATTGCTATGAAGTGAATCTAGATACAATAGATAACACCTGGCTAGTATCAGCATTTCCAGCTTCAAACCAAGAGGATGTGTTCTGAGGTATAAGGGTCCCAAGATTCAGTAATCAAACCAATCAAAAAGTTTATCTTGGTTTACCAGGTAAAATAATTAAGTTCTTGGTAAATAATTGTCAATCAATAGTCCAAGAACAGGGCATAAAACTTTGATTTCCTGTGTAAAGAATCCCTCCATTAAAAATAGCCTCTCCTAGTTAGTGAGTGAACTTTTAAAATAGGGAAATAGGTTCCCATTCATTTGTAGTTCAGGTGGGTAGCTGCGTCAGCATGCGTAGGCTGCAAAGGAACAAGTATTAGGTTTATTCCATGCTGAAAAAAAGAATATAGAGAACACAACGTTTCGGCCATGGAGCCTTCTTCAGGTGTGAGAGAGACAGGGCAGTAGGCAAAGGTAAAGTAGTGGGAGAACAAAGGTTGGGAGGGAGGAGGAGTGAGATGTGGGAGCAGAGGACAGAAAGAGAGGCCAATCAAGAGGTGTGAAGTCAGAATTTGTTCCGTTTCTAGACATCCACTTGTCTATCAACTACCCCCGACTGTCCACTTCAGTTTATTACAAACCCACGGATTCACACAGCTACCTCCTGTACAGCTCATTTCACCCCAACCACACTAAAAACTCTCTTCCTTTTTCACAGTTCCTTAGGGTACGACGACTATGCAGCGACGACATCGACTTCGAGAACCAAGCCCTCGAAATGTACTCATTTTTCATCAACAGAGGATACCCCAGCAGTGTGATTGACAGGGCCCTTGCCCGAGCCAAAAACACCCCCTGGACCATCAACCCGATCAGGAACTCCCGCTGTAACAACAGCATTCCTTTGGTGCTTCCTTACCACCCTAACACACTTCCTATCCCCAGGACCATTAACCAGAACTTTTCCATCCTACAGGATGATCCCTCCATTGTGGCCCTCTTTTCTGATCGCCCTATCATCTCATATCACCGACCACCTAATCTGCGTAACCTCCTTGTTCACGGCTCCCTTGACCGCCCTCAACAACCATCCACACCAGGCACTTTCCCTTGCAACAGAGCTCACTGTATCACCTGCAAGTACACAGCCACCACCAAACTCATTCAAGGCCCCTCAGGACAATTCTGGATCACCCAGACAGCATCTTGTACCTCCAGCAACCTTATTTACTGTATCTCTTGCAGTAAATGCCCAGCCATTTACATTGGAGAAACAGGAAGGAGACTCGGAGACCGCTTCAGAGAACACGTCAGGGCTGTGAAGATTAAAGATCTCTCCAAGCCCATAGTTTCTCATTTCACCTCTGACGGCCACGACCACTCTAATCTCTCAGTCTGTGTTCTCAAAGACGGTTTTCCGAACTCATACATCAGAAAGACCACCGAAACTAAAATTATTCTGCAGCTAGGATCACTCATTCTCCCTTCCCTTAACGACAGATTACTGTTCTTTTAAATTTTCTCCATTCATTTCATTTCACGCCTCTCTGCACCCATTCTGACTTCACACCTCTTGATTGGCCTCTCTTTCTGTCCCCTGCTCCCGCCTCTCACTCCTCTTCCCTACCAACCTTTGTTCTCCCGCTACTTTACCTTTGTCTACTGCCCTGTCTCTCTCACACCTGAAGAAGGCTCCATGGCTGAAACGTTGTGTTCTCTTTCTTCTTTTTTTCAGCATGGAATAAACCTATTACTTGTTCCTCCCATTCATTTGTAGGCATTTCACAAGAATTTCAGCAGTCTGGGGTCTTCTTGGTGGTTAGGACGTAAGACCTCTGGAGATCCTTATTTGAAAGTTTGTACATGGTGTAACTTGTGTGTTGTGTGTTGTTTACTGTGTGTATTATCATAATTAATGAATATTTGTTTGTTTAACTCAGTGTGCCTAATTATTACTCTTTTTACCTAAGCTGTATCAAAGAACAAAGAACTCAGGTGCCTCTAATTATACCAGCTGCTCAACTATATTCTGTTAAATACTGATTAATCCACTTAGTCATTTTCTGTTATTCACCATTTTTCTTACCCACTATTTCTAACAATATTAAACTGGTGATTTTGAACTAGCAAAGATATTTGCTTTAAAGAAACAAAATTGAACATTTCAGTTAGAATTTAGAAAACAGCAAGAGGAAGTTACAGCATTCCAAATAATTAAAGGTATTGTGGACAGAAATGGAAAGGAGATCCGGGATTGAAAAACTAAGCTCTGAATAGACCAGCTTTTATACAAAAAACTAAAGGGAATACTGAGGATGTTTATTTACCACATCAAAGTAGTTTAAAATGTTGCTTGGAAAAGTAAATTAATTGTCAACATATTAAAATTGGATCAAATGCACACCTCTCATTTGATACCTTTCATAATGTGTTTTTAAAATTACTATCAATTCACTTAGAATTTGAAAATATCTGAAATTTTCACAGATATTTTTGTTTAATAATTCAATTCTCTTAATACACTGTATATGTAAGAGTTTGTATGTCAGATAACATGTTTTTATAGTGAATAGTTAAATAATAATACAAAATGCCAAAATTCTAACATACAAAATACTAAATACATACCTGCCATTTATAATTATATATATATTTTTAGTATCTCAGACATTAAAAGCAAAGTATTTCCTGTCTTTGTTGTCTGTAACTCAATCTAGGTAATGGAAAAACAAATATAATCAATGTAGAGTTGTTTACAAAATAACATAAAAACAAACAAGACTATTAATTTAAATACAAACTTCAAGTAATTTGTTAAGCCTTAATTTTAACATAGCTATTTAAATACTAAAAACTATTAAATTCATTCACAGCATCTTATATTTTGTAAGGTGCGCTAAATATACAGGTGGGTAGCTGCATCAGCTGTGTAGGTAAATATGTGTAGGTAAATATACAGTACCTACACTTATTACACTTTTCAAAGCAATAATTTGTACATCATATACTGTTTTTAACATGCATTTTGATCAGATAAAATAAATCAAACTAAGTAGCTTTGTACTAAATGGAGATTAGAAAATGTTTTTTAAAATCCCCACAATACCCCATTGTACCTCCCCACTAGGTAATAAGAAAGTCTCATAGAGACAAAACGGCTATTTTGAGAAATTGTAATTGTAAGAAAATGGGTATGTATAATGGGACAGTAATGAATCACTCTCCATTCTATTAACATTCTAAAAATGTTATGGTCTACAGTCCTCATATGTAATTCTCATTTGGCTCATATTTACATTGCATCACTCAGATAGTATGAGTTTGATAAACTTTTGAATATATACATTTATAGTTTTACACTGTCCCATTTATTTTGTAGTTAGATCAGCTTTCCCTCACTTTCTAAGCCAGCTCCATTTTGTTTTTTATTTTCTTTCCTTTTGCACCACTCTAGTTCCCACTCCCTGTGTATTATTGTGTCCTATTTCATACCAGTCACTTATTCACCTTAAAATAATCACTTTTGCACCAACCCTTGTTGTCACACTTCCTAAGTCCTTCATCAGAACCCACCTCCATCCAAAGATTATACTAATTGTTACACCCCTTTACCCCTAGACACTTGAGATCGTAACACCATCTGACACTTGAGGTGCATCACGCTCCAGCTGGCCTATTACCCCCAATACTCACTTGGAAAGCAGGCTGAGTGGATCTGAGAGCTGTCCGGAAGGAATTAGAGCAAGCTAAATCACTTGCTCCTACCTGGGACTGAACCCAGGATCTTTTGGTCAGGAGCTAGATGCCCTTGATGTCTGAGCTACGACGGCTCCCATAAACTGTAGAGTTGACATAAAATCAATTGTGCTAGGGAAGGAGTTGAATCAGACAAGATTTTGAAAAAGTAATATATTATAAAGTATCAAGGTTATTGTTATACATAAAGTTAAAAACAGAAAACAGAAAAGAAAAAGTTTATTGTTTGTTACAATTTAAAGGGCTTGTGCTACAGTACCAGCATCCCGCCACCAGAGGCCACCCAAACCGATAGTACATACCTAATCCACTCTGGGGAGGCGAAAGTTAATCACACCTTGTTAACCTATCACCAAGCCTCCCCTCCAGCCTACTTAAACCCTGCTCCCTGTTCCAACTTTGCTTAGTATTATTAGTAAATTAGTAAATATAAGTGGCAAAATAATCAGGAATAATAAAATCAACAAACAGAGGGTGACTAAGAATGCCAAAAGCATCAGGGAGTGTGTGTCTCACCCCCTCCATTGTGAATTCACACTTCTCCCATCTGGGAGACGCCTCTGTGCCCTCAGGTGTAAAACCAACAGACTCAGGAAATCTTGAATCCGCACTGCAATCACACTCTTAAACAATGCAAAGAAACCACCTTGTCTCTTGTTTTTTTTCTCCTGTAACACTGCTGTATTCTCTTCCCTTTTGTATTGTCATTGCGTTGTATTTGACTGTGCTGTAAAACACATTTCCCCTAGGGGACAATAAAGCTTGAAATATCATACAATTTATTTTCCATACTGTATTTCATTTCTGCTAGAGAAATTCTAAGAGGAGCAATATGACTGTGCTGTGAGGTATTTTCTTCTATACAATTGACTCACATTCACATTACTTTATGATGAAAAAATGAAATCTGCCACGGCCAGTTAATAATGGAGAGATACAATGCTCCCAGGAGAAGCCAGACCAGCTGCATCCCTAATGGAAAAAAGCAGAAAAGGGGAGTCTCGGGTACATAAAGAACCCATAAATGAGACCCCTGAAAAGAACAAAACAGGCTTGGAAGGGCAGCCCTCAGGGGTGTCAGGGATGCAGGTCAGCAAACTTGAGGGTCAATGTGGTGAGTAGTAAAAAGGATAAGTGTGGAAAGATGTGCTGGCCAGAATCAGACACAGCTGCATCAAGTGATGCAGAAAGCAGGCTAGGAGCTAAGGCCGGAGCACCCGGTGATGCCAAGCGCCAGCTTGGAGCCGAAGCTATCGCACTGGGCAACGCTGAGAGCACCGGGCGATACTGAGAGCTGAGGTTGGTGTATAGATGTTACAACCCCAGATGTCTAGGGGTAAAGGAGTGTAACATTTAGGATGGATTTGGATGCAGGTGGGTTTCTGGTATGGGACTTAGGAAGCGTGACAACACGTTTGGTGCAAAAGGGATTTATTTTAAAAGTGAATAAGTGACTAGTATGTAAACAGAACACAATAACACACAGGGAAAAGGAACTTAAGCGGTGCAAAAGAAAAGAAAATAACAAACAAAATGGATCTGGCTAATAAAGTGAGGGGAAGCTGATCTAACTACAAAACAAAAACCAAAAACACTCAGTCACAACACTTTGGCGTCTTCTAACATCCTACCTAACCTTCACTAACTACCCAAAACCATACAAGACAAAAGGCACTCACCCATCCTAAACTAGTGTTACTAATACAAAGACCAACTACGTGTGCAGAATGTACCCGACAACCTTAACTAACCCTTTACACAAAAGTTCACACAAATACACAAGTAAACTACGACTACAAATGAAGGAAAACAAGTGTAGACACAAGGAATAGGGTACAAAAGAGCACAGAGATTGATATAAATACGTTTGGGCAAGGTAATGGTGAAATAAAGGATAATAAAAACAAGTGAAAGTACAAGTAGACAAGCACAAACCAGCAAAGCCGGAGCTATACAGAAGCAAACACAAAGCGAAATGAACGAAAACGTAGAGAAACGAAGCCGAAGCCAAATGAAAGCGTAACAAAGCTGAATCTAAGCCAAGCAGAACCGAAGCCAAGCGAAAGGCACCTTCATTCTGAAAACCTTCAAGTTAAATACTGAAGAAGTTGAGTTCTGATTGGTCGAAAAGCTCATTGATAATGACATAATACGGCAAGTTGGATTAATTAATGAACCAATGGGGAGGGAGAACAACCAAAGTCAGGAAGTGTGGAGCATAACATCAAAACAAACACAGTGACCACACCGGGACGTAACAGCAGACCAAAGGCTGGAAGCCGCAGTTGCTGCCAACAGAATCACCAGTTGGAAAACATAGAATCTCATGTACGGGAGAAAATAATTTGCAAACTACCTCAGAAAGGAGCTGGAGGGCAGATGTGAGGCCACTGAGATTGCTTCACAGAGCAAAATCTGGCTGGGTGTGCTGGGAGAAGCTGGAGCTGAAAACTGCCGCACAGAGCAAGGGATGGCTCAGCACACCTGGCGATGCTAGAACAAAGCATCCACCAGGTGATGCTGGAGCTGAAAACTGCTGCTCAGAGCAAGGACAGAAAAAATAAAAGGAGACTCGGGACAGAGAAACTTAATAGCGAGCATCCAGAAAAAATACTGGGAGGCTCGGGTATGGAGAAGCAGAATAATGAGTGTCCTAAAAAAAGAGAAAACTGTGCAGAGTCAAGTAGAGCAGTAAAGAGTAAAGTGGAGAAAGCTTTATGAAAAAACTGCTGCACAGGCCATTGGTCAGGGAGGCTTCGGTATGGAGAAATCAAATAACGTGCACCCTGAAAATGAAAAAAATAAAAGGGATCCTCCTGGAAAAAGGAGAAAAAGATTAAGGGAGGTTCGGGTATGGAGAAACCAAAAAGTGAGCCTCATAAAAAAAAGACCGAACGGGTTTCAGGGCAGTCTTGAGACTGCATCTTATGTTTAGGGTAAAGACTTTCTAGCTCAGGAAAAATAAATGTGGAGAGTGAGACAGAACTGCAAGCGAAATGGGGCTGTGAAAAAAAAAATCATGAAGTGCTGTCAAAGTGGTGCCTTGGCCTTATATAGAAAAGCGGTAAATGAATAATAAGCTAATTAACTCGGATCACGAAAAGCAGCAAAACCCTGAAAAATCCTGAGCCCTCGTGAGAATGTGATGGTCCCAAATGAAAGATCTTAGTTTGCAGATGTATTCTTTAGTTTTCTCCATTGGCTTTGGGATTTTTGCGTTGGTCAACTAAGAACAAGCTAAAAAAAAGAGTGCAGTCATACTAGGTTATTATTGTTGTTGCTCAAGGTGTATGACATGCTGGTGTTGATTTGGCATGCTGTCTGGTCCCATTCTTTAAGTGAGAGCTATGATGGCAGTAAGTAGAGACAGCTCTAGATGTACCTTGGTTCCACTCTTGTTCCTGATTTCATCAAAAAGATTTCAATGAAAAGCTCTGAGTTTACAAGGTGTACAAGCCAACTATAGTCATAAACTTTAGACTAAAAGGACAAGATGGCAACTACAAGAAATGTGAATTAAGTTTCTTTGCAGGGTGTCTGGCGTTATCCTAGAATGTTAGTTTAAAGTTTTCAGAAAATGTTTGGAGTATTTTACATCAATTTAAGATGCTGATATGCATTGTAGAAATGATACTGATACTTATTGTATGCATGTAAAACATGTTCAATTACAGCTGTTCAGAAATATTTTTTTTTCACAAGAAATAAAAATGAATGCTTTTCTCAAAAAGTTCTGCAGCAAAGAACTTTAAGGTCAAATTTTTATCTTACTCTCTTCATGATTCTAGTTTACTACTTACACATTAAATTGTGCATCCCTCCCTATTTATCCTTGCATAAACTCCCCCACTCATCATTCATATAAATCCTCATGGACAGGTTGTTGCTCTTTGGGTCAGTTAAGTCAATAAAGCAAACTAAGAGAACAACTGAATAGTCTTCTGTCAGTCACTACAGAAAGTGCATATATAGTAATTTATAAGAAATAAAAAGCCTCCAAATCAAAGTACTCATATGGAATGAGAGAAATCACAAAATATACAGCTTACAAAAAAGTGAAATACAAAATATAATTATTTTCCAGCTGCCATTCGGCTAATTTAAAAAGAGTCCAAGACTGGCATCATAGTTTGACCTAGTTTATATTTGTGTATTAATGTATAGATACAAAATTGAATGTGTTTTGCTTTAGCCAATTAAGTATATTTTGAATTATGCACTTTAGTTATAATTTATCTGAAGGGGTCTTAAGGTCAAGTGTATAGGTAGACCGTGCTGTAGCTTTCAGTTTGCTAATTCTCATGATTCCATGTTAATAATTCACATTTTTAATTTTAACTGATTAATTCACGTGGATTGATTAACTCACATTTAATGTATTTTAGTCTCACATTTCTCAGCTCTGGATTGATTCCAGAGCACCAGAACTGTGAATATACTTCGAAAGTAAGTGTTTAACTCCTCTTAAATGTCTTCCTTATCCTTCTTAGTCTTCTTTCCTTCCCCAATAGTAACATAGAAAAGTGAAAAAGACCATACTGGTGTGTTTGTACATCTGTACAATCTAAGTGACATGGCAAATGCACGAATTCCTTGTGTAGTGCCATCAACGGATTTTTGAGGTTTTGTTTATTTTTTCAAAGGTCAAATGACACCATTAAGTACAGTAATTTGTTAACATCACATAAAGTATAGTGAGGTTGGCTGCACAATTGTTAATTGCTCTCCACCCCTAGATGGATTTATATCTTTGCATTACTTAACATACAGTATACAGTAAGCTTTTTATTCTTTTATAATATACTGCATACATTTAATAAGAACATTATCCATGTTTGATGGTTGAAAGTGCACATTTTGGAAAACTGTACATTTGGATGCAGCCTGAACCTGAGAAACACTGTAATATTTGTGAAAGCTGTTAGGTTTCTTATCAGATGTTAATATGAGTCAATGGGAAAAAGTACTGTTTATATCCATAGTCACAAGTGTATTAATATATGAATATCACCATGATGACTTCCAAAATGTACATGTCAGCAAACCATTTTACCAAATATTCTATGTCACAAAATATGCAAGTGACTAAAATTACATTTTAATAAATTGGTAGTAAATTGATTGCTCTTCCTGAGATTATTTTCTTTGGTGTCTTATAAATTAATGCACAAGAGAAGAATTATCAGTGATAAATGAAAGGGAAGTTTAGATATGCAAACACAATTGAAATACTTTTTTAGAAATTAACTAAATCTTGTGCATATTAGCACTCAAATGTAACTTACATCCAATGTGTATTTGCTCACAACCGGTTTTGAGTGATCTATATACTGTATGTTTCTCCTAGAAATTGTACTCTGAAATTTTAAAATCAGTTCTACTTCAAAGAAGAGAAACCTTGGCCCAGATCTGAGATTCTGAGGCCCATGGTGTAAGTATTACTCTAATGTTTTTCTTTTATTCATGAAATAATGCTCATTAAAAACCTTGTTTGTCTAATGCTAATACTAGGCAGGTGTGTTTGTCCTTGTATCATAAAAAAAGTTTTTTTGTAAATTTCTTTCTGATGCCTCTGCAAAAGTTCTTCAGCTTGCAGTGTCTACAAAAAAGCCCAGATTTCTACTGAAATTTCACCACACAGGGTTATGACTCCTGTTGTTCCCAGTCTTGCATTGTATACTTAAGTTCAGATTTAGCTTAATTTCAAATTCTGCTTTTGATTTATAAGTTTCTGCAAGGTATGGCACCATATGAATGTTTTTTTTTCTTTACTCTGTCTTGCAATATACAGATGCAGCCATTCAAAACAAGCGGGCGATACTGCATTATTTTGCGGTGCGCTTTACGCAGTCTAACGCGAGTTACCGTAAATTCTCGTATAGTACCGCGAGTAAAATAATAGTATCCGGAATTTCCGCAAGGTGGAGCTAATAAAGCTCAACCTCTCATGTTTGAGCTGTCGCCATCAGTCTTTAACGAAGATATTACTGATAGTATTAATAATGAATGACCTTGGACAAGCTGTAAACTCAAAGTATTGCCCTGGTCCACATTCTTTTTTCATTGACCGTCTTTGTAAAAGTAACACCACAGCATTTCGCAATCACGCATTTGTTTCCAATCATGCAAAGCACAGAAATTTTTGAGAATCTCCGATTCACCATGCCTTTCACATGCTCATAAAAGAGATTGATTTAGGAACATAAACATATTACTGTATGCATACTGTACTGTATACAGTATGTATATGTATATTTAATGTCTTTACTGTCCCCGTTTAAGTATTGAAGATTTATAGGGAATTTTATCACTGAAGAGAAATCTTAGTAGTTGAGCATAAAAAGAATAGGAGCATACTGTAACGCGTGTGAAGGCCATAAGCGATATTAATTTTGGAACATAAACATCCAGTATATGGCTGGTCTCGGTACTTCAAAGAAAACATACACACCAGTATTCCATTTCTCCCTAAACATTTTAAGCATCAAAGTCTTTAACTAACGTGAAACCGGAGTCAACAAGCATACTTTTAGAATTTGATTAAAAGGGAATATAAAATGGAATTGCGTATCTAAAGAAATTAATAACGATATAATTATATTCATCTACCGCAACACAAGAATAGTACATGCTGTACGATGTCTGTTGATAATGTTTTGTAGGGCTTTTTCAACACTCCTCATGTGACCTTGCCGGTGGCGCTGTGGGTTAGGTTCCTGACTCCCACATCACACTTTGGGCGTTTGAATCCAGCTGGAGCCATGACTTTTTTTTAAAAAACATTTCTTTGAAAAAATAAAATGTTTCCCTGGGTCAGAGATTAAATAAAACTTCACTCGCACCAAACTAATTTATATTTCTAAATATCACAACATGATCGAATTTAAGTCATTTTAATAACAATGAATAGTCACCTATGCGTTACAATATAAACATTTATATTGATTTAAATTTTTAAATCACCTTTATTTAAAAGCCCATAAATAAAGCTGATACTGTTTAGACTTTTAATTATTTAAAACTGTCTTACAGCAGCAGAATGCACAATGCAACGTAAATCGCTATCTTTGTCTTCTGCGTAATAATGTTCACCTCTCTGTCCAGCAAATTAACAATAGTAATAATAATTAACTTTATTGTATATGGTGCCTTTAAAGGTGGCTCCTCAAAGCGCTTTACAGGATAAAAACAATAATAACAATACTGTTAGGCTGGGCAAATTATTTTTTTTTAAAGAAATACATAATGAGATATAATGATGTGTTCCGGCTTAGACATTAACGAAGAGCATAACACGGGGGCTGCGTAGCGGTCGGCTCTGGCTTTCCCATTTATACCGATGCACTGCAAGTACAACCCCACTCTCTGCAGGAGTGCTGGCTGTGACAAATTAAACCGGTTTCACAGGTATTTTCAAAGTAGAAGGGGCGAGATTTCCAGCAAAAGACACCTCCCCCCCTCCAAAACCCAGTAAGTACAGTACTTACTAGTTAAGAAAGCTAGGCTCCTCAATGAAATCGCTTTAACATGCTAATGTGTTGGTGTAACAGTCCAGGCGTGGCAAGCTTCTAATGTCTCCCGACTACGGTGAAAGGAACCCTTCTTTCATTGGAAGACAATGAACATATTCTACCCGTACATGAGAATCTAATGCTGGCGCATGGGCACGGTGGGGTGCTGTACCAGATTTAAAAATATATTTTTTTTTTTTAAGTCAATTGAGTGTCCATAATATTGCAGTAAGTGAAAAGACCACGGGCATTCTTCCTCCCCCTACATTCTCAGAGTAGAATAGAATTTATTCTTAGCACAATTTATTACAGTGCTAAATTTAATATTATTGATTACTAATAATTTATGCAAACACCTAGCTTTCTTAACTAGTAAGTTACTGTACTTACTGGGTTTTGGGGGGGGGGGTGTCTTTCGCTGGAAATCTTGCACCCTTCTACTTTGAAAATACCTGTGAAACCGGTTTAATTCCATATTGAATTCCATGTTAATTCCATATTTAATTCCTTCACTTCTGCATAAGCTTTCTGGAGGAACAGTGGATGGGATGCGGCTCTTTCTGGGAATACTGCAAATTCACAGGTGCCTGACTTGATGGAATTCACATTATCATATTCACATATCACCCCCCCCCCTCACTTGCCCTCCCCCCTGTGTATTGTCTGTTTAGGGCAAGCGAGAGAGAGTGTGCTGTCCGTTGCTAAAACAAGGCTCGCCAGATAATGTGAATTGAAACCTGTTTTTCTGGCTTTTAAAGTCGTGCGATATGTAAGCAGGAACACATCATTATATCTTACATATGAAAAGTACATAATATAGCTCCCAAACAAACCCAAACGTGTTTTTAATAAATGCTTTTATTCACTCATAATCTGACTATTTCAGGAAGACTAAGGAAGGACTAAGGAAATTGTCATCTGTTGTTGAATCTCTGTGAGCTCGGTGACTTTGAGACCACTTGTTATCCCAAGTTGTTTGAATCGCCACAATTCAAATAGAGAAAAAAGAGCTGACTGACAAGATTTAAGATGTGGCTGTCAATGTTGGATAAAAAAAACATGTTGCCCGACATTAGTTGCATTGCTTGAAAAATAATTTTATTTCGAGAGACTGGATAAGTAATTCAAGTGTTTTTTTAACTTCCTGAAAAACAAGTAATAATTTAACAATATGTGCAAACGTTTTATGATATGTCGCTGTTGTAAATGTCTGTGGAGTGTATGTTATTTGCCTGTTGTGGCTGTGCTCTTTCGCTCGCCCTCCCCTCCTCAATTCAATTCAATTCAATTCAATTCAATTCAAGGTGCTTTATTAGCATGACAGATGGGTACAATTAGTGTTGGGTATTTACTTTGTAATCTGTGGTCCTTTTAACTGTTTTTACATCTACTGTATTGCTTTGAGATGCCACTTTTAAAGGTGATATATAAAATTAAGGCTTTAACTTGCTTTAACTCCGCAAGTCTGAGTTCTTGTGTTTGTCCTCTCTGAACCAGAAAGTATTATAATATGTATCTTTATGGCAGGTGGTGTACAGCTTTTTAGTATAGATTACACTTTTCTAAAATGTATTTAAAAAATAAAAACAATTACAATCTAATCTTTCCACGTTTGATTCCAAGATCCCAAGAAAAATAAATCTAAACGGGGAAAAAGCTATGCTGAAAGTTTATTAAGATACTTAGAAGACAAAGATATCAATTTATGTTGCATTTGTCTGATTGTTAATGAAAAAACACATATATTTAAACCCGCGTTTGCGATTTAAATCAAAACGTGATTGAAATCAATATAAATGTTTATATTGTAATGCATAGGTGACTATTCATTGTTATTAAAATGACTTAAATTCGATCATATTGGGATATTTAGAAATATAAATTAGTTTGGTGCGAGTGAAGTTTTATTTAATCTCTGACCCAGGGAAACATTTTATTTTTTCAAAGATATGTTTGTTAAAAAAAAGTCATGGCTCCAGCTGAATTCAAACATCCAACGTGTGATGTGGGAGTCAGGAACCTAACCCACAGCGCCACCGGCAAGGTCACATGAGGAGTGTTGAAAAAGCCCTACAAAACATTATCAACAGACATCGTACAGCGTGTATAATTCTTGTGTTGCGGTACATGAATATAATTATATCATTATTAATTTCTTTAGATACGCGATTCCATATTATATTCCCTTTAATTCAAATTCTAAAAGTATGCTTGTTGGCTCCGGTATCACGTTAGTTAAAGACTTCGATGCTTAAAATGTTTAGGGAGAAATGGAATACTGGTGTGTACAGATGCAGCCATTCAAAATGACCGGTAAAAACCCGCGGTACAGTAACCAACCCGCGGGGCACCGTAGGGCACCGCAGGGCAAGTGATTGGCTGGCCAAAATGACCGACAGGGGCACTAGTGGTGCATTGGTTTGTAGTGCGAAGATTTAATCATTTAATGTCTTTACTGTGCACATTTTAATCCGCTTAGTTTTGAATATTTATATGGCTTTTACCACTAAAGGGAAATTTTAGTAGCTGAGCATAAAAAGAAGAGGAGCATAACGCATCTGAAGGTCATAAACGATATTAATTTAGGAACATAAACATTACTGTATGTATGTAAACTGTACTGCGTATGGCTGGTCTTGGTAGTTTAAAGAAAAAATACACACCAGTCTTCCATTTCTCCCTAAACATTTTAAGTATGAAAGTTTTATGAAACGGTACCCAAATATGCGATTGCTGTATAGAATGAATTTTAATTTAAAAAAAAAATTATTTAACACGAACATTAAGCTGTTTACATCTTCCGCTTGAGAACAGTCACCCGTTGCTACCCAACGCAGAAACACAGCCACTAACTAGCAAAGAGAGGACATTAGCTACCCAATATGATAAAGAAATAAATGATTATTTTGTTTATTTCTTTTGCACATTTATTTGAACATTTCCATCGATTGTACAAGCACTTGGAAACTGTCCAATCCCTAGTTCATCAGGCATTTTACCAGTCTGGCGCCGGTCTGTGTCTTCCAGGATATAATGCCAGCGAACTCTTGTTTTTATGTCCACTATAACAGACAATCTCCTTTGCTTTTAACCGAGCGTTTAATAATTTCCTAAAATGAAAATGATTTACTTTATTTCCCTCACGGGATCAATAAAAGTATCTATCATCTGTCTAAACTATGGGACAGAATTCTGGGGTCTCCCCATACCAGAGATTATGGTAGGGCTTCAGAATGGTGATTGGATGACACCATCTGACACCCCTCTGATTGGAGAAAAAAGACGTGCTGGTTTGCTATACATACTGTACCAGGAAGAGGATTTCTTTCTATTCAAAACGTGTATTTTAAAAGTTTAAGAAGTAAAAACCTTACAGCGTACACAGATTTCTAAACTGATCAGGATCGTTATCTTTGTCTTATGCATAATAATGTTCACCACTCTGTCCAGCAAATTAATAATAAACTTTATTTTATATAGCGTTTTAAACGAATAAGTAATTAGATTGCTCATAAACCTAATCACTTGCTTTTTCTTTTTTTTAGGCTCAGATTTCAACTATAGATCGTATTATTAATAACCATAATAACAACCAACCAACAAAAACAACCATATAAACATAATACCAACCAAAAACATAGATAACAACCACAATACAAAATCAAATATATCAAACCATTTTACTCTCGCAAAGTCCTCCAATTATCATAATCCCGCCCCTTATGCAAAACCAAACCTTCCTCCCATCCCAGTTTATCCTGTTTATCAAAAACAAAATCCACCTCAATTTTCAACATTAAGCATTACACAAAATCAATACCTCAACACTCCATACTCAACTACGATAATTCACAAACAGCCAGAACATGTAACTACACATTCCCAAACATACCTTATTTCCATAACCCCGTTTTATGCAAAACCAACATCCCTCCCCTGTTCTCTCTCTCCCCTGGCGGTTGTAATTGTTTTTATTTTCAAATAAATTTTAGCAAAGTCATGTATTTTAAAAATCTTAAGATTTTTATATTTATGTCTTTATTTAGTGGTTTCATTAGTGACAAAGGCTAAACTTTCTTGGAAAAATGTCTTTTATGTAAACCATGTTTGCTATTAATTCATTCAGGGCTAAAATATGTTCATTGTCTTCTAATGAAAGAAGGGTTCCTTTCGCCGTAGTCGGGTTGAAATTAGAAGCTTTCCACGCCCGGACTGTTACACCAACGCATTAGCATGTTAAAGCGATTTCATTGAGGAGCCTAGCCTTTAACTAGTAAGGGGGGGGAGGTGTCTTTCGCTGGAAATCTCGCCTCCTACTTTGAAAATACCCGTGAAACCGGTTCAATTCGTCACAGCCAGCACTCCTGCAGAGAGGGGGGTCGTACTTGCAGTGTATACAGTACACGCGTTATGCTCTTCGTTAATGTCTAAGCCGGAACATATCATTATATCTCATTTTGTATTTTCTTAAAAAAAATCGTTTTCCCAGCCTAACAGTATTGTTTTTAACCTGTAAAGCGCTTTGAGGAGCCACCTTTAAAGGCGCCATATACAATAAAGTTCATTATTATTACTATTGTAAATTTGCTGGACAGAGAGGTGAACATTATTACACAGAAGACAAAGATAGCGATTTACGTTGCATTGTGTATCGTGCTGCTTTAATACAGTTTTAAATAATTAAAAGTCTAAACAGTATCAGCTTTATTTATGGGTTTTAAATAAAGGTGATTTAAACGCGATTTAAATCAATATAAATATAAACGCATAGGTGACTATTCATTGTTATTAAAATGACTTAAATTCGATCATGTTGTGATATTTAGAAATATACATTTGTTTGGTGCGAGTGAAGTTTTATTTAATCTCTGAGCCATACTGATTCTTCTGGAAGCCAGTTTCCGCCAGGGAGTAAAAAAAAAAAACACACTATGGCATTCTCTCCAATGCAGTGCAGTTAAAAACATACCTCTGATGCTGCTCCTAAATGAATATCGTTTATGACCATCAGAAGCTTTATGCTCCTTTTCTTTTTTCCAGTGGATTGAACAGGGAGAGGCATTTCATGATGTACTTTTCACTGATGAAAAAACAGTGGCTCTGGAACAGTTTTCAACCATGTTGTTTTATAAAAAGGGGAGATATGTACACGTTACTGAAGCTAAAAGTTTAGCCTTTGTCACTACTGTAACAACTAAATAAAGACATATAGAAATCCGTACGTTACAGACTGTATATGGCTGGTATTGGTAGTTTAAAGAAAAAATACACACCAGTATTCCACTTTCTCCCTAAACATTTTAAGCATCAGAGTCTTACATGTGGTTATTTCGGAAACGTTTGTACGTGCTCCTTCTGACCATGTTACTGTTAACTGTTACTGACCATATTAAGTTTAAGTGCCTGTGGGCACTTTTCCTGTCCGTGGGGGGTGGACCGTCTTTCATTAGAAGGTTAGTCTGTTCTACTCTGAGAATGTAGAGGGGGTGGAAAGTGCTGCGGTCACCTCACCGTGCCCGGCCACCACAGCGTCACACCACACAGCTGCCAGCGCACCTCACCGTACCAGGCCACCACTGCGTCACACCACACAGCTGCCAGCGCACATCACCGTGCCAGGCCACCACTGCATCACACAGCTGCCAGCGCACCTCACCGTGCCAGGCCACCACTGCGTCACACATATTTCAGCGCCATATATTTCATGGATATTATGGAATATAATGGATGGATATCTTAGTTATCTTTCTAGTTCACAGGTTTGCACACATAATTTAATTTTGAAAGCCACTGAGACATCAGGTACTACTGTTGTATTTATGAAAAAGAAACAAAACAAAAAACATACTAACAACTGTGCCATCCTACTCCTTGGTTAATACATTTTATTATTCATAAACAGTTAACATTGTTAGCAAAATATTTTGAATTATATTTAACCCTATTTTTTCTTTAGTTTTGTATTTAACTTATTATATGATAGTCAGACTTAATGTATATTTGAACAATGAAAATATATTTTTACAAGATTTTACATTAAGCACTTAAAATTAATATGTTTAATAATAGTAAACTGTAACATGCTGTAACAAGATCGGTTAAACTGCAAAGAAAATGCTTTCAGAGAAAATGTTTCAGGTGTGAAGAACATAGATCTCCAATGCAATTTCAACCAAAGCTGTTCCCACACACCCTGCCCCCACTACCATTAGAATATACACAAACATTTTAGCGTTTCATTCTGAGCAGAAGACCCTCACACCTGAAGAGTGCTGGCTGTGACGAATTAAACCGGTTTTACAGGTTTCAATCACAGACCATGTGACATGGGAGTCAGGAAATTAACACACAGCGCCACCGGATTTGATAACGCTATTAAAAAAGCTATAAAATAATGTGACTTGGCACAGAACAAGTTTACAGTACAGTACAAAAATAAATGCTGACCATGACTTTAGAAGCATAAATTGCCTTACACTCAATTTAAACACAAGCTGTCTTTAGCCCTCTAAGCTGGTTCATACAGAAATGTAGAGATCTAGGCTTAGAACACACAGCTTCATTAGCGAATACATATGCAGGACAACTAGAGAAGACGTTTTACAGAGGATGGATTTTTAGAAACATCCCATCAGTGACATCACTGAAGTCAACTCCTAGGTACTGTAACTGTCGTGTGGATAGTTTCACAAGAATCAGACAAAGATTTAAGCATCGCTTGTTCTAGATAAAACTGCAAAAAAAAAAACAACAACCAATAATGTACTTCTTTGCGGCTCTGTTTGCCCAAATCATATATTTACAAAGTGAAATCTAGAAAATAATATTACGTAACCAAAATCCGCAATATGGAAACAGAACCTCTGTAATTGTTGATAGATGATGTACTCGTAACATTTTTTCAAGACGAACTACAACATTTAAAAAATGACTTGTATGTACTTGATATCTCTAATCAATCCACGGGTTAACTAACTAAAACGCATACCGTTTCGTGCTTCTTATTAGTTGCTCAAAAGTAATTTGACCGTATGAAATGCATAATATAAACCTAGAAACATATACGTGAGCAGTACTTAAGCACTGTAGTATCGGTGTTAAGACATACCTCTCAAATACTGTAAATCAAGTTAAAAATATCTCAAGACCGCTTCTGGTCATAATGAAACCATGTTTCATGTATGTTTTCTTTTTCATCTTGAAATAACTCATTTCTAAATACCTTTTTCACTGTTAACATCTTGCAGCAACTCTGCCACAAAATATACACTCTGACAGTTCCTCCTGCTACCAACATTAAATAAACAAATCTTAGGATTTCTATATTTATGTCTTTATTTAGTGGTTTCATTAGTGACAAAGGCTAAACTTTCTTGGAAAAATGTATTTTATGTGCTGCGGAAAAAAACTGACTTGCTTTAACAAAATATGTTTACAAATCCTTTCACCTGGCATTTTCGTAGTTAGAAATTATGGAACGCTCTGTTAAAAGCAAGGGAGTTTTTATGTCCATTGCAGTTCTTTTGCAACATGAATATAATTATATCGTTATTAATTTCTTGAGATACGCGATTCCATATTTTATTCCTTTTTAATCAAATTCTAAAAGTATGCTTGTTGACTCCGGTATCACGTTAGTTTAAGACTTAGAAGCTTACAATGTTTAGGGAGAAATGGAATACTGGTGTGTATTTTTTTCTTTAAAGTACCGAGACCAGCCATATACTGTATGTTTATGTTCCAAAATTAATATCGTTTATGGCCTTCACACGCGTTACAGTATGCTCCTATTTTTTTATGCTCAGCTACTAAGATTTCCCTTCAGTGGTAAAATTAGATATGAATATTCAATACTTAAACGGACACAGTTAAGACATTAAATATACATATACATACTGTATACAGTACAGTTTGCATACGGTAATATGTTTATGTTACGCGATTAAAAAATAATTAAATAAAAATGAAAAGTCCAGCACCAGCTGGATTTGAACACACAACCTGCCAGTTGGTAGTCACGCACCTAGACCAGTAGGCTACAAGACAGCTCGCATGAACAGGCAGGCGAAACAGCCCTACACAGCCCTGTCGCAGTACACGGATATAATCATACCGTTATTAAATTCTTGAGATACACGATTCCATATTATATTCCCTTTTAATCAAATTCTAAAAGTATGCTTGTTGACTCCGGTATCACGTTAGTTAAAGACTTCGAAGCTTACAATGTTTAGGGAGAAATGGAATACAGGTGTGTATTTTTCCAAGTATACAGCTTGTCCAAAGTCATCCATTATTAATACTATTAGTAATATCTTCAGTAAAGGTAGGTTGTGTACTTTTGTCCAACTGAGCAATCTTGCTTTCATAAAATATACCAACATTTTAATGACTGATGATTAACATGCTGTAATACATAGTTCAAAATTAAAGGCTCAAATGCTGTAAATGAGAGGTTAAGCTCCCCCTGGCGGTTTTACAAGGCGACGCCGGATAGTTTCCGGCAGGGCGTCAAATGATACGTGACACCACTGAATACCGCGACACGCCCACCGGGGTATGCCGCAAAATACCTCACCCATTTTGAATGGCTGCATCTGTATGTTTTCTTTAAAGTACAGAGACCAGCCATATACTGTATGTTTATGTTCCAAAATTAATATCGTTTATGGCCTTCACACGCGGTACAGTATGCTCCTATTCTTTTTATGCTCAGCTACTAAGATTTCCCTTCAGTGGTAAAATTCCATATTAATATTCAATACTAAAATGGGCACAGTACTTTTAAACAGACATTTAAATCTTTCTACGACCGACAAACGCACCACAAGTGCCCCTGTCGGTCAACCAATCACGTACTGCAGTATTTTGCATCAACGCGCGTCACGATGTGCGAGGCCGTAGCCAATTACCTCCGGTACGCGTCTGTGCCGCGCACTTTGAATGGCTGCATCTGTATACTGAGACGCTATTAAAATACAACAAATGAGTTTAGTGTGTAGGGAAAACCGGTTCAGGGACGCCAAATATGTAATCATAGTGGCTCTCTGAAGGCACCAGTTCTGTAGGGTTTGGGCATTTACTGAGACAATTATTAATTGTAGCAGTAAATCACAAAGTTGATTCTTTTGGTGGCTTTAGAATCCAACCATGCGATATAACTCAAACAATGCACACACACAGGTACTAATACACGAGGATACATTTATTAATACATAGAATATGCATATAAACCTAACAGATCTTATCGAGAGGGTTATCAGAATACAAAAGGTATATTCGGTCAGTTACAAAGAGTTATACATATCAAGAGGACATACGTTCAGTATATCATTCATTAAGACCGTTTCATAAATGAACTTGGTTATAACTTCTACATTAGATACTCAAACAAGTACATAACTCTTAGGAATTAAATTGATATCAACTGGTTGGATAACAATTGAATTCTCGAGCTGTAATGCATTGAAGTTGAATACTCATCCAATCTTTGGGGATTCAGATCTCCTGCGGGCACAAAGAAACAGTTGCAGGCTGTTGCTGTCCAATCCGCGCTCTCTGGCTCCGTGCCAGGCTGTGCTGTGCGGCTTGCGACGGTGCGCTGCTGATGCTCACTGTTGGCTTTAACTAGCAAATTTTGTGCACAGGAGAAAAGATGACTGTGGGTCCCAGCAAGTCAGGAAGAGGACCGGTTCGTTCCTGATGAAGAGCTAGTTCTGAATAGTAATTCAGCTGTCCACAGTTCCGACCGGTTCACGAGGCCTGCTGCTGGTTACTCTCTGGCAACCTCCACTCTAGACTCTTAGAACAAAGGAAAGTTCTGGCACTTGGACACACTGGCCGTTCCGTGGTTGTCCGGGCTGAGTCTCAGGATGGTCAGGAGGCGCGCTGCGAGAATGTCCTGCCCTTGGGATTCTCCTTTGAATTCCCTTTAGAATTGTTGAATCTGAATCTGAATCTGAATCTCTCAGGCTCTATGTGTTGCCTGTTTTTACCTGGAGGAACTTCAGCTCATTGATTGGCTGAAAGTTCCATGGGCATCAGAGTCCCACGTGGGTTACTGGCCCTACCGGTCCCTGATTGGTTGATCAAGGTGAGATATGAGTCACTTACTCCTGACACTTAGTAATGCAGTCCAGATGTCCAACTGGCACTCCCTAGACAGATAGGCACCAATGGATGACCATTGATCATGATAGCCAGGCTTAGCTAAGTGCATCCCCCTTTGGGAGCTGTCCTTATCAAAAGAAAACATCTTGCATGAATGGTTTCTCTGTGGCTGCACCACAGAGATGAACAGAGAAATGGGGCCTCATTTGGGAAGCTCAGAAACACTTAATTCTGCATTATTATTAAGCCTCACCGCTACAAGTGTCACATTTGATTGAATAGGAACATAGTACAAAATTGTTTATTAAAAAATGGTAGGAATGCTGTATACTCATTGATGTAATAGTGTTGAGATAGTGAAGATACCCTTGACTTGTTAAGCACCTTTTGATGTAATTTAAGATAGCTTTGTGTTGTTATCCTATCTGTGAATTTGGTCTGGTCATAAGAAATTCAGGTGTTTCTGTGGCAGTTTGGCATGGAGCATAATATCAATCCTGAAGATGGATCTTGCACAAGGATGGTGATGCACAGTGGCTCTGGCTACTTCCAGTCATGTGTTTAACCTGTCCAAGTGCATTGTAACCATTGTTGGCCACTACACACTAACAACAAAGTTCCTAATGACCATAGACCCTTTAGTTTTTACCTTGTTGCTGTTGTTGCATTTTGGCTCAGCCATGGCAAATGCACATTCTCCCAAACTTTATATAGCCACAGCAAGTGCAGTAATTATCATTTTTGGATAACTGATTGTACAGAAAGTGAATAAAATTATTAATGATAATTTGTGAATAAATATTTCTGGGGAAATACTGGAACCCAAATAATTTGTTTCAATTCTTTGCAGTATATCTTTTCCTGGTTTTGGTTTCCAGACTATATAAATGACAACATTAAATGGGTAACAGGGTTCCTTGCTCTGTAGTTCTAGGATGGTCAGAAACTTGGAATCTTTTGTTGTTTTAAATTATGTTTATTTTAACCCTTGGATTTTTCCAACTATTAATTTATTTTAATCTGTACATTTAATCTGTATCTGTTTTAAAATAGAATGTGTCTTAAAACTTGTTATTTAAAAATTATATCAATGTATAATCGAAATGTACTGTTAATAAATATAGCCAGCCAATTAATCTAAACAATATGAAATAAGTTGTACTGTAGAAAACATCATAAAATGTTAAAAAAACTAAGAACATATCAATTAAATTCATATTTAAAAAAATGTTATAAACCTAGCAATGAGAGGATGCAATTTCACCCATTGTGCTTGTTTGGCTGCTAGAAGCCTATTGATCCAAGGGTCTCATTACGCCATTTCATGAAGGTTCCCTGGGAAACGGCTTCAAATTTATGACCAGCTTGTTTTAGTCACCCATAACATTTTCTGTAAAAAATGTATTGTGTTCTTAGTGCTCAAAACTAATTATTGAGCACCTTATACTCTAATACTATTCATAACTATATTCATATATTGCTGCTGAGCTTAAAGTAATCCATTGTGTTGACTTTGTCAGTACCTTTCATGATTTATTAATACTACCTTCAAGTTCCCATGTAATCTCCTCTGTTCAAGATTTAAGATATTCAGTTCATTTAACCTGTATATGACATTCTCCTTAAACCTGTAATTGATTTAATAGTTCTTATTTTAATTCTTTCTTCAGCAGTAATGTAATTTTATAGTGCAGCACCTAGAAACATAAATAATGCTCTATGTAAAGTGTAACTAGTGCATTGCATTACATTTGCTTTACTTTGGTTAAAATTCCACATTGTCTGAAAGAGATAACGATGAAATAACATGTCCCTTTCATAGGTTGTTTATCTAGTTCAGTGCCACGTATCTGACATGTATAGAGTAGGTTTAAACTACCTGTATTCCTTTACACTTACCTATATTACATGTAATTTGCCATATATCTTACCATTCTAGAATAGTGTCAGAATTTCTTGTATTTCCTTTTCTGTTTATTAAGTATTTACTAAAACCCCTGACCCTACTTTTGTGCCATTTGCAAATTTCACAAGGTGACTAGCTATGCCATAATCAAAGATCATTGATATACATTTACAGTAAATGAAACTGGGATGGAACCTAATATAGATCTCTAAAATATTCCACTAATTCATCTGTCCATTTTCTAACTACTTCATCCAATTCAGTGTCACATGGTAGCCAAAGACTATCTCGGCAAGCAACAGAAAAGTAATGGCACTCACACCTTGGACAATTTTCTCAGAAGCGAATTTATCTACAGATCTCTTTGTACTGGTAGGAAACCAGAGCACCCAGAGGAAACCAATGAGTACACAAGGAGAACTTTCAAAGCACCTGAGGTCTGGAATTTAACCAAGGGATCAGGCACTTCGAGTCAGCAATACTAACCACTGTGTCACTGTGCCAGCCCACTACACTACTAATTACATCATCCAATTAGAGATTTCATTTATTATTGCTATTCCATTCTCCGTGCATTAACCATCTCTCAAATTCTGATGTATCTTTCAGCTTCATAATCAGCATTTTATGGGGATTTAACTTTTATTTTTTTGATTGGGTTTATCTTAGTTATCCCTAATAAGATAAGATTCTAAGATACTAAGGTCCTTACTACAGTATATAATATTTATTCCACTTTCACTCTATTGAACCTCTTCATAACCTTACATATAACAATGATAAGGCTTACTGATCTATAGTTTTCTACTCTTTCTTCAAGTTAATGCAACCTTTTTGTCTGCAAACACTGGGCACTGCTTCTGTTTTGAAATCCATTAAATGGAGATAGATAAGGGTTTATGAGTAATATCCCATTTCATTGAGAAAAAAAAAACTTCTGTCCCTGGTGATTTTGATGTTTTAAGTTCCTTTGATTAATCCTTGTAAGCATCTAACCTAAATTGTGAGATTGTTCAAAACATTTTTTCAAAGATTCTTAATTCAGCCTAGGCATGTTATCAGAATCTTCCATAATTAACACTTTCACTATTGTAATGCAGAAAGAACTGTTCAGTACTTGTTTTGCTATAATATCCATAAAATATTCTATTCTGCCTCTCTTTTTGTCTACTTTAACTTACTTTTGAACAGTTTAAGAGTATTTTGTCTATGTACTTTTAAGATGGTTTAGAGTGCCCTCTTTTTTCTGATGATTTTCTTCAGAAAAGCCTTACTAGGCCTGTTTACTAGGCCTTCGTATACTAACTTATATTATATTTATTTTGTACCTTTTGGAGAGACCGCTTATTCTCTACTGTTTCCATATCTATTTTATCCCATCCTGCGTCTCTTAAGCTCTGTCTCATTCCATAGTATCTGTTTTCTATAAAATTGCCAACCATTACTTTTGATTGTAGAATTGGGGTTTCAAAGTTTTCTTCAAATTGAACCATGCCATGATCACAGTTCCCTAATGGTTTTTTCTACTTTCAACAGTGTTATAAAAAGCCTGCAGTATTATAAATGTAAAAATTTTATTGTAACATTTCTCTCAGGAAACATAAATCTAGAGCCTATTGTTCACCAATACACTCAAGCTCTCAAGCACACAATTTCGGATGGATCTTTGTTTTATACATATAAAATGTGTTGTAACTCAAAGAGCCAGATTAGGTGAGTGGCCCCTGTCTGTGTGGCAGTATCTTGGCACCCACCATTTCTTAATTATTAACTTTAGCAAGCTCAAAGAGGTATCAACAGTTTTTTAAATGTTTAACACCCTTTTCCTGATATGTGCTTTTCTTCAGCTTTATCCTGGAGTTGGATACTTCATGGCTGAATCTTTGCTTGAAATTCACTACTTGGCTGAGATGATTTAGTGAAGACTATTTTTATTTTACTCATTTTAATTAATATATTTTTTTTCTCTTTAGTTTTACTCACATCAGTGTGATTTTTCTTACCCTCAGTCTTCAGTTGCAACATTCATATTTTTAATAAAGTATTCCATTTTTAAAAATGCATTTGAATCATTTGGGAATTTCACAAAATGGGACACCATAGGATGGGTCTGAATACTTTTGTAAGGTAATTTGTTAGATCACTATTTTAGTATTTGATATTTTATACTTTCTTTTTAATTTTATTTTACAGTTGATCAATGTTAACATGAATTCATTTGATCTTGTAAGAATTCAGATGCTGAGCCTGTTCACTTTTGAGCTGGGAGAGGTCCAAGAAATCCATGGTGCTAAAATTTGGGTCAATAGGTAGCACAGAACCAGAATTTCCAAATCAATGCCCCTGAACCTTGAATACTCCATGCCTCTGTCAGTAGTGTCAGTGAGCCAGCAGGCAGCATTTTCCCTCAGGATTAGGGTTCCCTTGGCACAGTCCCATTATATTGAATGAGAATACTATATTCTATGTGGTGCCATCTAGGTCGGTAGTTAAATGAGTTCCCCATCACTTGGTCACTTGAAGATCCAATGGTTCCATTTTAAGAGTAGTTGTGTTAACCCTGTTGTTCTAACTAAATTTCACTCTGGGCTGGTGGAATCTGACCTAAATTTCCCACGTTGATTGGAAAAGTAGTGTTTCTCTTCCTTCCTGATGTGGTTTGTAATGGGGCAGTAGGCACATAATGTTTCCAGCATCTTACACCATCAGGGTGTGCTGATTCTTGTTTACTAATAGGTTTGGATAGCATTTTGACTGCTTCCTTAGCATTAGCGTTAGGAGGTATGTACACAGCAGTAATAATGACCGACTCGAATTCCCTTGGTAAATAGAAGAGTCGTCATTTTACCATAAAAATTGTAAATCGGGTGAGTAGTGGATCGTGATTTCTGTAGTATCTCTGCACCATGCTTGGACAACATAAATACACAGACCTCCTCCTTTATTTTTACCAGAGGCTGCTGTTCTGTCCGAGCGGAGAGTTAAAAAATCGTCCAGCTGAATGGTGGAGTCCAGTATGTTGTTGTGAAGCCCTGTTTCTGTAAACACAAGAGTGCAGCAGTCTTTTATTTCCTGGCGAGTAGTGAGCCTGAGTTTTATTTCGTCCAGTTTGATGTCTAGGGACCGTATATTAGAAAGGAACAGGCTGGGTATAGGTGGTCTGTTCCGCTGTTTTTTTAGTCTTATTTGCAGCCCAGCTCTCTTACTGCATTTCTGTTTGCGCTCGCACAGCTTGCGCTGTCTCCTCTCCCGGCGGTCATGGTCAGGCAGCTCCATGGCTTCCAGGTCTGCGGTGCAGAGGACGGACAAGCTGGTGTAATCCAAGTCAAGCAAAATGAAGGAGAAATCTCTGCAGTTGTTTCTAATGCCAAGTAATGTTTTCCGGTCGTAGGAGATGTAAGCTTCAGTGTTTTGGATAAATAACGTGACATATAACATAAAATGCACCATTGTTTGAGAGCTAATGAAGCCGCTATGTCCATGTGTGCCACCATCTTATGTATTTTCTTGGAAACATATTGTCTCCCCTACAGGGAGGAGATAAAACAACTTGCAGACTGGTGCTGAACCAACAACCTTGTCTCAACATCAGCAAAACCAAAGAGCTGATCATTGACTTCTGGAGACAAGTAAAAGTCCACTTCCCCATCTACTGTACATCGAAGGGTCTGCGGTGGAGATGGTGATAACTTCAAATTCCTAGGTGTTCACATCTATAAGGACCTCATATGTGCACTTAACGCCTCCAGTCTCATCAAGAAGGCACAACAGTGGCTGTACTTCCTGAGAAGGCTGAAGAAAATACACCTGTATCCACGGATCCTCACATACTTCTACAGATGTACAGTGGAGAGTATACCGACCAGCTGCATCACAGTCTGGTAAGGCTACTGCACCACATCTAACCATAAGACACTGCAGCAGGTGGTCAAAACTGCCCAACACATCATCGGCAGTGCCTTACCATCCATCCAGGAAATCTACAACACCAGGAGTCTGAAAAAAGCCAACAAAATTATGTCTGACCCCACTTATTCCAGTCATAACTTGTTTGTCCCCCTACCATCTGGTAGAAGATTCCGGATGCTCCAGTCGCACACAGACTCCATAATAGCTTTTTCCTCAGAGCCGTCAAGCTGGTGACGGCCCCATTCCCTCCCGTCATACATTGATCTCTCCTCGCTTCTTCCTGTAACCACACTGCCTGTACTCCTACATCACTACATACACGACAACTGAACGTATGCTGAAATTGTACTTAAAACTGTACTAGCTGTACTATTTATTATTTCTGCACTGTTTGCCAAATTACTTTTGCACTGTTTTTGTCATTTTTGTATACTTTTCTCTGTTTGCATATTTGCATAGATTTGGACAATTTTGCACTGGCACCATACTGTTGTTGACACTGTTATTGTTATTTTATTACTGTCTATTGTCTTGTCTGCTGTTCTATTTATATACTGCACCTGAGAGACTAATGAGAAACACTTTTCTCTATACTATGCACCGGTGTAAGTATAATGACAAATAAAGTTGAATTTAATGTTTGCTGTGTGTTCCCAATGTGAAATTCAGTAGTGAATGAAATAGAGCACCTTCTATGTGTAAAAGCTTTGGTATTATTTGGATTGTAAACTGCTACATAAGTTTTAGGAGTTATAATGATTCACATTTTTTAAATATAAAATAATAACCAATAATTTTGGTTAAAATATTATATTTCCTTTAAATGGCAAGATATATTTTTCATTAATGTGTCTCTCATCTCTTGGTCAACCACAAACAATGGATTTTCCAGTGTGTCTCTGTAGCGGCAATGCTTGTTAATAAGACAGAATTAAGTGTTGCTGTGCTTTCCTAAATGAGGCCCCATCTCACCCTCCATCTGCACCACAGAGAAAGTATTCATGCAGGCTGATTTAAGATGTTTTCTTTTGATAAGGGACAGCTCCCAAACGGGGATGCACTTAGCTTAGCCTGGCTATCATGATCAATGGTCACTTATTGGCGCCTATCTGTCTAGGGAGTGCCGAATGGACATCTGGACTGCATTCCTGAGTGTCAAGAGTAAGTGACTCATATGTCACCTTGATCAACCAATAAGGGACTGGTAGGGTGTGGTAACACCACGTGGGTCTCCAATGCCCGCCAAACTCTCAACCAATCAGCACACATCTGTGTCTTGGTCAAAAAGGGAGCGCAAGCTCAGATCGGGGCTCTCCTTGGCCATTTTTGCACATCCTGAGAGACAATCACGTGACAACTGCTGTTGTCTGCAAAGGGACTTGGACTTTGTTCTAAGCGTGAGGCCTAGGATCCCGTACGTACTCAGAATTCTACCAACCGCTTGATCAACGGCAGCCTACAGTTGGACCCTCGTCGACAACCTGAATAGCTTATTCAGAAGCAGCGCTGGACCGGGAACGAACCAGCTTCTTCCAGGGCAAAAGAGTGACTTGCGAGGACCCGCGGTCATACTCTGTGCATAGAGACTTTCTACTAGCCAGCCAGACTGCTGGTAGATCCCCCCGGAGCAACCACTGCCCTGCGCGCCGCAGTTAGATTCTTCTGCCCATCCTAATCCGAGCTGCACCTCAACTGGTTGGCCGGTAGCCAGAGGACGCCGGGAAAATGCCCATTGGACAACCGCTGGAACACAGGCTGCAACGGAGCCTGTCAGCTGGTTTGGTGTTCGTGCCGGGAAATTCCAAATCCATACACAGTGGATAAGTAAACCCCATGGTCTACATTGCGTCTCGAGAATTCAATTGTACCTCAACACAAGTTGTTATTAATTTAATTCATGAGTAATGTATTTACTTCCGAGTTTAGAGTAACAGTGGGTAATAACACTGATTAGCGATTTGGTAACAGAACGATATATATTGACATATATTCTCTGTTGTGTATCTCTTTGTGTTTGCATCTCTTCGAGATTATATACCTTGTATATTGATAACACTCACAGTAAGGTCTGCCGCTTGTATTCAGGCAGACTAGTATATGTTGGTGCACAATTTATATTAATAAATGTATCTCTTGTATTGAACCCGTGTGTGTGCGTTGTAAGTTGTTCTGACGATTTATTTTCTAAAAGCCACAATGAACAATCTTGTGATTACTGCTACAATTAATAATTGTCTCAGTAAACCCATCAAACCTCTACATCTCCAAGATAAATAATTAAAGAAATTATCTGATTTCTTATGTCTTACTTCAGTGTTGTTGCTTTTAAGAATGTTTGCACAGAAATACAAAGTAGCTCATCACGTGCTATTTTGGAATTTCCACTTAAAAAAATCTATAATCATAGAAATGTATGAGACACATGTTAACATAGATTTTCTGCATAATTAGGTGCTCCTGCTGAGGAATAGGTAGTTGGATTAGTTTAATTTTAAAAGTGGCAAATCATTCTGCAGTATATCTTGCATGCAGAGAAAAGCCATTTTTGTATAAAGCATTTTCTTCTGTTATTCTGTACTGATGACAGATTTAATCATTTTATGTTTGCAGTAAGTTGTTAAAGGTATTTACTAAGGTTGTTTACAAACACTGAATTGTACAAGGAAAACAAAAATAAAAGCAATAAATATTGAAATAAAAAAAAATTATTTATTAAATGAAAAGTAATATGTCCCCCCCAGGTACCGTTAGCTGGGCATAATGAATAAAACACCAAAGCATTTCCTTCCCATACACACACAACAAGTGTTTGTGTCCTTTGCCATCTGTAAATGAGGTAAAGTACTAGTTTTCATCAGAAAGCAGCTCATTGTCAGTATCAAGGTGAGCCACTTCTCGTAGAACCCTGCTTTGTTTCAGAATGTTTATAAAACTGCAAACCTACACATGCCATTTATGCATGCTGAAATACCATTTGGATGTTTTCTTACTGCATGCAATATACTTTCATGCATTTTTGTTATTTAAATTTCAAGATATAATGAGAAATGTAAAACACTTTAACATTGTCTACAGGAACATCTCAGTGTTCCATATTATAATTCTGAGAGTTGTGCTATGATCACATAGCCTGATCAACAGCACACACAAACTAAACAAATTGGACCTAGGTTGCTTCCATGAATAGTATTAGGGGACCAGTAGACAACAAGTAATGATTGTGTGCAACTGTGAGTTATGTTTATAAAGTGTTTTAGTGTACTGTTGTAGGGGTTTTGTGAATTTACTGGGACAATTTATTAATTGTAGCAGTAATCACAAGGTGATTCGTTGTGGCTATTATAAAATCAATCATTAATACATAAATTATGCATATAAAACATATAACAGTCTGCCTGGATATAGATGGCAGATCTTACTGTGAGGGTTATCAAAGTGCAAGGTATACAATCACGAAGAGATGCAAAACACAAAGAGATAAAAACAAAGAATATGGTTCAGTATATCGTTCAGCTATACTATCGTTAATCAGACTCATTTGTATAAATTCTACATTAGCTATTCAAAAGTAAATACATTACTCATATGAATTGAATTGATGTCCACTTGTGTTGAGGTAACAATTGAATTTTTGAGATGCAATGTAGAACATTGGGTTTACTTATCCAAATACGGATTCGTATTTCCTGGCACGGACACCAAAGACCAGCTAGAGGCTGCATCCAATCTCTACAGCATTCAATAGGCATTGTCCCGGTGTCCTCTGGCTCCCATGCAGCTTGGAGTCAGATGAATTAGGAAGAGAGATTTCTGCTGTGGTGATGCGCCCAACAGAGCATCTCAGGAACCTACTAGTAGTCTGGCTGATTAGTAGAAAGTCTCTGTGCACAAAGGGTGACCACAAGTCAGAACAAGTCAATTTTTAGGGAGAAGAAACTTGGCTTGCTTCCAGTGTAGCTCTGCTGCTGAATAAAATTTATTCAGGTTTTCGACAAGAGTGTAAACATATACCCCGGTGATCAAGCGAAGTGTCCACGTTGGTGTTAGCTAGCGATTTACATACGGGCATTCCCCAGGCTGACACTTTGCTGAAACAAGGTTCCAATTCCTATACAGACAAAACTGGCCCATGTGTCTCTGATGGTGTGAAAATGTGCTGGAAAAGTTTCTGAGCTGTGCAGTGTCTTTTAAACCAGAACTAAGACCAAGGTAATGATTGGTCAAAAGTTTAGCGGGCATTTCAGACCCATGTGGGGTTACTACGACCTTTAGGTTCCTGATTGGTTGGTCAAGGTGAGGGTAACAATGAGTAACAATGACCTCAGACATCTAGTACTGCAATCCAGATGTTCCCAAGGATCTCACAGACAGATAGGCACCAGGAATGGCCATTGATCATGATAGCCAAACATGACTGGGCACATCCCCATCTGGGAGCTGCTCCTTATCTTAGAGAAAACTTTAAATCAGAGCTGGAACTGCATGCATAGCTTCTCTGTGGCTGTTCCACAGAGATGAGGATGAGAGATGGGGCCTCATTTAGGAAAGCACAGCAACACTTAATTCTAACTTATTAATAAGCATTGCCGCTACACTGTATATTAGGTATTTGCAAAAACGAAACATTACAAGTGCAGTAAGAATGAATGTAAAAGATTTCAGTCTTTAAATAAATAATACATAAACTATAAATTGTAACAGCAACAAACAAAAATAATATATCTAGTATTTTGTAATGTATAACTTTAGAAAACATCAAAGAAAAAAGGTTAAATTCTACTAATAACGTGCATTAATGTTTCAACCTTTGAATACCTTATAAAGTTTACAGAAGTTTGTGTATACAGTACATAAAACGTAGTCTCTGAGACCCAAATTTCACCAGATATTCCTTTGGCAACTGTTCAGATGCACTACCAGACAAGCCCTATCTGTTAAATAAAAATAAAATAATAGTATACTACACCAGTTCTCCTTTCCCTTTTGTTCCTCTGGTGATTCTAGTAATATTGCAGCATATTTCCTTTATTCTTTCCATCTCCATTTCACACTATGTACAATATTCAATTCAACATTGTAAATGTGCACTTTAAATAAATGTGCAATTTAAATAAAACCCTGTTTTATTAAATGTTCAAATATTGATTTCATTTAATCTTATTTGTGACCTTTATTTTGCATTTAGTACTGATCAAATGTAAAACATTCCATTTTGAAACCATTAAATGTTATTTGTTAACAACAGTGTTAGACATGAATTACAAGGCATAATCACATGATTTTATTTTGGCTTGAGTCCCTCTGACTAATAAAAAGGCAAGCATTCAAAAAGAACCTTGTCAGAGTGCTGTCAATGGTTTTGTAATTTAGTAATTACAGTAATTAAAGTAATTTTGTTTCTGGATATTATTTCGCATACATGTTTAGCTAGTATGTTAGAACAATATAATTTGTTATGTTCAATTCCCTCATTTCAGGTGAGCATACGTATTGCTTAGTATAATATAAATTAAATTGGTCAATTGTTAAATGAAGTTACAGATGCAGCCATTCAAAATGAGCGGGGTATGCTGCAGTTCAACGCGGTGGGTGTGTCACAATTAAACGTGTCATAACGCGTCATTTCTTTAGATATGCGATTCCATATTATATTCCCTATTAATCAAATTATAAAAGTATGCTTTTGTTTACTCCGGTGACCACTTTTTGTGCACAAAAAACAATTTGGGCACAGAAGGGTTAACAAGAAAGTCAGACAGACAGGGGGGAGGGTGAGTTGTGAAACTTACCCGTTCTGGAGTAGCAGGTTTTTCGCACTAAGCCGTATTAAGCACTATTTCTCGCGTTGTGAACATGTATACACAGCAATCCCCTCGGATTCCAGCTAGTGCATCATTACACATCGATGAAAAACGTAATGACGGAGGTTTGAAAAAAGAGAATTAGCTCACTGATAGTTTTATGTGCAAGCTGTGAACATTTTCATAGATCGTGGTCTTTAAAATGTATTTAGTTTGAAGGCTTCCTGTGTTTCCCTTCCGAAGATATGAACAAAAGAATATTAAAAAAATGGCTTAAAAAATAAATAAAAAATTAGTTCTGAACGAGTTAAACTTTAATGCAGGAAAAATGTATTTCCCAGAAGCTATACTGATTCTTATGGAAGCCCGTTTCCTCCAGGGAGTAAAAAATACGCGCTATGGTATTCTCTCCGATGCAGTGCAGTTAAAAAATGTCTCTGATGCTTTATGCTCCTTTTCTTTTTTCCAATGGATTGAACAGGGAGAGGCATTTCATGATGTACTTTTCACTGACGAAACAACAGTGGTTCTGGAACAGTTTTCAACCATGTCGTTTTATAAAAAGGGGAGATATGTGAACAAAACCCAAAACATCCACCGAAGGTTAGCCTATTCTACTCTGAGAAGAGTAGAGGGGGTGGAAAGTTCCCGCGGTCATTTAATTAGTATTAAAATTCACACTGATTCCCTTGATTTCGATCACGTAGACAAAGCAGGAACTTATTGTACTTTCTAATGACATTACACGTGAAAAGATTACAGATTACAGATTTTAATCATCTTTAATTCTTATACATTTTAGAAAAGTTTAATCTATGCATACACCACAAAACTATTTTCGATTGGATTTCTGAATGCTATGTATAAAAAAACTTGCAGCTTACTCAACGATTCTAAGATGATCAAGAGGAAGTGTATTGCATGTCTCACCCCATTTTCCCTATTTTGATTAAAATCGCAATTTAAATGCCTTTATTGATTCACAATCTGACAACTACATGTAAATCATTATCTTTGCATTCTAAGTCCCTTAAATTACATAGCATAGCTTTCTCACTATTTAGATTTATTTTTCATACCATCGTTAAACAAAGCAGGAGCATATAATACTTCCTCATGGGATCAAAATGTAATTGTCCACTTTTCTCATAATAATTCCAAGCTAGGGGTATAAACATTGGTCTTGTGTTTTGTGGTTTCTTTTCATTTTATCCCTGGTGTTTCACTGTAGTTGCAGTTTTACTATATTGAAGTTGCCAAGGGCTCTTTTGAAACTGTGAATATGTTCACTTTTATGTTCAAATCATAATCCTCAATTAATATTCTGTACATGTCACGGACAAATGACCCCTCAAAGAATAATTGCTTTCTACACAACTATACCACCTAGCAATTATAAAGGGTGCTATGCCCCTTCTTTCCTCACCACAGGTTCTATTCATCTCCCAGAATCACCAGTGTATCTATAGACCAGACAAGACAGTTATCATAAGTAATATCCCATTTATTGCAGTCTATCATTCTTCCCATCACAAAAAAGTATCCCCATTACACCATACTTTCTATAACTGGCAACCCAAGACACAAAACACATAATACAACTAATAGTATCTATCAGAGGCACTTACTGACAGAACAGCATAAAATCCCCATGGACCCCAAAGCAGTGCCCCAAAGGAAAGTCCAACAGCATATTTTTCAAAACCAGAGAATCCGGTCAGTACCTTGTGCATTGTCAAAAAAGTTTGCAACCCTACACATTTTCCATGCATGATGTTGTAACTGCCCAGCACTTATGTTAAAATGGCCTTTGATCAGGGGAACATGTTAAACTACATCATAGGGTTATACTAGATCATCAGTGCAACTACTGTAACATACATACAGCCCTCAATACCTAGTGCCCAAACACCCATCTTTTTCACTCTGTGATATACTGTTGAACAGATCAAGTAAAAACAATACATACTGTACCTATATATCCTGCAAGATATGCTTACTAGGGCAATAGCTCTCCTGCAGTTGGAATTTGGGGTATAAATAATGGAGAGTAAGTATCGGTCAGCGGTGCAAAGCTCCTGCTGAATACTGAATTTTTATAGCAAAAATTAAGCCTCAGGAGTCATTCCAGTGTACCTTACCAATACTCTACTGTAGTTATAACTATCCCAGCAGCTCTCACTTATCTCAATACTTCTGACCACAGCTAGAAGATTCAGAACCTGGATCTAAACTTGAAATCTGATTTATAAAACATATTTTCTACTTCAATGGATTGATGGAATTCACTAAGAATCACTCATGATCTTATTCTCATGAGAAGGAATATGAAAATATAAAGCTTATAATTTTGAAGTTTTTTATTCCTTGGTACACAAGATTTATAGAAATAGATGCAGAAAATAAAACTGAAAAGCTAAAATCTGGCTTTGAAATTAGAAATCTATCCAGAAGTGCTGATTAAAAACTGCAGTTATTTCTCATTGCAACAAGTTTTTGTTTTGGCTATTATTGAATCACAGTTACACACTGGGGGCTTCATGCAGTGGTTCTACAGCACATATGGCCAGTTGATTTATGTTAATACAGAAATAACTCAAGTACCTATGGGTAATGCAAATTTTTAGTAGACATGCTGTCTCTTAATGGTAAGCTCTTATGGTGCAAGGCTGAATATAAAGGTCTCCAGTCATAAAAGATAAATGTATCTTGGACAATAGCTAATTTATCAACACTCAGTTAACTGTCTTCTTTGTTTGCCTTCTAAAAGATATGTAAAACAAACACCAATCTGGAATCTTAATTATGTAAAATGAATATTGCTGCTGTGTATATGCATCATTAGAAATGAGTACTATTGAAAGAGTATCACTAGTTTGGAAATATCAATTTTGTACACCAGCTTGGTATAATTGTCATAGATTCTTCTTGGCATATTTGCTCAAGCTCTCTCTTGTTTCCTATGGGTTGCTTATGGACGGCAAGTTTTAAATCTTGTCACAGATTCTCTACTTCACAAAAGTCAGGACTTTGATTGAGATTTCATTTTCATATTATTAGGGCATACAGTATAGCTCTACTCTTTTGCTTTGGGTCATTGTTCTACTGAAATGTGATTTTATGTACCAATTTTTACGTTTACAGCAGCTTTTCTTCTAAGATTAGCCAATACTTTGATGCAGCTGTATTCCCACCATTCTTGACAAACGTCCCAGACCCTGTTGATGAGAATTAGAACTACTGTTTAATATAATACTTCCAGTAACATGCTTGTCAGAAAGGATGCTGTTGACTGAGTGATGCATTATTCTTTAATTGTAATTATTCTATTGTTGAATAATGAACATTTAAAGTAGTTCCATCCAAGCCACTGAACATTTCAAAGTTGCTTGGCTTCATAAATGCATTGCTAACCAGTTTCCTCCTTGTTTGGCTGGTCAGTTTGATCTAAACAGCATTTTTCCTTCCACTTCAGGACCGACATTACCATGATCGAAGAGATATTAAATATCTTTTAAATGTGTTTATACCCTTCTGATCTGTGTATTTCTGAAATTTTATCCTTGGATTGTTTTAAAAGCTACTTGGTCTTCACATGGTTGAATCTGTGCTTGAAATTCTTTACCTGATTAAAAGACTTACAGAGATACAGTTGGTATATTTATTCTAAAATCACGTGAACCATTATTAATGCACAAAGAGATCACTACAGTACTTTACTTGTCTCTTAAATGCAATTGTGAGCACCTAAATTAATTGAAGTTTGGCAAAGAAAAGGTTTTTAATATGTACAGAATGATAACATTTTTATTTTCTTTCATATTAATGATCTATTTACTTTTTTGCTGTTAATGTGAGGTATAATTAGTTGTTTTTTTACAATTTTTGTTTCCTCTTATACGTTAATTATTCATGATTTACTTGTCTGCACACCTCCTGGTTTACAAAACCTCATTAATTATTTTTATATGTATATCAATCATATTAGTACTGTCTATCACTATATCAACAGTATGACAATGAAGTGAACAAGACTGCCTTGCACCAAATTCGATATAAATACTCAGATATACAATTAAATTACTTAAATTTATTGTAATATAAAAAAATACAAAATTGATTTGCAACAATTTAATGTTTTCAACAGTCAACATAAATAATGCAATTACAAGGTTATAGATGAAAGCTTTCAGCACATTTACTTACCAGTAGCTAAGACATCCAAGGATACCATCCAGTCATCTCTTGAAAGATGTCTCAATGTCAGATTCCACAGCACAGGCTGGAAAGATTGTTCCAGACTACCATAATGCTTTATGAAAGTTCCTTCTGTTTTTAGTTAAAAGTGCACTTCACTGTAACTTCCCCCTGTCTTCTGTTTCATGTTTCACTTTTGTTCTTAAGTGCTTTCTTCAGTTTCATATGGTTGTGTGACTTTGTTTTTGACACTGTTTACTGGCAGAGTAATAAATATTATGCAAATGTATTAGAGAAATAACGATTTATTTACAATTACAAAACTAAACACAATTCAAGATACAGAAGCTGTTACCTTCACATTAATTGTAAGGACTATGAGTCTTTTACTTTATGGATGCCACCAGAATGTATAAGTTATCACATACATGTTCTAATATATATTATACATTTCTACATTTCTATTATTTCTACAAACATTTCTGAAAACTGCATCTCAGTAATTAGTAATGTACGGATAATATAATGCACATTACCTGTAAGTAGTGATCAATATTTAAAAGACATGGTTCAAAATTAATTTCCATCCCCTGAACACATCTTTGCAACATGATTTCACACTTTTTTCCAATTGACAATGTGGCAGACAACCTAATTTTAAGCTTTTACCAGAGGATATACAGCAAATACATGTAGGAATATAAAGGAAATGCTGTCCTTGTTTCAATTTTTAATCTAGTGGAATTTTGCCAAGGTGCAGGTATAATAATACTGGGAGAGGTTTTACATTCTTTGTATCAAAATAAACAAACAGAAATTAATCCAGTGCTAAACAAAGTTGTGATCATCTTGTTGCTTGCATAGCCCATCCCTTCAATATTACTTTTGAAACACCAAGGACAAGGATGAGTGCATAAGTTCCCAAAATGCCAGTTACCCATGTGTTGTGAGATGGGAATAAGCAATTATCTAAAATCACATCAACTCTTTAATAATGACCTGGAGGCATGACACTAGGGGGCAATGAACTACCCAGAGCTCATGAAATAACCATGAAACATAACCTGAATTTGTTGGATACCTATTCCTCCATACCATCTGTCATTTACCTTCTCCAGTTTATTTTAATAGTTAATTTAACAAGCTCTTATATGTATTGAAAATAAGCAAAATATGTTATTTTAATATATTATGTTGTTGAATAAATGAACAGTGATATTTTTGTTTTCTGAGTTAAAAGTGAAAAACACTGTTTTAAGATTTTTCATTAAACAGCTTTTCATAATGTAGACTTCACCCCACACACAGATAAAATAAAATGATAAAATATGCAAGGTAAAATTATACATTATGTACAATATAAATACTGCAAATTAAGCTTTAAAGTCTGGCAGTTATGATTTGTGTTTTAAGATTGCATGCTATTAATTACTTGAATCATAAAACAATTATACTATGCACGTGATTAATTATCATACAATTTATTCACACACCATAGTCCTGTTATTATACAGACAGACCTTTAAAATTAAGAATATATATACTGTATGGTGTGTGAGTGTATGTCTGCATACAGTAGATTTTGTACTGGATTCTGTACATGTTGTGCTCCTGAAAATAAAGCAGTAGATTCAGTCATTTTATTTTTTTCTTTAGAACTTCAAATGGAGATAATGATTGTGAAGTTTACTCTTACTAGAGAAAAGGGATTTAGACATTGTACTGGCCATTGGAACAGTGAGCGAGTAGTAGAAAAAGATAAAAAATCAAATAAAATACCTGCATTTAGAAGAACACTGCCTTGGCAGCTTTATTATAATCCAAGACACTTGACAACTCTAGGACAGCCTTGCAGACATAGTATTACAAAATGATGTAACCACAAACAATGAGCAACAGCACAAACCAATAAAAAAGCTTTTACACTGACATAGTCTGATTGATTGCACCCAGTGAAGTATATCCACAGACTCAGAAACCAACTTACTAGAGTCCAAGTCAATCAATGTAAAAAACTGTGAAGAGTTCAAGTGTTCCAGTGTAAAATGGAACATGGTGTTCAGAATCTAAAAATGTAGTATGTTTTCTTAATGTCCAGTAAAAAAAAAAGTCTGGTTCTATCAATTCTTTTTCACCTGCCTTTGACAATATTATGAATGTTTAAAATATAAACTCTTAATGTAGTTTTAAAAAATGTTCCCAAAGTGTTGCAGGATTAATTAAAGAATATGTTCTGTTGTTTTGTAAATGTCAAATAAATGGACATTTAATGTCAATGTTAAATAAATAGACAAAGTAAAAAAGTAAAGCTAAACTGCTCTGCAATAATTATTATATTAAAATTGATTATCAGGAACTTAAATGTTTTTGAGACAGATATGCAGCATTTAAAATGCTTTTTGTATTCTCTACTGTAAATACAATTAATTTCAATGGGTCAATGTTACATTCTTTCCATATCTCCTTAGGTATGCATGCCCTTGCTATTCTCCAGCGGGATGTGTTTCAATTTCAGTGACCGGTGCCTTCACTCTACTTTGATCGCTGTGAGAGATTTCACTGTAGCAGGAGCTCTGAGGGTATTTAAACCTAATTAAGCCTCTCCTCTGTGATCTGGCATTGACGTCTACGTTTCTCTTCTGAGCCGCACTTCCATCTTCCCAGCAGATCCCTTCCTGTTCCTGGTTTCCTTTATCCCTGGGGTCCATCTGGGAGATTTTGCCCACAGCTGTGCTACCTGGAGGATCCCAGTGGCTGAGAGGGGACCGGAGGTAGAGTCTGAAGCTGGGACCGTCCTGATGGTGCCTGGGTAATTGGTTCTGTCCTCTTCCAGGCACTTCCCCGGAGGACTGCCTGCCAGGAGACCTCACACCTGGCCTGGTCTCTGGAGGAGACCCCCCTTAAGGGCATGCATCTTGAATCGGACCATATCCTGGTGCCATATCCTGTGTAGGCAGAAGGCAAGGGCACCCGCCTGAACCCCGAAGCGTTACATTGGTGTCAGCAGCGGGGTGGGATAGCCCTTTGCCGAGGACAGTGAGATAAGTGGGGGAGAGTGTAACGTATACGGCAGTCAGTGGTGTGTAAGAGCCGGCTTACCAGAGCGGTGACATTACTGCCCTTCCCTGTAATAGTAGGACTACAGCCACTGGGCTGTAGCGAGATCTCTCTTTAGCTCAACAAGCTGGGTCCCTGTTGAGTAACGCCGGAGGCCTCCCAGTGGGCATTGATTCGTCGAATATACGTATATTTACGGCGAAATTACGTCTATACGTATATATACGTCGCCTCGACGTATAATCAACGTCGAATTGCAACCGTAAAATCGATGACATGAATAAACGCATATATAACGTCGAAAACACGTCTAACACAGTGCCTGAGGCTTTTTACTGTATGTATCGTGTGTGCCGCAACTAGGAGTATACGGCACTCTGCACAGTGCACGAAGTAAATTATTTTGGCAGTAATTAATTTATTATATTTACTATATTTATTATACACGTGTAAATTAATTACTGCCAAAATAATTTACTTCGTGCACTGTGCAGAGTGCCGTATACTCCTAGTTGCGGCACACACGATACATACAGTAAAAAGCCTCAGGCACTGTGTTAGACGTGTTTTCGACGTTATATATGCGTTTATTCATGTCATCGATTTTACGGTTGCAATTCGACGTTGATTATACGTCGAGGCGACGTATATATACGTATAGACGTAATTTCGCCGTAAATATACGTATATTCGACGAATCAATGCCCACAGCTTGGCATACAAGGGTTTTGCTGAGGGGGTCTTGCCACCTGCCTGAAATAAAACAGTAAAATGTTTGAGTGCCTATAGAGTTTCTATTTTTATTTTCTTGACAAAAGTTGATACCATTTCCTGGACACCCCGTCCCCCATCAGTGCGCGGTGCCCGGGGAAAAATCTGTAGGGGGGCGTCTGAAATTCTGAGGGGGGAGTGATATTTCGGTTGAAACGGAGCTGTACGGTGCAGCTACCCAAATGAAATCTCGCAGCTATGCCATTGATTAGTGCTTCATGATAGAAGATAACGACTAGCAATCTGGTATTTGCGATGAAGTTCAGTTTCACATTTTTCGTCACTCTCACGGTTTGTATTGCCTGGAGCGAAAAGTACCAGCGTTCATTTTTGCAGCTACATGGACGTTCTGAATCGTTAAGAAAAAAATATTGTAAAACCAACAGAAAGCACAGACTGCTATAACTAGTCCTAGTTATATAACAATTTTAAGTATAATGATAAACTACTGCAAGGAATCGGTCCACCTAAACAAACAGGATCGTAATGTTGACACTCAATAACGACACTGATATGTGCAGTTCCTGGATGGATAGCCCTTCTGCCCATCAAACAGACTGAGTGACTGTTCGTGTCATTTAGTGTTGTCTGACCATTGACAAAGTACAACTATTTTTTTAGGGCGCAAATTAAGTTAGGTAAATCTTTTTGCCCAAAACTGAAGGGGCGACATTCCCCCCTCCCCCCGTGTTGCCAGGCCTGTCCCCATCCTATTCCATAATGTCATTATATATAATACCATACAACAGTGACCGATCCTTACTAACTGCATGCGTTAAAATTGCACATCAGCTCATAGCAGGGGGCACATAGCCGCGATGTATTATCAATGTTAAATTTTAACCATAATATCGACAACATTAATAAACGCATACGTTGAGAAAATATCGAACCCAGCATTTTTTCCGGTTATATACCACAATGCATTGCTAGTATTCATTGGTCACCATTTTGGACACGATTTTCAAACGTAGAAGTATATCTGCAAATATCTCAGCAATCCTCTTTTGACGAGTAAGTATGAACAATAATAATACTATCTGAATACACACAGATCTTTCTTAATATTATTTTGATTAAAATAGTACGTGAATAAGCAAAAAATGGCACATAAAATAGTGTGAATGAGGAAGATTACACAAAATCGTTTTGCCGTTTCTCTTATTCTTATTCTATGTTGTCCTTTCAAACTTTGGGTACTCTTTAATTAGGACAGACTTTATTGCTCAACTGCTATGATGCAAGCCAAATTTTATACATTTATTTCAGCTTTGAGCTTAGTAAACCGTTCATTTTTTAGATTATACTAAAGAAGATATTAATCATCATTTATTTGGGAAGTAATATGATATAATTTTCTCCTAGCTGCGGTGCTGAAGTCCCACCCTACATCAACAGAAAAAGAAATAAAGGAGCACGCAATGTGTTACTTGAAGAATGCATATGCAAGGCAGGGGGCCAGGAGATCTGGACTCTGAAAATAATAGGTTTTTGGTTCTAACTGTTAGGACAATTAGACAGGGTTTGCAAATAGTGGACAAAAATCGTCTTAACTTCCATTGTAATATTTTTTTTTCTTGGAAATATAGAAGTTGTACATTTTAAAATGTATATTTGAATCAAAATGTGGTTTTGTGTTAGTGTGTTAATGTAATTAGTTTTGTGTTTGTCATTACTATACTGTATATTGCCATGTTACCAGAATTTGTAGCTGAAGTTTAAGACTAGTTGTGTTTTTTATGATTATTGCCCATATGTTGATTGTTGATTGATTGTATACAATGTATAATTTGAAATACGTATGTTTCAGGTATGAATGTGTATTTTCAGAATAAATTTCTAAACCTAATCATTGGCTTGGTTTACTTGTTTCTTCACCTATAAAATCTATCTTTGATGTATAATAGACCTCTACCCATATACGTATAATAGACCTCTAATGTTATCCGTATAATAGACCTCTAACCATATACGTATAATAGACGTCTAAAGTTATCCGTATAATAGACCTCTAACCATATACGTATAATAGACGTCTAAAGTTATACGTATAATAGACCTCTAACCATATACGTATAATAGACCTCTAAAGTTATACGTATAATAGACCTCTAACCATATACGTATAATAGTCCTCTAAAGTTATCCGTATAATAGACCTCCAACCATTTATGTATAATGAACGTCTAAACATAGACGTATAATTGACGTATAACTTTAGACGTATATTAGAATTTCATTCTAGACGAATTGTAGACCACATTTAGACGTCTAAGGTATGCGTTTAATAGACGTATATTATACGTCTTTTGCCCACTGGGCTGGGTTCGCGTCCCCCACAGTGCAGGGCCGACCTGTGTAGGCAGAAGGCAAGGGCGCCCGCCTGAACCCCGAAGTGTTACATTGGTGTCAGAGTGGGGTGGGATAGCCCTTCGCCGAGGACGGTGAGTTAAGCAGGGGAGAGTGTAACACATACGGCTGTCAGTGGTTTGTAAGAGCCGGCTTACCAGAGTGATGACGTCACCGCCCTTCCCTGTAATAGCAGGACTACAGCCACTGGGCTGTAGAGAGATCTCTCTTTAGCTCACTGGGCTGGGTCCCTGTTGAGTGACGCCGGAGTCCTGGGTTCAAGTCCCCGACGGTGTGGGGCCGACCTGATGCGCCAAGGGCACCCGCCTGAACCCCGTAGCGTTATAATATTAAAGGTCTTTTATTTATATAATGTTTCCTATGTATAGTGATTGTTGAACAGTTACACTTCTGTTCTCAAGTGTGTTCTGAAGCTGTGGAAATGCAGCTGTTTGGATTCTGAATGTGGACTAAAGAATTTTCAGTGAATGTAGAGTCTCTGCAATGCCCGGGAAATCCAGTCTCCACCACAATCATCACCCCTATTAGGGAAGATAATAAGGCTAGTTCTCCTTGCCTAAAGGGAGTCCAGCTGATACAGGATTTTGTGTGCTGGTGTTTCTCTCTGAGGTGTACCATCCTGTGTTTGACTTATTGCTATGAAAATAATGTGAAACATCCTCTGTCCTTATGTACTTTTATCAGGTGAAATAACTGAAACAATAGTTCAGGTGGGTAGCTGCGTCAGCATGCGTAGGCTGCAATGGAACAAGTAATAGGTTTATTCCATGCTGAAAAAAAGAAGAAAAAAAACACAACATTTCAGCCATGGAGCCTTCTTCAGGTGTGAGAAAGACAAGGCAGTAAGCGAAGGTAATGTAGAGGGAGAACAAAGGCTGGGAGAGAGGAGGAGTGAGAGGCAGGCGCAGGGGACAAAAAGAGAGGCCAATCAAGAGGTGTGAAGTTAGAATAGGTGTAGAGAGGTGAACAAGAAGGTTGCGCAGATTAGGTGGTCAGCGATATGAGATGATGGGGTGGTCAAAAAAGAGATCCCCAACAGAGGGATCATCCTGTAGGATGGAAACTGAAACAATAGATTTTGTAACTCTGCAGTCAAAATTACCTTTTTATACGGTATGTTTAACTTCACTTACATACAATATACAACTTAACAATATGTTAACAAAATGTCACACATTCATGAATCCCATAATAGGTGTACATAAAATTGAAATGATCTATAAGTAAATAAGATGGTGATAGTACAATTTAGATTATTCTTTCTATTATATTGTCAGAACTTTAATTTGTAAGTCAAAGATGTTTGCTTAAAAAGAAAATAGTAGAAAGAAAACTAAATACAGGACAAAATGGGAGGCTAATAGGAGAGCCACAAGACTTTTTATGTTTTCTCAGTGGGGTTAGATTAAAAAGGTGTCTAGGATCCATGGTAGTTACAAAACATTTAATTATGGTACCAAATTTTCCAATTAATCCTCTTCTGCCCATATAAATGCTTGTATCTGTCATCATTTATCATGATCAGTTTAATAGTGTCTCCCGTTGACCTGATCATCTGGAGTACCTGCTGCAACCCTTTTCCATTTTTCAGCCCATTAATTTTACAAATTTTAATTGTGTACATTTTTGACAGATTTAATTTTCTTGATTTTCTGGTATGATTTTATCAGGAGTTGACTTTAAATTAACGTTCCCTATGTGATGTGACCAGACTGGGTAAACAAAATGCTAGGCCATTGCCAAACCAATTAAAGACATTTAAAATCTGATGTGTTATATAGTCTTTTAAGGAAATGGAATTTGAATTTCAATATTGTGCACAGAAAGGAAACATTAATGGAATCAAAAGTAAGTGACACATAATTACATAGGACATATTCCTTTTTAAAGGCAAACACAATTGGCTCAAATAGGATTTGAATTGTGCTTGACAGATTAATCACCTTGAAATTAGCATAGCTGCATGAATGAGATTTATCAGCATTATAAGAGTAGAGTTCAAAGTCCCACAAGATTCTATTCATATTTTTTGTTTTTATATAATAAATTCTTCAATCCATAAAAGGTGATTTTCAATCAGGATCCCCTTAGGAATCTATTAGATGTTAATAATAAGTTTCTTTATTCTACTAATGATTCATTTTTAAATTATTCTAGGCTTTGTGTATTCTGTTAGAATTCTTTGACGTTTCTAATTTCAGTTTCAGTCAGCAACAGTTTTGATATTTCATAGAATCTTGATCAATTACAATACATTCCAAATATTTTAAAATAACGTATTTTTCATTGGGGTATACAACAACATTTTGGATATAAATCAACAGGAGAAAACAACATTGGTTCTCAAAATTTACCCAGTTATGGTGGTTCCCAACAATCATAAAATAAACAAGCAATTACACAACAAAATATTCCTGCAAACATGATTTCACTTCATATCTATTACAGTCATTATTTTTTAATGTATAATTGCTTAATTATGCTATATTAAAGGCTTTTCTTATATTATTTATCGTAAGTAGAATGATAGGGACTTATACCAACTCTTGTACATACTGTAAAAGCTAACTTTGATAGCTGCCAGGTCTCTAATGGATTTAGGCAATAAGTTCCACAGACATTATACTGCATAAAAGAAGGCTCCATTATCCATTGTGTGGTCCTTGGACTTTGCTGGAGTAAGAAGGTCTAAATCAAAAGAACTGATATTAAGTGTTGGATTATAATAATTCAAAAGGCCCTTGATATCTTGAAACTTGACCATTCAATGTTTTATACTGTAGGTGAAAGGCAAATCTTAAAATCCTCTCTAAATTTCATAAGTGACCGGTACAATTAACCGATGATAGGAGTTAAGTGTTTACTGTATGTAGAGAACCTTTAGTTAGCACACAAGCCACAAAAATCTGTATATACCAAAGGCTATTTATAAGCAAAGAAAATATCCCTATTACAAAAGCATGACAGTAGTGTGATGAAATAAAGGGATTTGTCAATCTTTCAACAATAGGTAGAAAAAGAAAAATGCAACATAGATGAAAAAATTCCCCTGTTCTGAAAAATCTTCAGATAACAATATGGGCAAAAAAGTAACACCCATCTGTCTGACCTCCATCAAGGGTTTAATTTCAACTCCATCAACAGCAGCGCAAGTCAGCAGTTTTGCAAAACTTTAATTGTAAGCCTATAAGTATAACTTTATTCTACTTCAGTTCCATAACTGTAGTTCTGTTACATCCTTATCTTAGTATCAGAGAGTCACCTGTGAAGGGCAGAGCCAAAGCAGTAGAATCCAGCTTGATTTTCAGGTAAATCTGAATAACATAAATGTTAAATCCAAGTCTATGATTGTATTTATTCCAACTGATAAAACTAACATATAGTTATATAGTTATATAAATAATACATGGTAAAGGTCTGAGAACAGAACCATATACAACAGTTAACAGATAAGACAATTACCAAAATTATACCTAAACCAACAAAGGTGACTTTTCTAAACACTCCAGATAAATGATTTTAACACAGTAACAAAATTTGTATTTAAGTACAAAAAGAAAAATAAATATTAAGCAACTAAAAGACCAACTACTCTAACCAGGAATTGTCAGTATTGTTTCATTGTATAAGGATGTAACAGAACTACTGGAAAAGTTCAAACAACTCATTAGACACAATACAAGACTAAAATTGAGCTGTAGCCATACATTCCATTTTTTTAAATAAAATGCAAGTTGGAAATGGTACAGTAGTAGTTTAGTGTCAGATACAACAGCAGTTTTTTAGTCTACAAGATTAAAACCAGAAATCAGGGATTCATTATTGTTGTAGCAATTTACTTAGCCTACAAGAATAAAACCAGACATCAACCTGATTCAACAGGTTTACATAAATCAGAGGGAAGCCAAAAATAGAAACTGGCTACAATCTTTTACAAAAGCTGTGTTAGCTTAGGACCTACAATTCTGACAAAATCCACTGGGTGACTTCCTAACAGCATCTACAGTACATCTTACTGTAAGTCCATATTCTGCATAGGCGTGGTGATTTTCTGCAGGTTCCTCCTAGTGCTTGCAGCTTCTCTGTTAGTGGTCTGTTGTCACCGGTAAACATGACAATAAATTTATATGGGTCCCCTTTTTTAAAAGTTTATTTTCTAAAAATAATTATGTGGTATTTACCAGATTGGAGTATCAGCCTGCATGATGACATGGCTCCTTACTCCTGTGACAGCACCTCATCACCTGGTCACATACAGGTAGCTTTATTTTTATTTTTGCCTTTCTTTCATATTAATTATCTGTTTACTTCTGTCTTTACATTCCCCCATAGTCTTCTCTGTTCAAGATTAAAATGGTAAAAATGATTCATGTGTTTTAGCAAGTCAGAGAAGGATATTACTCTGCTCGGTAATAACTCTTTCTGGTTGTTCTTCACTAGTCTGGTTAAAGACTAACATTTTAATGTTTTTTTTAAGTGTGGTGATCACAATTGTGGACAATATTCTATTTGATGTCTTCACAGTAGATTGTACAACTTCAGTACAATATCCATTGCTATAAAATTATATTTCTATGTTTATTACTTTTGTTTTTTTATTGCTTTCAACACTAAAGATGTATTTTCAAAAGTAAATTAGTCAAGCATTTTTCCCTTCATACCTATAGTTTATGTTTTTACCACCCGCATGTAATACTCTATAGTTGTGTCCATTAAACGTCATTGTGACAGGATGCCAGCAGTTTACCTCCTGAAGGGATCGCAGCTGTGGTAGATTAAAACCTTACGAGCGGTAGCTGTGATCCTTTCTATGTAACTGATCTATCTCACATCAAGTAGTGGTATAAAAAGCAATGGAGGAGTTTAGAAAAGAAGTGAGAAGAGCACAGGAGGAGAGATTTCAACTGACAGAGCGAACTAAAGAGAAGCATAAAACGATGCAGAGGTTAAAGCCTGAATGATGCTCTAGATAGATAAAGCTTTATTAATCCCGTAGGGAAATTGATGTGTTACAGAAGTCCAGCCTAAGACAAGCAAAAACAGACATCAGAATAGTTATAGGAACAAAAGACAACAAAATAAATAAAAATAAATAAATAAAAAATAAATAAATAAATACATAGGTGTGTGCAAAATGTGATGATCATAGTCACTGTAAAAACAATAACAACGTGCAAAATGTGCATAGGTTTATACAGACTGATTGTCCAAAAAGTAAAACGGAGAAAACATGCTGTCCATAGACGAGCAAATGAAGGGCTAGCAGTCCTAGCGTAGGGCAGCGTTATACACCCTGATAGCCGCCGGGAGGAAAGACCTTCGGAAACGTTCCCTTGAACACCGTAGCTGGAGCAGTCTGTTGCTAAAAGTGTTCCGCTGCCCAGTAACAGTCCCATGAAGCGGATGAGAGGCGTTGTTCATGATAGCTGTGAGCTTGGTCAGCATTCTCCTCTCAGCCACCACCTCCATGGTGTCAAGGCTCATCCCCAACACAGAGCCAGCTTTCTTGATAAGTCTATTTGCATCTTTTGTCATGATGCTGCTGCCCCAGCACACAAAAGCATACAAGATGGCCGCCGCCACCAATGATTAATAAAAAATGTGTAGTAGTGTTCCACACACACCAAAGGACCTGAGCCTCCTAAGAAAATAGAGTTGGCTCTGACCTTTCTTGTACAGGGCGTCAGTGTTACCAGACCACTCCTGCTTATCATCCAGGTGTACCCCTAAGTACTTGTAGGACTGTACGCCCTCTATGTCCTCACCCTGGATGGAAACAGGGTTCAGAGGAGACTTATTCCTTCGAAAGTCAAAGATCATTTCTTTGGTCTTGCTGGTGTTAAGCTGGAGATGGTTAAGACGACACCACCACAAAGTTGGTAATCAAGCTTCTATATTCCTCCTCCCTCCCCTCTCTAATATACCCCACAATTGCAGAGTCATCCGAAAACTTCTGCAGATGACATGTCTCAGAGTTGTACCTGAAGTCAGAGGTGTAAAAGGTGAACAGGAATGGAGCAAGGACAGTCCCCTGTGGAGCCCCAGTATTGGCTTGTACAGAGATAGGAGGTGAACAAGGTTGTGGTCAGATCTGCCAAGGGGGTGGAGTGATGTGGAACTGTAGGCATTCTTGACATTAGCATACAGCAAGTCCAAAGTCTTGTTATCTCTAGTAGGGCATTTAACAAACTGACTAAAAGTAGGCAGAGTAGAGGAGAGTGAAACATGATTAAAATCGCCAGTTATCAAGAACATGGCTTGTGGGTGACGAGTCTGTAGTCCAGCTGTAACAGTGTGTATGACATCACACACTTATGCTGCATCAGCAGAGGGCGGGACATACACCAGCACAACAATAACCTGCGAGAACTCCCTAGGTAGGTAAGATGGCCACAGGCTAACTGCCAGTAGCTCAATGTCTGGGGTGCACAGCTGTTCTTTTACAGTAATATGATTAAAGTTACACCATCTGTTACTGACAAACACTGCTAGCCCTCCTCCTCCTTTCCTCTCTAGCTACTCTCTAAAGTTTATTTATTGATTTTTTTGTTACTTTTGACCATGAGTCGTGGTTGAATAATGGGTTTATTTGTGATTTTGTTTTTTTTTTCCATCAGGCTTCAACTCTGTTGAAGGACTTTCTCTGAGTAAAAGAAATTCTTTCACACTCTTAACAGCAACTATGTTGTGTGTCCAGTTTATTTACATGTCATCACTGTAGAGAAAACCGGTTCAGGGACGCCAAATATGTAATCATAGTGGCTCTCTGAAGGCACCAGTTCTGTAGGGTTTGGGCATTTACTGAGACAATTATTAATTGTAGCAGTAAATCACAAAGTTGATTCTTTTGGTGGCTTTAGAATCCAACCATGCGATATAACTCAAACAACGCGCACACACAGGTACTAATACACGAGGATACATTTATTAATACATAGAATATGCATATAAACCTAACAGATCTTATCGAGAGGGTTATCAGAATACAAAACATATATATTCAATCAGTTACAAAGAGTTATACATATCAAGAGGACATACGTTCAGTATATCATTCATTAAGACCGTTTCGTAAAGTGAACTTGGTTACAACTTCTACATTAGATACTCAAACAAGTACATAACTCTTAGGAATTAAATTGATATCAACAGGTTGGGATAGCAATTGAATTCTCGAGCTGTAATGCATTGAAGTTGAATACTCATCCAATCTTTGGGGATTCAGATCTCCTGCGGGCACAAAGGAACAGTTGCAGGCTGTTGCTGTCCAATCCGCGCTCTCTGGCTCGGTGCCAGGCTGTGCTGTGCGGCTTGCGACGGTGCGCTGCTGATGCTCACTGTTGGCTTTAACTAGCAAAGTTTGTGCACAGGAGAAAAGATGACTGTGGGTCCCAGCAAGTCAGGAAGAGGACCAGTTCGTTTATGATGAAGAGCTAGTTCTGAATAGTAATTCAGCTGTCCACAGTTCCGACCTGTTCACGAGGCCTGCTGCTGGTTACTCTCTGGCAACCTCCACTCTAGACTCTTAGAACAAAGGAAAGTTCTGGCACTAGGACACACTGGCCGTTCCGTGTTTGTCCGGGCTGAGTCTCAGGATGGTCAGGAGGCGCGCTGCGAGAATGTCCTGCCCTTGGGAGCCTTCTGCTCCTGGGCCGTCCTGCCCTGGAATTCTCCTTTGAATTCCCTTTAGAATCTGTCTGAATCTTGTTGAATCACTCAGGCTCTCTGTGTTGCCTGTTTTTACCTGGAGGAACTTCAGCTCATTGATTGGCTGAAAGTTCCATGGGCATCAGAGTCCCACGTGGGTTACTCGGCCCTACCAGTCCCTGATTGGTTGATCAAGGTGAGATATGAGTCACTTAGTCCTGACACTTAGTAATGCAGTCCAGATGTCCAACTCGCACTCCCTAGACAGATAGGCGCCAATGGGTGACCATTGATCATGATAGCCAGGCTTAGCTAAGTGCATCCCCCTTTGGGAGCTGTCCTTGGACCTTAAATCACCTTGCATGAATGGTTTCTCTGTGGCTGCACCACAGAGATGAACAGAGAAATGAGGCCTCATTTGGGAAGCTCAGAAACACTTAATTCTGCCTTATTATTAAGCCTCACCGCTACATCACATATCATCAGATGTACTGCCTGTTAAACTCACCTACAAAGTATTTGCCCTGTCTAGAATTCTGTCTAAATCACTTTGAATTTCTTTATCAGCTTTGACAGTGTTTACTGTCAGCTTTGACTGTATTTAATACTAATTTTGCATTTTCTGTAAACTTTGCTAGTTTACTAATTATACCATAATCCAGATAATTGTATACACTCAGAAGAACAGTGGTTCAAACACAGATGTGTGAGGTACTCCACCAATCACCCCAATTTGAACATTTACTCCTTATCTTTACTCAGTTTATAAATTAACCAGTTCTCACATGCATTAAATTGAAACTGTAAATCTAAGCAAAACCTGCACTTTGTTAATCCTTATATACAGATATTCATAGGCAAACTAATGAAAAACTGAGGGTAAAGAGTACAAGTGGTAATTCAGTGATAATTTTGCTTAGAATAGGTGATGGGAGTTGAAGAGATATACACTTCTGAGGTGGAGATAACTTAGCTAACCTAACAAATCAACCTGTACCCCTGAAGGCAAAATTATTATCTTTGTTAGACCCTCATCTCCCATTGATAAATCAACCTCGCTCTGAGTTCATCTAATTTATTTTTCAGCGATCAGATGTTCACCAGAAGAATGCTGGGAAGTGATGGTCGAAAGACACAGTGTTTCAGTCTTTCCTCCTTATCTAGTTCTTGTTCGATACTTTTGTCATGAGGAGTTAGGTGAACTGAGTGGGTGACAAACAAAGAAAGGAAATCCAGGTAGCCGCTCGAAGTCCAAAATACTAAAACTTGTCTGAAACTCTTTATCTAATGTTCAAAAGAACATGTCTGTCATACGAGATTACTGCAGGAACAGTTTGTACATATATAGTTAACAACAACAATAACACATAATCTGTGAGGAGCTGCACACAAGATGTCACCTCTCTCCAGAGACATCTTAAATTGTACTTTGACATCTTTTAAATTTATCAGGGTCTGTAAAGACATTAGAATTATACACTGTTACACTGCTAATGTCATAATAGCTCACCTCAATTTGTTTGTAAACCTCTTTTTTCCCTATTGTTTAAAGCCCTTTGTGTTATGTCGCACACACAACCATTTGGGGTTTACGATGCTGTCGCGCTTTTGGTTTGGGGGTTACCGCTTTATGGCACTTAGGTGCCTTGGCGGGTTTTGCAGTTCTGTGTCAGTTACGAGTTATGCACAATAAAGAGCAGACATATGTGAAACCTGTTCACCTCAGTCCCTGGTTTTCCGCAGTGTAACTTTGTCTTAACAATTTTCAAAAATAAATAATGTCTACCTTGCAACATCACAATAAAATGTTTTAATTATTGAGGGAAATCCACATTTAAAAATATTTTCTTCATAATATTAACTGCATAACATTACAGTGACATGAACATTAGTAACAACTAACTGAATCTTAAACCAGACAACTACAAATTCACAATACTACTGCCAGAATTATACTGTATACTGTATACTCATCAAAGCAAGCATTTGTTGTTTTCTCAAAAATTCCTTTACCATTGCAAAAAAAAGACACAGAACTGTCATTCATCAGAATACACCACCCTATGCTGGTAACCATGGGCTTTTCTTCCATCATCATGCACACACAAAATGGTGAATATTGGGAACTGACCAAGTTGTTTAGTCAATAAGTAAAATAAATAAATATTCACAAACCCCAACTTGTAATTGATTTCACCAGAATATACCCCAGTAGTTGGTATAATTGGTATAAGGCAAGTGATTTTTTTGTTCTCTAGCACAGCTTTGGTGAAAAGTATAATAACCCTTTTAGCAACCTTTTACCAAGGCACACTTGGTTAAACAAATATTTATTATCATGGACAATACATACCCTATGCTACATGCAACAAAACATATGACACACAAGTTACAATATTTTCAATAAGTACAATATGTACAGACAAGGCATTTTAAGGTCCTAACATTCTAATCACCCTAATCAACTCCTCATCAGTCTAAATAAATGCAAAGCCACCTGTTAAATCTCTCTCTCTGCAAACCCAGATGCCATAAAGTAAATGGGAGCTTATCTCCCTATTCTACAAATACACCCCTAAGATAACCAAGTTATCTTTTACTCAGAAAACCCAAGTTCCCTACAAACACAGAATAGCATGCTCTCTCTAGCAAGGTTGAAATACTTGGCTCCAATCAGGTTTTGTCTGGATGATCACGAAGCAGGGGCTCTCGCCTGGCACAAACTTTAGGTTTCAACTCCTCCTGATTCCTCTCTTGTTGTCTGACCTTCTTTATCCTCTTTTCCTTAGTCTTTTTCTCCTTTCTATCTTCTGCTCATTTCTCCTTTTTCCTCTTCTCCTCTCCACAGTCTTAATGTGACATTCTATGTTATGTTTCTAGACTGCTCACTGACAATCATGTATCCACAGCTTAATTAACTAGGCACACCAAGGAAAGCTTTGAAATTGTTTATGACCCCTTACATACTGTATCAGCAAACATCACCTTTGCTTTGAAGTTGATAATGTTTACACTGTCAGGTGTCACACACTTTATCTAAACTCTTAGATACACTTCCTAGTCACCTATAGATGTACCAATCTGAATTGTCTGATAGGACAGGACCTTTTAGCAATGTAATAAAAAAGTTTGCCTGTGGGCCCTCCAATCATGACTCAATAGTCTAGCTCAAACAGTCAATTCCTCCAGCACTACAGTTTTAGACAGATTAACTGACTGCAAGCTGTACAGGTGTTTAATATTTTTAAATAGCAAATAGTAAAATATCAGAACTTTACAATTTCAATATTATTTGTTGTTAGAGCCACCTCCTGGAGTTATAGCTTTGGACGCAGGAACAGTGACAAACCATTTTAAAATAATTCTAAGTTTCTTATCATGGAAGACTGTAGTTATTTAATCCACAGTATATTTGCATACTTTCTCTTTCATAAATCTTTCTGTTCTGTTTTGTCCATTTATTGCTTAAGTGCTCTGTAAGTTTGTGTGATGCTGTGTCTTTTGCACATAACTATAACCTTCTTTACACTGGTGGAGACTGAAACTCTAAAGTCTTTGTGTGCATGTTAAAAAGTGTATAAAACGCATTTGCCCATTATTAGAACCATCCAAGTGCTTAGTACTTATTTTTGGCTGGTTTATTTTGGTTTAATAGTACCATATACAGATGCAGCCATTCAAAGTGCGCGGCACAGACACATACCGGAGGTAATTGGCTATGGCCTCGCGCGTCACGATGCAAAATACTGCGGTACGTGATTGGTTGACCAACAGGGGCACCCGTGGTGCATTGGTCAGTCGTAGAAAGATTTAAATGTCTTTACTGTACCCGTTTTAGTATTGAATATTTATATGGAATTTTACCACTGAAGGGAAATCTTAGTAGCTGACCATAAAAAGAATAGGAGCATACTGTAATGCGTGTGAAGGCCATAAACGATATTAATTTTGGAACATAAACATACAGTATATGGCTGGTCTCGGTACTTTAAACAAAACATACATACCAGTATTCCGTTTCTCCCTAAACATTTTAAGCATCGAAGTCTTTAACAAACGTGATACCGGAGTCAACAAGCATACTTTTAGAATTTGATTAAAAGGGAATATAATATGGAATCATGTATCTAAAGAAATTAATAACGATATAATTATATACATGTACCACAACACAAGCCGGAATCCAGCATTTATTAAAAGCCATGACTTTTTTTTAACAAACATTTCATTGAAAAAATAAAACATTTCCCTGGGTCAGAGATTAAATAAAACTTCACTCGCACCAAACAAATTTTTATTTCTAAATATCACAACATGATCGAATTTAAGTCATTTTAATAACATTGAATAGTCACCTATGCATTATAATATAAACATTTATATTGATTTAAATCGCGTTTTGATTTAAATTGCAAACACGGGTTTAAATATATGTGTTTTTTGATTCACAATCAGACAAATGCAACATAAATTGATATCTTTGTCTTCTAAGTATCTTAATAAACTTTTAGCATAGCTTTCTCACCGTTTAGATTTATTTTTCTTGGGATCTTGGAATCAAACATGGAAAGATTAGATTGTAATCGTTTTTATTTTTTAAATACATTTTAGAAAAGTGTAATCTATACTAAAAAGCTGCACAGCACCTGCTATAAAGATACATATTATAATACTTTTGGGTTCGGATAGGACAGACACAAGAACACAGACTTGCGGAGTTAAAGCAAGTTAAAGCCTTGATTTTATATATCACCTTTAAAAGTGGCATCTCAAAGCAAAGTAAATACACAACACTGATTGTACCCATCTGTCATGCTAATAAAGCACCTTGAATTGAATTGAATTGAATTGAAGGGGGGGAGGGCGCGATCGAGAGAGCACAGCCAGGACAGACAGGCAAATAAGATACACTCCACAGACATTCACAACAGCGACATATCATAAAAAGTTTGCACATTATTAAATAGTTAAATTATTACTTGTTTTTCCAACATTGACAGCCACATCTTAAATCTTGTCAGTCAGTTCTTTTTTCTCGATTTGAATTGTGGCGATTCAAACAACTTGGGATAACAAGTGGTCTCAAAGTCACCGAGCTCACAGAGCTTCAACAACAGATGACAATTTCCTTAGTCCTTCCTTAGTCTTCCTGAAATTGTTAGATTATGAGTGAATAAAAGCATTTTATTAAAAACATGTTTGCGTTTGTTTGGGAGGTAAACTATGTATTTTACATATGTAAGATATAATGATGTGTTCCTGCTTACACATCGCATGACTTTAAAAGCTAGAAAAACAGGTTTCGATTCACATTATCTGGCGAGCCTTGTTTTGTCTAAGGACAGCACACTTTTCACTTACTGCAATATTATGGACACTCAATTGACTTTAAAAAAAAAACAAACTTTTTTTTGACAGCTGGTACAGCACCCCACCGCGCCCACGCGCCAGCATTATATTCTCATGTACGGGTAGAATATGTTCATTGTCTTCCAATGAAAGAAGGGTTCCTTTCGCCATAGTCGGGAGACATTAGAAGCTTGCCACGCCTGGACTGTTACACCAATGCATTAGCTTGTGTAAATGTAGTGGCTATAGCCGGCCCAGGGACGCCAAAAATGTAACGTTGCCATAGCCGGCCCAGGGACGCCAAAATGTAAAGTAGTGTGCTCTCTGAAGGCACCAGTTCTGTAGGGTTTGGGCATTTACTGGGACAATTATTAATTGTAGCAGTAAATCACAAAATTGATTCTTTTGATGGCTTTAGAATCCAACCATGCGACATAACTCAAACAACGCACACACACAGGTACTAATACACAAGGATGCATTTATTAATACATAGAATATGCATGTAAAACTAACAGATCTTATCGAGAGGGTTATCAGAATACAAAAGGTATATATTCAGTCAGTTACAAAGTGTTACACATATCAAGAGGACATACGTTCAGTATATCATTCATTAAGACCGTTTCATAAATGAACTTGGCTATAACTTCTACATTAGATACTCGAAACAAGTACATAACTCTTAGGAATTAAATTGATATCAACTGGTTGGGATAACAATTGAATTCTCGAGCTGTAATGCATTGAACTTGAATACTCATCCAATCTTTGGGGATTCAGATCTCCTGCGGGCACAAAGAAACAGTTGCAGGCTGTTGCTGTCCAATCCGCGCTCTCTGGCTCGGTGCCAGGCTGTGCTGTGCGGCTTGCAATGGTGCGCTGCTGATGCTCACTGACCGGCTAGTTAGTGTTGGCTTTAACTAGCAAAGTTTGTGCACAGGAGAAAAGATGACTGTGGGTCCGAGCAAGTCAGGAAGAGGACCGGATCGTTCCTGATGAAGAGCTAGTTCTGAATAGTGATTCAGCTGTCCACAGTTCTGACCTGTTCGGGAGGCCTGCTGCTGATGCTAATCTCGGGTGGATCCTCTGGTTACTCCCTGGCAACCTCCGCTCTAGACTCTTAGAACAAAGGAAAGTTCTGGCACTCGGACACACTGGCCGTTCCGTGGTTGTCCGGGCTGAGTCTCAGGATGGTCAGGAGGCGCTCTGCGAGAATGTCCTACCCTTGGGAGCCTTCTGCTCCTGGGCCGTCCTGCCCTGGAATTCTCCTTTGAATTCCCTTTAGAAAAGTCCACAGAATTCTCCTGAATCCCTTCTGAATCTCCCAGGCTCCCTGTGTTGCCTGTTTTTACCTGGAGGAACTTCAGCTCGTTGATTGGCTGAAAGTTCCATGGGCATCAGAGTCCCACGTGGGTTACTCGGCCCTACCAGTCCCTGATTGGTTGATCAAGGTGAGATATGAGTCACTTACTCCTGACACTTGGGAATGCAGTCCTGATGTCCATCTGGCACTCCCTAGACAGATAGGCGCCAATGGATGACCATTGATCATGATAGCCAGGCTTAGCTAAGCGCATCCCCCTTTGGGAGCTGTCCTAGGAAACCTTATCAAAGGAAACCTTAAATCAGCCTGCATGAACAGTTTCTCTGTGACTGCACCACAGAGATGAACAGAGAGATGAAGCCTAATTTGGGAAAGCTCAGAAACACTTAATTCTTTCTTATTAATAAGCCTCGCCGCTACACATGTTAAAGCGATTTAATTGAGGAGCGTATATATCTTAACTAGTAAGTACTGTACTTACTGGGTTTTGGAGGGGGGGACGTGTCTTTTGCTGTAAATCTCGCCCCCTTCTACTTTGAAAATACCTGTGAAACTGGTTTAATTCGTCACAGCAAGCACTCCGGCAGAGAGGGGGGTTGTACTTGCATTGGATCGGTATAGACGGGAAAGCCAGAGCCGACCACTACGCTGCCCCGTATCATTCTCAATGCATAACAAGGAAGATTATAACATAAATATAATCTCATGGTTAAATAGTCAAGTCTAGCTATGTGTGAGTCTTGTCTCACAGAGGCTTCAACAGCAGATGACAACTTGTGAGTTAGATTAAGAATGAATAAAAGCATTTAATTAATTTGTGTTTGTCTGGGTACTGACAAAATAAAAAACAATTACTTTTTGACAATGAAGAACTGTTTGTGTGTCTCTCTCTCTGCTGGCGTTTGTAATCGATTTTATTTTTAAATACATTTTAGCAAAGTAATGTACCATAAAAGTATTGTGAGACATATTTGGGTTAACATGTTCAGTGTTCAGTGTTCAGTGTGTGGTAATTTGTTTGGTGTGAGTGAAGTTTTATTTAAAATGTGACCCAGGGAAAAGTGTGGTGTGGACGGCTGAGGAGAGAATGCAGGCTCGCGCTGTGTCCGTTATTCTTTTTGTCGTTTCCTGGCTTGGTCAGATAGTTTTTGTTTTTGTTTTATCAATAAAGTTTGATAATCAGCCAGTGAAACCTCTGTTGTCCTTCACATGAATGCCTGAACCATTGTACCGAACCCAGGATTTTACAGTATTTTTTCTTTAAAATACCAATAACAGCAACATACAGTTTACTTAATATGTTGATGTTCCAAAATTAATATCTGACCTTCATTATGCTCTTCGTTAATGTCTAAGCCGGAACACATCATTATATCTCATTTTGTATTTCTTTAAAAAAAAATTCGTTTGCCCAGCCTAACATCCTGTTTTTATCCTGTAAAGCGCTTTGAGGAGCCACCTTTAAAGGCCCCATATACAATAAAGTTCATTATTATTACTATTGTTAATTTGCTGGACAGAGAGGTGAACATTATTACGCAGAAGACAAAGATAGTGATTTACGTTGCATTGTGCTGCTGTAATACAGTTTTAAATAATTAAAAGTCTAAACAGTATCAGCTTTATTTATGCGTTTTAAATAAAGGCGATTTAAACGTGATTTAAATCAATATAAATGTTTATATTGTAACGCATAAGTGACTATTCATTGTTATTAAAATGACTTAAATTCGATCATGTTGTGATATTTAGAAATATAAATTTGTTTGGTGCGAGTAAGTTTTATTTAATCTCTGACCCAGGGAAAGGTTTTTTAGCAATATTATGGACAATCAATTGACTTTTATATTTCAAAATATCACAACATGATTGATTCTAAGTCATTAGCATGAATAGTCGCCTTCTTCCCTTCTGACAACAGTCCCTGCGTCCGCTTCCTGCTTCTATTATGTGTGTGTGTGTGGGGGGGATTCCTTCAGATCTTCCTTCAGATTTAAAAGGTTATTAATCATATCTTCGGTGTTGCATCTTACAAGTGCAGCTGATCTTTTGCTGCCTGGGTGGGTCAACTATCACAAAGCTTTAGAGAACCTAACATTTCTATTATCAACAAATTGTAAATTTGTAATAGAGTAAATGTTTATAGAGAAATGGAGGCTGGACAGTATGCATTACAATATAAACATTTGTATTGATTTAAATCATCTTTGATTTAAATTGCAAATGCGTGTTTAATTATATGTGTTTTTTGAATCATAATCAGACTAATGCAACATAAATTGATACAGTATCTTTGTCTTCTAAGTATCTTAATAAACTTTCAGCATAGCTTTCTACCAGCTTAGATTTATTTTTCTTGGGATTTTCGGATCAAACGTGGAAGGATTAGATTGTAATAGTTTTTATTTTTCAAATACGTTTTAGAAAAGTGTAATCTATACCTGCCCAGACTGTACGCCTTCCTAAACCCCGCCCTGACCACTTTCACTCCTGTCCTGCTCTTCCCCGCGCACCCCAGCCGGGCGATCTTCGGCCTCTGCCCGGGACGAATGTATATTTAGATATTTACACCCGGCGCGGCACTGAGGGAGCGTCTGCATTTATAACTTAGTTTTTAAAATTAGTCAAGCGATATGAAGCATCTCCTTTTACTTTTAAGTCCCTTAAATACATTGAGCACAGCTTTCTTACCACTTAGATTACTTTTTGATACCATCCTTACACAAAGCAGAAACTTCTTGTATTTTCCAATGACATACAGTACAAGTGGAAAGATTACAGATTTTAATCGTCTTTAATTTTGTTACGTTATACGTTTTAGGAATGTTTAATCTATACAAACACCACACAACTATTCTCGATTGTATTTCTGAATGTTATGTTGCACCTACAGTAGTTCACTGCTTTAAATACATCGAATTAAGAAAGTTAGGTGTAGCACTTTAGATCTTTTTTTCTGAACCGGGGAAAATCTGATCATGTTTCTCTATAACAAGACATTATTTTACATATCACCTTTAAAAGTGGCATCTCAAAATAATAAAGAAGATGGAAAAACAGTTAAAAGGGACCAAAGTAAATACCAGACAAACGCAAACGCGTTTTTAATAAAATGTTTTTATTCATTCAGCAGAGAGTGAGAGGGACGTCCAACAGAGACACACACACCGGTTTCCATCGACAAAAGTCTGCATTTTCAGGAGTGTCTCTAGCCTCCCAATCGTCCCCAGTAATGCGTCGTACTGCTCCTGCTGCTGCCGAAAAGTCTCCACACAGGTGCCTTTTGCCGAAGTCGGGAGAAATTAGAGGCTTGCCACACCCGGAGTGTTAAACGCAAACGCGTTTTTAATAAGATGCTTTTATTCGTTCATAATCCGACGATCTCAGGAAGACTAATGGGGGTCTGGCTTTTTTTCTGGAAAACCATAACTCTGGTCTTGTCCAGATTGACTGTCAGCGCTCAGGTCTGAGAGTGCTGCTCCAGCAGCGCTAGGTTCTGCGGCAGCCTCTGTTCTGTGGGCGACAGCAGGACCAGTTCGTCTGCAAAGAGCAGGAACTCGATTTTTGTAATTAATGCAGATCAGTAAATCAAGGGACAAAACAGTTATTGCGCCTGGCTCCTCAATGGGCTTTGACGTGCTAATGCGTTGGTTTAACAGTCCGGGTGTGGCAATGTTTTTTATTATTGTTATAGAGAAACATGATCAGATTTTCCCCGGTTCAGAAAAATGATCTAAAGTACTGTACTGTATACTAGTTTGTCACTCTTCTCATCCCCTCTTTGCTAAATGGCTTTTGAATAGAGTCACATGAAGACAGAGGTGAAACAGCCCTACACAGCCCTGTCGCAGTACACAAATATAATTATATCTTATTAATTTCTTTAGATACGCGATTCTTTTTATACAGTCTTTGCTGTGCTCTTGGGGATCCTTGTGATATTTCGAGCTCTTGTTGAATGATAAGTGTCGCAGTTTAAATCATTTTCGTAGTTAGAAATGCGCGATGCCGTAGCCAATTACCTCCGGTACATGTGTGTACCGCGCACTTTGAATGGCTGCATCTGTATATATATATACAGATATCATAGAACACCAGTTAATAGGTGACGTTTACGCACCGCTTTTGCTTTGTGTGCCCTTCAGAGCCATGGATGGTGAATTCGTCACAGTATTGTACGACAAACCCCATTATGTGCCGGTGAGCATTGACCATTTTAACACCATCACTATTGAAATAAAGACGGATCAAAACAAGCATGTGTCATTTGCATTTGGTAAGGTCATCGTCAAGCTGCATTTCAGACCTGCTAAAGCGACAAACATCTAAAAGGATGACAGTCATCAAGAGCTACGGGGATGTTTGTATACACACTACTACAAACAACAGATAACTAAGCCGCACATGGCATCGGCAGCTAAAAACATTGCCAAAGACGTGGTTAGCAGCGTTACAAGCATGGTCATGGTCAGCACATCAGCAGAAAGGTTCAGGTCTAGCATACATCCGCAGAGGGGTCAAGAGAAAAAGACAGACATCATCATTTCATCGTCGGGAGCAGCCGAAACCTGATAAAAGAACGGCTAAGAGAAGACAGTCATCTCATAAAAGCTTCAGGTTGACCAAGAAGAGGGCTGTGACACGCCGCAATCAACGAGGCACGAAACGAGACATATTTTAAATATGGCTTTTGTTCACGGCGGGTCTGCAGAATGCATAAAGTCGTAGCTGGACATATTTCAACTAGTGGCTACCCAAACAAGCATCGAGAAAAGCTTTTATATAGAAGTTTCACCCCTCACGGCCCTAACAGAAAATGCACCTCTGGTATTCTACATCGCAGGCAATGGAGAAGATTATTTAGATTTAAACAACACGCTGCTCTATTTGACTTGTAAAATAATGGAAGCATAAGGCAGGTACATCGATGTGTGAGTCTGGAGAATTACCCCATCGCTACCATCTTCAGCCAGGTTGACATCGCCATGGGAGACCGGTTGATCAGCCAGAGCAACAACTGTTATCCTTACAGAGCCTTTATAGAGTCTGTCCTGAACTACAGCGAAGAGTTGGACTGTGCTCGCAGGGAGTGGTCTGTTTTGTTTCAGCACACGTACGACACAGTGTGAAAAACTGTTTTTTGTCAATTTTGGTTGGAAGAACTGGAAAGTACAAACGTCTGGGTGGGTAAACTTTAACCTTCGCTAAACCGAAATACCGTTTTAAATCTCCAAAGTTGTCATAAATTATTCTGGGGTGACCCAGTGGATATTTTTTTGTTTTGTTCACAAACGGATACAGACTGGTGAAATCATAGTTATGCACCAGGCTGTGCTGTGTAATGCAAACAAATGGCATTTGCTCTCCCCCCAAAAAGCGAATTGCGCGGCTGCAGTGACTCTGGTAACTTTGCAACTGAGAGAAATTTCCTCAAGTCTCCATTTTCATCAAGCATGTCTCTGAACTCGTGCTCCCACAAAACACGTGTGTTAAAACCTCTCATTTTGAGAAAATTAATTTTCACCATCGTCTTTCTGTACAACCAACCAAAAGTAGTGTTTGACAGTGGATTAAAATTGTTTTCACAATAACAAACACTACAGCCATGAAAAAAGCAACCGTTGAACTGAAAATGTTGTCTGCAATCCATCAATTAATGCATAACCATCCAGAAAATATGGCCCAACCTTGAACTTGCTGGGTGTGGTTAATGCGTGTTTGATGTACATAAGCCATTGAATGCTGGGTGTAGAAAATCGCAGGGTGTGGTAATTGTCATGTGGTAGCAAAGCGATCATCTCTTCCTGTAAAAACATAAGTCTGAACATTGCCATGCACATACTAGCAATGGTCTCAAACTGAAAGGGATCGATGCATACAACGCAAGCAGCCCCCCGACTCAGTCACACGCACCTGTCTGGTCATATTCATGAACTCATCCCGAACCCTGACACATCCTTCTCTTAGAATTGCTACATCCAGCTGGCAGTAGCATTTCAGCTCAGTCTGTAAGTTAAACACAGTACCCTTGCATTCTTCATACCAAACCAAAAACTCGGCTTTCTCGCTCGGCAGCATGTATGCCGTAAAGTTCTCGTGGTGGCAACGGTCCTACATATTTTTGGTTTTCTGAAGTGTTCATCAAGTGTGGAAAATACCCCTTAGCCCCAGGGAATCCCATGGCTGATGGTAATTTGCTTAATTTCATAGGGAGAAAGTTTAGAGAATCGATAAATCTGACGTTCAGAACTTTTACAGTCATGCACATTATTTTACCACCCTGATTAATTAGTTCAACGTCCATCTTTTCATCTAGCAACTCTCTGATTACTAGGTAATTGCCATATCCCTTGCCATTGTGTGATATGAAAGTATAGTTTTTGAAATGCCCATCGATAAATTTAAACACAAAATCCTTTAAACATGTTTCACCATAAAATTTTCAGCTTCATTTATTGTTAATATGAAGAGCATGGACGTAATTTGGAATGTGTGTCCCAGTTTCTTGCATGCATTCAAAGTAAAAAAAATGTACTTGCTTGAAATTTTGGGTTTGTCCAAAGGCTGTATGTAGCACAAGTGTGTGTCAGGGGTGTCGATTACGTCGTTACACCGCGAGCACAGTTTCTCTTTACATTTGTGACTTGCGAGGTTATAAACCCCACATTTCTCACAAAAGGATCGGGTCTCACACTTATTAACACCAGATGTCACATTCTGAAAGTGTCTCTTCAAACACTGAGAGCTACGACAAAAGACCTTACAGACCGGGCAATTCTGAATTTCGGCACCAATTTCACAACACTGGGGATTTAAACAAGTTTTACAAGATTTAACACAGGCTTGTGCGTTCTTGTGACTATATGCAGCATGGCAGTTACTGCAAAAATACACCACCCCCACAAAAGCTTTAATATTTAAAGCCCCGTAGAAATGATCTTCATGCAGTAGAACAAAAAGTATTTTAGAAATTTGGTGGTGTGGGCCCCGTTGTAAAATATTTCCAATCACCCTGATCGTGGTAAAAAATTTTAATGACTACATTTAAATGTTTTACAAAAGCTGTAATGTCTGACAAACTAATGTTCCGATTCTCTGGAAAACCCAACTCTTTGTGCATTCGTTTAGCGCCCTGTAACATTTCCCCATCGGTACAACCTTCATTTAACAAACCATACACACTACTGGCAAAACACAGATTACCGCCTGTGTAATGTAAGTCGATAAGGTGCACTTTTTTTCGCTCAATTACCCTGCTGTACAGAACGGATTTAAATCTGCTGCGGGCACCCCCCTGCATATTCCTAACTATCATCACTACTAATAGGAGGCTGTCATCGGAGAGAACTTCTGTGTGGCTCTGTAAGAGGTCTGAGATGTGGTTTAAAAAATTGGCAGCATTTAATTCTCCTGGGTGTCTTCTAAGTGAGAACAAGGTTTTGTTAAACCCCCCGAAGACAAAGGCAACTGTATAAAATAATTCGCCCCAATGTTTGGAGAAAGTTAATCCAATATTCTCTGGACTGCACCATGCACAGCATCTATAGCCTGTACATATGACGCTATTCTGTCAAGATTAACAAAACTAAATTCTTCATAGTGCTCTGTTGCTCTAAAATTATTATAAGATCTGTTATAACTACATATACGCTCCAGGAAAACTAAGGGGTCTCTATTCTCACCGCCACAGCCACCAACCTGATTCACATCGTTCATCACAACCGGTTCACGGATTCAAAGTTACCGTCATCCAGTTCTGCTACAGCACCCCCGGCCATTAAGTTATTTTCTACCAATGCATTCTCATTGTGTGGTTCGGGTTGCCCTTGGGAAATCTGATGCCTCTCTCTGAATCTTTTACGTCTCAACAAACATGCTTTTGCCAGTTTCATTATTTTATTAACATACAAACGCTAGATGTTATTAAGAGGTCGGTCTTTTAACCAGTTTTTAGACCGCATGCTTAGTCATTTATCACTGTGGATCTTTGCCAATGAACCATGAAATAGCATTATCAGGTTTTGAAATCCTGAGTTTAGAGCGGCATCGTCTGTAGAAATTATGTCTAAGAGGTTAGCAGTGAAAGCCTGGATCGGTTTTGAAAACAAGGAATGTACACTTGCTAAAGCCACTCTTAGATGCTCTAAATCTCGCTTTTTATCCACCTCATTAGTGCTCACGGTTGATAGTAACTGTGCAATATACCGCACTGAATCTAGCGCATCACCAAACGCCGAGTCTCTAATTGCGTTATTATTTCTCTCCAAAGGCTTGACACGTTTGGATTTGGTCAGCGTATTAATGGCCGTCTTCGACACTATCACCACCTTAGGTCCCGGTGTTTCTTCAACATTTTTTTCACTGCTCATCGATACAGCTTCTGTGTGAGAAAAAAAAGCCAATTATCCACATCTCAAAATCAGAAAACTTGGATTGGTGCTTTCGCTCTGTTTTGGATTTCTGGCTACCTCTGGATTCTCGGATTGCTCTACGGACTACGGCTTCGGATTACTCTTCGGCTTCGGTACACGTACCCTTTTGGATATCTGGCTTCCCCTGGACTCTCGGCTCGTTCCTACGATTACGGTTTGCTTTCGGATTACAACTTGGCTTTGTTCGCTCCTGCAAGTGGGTTCACTCACTCGTTCGGTCCCTGTTACCGAACTCGTAACAGAATACTGAGCCATTTAACATGGACCCAGCGGAGCAACAGGAGATTCGCTCAGCTTTGGATCAGCACGGACAAGCTTTACTCCAGCTCCAGGCTTCTGTCCAACAGATCTCTGCGTACCTGTCTGCAATACCGCCCATCGGCAATCGAGGAAGCAACGCTGGAGCTGCCGCTGCGGCTCCACCCCCGCCAGCCGCTACACCTGCCCCTCGACCTCTTCCACTAACTCCACCTGACAGGTTTGACGGCAACCCTACCAAATGTCGGGGCTTCTTAGCACAGTGTGCGCTGGTTTTCAGGCTCCATCCGGAAACTTTTTTTTCTCCTCAGGACAAGATCGCCTTCATAGTTTCACTGCTAACCGGCCGCGCTCTGGAATGGGCTACTGCTCTGCTTGATCGCGGGGCTCCTGAAATTCAGGATTATGATTTTTTTTTAGAAAAATTTAAGGGGGTTTTTTGTCGCCCCGTAGTTGGCCAAGACTCTGCATTCCGCCTCTCCTCCATCCACCAAGGCCGCCGGTCTGTACATGATTATGCTATTGATTTTCGAGTAGCGGCAGCAGAGACTCACTGGGACGATGAGGTCCTTATTTTTCTTTTCCGTCAAGGACTCAGTGAAGAAATTAAGGACCATCTGGTAAATATGCCACAATTGGGCAATACCTTGGAGGAAGTTATTTCACAGGTTTTGCAATTGGAACTCAGAATTCGTCATAGGAGTGCTGAGAGATCCCGGTCCTCTATACTAGAGGCTCCTCGGCTATCACCTTTCAGATCTGCCGACTCGGAACAACCTATGGAAATAGCCCGCACCCGGTTAACCCCTGAAGAACGTGAGAGGCGCCAACGAGAGGGTCGCTGCCAGTACTGTGGGAAACTTGGACACTTTAAAGCGGCCTGCCCTCCTGCATACTCGTCATTGAGGCGCCGCCCACCTTCTCGGAATCCTAAGGTGAGTGAGACTACTCAATTCCCTCAGTTTTCCTCAGGATTTTTTATTTGTTCTACCCTTTTCTGGGATAATGAAAGGAGACCTCTTCTTGCTTTTATTGACTCGGGGGCGGCAGGAAACTTTATAGACGCCTCCGTCGCTCGAGCTTGGAAATTACCCTTGACCCTGGTGTCCACCCCTCTTCGTGTCCAGTCTATTGATGGCTCCCCCGTATCTCCAGGACTTATTAGGTGGCAAACGGAAATTATAAGCCTGCAGATAGGCGCCACCCATTTCGAAGACATCTGGTTTTATCTCCTGGAGACTCCTACACATCCTCTGGTTCTAGGATTTCCTTGGCTACAGCAGCATGACCCACACATTTCTTGGTCCCGTAAAGAGATTGTAGCTTGGGGACCCAGATGTATTAGAAAATGCTGTCGCCTACCAGTGAAGATTGCACTCATGGCGACGCCCCCTTCAGGGGTTCCTACCATACCCCCTCAATACTCTGATCTTCAGGAAGCCTTTAATGAGCAGGAGGCCTTGGCCCTCCCCCCTCATCGACCATACGATTGTGCCATTGACCTTTTGCCTGGTACTATCCCTCCCAAAGGTCGTATTTTTCCACTCTCCAATTCTGAGTCTGAGGCCCTGAAAGTCTATATACAAGATTCTCTGAAGGCTGGGCTTATACGTCCATCCACCTCACCAGCATGTGCCAGTTTTTTTTTTGTGGAAAAGAAGGATGGTGGGCTCCGTCCCTGCATCGACTATCGTGGCCTCAATGAGATCACCATCAAGAATCGGTACCCTTTGCCTTTAATTCCAGCAGCACTTGAGTCGGTGCATGGAGCCAAGATCTTTACTAAACTGGATTTACGAGGGGCCTATAACCTAATCCGCATTCAGCAGGGGGATGAATGGAAGACGGCATTTATGACAACCCATGGACATTATGAATATTTGGTCATGCCCTTTGGTTTAGTTAATGCTCCAGCAGTGTTTCAATCTTTTATTAATGACATCTTTCGGGATCTCCTACAAAGATTTGTATTGGTTTATCTAGATGACATATTAATTTTTTCTGATTCCTTCCAGGATCATGTTCTCCATGTCAGAGAAGTACTCTCCCGGCTCATTAAGAATAAGCTATATGTCAAACTAGAGAAGTGTACCTTCCATGCTTCAAGGATTCACTTTTTAGGGTACGTCATCTCGCCGGATGGGGTGGAAATGGATTCGAGTAAAGTCTCGGCGATTACTGATTGGCCCACTCCCAAGAATCTAAAACACATTCAACGATTTCTCGGCTTTGCTAACTTTTACAGGAAGTTTATTCGAAATTTCAGCTCGGTGGTCACTCCCATAACCTCTTTGACCCGTAATGGACCTAAACAAGGCAAATGGACCCCTCAAGCCGAAGGAGCATTTCAGCGTCTGAAACATCTGTTCACTACAGCCCCCATCCTAAAACACCCTGATCCTACTTTGCCCTTTGTGGTCGAAGTGGATGCTTCTGGCCATGGTGTGGGTGCTGTTCTCTCCCAACGTCATGGAGAAAAACAGATTTTTCATCCCTGTGCCTTCTTCTCTAAGAAGCTATCACCTGCCCAAATGAACTACGATGTCGGTAACCGTGAGCTCTTGGCCATTAAGCTGGCATTGGAGGAATGGAGGCACTGGTTAGAGGGTGCTCATCACCCTTTTTTAATTTACACTGATCATAAAAACCTGGAGTATCTGCAGTCGGCCAAACGTCTTTGTCCTCGCCAGGCTAGGTGGTCCCTTTTTTTTTCCAGATTCAATTTCTTGATCACCTACACTCCAGGTTCCAAGAACGTCAAGGCAGACGCCCTTTCACGGATCCACGACCCCACTGAGGCCGAATTGATTCCAGAACCTATCATCCCGTCTGGTAAGTTCCTGGCAGCTGTAAGATGGGACATTGAGGTAATTGTTCGACGAGCTTTGGTAGGACAGACGGTACCACCTCAGTGCCCTCAGGACAAGTTATTTGTCTCTAATTCCGTCAGATCGGCAGTTTTACAATGGGGACACGACTCCCGCTTCGCCGGACACCCTGGATTCCACCGTACCTTGGATTTCATCTCCAGAGACTTCTGGTGGCCATCTATGGCCAAGGATGTCAAGGAATATGTCCAGGCCTGCTCTATCTGCTCCCAAATGAAGTCTTCCCGGATGAAGGCAGCGGGCCTTCTTCAACCCCTACCCATCCCGGACCGTCCTTGGACCCATCTTTCAGTAGATTTTATTACTGACCTTCCACCCAGCCATGGACACACAACTATTATGGTGGTGGTAGACTGTTTTTCCAAATCTGCCCATTTTATTCCCCTACCATCCTTACCGACAGCTCGGGAACTAGCAGAATTGTTTGTACAACATATCTTCCGACTGCATGGCATCCCTTAAGATATTGTTTCTGATAGGGGCCCCCATTTTGTCTCCCGATTTTGGAGGGCCTTCTGTAAGTCGCTGGGCGCCTCAGTCTCACTTACCTCAGCTTATCACCCTCAGGCCAACGGTCAGACTGAACGAATGAATCAGGAACTGCTGACCTATTTAAGGACTTATATCTCCTCTACCCATGACAATTGGGTGTCTTTGCTCCAATGGGCAGAGTATGCACACAATTCTCTGTATACTACAGCTACCGGCATGTCTCCCTTTAAGTGTGCTTTAGGTTATCAGCCTCCTCTTATCCCTGACTCCCACCACAACACAGAGGTACCTTCGGTTCAGGACTACATCTCTAAACTGAAGACCTTCTGGAGGAAGGCCAAAGCCACCCTTCTTCGCACCTCAGCTCAGCGGAAGAAGGTGACTGATCGGCGCCGTCGTATCCCACCCAGACTTTGTCGCAGTCAGTTTGTTTGGTTATCTACTCGTAACCTTCCTCTTAAGCAACCTTCTGGCAAGCTTGCTCCCAGGTACATTGGTCCTTTTCGTGTCCTCGCCCAGATCACCCCTGTGACTTACCGACTGGCCTTGCCTCCCACCCTGCGAATCCACCCTACTTTCCATGTGTCCCTTCTTAAACCCTTTCACAGATCCACCCTGTCTAAACCGCAAAAAAAACCCCACCGCCTCGAGTAATTGATGGACTCCCTGCTTACACAGTCAATAAAATCCTGGATTCCCATTGGTCTCGTGGATCCCTACAATATCTCGTCGATTGGGAAGGCTACGGTCCGGAGGAGCGCTCGTGGGTCTCGGAGAAGGATATTCTGGACCCCAACCTCATCCAAGACTTCCACCTTAACTTCCCGGATCGTCCCGTTAGGGCGTCAGGAGCCGCCCATAGAGGGGGGGGTAATGTTACGAACCCTGGCTCCCGGCAACGGAGGAGGCAGAAGTAGGCGTAGCCCCTATCTATCAGTTCACCTATCAGTTTCCCATTCACCACCACACCCCCGTCTCATCGTACTTAAACACCTGTCCTTCCCTAACTTGTTGCTCAGTATTGGTTTTCCCTATCGAGCTTCCTGGTTGCGCTTCTTCTACTCTGTGTTTGTCTTGGATTTCGGCTTTCGGTTTTTCCCTTTGGACTTCGGCTTTTCGGATCTCGGCTTGGATTGGTGCTCTCGCTCTGTTTTGGATTTCTGGCTACCTCTGGATTCTCGGATTGCTCTACGGACTACGGCTTCGGATTACTCTTCGGCTTCGGTACACGTACCCTTTCGGATATCTGGCTTCCCCTGGACTCTCGGCTCGTTCCTACGATTACGGTTTGCTTTCGGATTACGACTTGGCTTTGTTCGCTCCTGCAAGTGGGTTCACTCACTCGTTCGGTCCCTGTTACCGAACTCGTAACAGCAAGAAGTGGTTCATACCACATCTTAACGGCGCTTAAATTATATTAACCTTTGGTTGTTGATTTGTAACGTTTTGAGTTTGCTGTTTCGCTTGACGTCTTCGAGGTCGCTGGCCATCGAACTGATGCTTTATTTTTTGGCAGTTTTGCTTCTGCACAGCGGGGGAAAATGCCATTAGAGAAAGACCTCAACACCCCAAATTACCAAAAATAGAAAACTGTCGGAATGTTTATTAATTAGTTATAGACACCTTTAAATGTGTATGTTAAAAGAATGTTTTATAACACAGAACAGACCAATCTTAACTAATACCAACCTTTTCTCACAGGCGATCTGGTAATATGCTCCGCACCCCCTGGATTAACGTGGACATCTGCCTGAGTCTCCACAAGATTTTGAAGGGGTATTGAAAAGCACAAATGAGGTTTTTTAAACGTGTACTGACTCATCCCCTCACCAGCGTCTGCAAAATAGATACAACTGAGTGATGATGAGGAGAAAGTGACCGGGTATCTTTAAGACTTACATGGCCGTAAAGCGTTATTCAAAGCATTGCCGTTATTACTCACCAGTGTTGCTGTGTATTGCTGAAGCTGGTCATTTGACAGCTGTCGAACCTGCGGCCTGTGACGTCATTGTTTTCAGTGCATCTAATGGAAAATAATGGATACAAGCAGTCACTGCCACATTACTGAACAACTCCCTTGTAATTCCATTATAATAATTCAATATTGCGTAATATACGAATATTATACAATGATACATCTATAGCTAACAACACGGCTACATGAGACAAGCACAGTAACGTTGTAATTTTATCTCACAATAAGTCAGATATACATACCTGGGTTGGTTGGAAATTGGCATCGTCTATCAAGTCATGTAGTGTTAGGTCTGATAAAACTGCATCTTCAGAGTGCAGGATTTGATCGGTGCAGTCCATTCTTCTCCAATTTTCTGACAAGTTAGTCGATCACACGAGACTGACAGACTCGGCCACTAGCCAGCACTTATGTTTCATGTCCTTATACACATTTGTCTGGACCCCCGTTAAGCATCCGCTTCTAAGAAACACATGTTTTTGTAAGATAAACATTTCTCTACACCCCCATATCCTTTAATCTTAGGCATCATGGGGTGTGACCGTGTTAGGATGTAGAAATCATTTTAAAAGAAACATTTTTAGAAAACAGTTTAGAAAAGACCATTATAATGTTAAAAGCTATATTATTGTAAGTCATACATCTGTGTTTGTCTAAATGTCATAGCTATTAAAATGCAGCGAAAATGTGGTCTGGTGCCTGTGGCTGATTCAACATCAGACCTCTATGAATATTATTAAGAATTTTTTTTTATTAATGGTACCGCTATAAGAAAATTTATCTTTTCTTAATAGCAGTGTGTTCACAAACCTTCCTTGACATTTTGAGGGTTTTATTTTTCCACAGTGCAGTGTTAAGGATATTTACATTTTGCGTAAAATACATGTAGTGAATTATAAATTAGAAAACTTTACATTAATATAAACCTAAAACATATATACAAAACAGCATTTAAAACGAAAGAAAAACTATAACTACATATATCCGTCTGTTTATTATCACTGTTAATTGTACCTGCTTAAAAATATAAAACTTTTATACACCTTCGCTATAAGATCAATTTTAACGGACCCCCACTGACCATCCACACCCCTTCCCCTGACTCCGGGTGCCTAATTGATCGCATGTGTTTGTCAGATAAAAGCATACATTATCTGTACAACGCATAGCCTTTAACGGTCGATCCATTTCGTGACCCCAGCCCCCCTCACAACTCCCAAAGATGACCGCCTTTGTGTCATGAAAGTGTTATAAGTATTTCTTTTTTTGTTGTTGTTTGTGCTTTAAAGTTAAAAAGTGATCACAGCTAAACATGTCTTATTAAATTATTTTATAACTTTAAGACCAACCCGCTCGTGTTTAAAAGCTTCCACTGCTAAATGTGTCTTGTCTCTATTAAATTATTTTATAACTTTAAGACCAACCCGCTCGTTTTAAAAAGTTATCACTGCTAAATGTCTCTTATTAAATTATTTTATAACTTTAAGACCAACCCGCTCATGTTTAAAAGCTTCTGCTGCTAAATGTGTCTTGTCTCTATTAAATTATTTTATAACTTTAAAACCAATCCACTAAAATATAAAGACCACCACCACAATGCTCTTCTCAAAAGAAAAGAAGTTTTACATTTTTGGTTCAATGTAATTTCTTTTCTGCGCAAACACATCATTTGTGGTTTGGTGTTGCATGTTAATACTTTTTTTAATAGACTTTTTTTAATAGAGTTAATAGACTGCTTTGATAGTACAGACTGGGACGCATTCAGAGCTCCCGACATAGATTTAAATGAGTATACGGACGCGGTCACCAGCTATATTAAATACTGCACCGACGTTTGTGTACCAGAAATGAAAATTAGGTCATTTCCCAATCAGAAACCGTGGTTCAACCACGACATTCGCAATAAAATAAAAGATAGATCCACCGCGTTCAAATCGGGGGACAAAGAGCTGTACAAGAAATCACGGTATTCATTAGAAGAAGCCATAAAACGCACCAAACGGAGCTACAGAGTGCGGCTTGAAATGCAGTGCGCTGACACAAGGAGGCTGTGGCAGGGATTACAGTCAATCACAGGCTACAAGGGCTACAGCCAGGAGATTGACACGAACAACGCATCCCTGCCTGACGAGCTGAACCACTTCTATGTCCGCTTTGATGCTCTGAACACGGGCACTGCTGAGAAGACCCCAAGCGTGCAGGGCGAGTTTGTTCTGAAACTCTCAGAGCAGGACGTGCAGAAGACTCTGAGCAGGGTGAAAATCCGTAAGGCTGCAGGGCCTGATGGGATACCACCTCGCGTCCTGAGGACATGTGCAGCCCAGCTGACCACAGTGTTTACAGACATCTTTAACTCCTCCCTGTCACAGTCCATGGTCCCCACCTGCTTTAAAAAAACCACTATTGTTCCAACCCCCAAAAAGACAAAAGTGACATGCCTGAATGATTACCGCCCAGTAGCATTAACATCTGTGGTGATGAAATGCCTGGAGAAGCTGGTGTTGTCACACATCAACTCCTCCATCACAGAGTCCCTGGACCCCCTGCAGTTCCCCTACCAGAACAACAGATCAGTGGATGATGCTGTCTCCCTGGCTCTGCATACAGCCTTGGAACACCTGGACACTAAGAACTCGTATGTGAGAATGCTGTTTGTGGACTACAGTTCAGCATTCAATTCCATCATACCCTGTCAACTGGTGACAAAGCTCAGGGGATTAGGTCTGTGCAACTCTGTCTGCAACTGGCTGCTGGACTTTCTTATCGAGAGACCACAGGTGGTGCGGATAGGCAATAAAACATCAACACCACTCACCCTGAGCACTGGAACCCCACAAGGCTGCTGTCTGAGTCCAAGGTTGTACTCCCTATTTACTCACGACTGCACAGCAAGACACAGCAATAACCGCATCATCAAGTTTGCCGATGACACCACTATAATAGGACTGAACAGTGATGATGACGAGTCCACTTACAGGGATGATGTTGTACAGCTGCTTAGGTGGTGTCATAGCAATAACCTGGACTTGAACATAAAGAAAACGAAAGAGCTAATAGTGGACTTTTGGAGACACAGGCCACACACTCACAGCCCACTCAGTATTGATGTAACGGAAGTGGAAACAGTCACCAGCTTTAGGTTTGTGGGAATTCACATCTCTAAAGATCTAACCTGGACTGTGAACACTGACTCTATCATGAAGAAGGCTCAGCAGTGCCTTTATTTCTTGAGGTGCCTCAAGCGATGGGGGATGCCAATACATGTGTTGGTGAACTTCTACCGCTGCACTATCGAGAGCGTCCTCACCAACGGGATCACCGTGTGGTATGGCAACACCTCTTCGCGAGAAAGAAAGGCACTGCAGAGAATGGTCAATATGGCCCAGAAGATCATCGGCTGCGGTCTCACCGAGATTAAACAGCTCTATGAGGACCGCTGCCGTGGTAGAATTCTGGCCATCACAGAGGACAGTCACCACCCAGGGCATGAGCTCTTCACCCCACTGCCCTCAGGCAAGAGATATAAGAGCATACGGACACTTACCACTAGATTCTTCAATAGCTTCTATCCACAAGCAGTGAGACTGGCGAACACATTTAGCCATCCCCCTCGGACCACACCTACACCATCACCATCTACCTCATTGTAATTTATTAATTGTACGTCTCCAGTCATTGTTTACACGTCTGTATTGTTTACATTCAAACTGTCTGCATGTTTACTTGCACATTGTCTATTGTTTGTTTGTACATTGTCTTGATGCACTGTTTGCACTTTGTTTTGTTTTTTTACACTTGTTTTATAATCGAGAGACTTTCTGTAAGTAAGAATTCCATTGTACCAGTACCGGTTACATATGGCAATAAAGTTCAAATTCAAGTTCAAAAAATTCAAGTTCAAGTTTTAAAGTTTAAAGACTTTTACGTTCACGGTACGTGGAAATTCATTTCAAACTTTTGAAAAGCTGTCGAGAATGTGTTATTAAAAATAAGCTGATAAGTGATTACTTTTCGCTCTCGTTAAACATGTGTGGTTTTGGGGGCAGGGAGATGCGGTGGGGCATTCTAAAACATCACAACCAATTAAAAAATGTCTTGAGTTATGTAGGCGCGGTTAAGACGTTGGCGCTTATTCTTAAATGCACAGACTTGACAGCGGTGTAGCATGTCACTTGAGCTGTCAGACCCCCCCTGGTATTGACTGGTTGATGAATGCCCGGCCTGTTTGATTGACCACCCCGGTCAACGGTTTCACACATACCTGGCTGTCGGCTACACAGATGGGTTTAGCCCTAATTTTATCGGCTGTTCTGTACATTGCCAGGGGCCTGGGTGCATACACCATAACAAATGATACTGAGCGGAGTATAAAACACATGCTGAGAAATATAATTGAAGACCACACGCCACAGGAGCGTGTACGCTCCTTACTTGAACAAGTAGATGAAAAAATAGTAGACAGGAGTTTTCATGCATTGCAAAAGAAACATTATAAATATTTTTACAGAAGCAAAAAAAGATCTATGTAAAACCAGGGCTGTGAAATACATGCCATGTGAAAAGAGCTTTCACTCTGTTTTACAGACACGGGTGTGCCATCGTCCAAAGAATAAAGAATTTCGAATGTATACGTCTTAATTCTTACAAAGAGTGCTTTACACACTTCTTTCTGCAAAGCTTGATATGAAAAACAAAGAGTTGAATGCTAATGTCCTTAAATTTGTTAAAGAGATAGATGTGTATGTCAAGAACATGAGTGAAATCACTGCGCTTCTGCTGTTTTCAGATCAGAAACGGAAGGATTCTGCAGTGTGTATTCCAAAATACAACGTGTTTTGCATAGTAACACCATCCTGTAGATTACTCAGGCAAATTTTTTTGCGCTGTTAGATCGAATCGCCAAGTGAGGTTCTCATGGTTTTAGACATGGTGAGCGGAAGGGCATTATGAATGCTTTTTTAGATGCACCAAAGTTTCTGAGCAATGTTGGGGTGATAGTTACGTGTACCAAACTAATTTTCCGCACCAACATTTAATTGGTGATTGCAAACTGGAGTCTGTAACGTGTGTGAAAAGTTCAAAAGTGTGTACTGTGATGTTTCTGTATTTGAAAACCTACTAATGAAATAAAGTGGTTCACATTTCACATGCTATTTGTCCTGCGAGTTCTTTCTGTGAGACTTTACATGATCACTGTTACACACCCTTGATGTTTTTTTGAGACACACTGTCCGGGTCAACCACTCTGTCACCCGTCCGCTCACAACCCGGGATCTAGCGGCTCTCACCAGACTCCCCACACTGCCATATCTCCCCGATTCCCTAGGGTTATAATAGAGGGCGCTCAACCCCACGGCAGACATGATCCCCTTCCAACCCTAATACACGCTTTCATACACTTATGTATAAATGGCGGGATGCGGTGGCGGGGCATTTGGACCCTGAGGCTTAGGACCGCTCGGTGGGGGAAGGCGGGACATCCGACCCTTAACGACACACCATTGGCTCGGGAGGGGGCCGGGCATCCGACCATAACAACGCACCATTGGATGACATTCACATCCGCGGACTCCCATTGGCTGAAAAAGGAGGCGTGGCACCGGTCAAAAAGTTTGACGAAAGGTGTCACTTTATACTACTCATATATGAAGATTTAATGGTTGCTTGTTTTATTTACTAATGAGAAAAAGTGGTGAGATTAATCGATACTTACCAAAGGATTTAGCCTGCCAATTTCTATGCACCAAACATAGGTTTGTACATTTCCTGTGCCATGCTCAATGTATGTGATCTATTTATGCTATGTAACAATGATGGGTAAATAAAGATTTGCTGCACAGCACTTAAACATTGCAGTTGCTTTCTAGTGCCTTGCTATGTAACCAAAATTACTGATTATATTTTATTACCTTGGATTCTCGAATTGTTAATGCTGCTAAGTTTTAAAAAAAGCAGCTATGCAGTAAAGCCATAGTTTCCTTTAAAAACAGAATGCATTTATTATAATATATTAAACTGTAATTTCAAGCACATGGTGAAAACAACAGTTTAGTTTACAGCTTACATTTCATATATAAATAATAATAAATATACAAGTATTTTGCAGTTAAACATGTCCTTTTGTAGTCAAGACTCTTCTTCAATCCCTGTTCCTTGAACATTTCTTTCAGTATATAATATACATGAAAAACAGTACACAGGAGTACTGAACTATGTTGAAACAATGCTATGGAGTCTATTTCATATTACGAGATGTGCGTCATACATTCAAAGTTAGCTTTTATTCAAAGGGCAGAGTATGTTTGTGGTCCAGTAGTTATTGAGATAATTATTATATTAAGATAACAGTACACACATATACAAACTACATTCATGCAGCATACTTTTTGATGTTTATGTTGTTACATAGAAGAGCTTTCTTGTTTGGTGTATGTGTCAGTGTGAAGAATGATTTCCTCTGAAAAGTGATGTGCTGCTACCTTATTGTTTTTTTTATTACACAATAATCCATATAATATAAAATATTTTATATTTAAGAATTTAGTGTGAGTACTACAAAATACAAATGATTTTTGCCATCATTTTACCTTTGATACCTTTGACACTGTAAAACGTTATGTACATCTCAACAATACTTTGTAAATTACAAAAAAATCTAAAATGTTTATTCTATATGAATACTTTTTATTTAAAAAATAAGAAAATTTGTTAAGATCATTGTTTGAGGATTTAAGAAAAAACACTTTTTACCATGGTCAGTTCTTACCGTTTTATATGTGGAAATTCAGTAATATAAAAATATAAATAATAGATACAGTAAAAATAAAAATTATGTACTGTATATACTGTACACACTGACTAAATATTTTTTTTACTTGTTATACAGACTCATTTATTTCACTTTGGTGAAGGTAGAACAGAGAATATGGTTTCTAAAAATTGAAAAATACATTCAATGCATGCAAGGGTAATTTAATGAGTAAATGTCTAACTTAATTAGAGCATTATACAACATGAATACCACATTAACAGAACTACACACTGCATAAAAACTAAAATAAATTCAAAACCCTTAGTATGTAGCCTTTTTTAACAATCCAAATTTTACATTTTAGAACTGCCTCAGTTTTGGTTTTTGTTGGCTGCATCTTAAAATTTGTTGGTGCTTTGTTGGGGGACTCCACATTTCCACTTCTTGTATGACAGGATCCTGACCTACAGTACAGCATCTTGATATGTTTTAATGGACTTTTAATCTGGTACAACCTATGATGCAGAGTTGAAACAGTGGAAGCCTGAACGAAATTCTTGTTAAATGGGAGTTCTGTGTTTTTAATTATGAATCCAAAAATAAAAAAAAATGTTAACAAAAACAGATTATTATTTCTACCATACTTTGCAATGTTTTTGCAACATTTTGGCAGTTGTATCATTTATAAGACCTATTATAAAATGATCCATAAAATTGCACATAAATGTAATTTGCCTCAGTTGTATAGGATCCAAGAGAGTCACAGGTTGCCCTTGATTTGAAAAAAACATTTGTTAAATCCTCCTCAGAGATCCAGTGTTCATATTGAAAACTAGGTATAAGAAGCTTGTGCGTAATTGCCTTCAAGAGTTTACAATTATTGGGTCTTAATTTGTGCTCCATTTTCAAGTGAAGAGACGAAAAATTCTAATACTTCCCAATTTGAAAGTCCTTTATATGAAAACAAGTTATTGGCTTACAAATATGAAGTTAGCATCTTTAAAAAATAAACATGTAAAATGCTGTACTGTACGTTTCTTGTTGTGTCTATAATATGCTGATATTCTGCTTCTAATATGAGAGAAAAACACATTTAAATATAATCCACACAATTAGCAGAATCACTCTGGCATTTATTAATGTCTGCTCTAATTCATGAAATAGATTGTATACCTTTAAGACATATAATGCCAGCAGCCATATCACCCTGCAACTAACAACTGGCAGCCCACTGAAGCTCAGCAGGTGTGAACCTGGTCAGTACCTGGATGGGAGACCTCCTGGGAAAAACTAAGGTTGCTGCTGGAAGAGTTGTTAGTGGGGCCAGCAGGGGGCGCTCACCCTGCGGCTCATGTGGGTCCTAATGCCCCAGTGTAGTGACGGGGACACTATACTGTAAACAGGCGCCGTCCTTCGGATGAGACGTAAAACCGAGGTCCTGACTCTCTGCGGTCATTAAAAATCCCTTGTGTTTCTCGAAAAGACCCCGGCGTCCTGGCCAAATTTCCCATCGGCCTTTATCAATCATGGCCTCCTAACAATCCACCTCTATAAATTGGCTCTCTGCTCTCCGCCCCACTGATAGCTGATGTGTGGTGAGTTTTCTGGCGCACTATGGCTCACCACACATCAGCTGCCGTCGCATCATCCAGGTGCATGCTGCACATTGGTGGTGGTGGAGGGGAGTCCCCATTACCTGTAAAGCGCTTTGAGTGGATTGTCCAGAAAAGCACTATATAAGTGTAAGCAATTATTATTATAATTATAATATAGTCAAACTGATGTTTATTGAAATACCCTAAGGAAAATCAAACTGTTTCTTATCATATACAAGCAGACATGCATGAATAATTTACAAAGTATTGTTGAGAAGTACACAATGTTTTACAATGTCAAAGGTATCAAAGGTAAATTATCAAAAAGAGATTCAGAAAGCATTTTTATTGTGTGTGGTACTCATATCCAAGTGACATATCTAACATATGGTTTCAATGCATAGGTTTCAAGGGGTACTATTTGAAATGTTTCTATTAGATTGAACCCAAAAAAAAGGTTTGTTTTCTTACTTTTGCTAACAGTTTTATGCTTTGGGAATTTGTTGTGTATAGAAACAACAATGGAGTCATTCCAGCTAAGATGGACTGCATTCCTTTAAGGGTACTAACTCAATCACTGTAAAATAGATAGCATGTTAAATGAGCTTTAGTTTTATTCTCTCTTACTTACACAATAAAAATATTAATATGAAGATGTATATATTCCATAACAATACCACTGGCAATATTTGAACTTTGTGTAGGCAGAATGATTATTTCTTTCTTGTAATTTTGAGAAATATGTTTAGTTTTTGTCTAGAATAACCTGTCAGAAGCTGACTACAAATTCAAATGTTAAGCACCTTTATCTTGAAGATCAATTAGAGTGATAAAAAAATCCTACAGCTTCCCACTTTATACAGCTGTACAGGACATATTAATGAATATGCACAGATTATTATTTTAAGGAAATATTTCTAAAAATAATTATTCAACAATATACATATGATCACAAAGGCATTTTAACTGCAAAGGTATAGTATTCTATTGTCCATTCAAACACTGTATTTAATAAAAAATAAGAAGCTTTAATTTTAAATTATTTAATGATTTTCCCTGTATTATATAAACAGGTTTCTTATCGTACTGACAGAATTTAGATATGCAGTGAATGCAGACAAATAAGCAATGAACCCTTACTAAAGGGAGAGAGAAATGCAAAAGAGCTTGTTTTGAATGATGATGCTGTTCACCTTTACCTATTTTGTCTCCCCAAAATTGAATTCAGTTAATTGGAAATACTAACGTTTGTTTTTTAGATATTCTAAATATATTATAGATCAAACTCTAAAAAGCCACAGGCAATTAAATATTTTCTCCTAACAGTTATTAATAAACACTCTGAACCCAGGGAAACACTCTGAACCCACTTCACTATATTCATTTTTTCATACTGGACACTGTAGATTTCTAACACACAGTGCATATGAAGAGCAAGAACAGGCAAGGGTGTTTGTTCTTCATGAGTTTCAGCAAAACATTAATAGTGTAGCTTCAAGCAATGCTGTTGGCAGTTATGTGTCTGTAGAGGATAAAGGATTGTTGAATACGAATATGTTGTAACCTGCTAAGAGTTGTTATGGAAGATGTAATAAACTTTTTTTATTGAAAGTACGTCAAAATTCTGAAAGTCCTATTCCTGTAGTACATATGGACAACATCTGGATACCTTTGTACCTGCAATTATATGATTATATATGTAGTTTTCCATAACAGAAAATCATTTATGGTGGGGGGACTTCATCCACCAGCTCCAATTAAATTTAGAGGGAATTTAGGAATATCAGACTTTTCGAGCCCAGAGCAGAATATAGCTAGAACACCAAGGTAACACTTCCACTCTCACAAAGTAGTCCATGGTATCTTTATTATCTTTAGAAAAACTATTATACAATGAGTAGTCAGTTCCTTGGTTAAATGTCTTATCCATCTCTGATAACGTACTGTGCTAAGGAACAAAAAAATGTGCTCCGTATGATGTTAAGGGAACACTTTCTTATCATTTTTTGGTTAGTTTGTTGTCAGTTGTGCACAGATACTTATTAAATTGCTCATATTTTAATCCGTTTTTTTGTTTTACTTCACAATAAATTAAGATGACTTAATTTGAATATCCCTACTTTTCAAAATTCTCTGTGGTATCAGAAATGTGTATTAATATATCATCTGTGGTCTGAAATATGCAAAGTCATTTATCACTGATATTACACCATGAAAAGAAAATTAGTTTAGCAGATTTAACTTTTCTTCGCCTTCCAAAATAAAGTGAGGATTAATCAGCAAAAGTTCCTGTTAATAATAAACTTAACTAATGAGGTGTGATTACCAAAACAAGATTAATAATACTGTGGGAAAAAATGACAAAGCTGTCTGAGCAGCAGTGTGCTTAACTGTTAATGGTAATTTTAGTTAACTTGCAGCCTACCTGTACGCATTTATTATATCAAGGTTAAATCAATTCTGTTGACACCCCCTCAAGGTATAGAACAAGTAATGATTTCATGTAGTAGTCCTTCATTGTGCTTCTTTAATGTATAGTCTTTACATTATTATTATGACTTTTAAACACCTGTGATGTATACAAAAAAACTTTATGAAAGGTGCACTTAAGAGTTGAAGACAACAGTGTGCATGTATGGTGAAGATTGCACATGCTGTCTTTTTAAATGTTAAGTTCAAGGGGAGAAGCAGGGGTTAGTAAAGTAGCGAAATGTAGCCGGACCACACGGGGAACCCAAGTGGCCGATTGGGTTGGCTGACTCGGCAACCTCTGGGGTGTGAAAACATAAACAACCTTGACTCGCGGAGAGTCACTTGAGAGGTGCTGCCTCACAACTGGGAGCTTTGTCCTCAGGGGTTGGGAAGGAAGAGGAATACTCCCCTGACTCCTTGAGAGTCTCTTTGAGAGGTGCTGACTCATGACTAAGCTAAGCGCTCAGGGAATAGAAAGGAGAAGATAGCCCCTTGACTTGCTGAGAGTCGCATATAGAGTTGGTGCCTCACGACTGGGAATTAATCTCTCAAGGGGGAAGAGAAAGAACCCCTGATTGGAGGAGCCACTTTGAGAGACGCTGCTTGAGGGGTTGAGAATGAAGAGAAAGCTGCTTGAGAAGGAAGCAAAGAGGTCCCCTAACTCACTGTAAGTCGCTTTTGAGGTGGTGCCTCGCAACTGGGATACGCCCTCGGGGGACTGAGGGAATAAGAGTTAGTAAGTTAGAGCTACTGAGAATAATGTGGCCAGGGGTGCCCCTCTGGCTCACGCTTGAGCACCTCTCCAGAAAGGGTCAAGGTGGTGCTGCCATCCTGAGGTCAGGGAAATGAGCTTCACTTACTCCCCAAAGATGGACCCCCAACCCAACCCAACCCTTTCTCTCCCAACACCTGTGAAGACAAACAAAGTGTGTGCCAATGCATAATGAGTGGCTATACGTGAGCCTGGCCGCAAGGTGGAGAGGAAAAAAACCCTTCGTGACAATTTAGGCGGAACAGACGCCACCACTCCAGGCATACTAACAATAGAGTTCCAGAAGGGCTGACGATCATACAAGGGGAGAGAGATCCTGGATTAGAGAGGGCCAGAAGTTTCAAAAAACCATTGAGCATTGAATATTGCTTCAAGACTGACAGCAGAAGCATTAGTGAAGAGACAGATCATGCAGAGTAGAACACCAATTCTTGTAGAACAGAGGGGGAGTTCCAGTAGCGCAGTAAAAGACCCACATATCTTTCCGAGCGTCACCTGATAAAGTAACGTGGGAATTGAGATACTGACAGTTGAAGAAAGCGAAAAGATGCGAGAAAGATTTGCCTTGAGGTATAATGTGCATAGTGTAATTTTAATGCCCCAACTAGGATAGGAAGTCGCATTTAGTAATAAATTTCAAAATCTGAAAGTGAGAGATGGGGGAGCAAATAGAGACACCTTGTCAGGAGGAAGGTGAGCTGAAAATGTAACCATATCCAAAGTGATATTGCTTTCTGCTGGAAAGCTTACGAGAAGCAATACCAAAAAGGGGTGATCCGGTATGACTAAAACTAGGCTCTAGGAAGGAGCCAACGAGAAAACCTTTCGGAGCTCGGCTGGAATCAAGGCGGCTATAATCTCAGGTTTAGTAGTATGGAAGGAAGATTGGAAGGAAACTCTGTAGCGGGCCACTTCATGCTGCTGTTACAGATAGCGTATGCCCTATATAAGTTTAAAATCCAACGTAGGCTTTTTAGTTCAAGGTTAACGATAACCTGAGAGAAAAAAAAAATTAAAATAAAAATTGAATAAAACTTGACGTTCAACTCACAAGTCAAGTCTTCACCGATTACTTCGACCCTACGGATAACTTTTCTGCGTGATATACTTATTTTCTCAAATTTGCTCTTGCTCTCTGGACAAATAATATCTGTGGTTTCTATCATGCACTCCTTTAAAAGCTCTCGGTGTGCTTTGTTTAGCAATTTTATATGCAAGCAGGTAGCTTGCCTTTGTGCCTTGGATATTAGAAGGGTGGAAAAATACATTTTGCTGAGCCTGTAAACTAAAGCCTAGTTTGGTAGCTCTATTAGCCTGCTCCTTGCATGACAGATTGCTAGCATAATTAGCATGTTTGGTAGAAAACTGCCAATTGTGATTGTACACTGCGACACTTTCCTTACAAATCAAACATAAAACCTTTGTTCCAAACTCTGTGAAAAAAGTATTTTGCAGTCCATTCTTTGTTGAACACTCTGCATTCGCTGTCAACTTTCTGCTTCTTCAATCCACTCATTTTGCGCAGGTTCTCTCACAGTACGATGGACCCACTCTAACCTTTTGGGTCCATGCCTCCCTTGACCTGTGAAATTTTCCACATGCCTCCCCTGTGTCAAAAAAGAAATTCTATGGCAGTGCGATATGATTGGTCAAAATAATGGGAAAATGATGGGTCAATATAAAAACAAAGTTGATCCAATTTTTATTATTTTTAGACATTTTCAAAACCAAAAGGCTTAATCAAGTTTTATTGAAATTATTTGAATGTGAAAACAATTTGAAAAAATAGTCAACATCTTTGTAAAATGCCAATAAAATGACTTAGAAAAAATAAAAATCTAACATCAAGATTTTTTTAAAAAGGGGGAGAAATATAACATATTTTTGATTGTGCCTCTTAATGGGTAGGTGGGCTTTTTTAACAAATGATGTTAACATAACTGTGTAGTATTTTTGAAATGGCAACGTGCATCTCCTTCTCAATATTGACTCTTGATCTGAACTTGGATTTGACAACCGTAAGTGCTGAAAACCCAGCCTCACAAAGGCAGGAAATTGCAAAGGGAAGCAGAATTCGCAGAGCTTTTTTACTTATTACTTGGTACTACAATAGTATGAGATTTTTTGCATTGTGCTACTCGGTTCGCAACTTTGTATGATGAAAGAAGAAGTTTGCTTGGGACTGTAGCTTGGTTAGAAAAAGCATCTTTCTGTTCATTCATTTAACTTGCACAAAAAATACTCACAAGGCTTACTTATCAAACTACTGTAAACAAATTTCACAATTGTCTCCAACAGGCGTTTCAATTTATTGGGGAGCATGCTCTCGGCAAACAACACACAGTGGATATTCTTCAGTGTCCACAATTGTGCACGTGAAACCGTAAGTTAAGAAACTGTAATCATACGTTCTGTATTTGAATTTCCGTTTCTCTTTAGCACTAGGCTCCGTGTCCTTCACAATTTTTACTCATATTTAAAAACCTCTCAATTGCGATTCTGTAACAAAAAACTCCAAAACGAAAACAAAATGACCACTCATAGAAACATGAAACACCAAAGGCGTGATCAACTGGTAAACTGCTTACAGACTGCCGACTCTTGTGGCTAGTGTCATGTGACACAATCTAGCTAGCTAGCATCCGACTCGTACATTATGTGTGCACGAACAGCGGGTTTTGCTCATAATAAACTTTTTCTTTGACTGGTGATACCTGAGACGCCCCTGACTGACAATGGTGCCTCCCCAAGATGGCGTGATCCACAGTTTGGAATCCCTACGGTAAAGTGTTCGTTCACCATCTAACAGCATGAATAATGAAATGTAAGAAAAAACAGCACCAAATAAAGTGGAATATGGCGATTATTAATTTATTTTTTACCTCAAGGACAAGTTAAAACTGTAGTTTGCCCACAGGTGATCTAGAAGGTAGTTAACAAGAGGGGAAGGGAGATTCTGAAGGGCGCATTTCGGGGTGGGAATACAAATGGGTGCATGAATTGAAAGAAAGAAGAAAATAATTTTGGAGTACCTGGACAGATGAGTCTAGAGTGGGCCAGACCATTAAGTCATGAATATGCAAATAGGGTCATGCCTTAGGACAGGAAGAGTGGTTAAATTACAAATTTGTTCAGACTGAAAATTTAATTGGGCATATAACAAAGAACCACCTAAACAAACAAAGATCAGCACTAGTAGTCCATTCCTGGTGCTCGAGAAGGTGGAAAGAAAAGATGACATTCCTGAAAATAGAGAAATTCAGAGTTAAACTAGAGCAACGGTAGTGATTCTACTACTGAGTAATCAAATACAGAGCTGTCGATTTTGTTTCTCTCCTCTTAGACATCTTCACCTTCAAGAATCTGGCAGTGGAAATGAGGAGGGAAAATGAGGATGGCCTGAGAGCAGTTAAGAATCTAAGGCAGAGGCTGTGCTGAGGGTGAAATCTGACACGGGGTTGGGTAGAGGGAGAGACGGGCGGGGCTGAAGCAGGAGGCGGAGCTAAAAAGGAGGGAAGATGAAATTTAAGCAGATGGGACTTTATGCCAGCTACAGAGCGAGAAGAGGATTCAAGAATCTGAGAAACATGCTGGGAAATTGAAGGTAAATATTATCTACTAGAGAGCTCAGTGGGTGTGCAGGAGTAGAAGTCAGAACTGGAGAGCCAAGAGAAAAAGTAGGAATTTGTTCCTCCTGCCCGTTTTGTAGAATGCATAGCTGAGGAAACAACAGTGGAGGGGAAAAGAAGAACTGTTTCATCTGGGATGGAATCCTATAAGAGCAGAGAAAAAATATCAAAACGGCCAGACTGAAGTGAAATAGGAGTAGATCTGTTGAACAGCGATTTGAGGAGTTTTGGAAGAGGCTGGTCCTTTAAAAGACGAGACGACGAATCTGTGGCGGTGGAGCGGTGTAATGCGGGAGGCTGAATGGTAGAAGAAATGTTGGCGAGGTGGATTAATTTGGATCCAAGGGGATCGAAAACAAATGAGAAAAAACAACAACTGGAGAATCTTGAAGGTTCTGGAGGAAAGAAAGGTAGTCTGAGGATTGGAAGAGAATAGGCTTGCGATCCATTACAGGTCTAGCGCTTTGAACTCAAAAGACTTGAATTCAAAACTTTAGACGTGTGTTATTGTGGTTAGGGTTTAAATAGGAAGGAGAAAATTGAATGATAGAGGATGGGGCAGAGCACCCTCAGTTTCTTCCCTAGAACCCCACCTATCAGTTCCTATTACATTCATGAAAAATTAATCTTTTTTACTTAATCCAAGTTAAAAATATAAGCATATTGGGGGTGCGGTGGTTCTGTGGCTATGGATCTGCTCCTGTGGCTGAAAAGTTGCCGTTTTGTATCCCGCGGCCAGCAGAGGAATCCTACTCTGTTGGGCCGCTGAGCAAGGCCCTTAACCCCAACTGCTCCAGGGGTGCCATATAAATGCATGACCTATTGCTATCTGACCACAAACTTCTACCCCGGCATCCTGGCCAAATTTCCCATTGGCCCTTACCAACCATGGCCTCCTAATAATCCCCATCTATGAATTGGCTTCATTTCTCTGCTCTCCTCCCCACTGATAGCTGATGTGTGGTGAGCGTTCTGGCGCACTATGGCTGCTGTCGCATCATCCAGGTGGATGCTGCACATTAGTGGTGGTGGAGGGGGAGTCCCCATTACCTGTAAAGCGCTTTGAGTGGAGTGTCCAGAAAAGCGCTATATAAGTGTAAGCAATTATGATTATTATTATTATTATTCTCTCCCTGTCTGTGTGTCTCATGGAGAGCAAGTTGTGGTATGCGAAAAGACAAATTCCTAATACAAGAAATTGAATATGGCCAATAAAGTTATCTGATCTTATATAGTGTCTGTATAACACATTTCCATTGAACTTATTTAGGCAAAAATCTGAAGTTTTGGCTTCACAATAGAACACTCTGTTCAGTAGTTTTGGCTTTAAGTCAAATTTTCATTCTGCTTAGCAGTCTCTGCAGCCTCAAGCCAGCGCTAAAAATCTGCCTGTCTCCTGCTCAGGAGACTTGCCATCTGGTTTAATCTGTACCCAGTAGCCAGTGTTCAGGATTTACTTGAGTGCCTATTATGTTATTCTGCAAGTAAGTTTAAGATTTTGTCCTGTTTTACAAAACAAATTTCTGCATAATATAAAAATATATTTTATCTGGTTAAATAATGTGTATACTAATTAAGGACGCTTTTTTAAAACTACATAAAATAAAATTGGACCTCTTACTTGTTTTGCTCTACACCTTAATAAAGAACTAGCATGGTCCTGGGATGTTGCTCAGTTTTATCTAAACATATCTGATGTTGTGTAATGCTACAATTTCATACATTTCAACCATTGTGCCTTCAGCCCCAGCCATTAACTCTTTTCTTACTGTAGTTTATATCTACAACTTCAAACTACCTGTGAGATCTGGCACTCATAATTCAGTTTCCTTATCTTTACAGATGTATGACCCAAAGATCAAAGAATTGTTTTTTCCTCCCATTTTTTCATGTTGCACCTTGTTACCATTCTACACACCCTTATCTAAAAATGCTGCTCTCACACCTTTCTGCTTTCATCTCTTATGATTAAACTACTGTACATTAAAGCTTTCAGTGGCCTGTACTTTTCTTTTTTGTTTGCACTGCCCATGTATTCTGACACTTTGACAAATCAGCTTCTGAAATGTGAAATGTTTATTTCATTGTAGTTGGTATGTTTCGTGAAGATAATCTTCAGGACCTAAAAAATAGATTTCATTCATTCAAACAGTATGTCAGTTGTTGTCTTCTTGGTCAATGAGCTCTTCTTTTGTTCATGTGAATAGCAGAAGATTAGTATTTTTTGGAATCAGCATGTTTGGGCACACTCCTTCTTCCTAGAAAACTGCAGCACTGTACCTATGTTTTTTGGTTATTTTTTTGGCATATTAATGGTGATTTTCATAAGGTGTTAGCTATACCCATACCTGTAGTATACTGTATATATCCATATACTGTAGTTACAAATAGGGGGTCACAAAAATGGTGAATAACAGAAAATGACATAAATAAATGGATAAATAAATGATTAAAATAAATATTCATAACCCTCAACTTAAATGATTTTGCCAAGAATATACCCAAGTGTTTGGTTGTAAAATGAATGGGAATCTTATCTATTCTAAAAATGCACTCACTAATCAGGGAAGTTTATTTTCACAAATGGATTATTTATAAACAAAATCAAAGTTTCTACCAACAGAATAGAAAGCTACAAGGTCCAAATACTCAATCTGGTCTTTGTGGGTGAGCAGGACACTTTCAATTTTTTCTTGTCTCTTTCCCTTGTTGTCTTTTGTTTTCCTCCTTTTCCCCTCTGTCTGCCTGTTTTCTGCTCTTTTTCTGGACTGTCAATTGACACTTCATTTACCCAGAACTAAATTATCTATGGTAAACCAAGATAAACTTTATGATTGCTTTGTTCACTGAATCCGGGACTCCTGCAAACATTCCCTTGCTATGAACCTGGAAATGTTGACTAGCCATTGTATTAACGGTAGATCCTTTAAGTTCAAGTTTCAAGTTTCAAGTTCAGGTTTATTGTCATTATACTCATATACAGGTATATGGTATAACGAAATGCTATTTAGCTATCTCTCAGTAATAAGTAGTACAAAAAAACAACAATACAATTGTATAATACAAGAAAGACAGAGACAACAGGCAATGTGTAAAACAACAAAAGGTAACAGCTAATGTGCAAAACAACATCAGAAGTGCAAAAACATGCACCAACAGGATTAAATAAAAGGATAAAAAATATGGGTAGTGATCTTTTTGACATGTAAGGTAGAGGTAGATTTCAATGTGTGTTTGAGTTTTTGGTAAGAGAGGTTCACTGTGAGGTTCAGATTACAGGTGAGAGGTCAGGTGAGAGCGGCTGGGAGTTTAATAGTTTGATAGTGCAGGGGTAAAAACTGTCTCTGAGTCTGGTAGTCCAGGCCCGAATGCTCCGGTACCGTTTTCCAGATGGTAGAGGGTCATATAGTCTGTAGCTGGGGTGTGTGGGGTCTTTGATATGCTTAGAGCTTTCCTCAAGCACTATCTGTCATAAATGTCCTGTATAGATGTATAGAACCCCAGTGATGGACTGGGCAGTTTTCACCACCCACTGTAGGGCTTTGCGGTCAGCAATACTGCAGTTGCCATACCACACTGTGATGCAACCTGTCAGTGTGCTTTCTGTAGTGCATCTGTAAAAGTTAGTGAGGATCTGGGGACATATCTTAACCTCCTTCAACCGTCTTAGGAAGTACAGGCGCTGTTGCGCTTTCTTGATCAGATAGGTGGAGTTGAGAGACCATGTGAGGTCCTCAGTGATATGGATGTCAAGGAATTTGAAGTTACTGACCCTTTCAAATTCAGTCCCGTTGATGTGGATAGGGGCACGTCCGTTTTTCAGTTTCCTGAAATTAACGATCAGATCCTTAGTTTTGCTGACGTTGAGGGTGAGGTTGTTGTTTTCACACCACGTTGTAAGGAAATTGACCTCCTCCCTGTAGGCCAACTCATCATTGTCTGTGATCAGACCTACAATTGTGGTGTCATCGGCAAACTTGATGATGGGGTTGGTGTTGTGTTTGGCCTTACAGTCATGGGTGTAGAGGGAATAGAGAAATGCACTAAGCACACACCCCTGGGGGACCCCAGTGTTCAGACTTAGTGTGCAGGAGGTGTGGTTTCCAAGCCTGACAGCCTGAGGTCTGTCTGTCAGAAAGTCCTGAATCCTGTTGCAGAAGGTGGTGTTGTGACCCAATGCACTGAGTTTCTTGACTAGTTTCTCTGGAATTATGGTGTTAAAAGCTGAGCTGAAGTCGATGAATATTAGTATTGCATATGCGTTCTTTTATCCAGATGGGATAGGGCAGTGTGTATGGCCATGGAGATTGCGTCATTTGTGGATCTGCTGAGCCAGTAGGCAAATTGGTAAGGGTCCAGTGTGTTTGGAATGGTGTCCTTAATGTGCTTCATGACCAGCCTCTCAAAGAACTTCATGATGACAGGTGTTAGTGCCACCAGTCGGTAGTCATTAAGACATGTCACTGTGGTTTTTTCGGTATTGGGATGATGGTGGTTGTCTTGAAGTAGGTGGGGACTATGGCTTGGGCCAGAGACATGTTGAAAATGTCTGTGAATACACCGGCCAGTTGATTAGCGTAGGTTGGAGGAGGTGACTGGGTATGCTGTCGGGTCCTGCAGCCTTGCGTGTGGTCACTTTCAGCAGAGATCTCCTCACCTCATCTGCAGACAGTGAGAGCAACTGGTCAGCTGCAGAGGGTGCAGCTCTGTTGGCTGGGAGGCATCATGGGCAGGTGCACAGATGATCTTCCTCTTGTAGTCTGTGAGGGCCTGTATACCTTGTCACATGCACCTTGGGTCATTAGTAGTGAAGTGTTCCTCTAATTCCTGTTTGAGTGTTTTTTGCATGTTTAATACCATTGTTTAGATTGATCCTGGCTGACCTTAGTTCTGATTTATTTCCCGATTTGAATGCTGCATCCTTTGCTTTGATTAGGATGAGAACCTCACTGTTCATCCATGGTTTCTGGTGAGTGTAACATCGTCAGCACATTTCCTGAAGTAGCTTGTGACTGACAATGCATATTCTTGTATGTCGGTGTATGATCCCTGTGTGGCAGTCTCTTTAAACACACCCCAGTCAGTGCATTCAAAACAGTCCTGCAGGACTGATTCAGCTCCTTCAGGCCACACTTTCATCGTTCTGACCACTGGTTTCACTCGCCTGTGCAGCTGTCTGTATGCCGGGAGAAGAAACAGAGTGATGTGGTCTGAGTTTCCACGGCGGGGGAGGGGTACTGCCTTGTAAGCATTCTTTAAGACACTTCATAACAATATACATATAAATATATAGTATCGGAGAGCTATTTTCTAGCACATATTTTTCATTATCCAGTGACAGTTCAGGATCATAATCCTACTTAGTGGATTTCTGATGTTCTCTTCCTTATGGTCTGGCCATCATTACTTCAGTCACGAGAGTTAAAGCCAAGTTAAGATAAGATCACTTTATTAGCCATGTACAATTTCTTACATTAAGAATTTGTTTTTTCAAATACCCCTGCTTCCAGAAGAGGTGCTTTAAGCATAGGAATGCCTTGTCTGCCTCTGGGTTCCACTTACCTCGGCCATGTCGGTTGCGAATTAGAGCAGAGATGGGTGCAACAACTGAACTAAAATTCCTAATGAACCGCCTGTAAAAATTAGCAAAACCCAGAAAACGCTGTATCTGCTTTAGATTGCGCGGGACTGACCAGTCGTTAATGGCTGCTACCTTAGATGAGTCCATTGCCACACCCAGAGGAGAGATACTGTAACCAAGGAAATGGATCTTGGAGACATGGAACACACACTTTTCCAACTTAGCATAGAGCCTATTGTCAATTAATCTTGACAAGACCTCCTCTACATGGCGGACATGATCCTGAGGGTCGGTAGAAAAAATCAAAATGTCATCGAGATATACCAGGACAAAGCTACCAATAATATCCCTAAAAATATCATTCATAAAAGACTGGAAGACAGCCGGAGCATTGACAAGGCCAAAGGGCATGACTTGATATTCATAGTGCCCATGCGTAGTCATAAAAGCCGTCTTCCATTCGTCCCCCTCTCGAATCCTGATAAGATTATAAGCCCCACGTAAATCCAGTTTTGAAAAGATGGTGGCTCCACGTAAGGACTCCAAAGCCACTGGAATTAGAGGCAGAGGGTAGCGATGTTTAATTGTGATTGAGTTCAACCCCCTGTAGTCAATGCATGGGCGCAATGAGCCATCCTTCTTTTCAATAAAAAAGAAACCAGCACAGGCAGGAGAAGAGGAGGGGCGAATAAAACCGGAGTCCAGGGCTTCCTTAATGTAGTCCTGTAAGGCCTGATTCTCCTTTTGGGTTAAAGGGTAAATGCGACCCTTGGGGGGGAGTGATCCTGGCAATAGATCGATGGCACAGTCGTAAGTTCGATGAGGGGGAAGCAAGAGAGCCTGTTGTTTGTCGAATGCCTGTTTCAGGTGAACGTATTGAGGTGGAATGGAAGGTGGAGCATCCACAGGGAGAGTAGCGGTGGAGACCTTAACAGGGAGACGACAACAATTAGCATGGCAAAAATGACTCCAGGCAATGATCTCATTCTTGGCCCAGGAGATGTGGGGGTCGTGCTTCCTGAGCCAGGGAAGGCCCAGGATCAGCGGGTAGGCAGGCGAGTCCAGGAGAAGAAATGAGATATCTTTCGTATGAGTGGCCCCCACCCTGAGAGAGAGTGGGATGGTTTGCAGAGAAACCTGAGCAGGGGTGAGCGGAGAACCATCTAGGGCTAGAATGCTGATGGGGGGTGACACAGAGACCACGGGGATATTCCATCGGTGGACGAAGGAAGCGTCTATGAATGATCCTTCTGCACCTGAATCAACAAAAATTGACAGGGGAAGATGAATATCAGACCATGACAATTCCACCGGAAACAGAGTGCCCGAAGAGGCAGGGGAAAAAACAGCACTGCTGACCTTAGCTGAAGGCTGCGGTAGAGCACGAGGTGTAGACGAAGGTCTTGAAGGACAAGCAGCGAGCCGATGGTTAGGGGAGGCACAGTACAAACATTGTCCCTCTCGGTGGCGCCTTTCCTTTTCTTGAAGGGAAAGAGGAGCATGTGGCAGAGCTGGCAAAGCAGGAAGTGATGCCTCAGGAGGACCATGTCTGCTTCCAGTGAGTCTGTATGCTTTCTGGATTCTGATGTGGGTGTCCAATTCCAGGACCTTGGAGATCGCTGCTTCCAGGGAATGAGAGTTGATTGGCATGAACACCAAGTGATCCTTTAACTCCTCTGATAAACCCCTTACAGAAAAGGCAAACCAGCGCCTCTGGGTTCCAGGCGGACTCTGTGGCAAGAGACTGAAATTCCTCCACATAATCCTGTAGAGGTCTATCACCCTGTTGAATCGCCGAGAGCCGAAGGTGAACCAAGTCCAGACTGTTGCGAAAAACGTGCCTGAAGACAATCCGCAAAGCCGTTGAAATCCATGGGTTGTGAGTCAGCTCTGGTAAAAAAAACGGAAGCCCAATCTAAAGCCTTGCCTGTCAACAGGGAGATCGCAAAACCAATCTGTTCTTGCGACGTAGGAAAACGCTCCGGATGCAGATGAAAAGAGAGGTAACATTGAGTAATGAAGCCTCTGCAACCAGAAGGATTACCGTCATATTTTTCAGGAAGAACAAACGGTAAGGTTGAGGGAGGGGTGGGCGGGACCGAGGCTTGTGCGGAAGAAACTGCAGGAGGAGCTGTTGAAGGTGCCGGGGGCACTGGGGGGGACGAAAGCCAGGCTACGTGATTGGTAAGAAGTTGAACCGACTGCTGTAACTGAGTTAGAGCTTGGGAGTGCTGGTGGAGGAGGGAACTAAAAGCTTGCGCATCCGCGGGATCCATACTGTTGACTCGGTATTCTGTAACGATGGCTGGGTTGTGATGAAAAGGATCCGATGCAGATGCAGGATTCCTGGGGCGGTGAGTAGGCAGACAGAGCTATCCAGGAGCTGGGTCGTAATCCGAAGGCAAAAGGTAGGTCGAGATCAGTAAACGGCACTGGTGGCGAACAATCCAGAACAAGAGACAGATACGTGGTCGGAACAAGAGCAACAGGGTCGATACCAAAAATAGTCACGGGTAGCAAACAATCCACGGGGCGAGACGAGAAACGTAGTCCGAAGGGAAAACGATGAGGTCAGAAAATCCGGTAAGGCAAAGTGAAAGAAACGCTAGGTAGAGCCACAAGTAGGGAACTCAATACGGAGCAGTGATATGCGAGTAAGAGTGGCTTAAAAAAAGCAGCCTGCCGCACGGTAAGATGTCTGAAGAGAATCAACACGTGCGGCGGCGTTTGTAATTATCACCCAGCTGCTGGGACTGATTAGACCTCTTCGGAGCTGGTCTGGGCCGGTTAGTGGTCGTTACAGGACCTTGCTTAGGGGCCCAGTAGAGTAGGATTCCGCTGCCAGCTGTGGGATTTGAACCAGCAACCTTTCAGCCACAAATGCAGATCCTTAGCCACAATGCCATCACTCCACCCTTAGTATTTAAAAAATCCACTCAATAAATTACTAATATTAGGTTAGGCTGAAATCTATTGATATATAAAGTATACGGTAAAAGGTCACAATGAAAGTAATGCCCCACTTTTTTCTCTGTGATGTATTACAGAAAAAAGCTTACTCATAGAATCAACAGATTTATTTGTGACCTACACATTACTTTCCACATTACATCTTACTGAAATGTTCTGCATTTTTCTGTGGAAAATAAAAACTTGCAATATGAGTTTCTGAGCAACCCTTATAATAGAATTTTGAGAGCAAACCCAATTTATAGTTCAACTATAAATATAAACACCCCTTTCTTGGCATTCATCATTTTGTAATCTTCCCCACACTGCAACATTGTCCTTGGAGCGGCTCCTAGCTGAAGGGATTCTGATGTTCTCATCACCATTTCTTCAACCAAGTAGGTTAAAAAAACACTCTGTATCTCACATTTCTAATGCAATAAATGGATTACATTTTGGGGGGTCAGCAAAAATCTACTAAAATACATTTAATACATGTAAAATACATTTAATTATTAAGAATTTCAGAGAGTATAGATCTGTATCAATGATATATATATATGTGTGTATACAGTATGTAATTTAAATATTTAACTTGATAGTAAAATTGTGTGTGGAACATGCCATAACATTGTGGTATATTGAATGAAGTGTAGCAGCGAGGCTTAATAATAAGAAAGAATTAAGTGTTTCTGAGCTTTCCCAAAGTAGGCCCCATTTCTCTGTTCATCTCTGTGGTGCAGCCACAGAGAAACTATTCATGCAGGCTGATTTAAGTTTCCTTTGATAAGGGACAGCTCCCAAAGGGGGATGCACTTAGCTTAGCCTGGCTATCATGATCAATGGTCATCCATTGGAGCCTATCTGTCTAGGGAGTGCCATATGGACATCTGGACTCCATTCCTAAGTGTCAGGAGTAAGTGACTCATATCTCACCTTGATCAACCAATCAGGCACTGGTAGGGCCGAGTAACCCACGTGGGACTCTGATGCCCATGGAACTTTCAGCCAATCAACAAGCTGAAGTTCCTCCAGGTAAAGACAGGCAACACAGAGATTCCAGGGCAGGACGGCCCAGGAGCAAAAGGCTCCCGAGGGCAGGACATTCTCGCAGCGCGCCTCCTGACCATCCTGAGACTCAGCCCGGACAACTACGGAACGGCCAGTGTGTCCCAGTGCCAGAACTTTCCTTTGTTCTAAGAGTCTAGAGCGGAGGTTGCCAGAGAGTACCCAGAGGATCCACCTGAGGTTAGCACCAGCAGCAGGCCTCGTCAACAGCTCAGAACTGTGGACAGCTGAATCACTATTCAGAACTAGTTCTTCATCAGGAACGAACCAGTCCTCTTCCTGACTTGTTGGGACCCACAGTCATCTTTTCTCCTGTGCACAAACTTTGCTCGTTAAAGCCAACACTAACTAGCCAGTCAGTGAGCATCAGCAGCGCACCGTTGCAAGCCGCATAGCACAGCCTGGCACGCAGCCAGAGAGCGCAGATTGGACAGCAACAGCCTGCAAATGTTTCTTTGAGTCTGCAGGAGATCTGAATCCCCAGAGATTGGATGAGTATTCAACTTCAATGCATTACAGCTCAAGAATTCAATTGTTATCCCAACCAGTTGATATCAATTTAATTCCTAAGGGTAATGTACTTGTTTTGAGTATCTAATGTAGATGTTATAACCAAGTTCATTTATGAAACGGTGTAAACGAATGATATACTGAACGTATGTCCTCTTGATATATGTAACTCTTTGTAACTGAATGAATATATATCTTTTGTATTCTGATAACCCTCTCGATAAGATCTGTTAGTTTTACATGCATGTTCTATGTATTAATGAATGTATCCTCGTGTATTAGTACCTGTGTGTGTACGTTGTTTGAGTTATATCGCATGGTTGGATTCTAAAGCCATCAAAAGAATCAACTTTGTGATTTACTGCTACAATTAATAATTGTCCCAGTAAATGCCCAAACCCTACAGAACTGGTGCCTTCAGAGAGCCACTACATTACATTTTGGCTATAGCAACGTTACAGAAGTAAAATACTTTTTGTCATAGTCATTTGAATTTTAGATTTGAATGATTGATTGTGAAGTGTGTGCTACAGTATATTAAAAGTAAACAGAAACACTGCATGGAGATTACATGTTGTTAAAAGCACAGTCTACATATTGTATCAATAACAGATATTATTCCCTAGCAATGAGAAACAGATAAGTACTGGGTACTAATTACTGTTTTACATCTGATTGATCAAATTACCCCCTGGTTATTTTAGCTGCCAGTAATGGTTTCAGATGTGATTTTTTCTCATTTTCATTAGCAATATGTAAATGAGCTGTGTCCCCATCTGAAGGCATCAGCACCTATCATTCCTGTTCACTGATAATGATAACTGTCACATTTCAGCTGGTAAAAAATAGTGATATGTATGATAGGCACAGATGAGTGGTAAGAAAGGTTAAATATACTACACAATATGTCTTTAATTCTTGTCTTTAATTATTGTCAGTTCAGCAGTTTGGAGACTTTTTTTTTCCTGAAGGTACATCTGACTGAAGGTAGGCATTAATTCAATTGTTACCAATAAAAGGTTATTAAAGATTTCTTAAGTGATGCCAAGATTAATGCTAGAATGTTAAACAGGAAGTTGCATCTCTTTATAACGTAAGCGTTACACTCTTTAAAAGTTAATTCCTGGTAGAAGGATTTTAGAAGCAATGTATGATAACATTCTCAAAATACACACAATTACAAAACAGGTTGTCCTGTAGAAACGACAATTCCAATGAATTTCTTCAGAATTAACGGTTAAGCACAAACTACAATGTACAAATGGAAACTACAGAAATGTATTTAAAAATGAGAAGGGGATACTTTTATGTATGTGCAAGAAGGGTGGAATGGCCTCTCTCTGATTTATAAACCTTCTGATGTTACTATTATAAAATTAATAATATTATTAATTATATTGTTATAAGTAATAATTATCTAGAGATTAATTACACCTTTCTGTATTTCTTAGGGTAAGACTATTGGTATTCTTTTGAAAGTTGGGGTCAGATTTATTGGATCCACACAGTTATCTTAGTAATGGTGGCAGCCACACCAGCTAGTCAACTTACAGAAACAAACAGACAATTCTTGAATGGTAATTAAACCAACCCTTTTAGTTTGGAGTAGAGTTGAGGGCTACATCCAGTAGATCACGTGCAGGTGTTGGTAAGGAATCTCTCTCTGTTGCCACCTGAGCTGTAACTGAAGTGCAGGCACCATCGGTGATGAGATCTGCAAACTAGAAACCTAAACTAAATGAAGACTGATGCTGTGCTCTCTTGACTCCGTACAGGGGAGAGTGAACATCAGCAGCCAATAGGGCTCCTTTGGAGACAGTGAAAAGACAGGATCAGAAAGGGAAACACAGAAACACAATAAAGATAATGCTGGGGTCAAATAAATGGTAAATAAATGGTTGAATTCCCAATGCTGGAACTGGCAAAAAGAGAAGAAAGGAGACGAAAGAGAGCAGATCTGGTGGACTTTGAAGACTGGGTGAGAAAGACAGGAGGGGTAAAGCATAGAGAATGTGATTGGGAGGAGCCTCAGGGTGCACATTGGCACTGGAGATCCAACGAGGAATGACATGAAGTCTGGAAAGGTAGAATTGAATACAGAAATGCTTTTTGAGTTGGCACAAGAAAAAGTCACTCTACACTTCTTCAGGGCTCATTTACAGATTAGCTACTGTGTAGTCCCAGAAATATGGGTATTTATTTTAGAAGAATCAGTGTACTGTTGCATGGTAGGATCTGCATCTGTCAGGAGCAAACACAGAATAATTTTCTTTTTTTCCTTCTCTCTGAAATTGGACTGGAGCTCAGTGGCTTGCTGAATTAGTGGCAGTGGTGTAGTTTGGTGTAATTATTATTGTTAAGCTTATTATTAAGCAACTAATAATTGAACAAAATACTGATTAATTGTATATTATTTTCATTCTGTATTCCATAACATACAGATGCAGCCAACATTCAAAATGCACGGGCGATACCGCATTATTTTGCGTTTCGCTTTACGCGGTCTACCGCGAGTTACCGTAAATTCTCCTATAATACCGCTATTAAAATAATAGTATCCGGAATTTCCGCAAGGTGGAGCTAATAAAGCTCAACCTCTCATGTTTGAGCTGTCGCCATCAAAGTCTTTAACGAAGATATTACTAATAGTATTAATAATGAATGACCTTGGACAAGCTGTAAACAAAGTATTGCCTTTGTCCACATTATTTTTTTCATTGACTGTCTTTATAAAAGTAACACCACAGCATTTCACAATCACGCATTTGTTTCCAATCATGCAAAGTACAGTAATTTTTGAGAATTGATTCACCATGCCTTTCACATGCTCATAAAAGAGATTGATTTAGGAACATAAACATATTACCATATGCAAACTGTACTGTATACAGTATGTATATGTATATTTAATGTCTTAACTATGCCCATTTAAGTATTGAATATTTATATGGAATTTTACCACTGAAGGGAAATCTTAGTAGCTGAGCATAAAAAGAATAGGAGCATACTGTAACGCGTGTGAAGGCCATAAACGATATTAATTTTGGAACTTAAACGTACAGTATATGGCTGGTCTCGTTACATTGGTGTCAAAAGCCGGGTGGGATAGCCCTTCGCCGGGGACGGCGTTTTAAGCGGGGGAGAGTGTAACGCTTACGGCCGACAAGCACTGTATGTAAGAGCCGGCGTACCAGAGCAGGTGACGTCACCGCCCTTTCCTGTGATAGCAGGACTACAGCTACTGGGCTGTAGAGAGATCTCTCTTTAGCTCACGGGGCTAGGTCGCTGCAGAGAGACGCGGAAGTCCCGGGTTCGAGCTCCAGTCGGGATGGGGCCGAACAGATGCGGCAAGGGCGCCCGCCTGAGCCCCCGTTGTGTTACATTGGTGTCAGAAGCCGGGTGGGATAGCCCTTCGCCGGGGACGGTGTTTTAAGCGGGGGAGAGTGTAACGCTTACGGCCGACAAGCACTGTGTGTAAGAGCCGGCGTACCAGAGCAGGTGACGTCACCGCCCTTCCCTGTGATAGCAGGACTACAGCTACTGGGCTGTAGAGAGATCTCTCTTTAGCTCACGGGGCTAGGTCGCTGCAGAGAGACGCGGAAGTCCCGGGTTCGAGCCTCCAGTCGGGATGGGGCCGAACAGATGCGGCAAGGGCGCCCGCCTGAGCCCCCGTTGCGTTACAATATAAACATTTATATTGATTTAAATCGCGTTTAAATCACCTTTATTTAAAACCCATAAATAAAGCTGATACTGTTTAGACTTTTAATTATTTAAAACTGTATTACAGCAGCACAATGCACAATGCAACATAAATCGCTATCTTTGTCTTCTGTGTAATAATGTTCTCCTCTCTGTCCAGCAAATTAACAATAGTAATAATAATTAACTTTATTGTATATGGTGCCTTTAAAGGTGGCTCCTCAAAGCGCTTTACTGGTTAAAAACAATAACAACAAAACTATTAGGCTGGGCAAACATTTTTTTTTTAAGAAATACAAAATGAGATATAATGATGTGTTCCAGCTTAGACATTAACGAAGAGCATAACACGTGGGCGGCGTAGAGGTCGGCTCTGGCTTTCTACTGTATACGCTGCAAGTACAACCCCCCTCACTGCAGGAGTGCTGGTTGTGACAAATTAAACCGGTTTCACAGGTATTCTCAAAGTAGAAGGAGGCAATATTTCCAGCAAAAGACACCTCCCCCCTCAAAAACCTAGTAAGTACAGTACTTACTAGTTAAGAAAGGCTAGGCTCCTCAATGAAATCGCTTTAACATGCTAATGCATTGGTGTAACAGTCCAGGCGTGGCAAGCTTCTAATGTCAACCCGACTACAGCGAAAGGAAACCTTCTTTCATTGGAAGACAATGAACATATTTTAGCCCTGAATGAATTAATAGCAAACATGGTTTACATAAAAGACACATTTCCAAGAAAGTTTAGCCTTTGTCACTAATGAAACCACTAAATAAAGACATTAATATAAAAATCTTAAGATTTTTAAAATACATGACTTTGCTAAAATTTATTTGAAAATAAAAACGATTACAAACACCAGGGGAGAGAGAGAACAAGGGAGGGATGTTGGCTTTGCATAAGGAGCGGGGCTATGGAAATGAGGTCTGTTTGGGAATGTGAAGTTACATGTTCTGGCTGTTTGTGAATTATCGTTGTTGAGTATGGAGTGTTGAGGTATTGATTTTGTGTAATGCTTTATGTTGAAAATTGAGGTGGATTTTGTTTATGATAAAGAGGATCAACTGGGATGGGAGGAGGGTTTGGTATTGCATAAGGGGCGGGGTTATGATAATTGGAGGAATTTGCGAGAGTATAATGGTTTGATATACAGTATTTGATTTTGTATTGTGGTCGTTATCTATGTTTATGGTTGGTATTATGTTTATATGGTTGTTTTTGTTGGTTTGTTGTTATTATGGTTATTAATAATACGATCTATAGTTGAAATCTGAGCCTAAATAAAAAGCAAGTGATTAGGTTAATGAGCATCTAATTACTTATTAGTTTAAAACGCTATATAAAATAAAGTTTATTATTAATTTGCTGGACAGAGCGGTGAACATTATTATGCATAAGACAAAGATAACGATCCTGATCAGTTTAGAAATCTATGTACGCTGTAAGGTTTTTACTTCTTAAACTTTTAAAATACACATTTTGAATAGAAAGAAATCCTTTTCCTGGTACAGTACTGTATGTATAGCAAATCAGCACGTCTTTTTTCTCCAATCAGAGGGGTGTCAGATGGTGTCAGCCAATCACCATTCTGAAGCCCTACCATAATCTCTGGTATGGGGAGACCCCAGAATTCTGTCCCATAGTTAAGACAGATGATAGATACTTTTATTGATCCCATGAGGGAAATAAAGTAAATCATTTTCATTTTAGGAAAATATTAAACGCTCAGTTAAAAGCAAAGGAGATTGTCTGTTATAGCGGACATAAAAACAAGAGTTCGCTGGCATTATATCCTAGAAGACATAGACCGGCGCCAGACCGGGAAAATGCCTGATGAACTAGGGATTGGACAGTTTCCAAGTGCTTGTACAATCGATGGAAATGTTCAAATAAATGTGCAAAAGATGTTGGGTAGCAACGGTTGACTGTTCTCAGTCGGAAGATGTAAACAGCTTAATTTTCGTGTTAAATATTTTTTTTAAAATTTAAATTCATTCTATACAGCAATCGCATATTTGGGTACCGTTTCGTAAAACTTTCATGCTTAAAATGTTTAGTGAGAAATGGAAGACTGGTGTGTATTTTTTCTTTAAACTATCAAGACCAGCCATACACAGTACAGTTTATGTACGTTCTGTAATGTTTATGTTCCTAAATTAATATCGCTTATGACCTTCAGATGTGTTATGCTCCTCTTCTTTTTATGCTCAGCTACTAAAATTTCCCTTTAGTGGTAAAATTCCATATAAATATTCAAAACTAAGCGGATTAAAATATGCACAGTAAAGACATTAAATGATTAAATCTTTTCACTACCAACCAATGCACCACGAGTGCCCGAGTCGGTCATTTTGGCCAGCCAATCACTTACCGCGGTGCCCTGCGGTGGCTTGTGGGTTGGTTACTGTACCGCGGGTTTTTACCATGCATTTTGAATGGCTGCATCTGTATAAAGATTAACCATAAATATAGATTATTTAATCATTGGACTAAAGGTATTACTGTATTTTTTTCATTCCCACTAATATTTTTAATGCCTTAGCCATATAGGGATACACATACAGTCCATAAACAAAAATGTCAGAATCTGAATCTTGCTAAAATTAATTTAAATGTCTTTTTAGTAATATTAATACTTTATCATATTTTTAAAACAAGGAATCACCTGTTCTTATGTTTGTATTAATTAAATTGTTTTTTTCATTGCATGATGCTGTGTTTGTTCAGGCTTGTCAGTTAATAAAATCCATTCATCCATTTCATAAAGTTTTTATACATTTCAGGGTTACAGAGGAGCTGGAGCCTATCCCAGCCAGCAATGGATGAAAAGCAGGATATACTATTAAAGGGACACCACTCTGTCCCAGGGCACACATACAGAAACAAACATACTCACACCAGGAACAGTGTTATCTTACCAGAAGGTCTGTGGACTGTGGGAGTAAATCAGAGCACCATTAGGAAACCCACATGGGGAAAGCATAGAAACGTCATAACATTCGAAGTCCAGAATTGAACCCTGGCCCTCAGTACTGTAAGGAACCAATGCTAATCACTGTGCTAACAAGTTGGCTTCAATTAATAGCAATAAATCAAAATATTTTTGCCATTAATAAAATATGATAAGAATAAGATAAATATTAATAGTAAAAAAAAACGTTAATGGATTATAAAGGTTGACAAAGCTGAAAAAATGCATCAAGTGATTTATTCACCATAACAACTTAACCATATTAAAGTCTAGACAGACTGGGACAAGTGGTATGAGTTTTGTAAAATAGTTCATTATGAACAGGAACTATGAATAATGTCAGTTATCTTTGCAGAAATTAAACCAAGGCATGAGATATTTATTTGGTTTTCATTAATGACTCAGGGTTTTCATTACAGCCCTTACTTTGTACAAAATGTGTAAATGAACCAATACATTTCCAAGTGTTTACTTAATAGTCACTGTTGCCTGGACCTATTTACTATGTATTCCAAAATGCTTTTTTATTTCAGCTCTGGGAACTGTGGTTGGCTGGAAAATGGTGCAGTACTTATCATAAAAATTCTAATAATTAAATACAATAATGGAAATGCAGTAATTATTGAAACACTTCATCAACACTTACCTACATTATCTATTTACATAAAAAAGTAAACACTGAGATAATTCATAGACAAATTAATGTAAAAACTTTACTACTGTAATGATAAATGGGTTCATTAAACAGATTTTGTTACATCACAATAAGAATATTAATAGAGTCATGTTACTATGTTGTCCTACTTAAGTGCTAAAAGATAATAGGTCAGACTCTGTTAATGCACTGTCCTATGTGTTGTCAAGCTGATTTCTTTCTTACAGTTTACTCTCTTCTTTGTTCAGTCCAGGTTTCATCTGTCATGTCCTATATAAACATATATCTAAATATACATATGATATATAAATGCAATATATATGTATACTATACATAAATATCCATAATATTGACATGAGATATATGTGTATTTTCCAAGCTAATTTCTGCATTTCACATTATCCACCACTATCTTCTCTATTTTCTTAGCAACTTACAGAAGGAACTGACTGCTCTTGCCTGGTTCTGTTCATACTGTTCATCTCTACTAGTTTCGTAATGGTAATATGCTCTACTCACCATGCTCCTATTGTATCCATTAGTATACCTCAAGGTTCTAGACTTTAATCATTTTATTCTTTTATTTTACCACTGAAGGGAAATCTTAGTAGCTGAGCATAAAAAGAATAGGAGCATACTGTAATGCGTGTGAAGGCCATAAACGATATTAATTTTGGAACATAAACATACAGAATATGGCTGGTCTTGGTACTTTAAAGAAAAATACACACCAGTATTCCATTTCTCCCTAAACATTTTAAGCATCGAAGTCTTTAACTAACGTGATACGGAGTCAACAAGCATACTTTTAGAATTTGATTAAAAGGGAATATAATATGGAATCGCGTATCTAAAGAAATTAATAACGATATAATAATAATCATGTACCGCAACACAAGAATAGTACACGCTGTACATTGTCTCTTGATAATGTTTCTGTAGTGCTTTTTCAGCACTCTGCACGTGACCTTGCCGGTGGCGCTGTGGGTTAGGTTCCTGACTTCCATGTCATACAGTCTGTGATCGAATCGCACTAGAACCATGGCTTCTTTTTTTAACAAACATTTATTTGAAAAAATGAAAAGTTTCCCTTGGTCAGAGATTAAATAAAACCTCACTCACACCAAACAAATTTATATTTCTAAATATCACAACATAATCGAATTTAAGTCATTTTAATAACAATGAATAGTCACCTATGCGTTACAAAATAAACATTAATATTGATTTGAATCGCATTTTAATTTAAATCGTAAACGCGTGTTTTAAAATATGTGTTTTTTGATTCACAATCAGACAAATGCAACATAAATTGATATCTTTGTCTTCTAAGTATCTTAATAAACTTTCAGCATAGCTTTCTCCCCGTTTAGATTTATTTTTCTTGGGATCTTGGGATCAAATATGGATTAGATTGTAATATGGAAAGATTAGATTGTAATCGTTTTTATTTTTTAAATACATTTTATAAAAGTGTAATCTATGCTAAAAAGTTGTACACCACCTGCTATAAAGATACATATTGTAATACTTTCGGGTTCGGATAGGACAGACACGAGAACTCAGACTTGCGTAGTTAAAGCAAGTTAAAGCCTTGATTTTATATATCACCTTTAAAAGTGGCATCTCAAAGCGTTGGTAAATACCCAACACTTATTGTACCCATCTGTCATGCTAATAAAGCACCTTGAATTGAATTGAATTGAGGGAAAGAGGGGGGGAGGGTGAGTGAGAGAGCCAGGACAGACAGGCAAATAGGATACACTCCACAGACATTCACAACAGCGACATATCAAAAAACGTTTGCACATATACTTAAGTTATTACTTGGTTTTCAAAGTGCAATGAAATATAATATTGTTGTTGTTGCTGTTATTGTTGTTTTTATCCTGTAAAGCGTTTTGAGAAGCCACCTTTAAAGGCGATATATAACAGCGCTGATTCTTATGGAATACCGGGGATTCAAAAAATTATTTTTTAATCGCGTATCTAAGGAAATAGCAGTATAACTTTGTTCATGCACAAACAGTGGCATGTTACATTATTAATTTGAGTGTCTCCTCTTGCCAGAAAGCTCTAAATTGCGTTTTGAGTGTAATTTTTGACTTTTTCTAAATTGCAACCCATAAATAAAGCTGATACAGTTTAGACTTATTTTAAACTGTATTACAGCAGCACAATGGACAATGCAACGTAAATTGCAAAAATGCACTTGGAATCTGTCCAAGCCCTACTTTGTCAGGCATTTTCTTTTACTGCAACGGACATAAAAACTCCCTTGCTTTTAACAGAGCGTTTCATAATTTCTAACTACGGAAATTATTTAAACTGCGACACTTATCATTCATTCCATTCCATTCCATTATCAGTCTTCCATTTCCCCCTAAACATTTTAAGCATGAAAGTTTTATGAAACGGTACCCAAATATGCGATTGCTGTAGAGAATGAATTTTAATTTAAAAAAATTATTTAACACGAAAATTAAGCTGTTTACATCTTCCGCCTGAGAACAGTCACCCGTTGCTACCCAACGCAGAAACACAGCCACTAACTAGCAAAGAGAGGACATTAGCTAGCCGATATGATAAAGAAATAAATGATTATTTTGTTGATTTCTTTTGCACATTTATTTGAACATTTCCATCGATTGTACAAGCACTTGGAAACTGTCCAATCCCTAGTTCATCAGGTATTTTCTTTTACGCTGCGGGCATTCTCCTGGTCTGTGTCTTCTAGGATATAATGCCAGCAAACTCTTGTTTTTATGTCCACTATAACAGACAATCTCCTTTGCTTTTAACCGAGCGTCTAACCCCTCTGATTGGAGAAAAAAGATGTGCTGGTTTGCTATACATACTGTACCAGGAAGATTATTTCTTTCTATTTGAAACGTGTATTTTAAAAGTTTAAGAAGTAAAAACCTTACAGCATACACAGATTTCTAAACTGATCAGGATCGTTATCTTTGTCTTATCCATAATAATGTTCACCACTCTGTCCAGCAAATTAATAGTAAACTTTATTTTATATAGCGTTTTAAACAAGTAATTAGATTGCTCATAAACCTAATCACTTGCTTTTTCTTTTTATTTAGGCTACGCTGTAAGGGTTTTACTTCTTAAACTTTTAAAATACACGTTTCGAATAGAAAGAAATCCTCTTCCTGGTACAGTCGCATGAAGAGAGAGGCGAAACAGCCCTACACAGCCCTGTCGCAGTACACAAATATAATCATATCGTTATTAAATTCTTTAGATACGCGATTCCATATTATATTCCCTATTAATCATGCTTGTTGACTCCGGTATCTCTTTAGTTAAAGACTTCGATGCTTAAAATGTTTAGGGAGAAATGGAATACTGGTGTGTATTTTTTACTTTAAAGTACCAAGACCAGCCATATACTGTATATTTAAGTTCCAAAATTAATATAGTTTATGGCCTTCACACATGTTGCAGTATGCTCCTCTTCTTTTTATGCTCAGGCACTAAGATTTCCCTTCAGTGGTAAAATTCTATATATATATATTAAATACTACAACGGGCACAGTAAAGACGTTTACTGTAAATCTTTCTACGACAGACCAACGGACCACGAGTGCCGCTGTCGGTCAACCAATCACGTACCGCGGTACCCCGCGTCATCTTGCGTCACGATGCGCGATGCCGTAGCCAATTACCTCCGGTACGTGTCTGTACCGCGCACTTTGAATGGCTGCATCTGTACGCGATTCTTTTAATACAGTCTTTGCTGTGCTCTAGAGGATCCTTGTGATATTTCGAGCTCTGGTTGAATGATAAGTTTCACAGTTTAAATAATTTTCGTAGTTAGAAATTATGGAACGCTCTGTTAAAAGCAAGGGAGTTTTTATGTCAGTTGCAGTTTTTTTGCAACATGAATATAATGATATCGTTCTTAATTTCTTTAGATACGCGATTCCATATTATATTCCCTTTTAATCAAATTCTAAAAGTATGCTTGTTGACTCCGGTATTATGTTAGTTAAAGACTTCGATGCTTAAAATGTTTAGGGAGAAATGGAATACTGGTATGTATGTTTTCTTTAAAGTACTGAAACCAGCCATATACTGTATGTTTAAGTTCAAAAATTAATATCGTTTATGGCCTTCACACGCGTTACAGTATGCTCCTATTCTTTTTATGCTTAGGTACTAAGATTTCCCTTCAGTGGTAAAATTCCATATAAATATTCAATACTTAAACGGGCACAGTTAAGACATTAAATATACATATACATACTGTATACAGTACAGTTTGCATACGGTAATATGTTTATGTTCCTAAATCAATCTCTTTTATGAGCATGTGAAAGGCATGGTGAATCGATTCTCAAAAATTACTGTACTTTGCATGATTGGAAACAAATGCGTGATTGCGAAATGCTGTGGTGTTACTTTTACAAAGACGGTCAATGAAAAAAATAATGTGGACCAGGGCAATACTTTGAGTTTAGCTTGTCCAAGGTCATTCATTATTAATACTATTAGTAATATCTTCGTTAAAGACATTGATGGCAATAGCTCAAACATGAGAGGTTGAGCTTTATTAGCTCCACCTTGCGGAAATTCCGGATACTATTATTTTGCTTGCGGTATTATAGGAGAATTTACGGTAACTAGCAGTATTTACCGGTAACTCGCGGTAGACTACGCGGTAGAGTAAAGCGCACCGGAAAATAATGCGGTATCACCCGTGCATTTTGAATGGCTGCATCTGTACGTTCTAGCTTGGAGGAGGGAACATAGTTTTGGACTCAACATAATTTCTGAAATTTATTTGAATGTTATTTAATGAAGAAAAATATTATTTAAAGAAAAAAAATGTGCATTTAAGAAAGAAGCTTTATGAACACTGTTAAGTTAAACACCCATTTTAACGTCAATTTTAGTAAGGTACAGGCATGTAGCTATTTGCATGAATGTACTGTAAATTTGCTGTTTTATTTTTAAATACAGTAGTTTGTTCAGCATGTGTTAATTGGCATGTAAATCTTTTCTAACAACCACCTGATGCAAGGTTCAAATCCAAACATTTCTTGAAAAGAGTCAGGGTATTTGCTTCAACAACATAGAGAGGTGGCTTTACATGCCAGTAGTAAACACCTTTGAGTTTTTGCTCACCTCTGGACTGATTCCAGAGCAGCAGTATCTATTTTGTATCATGAATAACAAAAATGCTCACAATATTATAAATGAGATTGTAATAATACTTTGAGAGATTTAATATAAATCCCTTGATTTAAATTCTACCCTTTTCACTCCTATACATAACAATTATAATATTTTTTCATCTGTAATACTTAACCTTTTAAGTTAATGATTCCTATTATATTTGTATTTTTCTTTTAGTTTTTATTTTCCCTACTGTATTCTCTTTCAGTATTATAATTATCATCAATACATTTTCTATGATATGTTGTATTTCCCTATTTCTGTACTTTTTAGTTAAATCATCAAATGGCAAGTCTCATAAGACAAAGGAGAAAAGACCACTGCAAGATAAAGTGGATATCCACCATGTTCCTCTGCTAAAATATTGTTGCAGAATGCGGGCCATTGAAAGAGGAACAGGCTGTGATTAATTGGGTTGTATTGATGGCCAGGATTGTGTAAATGTTTGCCTGCCCACCACAGCCCCCAAAACATTCGGATTTTCGAATGCAGACAGTGGGACAAGGAGAAATTAGTAACAATTTAGGAACACCCAGATCAGGAAGCAATTACCTTACCTATGGTACCAATGCAGAGGGGGGGCAAACAAAGAAGTGATAACTCCTCAGGACTCTGTCAGTAAACCAATTGGAAGAATAGGAGGATCCTTATGCGTAACCATGAATCCCACAGAATGCGGAGTAGCACAGGGACAATCCAAAAGATGTAATCCAGGGGCTTGGTCAATTAGGGAGGCAATGAGTCCAGTAATGAGGGAAATCCAAAAGACAATCCAGAAACGAATTCCAAAAGGCATGGTCAATTCCCAAAAGGTTTGGGAATGCAACGCTGTTTGCGAGGGAGAGTGTGGGGTGTGACAGGAATGGAACGGCGTTTGCGAGGGAGAGTGTGGGGCATGACAGACTCACAAGCTTCCCTGATGGGGGAATGGCTAACAGAAAGGATAAAAAGATCTGAGCCTGAACACAGGGCGGACAGCACAAGGGAAGCTGGGTGGGAGACCACAGAGAAAGGAAACTATACTGGAGATCCAGCAACTGAAGACCACAGGAGACATTGGCAGCAGAACAGAGGTACTGTGCAGAGACTTTTAATACTCTGGAGGCAAGGAACAAAGAAACCAGCCTACCTAGCTGATACGAACTGAGGGCAATGCAGTGCAGCCTGAGGAAGGATTTACAGTATAACCCAAACAGAGAATGGGGAATTTGGACTAGGTGGTATCCCTCTTCTCTGAGTGGTTGTTCGTCTCTGAACAAAGACTTTTATAGACACAAAAAGAGACTTTCTAGAGCTCTCTCCTCATTGCCCCTTGGATTTACCTTCCTCTTTTTTCCTATTTATCCATCAGTTTTCTAACTGCTTCATCCAATACAGAGTTGCAGAGGAGCCAGAGCCTATCCAGGCAAGCCATGGGCAAAGGGTGGGATACATTCTGGATGAAAAGCCAGTCCATCTCAGAGCACACACAGACACAACCAACTTACACCAGGGAGAGTTTCTCAGAAGCCAAATTAGTTTACCAGTATGTCTTTGGACTGTGGGAGGAAACAGTAGCACCTGTCATAAACCCTTTCAAATATGAGGAGAACATGCAAACTCCTTACAAATAGCACCCCAGGTCTGGAACTCAACCCAAGTCCTCAAGTCTGTGAGGTAGCAATGATACCTATTGTGCTGTACCCTTTCTTATTAATTAATTTGTAATTATAGTTTTGAGAGAGGCATTGCTTTATCTCTGGATAATTAGTGTTCATGTTCATTTGAAGAAAAGACCCAATAATTACAATAAACACATGGATACTGTGCAGCTTATACAGAATACAACCATTGATTTTATTGCTGTATGTACAGTATTTTATAAAGTAATACAGTCAATAGCTTATCCCATTATTATACTATTTATTAATCAGTAAATTATTTCCTAAAACTAAACATTTATATGAGCAGCCAGTTTTGTTTTATTGATGTTTTATGTTCTGCTTGTTTTGTGACAAACATTTAATAATTGTTTAATAAACTGATTTTTTTAAATAAAGTGTCTGAAACATAATGTATCCTCCATTTTATCAGTGGTACTTATAAGATCTAGTTAATGTAATGGACAATAATAATCCTTTTCTATTAACACATTGTATTTAATCAGTGATTTATCATACATTTGTTGCACTATTAATCATATACTGTATTGCTTCCCCACCAGGTTTTCAGTTTAATTAGAAACACCTGTCTTGTGAAACTAGTCTATATACAGTATACCCTCCTGTTTCAATTGACAGTATGGCTATCCCTTTGTGAATGGAAATATATGAAAGAGCAGAATGGAGTAAAGGGTAATTACTGTAAGCAAAATTAAACTCCTGTAGGTTAGGAATGTGCTTCTTGTGTATGATTTAAAGCTTAATTAAGACATGTAACCATGATTAAGTGATTTAAGGTAAAATATCTTATTTACTATGATCCCTTTCCCATTCCCAGTGCACATGATATTTTGATTTTGTTATCTTTTTTAACATACAGTATCACTTAATTATACATTCTTCATTTAGTGGGGGAAAATAGGTAAAATGGATTACATCCAGTGTTTCATCCTTGAGCTCTGTCTGCAGGGTTAGGTTTTGGCTCACCATGCATTAGGTTAAATTGTTATTGAAAATAGATGGCTGAAACAGTGTTTATGGAGATTTGCATTTAGAACCTTAAACTAGGAGGCAGTTCTTCATATGAAACATTGTGGGAATCTGAACAAGCCTCTTGCCCATGAAGTTGAGGCTTATACACTAATTTATTTCACAAAATGGCAACTAATAACCAAATGAATTAAAAGAGCTGAATGGATTTCTATTTTTGTGAACTTTAATCTTATGTAATGATTTGTTTTTATTGTAAAAGCACTAGTGATTTTTGTTTTGTACATACTGTACGGCACAAACTCAGATATTGAATTTTCTTTCTGCAGATCATGACCAATAGTAGCCTGTATGCAGTGCTATGTATTTTCTGATCCATATCAATCCCCTTCCCCTAATTGGAAGTCATGGTCAATGTCCTCCTGGAATGGATATAGCCTTTAATATCTTAAATTATCTTGGAATGTATACACAGTACAGACCTTGTTAGTGTAACAAAGGGTCTCTTCTGGACCCGCTGGTAGGTGGGCTTCTGGGCGACCATCTTCCAATGCTGAGCCGGGAGCAGCGAGAGCCCCCTGGCTTAAATAAGGAGGGGCAGGATTGAGGGCAGGTGCACGGATTCCGCAAAATGTGAACAAGCCAGTGTGCCCTTAAAAGGAAGGATTACGATCGTGACAGTAACCCCCCTCCTTTCCAGGGTGGCTCTGAAGCCCTAAACAAAAAAGTACAAGGGAAAAAAATTAAATTAATGGAATCCCAGACTTTTGGACTACCATCCGCGGGATCCTTGTTGTGGCTCTGCATTCTGTAACAAAGCATAGTTCTGGACCCTATGCAGATGGTAGAATCCGGAAGTAAGTGGAAAAGGACGACGGGGAGGATTCGACGAGGATCAGGAGGGGCTGACAGACGGGGGCATGGCGATGGTGAACTGGTGCTTGGGGGGCGTAGCCAGGACGAACAAGTTCAAGGAGTCGAGGGGGAAAATCCAGGGCGAAGTCCAAAAGTTCAGATGGGGTGTTCCAGCCGAGACGTGACAAAACAGAGTTAAAAACCGGAACGGGATCCGGTACAGGGAATAAAAACGGGGAAGACGAGGCCAAGTGTTCTGAACCCTGGACTGATCCCCGTTGTCCTTTTCCACTTACTTCTGGATTAAACCGTCTGCATAATAATAATAATAATTGCTTACACTTATATAGTGCTTTTCTGGACACTCCACTCAAAGCGCTTTACAGGTAATGGGGACTCCCTTCTACCACCACCAATGTGCAGAACTACGCTTTGTTACAGTTAGGGTCTTGAATTAAAGAGAACTCCTTGAATATCCTGTCTGAACCTTCAGATTTTTTCATGTCTTTCTCAGTAAACACAATAGAAATATTAAGAAAAAAATAGACATTTTATTGTCTTTCTTCAAAAGTCGGTATCTCAAGTTGTGGCACAGCTAAGATATACATTTCTTTTCTAGGTCTTCTTAAAAATGTCTACCACCTTTTGATAAAAAAGTGTAAAAATGTAAAAAAAATGTAACATAAAAATATTTATAAAATTGTTGATATACTTACTGTTGCATTTCACTACTGTCTGTCCTTGGGAGACTTCTTATAATGCTTACAGATGATACAAGTTTTTACCTTTTTTTACTTTTCTGGTATTTATGTGCTTATACAGTACTCATAAGAAATAGGTTTAGTAAAATAAATGTAAAAAAACTACTCATGCATGCTATAGAGAGGAGGTTTTAAGTCCCTGAATGGCCAGAATTTGCTTAATAATAGCTATTTTAACTTATGAGATTAGCTATTTCTGTAATCGGTTTATTTGAATATATACGGAAGCCTATGCATTGGCATTTGTTGCAGAAAGTATTTTTTATAAACTTGCAATAAAGTTTGAGTAAAATGAAAGCTCTATTTAAAGGTAAAGAAAAGTATTGTTTATGTATTTTCGCAGATTCTTGCTTTTCCGGTTACATTTTGCTGGTAAAGTGATAAATTATTGATACTGTATGCACCCTTACCTCTTTTTAGGAACATCATTCTTTCACAGAAACCCATGCGTGTAGGAAAAATTCATAAAAAGAATAACCTATTTTCATTATTTCTTATGGTGAAAAATTACAATCCATTCTGGACCCCAAAAATGTCACCACTTTTCATTTTTTTACCAGAAAATGACAAAAAAAACAATAATAACCAACATTCATACTGTGATTTGTGTTTTTAGTAATGAAAAACACTGCTTACCTAAATAGACATCATTAGTCAAACCTAAACACAGTACTGTACAGTAACGGCTTAATTTCCTTTTTGAGTAATTAAACACACACTCACGATTTTCATTTTCGTAAACCCTCTTGGGTTCTTGATGGTCTAAACCACAAATATTCTTACACAAAAAGTAAGAAAAGTAGCAAACAACAAAGGAAGCAAGACGAGGTGAACTGTATCACAGATCTCTCTTCTGCGACTCCATATGCTTTGTTAGCTCTCACCCATACTAGTTAGTGGAATGTGATGCATATGCTTAATATGAAATGAGTTGTATGACACCTTTCTCTTCACTTTCTTCATTTGGTAAAAGTTTCAAAATTTTTCTTTGTATTGCTTCTTGGTTGGTTGGTTGTCATTATTCAAAATGTGGGTAACAATTCACATGCTTTATACTATCAATTTTTCAGAGAAAGAACAATCATAAACAAGGTACAGGTGTACTTTGATGCTTCTCTAAACAGAAATATGAGATGAATATTCCTATTAAGAATGTTAATTTGCTTTATGCTGATGTATCAGCTACAAAACACAGTTCTGAAAAGCTCTGGTGGTCTTGTGTTTTGTGATAAATAGTCTGTAGTGTTGTCTTGATTTTGCTAGTAAAAATGTTATTCAACCATTGTGCAATTTCTGTCTAAAGTGATGGTGTCAGCATTAAACTATTTTGTTTATCACAAAATGGTTTCATTTCAACAAACTTAATGGTCATGTTAAGAGGACAGATGAGATCACTTTTGCAATAGCTGGAGAAACAATTAACAATTGTTGTTTTGGTAATGAAAAGTGTAGAGTTGAAATGAAATACACACATTTAGGCAGATATTCTTACCCAGAGGTCTATACTGTGACAAATACCTCCCTTTATGAAGGCAATAAGAAACTTCGCTACATCCCCATTGATTTTGAATTTCCTCTGGGTACAAGATTTTTTAAAATATTTTTTACCATAATTATTGTAAATATTGGAGTTATAATTATTATCATCACCATTTTGTTGAAAACAATATTGTCAAGATGCCTCATTTAATGACTGCTGAAAAAGAAATCCACAGTCAAATGTAATGATTGTAAATGGCATTACCAAAAATCAAGTTAAATGGGCTCCAAGTTGGTGATCAGCATCACCTGTGAGCTGTGTTTGAGTGGCTGAGATCTTAAGAATAAAGCAACTCATTCAATTTAATGATCATTTTTAGTGTTATTTACTGGGGGATCACCTAAACTTAAGTGTATAGTGTGAAATTTAAATGATGACACCTGTAACATGATGCATCTGTTTTAAAGCCAGCAGCCACATCACCCTGCAACTCACAACTGGCAACCCACTGAAGCTAACAGGTGTGAGCCTGGTAGTTACCTAGATGAGAGACCTCCTGGGAAAACTGAGGTTGCTGCTGGAACAAGTGTTAGTGGAGCCAGCAGGGGGCACCCACCCTGTGATCTATGTGGGTCCTAATGCTCCAGTATAGTGACAGGGACACTATACTGTAAAAAGGCGCTGTCCTTTGGATGAGATGTAAAACACTGGTCCCGACTCTTTGTGGTCATTAAAAATCCCAGGGTGCTTCTCGAAAAGAGTAGGGGTGTTACCCTGATGTCCTGGCCAAACTTCCCTTTGGCCCTTACCAATCAAGGCCTCCTAATAATCACCGTCTATGAATTGGGGCCTTACCTCTACAAGGCAGCAATGACTGCACCATGAGCTTTTATCTTACGTTATGTGAACTTTAAGAAATGGAACTTCATTATTTACCCATCTGAATTCGTTTTTGCTAAAAGGTAAAATATAAATAAGCTATTTTAAGTTTTTTTTTCTCTCATTGCATATAAGCTTTCAGTTGATTTACTTTTCAGTTGAATTTCACTTTTACTATCCAACCAACACACTACAGAGTTAACTTAGCTATATACTAGGTTTTGATACCAAGCTTGATTTATTTTGTAGTTCAAGGCAATATTGTGTTCACACATTGCAAAATGTGGGGTATAGTATAAAAACAGACAGCTGTGTGATAAGACACTATGGCTGAGTAGTTTAAGAAGATGTTGTCTGGATATTCTAAGTGCTTCAGAAGATATAGATTTGAGTCTCACACCTGCTTTTCTGACAGCTGAGCATTCCATTGCTAGTTTTAAACATCCATTGCATCTTGAAAACACAATTATAAGTTGTTTTGGATAAAAGTGTGTCAAATTAATAAATGATATGATCATATTAATTTCAACAAATAGAAAAAATAATTAATGAAGTAATATTGCAGAGTATTACTTAGTACTAATCTGCAGTAGTACTTAAATTAAATAGTAGTACTAGTACTATGTACTTAGTGCATGGTATTAATGAATCTGTTGCTAAAAGAAATTAAGCAAAGCAAAAAATGCCAGTTTTACAAATAACTCTCTTGGTCCTAGACTAGTGTTTGTCATGCTGGGATCTTAAGTGGGGTCTTGATTGAACTTCCACGTACTTAACAGACTTAACAGGTCACAGAAAAGGTGAAAAGGGCTAATATTGAAATTGTCCACTGCTACTGATAAATTGAGTAAAAAAAGAGTTCATTGAAATGAATAATTAGTATGGTTTTGCCAGTAACATTCACTGAGATTTAAAATGGAAAACTGTCATTTGTTGTACATTGTTTTGTCAGCTAAACTGATTAAACCACTAAAACATTATTTTCTTGCAAAAGCCAGACAATCTTTGCAATTGTGCAGGTTTCTAAACAGAGCAAAAAAGAAATCTAGACATGATTCACACAGACATTTTCACATGGAAATGTAGGCTGTGGAGACATGAGACACTGTCTCAACAAATTACCTGTGCTAAGAAGCTGCATATCATAGTAGTTTTTCTTGCTATCATACAAAGACATTGTAACTCCTATTTGGAATTATGACCATGCCAAAAAAGCTAAATAGTACTCCTGCCAAATAATACAGTGAAATGCAGAATACAAAGATTGTTTGAAGACATCAAGAAAGAAGTTGTGGAGGAAATTAAAAATAGTGTGTTTTATACGTTTGATACAAATCCTCATTTTCCTAACTGTGTCTAGTTGATTGAATTTGTACACTGCTGCCAAAATGGAAATCATAAAGGTGAACTCTGCTTCTGCTTACGTATCAAAACCACAACAAAATGAGTGAAGAACACAGAAGCCTAGAGTGGAAAAATGTGCTATATTTTTACTAATGAGTGCTCCAGCAATGGTGAATGTACCATACACTCTGGTTTTGGAATGTGTCACTCACACTTGGTACAATCCATCACCAACTTATAGCTGTAAAATCATGCTGCTGTACAGTCAAGCTGTGATGAATGGCATCACACAAGCAATACACTTCATGCAATTGTGTTACCTAAACATTTTTTGAGAGTTCTTCACTAAAACTAGGGCCGAGTTCTAAGATTTTCCTACTGGTAATAATGACTTAAGCATGTGCAGTATGTCTTGACATTGGCTTTTCCATTACACACCTCTTCACAATCTTCAGTCTACTAACTACAGGGATTTTCTTATATGTAATTAAGTATGCATGTCTCAAGAGATTGAGACTTTTGTTCCATAGCACCTTGTCTTCCAAAATAGGCCAGGAACTTAGACTTATTTAGTTTTTAAGTCTCAATTTAAAATTATTTTATTAAACTTCCATTTACCTCATTTAATTTTGTTTGATTTCGTTTTATTTATATTTTTAATTAAGTTAATCTTTATTTATACTTCTATGTTAACACAGGATTGTTTATTCTAACAAATTGTAACGAAGGCTGGGTTGTGAAGAAAAGGATCCGATGCAGATGCAGGATTCCTGGGGCGGTGAGTAGGCAGACAGAGCTATCCAGGAGCTGGGTGGTAATCCGAAGGCGAAAGGTAGGTCGAGATCAGTAAACGGCACTGGTGGTGAACAATCCAGAACGAGAGACAGATACGTGGTCGGAACAAGAGCAACAGGGTCGATACCAAAAATAGTCACGGGTAGCAAACAATCCACGGGGCGAGACGAGAAACATAGTCCGAAGGCAAAACGATGAGGTCAGAAAATCCGGTAAGGCAAAGGGAAAGAAATGCTAGGTAGAGCCACAGGTAGGGAACTCAATACCGAGCAGTGATATGCGAGTAAGAGCGGCTTAAATAATGCAGCCTGCCGCACGGTAAGACGTCTGAAGAGAATTAACATGTGCGGCGGCGTTTGTAATTATCAGCCAGCTGCTGGGACTGATTAGACCTCTTCGGAGCTGGTCTGGGCCGGTTAGTGGTTGTGACACAAATGTTTTATGCTTTTGTCACCGAGAATTAAAACATATTGCTCTATATATGCACTTATTGTTCTTAGAATAAATCACATGAATTTTGGATAATGATCAAATGTTTTTGTATCATTTTATTATAAAATCATAAAATCATCATGATTTACAACTAAACAAGTAATAGGCTTATTCCATGCTGAAAAAAAAGAAGAAAGAAAACAGTACTCTCTTTTTTTCAGCATGGAATAAACCTATTACATTGTTCCTTTGCAGCCTACGCATGCTGACGCAGCTACCCACATGATTTACAACTGACATATAAGCACTAAATCAAATCAATAATGAGAGATTGGTTTCGGCAAAGGAGATGAGGTGATTTAACCTGATGATAAGCATGGTAAAAATGAAGAAAAACATAGAGAGGAACAATGTTCTGTGTATCCAAGAATAATGCCTTTGTGCCAGTGTTACATCAGCTCAGGTGAACAGCAGTGGAGAACTCCTATTTAGGGATGAATCAAGATTTTGTATAGATTACTATTATGGAAGTCAATGGGTGTGGAGTGTATGTGTTGAACAATATCTTAATTGTTGTGTAAAACAGACCAAATCAATAGGAAGATTCAAGTGTGAGTGTCTAAAATCTGATTGCTTGGCACTACAGTACAAAATTCAAGTTAATCAGCCTTACCTGCTGCCTTCCTATGGGCTCTTTCTGCAGACACAATATTCTACAGTACAATGCACATCCTCGTGGTTCTTTTATGACAACAATTCTATTGTGACATGAGAATGTGATACTTGCTGTGAATTGCTCATGGAACAACCTGAAGGAATTCCAACAGCCAAACAATATTTGTGGCCATAGCTAAAAAATCCAGGCCCTGAATAAAAAAGTGAATACACAAATGATTCCAAGAGCTTGATGAGCTGATAATCAGGGAGTTGTATCCTGGATTGGGTACAACAAGGGTGGTGTGGTGTCTCTGCGGCTAAGGATCTACGCCTGTGGCTGGAAGGTTACCAGTTTGTATCCAACGGCCGGCAGAGGCATCCTACTCTGTTGGGCCCCTGAGCAAACCCCTTAAACCCAACTGCTCCAGGGGCGCCGTATAAATGGATGACCCTGTGCTCTGACCCCAAGCTTCTCTCCATGTCTTTGTGACTCATGGAGAGCAAGTTGTGGTACTGTATGTGAAAAGACAAATTCCTAATACAAGAAATTGTATATGGCCAATAAAGTGATCTGATCTTATTGTTAGAAAAATAACTTGGAAGCACAGCTTGAGAGAAACAGATGGTGAAAGGAAATAGCTTTTTTGACCCATCCAAACAATACTAATAACAGCACTAAACAAGTTTGGCTCAATGTGGGGGCTCAAAGCCAGGACACTTGCATCACGACCTGAAATCTTAGGAAAAAGAGAAGTTATGGTTGTTCTTCAGACCACTGCAACTGAATTTTACACCAGTTTCTTTCTCCCTGCAGGTAAGGTAACTGACATTAGTCACTTATAAGTGCTTACTTATTTTCTCACCAGACTTGAGCTCCATTGGTCATGTTTATCCGGGCTTTATAAGTGAAATGAAACTGAATTCCACAAGACAACATCTGTAACCTAGTTACAAGACATACTGTAGATCAACATCTTCAGTTGCGCCTAACAATGGCCACTCATGCTACTAGCTTATGACTTTCATACTGTTGATCAACCCTGTTGATGACAGATATTAATCAGAATAATGAATTTACAGTATGTCACATTTGTTAAATAAAATTTCAGTGATCTTACCATAAGAAATCCTATCATGTAGTCTTTTATATATTATATTTTTGTAATCACTCTGACAGTGGCGAAGTTTAAATAATTGAATTACTTAATTGAATTCATTTTCCATATATATATAAAGCATTTTAAATGAATAAAGGGATGATTTTCCAGATTTTAAAAGTATGTGTAAATTTGTGTTAGGTTTACAGCAAAATTTCCATTGATAATATCTGGTTTCATAAATAACAGTGTTAGTTTCAGAAGTACAATCATTTTTCCTTCAAATCAGCATTTTATGTACATATTTTTTAAGCTTGTCAGATTGGCAGACCAATATGCAGACACACACTTTGGAGAGAACAGTTACTTAAATTGAAGTACAATTCCTATATCTACAGAATGTCTCCTGGTGTTTAAGAGGATGACTAAAATGCAATGTCTGGTGAATGTACTATTGACTAATGACTATTATCATGATGACATATATTGCAAGTTATAAATAATGGTGATATAACTTTGAGGTATTTCAGCATTATTTCATTTTTACTTGTATAACTGCAATAGAAATAATTTCTATTAAAATTGTAAACAATTTGAAGTAAAATCTAGAAAAACAAAGATACTTTTGAAATGTAAAGGTATTGTCTAAAGCTAACAGCATTTCTTCTACCTTTTCCTTAACAGTTTTATTAATATTGTGCCTTATATGAGGGGCATGGATAGTTTACAGATATAAATGTTGTAGTATCTCATGAAAATAATAGACAACTTAAGTAATCATAAATTAATAAAAGATTACAAAAAAGTACTACATTTTTGAAGGACCCGTTCTAGTCATTTCTGGAATAAAAACAAGGTATTGGTTTTAAATGTTAAATCTGAAGAAAGGTTATTCCTATAATCTAATACACTAAAATTTGATTATTTAAGTATCTTCATAGTAAATAGGTTCATTATGCTTTGATGAGATAGCGTTATATCTTATCCTATATATCATTTATAAATGAAAAAGAACATGATTAAAAAGTTTGATTATAATTATAATAATTCAATACATTTCACTAGTGAAGTGACTGTTGCAGTACTAGTTTGAATGTCTGCTATATGTTCCACAAAGGAAAACTATATTTCCTTTGAATGCTATACCCAAGCTCATTTCTGAATTTCTTTGTTACAAAACCTTCTGTTTGATATTGAAATGTTCTGAGTCATCAGTGTGTGTCTGTTCCTTTTTAGGTACCTTTACATAAAACCTTCACTGTTTCAGTCAGTTATTTGTTCACTGTGGTCTAATTTACTTTAAAAACTTGAAAAATAACATTTATGAACATTAGCATTTTAAAACTGTTTTAAAATTAAGAATTGTATGTAGACCAATATTACAATGCAATACCTGTACAGTATTATATATGTTTTTGCTATTTTAGACATCAAAAAATAAAATATGACTTACAGTTATTATTTTCAAACAATAACAGAGGAAAATCTTAATTGTTTTTAATGTAAAGCATAATAATTGATAAAATATGAATGAAAAATATACACTAGAATATGAATAAAATGTGTTTCTATAGCTTATGTACATGTCAACCTGCATACATTTGAAAAAAAAATGCAACCAACTATTTTTTTCTAGCCTTGAGCACAGTTAAATTAGAAGTGGTACAATAACTGTCTGCAATTATTGTGAGGTAGGTTTGATTTCAGTAGAAAGAGTTTCAATGGAGATAATATTATAATACAGATATTATAAATTACAGATATGTAATTTTTATGATTATTATGACTGGTTCCAACTAAAACTGAAGTTTCTTGCTAGGTTTACACATTCTGTGACTGTAGGTTTAATTTAATAACATCAAAGTAGACATTTTCCCACTCAAGGCTACAACATTAGTGTATTATGCTATTGTCCGGACTTGAATGGTACAGGTACAATGATAAGGTTATAAACATCATTCATATACTCACAACAATATACAACATTTCTCTTCTGTGTCCTTCCTAATCTCCAAACTAGAACATGAAAAAAAAACTTTTTCTTGAAAAAAACTAAGATTGAAATTAAGAAAAGAAAGGATTTTGAGAACTGTGTTTTTTACTAGGTCAACCACAAGGTATAATTTTAAACAAGATCAGACAGGTTGATTTTGGAAGCTGCTCTTTGGAAGTGTTCTCAGTGTTGTAATTGCTGAGCTACTGTATCTGCACTTCACTTTTGTGTGGCACTGCTTTGAAGACAAATAATATATTCTTTGTAGAGAAAATTTAAAACATTCTAGAGCAAAAACTAGATGGGATAGTTGCTACATAGGCCAAATTCTCTCCTCTCACTTGTAACGTTTCTTATGAAACAAAATGTGTCTCTTGTACATTATTGTTGTCCATAAATTAAATTTAAATGTATGTATATACTTGCTTATTATTATCCTTAGTCTCTTTTTAATTGGCAAACTAAGCTTTAACTCTTCAATAATTGTAATTCATATACCATATATTGCTGTAATAAATGTCTAACACCACAGGCATAAAATCATTATAAGTGTATTTTAATATGTACTCATTGTAATCAGAATTACTTTTAAGGACGAGACATTCAGAGTTCATTAAAACATTTACATTATGTGAAAATTGTTTCCTGTGCTCATTAAAAGAGTTGTCTGTTTTGTCAAGAAGACTGTTTTTTTTAGTCTAAACTATATTTTGTATAATATTATACCCTAGGATATATTCTTCATAAACAGCACTAATGAATGTCAGGCTGTGATGCACACAGTGTTAAAAATTGTCCTATTAATTAATGGTGTAATTAAGGTTTTGTCAGTGACATGCCATTTCATGACAGGGATAGATTGGTTGCCCAGGTTTGTGCCAGGCATCCATGCAGGCTGGCTGTAAGTATAATAAATGGCAGCAATTTAGTGCAGGTTTGTGGTGATGGGACCACCTGTGAAGGGCTGGCTGGCACCTTTCGTGCGTGAATGGTATTCTGCACAGCACTACCAAACAGGAGCAGCAGTCTAAATTAATGTGGTCCATTTTCAACTAAAAAATTACCCTTTTTACCGTTATCCATAATAGCTTTGCCTCAGTTTTTTAATAAAGTGGCAATTAACTTTTTACTTTGCATTCATTTGCATATTAATGAGGAAAAATAAAGAAATAGAGATGGAGTGTGCCAGATTAAAGACAACTAATCTGCAACCCACCTGCACAAATGTTCCTTTCAAGTTCAAATGCCCTCTTTTATTTGGCTTTGTTTCCTGTGGTGTATTTTGACGATAAACAATGTTCATTAAAATGTATCTGATTTTGAAAAAAAAATAGTTGTTAAATTAAAGAAACAAACGGAACATTACACTCTGTTATACATTTTATGTTTCACTCATGCATGTGAAAAGTATTTACATTTTTTCTACACAGACATGGCATGTAATTGTGTTTTAAGTAAAATTATGTTGTTTCTTTTTAACTCATTTTCTTTGTAATGAGCAGTCTGAATATGAATTTGGTGATCTAGTGCTATACAGAACCCTTGAAAATAAATGATCCAACTCATAGAATACATATATTGTTATTATATCTACTTTAAAACCAATTCAAACAGTAGCTATTGGAATAGCTTGAACTTTGAAAATGTATTTAGAAATGTGTGTAATAAAGTAACTCAATGTGCCCAACATGGATTCCTTAAATGTATTATTAGAATGATCAGATAACAAGGTTTTGTGAAAGAGAACAAAAAGCAGGTATTACTATTTCAGCAACCTTCTATATCTGAAAATTTTAAAGTATGTAATCTCTCATAGATGACAGAATCCAGTTTTTTTAAAGGATTTGTGGTATTAATCAAAAGAAAAATCATAAACTAGACTAATTTATGAACAAACACCATGTTTGTGTCCAACAAATGTATGACACAAATTTCTTATGAATGACTGAATCCATGACCTTTGTTCTGAATGTTCGATTCTCTTTAGAATTTTAGGACTTTAAGTTATTTTTTTTCTATACTCTGTACAGAGCTCTTATTAATATGGAGGGGAACAAGGATTGAAGAAGATGCAAACTGTAAAATGTTAGCAAATAGCAAGCAAATTTGTCGCATGTGTCCCCTGCTTATTTAGTAGATAAACAAACATAAAATTCTGTGATGAATCATCATGTTGCTTGCCTGTTCCAAGTAATACCTAATGTGACTGGAAAAAGATTAAGTAATAATTCAGTAAGGTAAAAAGTAGAATACAATAATGAGTGCACTATTGAGGCATGGCCAAATATAATCTTTTTAAGTCTCTGATACAATTAAATCTGTCCAAAAAATATTCAATGAAAAGTCCCTCTTAGATGCAAGGTTAATATTCAATGAGATTCTACATCAGAGAGGTACACTCAAAATGCAATTCCTTTTAACTTAGATTGTCTTTTAGAACAAAGAGTGAAATTATTCATAGAAAAAAGAGAGCACTCATATGACAGACTGGAATAGCAGACTGCTTTACATTTGGCATAGATTCTGATTTACAAAGGCAACATTACAAAGGCAACGGAAACCTCAAGTGTCTGTAAGCAGACTGTTTTCTGAAGTATGAAAATTAATCATGACACATTTTATTAAAGCATACCATAGTAAACTCCATGTGCTGATCAAAAGAGTTTATACATAGTACTGAATTTGTTTTTTGTTGTACATGTGGGGAAGCACAATGGTACAATGATTACTGCTGATCATTTGCAGCTCCTGGGTCTTGAGTTTGACTCTAGCCTCAGGCATCTTTCTGAGTGAAGTTTGCATGTTTTCTTCATCACTGTGTTTCGCCAGGTGTTCCACTTTCTTCCATTTCCTAAAGACGTGCTGCATAGATTTGACCGATGATTCTAAATTAGTCCAACAAAGGACTCATTTGGCATCCTGTTCACAGGGAGGTTAGTTGAGTTCTTATGCCTGTCTTCTGCCCTATGCTTCTAGATCAGACTCTGACTTGCTGAGAACCTCATGAGAATTGTGCCTATGAACATGAAGGAACACTGAACAGGTAAAAAATATGAAAAAAAAACATATTTACTCTTCAGAGTTTCAGAAATTTTAACCAATTTAATATGTTTCTTATTTTCAAACTACAAAAATATATCAAACTATAGTGTTTAAATAATGATCATAAAAATATCCATTAATTAAATAAATATTTCTTATCTTATGCATACCACTTAGCAGATGTAAACAACAATGTTTCACAGTGTACTTAAAAAAACCTTCTGCTATACCGATGAACATATCTCAGGATATAAAAATAGAAAGACAGAAAAGTTTACATATGACAGGAGGACATGCAACAAATCAGGTCTATTTGGTAAGTAGTACTGAAGCTAATTGATCCAAGAGTCCCATTAACATTTATTGAAATAAACTAGGATTTCAGCTTCAACATTATGAAGATTAATTAGTAGACAAGAACACTTAAAAACATATTTCAGAAGAAAACATCATATATGGTATGTAGATGGCAAAAAGCCAAAGATTCACAACCCTACTCTAGACTCTGACACTAGTGAACATAAAAATACTAGAAAGACTAAGAATTAGTAAAAATATTGCAATAAAAGCTAAACACTAGGCAATTTGTTTTTTATACTGCAACAGTAAATGAATGGTAAAGGGTGATTTTTTTAAGTATTTACAGAGGAAAGAAAAAAAAGCAAATTTATTGAATAATTATCCATTCATTTTCTAATCAGTTCTTCCAGTGCAAGGTATTGGGGGAGCTGGAAAAAATCGAAATTAGCAATACAAGCAAGGTAGGATACACCCTAGATCGGATGCCAGTCCATCGCAGGACACACAAATTCGCAAACACAGACATGCACACACTCACACGTCACACAAGGGCCAATTTTGCCAGAAGCCTTGAATAACTGTATTATAATAAATATGTTAAAACAATATCTTAAAATCAAAGCACATCATACAGTATAACAGAAGAGAAAATGCTACAGAAAACAATTAAGAAAATCTCAATACTTGTGTGTGATGTTATTTTTTTAATAGTCCTCAGAAATCAATAAGAAAACTAATATTAACATTAACTGACATCTTTTAAGCATACAGTATAATTAAGATGGGTTGTGGCAACTTATTCTGAGTTTGTTAACATGATTTGGTACCTATAAAACAGTTGACAAGACGGAAGCAGTAGTTACAAAATCACTCAAATTAATAGTGGTATTTTACATGACAACCAGCATGGATTTAGGTAGATCTTGTCCTATAAACTTTCTGCATTTCATTCTTGTAAAATGGATACCAGTATGAGTTTATACTGTACATCATATTTAGATTTCTAAAACACCATTGATAAGATACACTACATTAATGATTCCCAAACTGAAATCCAGCAGAATATATGAAAATATATCCTCAAAGTACAAGAACTGATTAAGACAAAAAGGCAGAAAAATATGATGAGTTATGTAACTAGTGGAGTACTACAGGGATTTTCTTTAGGCCCTCTGCTTTTTCTGATTTATATCAAGGATTTAGATTAGGCTCTGGTAAGTAAACTTAGGATGAGTGTGTAACACTAAAGAAACACCGAGGGAGCTACAGTAAAAACAGATTTAAAAATGATTTCTGGATGTTAAATTAAACAGTTCTTAGTATTTCATGGAGGTAACAAGCATATATATTCAATATAGAAAACTGATGCTAAACATGTTTACACTTACTCTTCTTTGTAATATATCTAGACAAATACAGATAAATAATAAAATAGTAAATAAAAAGAAAAATTGCAGACTTGCAGAAAAATATTAGGTGAAATTAAAGCCATACAATAGATAGATGTGATCTTTAAAATGTGAAAAATTCAGTCACTATGCTATAAAAAGGCATTGCTTCTAAAGAGCTGCTCATACTGTGAAACAAAAATTTATCTTTATTTATGGCTTTAAGGAATACCCTACAAGAATAGATTGAAGGGAAAACTTCTCTGATTTTCCAATTAGCAAAGTGAAATATTAGCTCTCTATAACAGCTCTGTTACATTTTTAACTTTGTGGTAATCTGTTACCCTTTTAAAAAACATCTAAACAAATCCTAGAACTAGAATCAGTCTTGGGTGAACAAAAGAATCAGAAAAAGGAATTTAATACCACAGAGAGGTTGGAGAATTTGAAACACACAGGTAAGGCTATGAGCTGCAGTAACACCAGCATGGTTAATTTGGAGCAGGGAAGTGAACACAACAATCCAGTTGTATTCTATTCTTAAAAAAGCAATCCTTATAATGTATACAATTCAGAAATAAGCCATAGCTGGGGTGCACAGAATATATGTTGAGAACTTTTCCAGGTACCATGAATGTTATGCTGATACACAATATTTTTGAAGAAAAGTATTTTAGTCATTTTGAGGTTTTCAAGTATTTTTTAAAGATTATAACCCAAAAACAAAAGTCACATCACATCTGTGATTGGAGGAGCCATGCCACACTATCTGTTATCCTGGGTGCAAAAAGCAGAGGGATAATCAGATCTAAAAGGGCTGCATCTTCAAATCAGGAGGAGTGATATTTTTCTTTTCAAGAATACCAAGGTTTATGCAGATTTCCTTTATTGTAAGGGTATATACAACATGGTTTCCACAGTTGTGAGGATTCAGTGCACGGAACTGTCAAGAAAAGAAATGTTCATCCCTTTGCCGTCGCATTATAATAATAAACTTTATTTTATAGAGCCTTTAAAGGTGGTTTCTTAAAGGGCTTTACCAAATGATAAAAATAATAATAAAATACATACAAGATATGCACAATGAAAATACACAATGAGAGGAAACAGTAGATGGGGGTACAGTATGAGCAGAATGGTAAAGAACAGAACCAGTTAAGTAAAGGCTTTTCTAAAGGTTTTGAGTCCAGATTTGAAGATTTGAGACAGGGGGCAGCGGAGTGGGTTTTTTAAGTCAGCGCTGATGCAGGAAGGTCTTGCAGCCTCGCACCGAGAGACAAGGATAGAGACTCCATAGATGGACAAAAAGAAAGAAATGGCGTTCTGTGTTGCAGTGAATGGAACGCATTGCTTGCAGGATCCCACTATTACTGCAGTAATCATATGTGTTTTTTCCAGAAAATAATTCCTTTTCAATTGCAATATTGAAAAGTACCCTAGAAGCTTGTTTGTGAAATCCGTGACAATACGACAAAAACTGGGAAATAAATCCTGAATCAAAGCAGTAGTAGGTAGTTAAAAGTCCTCAGTTGAACAATTCCATCGGTGAGTAGTCGGCAGTAGAAGCAGCAGTCACAGTGGAAGTTCCACAGGAGAATGCTGACCAAGCTCACAGCCATCATGAACAACTGTCATTGTTCAAGACATGACTGTCATTGGGCAGCGGAGCACTGTTAGTGACAGACTGCTCCAGCTACAGTGTTCAAGGGAACGTTTCCGCAGGTCTTTCCTCCCAGCGGCTGTCATGGTTTATAACACTGCCCTAAGCTAGGACTGTTAGCCCTTTATTTGCTTGTCTATGGACAGCATGTTGCTCTATTGTACTTTTTGGACAATCAATCTGTATAAACCTATGCACATTTTGCACATATTTTATTGTTTTACAGTGACTATGATCATCACATTTTGCACACACCTATGTATTTATTTTTATTTATTTTATATGTATTTTGTATAATTTCGTCTATTCTGATGTCTTGTCTTGGACAGGACTGCTGTAACACATCAATTTCCCTTCAGGATCAATAAAGTCTTATCTATCCATCTTTATGTTGAAGATGACACTACAAACTGCAGAAAAACACTATTGAAATGAAACAGTAGAATTAATTAATGTTAAAAAAACAATTTTATGGGTAAAAATAAAAAGTAAAATGTAAGTGCCACAAAAATGAAATTATGTTTAAGTATTCGTTTCCGGAATCAATACTTTTCAACACTAATAATTGTTTGTCAGCAATTACAGCCTTTACAGCAATTACAGTGTAGCTGCAAGGCTTATTAAAAATACAGGAATTACGTTTGCTGCTCCCTTGCCAGTCCCTCTCTCCCTCATCTCAGTGGTGCTGGATACAGAGAGGACATTCCATTTGGTTCACATTTAAGGTGTTTTTCTAGCTGATCAAGTTTCCTGATAAGGAAGAACTCCCAATGCTGAGATTCTCCAGCAACCCTAATAAAGGGTCATCTCTGGTGCCTTACTGTCTGGGAGATTCCAAGGAAGAGTCTCATCCCAAGATGTTTACAGCTCTAATGTCAGAGAGCATGGTTACTCATCCTCCCCCTAGATCAGCCAATCAGGAACTGGTAGGGCAGGACAACCCCATGTGTGTCTCGGATGCCAACGAAAAGTTTCAACCAATGAATGACCGTAGTTCCTCCAGGTAAAACAGGCAGCACAGGGCTCCTCCGGGCTCCTCCTGGACTTTCTCAGACTCAGCTCGGACAATCACGTAACGGCCAGTGTGTCCGAGTGTCAGGACTTTACTTTGTTATAAAAGTCGAGAACGGAGGTCGCCAGCGCGTAACCAAAGGATCCACCTGAGGTTAGCCCAGCAGCAAGCCTCGTGAATCCACCGCGAACGCTCACCTGATCAACAAGTGAACTACGGTTGGAATTGTGGACAGCTGAATCTCAGGATTACTACATCACTACATCAGGAATGAACCGGTCTTCTTCCTGTCTAAAGAGTGTGACCTGCTTGGACCTGCAGCCACTTTCTGTGTGCACAAACTCTGCTAGTAAAGCCAGAACTAACTAGCCGGTCTTCAGAGAGCATCAGCAGCGCGTCACAGCAGGAATCTCTCCCTCCTTCTCCCATACCGCCAGCCGCACCGGCCACTGCTTGGCACCAGGCCAGAGAATGCCAATTGGACGCAACAGCCTGCCACTGTTTCTTTGTGTCTGCAGGAGATCTGAATCCACACAGATTGGATGAGTATTCAACATTCTGCCTTACAGCTTGAGAATTCATTTGTTACCTCAACCACAGTTGATATAAATTTAATTTCTATGAGTGATGTACTTGCTTTTAAGTATCTAGTGTAGAAGTTGTAATCCAAGTTCATTTTACGAAACAGTATAAATTAATGATATACTGAATGTATCTCCCTCTTGGTATTTGTAACTCTTCGTTATTGAATATATACCTTTTGTATTCTGCTAACCCTCACTATAAGATCTGTTATGTTTATATGCACGTTTTATGCATTAATAAATGTATTCTCATGTAATAGTATCCGTGTGTGTGCGTTGTTTGAGTTATCCAGCAAGGTTGGTCTTCTAACAGCCATCAAAGAATCATTTTGTGACTTACTGCTACAATTAATAATTGTCCCAGTAAACACACAAAACCCCTACATTTATTGGTTTGTCGTGAGAGGATGCCTACAACATCAATTACAATTTTTCTGGGTATGAGTTTTTCAACATATTTTCTGTAGGTGCCATGTCAAAACTTTGACAGAGCCAATCATGGATACTCAATTTCTTCTTGTCACCAGTGTAGCTTTTGCATCATGCTTTTTGCTAATCCCCTACTAAAAGGGGGACTGGGTATTGTAGGGACTGGGTATTTGTCCCAGTTTTAGGTCTTCAGCAGTTTGAAGAAAGTTTTCCTCAAAGTTTTGTCTGCTCTTTGTTCTGTTCGTTTTTTCCACAGTCATGGCAAGTTTCCAAGTCCGTGATTATGAGAACCTCAATAACATCATGGTTCCACCACTACTCCTGACAGAAGGGAAAATGATGACAAGGTGGTATGGTGTGTTGGGTTTATAACAGATGCACAACTGCTTTCCACTTAGGCCAAAAAGTCCAATGTTATTACATTAGACCACAAAACCATTTGCTACATATGCAGTATCACTTAAATGCTTTGTTGAAAATTCACTGCCATTCATTGCCAAGGAATAATGACGTTGATTAATCAAATGTTTTGGGAATATGTATTTTTTTACCATTAATATGGTTTTGGCTTAAACCACTTGGATATGTGGCAGACCCCTGGCCAGAGAAGGAGGAAAACCACTATTACAAATGTGGAAACATTTGTATTAAAAGCTTCATGAATGCTTACGTACAGAAAGAACATCACAATTAGTTTCTTAATAAAGTGGCAAAGAATACCTTGATGAGCTGTTGAAAATACTAATTCAATTCAAAATAATGTATGATTGTAGTGGGGTGTTTTTATGTGCCCCCCCCAAAAATGTAGTAACAACAATTATGTATGATTCAAAAAGAAGAATATTTTTGATAGGATGTCTGCTGGCTGAGCCGGATGTAGGAAGCCAAAGTGTTGAGCCATGTTGGACACTGAGGATAATAGAAAAAACAGAAATGAAAAGCTGTAGGATGCCTGCTGACTTAGCTGGAGGTAGGATATTGCACAGACCAGATGCAAGAAGATGACGCCAGGAGCATCAAGGCCCAAGAGGGAGGAACCTAAAGTGGTTTGGAATTTGCAGGACACCAGGAATAGAGATAGAAGAAAATCACATCCGAAAAGGCAACCAAAGGTAAGTATATTGGATGACTAAGCTTGCTTGTTATGAGAGAAGAGAGAAAATAATAAGTACATCCCTGAGATTACCATTATTGAGAGTCCATTGCAACCTGGCTAAAATCCAGTCAGGATGTAGGGAATTGCAGCAATGGGAAATGCAGGAAAAACTATGTGGAACTAGACGAAGATGAAACAGCAGGCTTATTGTGATAAGCCAGAGGTTCTTGCTCGAGTCTAAAAGTTTATAGTGAAGAGGAATATCTTAAAAAATGATACAGCTGAGCCTTTTCCTCCTAAGGTTGTTTTCTTCCTTAAGTTTCAAAAGTTATGCAGAGACTTGAAGACCTCTGTATTTTTGGTTGTTTAGTTTGTTCGTTTTTTAATTCAATTGAAAGGAGCACATTGAATTATGCATGCAACAAAGTAAGGGACAGGTAGAATATACAGTACATTGCTTTTGTTGCTTGTAGTATGATCCACTTATAGATGAAAAATGTATGAGGTGAAATGCAAGATAAGTGTCATATTTTTCTATTTTGTTCTGTCTTATTTTCTCTTTCCTCTGTCTTTTTATTGGGAAAACAGTTCAAGGGTTTAACAAATCATACATGAAACAAGTTGCAAGCAAACAAAAAAATTGAAAAGAGGTGTTCCCATGAGATACATTTAATGAATGTCACTAATGATTATGATTTAAAACAGCTGAGTGAAAATGTTTTTTTTTCTTAGCCTTCTTGTTATCTCTCCCAAATGTGAAATAAAAACTTATATTTGCCACTCAGCCATAATGGACAGCTTTGTTGAGTAACCAGGATTCATGAACATTTTTTGCTTATCTCAGCAATTGAATTCTGTAACCCCTATATTATTCTAGGATAGTGAAAATAAAGTATACCATAATAGAACATCTTGTGACATCTGCACTTTATTCATGTGTTGAACTAAATTTTGTTCAAAAAAGAATGTACAGTTTAGAATACATCCTGCTTATTTCATGTTCTATCGCTTTTGTTTCGTCTTTCCATTTTCTCTTGCATGTTACTGTGTATATTTTATTCATTTATTTCTGTTTTATATTTGACATTAGACTTGATCTTTGATACCCTTGTCTAATGTTTCTCTTTTGTACTGAAATGTATATGGGTTAAATACCCCTGACTTTAATTGCATTTCAAATGTTGTTTTTTTATTTCTCCATTGAGGATAACAGCTGATGAATTAGGCAAACTGGCATCTATTAAGAACTAATATTTTAGGTGAAAAAATGGTAAAGTCTAGAAAGATTCTTGTTATACAATCGCATAAATGCTGTCATACTTTAAATATTTGATACATCAAACTGAACAGAGAAGAGTGTCCAATCTCTAGCATCTATGTGTCACGGTCCACGAGAGACTTTACTGACTCACTCTACCAAATGTTAATAAAGATTATTGTATAACCCTGGAGGTGGGGGTAGCTCTCAGCCATGGACTCCCGGAGGTTTTCCAGCAGTTAAATGAGGTTCTTCCTCCCCCCAAGAGTGTGTCCCAAGGGCATAGGCCTCTTCCTCGACATCGCTTGACCCCTGAGCCCGGAGCAAACCTCTGTGTTTGTCCCGTTGTTGCCGCTATGGGTCTCTACTGCTCTTCTATTCATTCAATGGCTGGCCTTTCCGGCGTCCGTCACTATGTTACTGAGAAATATCTAGTATAATTTGGATCTGTTAAATACAGATGCAGCCATTCAAAATGCACGGTACAAACCCGTACCGTGGGCATTTACGCGTGCACCACAGCACCATACCGCGGTACGTGATTGGTTGGCCAAAATGACCGACAGGGGCACTTGTGGTGCATTGGTCGGTAGTGAAAAGATTTAATCATTTAATCTCTTTACTGTACACATTTTAATCCACTAAGTATTGAATATTTATATGGAATTTTACCACAAATGGAAAATTTTAGTAGCTGAGCATAAAAAGAATAGAAGCATAAAGCATCTGAAGGTCATAAAAGATATAAATAAATTTGTGGTGTATGCATAGATGAAACTTTTCTCAAATGTATAACAAAATTAAAGACCATTAAAATCTGTAATCTTTCCACGTGTAATGTCATTAGAAAGTACAGTAAGTTCCTGCTTTGTCTAACAAAGGTATCAAAAAACAAACCTGTGCTTAATGATAATTAAGGGACTTAGAAGTCACAGAAAATGATTTACATTATTTAATTTTAAACACTAAGTTATGAACGCAATTGTTGCTTTACAGCCATTGTGCATTACTGAGCTCCGAGCTCCCTCCCTCTCTCCGTGCCGCCTCCCCCTCTGACACAGCACAGTGGGCAGCATGCTGTTTTCAGAGCCTCTGATTGGGGAAAAAACCTGCTGATCTGTTCTGATCTGTTCTACATACCAGGAAGACAACAGAATATGATATTTTCTATTCGAAACGTCTGTTGTTTTTATGAAATTCATGTATTTTAAACGTTTAATTAAGAAGTAAAAACCTTACAGCATAGACAGAGATTCTAAGATGATCACAAGGAAGAAAAATCACCAATTTTTCGCACATAAAAAGTGTTTATTAACCATCGAAACCTGTTTTTATAGCTTTTAAAGTTGTGCAATGTCTAAGTAGGAACACATCATTATATCTCATTTTTGATTTATTTTTTAAGAATTAAAAAAATCATTTGCCCAGCCTAATTTGAAAGACCTCTACTTGTGAAACTTTTCACAGTCTGTACATAAAACTATTATTAAAAGGCTTATTAAAAACAGCCCTCATGGTGTTCAAACCGATTTTGTTTATACAGATTGCTGACAGCTTTGCGCTGTGAATCTATTTTTCTAGGAAAACATGTGTCCGTGGGGGAAGGTGGAGTATTTTCTCGTCCTATTCTACTTTGAAAATACCTGTGAAACCAGTTAAATTTGGCACAGACAGCACTCCCGCAGAGATGAAAACCGCCCAGCGCCAGCCAAATGCTTATTCGCATAAAAGGTTAAAACAATCACTTTTTCACAAAGTATATAAACGTACAGTAATATGGTCAGAAGGAGCAGGTAAAAACATTTCAAAATAACCACATGTACTGTAAAACTTTTATGCTTAAAATGTTTACGGAGAAATAGAATACTGGTGTGTATTTTTTCTTTTAAATACCAAGACCAGCCATATACAGTACAGTTTACATACAGTAATATGTTTATGTTCCTAAATTAATATATTTTCTGAGCATATGAAAGGCATGGTGAATCTGAGATTCTCAAGACTTACTTTGTATGATTGGAAACGAATGCGTGATCGGATCAACCAAATGCTGTGGTCTTACTTTTTGTCAATGAAAAAATAAAGTATTTTCATTTACAAAGACAGTTACAAAGAATGTGGACCAGGGTAATACTTTGAGTTTACAGCTTGTCCAAGGTCATTCATTATTTATACTATAAGTAATATCTTTGGTAAAGACTTTGATGCATAAAATATTTCTGTATAATTAAAATATTTATGATAAAGGTGGTAGGTTGTGTACTTTTGTCCATCTGAGCAATCTTGCTTTCATAAAATATACTAACTTTTTAATGTATAATGATTAACATGCTGTAATACACAGTTTAAATTTAAAAGTCTAAAGAGTATACAACTTACATTCTTAATTGAAAAAAGATTGTCCCTCAGCAGTGATTTGGTATTTTCTGGCGACAGCTCAAAAATCCTGTACATGAGAGGTTAAGTTTTATTAGCTCCACCAGGCGGTGATTCCAGATACTATTATCTTACTGTGGTATCACACGGTATGACACGATATGAGGTGTTATGACGCGTTCTGATGCGACATGCCCACCACGTTTTACTGCGGTATACCCCACTCGTTTTGAATGGCTGCATCTGTATATGTTGAGTATTTAACATCTTTGCCAAAGAATTCAATAGACATAAACCATAGATAAGAAATTTACTCTAAACTGATTCTCAAGTTTCTCACTATGTGGTTCACAATGCTGAAGTACTACTATACCATTTGCACCACCATATTTTCTGTGCTTACTAATAATTCTCCCCATTCCCTCCACTGTTATTAATAATATTCAGTTACAAATAGATATTTATTTTTGAAGGTCTAAATATTTTGGATGTAGTTTTCAAACAAATGGGAGGACTTTCTGATGTTAATTATGTCTGGGACAACAATTCCCACACTACACTGTATCTATAACAAGTGCATCTCTCCCTGTCCATGCCAGGATTGAATCTGAGCTGTTTGCAGGATCCAGACATGCGCAGTGTTCCTCCTTATACAACTCCTCCATGGTAAAGACCAGATCCTCTGTAACAGCAGAGTTTTACACAGAGTTCAGAAGGGAATGATGTCACTTCCATAACTGGCTTTGTACAGTAATAGTTTATTAAAATTGCCTCCTTTTATTTTTAACTACTTCTTTAAGACCTTCAAAAAGATAAGCATTTCACTTTCAGTCTAGTTTATTTGATTACAAAATACAGTTTAATTCAGCAAGTGTTTGACATAAACCACTTTTGGTGAATCCTTTGGGAATTAAACATTTAATGAACATGTTTAAAGAACATGTTGCAACCCATCTGGTTTAAAGTAATAAAACTTAACTGAAGATCTCAGTTACTCAATATGTTCCTAAAAGTACAGAGTACAGAGTTTAATGTTAATTAAATAAGCTGTGATTCCATTTCTATTAAAAAATAGTCTGTAATCCCTAGGCTTGAGTTCGTTATTTTATTTGTTGTGCTATGATATTAATTTTCCAGTCAATTACTATTAGTTCCATTCTGAATGACTGTAGGATGAATTTTGTTAATGACATTTGAACCACACCTTAAGTACAGTTTGTATAAATTCAGGTCCTTTAGATTTATGGATCATAGTAGCACCTAACATATTTAACCTTTTTGTTTATTCTATACTAATAGTATTTAATACAGAACTTTGTCATTGCTCAGCCTGAGGCACATTCTCCATTCCTCCCTTGGTAAATACTTCTGTGTAATATTATTTCCATATATTAGCCACTCCGTTTACACTAGCTAATGGTTTCATAGTATTATTTCTGAGACATTTTACTTAATCATTTACTGTTCTTTTGCTAATACATCATTCAAAATGTATTATTCATTTAGCCTTCTTACAGTATACTTTCATTTAGTCTCCATTACTATATACTTTTGTCTCTTATGTCCTTTTAGTATCATTACTGCCTGTGCTTGATTTTTTTTTTATTTCCACTGATTAGGACTAAAGAGTTGTGGGACAAAATGATACTGTTATATTCCATTTATAACCACATACATATTAAAACATCTTATAAATGAAGCAAAAGTCTACATATTCACTAATAATGAACACAGATAACAATCCAACTACAGTATTTAGAGAGAATTATGAGTTAAAATATAAAATTGTAAATTTCAGATTTTTAAATTAAAATGTTTGTATATTTTTCAATAATAACAAACAGCACTGATGTGAAACAAGGCAACATCATCAGAAATAGTATTAACAGTACACATCATTTTGTAGGCTTTTCCAATATACCGTAGGATAAAGGAAGCTAGGTGGTAAAGTGATTTTAAGGAAATGGGCTTTTCATCGGGGGTCCTTGTTATTCGATTTTTTCCTGGTTGTAACCCAAGAACTGCCACTGACTCACTGTGTGTCACCCTGAGCAAATTACTAAACGTCCTTGCACTTAGTATTTTTTTTTTGTTTTTGTGTGAATGGTAAAATCACTGTCCTGCTGGAATTTGTTCTGCAGCTATGACTATTGGTGCTCAGTTAACCCCCTAGTATTTAACTTTGCAGAAGTCTGCTGAATGACATTTTGCTTCTATGCATAGAACATAAGAAAGGCTATTTAGGATAAGTGGCTGTTTGACCCATGGTTGCTAGTATTGCTAGAATTGGAAGTTATATGAGCTCCTGGAACATTTGGAGTGGGATTTCAGAATATCGTTTTATTTATTATTGAGTTAATTATATCTCAATATTTATAGTTAAATATTGAGGAGATATGACAGGTATCAGCAATGTCCAAACTGAAACAAACATCCTAACATATATGTAATACATGTTGATATTTTAATGCTTTCATGTTGAAATTATAGCTCAGTGGCAAACGTGTCGTAAATCAAACACAGACAAGTGCAAGTTTGAATCTCACTTGATTTTTGAACAGATCATAAACTAAAAATTTGTCTATAGTCAAGAAATGCCTGGATTAGATCCTTGAATCAATTAAGTAATAATCAAATAGGCTAGATGTGTCAAATGTCCCATGGAACCAGGTTTAAAGCAATTTGCTGTTTGGTGCTTATGTGTAGCTTTTTAAAAAAACAAAGACACTAGTTAGTGTATGGTAAATTGTGACTGATTTATTATTAAATTCTTTTGTGCTGCTGGTGGTATTTTACTCATACGTATTAAGTTACAAGGATAGAGATAGGGTTGTATTGGAGTGAGACATACTAAAGCGAGTCTCATACATTGTAACTGAACTGTTCTAACTGGGAACTTAGTACTTACAAATAATGCAATCATTGTTTCTTAAAGAACACTAATTTCTGACAAATTAATTTGCATCACAAACCAGAACATATCCACCTACACACATGCACATACTGTATATTCCTGAACATACACAGTTGTTTACAAACTGCATTTCAAACATTTAATCATTTCATGCTTGAAAAACAAAGAAGGATTTGCTTTCAAAATAAAGGAGCAAAAAAGATTCAAGATATATCCATAATGATATTGTCATTATTTTTTTAAACCATGTGAGACTGAAATCTAATTCTCTTTTGACATAATAAATGTTACTTGACATGCTTTTTGTGTCAATTGTCAGCAATGAATTGCATATACCTGTAGCATGTAATTTTTATCAGCTTTTCAGCCATTTCTTTATCTGTAAGCAAAAAACAGCCTGCAATATTTAAGCATCTGGGCAATCTTCTGAAGCTCGAGGGAACAAGCCTAGAATCATTAACTATAAAAAATGAATATCACTAGCTTATACTGTAAAGATCAAAATTATTATAAATCAATTATTAAATACTGAAATATTTTAGAAAAACTAACAGATTCAGAAAGTAAAACACTGGTTGAAATAAAATATTATTAGGGGCACTCGTGGTCCGTTGGTCTGTTGTAGAAAGACTTACAGTACAGTAAACGTCTTTACTGTGCCCGTTGTAGATATTGAATTTTACCACTGAAGGGAAATCTTAGTAGCTGAGCATAAAAAGAATAGGAGCATACTGTAATGCGTGTGAAGGCCATAAACGATATTAATTTTGGAACATAAACATACAGTACTGTATATGGCTGGTCTTGGTACTTTAAAATAAAAAATACACACCAGTATTCCATTTCTCCCTAAACATTTTAAGCATCGAAGTCTTTAACTAAAGAGATACCGGAGTCAACAAGCATACTTTTAGAATTTGATTAATAGGGAATATAATATGGAATCGCGTATCTAAAGAATTTAATAACGATATGATTATATTTGTGTACTGTGACAGGGCTGTGTAGGGCTGTTTCGTCTCCCTCTTCATGCGACTTCCCTTGTAGCCTGCTGGTCTACGTGCCTGTCTACCAACTCACGGGTTGTGTGTTCAAATCCAGCTGGTGCTGGACTTTTCTTTTAACAAACATTTCTTCGAAAAAATAGAATAGCGATATTATGGACAATCAATTCACTTTTATATTTCAAAACATCACAACATGATCGATTCTTAGTCATTTTTGATAACAATGAATAGTCACCTTCTTCCCTTCTGACAACGGTCCCTGCTTCTGCTTCCTGCTTCTATTGTGTGTGTGTGTAATAGAGTAAATTTTTATAGAGAAATGGAGGCTGGACAGTATGTGTTACAATATAAACATTTATATTGATTTAAATCGTGTTTTGATTTAAATCGCAAACGCGTGTTTTATTATATGTGTTTTTTAATCATAATCAGGCTAATGCAACATAAATTGATACAGTATCTTTGTCTTCTAAGTATCTTAATAAACTTTCAGCATAGCTTTCTACCCGTTTAGATTTATATTTCTTGGGATTTTCGGATCAAACGTGGAAGGATTAGATTGTAATCGTTTTTATTTTTCAAATATGTTTTAGAAAAGTGTATTCTATACCTGCCCAGACTGTACGCCTTCCTATACCCCGCCTTTCATTCCTGTCCTGCTCTTCCCCGCTCAGCCCAGCCGGGTGCTCTTTGGCCTCTGCCCGGGATAAATGTATGTTTTTATATTTACACCTGGCGTGGCACCGAGGGAGCATCTGCATTTATAACTTAGTTTTTAAAATTAGTCAAGCAATATGAAGCATCTCCTTTAACTTTTAAGTCCCTTAAATACACTGAGCACAGCTTTCTCACCACTTAAGATTGCTTTTTGATACCATCCTTACACAAAGCAGAAACTTTCCGATGACATACAGTACAAGTGGAAAGATTACAGATTTTAATCGTCTTTAATTTTGTTACGTTATATGTTTAAGGAACGTTTCATCTAAACAAACACCACAAAACTATTCTCGATTTTATTTCTGAATGTTATGTTACACCTACAGTAGGTCACTGCTTTAAATACATTGAATTAAGAAAGTTATGTGTAGGACTTTAGATCTTTGTATGTTCATTGTCTTCAAATAAAAGAAGGGTTCCTTTCGCCGTGGTCGGGTTGAAACTAGAAGCTTGCCACGCCCGGACTGTTACACCAACGTATTAGCATGTTAAAGCGATTTCATTGAGGAGCCCCGCCTTTCTTAACTAGTACTGTACCTACTGGGTTTTTGAGGGGGGGGGGAGGTGTCTTTCGCTGGAAATCTTGCCTGCTTCTACTTTACGAGTACAACCCTCTCTCTACTGGAGTGCTGGCTGTGACGGATTAAACCGGTTTCACAGGTATTTTCAAAGTAGGAAGTACAGTGTTAACTGGTAGCTGGGCTCCTCAATGGAATCGGTTTAACATGCTAATGCGTTGGTGTAACAGTCCGGGAGTGGAAAGCTTCCAATGTCAACTCGACTCGATTGGAAGACAATGAACGTATTTTAGCCCTAAATGAATTAATAGCAAACATGGTTTACATAAAATACATTTTTCCAAGAAAGTTTATAATAATACGATCTATAGTTGAAATCTGAGCCAACTGTAAATATAAAGGAAAAGCATTTTCAGAGAGCAATCACGCTGTGTTTATGTAGAAAAAGCAATTAGGTTTATGAGCAATCGAATTACCTATTCGCTTAAAACGCTATATAAAATAAAGTTTATTTAGAGATGAATGATAAGTGTCACAGTTTAATTTTCGTAGGAGGGCTTGGACAGATTCCAAGTGCATTTTTGCAATTTACGTTGCATTGTCCAATGTGCTGTTGTAATACAGTTTAGAATACAGTAAGTCTAAGCTTTATCAGCTTTATTTATGGGTTGCAATTTAGAAAAAGTCAAAAACTGCACTCAAAATGCAATTTAGAGCTTTCTGGCAAGAGGAGACACCCAAATTATAATGTAACATGCCACTGTTTGTGCATGAACAAAGTTATACTGCAATTTTCCTTAGTTACGCGATTAAAAAAAATAAATTTTTTGAATCCCCGGCGGAACACACTCCATAAGAATCAGCGCTTTTATACAGTATATTGCCTTTAAACACATATATTTAAACACGCGTTTACGATTTAAATCAAAACGCGATTGAAATCAAAATAAATGTTTATTTTGTAACGCATAGGTGACTATTCATTGTTATTAAAAAGACTTAAATTTGATCATGTTGTGATATTTAGAAATATAAATTTGTTTGGTGAGGTTTTATTTAATCTCTGACCAAGGGAAACGTTTCATTTTTTCAAAGAAATGTTTGTTAAAAAATAAAGTCATAGTTCCATGGGATTCAATCACAGACCATGTGACATGGGAGTCAGGAAACTAACACACAGCGCCACCAGATTTGATAAAGCTATAAAAACGTTATAAAATAATGTGACTAGGCACAGAACAAGTTTACAGCACAGTACAATAATAAATACTGATCATGACTTTAGAAGCATAAATTACCTTACACTCAATTTAAACACAAGCTGTCTTTAGCCCTCTAAGCTGGTTCATACAGAAATGTAGAGATCCAAGCTCAGAACACACAGCTTCATTAGCGAATACATATCCAGGACAACTAGAGAAGACATTTTTACAGAGGATGGATTTTTAGAAACATCCCATCAGTGACATCACTGAAGTCAACTCCTAGGTACTGTAACTGTCGTGTGGATAGTTTCACAAGAATCAGACAAAGGTTTAAGCATCGCTTGTTCTAGATAAAACTGCAAAAAAAAAAACAACAACCCATAATGTACTTCTTTGCGGCTCTGTTTGCCCAAATCATATATTCACAACGTGAAATCTAGAGAATAATATTACGTAACCAAAATACGCAATATGGAAACAGAACCTGTGTAATTGTTGATAGATGATGTACTCGTAACATTTTTACAAGACGAACTACAACATTTAAAAAATGACTTGTATGTACTTGATATCTCTAATCAATCCACGGCGACATTGTTAAAGCAGAGTCCCAGCACAAAACAAAACTAAAACGCCCTGGGCATATCGTTTCGCGCTTCTTATTAGTTGCTCAAAAGTAATTTGACCGTATGAAATGCATAATATAAACCTAGAAACATATACGTGAGCAGTATTTACATAGTATCGGTGTTAAGACTGTAGCGGCGAGGCTTATTAATAAGAAAGAATTAAGTGTTCTGAGCCTTCCCAAATGAGGCCCCATTTCTCTGTTCATCTCTGTGGTGCAGCCACAGAGAAACCATTCATGCAAGCTGATTTAAGGTTCCTGATAAGGACAGCTCCCAAAGGGGGTGCACTTAGCTAAGCCTGGCTATCATGATCAATGGTCATCCATTGGTGCCTATCTGTCTAGGGAGTGCCAGATGGACATCTTGACTGCATTCCTAAGTGTCAGGAGTAAGTGACTCATATCTCACCTTGATCAACCAATCAGGGACTGGTAGGGCCGAGTAACCCACGTGGGACTCTGATGCCCATGAAACTTTCAGCCAATCAATGAGCTGAAGTTCCTCCAGGTAAAGACATGCAACACAGAGAGCCTGTGAGATTCAACGAGATTCAGAAAGGAAGATTCAGTAAGATTCTGGAGAGGATTCTGTGGACTGTTCTAAAGGGAATTCAAAGGAGAATTCCAGGGCAGGACGGCCCAGGAGCAGAAGGCTCCCAAGGGCAGGACATTCTCGCAGCATGCCTCCTGACCATCCTGAGACTCAGCCCGGACAACCACGGAACGGCCAGTGTGTCCGAGTGCCAGAACTTTCCTTTGTTCTAAGAGTCTAGAGTGGGGGTTGCCAGAGAGCAACCAGCAGCAGGCCTCGTGAACAGGTCGGAACTGTGGACAGCTGAATCACTATTCAGAACTAGCTCTTCATCAGGAACGAACCGGTCCTCTTCCTGACTTGCTGGGACCCACAGTCATCTTTTCTCCTGTGCACAAACTTTGCTAGTCAAAGCCAACAGTGAGCATCAGCAGCTCACCGTTGCAAGCCACATAGCACAGCCTGGCACCGAGCCAGAGAGCGCGGATTGGACAGCAACAGCCTGCAACTATTTCTTTGTGCCCGCAGGAGATCTGAATCCCCAAAGATTGGATGAGTATTCAACTTCACTGCATTACAGCTCGAGAATTCAATTGTTATCCCAACCAGTTGATATCAATTTAATTCCTAAGAGTTATGTACTTGTTTTGAGTATCTAATGTAGAAGTTATAACCAAGTTCATTTATGAAACGATCTTAATGAATGATATACTGAACGTATGTCCTCTTGATATGTGTAACTCTTTGTAACTGACCGAATATACCTTTTGTATTCTGATAACCCTCTCGATAAGATCTGTTAGGTTTATATGCATATTCTATGTATTAATAAATGTATCCTCGTGTATTAGTACCTGTGTGTGTGCGTTGTTTGAGTTATGTCGCATGGTTGGATTCTAAAGCCATCAAAAGAATCAACTTTGTGATTTACTGCTACAATTAATAATTGTTTCAGTAAATGCCCAAACCCTACAGAACTGGTGCCTTCAGAGAGCCACTATGATTACATATTTGGCGTCCCTGAGCCGGTTTTCTTACAAGGCATACCTCTCAAATACTGTAAATCAAGTTAAAAATATCTCAAGACCGATTCTGGTCATAATGAAACCATGTTTCGTGTATGTTTTCTTTAAAGTACCGAGACCAGCCATATACTGTATGTTTATGTTCCAAAATTAATATCGTTTATGGCCTTCACACGCATTGCAGTATGCTCCTATTCTTTTTATGCTCAGCTACTAAGATTTCCCTTCAGTGGTAAAATTCCATATGAATATTCAATACTTAAACGGGCACAGTTAAAACATTAAATATATATACATACTGTATACAGTACAGTTTGCATACGGTAATATGTTTATGTTCCTAAATCAATCTCTTTTATGAGCATGTGAAAGGCATGGTGAATCGATTCTCAAAAATTACTGTACTTTGCATGATTGGAAAAAAATGCGTGATTGCGAAATGCTGTGGTGTTACTTTTACAAAGACGGTCAATGAAAAAAGGAATGTGGACCAGGGCAATACTTTGAGTTTACACTTACAGCTTGTCCAAGGTCATTCATTATTAATACTATTAGTAATATCTTCATTAAAGACTTTGATGGCGACAGCTCAAACATGAGAGGTTGAATTGAGGATCCTAGTGAATGGTAACCATCTCACATGCTTTCTGGCTAACCTTTTATTTAAGGATGCTAGGCACAATCAATTGGAGTTTACTTTACCACCACCAAATAAGGCACAGAATCAGAATCATCAGACAAGACAACCCTTGCCAATGCTGAGTGGATTGTAGTTGAGCCACAATCCTACCATTGTAGGAGTGTGTGAGTAGTGTATTTGCTCTGATTGCTTTAATTGCTTTGATCTCTTACACCTTTCTTGCACTAGCAGTCATAGCTGTCGTACAAAAGTAATCTACTGAGTAATTACTGTGAAAATATGAATCCTGTGCTAGGTGTGTTTTGTCCAGTTTATGGATCTGGATTGATAATTAGTTTTTCCTGTCACTTTGTAGTAAATGCAAAAGTTTAATATTAGATGGAGTAAATGACCTAGTATTGTCATGTAACAATCTTTCTACAGAATTATTTCTAGAAAACACACACTGTCTCTTTGCGATTAAAACTGCCATATGTGTGTGTCTTCTACATGTGCACATACCACCATTGTTTGAGTATAGCGATAAGCATGTGTTTTTACAGTGCTTTTGATGTCACACTTTTTTATATTCATTTGACTTAAACTAAATAAACTGCAAGTGCTGTGAAAACAAAGAGAATCATTGATGTCAGTGGTCTCAAAGAGTCCACTTCAAAGAGTACAGTGTTCATATTCATCACAATTTCATGGAACATAGAAGGTCTCAATAATAACACAAACCTTGTGTTTCTACATATTTTCTCTTGTGTCTTTCTGGTCAAATTGTTTAAAGGTTATTTTTTAATACTTTTTGTTTGCATTAGAGGAATTATACTTTGAAAGAAGCTTACATGTTCAAGATTTTCACTCTGCTGCTGGTAAACAGATGGAACACTATGATGAAAAAATTAAGTAAAATAGACAGCAAGTCAAATCAAATGTATGACATTAATGTATTACTTTCTGAGGATTGTCTTATTTTGCAAACTGTAGAGGTAAACATTTTTTTTCTCACTTTGGCAAAAACATAACCTGCTTTTCACGTTCTTTCTGAAATACCATTTAAGCAAATTTTATGCAAATTAATCTATTAATATAAATTGCTTTGTATATCATCTACTTTCTCATGCACTGAAATGACTATCTGACATTCATCTGAGTCAATTATATTTATAAAAGTGGATATGCAACACCACAATGTGCTTAACCTGAATCAATATTCATCATACTTGCTTATTTTGATAGTAGTGTCACATAAATAATTATGAAAAATCATAATTCCCTTCTGTCTTTGTAATAACATTTTACACTGGAGTGCAAAATAATAAATTCTGGTGCACTAAACATAGCAGAACAAATTCTTCAAGCAAATTTAATCATCACAGAGTGTATAGAGTTTAAAAATCTTTAATGAACTGGTGTCAGTTAACATGCTTTTAAACAAGATACTTTACATAAAACAATCAAAATGAAAAATCAGATTTTTCTATTAGACTACGAAAATATTATACATGTAACATTTAAAATACTTACTAACAAGATTTATAAGGAAGTTTTGCTTTTCAGTTTGTGTAGTCATTTTAAGCATTTGTGACATAAGCTAATAAGAAAGTTATTATTCACAACCCCACATAAGTCAGAAGAAACATCACAAACAATGGAAGGTTCTTATGCTCATCTATATCATTTGGGTGCTAGTAGTTAATTGATCCATGCGTCTCATCAACCCACCCAAACAGGTCTCAGCTGTATAAAATGGTTAGATATATTATTCCAACCTACTACAGTCCTTTAGGTAAATAGTTACTTTTTCAGTTGTAAATTTATTTCTACATAGTTTCCCCTTTTATCCAGTTTTATTGCAAAGAATTTTATTCCAAAGAATTCCATTGGCTTGATTTTGTCAGTGTCTTTGAGAATTATGAGTAAGCTGGATGATGTATTTGCTAACTACTGGGATTTTTTTACCAAACAAAAAACTTAAATATTGTAAAATGGGCACAATATATTGTACAACATACACTTTATTTTTATATTACTAATTTTGTTCTTCAGGTTCAACAAATAATTATAAAATACACTTGTTGGCATTCTGCTTTTAATTTAGAAGATGTATTTGTATGTTTAAACATCTTTCAAAATGACAATCCAGAATCCAAATATTTCAAAGTCAAACAGAACAATAAAACAAAGATTACATAAGATATATTTACTGTAATTTGTTTTAGTTAATATTTTGCCACTAGGTGACAATAAGACGTTAAAATAAATAATACAAGATCAAGACTTTCACAAAGTAAAATAGCACATCTGAAGTGAAGGTGTACAAAAACTTAAATATTTGGAGTGAAGCTGGGCAGCATGGTGGTGCAGTGGTTAGCATTGCTGCCTCGCACCACTGGGGCTTTGAGTTGAATTCCTGGACACTATCTGTATAAAGGTTGTATGTTCCTGTGGGTTTCCTATGGGTGCTCCAGTTTCCTCCCAAAATCCAGTTATATACTGGTAAATTCATTAGCTTCTGGGAAAAAAATGGCACCTGTTGAGTGTGTGTTTGTTTGTCTCTGTATGTGCTCTGTGATAGACTGATGTCCTGTCCAGGGTGTATATTGCCTTGCACCCGCTGCTTGCTGGAATAAGCTCTGGCATCCACCTGACCATCAACCGGATAAAACAAAAAAGAAGATGGATGAAGGGAGAGAAGAATAATTAAAAAATAAACACTGTAGAAAATGTTGTTTTTTAATCAAATATTAGTTTGTTTCATCCTTTAAATGTTGTTTTTTTCAGTGTTATTACACTACCAACAATAAATGTAAGAGTAGTTGCATACTGTTTGACCCTAATCAGGCTCATAAGATTATTCATATTTTGTGTAAATTCAAAAATACTTTTTGCACTATAAAATAAAAAGTGCTCCTGAAAAATGATTTTTTGGAGTCCATAATAAAAATGTGACTTTAGCAAAAACATTGTAATTGTAGTGGTGTTCTAATTGAGTGGAATTAAAATGATAACGATAATATGCAACAGCAGGATATTGTCTTCTTATATATTTTTTTAAGTCTTAAAAAAGTAATGTAACAATTAAAGTTATTTTGAGGTAATATGCTTTTGTTCTATTATTTTGCATTGTAATTTGCACTACATTTAAATATAATTTTCTGACTAGCCTCTGTTTCAACTCATAGATATGTTGTTTGCAGTAGCATTTTCTTGAAGATATTTTCTGCCTATGATCTTGTGGTTGATTCTTTCTTACAACTCCACTCCCCCTGGAACCTAGAACTGTTATTCTTCTTTCTTTGAATTGATATCATAATGCATCACAATAATGAATGGCATTTGAAGCTTTGCAGCTTTTAAATTGAGAATTATAAAGTTTCATGTAAACAAAAAAATCTGTAAACTATGTAAACATTCTGTAAAATATATATCACAACAACTATTAACAGTGAAATGTTGTTTTGTCACAAGACTCCTACATAAGTACAATGTACAGTATTTCATCTGTTAGCGGGCACTTCTTTTTATAAGAGAATTGTGAAAATAGTTTAGTATTGTTTTACTGATGAAGTACTGATATTAACTACAAATACTGTTACAAATTGAGGCTTATGAAAATGGTGGACATCAGGAATTGACCATTTTTAATTTAGTCAATAAGTAAAATATTTCATAACCCCCAACTTGTAAGTGATTTCTCTAGAATATACCTGAGTGGTTGGAATAATTATCAGCATGTGAATTATCTGGCACAGCTTTGATGAGAGGAGTAATAATCCAGGCACACTTGGTAAAAAAACTGACAAAACACAAACTACACTACACACAACAAAACATACAACACACAAGTACTCTATCTACAGTACTTACAAACATGGCATTTCAGAGACCTAACATTTTAATCACCCAGACACCCCCTAGACTTCTATTAAGCATGAAACTCTTAATGCCTACAGAGGCCAAATAAGAGATACGCTGCCTTTCTAACTAAATGCAATGCATGTTGCAGTTAAATCTCTCTCTCTGTACCCTGGATGCCCAAAAAAAAAATGGGACCCTATGTCCCTATCCAGAAAATTGTACACTGAGCAGACATTTCTGACTGGGGTATCTTTTACCTAGGAAACCCAAGTTCTCAAAGAACACAGAATAGCAAGCTCTCTCTAGCAAGGTTCAAATACTTAGCTCCAGTCAGATTTTGTTTGGATGATCATGAAGTAGGGTCTCTCGCCTGGTGTAAGCTTCAAGTTCCAACTCTTCTGGACTCTTGTCTCCCTCTTTTTCCTTCATTCGTATTGCTCCTTCTTTTTGTCTATCTGTGCTCTTCAAGTGATCTTATATTGTATGTTTCTGTACTGTTTATTGAAAATAATTAACCCACAATGTTTCATGATATACCAAGGTAAACTTTACAATGGTTTCTATTCAAAAGATCCCACATCTCAACAAATATCCAGTCTTTTTTAAGCATTTATTCTGACATGTGCCACAAAAATAAAATCTAAGAGACACTTCTCAGTCACCTAAAGCTGTAACAATACAATATTACTGCAGCATCTGTAAAGGAGAATTCTCACCTCTGTCTTTTAGTTGCCCACATCTGTTCAGTAGTCAGCATCATTTTAATGGCTGTCCTGGGCAGAGAAAGCTGTAGAAGCAAATAGTACTGCAGAGCTAATGTAAAAGAGTGCAAAGAATGCCACTGCATGTCATGCATACCAAGGGAATACCAAAGGAAAATAGAATATACATATTTCTAAATTTCAAATACAATTTGTTAACCACTGTATGATGATGATTATTATTACTAATATAATTGGTGTTGCTCCAAGACAGGAAACTTGATAAAAATGTTATGTTAATCTTCCATCTTGCAGTAGAAGCTTCTTCTAAACAGGTAGTAGCATTTGTGAAAGTTATACATGGTGAATACAACAGGAGATATAATTGCTGTGTGGAGCAAATAGCTGTGCCTTTGTGTTTTATGCACTTCGCACTTCTTTTTCCCATCATGGATGAAAAACAATAGCTTCTAAAGTGTTTTCGATAATTTAGAATGGAAAAAATGTTACATAAATACAAGGAATTTTCTTGCACAGTCAGACTTCAAATTTTCCCCATTACCTTCTTTGTATTATAAATACAGTATAACACTTATCATACAGAAGAGAAGTCTTACAGTTGGCAGTCCATGTCAATGTTAAATTTTATTATTTTATTAAATAAATTAAGGTTTTTATTTCATATTAACTAAATATTAATTTGAAAGTAATTTTTAAACTACAAATCAAAGCAGTTTAAAGCAATACATTTGGAAAACATTTTAATACATATATTTATATATATATAAATATATATATATATTTAATATATGACAATTCTTTGATTCCTACTAAATAAAACTTACCATTCATTTTTTATTATTAAAGTCTACACATTATACTGTGCTGCCTAAAATATTTTTGGTATTTTCGTTTTTTTCTTCTTAAATTACCAAATCCATTTAATCATTAATTAATACTTTATATTTACCATTTTCCTACCTTAACTTTATATTTATATGTGTAATAAGTCTTAAAAATAATATTGATTGCATCATCATTACATATTAAATGTATTTTAAAATCTGTTTATTATATTGGAATGTAAGATACTGTTGGCGATACTGTTTTAGAGAAAATCATTTATTCTATTCAATTACACTGAAATTGGACACAATAAAGCAAACTACATTCTATGAAAACACCAACAGTAACAAGTATGCTACAGGTATGCAGCACAATATAATTTCCAGTCCTTGTCACAATGTGATATTTCATCACTAATTTCACATTTTCTATAATGTAACAGAATGAGCTGACTGATGTCGCAAGCTAACTGCGTTTTCTTCAGTGAATGAACCCATAAGGTCAGATGATTTAAACATACTGTATTTTGAACAATTTAACAAATCTCACACTTTACTCATCAAACATATTGTGTGGGATATATACGACCCAGTTTGGACCAAAGATGTACAATTTCCCTAAAATAATTATTTCAGGCATTATGGATAGAATATTAAATAATGCTTTTCTTTTTCTCTATGTGTCCTTGTGAAACCTGTAATTTCCTGTAAATAGAAAGACAAATACTTCAAATTTTGCCTGTATATACTGTATACTTAATGCAGTATAGAATTCTCAGATGTAAATTTATTAATGTGAATTTGACCAGTGATGGAGAATTTGGAACATTGCATTATATTTGGAACATTGCACAATGACTGAAAAAGTGTTAGCACTTCTTTTCAGGCTGACATGATAAAAGAAGAAGATAAGAATAAGAAATAACATAAGCAAAATCAAGTGTTTGACATTGACATTGGAAAGCTTCCAAATTTATGTTTCCATTGATGTATCCACTTGTAACTCAATTCGGGAACTACTTGTAGCTTTCTGTATGAGACCACCATACTATACAGGCATATATATTTATTTGAATTTAATGCAAGTACAGTTTACCTGATATGTTTTATAATGTCTCTGTAGGTGTTGTACAAACAATTAAATTATAAAAGCTTTTTTATTCTGTTCAGGTTTTAGACCTGAATTGTAAGAACTTAAAATGAAAATAAAAAATATGACATTCTCACTATGAAGAATGTAACATGAATCAACTCAAGGTAAAGGAGAAGAATAATTTTAACCTTGAGGCCTTAGAATGCAAGGTATTTAGAATGTTGTCTCATTATCTGTCTTGGTATACAGTTTGAAACAAATCCATTCAACCTTGTTTACAAAGTCTCAAGAGGTTGCAGGTGCTTTGTTTCAAATTCTTGCCCAATGAAGCCTTGCAATGACCTTCCCAACAAATTTCTTCTCACCAACTTCTCCGTCCTTTCAAATTTCCATGCATATCCACTCCAAACATACCAGCTGCAGAAGAGAAATTATTTATTTTCCAATCAGTCATATATAATTAATTTCTTATCAAACATACCTGGTACCTTGGTAATGATGCTTGAGAAGCTACAGTTTAAAAATGTTATTAACTTTCCACCATGAAACATATGAGAAAAGAATCCTTTTATCCCATTTTTTTATAAAAATGAAAATATGCATAGCCAGGGGTGGTGTAAATATTTATCTTGATTATGTTATCTATTTAAAATAAATTAAAATATTCCATAAGCAGGATAATTTGTAATATATGCATTATTTTAAATTAAGTTTGAGGCATAAAATGACATTTTCCATTTAACTATCTAATGTCCCTATCTTTTCCATACCTGTCCTTTTATTTATTTTATTCAGTGTGTAAAATGTCAAAAAGAAATAATTTTCTACCATCCTACAGGTATTAAATAATTTCTTATATTTACCTATTTTCAGTAGCCATCTGTACACATTAAAAGGTCAAGCAGAAAAAAAAAGTTTGTTTTTCTTATTAATATTTCAAAACTGTATATATAAAAAGTGAAAGCTAAGGAGAGGAGTGGGTTAGTAAATAATAAACAACTAGTTACACCATTTTAATTAAAGTTGTCAGGCTCTGTAATATTGGTGGATATTACTTAAAAAAGAAACCCTTGGGAGCTAGTCCTGTTTCAAGATATCAGTGATTTGGTTGATCAGGATAAGTGTTGTCACCAAAAAAGGTGATCTGCTTGATTGCTCAGCCATTTCCTCAATCTTCTGATAAATCAGGTACAAGTGAAATGATGTGTATCAAAACGTCATGAAGATTGATGGCACCTGCTGCCTTTAGGAAAAAAAACATCATCATCTAAACCACTTGATGTGAACTGATGGAAAACAAAGATAGTTTACCCTGAAAAAAAAACTATTTGACAGCCTTAATTTCCATAGCCCATTTGCACAGCTGAAGCAGGATCTAATAGGTCCCAGAGAAATCAGCCAGGCCATGATCAGAATTTAAAAGCACGGAGCTGAGAAGCCAGAGATTATTAGTTACAATGTGGTTGGCAAACAATAATGTTTCAAGTGATGGATGCTTGACAGGAGAGGTGTCTCAAACTTTAAACACAGGTTAGGTGAATACAGCACTTTTAATAAATCAAGCAATGCTTGGACTGTGTTCATAAAATGTCACTATTTATCTTTCAGTTTACATTTTCTCTGAGAGAGAAGGATCTGGCTTTTAAACTCCCTTGGAGATTTAATATAAAAGAATACACCAAAAAAAAAGATAGTCACATCTGATATAAGGTTTCAAGTCGGAAGCTGCAATCAAGTGGAAATTTTGTCAGTATCGTAATCTCTGATCTGCTGAGCTTGTAATATAGGATGTTTGGAATGTATGAGGGGTTAGTCACCAAAGATCTCCTCTGTTCTTTTAATGACTGCACTAAATCTTAACAAACATGAGGTTGGAAACCATCACACTGCCATTGTTGTGCATATATCAAAGTCATATATTTCAAAGCTCAGAAAGGCAGCTCAATCATGCATGCTTTTTATGGTGTTGTGATCAGGCTGATACAGACTGCAAAGCTTTAGTGAACAGTTCTTGAATAAATGTGCCAAAAGGGAGAGTACAGAATGCAAACAAAGGTCTCTCTAAGACAGCTTCATTTCATACATGCTGTAACAAAAAGAAAATAAATATTACATTTTTAAAACTGACAAGTTTTTAAATATTAAATAATAATATTATTTTGAAGGCAATAAAAACAAAGATATCATCGATTGCACTTGAATACATTGTCAGCACATTCATGTTCAATCAAGTATGCAATATTAAGAATTAACAGTTGAGCAAGTGAAACTTTTAAATATAAATTAAGTGAACATTTTATTTAAGTATAAATGATTACTGGCCCGACAATTGAAAGAGAATCAAATTATTAAATAAACATGAAAGACCTGTGCTGAGAGTCAAATTAATTTAATAAACACACATAATCATTTTATTCAAAATATTGCATTTCCTATTCTTGGCCACACAATGCCACTAAAGTCTATGTTATTTCTTTCTGATCAGTGAGCAGTATGGGCTTGTACTGTTGCACAACTGCTACGACACTAATCACAACATCTCTGCTCACTGGTTGCTGCATCATTATTTTCTGAAAGAATTCTTCAATTCTATTCATGCGCACTTTTCCAAGTATCAAGTCTAAGTCTTCTAGAGGCTTCTATACATTCGCATGTATGGCCCCAACAATATGGCGTTAATAAAAAGGAATCTCACTAATAACTGCAACAAACTCACAGCTATTATTGGAAGAAGGACAATCTTGTTTTTCCTTGCAGTAGCACTAGCATTTTATTTAACATACATTAACTTAAATTCATCATGATGATTTAATCATCTGGGCTAATCAAGAAGAGATCTACTATGAAAGTCATGGGCTAGTAGAATGTGTGGTCACCGTTGGATGCAGTGCAAGTGTACATTTGAGATGCTTCCACTGCACTGGGTTGCAAATGCTGTTTTTTGGGAATCTGTCCCATTCTTCTTATAAAGCCTAGATGACGATGATGATGTTACTATTCAATTTTCTTTAATAGTTACATCACGTTTTCCCATATTATTTATACTGTATGTCCTTATCCACACTGAGAAACTGGTAGAGTTTGAAGTTGAGAAATCTGATGAGGTTAGTAATAAAAGGAAAATGATGTGGTGCCATTTGCTGTAAAAACATCTTTGCTTTTTTTCATTTCATTGTCAGTAATTAAGAGTAATTTGTTGTTTGAGAGACAAAATGGTAGAAGACATTATCATTTTTTTAAATAGTTGGAGAAGTCTTGGAGCATCACCCTGGGTGGCATCCGAGCCGAAGGAAAAGGTGTTGAATTTCGGACAAAATTCTTTAGGAATATTATTCCTACTAATATGTTGTCATTATGAGACAACATCTGTAGATGAACAGGAGGTGGTTAGAAAGTCTAGTCTTGGAGCAGATCACTGTGAAGAGATAGAATGTCAGTTTAATGAGAGATGAGGTCAAGAAGACCAGGGATGAGGGGAAGCAATGACAGAGATAACAGATCTAGAGAAAGTTTTAGTAGAAAGCAGATTGGGTCGCAGAAGAAATCAATGGAAGACATTACCATACAGATTTATATATTTTTATGTTAGCGGACTGCAAAGGACGATTCAGCAATTTTGCAAGCTGCAAGTTCCTCAATCACACAGTTAGATTTTTATGAGATGTGTTCTGACCAATAAAGGCATATTTTCATGGTTTCTAGAGCACTTACTGTAATACAATGTTGCCTATTGAACAAATCATATTATAATTGAAGAAATGTCATTACAAAACACTACAATAAAGGTTATTTTAGAAATCTCTGTTACTTGAATAAATGTTTACCCTAAGAACCCAAAAAAAGTCAATAATTATGATTTTATATTATAATTATGTCCACTGTTTTATATACTGTTACTGTATGCCTGCCCTTTGGAAAAATATGCAACACATTCTCATGACTGGTTCATAGCTTTCCTCGTTATTCTGAATTATGATTCATTGTCGAATTCTTTATGTAACTACCTATTGTTAGGTGCAACATATTGTATACTTACATTTTGTGATTAATATTATTGTAATATCAAAACACATACAGCATGGAGCCATGTATACCATATGGTAAGTACTACAATGTAATTAAAAAAGGGTAACTTTAGGTCCACCATCTGTGATGGTAGTACTGTGTAGCGGCAATGCTTGTTAATAAGACAGAATTAAGTGTTGCTGTGCTTTCCCAAATGAGGCCCCATCTCTCTGCTATTCATGCAGGCTGATTTAAAGATGTTTACTTTTGATAAGGGACAGCTCCCAAATGGGGAAGCACTTAGCTAAGCCTGGCTATCATGTTCAATGGTCATCCATTGGCGCCTATCTCCCTAGGGTGTGCCAGATGGACATCTGAATTGCATTCCTAGGTGTCAGGAGTAAGTGACTCATATCTCACCTTGATCAACAAATCAGGGACTGGTAGGGCCAAGTAACCCACGTGGGTCTCTGATGCCCATAAAACCTTCAGCTAATGAACAAGCTAAAGTTCCTCCAGGTAAAAACAGGCAACACAGAGAGCCTGGAGGACAATTTTAAAGGAGAATCTCCAAGGAGAATTCCAGGGGTGCGAGACAATTCCAGGGCAGGACGGCCCAGGAGCAGAAAGGCTCCCAAGGGAAGGACATTCTCGCAGCACGCCTCCTGACCATCCTGAGACTCAGCCCGGACCAACACGGAAAGGCCAGTGTGTCCAAGTGCCAGAACTTTCCTCTATTCTAAGAGTCTAGAGTGGAGGTTGCCAGAGAGTAACCAGAGGATCCACCCGAGGTTAGCATCAGCAGCAAGCCTCGTGAACAGGTCGGAATTGTGGACAGCTGAATCAGTATTCAGAACTAGCTCTTCATCAGGAACGAACCGGCCCTCTTCCTGACCTGCTGGGACCCACAGTCATCTTTTCTCCTGTGCACAAACTCTTGCTAGTTTCAGCCAAAACTAACTAGCCGGTCTTCAGAGAGCATCAGCAGCGCAACGTCGCAAGCCGCACAGCACATCCTGGCACAGAGCCAGAGAGCGCAGATTGGACAGCAACAAGCCTGTAACTGTGTCTTTGTGCCTGCAGGAGATCCAAATCCCCAAAGATTGGATGAGTATTCAACTTCCCTGCATTACAGCTCGAGAATTCAATTGTTATCCCAACCAGTTGATATCAATTTAATTCCTAAGAGTTATGTACTTGTTTTGAGTATCTAATGTAGAAGTTATAACCAAGTTAATTTATGAAATGGTCTAAATGAATGATATACCAAATGTATGTCCTCTTGATATGTGTAACTTTTCGTAACTGAATTAATATATATCTTTTGTATTCTGATGACCCTCACAATAAGATCTGTTAGGTTTATATGCATATTTTATGTATTAATAAATGTATTTTTGTGTATTAGTACCTGTGTGTGTGCGTTGTTTGAGTTTTACCGCATGGTTGGATTCTACAGCCATTAAAAGAATCATTTCGTGATTACATTTAAAAATATATATATATTGTAAAATAGTTCAGGTAATAGTTTAATAGTTCCAGGAAAGCACATTGTGTGCTGTAAGCGTTTGTTTGTTATTAGAAAAGCAATATTATGACATTGAATATGGTCTATGGGTTATGAAAAGATAGTCAGCTATAGTTTCTGTACAATTCAAAAACTGGAGGACATGTAAGAAAGCATTTCATTAATGGACATGAATTGTGAAAACCTTGTTACTAATTTTTACTTTTTTACCAGACAAAGGTTCAGGATGTCACTTTTGATTTGTTTAAACAGTATATGGGTATATCAGATTTATTTTAATGATATTAATACAGTATCTTAATGAGGAAAATGCAATACAACTTTAAAACACCTACAATAAAAATGACACTGTAATATTTTATGAATGTAGTGTAGGGGTAACCAGTTATCATAATGTATTGCAAAGGAACAAGTAATAGGTTTATTCTATGCTGAAAAAAAGAAGAAAGAAAACACAACGTTTCAGCTTTTTTTCAGCATGAAATAAACCTATTACTTGTTCCTTTGCAGCCTATGCATGCTGACGCAGCTACCCACCTGAACTATCATGATGGATTGCCTACTCTTGGCGTCTCGATGTCTACTTGGACCCTAAAAACATCTGGATTATGGTCCTTGAGTCACAAGTCGTGGTCAGTCATTCCTCAAGTGACCAACCAATCAGGAATCCGTGGGGTTTGGAAACCCCACTTGTCCGGCAAATTTTTGAGCAATCACCAGCTGTGTTCTCCAGTTAAAAAGCGATTTGTCTCTCATTAATTTTGGAACATAAACATACAGTATATAGCTGGTCTTGGTACTTTAAAGAAAAAAATACACACCAGTATTCCATTTCTCCCTAAACATTGTAAGCTTCGAAGTCTTTAACTAACATGATACCGGAGTCAACAAGCATACTTTTAGAATTTGATTAAAAGGGAATATAATATGGAATCGCGTATCTAAAGAATTTAATAACGGTATTCGTGTGCTGCGACAGGGCTGTGTAGGGCTGTTTCGCCTGCCTGTTCATGTGTGCTGTCTTGTAGCCGACTGGTCTAGGTGCGTGACTGCCAACTGGCAGGTTGTGTGTTCGAATCCAGCTGGTGCTGGACTTTTCTTTTAACAAACATTTCTTCGAAAAAATAGAATAGCGATATTATGGACAATCAATTAAACATATCTTCCCTTCTGACAGCGGTTCCTGCTTCTTGTGTGTGTGTGTGCAACAGAGTAAATTTTTATAGAGAAATGGAGGCTGGACAGTATGCGTTACAATATAAACATTTATATTGATTTAAATAGTGTTCTGATTTAAATCGCAAACGCGATCAGGCTAATGCATTTCTACATTTTCTGTATGAACCAGCTTAGAGGTTCATACAGAAAGACAGCTTGTGTTTAAATTGAGTGTAAGGTAATTTATGCTTCTAAAGTCATGGTCAGCATTTATTATTGTACTGTGCTGTAAACTTTTTCTGTGTCTAGTCACATTATTTTATAGCGTTTTTATTGTGTTATTAAATCCGGAGGCGCTGTGTGTTAGTTTCCTGACTCCCATGTCACATGGTCTGTGATTGAATCCCATGGAACTATGACTTTATTTTTTAACAAACATTTCTTTGAAAAAATGAAACGTTTCCCTTGGTCAGAGATTAAATAAAACCTCACTTGCACCAAACAAATTTATATTTCTAAATATCACAAAATACGTTCATTGTCTTCCAATCGAGTCGAGTTGACATTGGAAGCCTGCCACACCTGGACTGTTAAACCAACGCATTAGCACGTCAAAGCCCATTGAGGGTATTGAGCCAGTATTGGCTTTAGTATTCCCCCCTCTTCCCTCAATTCAATTCAATTCAAGGTGTTTTATTTGCATGACAGATGGGTACAAGCAGTGTTGGGTATGTATATTGTAACGCTTACGACAGACAGGCACTGTGTAAGAGCCGGCGCACCAGAGCAGCACACCGAGGGAGCGTCTGCATTTATAATTTAGTTTTTAAAATTAGTCAAGCAATATGAAGCATCTCCTTTTACTTAGTGCCTGAGCATAAAAAGAATAGGAGCATACTGCAACGCCTGTGAAGTCCATAAACGATATTAATTTTGGAACTTAGACATACAGTATATGGCTGGTCTCGGTACTTTAAAGAAAACATACACACCAGTATTCCATTTCTCCCTAAACATTTTAAGCATCGAAGTCTTTAACTAACGTGATACCGGAGTCAACAAGCATACTTTTAGAATTTGATTAAAAGGGAATATAATATGGAATCGCGTATCTCAAGAAATTAATAACGATATAATTATATTCATGTTGCAAAAGAACTGCAACGGACATAAAAACTCCCTTGCTTTTAACAGAGCGTTCCATAATTTCTAACAACGAAAATGCCAGGTGAAAGGATTTGTAAACATATTTTGTTAAAGCAAGTCAGTTTTTTCCGCAACACATAAAATACATTTTTCCAAGAAAGTTTAGCCTTTGTCACTAATGAAACCAATAAATAAAGACATAAATATAGAAATCTTAAGATTTGTTTTATTTAATGTTGGTAGCAGGATGAACTGTCAGAGTGTATATTTTGTTGCAGAGTTGCTGCAAGATGTTAACAGTGAAAAAGGTATTTAGAAATGAGTTATTTCAAGATGAAAATTTTCAGAATAATTGCAAATCTAGCAGGATAGAGAAAGCACAGAAAACTGGCAGTTAGATTGATCAGATTAGTATGAAAAGTCATTTAGCAAAGGGAATGAGAAGAGTGACAAACTAGTATACTTTAGATCTTTTTTTCTGAAACAGGGAAAATCTGATCATGTTTCCCCATAACAATAATAAAAAACTTTATTTGATATATCACCATTAAAGGTGGCATCTCAAAGCAATACAGTAGATGTAAAAACAGGACCACAGATTACAAAGTAAATGCATATAAGAAAGACAAGCAGTTAGCGGTGCTACCAAAATTAGAAAATGAAGCAGATACAGACACTAAGTCTTCTGAAAAGAAAGGTTCTGAGGTTAGATTTAAACTGTCCCTGGTGTGTGTGTGTTTGTGTCTGTCTGTCCTGTGATGGACTGGCGCTATGTCCAGGGTGTATTCTGCCTTGTGTCCGTCGCTTAATAGGATAGGCTCCAAATCTTCTGTACTGGATAAAGAGATTAAATATGGATGGAAGTAAAGGCACTGTGTGGATGGAACTATACACAGTGTTAGAAACCCACTATGAAATGGCAGCATCTCACTGAGAATAAAACATTTTATAGTGCTGTCTTAAGGAAACAGCCTTTCCACCTCTCTTGCACATCAGTATCCATACCTAGTTATTTAAACAAATTGCCTCTAATTATAAACATCTTAATATGCTGGCTCTGTGGATCCGCATCAGCTATGTTTGCCCATTCCTTCAATATATTGTGCATCCAACACACAGTTCAACGCTAGCAACTACACGAAATCTAAAATATGGGCTCTACTTGCCACTTACAATACCAACAGTACCAGCTAACTTTAGTAGTGACATTTTCATGGATCTTTTTAACAATAAAATTTACAACATCAGACTTCAGACACAATTAAACAGGCCTCAAAAAAGTCTGGTACAAACATTTTCAGCATAGAATAAACCGTTACTTTAATAGTATAAACCTTAAATGGATTCATATTCTCAATAAGATTTGGTGCTCAGTAACATGACTTAGAAAATGACAGAAGACATACGTATCATGCTTATCCTTCTATTTTTCATAATCGTAAACTCCTTAAGGCAGTTACATTTTCTCTGTTCTGACCTGGAGTTACAGAGAAATTTAAATTCTAATAAGAGATTTGTAATGAGGAAAGTCATACCAATCACTCATACAGTACCAGGATTTGCAATTACAATACAAATACTTTCTTTCTGTATGTGTTTATTTTGCAGTTTGAGTCTATGGCATTCCTTTGGGGGTCTATACTCCAAGGCATGACTTTTTTATGGGAACATGACATTTTTTTAAAGTCTTTTAATGCAAGCTTCATATAAACCCTTAGCAGTGGTTACTGTTGAAGAAAGATGTGAAGACGGGGGTTTGAATTTAATCCTTTCTGTAGGGGGTTTAGACTTCCAAGTCACAAGCAGGGGTTTATGGCAGGAAAGGGGGTTAACTGATAAGGATTGCAAATGCCAGCTAGGAACCCCCCTGGGTGTAATGTTAAACTGACCATTTGCCCAGAACATCATAAACTGGCCAAATACCATGAACCCCCCTCTTTACCATCAGACCGAGTGACGTCAGAAACGGAGAAGAAAACACTATATAACCCAAAAGTTTGTAACAGTACGGGGAACAATACTTCGGTTTTGTTGTTTCTTGCGGGAAACAAGACTTCGGCTTTATTGTTCCTTGCATGCAATAAACTCATCTGTTTTACTTCATCTCGGGATCAAGAACCTTATTTCTTCTGTTACAACACTGTCTGGAGTAGGTACTTGAATGGCACAGATTCATTGAAATGATTCAATTTCTTTTGAAAATATTTGGAATAATACATATTCCAGAAATCACAGCCGTTGAATTATCCAGAAATTAATTTCTCTCAGGGTGTATTTAACCCCTCATGGATGGCATTGTATGAAATGAGTTTGTAGTTCCCCATTTGCCTCTATTATGAGATGCTGTGGACACTATTTTATACATTTTAGGAGTGTCCATAGGAAGGTATGTTCTAGAAAGAGTGAACTTCTGTTTTGCCATTATTTTTAATAGGGACGTTACGTGTTTATACGTTTACATGTAGGTGCTCCTACTAGAGGAGAGGATATGATTAATCTAGGCTTATCACAGAAACTGAAACACATCTGGTTGGTGAGTCTACTGTGGGTAAAATGTTACTGGTACCGCATGTTATAAAGCTCGGTATTTTCTCTCTTGGCCTGACTTTTTTTAATGTCTGAGTGTTAGAATCCATGTTGTTGCTGGTAAGGGAACGGTAGGTGCTGTGATTGACACAGTCAAAGCCTTGTACAGAGATACCATTGTAGCTGTTTGACAGTATTTTAGATGCCCTTAGTTAAAAGCATGGGAGGAAGTACTGCCAAGGGGAGGTGGGGGGAGCAAGGATTTTTTCTTTGAGTTTGTGAGGTTATTTTTTGTTATATTGTGTTTCAGAAAGCAAGCAAATAAAATTTACTGTATGATAAAAAGAGAAAGAGCTGGAGTAGATCCTCAGATCAGTTTGCTACCAGCAATCAAACAAAAAAAATGGAAAGGATTGTCTCCTCCTGATTGGAACCTTTCTTACTGTCTTATAATTTATCAGGCTACCTTTTAATTTCCACTGAGAGAAGGATGTCACTTGTCATGCAGCTATTTTATTCTTCATTGCACAATATGCTCTAAGTTAGCAAATGAAACATGAACACTTATTGAAATAAATCAAGAATACGATTAACATGAATGTATAAACATCCAAACTATACTTTATCACATTTAATTATTGTTTACATCTTCCACCTGAGAACAGTCACCCGTTGCTACCCAACGCAGAAACACAGCCACTAACTAGCAAAGAGAGGACATTAGCTAGCCAATATGATAAAGAAATAAATGATTATTTTGTTTATTTCTTTTGCACATTTATTTGAACATTTCCATCGATTGTACAAGCACTTGGAAACTGTCCAATCCCTAGTTCATCAAGCATTTACCGGTCTGGCGCCAGTCTGTGTCTTCTAGGATATAATGCCAGCGAACTCTTGCTTTTATGTACACTATACAGTAACTACGCTGGGCAAATGTTCTGAGGTCAAATTCTTCCAGCACGGGGGTACCTTTAAAGCGGAGACGACGGCACTGACATTTTTTGGCGCGCCTTTTCTTTAAAGCCCTGGCCAAATATGAAGACAGTACGTACAGTTATAATTCAAACGGAATTAAAAACTACACATCCCAGTTACCATGGTGGTGCTTGTGATCATTGCGTTTAACCAATGAAACAGGGTGAAAAATCAGTCACATGACTTTGGGGCAGAGTTTCAAAAGCTTAACCTATCAGCAACAAAGCGAAATTTACACGATAGGCTACCTCAAACTGTCAGTTACACGACTGTGTATGTCGCTTAAGCCACTCCTATTTTGCATTTTAGTTATGGAGGCGAGAAGACGCCATCCCCCCCCCCTCTCTGGGTGTCTGATTTGCCGCCATCTTTAACTGTTCAGTGTCCGAATCGGAGTAGCTACGCGTACGAAATAAAGTTAATCCCAACTACAAAACATATATTTTTGTGGTAGGAGGGCGCAAAACATCAGTATTTACTGCTATTAATTACTGTACGATTTATAGTTGAAATCTACGCCTAGATATAAAGTTAGATATAACACCGAATATTATTGATTCGGTGATCAATAATAACAGTTGTAGGACAGTATATAAGGAGGATAAGGATTTTGAAGTTGACTCGAAATCTGATAGGTAACCAGTGCAAGGACTTGAAAACAGGTGTAATGCATCCCTGATAGGATTCTTGCTGTCATATTCTGAACATATTGAAGATTGCTCAGTGTGGATTTAATTTCCCCAGTGAACAGGATGTGCATTTATTAATTCTAGAAGAAAAGCCTTTCTTGATTTCTCTAGTTCTTGGTTTCTCTAGTTCCCTTTAAAATAAACTATTATTCCACAATGCAGAGTATTACATGGCTAGTATTTACACATGATATTTGTGATTTAAAGAAATTAACACAAGCAGCTTTTGGAGATTTAAGTATTGGCTGAGTTATTGCAGGATAAAAGACTAGAGATGTTGGCAAGAAGAAGATAATTTGGGGAAAGCTGAGGAATACACTTATAACAAGAACACTTCCTAATGGGGTTAGGCATACTTTTGATGAAGATGATGAAGTTAACAGACTATATGTTTACATAGATACTGAAATAAGGATTGTATTTTAGATTATGTGTAGTTGCTGGCATTGAACTGTGTGTTGGATGCACATGAATTGAAGGAATGGGCAAACATAGCTGACGCGGATCCACAGAGCCAGCATCTTAAGATGTTTATAATTAGAGGCAATTTGTTTAAATAACTAGGTATGGATACTGATGTGCAAGTGAGGTGGAAAGGCTGTTTCCTTAAGCCAGCACTATAAAATATTTTATTCTCAGTGAGATGCTGCCATTTCATAGTGGGTTTCTAACACTGTGTATAGTTCCATCCACACAGTGCCTTTACTTCCATTTCTAATCTCTTTATCCAGTACAGAGGATTTGGAGCCTATCCCAGTAAGCAACGGACACAAGGCAGAATACACCCTGGACATAGCGCCAGTCCATCACAGGACAGACAGACACAAACACACACACACCAGGGCCAGTTTTCCCATGAACCAATTAACTTACCAGTATGTTTTGGAGTGCGAGAGGGAGTCATATCACACATATGGAGAAAAACCATGTAACCCAGAGAGAACATGTAAACCCCACACACACAGGATGGCAGGAATTGAACCTAGGACCCCAGTGCTGCAAGATAGCAATGCTAACCACTTTGCCACCATTATAAATGGATGGATATCTTAGTTATCTTTCTAGTTCACAGGTTTGCATGCATAATTTAATTTTGAAAGCCACTGAGACATCAGGTACTACTGTTGTATTTATGAAAAAGAAACAAAACAAAAAACATACTAACAACTGTGCCATCCTACTCCTTAGTTAATACATTTTATTATTCATAAACAGTTAACATTGTTAGCAAAATATTTTGAATTATATTTAACCCTATTTTTTCTTTAGTTTTGTATTTAACTTATTATATGATAGTCAGACTTCATGTATATTTGAACAATGAAAATATATTTTTACAAGATTTTACATTAAGCACTTGAAATTAATATGGTTAATAATAGTAAACTGTAACATGCTGTAACAAGATCGGTTAAACTGTGAAGAAAATGCTTTCAGAGAAAATGTTTCAGGTGTGAAGAACACAGATCTCCAATGCAATTTCAACCAAACCTGTTCCCACACACCCTGCCCCCACTACCATTAGGATATACACAAACATTTTAGCGTTTCATTCTGAGCAGAAGACCCTCACACCTGAAGAGTGCTGGCTGTGACGAATTAAACAGGTTTTACAGGTTTCAATCACAGACCATGTGACATGGGACTCAGTAAACTACAGTAACACCGTATTTGATAACGCTATAAAAACGCTATAAAATAATGTGACTTGGCACAGAACAAGTTTACAGCACAGTACAAAAATAAATGCTGACCATGACTTTAGAAGCATAAATTACCTTACACTCAATTTAAACACAAGCTGTCTTTAGCCCTCTAAGCTAGTTCATACAGAAATGTAGAGATCCAGGCTCAGAACACACAGCTTCATTAGCGAATACATATGCAGGACAACTAGAGAAGACGTTTTACAGAGGATGGATTTTTAGAAACATCCCATCAGACATCCCATCATATTCACAACGTGAAATCTAGAAAATAATATTACGTAACCAAAATCTTCAATATGGAAACAGAACCTGTGTAATTGTTGATAGATGATGTACTCGTAACATTTTTTCAAGACGAACTACAACATTTAAAAAATGACTTGTGTGTACTTGATATCTCTAATCAATCCACAGGTCCCAGCACAAAACGAAACTAAAACGCATACCGTTTCGCGCTTCTTATTAGTTGCTCAAAAGTAATTTGACCGTATGAAATGCATAATATAAACCTAGAAACATATACGTGAGCAGTACTTAAGCACTGTAGTATCGGTGTTAAGACATACCTCTCAAATACTGTAAATCAAGTTAAAAATAATTAGATATGAATATTCAATACTTAAACGGGCACAGTTAAGACATTAAATATACATATACATACTGTATAGAGTACAGTTTGCATACGGTAATATGTTACGCGATTAAAAAAAAAATAAATAAAAATGAGAAGTCCAGCACCAGCTGGATTCGAACACACAACCTGCCAGATGGTAGTCACGCACCTAGACCAGTAGGCTACAAGACAGCTCGCATGAACAGGCAGGCGAAACAGCCCTACACAGCCCTGTCGCAGAACATGGATGTAATCATACCGTTATTAAATTCTTGAGATACGCGATTCCATATTATATTCCCTTTTAATCAAATTCTAAAAGTATGCTTGTTGACTCCGGTATCACGTTAGTTAAAGACTTCGAAGCTTACAATGTTTAGGGAGAAATGGAATACTGGTGTGTATTTTTTTCTTTAAAGTACCAAGACCAGCTATATACTGTATGTTTACGTTCCAAAATTAATATCGTTTATGGCCTTCACACGCGTTACAGTATGCTCCTATTCTTTTTATGCTCAGCTACTAAGATTTCCCTTCAGTGGTAAAATTAGATATGAATATTCAATACTTAAACGGGCACAGTTAAGACATTAAATATACATATACATACTGTATACAGTACAGTTTGCATACGGTAATATGTTTATGTTCCTAAATCAATCTCTTTTATGAGCATGTGAAAGGCATGGTGTATCACTGTACTTTGCATGATTGGAAACAAATGCGTGATTGCGAAATGCTGTGGTGTTACTTTTACAAAGACGGTCAATGAAAAAAAGTACTTTGAGTTTACACTTACAGCTTGTCCAAGGTCATTCATTATTAATACTATTAGTAATATCTTTGTTAAAGACTTTGATGGCCACAGCTCAAACATGAGAGGTTGAGCTTTATTAGCTCCACCTTGCGGAAATTCCGGATACTATTATTTTGCTTGTCGTATTATAGGAGAATTTACGGTAACTCGCGGTATTTACCGGTAGCTTGCGGTAGACTGCGTACAGCGTACCGCAAAATAATGCGGTATCGCCCGCGCATTTTGAATGGCTGCATCTGTAGTTCAGCCAAGAGGTCCTTGAAAAGCAACGTTGTCTGGCGTGCCCCAGCAACAGACCCTCTCTCTCCCCCACGACTCGGAGCTACACCAGGACTGTTGAGCAAGGCACTGAGCCAGAACTGCGTGCATTGGATTGGATGCTGCGATAGAGCCTGCCAGCTGTTCCTGGTGTTCGTGCTGGGAATTATAAATCCATACTGCCTAAGTAAATCATCAGTAAATCAAGTTCTACACTGCCGATCAAGAATTCACTTGTATCTTTACACAGGTTGATATCAATTTAATTCATATAAGTAATGTATTTACTTATGAGTATCAAATGTTTTGATTTGAGTACCAAATTAAATTGTTATTAATGAGACTGATTAACGAGATAGTATAGCGAATGGTATACTAAATGCATATTCCTTGTTTTGTATCTCTTCCTGATTATAAATATTTTGCGTCTTGGTAACCCTCACAATAAGATCTATCTGCCATCTGTATCCAGGCATGTTTTTATATCCACAATTTTATGTATTAATAAACGTATTTTGTGTATTTGAACCCGCATGTGTGTGTGTGAAATGCTGATTATCCTGACAATTGATTCCCTAATAGCCATAAAGAACCACCTCACAGTTTACTGATACAATTAATAAATTCACAAAACTCCTACACCTTTAAACAACCAATTAAAAATCAATTTATCATAAATATAAGTGTAATTAGTTAACATTTTACTCTAATGTACTTTCTAAAATCTATGTACTGTATATAACAAGTTGGAATATGTTATATAAAATAATAGTAAATTCAGGGGGAGGCTTGTCCAGGACTGTGAGCTACAAGAAACATTCTAACCTTTGGTTGCAGACAGACCTGCCATTAGTATGATTTTCATGACAAGTCATGCACTTTTAGAGGGGGAGACAAGTTTACCCAATTGTACCAAGTACATAGAAATGTCACACTGTGCATTGTAGATTGAATGATGAACCCTATGCGAAGTTGTGGAGATGAGTCAGGAGAGGTTTTACGTAAATCCAAAACATAAGGTGGAAACCTAGTCAAAGGACGAGTTCAGGGTTCGATACGAAAGATAATCCAGGAGAAGGCAGACAAATCCGAAACATTAGTGAAGATCAAGGTCAAAGGTGTGTTCCGGGTTCGAATATCCAAAAGCAAGAACACATAGTTATCAATGCGAGGCAAGGAGTTCTGATGAAGCTAACAATACCAAGCAATTTTCAGTGAAACAGAGAAGGTTTAAGTATGTTTGGAAGTGGAAAGTGTGTTAACAAGTGAGGCACTCTGATTGGATAAAGGGATAGATAGTCTTTTGCGGGGATTGCCTCCAGTTGGCACTTGACTGGGGCGAGACAGTTGTGTAGAGGATTTTGTTTAGCAGCTGGTGTGACAATAATGCTAAAACAAATGTAATGACCCTTATGCACACATTATGTCATTTGCACATGAAGAAAGATATAAGATGTGAAGAAGGGGTTAACTGATTCCTTTCTGCACAAGGATTGAACTTTGTGTGACACCAGACATTCTAGGCTTAGAGTTATGGCAGGAAAGGGAGATAACTGATAAGGATTCCAGATGCCCTCCTTCTCAAGGAAGGAAACCTAACCCTGACCATTTGTCCAAAGTTTGTGAAATGTCCAAACACAGTGACCTCCCCCCATTACCATAATAATGAGCTACGTCAGAAGTGGCAGAAGAGGGCTATATAAACTGGAAGTTTTGTACCGGCACTTTGAACAATACTTCGGTTTTGTTGTTCCTTGCGAGAACAAGACTTTGGTTTTATTGTTCCTTGCATGCAATAAAACTCATCTGTTTAACTTCATCTCGGGATCCAGAACTTATTTTTCTGTTACAACACACATATCCCTTAAAAGTATTATGCACTTAATTATAATGTCTTGTGCAGTAGCTTAACAATTATAATACCATTTTGCAGCAACATTCAAAATGTTACAAAAGTGTTACAGCCTTTATCATATGCCCTGGATGTAAAAAAATGAATAGATAAAATAGTTTTGATTGTGCCTCCTCTCCACAGGATATCATGTATTGTAATAATGGTTGTACAAATTTTCCTTATCCCACATTTGTTGACTGCAATGAGTAATAAGAATGTTGATATATCCAACTGCTTTTTAGAACTGTGTAATGTTTTCTAATGAAGTATTTATAGTTTTTGAATAGGGGAGTTCAAAGGTGTGACACAGGAACTGTAATTAAAATAATATGTTGTATGTAAATTAATGGTTTGTCATTTATGACAAATGGAAATTTTAACCACACATCGAAAGATAAAACCTCACAGCTCATTCATGACCTGGCAGGTCACTACAGATAAACTTGAAAACAATCTAGAATCATTGATCTCACTTAGACAAAATGTATGTACTGTACTTCCTTATAGAAGGTAAAAGGCAAGAAGGCTACTAAGTCCTGAGAGGCATACATCCTCCTTTTATTTTTCCAGTGCTACTTGTTGTTACAGAATAAGCAGATGTACTTTAAAATTTGACTATTGAGGGAATTAACTAAAAGTTTTCACTAAAAGTTTGTATTATATCTTTGTTAGCTATGTATCTTTTTACTTATATTTTACTAAATCCGTCCCAGGATGTCTGGTCTCAAAAGATAACATAGTCACATGGGGTCTTTATGCATAGCTGGCATAGTTCTCAGGGACATGATTGAGTGACCTCTCCTGGAAAAAATGGTCTATTCAGCAGAAGGGGCTGCTTTTCATGCAAGCTTGCAGTAAAGAAAATATATGTACTGGTCAGCTTTCTAGAATGACCATATATTGCCACAATGCAAGCAGAGAGTCACGTGGGAGTGTATCTTGTATCGTATGTTTCACTGTATAAAAGAGCACTGTAAGCAGTCTTTTAAAGTCTTGTGTCCAAAAGCAAGACTTTCATATGCATATGAAATAAAGATGACTTTCAACACACAAACTCTCAGCTGATGTCCTTTGTTTGGCACAACACTATCAAGCCTGATTTTTTTCCCTCCTATTCAGGAAAAGTTGCCCTTTGTGTGTTTGTAAATCTGTAAGAATGGGGCAAAACTGTAAATCTGTGAAGAACATGGAAGTGTTCAAGAATTACGTACCCTGGATGGGACTAGTCAGGGAGGCCACCCAGAGGGCTATGACAACTGTAAATGAATTAAAAACTTCCATGGTTGATATGGGAGAAACTGTACATATTATAACAATTGTCTGAGTGCTTCACAAATCTGGGCTTTAAGGGAGAGCGGCAAAATGAAAGCCACTGTTGTAAACAACTCACAACAAATCCCAACAACATTTTTCCAGAATGTGGGATGTGGGAGACTCTATGAGATTCTATGGTCTAATGAGACCAAAATTGACTTTTTGGCATCAACATAGGTGTTATGCTTGGCGCAAGCGTAACACTACATGTCATCATGAGAAAACCAACTGAGAATTTTGGTGAATTAGGGTGGCGGTAACATCATGCTATGGCGATGCTTTGCTTCAGGGCTTGAAAGACTAGTAAAGATAGAAAACAAAATAGATGTATCAAAGTACAGAGAAATCCTGGAAGAAAACCTGCTTCAGAAACCTGTGTTTTCAGCGAATATTTATCTTACAATAGGGAAAACATACATTCAAAACCACACTGGAGTGGCTTATAAAACAAAAAGTCAGTGTTCTGGAGTGGCCCAGTCAAAGTCCAGACCTCAATCCAATTGGGAATCTGTGATAAGAGTTCAAAATTGCCCTTCACCAATGGTCCCAATCCAACTTGGGTGAGTGTGAGCAGTATTGTAAAGAAGAATGGACAAAAATTGCTGTGTCCAAATCAGCAAATAAGACTGATGACTGTAATTGCTGCCAAAGGTGGCTCTACCAAATATTTGCTCAAGGTGGATGAATACTTAAGCAATGGTTATTTTGTTTTATATTTATAATTAATTAAGGAAGATTTGTAGATTTTTTTCACTTTGATATTATAGTTTATGTTTTCGGGTTCAGCGAGGACTTATGTGGTGATTTAGACTCTCATTTGAGTGAGAAACGGTGCTTTTATTTTCCGCATGAGCGTCTGGCACAACAAGCATGATCACTACTCCCATGCGCGTGCAGAAAGAGAGAGAACGTTAGAGAGCCAGAGAGAGAGAGCACAACACACTGGGGTCTATTCGGGTACAGTTACATAGGGATAGGGTGGCAATTGGATACAAGTATAAAGGGTGCAAAACCAGGGAACTATTTACACAAATCCACTCTGTACACCCGTTTTACAGTGGGCCAGCAGCACTGGTCAGTGGCTTTCCTAGTCCCCGCCCTGGCCACTGTTACTTATATCCTGCCCCTAGCCATGTGCCCCAGCCAGGTGCTTTTCGGCCGCAGCGCTAGGTGAAGGCGCTACAGTACAATAGTGTTTTATGTCAATCAATGTCAAATATTCCAATTCATAGAAAATACATTGTAATTCCATATTGTAATACCAAAATGTGAAAATGTTCCCTAAACTTATCAAATTGTTTTGTGAAAAACTTCTCAAAACATAATTTTAACATTTTAGGAGCTAACACTGTATAATAACATTGCATATCACAGCAGCATACAGATGCAGCCATTCAAAATGGGTGGGGTATTTCGCGGTAAGCGTGATGCATCAAAACGCAGTTTCACAAAGTATCACTGGTGTATCGCGTCATTTGGTTTTGCGTTTGGTTTTGGTTATCGCTTCGCTTCACTTCTGGTTATTGTTTCGGATTCGTTTGTTGGTTTGTTTTGCTTTGTGTGTGTGTGTATTTTCGTATAGCTTCGGCTTTGTTGTTTTGTTGTTTTTTTGTTAGTTTCTTTGTACTTTTGTTTGTTTGTGTGTTCATCCTTGTTTTGCCATAACCTTGCCCCTGTGTTACATGTTCAACTTTTCTTTGGTTCTTTTGTACCCTGCTCCTGTTGATTACTCTTGTTTTCCCTTATTTGTATTCCTGGTTCACTTGTGTTTTTGTGTGAACTTTTGTATATAAGCTTACTTAAGGTTGTTGGGGTACACTTTACACACTTAGTTGATTTTGTATTAGTACACTAGTTTAGTACGAGTGAGTGCCATTTGTCTTGTATGGTTTTGGGTAGTCGGTGCAGGTTAGCTAGGGTGTTGAAGACACCGAAGACCGTGTGTTTCGGGTTTTCTTTTGTAGTCAGATTAGCTTTCCCTCACTGTCCTAGCCAGCTCCATTTTGTTTGTTATTTTCTTTTCTTTGGCACCACTCTAGTTCCTTACCCTTGTTATCACGCCTCCTAGTCCCTCACCAAAACCCACCTGCTTCCAAAAGAATTATCCTAAATGTTACACCCCTTTACCCCTAGACACTTGGGGTCATAACGGATAAACATTTTAATTATGCAGAAATATTTTATGCATCAAAGCCTTTACCGAAGATATTACTAATAGTTTTAATAATGGATGACCTTGTACAAGCTGTAAACTCAAAGTATTATGCTGGTCCACATTATTTGTAACCGTCATTTTAAATTAAAAGACTTTATTTTTTAATCGACAAAAAGTAACACCACAACATTTAATTGATCTAACTAACAAGGACGGGACATTAGCTAGCCAATAGGATAAAGGAATACATTACTTTTTTTGTTTATTTCTTTAGCACATTTATTTGAACATTTCCATTGATTGTACAAGCACTGAAAAAGTGTCCAATCCCTAGTTCGCTGGGCATTTTCTTTTAGTATAACAGACATAAAAACTCCCTTGCTTTTAACAGAGCATTTTATAATTTCTAACAACGAAAATTATTTAAACTGTGACACTTACCATTCAACCAAAATATCACAAAGATCCTCAAGAGCACAACAAAGACTGTTTTAAGAGATACTTGTACCAGATACATGAGAATCCAAGCTTTTTTATCTAAGTTTTCTTAAACTACGCTAAGAAGTAGTCTTTAAAATTGATCACACAGTAAAAGTCAAATTTCAGGGGCGTCCATATACCAGAGATTATGGTAACATTTCAGAAGGGTGTCAGCCAGTCAGATTCCAGGACTGGAATTATCTGTTTTATAATCGAGAATATGTAATCACGTATCTAAATAAATTAATAATGATATTAATTTAAGGATTTAAATATCTAAATCTATGTATCTATATAGCTGGTAGTATTACTGTATTTCCCTTTCTTTGTAAACACGTTTTGTTAATACGCGAATCGCAGGTGGATTCTGTTTTTGGGTCTGTTATGGTCTGTAGCTCAAATCCTGCTTAACTAAAAAATAGATACGATAAGGGTATTATTGGACAATGTTGTGAGGCTCTGGTGGAATTTCTCTGTAAAGAGTTATAGAGGAGACAGGTTGTGTATCGCTTATTTTGACACTTGTAAAAAAAACATTCCAATGTTAATGTGACACGGAAGATAATGTGGTGTATTGGTCGTTAGTGAAAAGATTTAATCATTTAATCTCTTTACTGTGCACATTTTAATCAGCTTGGTATTGAATATTTAAATTTTACCACTAAATGGAAATTTTAGTAGCTAAGCATAAAACGCAGAGGAGCATAACGAAGGTCATAAAGGTCATAAACTGTATTAATTTAGGAACATTAACATATTATGTAAACTTTATGTTACTGTTATTGGTATTTTAAAGAAAAAATCCACACCAATACTCAATTTCTCCTACAGTATATTGACCTTTTTTATATTTCAAAATAACACGTTCGTACTGTATGTACAGTACACAGTGGTACCGTAGGTTGAACTGTAGGGCGCAAATCTACCCAAGCCCAAATGCCCAACATATTAATGTGCATTCGCCTGGCGCTGCGTGGTTTTCATCACTCTCTGCGGGAGTGCTGGCTGTGGCGAATTAAACCGGTTTCACAGGTATTTTCAAAGTAGAAGGGGGCAAGTCTTCCAGCGAAAGACACTCCCCCCCCCCCCCCTCCAAAACCCCTATTTTTTGCTTACAGTAGTAATACTTACTGTAAGTACAGTACAGTAAGTACAGTAAGTAACTTACTGTACAGTACATACGGTAGTACTTCTCGCGTTAAGAAAGCTAGGTGTTAGCATAAACTATTAGTAATTAATAATATTAAATTTAGCACTGTAATAAATTGTGCTAATAAATTCTATTTTACTCTGAGAATGTAGGGGGGAGGAAGAATGCCCATGGTCTTTTCACTGATAAACTTGTGTCAAGCTGTCAACAAAAACCAGCTGTCAAAAAAAGTTTTTGATATCTTTTGATATTTTGATATTGCTAATTGCTATTGCTACTGAGTCTCTGTGTCTACAGTACATTGTTTGTGAACCAACCAGTTTCACAGGTATTTTCAACCCCCAGCCACTGTTGTTTCATTGGTTGTTATCCTGTAAAGCACTTTGAGGAGCCACCTTTAAAGGTGCTATATAAAATAAAGTTTTTATTATTATGATTATTATTATTAATATTGATAATATTTTTCCTCCCAGAACTTGTAAATTGTTGTTGTTATTGTTGTTGTTATCCTGTAAAGTGCTTTGAGAAGCATACTGTCCAGCTTGTCAGGTGCATTCTCTTGTAAAATAATAAGTAGAGCTTTGGGCTTATTCATGCTCCACTTACAGCAACCCAATGTAAATACATCTCCAAATCCACAAAATGTATTTACATACAAAATAAATAAAACAGGTTTCGATAGTTAATAACTACTTTTTATGCGCAAAACACAGGTGATTTTTCTTCCTCCTGAGCAGTTTAGAAATCTGTTTACGCTGTAAGGTTTTTACTTCCTAATTAAACTTTTTAAAATATGCATTTCGAATAGAAGGAGCATATGCTATTTTCTTCCTGCTATGTAGAACAGATCAGCAAGTTTTTTTTTCTTCAATCAGAGGGGTGTCAGATTGTGTCAGCCAATCACCATTCTGAAGCCTACCGTAATCTCTGGTATAGGGACAGCCCAGAATTCTGTCACATTTTCATTTTAGGAAATTATGAAACGCTCGGTTAAAGGCAAGGGAGATTGTCCATTATAGTGGACATAAAAACAAGAGTTTTCTGAGGCGTTATTGGAAACCCAATTTTAACACAAATCTCCGGCATTATATCCTAGAAGACACAGACCCGCGCCAGACCGGGAGAATAAAAGAAAATGCAGACGAACTAGCGATTGGACAGTTTCCAAGTGCTTGTACAATCAATGTTCAAATAAATGTGCAAAAGAAATAAAAAAATAATTTATTCCTTCATCATATTGGCTAGCTAATGTCCTCTCTTTGCTAGTTACCTGTGGCTGTGTTTCTGCGTTGCGTAGCAACGAGTGACTATATTTTCAGGCGGAGGAACGTAAACAGCTTAATTTTCGTGTTAAATAATTTTTTAAATTAAAATTCATTCTATACAGCAATCGCATATTTGGGGACTGTTTCATATAACTTTGATGCTTAAAATGTTTAGGGAGAAATGACTGGTGTGTATTTTTTCTTTAAACTACCAAGACCACCCATATACAGTACAGTTGACATACAGTAATATGTTTATGTTCCTAAATTAATATAGTTTAAAATTTCCCTTTAGTGGTAAAATTCCATATAAATATTCAATACTAAGCGGATTAAAATGTGCACAGTTAAGAGATTAAATGATAAAATATTTTCACTACCGACCAATGCACCACAAGTGCCCCTGTCGGTCATTTTGGCCAGCCAATCACTTACCGCGGTAGACTGCGGTGGCTTGTGGGTAGTTGCCCGCGGTATGGGTTTGTACCGTGCATTTTGAATGGCTGCATCTTTACAGTGAATGTAATTTACCTGTAACAGGATTTTTCTTTGCTTAATTTCTTGAACATACTCTAGTCAGAAGATTATCACATTTGTGGTAATATTAACAATAGTGGTACATTTATTTTATCTACACATAATTTTTAAACAATTTAAAATACCCGTATTATATAAGATAGCATAAAATATACTATATATTCTTACATATATATGATGTTGTATCATACAGCATGCTATATATCTTACACTAACACTGTTTGACACTAACACTAACACAAAGATTATTTGATTTGTCTTTGACAGAAGTGGTTTCACTTTGGGGCTTTTACTATTTTAATGTAATTCTCTCCAAATAAAATTAGTATTACTTTAATTGAGTCATTGTGGTTTGAATCTCATGTATGCAAGATGATGATCATGATAACGATGTTTGTGGGAGTATTGATATTCTATGAACAGAAAGCTAATTTACTAACGAAACCGATTCACATAAGGCATTAGCTTTTGTTTTTGAAGCTGCTTTAATTCAATTCTGAAAATATACAGAAGAGCTCTGGAGATGTGCAATAATTCAGTTATGAACTGGTAAAGTAGGTTTTGAGCAACATATGTGAAACAAAATCACATGCTGTGCATGTGAAAATAACCATGCTAAGTATTTTTTTATTATTTAACTTATTTATATATATTTTTATTTTTTTATATACTGTAGTTATATTTGTTTACTGATGTTTTAGAATATTATCTCCTGTCAAAATTAGCATAGGAAATGTGTAAAGAGATGATATGATAGCTGATTCTGTCCAAAATAAACATATAGTGTAAAAAAAGCCTTGTTCACCTTGGTGGTATTTATGAACTGTGGAAAGGGAAGTTGTGAATATTTAATAAACGTGCATCATCTTTTCTTTGTGTAAATTGGGTCCAGGTGGAATGCCTTTTGGGGGTAAATGATCAAGTGCAGGCCAAACAACATGCCCTCTGGGTTTTAATTTACTAAGGCTGACTTGTCTCTGTCTGTTTATTCATTTGAAACACATCCTTTATTGAACAAGACTCTAAAGGAATTTGAAAAAAAGAATTATGTTTTTTTCCTTTATCAGTTGGTATATGCTGCTCACACAGAATAGGAAATATTCAACAAGTTCTGCAACACACAATAAACCCACAGATTAATTCTATGTCATTTAAAGGACATTGCACATTACATTCTGAAATATTATCATCTAGTAATGACATCAATACACTATCACAACATTTCAAATTATATGTCATACTTTCAATGGGAACAGCAATGAGTTGGTGGATGTTGGGCACATTTTTTTTTAAATTAATGCAAGAGTATTATGTCAAAAACCCACATTTGTTTGAAATTTGCATTTCAGAGCATTGATTTGTGTCATTGTCTTAGATGTGGTAGTGTCTTCTCTTTCTAGTCTTGTTTATATTTATGTCATCCCTTAAGAAGCCCCATTCTTGGCCTCTATAGCCAAGTGTAGGGGCGAGGCTTATTAAAATACAGGAATTAAGTTTTCTGCTCCCTTGCCAGTGCCCCTGTCTTTCATCTCAGTGGTGCTTGATGCTGAGAGACGCCACTCCATTTGGTTCACAATTAAGGTGTTTTTCTAGCTGATAGAGTGTCCTGATAAGGAACAGCTCCCCAGTGCTGAGATTCTCTAGCAACCTTAACAAATGGTTATCTGGCGCCTTAATGTCTGGGAGATTCCAAGGGAGTCTGATTCAAAGTTGGTTTACGACCCTAAGGTCAGAGGGCATAGTTACTCATCATCAGCCATCAGGAAGTGGTAGGGCAGGTTAACCCCACGTGGGTCTCTGATGGCCATGAAACTGGCCATGTCAACAAATTAACAACCTGCTGTTCCTCTAGGTACAAACAGGCAACACAGAGCACCTGTGGAACAGTTCACAGGGCAGAACAGTTGGGAAGCATAGAAGCACAGTTCCGAAGCGCAGGACATTCTTGCAGCGTGCCTGCTGGACATTCAGCTACAGGGCTCCACCTCAGCATCCTCAGACTCAGCCCAGACCACCATGTAACGGCCAGTGTGTCCGAGTGCAGGACTTTCCTTTGCTCTCGGACACACTTGCCGTTCCGTGGTTGTCCGGGCTGAGTCTCAGGATGGTCAGGAGGTGCGCTGCGAAAATGTCCTGCCCTTGGGAGCCTTCTGCTCCTGGGCCGTCCTGCCCTGGAATTCTCCTTTGAATTCCCTTTAGAAAAGTCCACAGAATTCTCTCAGGCCCTCTGTGTTGCCTGTTTTTACCTGGAGAAACTTCAGCTCGTTCATTGGCTGAAAGTTCCATGGGCATCAGAGTCCCACGTGGGTTACTCGGCCCTACCAGTCCCTGATTGGTTGATCAAGGTGAGATATAAGTCAATTACTCCTGACACCTAGGAATGCAGTCCAGATGTCCATCTGGCACTCCGTAGACAGATATGCGCCAATGGATGACCATTGATCATGATAGCCAGGCTTAGCTAAGTGCATCCCCATTTGGGAGCTGTCCCTTATCAAAAGAAAACATCTTTAAATCAGCCTGCATGAATAGTTTCTCTGTGGCTGCACCACAGAGATGAACAGAGAGATGGGGCCTCATTTGGGAAAGCACCGCAACACTTAATTCTGTCTTATTAACAAGCATTGCCACTACAACAGTAAAGGGGTTCCTGATCCACTCTGGTGTGGCCTCAACTGGAAAATACTCTGAGAACTGTTCTTTCAATGACAAGAGGTGCACTGCAATCACATCTCGAACAGCAGCATCAAGTACCTCACCATATGTGTGCAGATGGTTCTCCAGAGTTGGGAAAGCATAGCAGTGATCTTGTCAGACACATCATAAATTGTTAAAGAGAGCCCCTGCAGTGCCATATTCAGCTCATTCAAGCGTGAGAATATATCAGCCATTTAGGCCAATTTTACCAGCCACACTGGATCATCAAATAGACTTGTCAAGGGAGATTGCTGGTCATGCAAAAACATCTGTACCTCAGAGTGCAGCTCAAAGAGCCTCGTGAGCACTCTGCCCCTTGATAACCATTTCACTTCAGTATGTAGCAAAACCTGCACATGTTCGCTGCCTATTTCATTACAAAGCACACTGAACAGGCGTGAATTCATTGGTCAAGCCTTGATAAAATTCACAACTCTGACAGCAGAGTCTAACACCAATTTCAAATCCTCAGGCATTTTCTTGGCTGCCAAGGCCTCGCGGTGGATGCTGCAGTGGGTCCACTTCATATCTGGAGCAACCTCTCTAATTCATGCGACTACACCGCTGTGTCATCGCTCTAGCACCGTCTGTACAAACTCCAAAGCATTTTTTCCAGTCAATGCCATTCTCTTCAATAAATTCATTCAGAAGCTGAAATATGTGCTCTCCTGTAGTTCTTGTTGGTAGCTGCTTGCAGAACAGAAAGTCCTCATGCGTCATGCCCTCAAACTCATATCTAACGTAAACAAGCAAATTTGCCAAATTGACGACATCTACAGACTCATCTAATTGCAGTGAAAAGCATCTGCTCATCTTAATGCGCCCTATCAGCGTACTTTTGACATCATCCGCCATATCAATAATTCTACGAGTGACTGTGTCATCCGAAAGGGCCACCAGGTTGAGCTGTTTAGCAGCCTTTTCTCCACACATAATAAGTATTTGTGTCGGTGGCCGATGTATAATCCTCCTCAATCTCAACAGGTGTGCGTGATCTGTCGCATCTGGCATCATTATTCTTGGTGTCTATTCCTTTCAACTAGGACATAATACTTGATTTTTGCGAGGTATTCATTTTCAATCAATTGTTGACAAATGTGGCGCTGTTGGAGAAATATTTCCTGTTTCCCCTTTAAAGGCAGTCAAAAGTCCGTCTCAGAAGTTTTTCTTTCATGCGCATGGATGCGAAACAGAGATACTTGATGTATTTTTCTCAAACTTACCCAGAACAGTCCTTAAATACTTTTCTGTTATCTATCACGCTTTCCCATGCTTACAAGATTGGCGTGTTCCAAAATCACGCACATTCTCCCAACTTCCTATTTGCTGGAGATAGTTTTTTTAAATACAATTGGTCACTTAAGTTCGTAGCATGCATTTCTATACTTTCCCACGCTTACAAGATTGGCTGTGTTCCAAGATCACGCACGTTCTCTTCCTCCCTATTTGCTGGAGATAGCTTTTTTTAAATACAATTGGTCACTTAGAGTGGTATAGAATTACATCGTAACACTGTGTCCACTCAAATATTAGCGTGCGCTGTACCGTAGTACGTAGGCTGCGTATTCGACACGTATTAAAATAGAAAATATGAAAACCCGTCCCGTATTTTCAGCACACACAACACAGTTCCAGGGGCATATGGCGTACCACCTGGCGGCACTCCACGTACCACTCCCGGTACGCATACCACAGTTTGAGAACCACTGGTCTAAATGAATGATATACTGAACATATGTCCCTCTTGGTATTTGTAACTCTTCATGATTGAATAAATGCCTTTGGTATTCTGATAACCCTCACGATAAGATCTGTTATGTTATATGCACATTTTATGTATTAATAAATGTATTATCATGTATTAGTACCTGTGTGTGTGCGTTGTTTAAATTATCCCGCAAAGTTGGATTTTAATACCATCAAAATAATGATTTTGTGACTTACTGCTACAATTAAGAATTGTCCCAGTAAATGCATAACCCCTACATTACTGGTGCCTCTGGTGAGAGGATACTACACAAGTATGAGGATGAGGAAAACATTTCTTCAATTAAATATTTGTGCCACTATTTGCAGGATATTGCAGTTTATTCATTTGTGTATTTTATTTTAGATTTAACTATATACATGTAAATTATTTTATTAAATAATCATTAGAACACAAGAAAGTTCACTAATGAAATAAGGCCATATACAGTGTCTATAAAATGTATTCACCCCCCTTGAATACTTTTGGACTTTGGACCTTTTCACATTTTTTGGTTTTACAGCATGAAACCATGATGTATTTAACTGAGAATTTTGCCACTCATCAACACAATGTACTCTATAATGTAAAAAAAAAATAATCCAGACATTTTACTAAATTCATGAAAAATAAAAAACAGAAAATAATTGAATGCATAAGTATTTACCCCCTTGCTTTGCCACACCTAAATTACCTCTGAAGTAACCAACTCTCTTCTCCAAGTCACATAATTATTTGACTGGAGTCCACCTGTGTGCAGTTGAGGTGTTTCAGATGATTTCAGAATAAATACACCTGTGTCTGGGAGCTTCCTCACTTAGTATGTGTAGTTTTCAAGGAAACACTACATCATGAAGACCAATGAACATTCCAAACAGACAAATAATAGTCAGGGAAAGGATATAAGAACATTTCCAAGACATTGAATATACAGTACCTCGAACCACAGTGAAGTCCATCATTAAAAAGGTGAGAAAATATGGAACGACTGTGAATCTGCCCAGAACTAACCGTTCTCCAAAACTGAGAGTTACCAAGAGGCAACTCTAAAGGAGTTACAGTCCTTCATGGCAGAGATGGGAGAAACTATGCATGAGAAAACGGTAGCACGCACACTTCATAAATCTGGCTTGTATGGAAGGGTGGCAAGAAGAAAGCCTTTGTTAAAAAAAACTCATATCACTTCTCGGCTGAAGTTTGCCCAAAGGCATGTGAGAGACTCAACGATCTGATGAGACCAAAATTGAACTTTTGGGCCTCAATGCTGAGCGCTATGTTTGGTGCAAACCTAACACAGCACTTCACACCAAGAACACCATCCCTTCAGTGAAGCATGGTTGTGGCAGCATCATGCTTTGGGGATGCTTCTCTGCAGCAGGGACTGAAAAGCTCATACAGATAGAAGGAAAAATGGATTGAGCTAAGTACAGAAAAATCCAGGAGGAAAACGTGCTGCAATCTGCAAGAGCACTGGGACTTGGAAGATGATTCATCTTCCAACAGGACAATGACCCAAAACATACAGCAAAAGCCACAGTGGCGTGGCTTGAAACCAAACAGGTTAATGTCTTGGAGTGCCACAGTCAAAGCCCAGACCTCAGTCTAATTGAGCATCTGTGGAGTGACTTAAAATTTGTTGTTCATAAACAGTCCCCATCCAACTTGATGGAGCTTGAGCAAATTTGCCGAAAAGAATGGAAACAAATTCAAGTGTTAAGATGTGCAACTCTGATAGAGGCTTACCGAAAGAGACTCACAGCTGTAATTGCTGCCAAAGGTGGTCCTATCAAGTATTAATTCTGGGGGGGGAGGTGAATACTTATGTATTCAATTATTTTCTGTTTTTTATTTTTCATTAATTTAATTAAATGTCTGGATTTTTTTTTTCACTTTGACATTATAGAGTACTTTGTGTTGATGAATAGAAAAATCCTCTGTTAAATACATCATGGTTCCATGCTGTAACACAATAAAATGTGAATAAGTCCAAGGGGGGTGAATACCTTTTATAGGCTAATTTTGTATCTGCATTTTATTTTTACTTCCATTCTTTCAGAATTTTTAATGTTGGAATAAAACCTTTCTCTGCTCAAGACAACTGACTGCATTGGAATTATAAAAACAGTATGTTACATCAAGATAAATAAAATGTATGTATTGATAATCAAAGTTATAACTCTTGAGTGAAATAAATGTATTATAAAGAACTGGGTCAGTTCCTGTTCACTGTTTTACAGTACATTTTTGTAAAATCATCTTATCATTAATATAGCAAACACAATTTTAGATCTACAAAAATAGTAACAGTTGTATATCACAGAGAAAAACATTAACTAAACTGATATGAACCATGAGCTAAGAGTTGATCTTTTATTAGCAAATTTTCTAAACTTTATCATTCTTATTTTCACACAAATGCTCACTTATGACACAGAAATACAACAAAACTATTACAGATGCACAGCAATCTATGCATGTTTTTCAGACTTGCAAAATATTTACTGATGCTACTTTTAAAAGACTTTGGCATAAAAACTAAAGGAGGAAAAACAGACACATAATGGTTTCTATTGACTGGTTTGCATGTCTTAAGAAAACAGACACAAAATACAGAAATTAATGCAAACATGTAAAAAGAACTATTATTAGCCTTTTAAGAAGAAAGAGTATAATCCAGTAACTAAAGGCATAGAAGAGCCCTGAGAAAATCCCATACTTACAGTATGTACTGTATAGAATATTCAAAACAGTTCAACAGGTAAAGAATCAGCAAACATAAATACAGTAGAACTATCACATTTTAGAACCTAAAGTTACATTTATATTGTCGGCCTCAGAAGAACAATGTGACATATTTTTTTTAAATGCTACCAGAACAAGATGGACAAGAGTTTTTACAATTTTTATTTTATTTTCAGAGCAGCCTTTCGTTGAATTACATTCCATGTTTTCTGGGATTACTGTGTAAAGGGTTATGCCATCAAGGTTGTTGTCTACACAGCTAATACATACAGTACATTTCTGGATTTCATTAGCAAAACCAAGGGAACGACCTTCCCTATTTACATTTTTCTATTAAAGGCTGCATACCAACCTTCTAGCTACTGATGCTGTTTGCAGGGATTCAAAACTTGCAGATAAAGAAATTCCCCGTGGCAACATAAAATCTAAATGAATGATTGAGTAGCTTAAATTTTCACAATAGAATGTTCTTGACACCTCACTGAAGCTATCAGATGAGTCTTCTCCTTAGACCCATGTTTATGCTCTGTCCCTGATGCACTTGAAACAATTTTTGCGCATTTTGGAAATTTAAAGATTGTAAATTTTGGAAACGTGTACTCTACTTTGTCTGGGATATTAAAATTAATTTAAGAAGACCTTTAGAATTTTTGTTTTCATTTTGGCATTTTAGAATGTTTTATTTCAATCAATGGCAGAAAATCACATTTAAATACATTATGATTTCATATTAGAACACAATAACCTGAAAAAGTCCAAGGGAGGTGAATTCTTTTGAGAGGCAGGATAATGGATGCATCTGACTTCAGTTAAAAAGGTGTTGGCACTAGGGTGGAAGTCTCTGCATTCCCACAACTGGTATCATTGTGTCCTGTCCATTATGACATTCATAAGATAGCTTATACGGAGCTGTCTACCACTTGAATTCAGTGTGACATTGGTAGAGTGGGGGTTGAGTATTTAGAATTCTGCTGCTATGTGTTTCTTTTGCACAGATTCGGTTTCTTTTTATGTGTATTTTTTGTGGCTGTGCTTCCCATGGTAGGGGTTGGATTTCAACTCTTATTTTCTTTTGGAAAAAGAAAAGGAAGAAAATGAATCATAACTAATTCACAAAAAAGATCAAGCAAGCAATGCAATAAAATTGTACACGTATGTGTCCTAATGATGACCTGAGAGGAACAATGGTGTTCAGCTCCCCCACCATTTAAAAACAAATATAAATAACTTTATTACATTGTCATCCTAAGGCTTGGTGTAACCCCTCAATATAGCATATTTTTTAAATGCCAACAAATATAACTAGAGGGTAATTTGTACACCTATGCAATACTTCCTTCTTCAATCTTTTTCTTCTACCCTGTCCTTACGTGATGCATGTCACTATATTCAGTATGGCCAAAGCTCAAGTTTAACCCTGTCTACAGTATGCTTAGAAAACATATCAGTCTTGTTAAATCTGCTTTGCTCTGGCTATCTACAGAATGAAGGTTCTATTATGGTACAATTTTGTTTACCTAATATCCCCCTCAATTCAATTGATAAAGCAATTCTTTTTTTTTTTACTTGTTCTACTATGCCCTTGTAGTTTAAGGTTGATGTTTTACTAGACTGAACTACTGAACTATCCTGATAACACTTATACCCCATCACAGCTCTTTTAGTCTAGTCATTGACTTAAGGTCTCTTATACAAAGCACCATGCTATGGAGTAGCTTGTGCTGCAATAACCCAACTAAGGTGTGGAATATCCTATCCCATACAATTGAAGAGTTTGGATCTTTTTTTATTTTTAGAAGTTGCCTTAAACCACAACTATTGAAACTTGTCTTTTTCTTATTTTTCGTAGTTTAGGCTAATATTCTTACTAATTTGTACCAAATAGCTTTGTTTTACTTCATCAACTCATATTATGGTTGTATTGAAAAACAATGGAATTACTCAAAATTAACAAAAATGACTAAATAAAAGCACAATCTTTTTATCTAAATACTTAAATTAAATTATCTGTTTTAAAATGTTACATTTCAATCTCAAGCAACATAACACTGCACTTCCTATTTTTTGTTGTAATGAAAAAAATTGATGTTTACAATATTATACTATCACAAAAAAACTTCTCAGTTTTATGATCAGATAAATACTATTTCATGTTACTTTTAATTAAGACAAGTAAATTCTTTAGTTGCCTTGACATTCTGTTGCAACATGTTTACTTAAATTGAGAAAAAAAATGAACTAATGAAAGACTGCATATAGTAAAAACATCTTCACCAATTATTGTACAAATAGAATTGACACAATGGATCTGGCTTTAAACTGTCCTTTTTTGTTATATGAAAACACACAATGCTAGCAATCGAATGGACACTGTCCTTGGCTGCAGAGTGATAAAATATTGCACATATGCCATTGTTGTACTCACATGTGTAGGACTATTACAGTCAAATGAATTTTTCTTTGAAAGTTGCTGACATTTCTTCAATAATCTACTGTGTTTTGTATACTTAAAAACAAAGACTACAGATATTCTGAGATGACAAAGTTACATCAGATAATATACAGTATTAGGCATAATAATGATTGACTCACAAATCTATTTTTGCCACAAGGCTATATTTTAACTTTTTAATTGGTATTTTTAATTATTTAAATGATCTAAAATATTACTATTTATGTAAAGTTATGTGTGGACTTATCATAGATTTATTCTTTTTAGAAGTTTTGTTAAATATTTTAGCTATGAAACAGTTTAAGTATAGATTGGAACATATGGTAGTAGTTTTTAGGTATTAATGCTTTTGTGACTCCAAGTATCCTAGCACCATGTGTCTCATCAGTGAATCTTCAAAATGTATTTTCATACCAACATAAAACACGCAATATATTAGATTGCATGTTTTTTTTTCCCTGTCATTATGAGATGGCAGGGCAGTAAGGATGCATAAACCTAAAGATAAATATTTATTAGATAGATCACTAACACATGATAATGATAATGGATCCAAAAGATACAAGCTCTGTCTGTAGGGTTCTAAAATGAAATAAGTCTTTCCTCTCAGTCCTTTGACCCTAAATTGACTTTGTATTTTTTTGCTCAGAAATACTTGTTGAATTCAGTCCAAACGTAGTCTGTTATGCTTCTATAGGTAGATGAAATGCACTCAGAGTGTCTTGCTTCTGTTCCACAGGAATGATAAAACATGCTCTCAGAGATAATTGAGGCCGACGATACTTTGATTTAAACTGGTTTTCCTAAAACAACAATTCACCTCCTAGCTTACTGTTTCTTTACCTAGTTTTTGAGCATCTTCCACAGGTCCCCACTTAATTGTATCTCTCCTCAAAAGGAAGAGGTGAATGCATGTTTGTAAACTATGTGGGTAGAATACCAATTTTCCAGCTTGTTGCTTACTACAACAGTCCTCTTAGGTCATCCCTGTAAGTCTGCCTTAGCAAAAGAATAATCTAAACAATCCCCACCATGACCTGGTGCTGTCAATTTTATGTAGCTCCTTTAACCAAGCAGAGGCACTAAGCTGGTGGCCTGAGCAAGATATGAGGATATTGGATACTGCTTATATTGGTTACTGCCATACATTGACTAAATAGTGCTGATTTTTAAAAGACTGTTTCACAATTTGTATTGGTATAATTTAGTATAACCCCCTGCACACAACAATTACCACTAATAATATACTACTAGTTGTAAATTATACTACAACTAAGCATTTCATATAGAGGAAAAGACCCATTTCATCAACTGCTGAAGTGGCACTTTTCTGGCACCCATTATGTATCAGCAGATCAGGTAGAGAAGTTTGAAAAATTCTTTATTGATTGAATTATTGTGAATATTTGGGAAAGCTAGAATATGCCAGTCCAGAGTGGATTTGTGTCACTAAAAAAAAAACCCTACTCTTATTGATTAGATATTCATTTTGATTTAGCATCTCATCTGACAGATAATGACACAGCACAATGAATGTACCCACAATGCCAATCTTGCCTGTTTGTTAAACCATCCTCTTTTTCTTCTCGGGACCGAACAGGCTCAGCCTTGTTTAGAGTTTATCAGATCTAGCTACGAGGTGGTAACACTGCTGACAAAATGTGTGGTTGATGGTCTGCTCTTTTCTCCTCGGATGTTGTTGTGAAAAATGCTTTAAGCACATTCCTGAAATTTTTACCACATATTTTGTATAAACATTTCAGATGGAAGTTTTCACTTGTTTTCACTTCATTCAAAACATTACGTTTAATCAGCATATGCATTGGAAATCAACACTTGAAAATAACATTGTAATGAAGGTGCCCAAATAGATTGTATTATGGTATAATTTTGGTAAGACAGAGTATACCAATTCAGAGTGGAATTTTCTCAAGACATTGGGTTAACCCCATACTCTTATTGATTAAGTATTTATATTGATTTAGTGTCTCATCTGGATGACACTAAACTACAATGTCCCCAGTCACCATACAGAAATGATTCTGAAAACTCTTTTCAAAAAGGGAAAACAGATCATCTAGCCTGTTTGGCAAACCAACCTGTTTTTTGCGGATGTGGTTGTAAAAAATGGTTTGAGTACATTCCTAAAATTTTTACCATATACTGTATTTGGTGTAAACAGTTCAGACTGAGGTTCTCACTTGTTTCAACTTTGTTGAAAGCAATACATTTAATGTGCCTCAGAAATTAACATTTGAAAATAACATTGTAGGTGAAGGTTGAAGGTGTCCAAATGAAAATTTGAACTGTCTTGTATCTTGTTTTTTTAATCAGGTAGGATTGTGATTTGTTGCTGTTGTTGTGTTATGAAAATTGTATGAAAAACATATTCAAGACTGTGAGAAACTTCTCTAAAAATGCAACTTCACACAATGCTTCTAAAATTCTCAAAGGATTAATTAAAAAACGTATATGAAAGAGAAAGGAAATCATAAGCATGTAAATTTCCCTCTCAAGAAAGTTTGACTAAATGTGAATTTTGTTTTTCAACAGCCTACAATTAGATGATACAACAATTGTAATGAGAGAAAAAAAAATGGTAAAATAGTGTTGTTTTTAATGACCTTTGTACTACAAGCAACATTATTTTTATATATAAATTAAACTGTATGTTCACCTATATAAAATAATTGGGTCTTTTTTAAGAGAAAGTGTTTTGTTGCTTAAAGACATGTACTATCTAGTTCTCTACATAATTTAGGACTAGTTGAATTTCCCATGTGACCTGAACACACCAAAACGTACTGAGCATCCTTTATGTTTTGATTACAGTCTAAATGCTGACAAGGTACTGCACAAATGAATAATGCAAAGGAGCTGAAATAAATGGCTTTTTAAATTCCATTCACGCACTGAAAGGCTTTCAGCAAGGCTGTTCTAGCAATACAAAACACATGTCATTGGTGAAATAAGATTGCAGCACACATTTCTTTACACTTAAGCAATTATTCAAAGCTATGTTTGCCTTAAATGTATTATGCCACTTCTAATTAATTCATTTATTACAGTCTTAAATTATCTATTGATTGTAAACATAGATAGGATATTACATTCACAGACTCACACCTCAGAAAAATTATATTTGTAACCAGGATATCACCAAAATTTCAGTTATATCACTTTGACAATAAAAGAGCTTAAGCACACATAAGATGGTGTAAAGGCATACTACTGTTATCCCTTTTCATTATAGAGAAAGGAGAACATTTTTTGAAAAAAATCATATGTGGAAAAATGTTTTCTATTATATACTGTATATTGTAACATTGTGGGAGTGGGAGGAGTCACAACAAGCACTGGTAAAAAGACAACGCCCCGAACTGAGGGAGGTAAGTACTGGTGTGAGGTTAGCAAGAACTGAAAATAACACAAAAAAAGGGTGAAAAAACAAACAAAACAAAAGCAATGAATGTGCTACTGTGCATCGCAAACATCCAGGCTGGGCATACCCTATTTAACAGGGTCCAGTCTGGAAGAGCAGGGAGTGCAAAGCAAAAACAAAGTAAAAATACATTTAAAGATACGTGACGGGACAGGCAAAAAGAAAAAGAAAATGAAAAGAAGAAAAAATGATGGCCTTCAGGACTGCCGGTGAAAACTCTCCCCTTCCGGGGATTGACCTGCTCGTCCCTTCAGGGATGTCCAGAGTGCTTTTAAAGAGCCCTCACAGCTTTGGTTCATCCTCAAGCAGCAAGAACAGCTGTGACTACTAAGGCCATGTGTCACCCTTAATCCAGGGCTCTGCCTCCACACTGAACATGGCCCACAATATATTTTCTTCAGTAATTTCAGAAGCATATACCTTGGTTGTTCTACTTATTTCCCCATATAGTGGAAAATAATATGTACTACAACAGTGGAGGGGTCCTAAATCACTTTATTAAAGAACAACTACTTCTCAATGAGTACAGCATAATGTTTGCATATCTCTTTTTGGTAGGAAACAAAAACCCACTGACTGGATATGAAAACAACATGAAGGGAATTACCAAATTACAGTATACAACATACTGTACAACATACATCTATGCTTTATTGCTTTATCAGTATGAAATATGAACAAAACACATCATAAAAAAAGAAAAATATAAGAATTTGATAATGACTCTTGATTAAAACTCTTGAATTCCAGATTCCAATGAGCTTTTGTGTAAAAAAAAGGTGCACCTCATTCTCAGTTGTAAATGCATTTCCACAAAGTCCCACTTGTATCTTCTGGTTAATATTCTACTGTTGATCCTGAAGAATTCTATTGATTTGACATTGTCAGTGCCTTTGAGAATTATGAATAATATTGCTTAATGTATTATTGTCACCTAGAGACAACATATTAAATAATAATAATTTACAGTACTTACATGTCAGGCTCCACAATTGTTTTGTCATGTTCCTTGTCATTTTTAAAAATATTTTGCATTCTGGAGTGCAATTTGAAAGATGTTTAGATTTAAAAATACATAGACTGTATTGAAAGGCAGAAAACCAACCAGCATCCTCAATTATACCTTGTTGGAATGTGAAGAAGAAACATAGTGGTACCAGGACAAAATATACAGTTTCCTCCTGCTGTATTTATTTTGTCTTGAAAAGGACAAAAACCTTCATATACCAAACTGACATTGGATTGGATAATGCATCAATAACTATGACATATATGTAATAAATAATCAATTGAACTACAGAAAACATGATTATCACACCTCTGTACGTTTGCATGTATTCCAATTAAATATCAATCCTAAAATTACAATAACATTTACTTCTATGGAATGCAATGAGAACCTCTGTAAATATATCTATCTGTACAGATGCAACCATTCAAAATGCACGGTACAAACCCGCGGTACGGGAAAGCCACTGCAGGGCACTGCGGTAAGTGATTGGCTGGCCAAAATGACAGACAGGGGCACTCGTGGTGCATTGGTTGGTAGTGAAAAGATTTAATCATTTAATCTCTTTACTGTGCACATTTTAATCCGCTTAGTATTGAATATTTATATGAAATTTTACCACTAAAGGGAAATTTTAGTAGATGAGCATAAAAAGAAGAGGAGCATAATGCATCTGAAGGTCATAAACTATATTAATTTAGGAACATAAACATTACTGTATGTAAACTGTACTGTGTATGGCTGGTCTTGGTAGTTTAAAGAAAAAATACACACCAGTCTTCCATTTCTCCCTAAACATTTTAAGCATGAAAGTTTTATGAAACGGTACCCAAATATGCGATTGCTGTAGAGAATGAATTTTAATTTAAAAAAATTATTTAACACGAAAATTAAGCTGTTAACATCTTCCGCCTGAGAACATAGTCACCCGTTGCTACCCAACGCAGAAACACAGCCACTAACTAGCAAAGAGAGGACATTAGCTAGCCAATGTGATAAAGAAATAAATGATTATTTTGTTGATTTCTTTTGCACATTTATTTGAACATTTCCATCGATTGTACAAGCACTTGGAAACGCCCGTTTTCCATGTAAATAGTTCCCTGGTTCCGCACCCCGCACCAATCAAATTTATATTTCTAAATATCACAACATGATTGAATTTAAGTCATTTTAATAACAATGAGTAGTCACCTATGCGTAACAATATAAACATTTATATTGATTTAAATCGCGTTTAAATCACCTTTATTTAAAACCCATAAATAAAGCTGATACTGTTTAGACTTTTAATTATTTAAAACTGTATTACAGCAGCACAATGCACAATGCAACGTAAATCGCTATCTTTGTCTTCTGCATAATAATTTTCACCTCTCTGTCCAGCAAATTAACAATAATAATAATAATGAACTTTATTGTATATGGCGCCTTTAAACGAGGCTCCACAAAACGCTTTACAGGATAAAAACAATATCAACAATAGTGTTAGGCTGGGCAAACGATTTTTTTATAGAAATACAAAATGAGATATAATGATGTGTTCCGGCTTAGACATTAACGAAGAGCTTAACACGGGGGCGGCGTAGCGGTCAGCTCTGGCTTTCCCATCTATACCGATGCACTGCAAGTACAACCCCCCTCTCTGCGGGAGTGCTGGCTGTGACAAATTAAACCGGTTTCACAGGTATTTTCAAAGTAGAAGGGGGCGAGATTTCCAGTGAAAGACACCTCCCCCCCCTCCAAAACCACCCAGTAAGTACAGTACTTACTAGTTAAGAAAGCTAGGCTCCTCAATAAAATTGCTTTAACATGCTAATGCATTGGTGTAACAGTCAGGGCGTGGCAAGCTTCTAATGTCAACCCGACTACGGCGAAAGGAACCCTTCTTTCATTGGAAGACAATGAACATATTCTAGCCCTAAATGAATTAATAGCAAACATGGTTTACATAAAAGACATTTTCCCAAGAAAGTTTAGCCTTTGTCACTAATGAAACCACTAAATAAAGACATAAATATAGAAATCTTAAGATTTTTAAAATACATGACTTTGCTCAAATTTATTTAAAAATAAAAACAATTACAAACTCCAGCAGAGAGAGAGAACAGGGGAGGGATGTTGGTTTTGCAGGGGCGGGGCTATGGAAATGAGGTCTATTTGGGAATGTGGAGTTACATGTTCTGGCTGTTTGTGAATTATTGTTGTTGAGTATGGAGTGTTGAGCTATTGATTTTGTGTAATGCTTTATGTTGAAAATTGAGCTGGATTTTGTTTATGATAAAGATGGGAGGAGGGTTTGGTTTCGCATAAGGGGCGGGATAATGATAATTTGGGGAATTTGAGAGAGTTTGCGGGCTATTTTTGGTTTGTATTACGAATAATTCGTACAAGATATTGAGATTTGTTGTAGTTTGTTGAGATTCAACTCCGCAAGTCTGAGTTCTTGTGTCCGTCCTATCCGAGCCCGAAAGTATTACAATATGTATCTTTATAGCAGGTGGTGTACAGCTTTTTAGTATAGATTACACTTTTCTAAAATGTATCTAAAAAATAAAAACGATTATTATCTAATCTTTCCACGTTTGATCCCAAGATCCCAAGAAAAATAAATCTAAATGGGGAGAAAGCTATGCTGAAAGACAAAGATATCAATTTATGTTGCATTTTTCTGATTGTGAATAAAAAAACACATATATTTAAACATGCGTTTGCGATTTAAATTAAAACGTGATTTAAATTAATATAAATATTTATATTGTAACGCATAGGTGACTATTCATTGTTATTAAAATGACTTAAATTCGATCATGTTGTGATATTTAGAAATATTAAAGTCAATTAATTGTCCATAATATTGTTATTCTATTTTTTCAAAGAAATGTCGCAGTACATGAATATAATTATATCGTTATTAATTTCTTTAGATATGCGATTCCATATTATATTAGCAGAAAAGCTTAAAACTACAACTTTTTTACACGCTATTTCACGTTAGTTAAAGACTTCGATGCTTAAAATGTTTAGGGAGAAATGGAATACCGGTCTATATTTTTTCTTTAAAGTACCGATTCCTGGATTCTGACTGGCTGACGATTAACATGCTGTAATACACAGTTTAAATTTAAAAGCTCAAATGCTGTACATGAGAGGTTAAGCTTTATTGTCTCCTCCTGGCGGTTTTACAAGGTGATGCCGGATACTTTCCGGCATGACGTCAAATTACGCGATATACCGAGTGATATTGCGTTTTGATGCGACACGCCCACCGGGGTATACCGCGAAATACCCCACCCATTTTGAATGGCTGCATCTGTAGGTCTCCTAATTCCTTACAATATGGAAGAAGAAGACATTTAGTAGTAGAATATATCATGGTGTCCATCTGAAATGCAATTAGAATAATTTGTGACGTAAAAAAGGTGAAGCTCATTTTGATCATGCCCACTGTGGTATATTGTGGGGGATCTAAATGTGTTTTGGGGTTATTTTTTTATCTATGGGTCCTGCAGCCCCCTACCCCCTGCAGTAAAACAATTAACTTCAATATCTACCTGGACATTTTTGCTAAACAATATTTACAAATATTACTCTGAAATGGTTTTAAGATTGCAAATGTCTTTTCAGCTTTTTTTAGAAAAATATTTTTTATATTTATATACTTGGACAGTATATACAGTATCAAATCTGGGGAAGCATTATGGAATATGTACCATATACAAGAACAAGATACTTTTTTTCTGTTACTTGGGTTGCTATGCTGCTACAGAGGAAGTTTACACGTGTGACTAGCTGATTGCGCTAGCGCATCTGGCTCTACTCACCGAGGAGAAGCCATCAGTTCTGGAGGACTGAAGGAGGAAACGCCGAGGCTGTAGGGCTGGTGCGATGTGAAGGGCGAAGAGAAGGGGTTTTAAGCCCTATCTTCCTTCAATCAGTATGGGAAATGTGAGGTACCTTGTGAACAAGATGGACAAGCTGGTAGCGTTGGTGAGGAGTCTGAGGAAGGAAGTATAGAATTGCAGTATCATGTGTTTCACTGTGACATGGCTGCAGGAACATATTCCGGACTCAAACATTACCATCGGTGGCTTTCAGAGGTAACAAACCCTGGATCACCAGCGATCTGAAGGCTCTTCTGAATGATAAGAATAAAGCCTTTAGGAGGGGGGACAAGGAAGAGGTTAAGCATGTACAAAAGGTACTAAAGCAGAAGTTAAGGGAGAGCAAGGACATCTCCAGGAGGAATGTAGAGGACAAGCTGCAAAGGAATAAGGTGAGGGATGTATGGAGTAGCATGAGAGAGATCACTGTTCTGAGGACTTGTGCTGATCAGCTGAGTGGACTGTCCCAGCGCCTATTCAACCTGAGCCAGTGCTTGGAGAGAGTCCCTGTGCTCTGGAAAACATCATGCCTGGTCCCGGTACCAAAGAAAGGGCCCCCTCTGTCCTCAATGACTATAGATCAGTAGCTGACTTCTAATGTCATGAAGACACTCGAGATGCTGGTCTTTTCCCACCTGAGACCCCTGGTAAGCTCATCACTGGACATCCTTCAGTTCGCCTACTGGCCCAATGCTGGTGTGGAAGATGCAATCATCTACACCTGGACAAGGCTGGCAACAGTGTGAGGATTATGTTTTTCTCCAGTGCTTTCAACACTATCCAGCCCTTATTGCTAGGAAGGAAGCTGGAGGAGATGCAAGTTGGTGCCTCCATGATCTCATGGATCTCTGACTATCTGACAGGCAGACCACAGTTTGTGAGACTGCAGAACTGTGTGTCTGAACAGGTAGTGAGTAACACGGGAGCTACTCAGGGTAGAAGTCTTTCTCCGTTCCTCTTCACCCTTTATACTTCGGACATTAAATACAACACAAAATCGTGCTACCTGCAGAAGTTCTCAGATAACGCTGCAATTGTGGGATGTTTCAAGGGTGGGAAGGAGGAAGAGTACAGAGGGCTAGTCAACAGCTTTGTGAAGTGGTATAGGGAGAACCACCTGCAATTGAACATAGCAAAGACGAAGAAGCTGGTGATAGATTTCAGGAGGAAGTGGGTCCAACCTACTCTGGTCTGCATCCATGGGATTGGCGTGGAGATAGTGGACTCATACAAATACCTGCACATCAACAATAGACTGGAATGGTCTTAGAACACTGAGGCCATCTACATGAACAGTCAGAGCCGACTTTACTTTTTGAGGATGCTCAGGTCCTTCAATGTGTGTAGTAAGATGATCCATACATTCTATCAGTTGGATGTACCAAGTGCCATTTTCTACACGTTGGTGTGCTGGGGCTCTAGGATTAGAGTCGGGGATGCTAACAGGCTAAACAAGCTTATCAAAAGAGCAAGTTCTGTCATTGGGTCTGACCTGGACCCCTTGGAGGTAGTGGCTGAGAGAACAATGGTGTCCAAATAAATGGCCATCATGGACAACGTCTCCCATCCCCTCTATGACATGCTTGTGAGAATGAAGAGCACATTCAGCAATAGGCTGATCCAACCACGGTGCGACAGGGAGCACTACAGAAGGTCATTCTGGTGTCTGGGCAGGGGCAAGGGCAGGGGCAACTTTGACCTGTTTTTGGACTAAACATAAAACTCTTTGCTTACATCTGTTTTTTTCCTGTTTACAACTGTTTTTTGTGCAAAGAAATGCTAGGGATTTAAGCAATATATTTATAATGTGCAATACAACTTTTTGTGTACTGTATTTTCAGGTTAGTATTTGTATATTTTGTACTGGGAGCAACTCAGCATAATCTATTATTTACTTTTTACTGCACTTCTCACTGACTGTATTGTATATATTGTATTGTTGTATCATATAATTTACACTGTGCTGTGCTGACTGTGCTAAGCTGCTGTTGCACTGCGATTTCCCTCACAGGATCAATAAAGTATCTATCTATTAAATCTAACAATCAATTAAGAAACTCAAGATAAGATTATGTATATTGAAGAAATATATTCTGAAAATATATTTCACAACAAAAAATAATATAGCTAGAAATTATTTTGAAATTTAATTATTCCATTTAATCTAACCTGTAATATATGTTGTTCCAAGGTGGTACTATAAAGGTGCCCAAAGCCTCACCTTAACCGACACGATCTTCCTCTAAAAAACTGGGATGTTTTCCATTTTATGTGAATTTGCATGTGAGCATTCAATAAGGGAAACACCTTATGTGGAAATCCACAATTACACACTGGTGCTACTCATTCCACTAGGAATATTTAGCTGGCTATCCAAGGGAAGACATTCAGTCTATATTTGAACTAAGAAAAATCAAGGAAGAAACCTGGTGCTGAGTATCATGTTCATAGCCAAACAGGTCTAGTCATATTAGAACTAGTCAGCCTGGGATATTATTGCACTGAGGAAAACAACGTGAAACACTCCAAAAGCTTTGATTTCTAGATGCACTGTAGTAAAAGAAAACACTACTTCCTGACAAAAGCTGTGACAGGTTCGCAGCTCAGGGAGTACCAGTGAGCAGAAAGAGAAGTTTGAGAAAATAAGGAAAGAACAGGTGAGGTAGTGGTTGTGGAACTGCCAACATATGAAAGTTCCATATTGGTGACATTCCAGCTGATTGGAGAGAAAGAATCCTTTGCCTAGCCAAATCTTTTCTATTTGGGAAGAGAGCAAGGTTGTTTTCTCCAATACTTGATGAGTATTTGATAAAACACAATAGAAGGACAATCCTGAAAGAATACATAAGAACCCAAATGCAAGGTCAGAAATGTGATGTGGGAGCTTACCTCACATCAAATGGCAGCAATTTAGGAAACTTTAAATAAGAACTCTGATCTCATCAGGATACTACATTTCATAGACTACTCTTTGAGGATGATTACATGAATGTGGGGTTTATGGCAGAGTTCTATAGCAACTTAAAAGAAAAAAAATGAATTTGCCAAAAAGGAATAGGAAACTTTTTGCTTCCAATTTAAATGGGAATTCATAATGTGATTAGATGATAAACTGACAAACTAAGTCTCAACAGAAGTATAGTTATTATGAAACAGTGAAACTCGTTGAAAAAGAATATAACTTCTGTGAAGAAGAAGAATTATTCTGTTCTGCTTTAGGATTGCTTTGCATTCACTTGTACTGATGTAGCTGGAATTTATTAACCAACATAATTTCTAAACTTACCAGGATATTTAAGTAAACAAATGACTGGTGCCTTCTGTAATGAAGCTAAAATGTGGGCACAAATTGGGACTTCATGATAAGGTAATATTACATTCATTCAACAAACCCAATATTAAAAAATCAGGAAGTCATAAAAGCAGAATAGTCTAATGTTGGTTATCACAGTCTCCATCAGAACATTTATGGTATGCAGATCACAGGTGCAGGTCAGGTAACCTGGATGAACCTTAAAAGTTTTGTATGAAGATGTGGTTTCATTTTCCCCATAAACAAATAAGTTTTTGATCATTAAAAAAAGCAACAGGAGGATTCACAAATTACTGATTGTTTTAGTATGAATAAATTTGACATAACCTCCTTTTAGAAATATATGTAACTGTACAGGCAGTTGTAAGAATCTGTACACTTAAAAGCATGCAACACAACATGTGAAGAAGGCTTTATTATTATTATTATTATTATTATTATTATTATTATTATTATTATTATTACCACACACACACACACACACACACACACACACAACCAACCAACCATACATGCCCTATTAATACTAATCACAATTGGTATTAGGGTGGTGCGGTGCAGTGTCTCTGTGGCTAAGGATCTGCACCTGTGGCTGAAAGGTTCCTGGTTTGTATCCCGCAGCCAGCAGAGGAATCCATTGGAAACCTGAGGAAGGCCCTTAACCTCAACTGCTCCAGGGGCGCAGTATAAATGGCTGACCCTGCGCTTCAACCCAAGCTTCTCTCCCTGTCTGTGTGTCTGATGGACAGCAAGTTGGGGTATGCAAAATGACCAATTCCTAATACAAGAAACTGTATCTGGCCAATAAAGTGATCTTATCTTACTGTATTTTATCTTACAATCTCTAACTACACCAACATGAGAATGTACAAATGTATACTCTTCACTGATTATCCCATTATACACCTGCTGTGTATGTAAATTTCTTTACTTAATTCAGTCTAAAAGTAATTCTACACCTGGATTTTCCTTCCTTAACCAGTTTTTAGGTACAGTCTGTCAAGAATAAATGTGGAGGCTACTTGAAGGAGGCAGCAGAAATCATGACTTGTATGTTGCCATTAAAATAAAAATAAAGAAAGGAAGTTGGTCAGTACATTCTTTACTTAAACAATAGCAGAATAATAAAACAGTAATCCTCAGAATTACCCCCATTAACTGTCAATTGGGGTAATTCTACAAGGAATTAATAATGTCATTATTTTTCCTGAATTTCAAAAAGACATTTGCTTTGAAATAGAAAACAGGTTATAAAAATGTACAAAATCAAATATGGTTGATGTAGCATGGATGATTATTTAGGATTTACACCAGAAATTCTTAATATTTTGAAGCAAACAGTACTCTTCAACAAATATTGTAGCAGCTCCAGCATGCCTTTTCCTTGAAACATATACTGTATAAAAAAACATTTGTATGCGTAGTTGATTGAACAGCTGCCACCATAAAACAAACGGCTGCAGTGGTGATTTTGTCCTCTAAAACCTGTCTGAAGGGACTGCCAAGATATCACTAAACAGGTAATACACCAGCTTTAACAGTTTAATATTTCTGGATTTCCATACTGTATTTCAGTATAAAAGTGAGATGAAATGTTTCACTCTTTCATGCTGTAACAGTTAGAAATGAATTATACTTGGAGAAGAATGCATTGCTGAAACGAAGGTGATCAATAATATTCTCATTTCAAATGTTTTTTGAGGAGCTACCACCATTCATAATAATTGAGTCTTTCAATCTTACCACCTTTAATGTCTTGAAGCTACATACTGTTATTTAATATATATTCATCTTCCTCCTGTGACACACTTTGAAAAATCCGTAAACCGTAATTTTGGGTTTGACCATATATCCAAGAAGTTGCCCATGTATCAGTCTTAATTGAATAGTCTTTCAACAGACAAAAATATCCACTGGGGGTATTTCAGTAAGTGTGATTACACATGAAATAAAAAATGTCATCTTAATATATCACTGTTATTACTTTATTGTTAGCCATATTGAACTATTTATACCATCAATACTGTTGCATTCAGCCATACAAGCAAAAAAGACTAGGGTGTTTTTATTTTCCCTTTCCATCAGAGTGGAATAAAACAGATTATTTTTAAGTTTATCTGTGTTCTTTTAAATCTTTTTTCTGTGTGATTTTCACATTTTATTATTGAAGCAATAAATACTGCGTGCAGTGGCTGAATGAATATGGAAAATGTGGGATTTTTAAAAAATTGCTAGAACCCTACTGTTATTGCTTGAAATGTTTTCCACCAAACATTTGAAATGTCTTTGAAATCCAATTACCCCGATAAAAGTTTTTTAAGACACAGGAATTTACCAAAGTCTAACATACATGAGATGGTCATATAGTTTAGCTGCCATGTTGGTTTATTTCAAAATTTCAGAAAAAAGTATTTTCTCTTAAACAGAACATGGGAGATGTATGAGACTTAGTAAGCCATTTTATGCTCTGCTTTATATGCATTTAAATATTCATCCATGTTTATGTAAATATGTGAATGAAAATGTCAATCAAACATTTAAGAGTTTGGAGCCTTTTTTTGTACAAGGCAAGAGGGATCAAAAATGTATATATAAGAAAAAATACAATACCACAATATTCTCTAAGTGTTGTTCACAATGGCTATACTTTTCACAATACTAACCCTTTGACCATCACAATACAAACATACTCAATGGTAATAACAATTGTTCATTTTCTCTCAGTGTTCTCACATTCTGCAGTGTACTCATCACCTGCCAAATACTTTTTTTTGGCTCTGCAGTAGAAACAGACCTCATTTCATTACCTGCATAGCCAAGAACTGAAAAAGCAGCACATCCAACTCTTCTTCCATCAGGGCCAGAAGCCAATCAGACTGCATTTCCTTCTCTCTTGTCACTAATACTCATTTACCGTACACTATAGAAACAGTTATTCACTACAATGCTATTCATGTTATCATACTCACTTCTCACTGACTCTGGGGCACAACCACAAAGAAGAGTCAACCCGTTACATTCTGACATCACTAGATAATACATTCTGCTTTTCCTGATCCACTGTACAATATACACAGTGCATGATCTGTCCTTTTCGGTGGGAAACTCTTGCATGTAGCTCCCCTCTCAGGAGACTCCACAATCCACTCCATATGCTGGTCTTCCCTCTCATTCTTTTCCACACATTTTCAACATCTCCACAGCACCTGCTGCTGCAGCAATCGACTACTCAGCCTAGCCATTTTTCCCGCATATACACTAACACACAGCACACCTGAACACACCTCAACCCAGCCATGCTCCTTTTTCAACAAATGCAGCCGTCAGCCTCTGCTGCTCCATAAGGGTACCTTTTCTGGACTCTTCTATAGGATTCCATCTCCCTTCCAACACCTCCATGACACAACTCATAGTATCCTTCCCGCTAAGCTGCACAGATTTGTCTGTGACACACTTGCACAGCATATACATTAACACTTCCATAGCCCTTGCCAAACCATTTCTCCAGAGCAGTCTCTATTGCTCCAAAAAGGATGTTTCTTGAGGGTTCAGGAGAGTTTCCTCTGGAGAGCATTTTGATCCAATGTGGTTTTGCTTCTCCAAAATGTTTACACAGGCTGCTTAAATAGGATGCCTCACAGGTGCCACTCATTAAGGCACCTATTCCCAGCTGCCATGATTTCCTGGACATGTACCAGCTAAAGGCCTGGCACAGCTATAAAGTTTGATCCAAAAGTATTGAGACAGCAAAAACAAAATGTTATTTTTTTTACAATCAACTGATTTATTTTTGTGATCATAAAGGGGTTGTGAAGTGAAAGGTTCACTTCAGTTGGATATAGGGTGATTAACATTGTTGACTTACAGTTTGAGTCCTGGGTTATACTTATATGATGGGACACCTCAAGTTTACAGTTTTACAGTTTTATGTAACTTTATCTAGTTTTCTCTCACCTCTCACACACATGCATGTTATGCTTGATTTTAGCTTTCATTTGATTTAATCTATATCTCGTGGAACATATTTTGTAACTGTATATAGGGTATAATGTAGTATACATGTCATTTGCTAAATAGATTGTACCAGAGAATATCAAAGTGATACTTTGTGGAGTTCATATTATGCAACGTGCTCCGGAATCCTTTGGTTTAAAGTGTTATTAAAATTAAATACATTTTTATTAGAAACTAGTGATGATAATGGTTGAAAACTATTCTCCAATTTCTCTAACAGCCACAAACAAATTGAAAAAATGAACAAATCTATATACTGTAGTTTTTTCTTTTAATCATGACATTTTTTAGGTAATTACGGTTCTTTCAAAAGATGATAAGCCAGTTGGAATATCTATAACCTATTCTGAAACAAGGGTAAGGTTAGTATTTGTGTAGCAGAACGAGAGAGATTGTATCACAAAAGACAAGACCCTGAGTGCTGCTACTTTCAGGAAAATTTCAACCCATCGTGTGCTTTCAGTAAGATTGATTGCTCCAAATTTTACATTTGAACATGACAATGATATAAAGTGATCTAGCAATGAAACAAAGAGAAAAGTAAGAAGAAAAGAAGTGTAAACAAAACACTTCCTCATAGTACAGACCAGCAAATGATAGCATGTAGTCCATGTAGGATATTCTGAGAAGCCAAACACACCAGAACAAATAAAAACAAGGTCAGCAAAGTGTTTGGGAAAAACTTAAAAATAAAGCTTTAAAGTTACAAATTATTATTGTCTTTCATTTCTCATGCCTTTTTACATACCTAAAGCTGATGGCTTTTGTTGCTGTTGGCTCGATCATCAGGTGGGTCTTCTCTTCACTAAAGTGTTTCAGCACTACTCACTACACCTTCTAGAGGGTGTGCTGGATGGGTTGATCAGGCCTAACCTGAGCACTTCAATTCCCTTTTTTTCATCAGCAATTGGGATGCTTTCTCTACCTCGTGTCCTACTGCCTTGGAAATTGATTTTCATTGCTGGACTCTCATGCCCAATATCTGCAGCAGTCTTTGTAGCAACTGTCTGAGGCAACTCCTTGTTCCAATTTACGCTGGGGATATTTAGCTTTCCATATCCTTAGATTGCATCTTCCACCAAAGGCCATTTTCACAGCTTCTTCTCGTGTGCCTGCGCCATACACTCCTCCAATGGGATAATCAGCTACAACATGTTATGTTGTTAATAATGTTTTTTTGTATGTTTTTGTAGCTCTTGACCAAATTAATAGGTCTGGCTTTAATGTTGTGTTGACTATGACCTGTGGGAAGGTGAGGCACTGTCTGGTATCTGCCTTTAGCTTCATAGTCTGTATTAATCTTTAGCAAGGCACTCTCCTGGGTGTTGGAAGTCTTCTCTCTGCTCCTGACAAACTAACTAAAAGTGGTTCCTTTTGGGATCTTTGTTCAGTTACATATAACTTCCTCCAGTTGGCCCACCAATGATGTAAGGACTTTGAATGTCTTCAGCAGTATCTTACCTCTACTAATGCCTTTCTACAGGTTAACACAATGTGTTCTATGTTTGCTAGCTTGGATGTGTGCAGCTTGGATCTTCTTTTAGCCTCCAGGTAACAAGGTCTGTGCAACTTGGTAGGACTAAGGAGTAGGAATCGTATTGTGTTGGTCTCAATGGACCACATATTGGTCCATGTGACACTCTTGTCTTTGACTTCTTCCCTTTGTGTCTATTTCTCATGCCAACTGCTTCTCCAAACCTATCCTCTTCTACCATATGCTGGATGTCTAACTGCAATAAGTCTCTCCTCCCTCAGTTTAGCTTTTCCACATCTTTTTTGGATCTAGCATATTCGTAGCTTTCCTGTGGGTATGGTCCATATAATATATTTGTTGTGTAGTCTGAACTTTAGTTCTTTGACTGCTCTTGGGGCTGACCATTTCATGACTGTGTGAACTTCTATTCTGGCAGTTCTTACTTTGTCATCTTTACAGTTGCACAGAAGAAAGACATGTACTGCCTTAGCTACCTGGAAATCCTTGGCTAATCCCCTGAAGGATAGTTGTAATTTGGTTGCTGTGCTGTACACACCACTGAAGCTCTTGGGTACACGCAGTTAACTCAGGTACTAATATTTCTTTCCATTGTCTCAGATGTTTTCTACAACAAGAGAGGCCAGAGTATGCTTGTTACAGTCCTGGGTTGGTAACATCAAGCTTTGTATCCCAGGAAGACCGCTTTTCTCTACTCTCTGCATCCACTCCTCTGTTTATTTAACTGTGTTCTACATATATATTGTATCTTTCAGTGTGTCATCAAACCAGGCATTTGTCTTGTTTTCTTCACATATGTGCAGAATTAAGATAAAGTGTCAGAGTTCTATGTCTGAGGAAGAGTAAGATGGTGCTTTTTGTCTCCAAAAATACTAACATTTATCAAAGGTCACTTTGAGGTCAGCTTGTGTTGGTTTCTTAGAAACTGACAAAAAGATTTAAAACTGGGTAAAGATTCAAGCCATATAATAGATTTTTCATATTTAATGTAAGTTACATGATATCAATTTTGTATATACAGTATATGTGTAAGGGTAGCTAGGCAGATTGTGAAGGATCCTGTGCAGAGTAGTGAAACTGTTATAAAGCCATAAACCATAAACCATAAACCAGAATCAAGTCCAAAAGTTCAAAACCGAAAGAATTAACACCAGCAAAAGTACCGAAGCAGAAAACAAAGTCGTAAACCAGGAGGCCAGAAAGTCGAAGAGTCCAAATACTTATAAAAGCGTAAACCAAAACAAGCCAAAAAGCAAAATCCAAGACTCTAGGTCCTGGGTGAAATGCAATCTGAAAGCCAGGAGAAATGAGACAAAACGAGCCGAGGGAAAGTGCAGCATACTTGGATAGAACTTCCAAAATACTGAGCAATGGGAGAAAGACTAAAGCTTCCTAAAATAGAGGAAGGAAGAGAATGTGAGGATTGAACGAGAGAAGTGAGTTGTCAGGTATTTTGGCAAGGTCTACACCTTCTTAAAGGGGCCGTATGAGAAGCTAGAAACGTAATAATATGTATTGACTCCCATCCATACGGGACATTTATGACAGACGGTGCTTGAGGAAAGCTCTAACCATCATCAAAGATCTCACACACCCCAGCTACAGACTGTATGACCCTATACCATCTGGAAAAAGGTACCGGAGCATTCAGGCCCAGACTACCAGACTCAGAGACAGTTTTTACCCCTGCACTATTAAACTATTAAACTCCCAGCCTCTTTCACCTACGATCTGAACCTCACGGCATCTTCTTTCTTACCAAAAACTTAAACACACATTGAAATCTACCTCTACCTCATGTCGCAAAGCTCACTCCCCATAATTTTATATCGTTTATTTCATTCTGTTGATGTACGTTTTTGCACATCTGATATTGTTTTGCACATTGCCTGTTGTTGTTTTGTACACGGCCTGTTGTCTCTGTCTTTCTTTTATTATACAATTGTGTTGTTGTTTTTTTGTACTACTTATCATCTGAGAGCTACCTAAATAGCATTTTGTTATACCATATACCTGTTTATGAGTATAATGACAATAAACTTGAACTTGAAATTTGCCTGCTTTTCAAAGACGTTTTTTGTTTTCTCCTGTATTCTGAGAGACAAAAAGGCTTTTTTAGACTTTGAAATAAACTCCTTCTCTTGACTATTGTCTTACCTTGAATTGTTGACTTGTTATTTCTGCTCCTATAAAAAAACCTTTTCCTCTACCCAAACCTTCAGAGTGTTGATATTATCTCTCTTCCAACCCTGAATTGGAATTTTATATCCACTTTCCCTTTCTTTAGCACTAGGTCCCTGAGTTCATTGGTTTTGAAACTCACCCTAAACCCCTTGATAAGTTTTTTCCTGGTCTTCCTGCATCCTCTTCCCTTTGATGCCTGATAATGTTGTAATTGTTATGTCATCATTAAGGTTCATGTTGCTGTTTAATGTGCTTTTGATCTCATCATCAGTCCTCTGCTTTGCCTTTCAGCAGAGTTCACAAGGAGATTTATTGCTGCAGCAAACAAGATAATAGAGATTGTGCCACCAGTCACAATGCCCATATCTAGTACCTGCATAGTTGCTTACTTTGAACCTCATCCTGAATCCATCAAAGTAGTTTTTCAGAAGCTCCTGGATTTTGGAGTGCACATTAAATTTCTTGAGGGTTGTCAAAACTAGCTGGTGTGGAGCCATACTGTCTATATCGGTCATGTCTAGCTATATGACTGTCATATCTCCTTTAAGCTCTTTTGTCTGTTTGGGTCAATGCACTTGAATGTTTCAAACAGCCTTATATTCCTGGTATTCCACCTTTTGGTACTGTTATATCTGTATATGGATTTTCCATCATACTGGGTCATCCCATCTGGAAGACCCTTCCATGATATGGAGGGAGATATTTTTAACTAATCTTCCATTGGACTGGTCCTGGTCCCTATAGTGCCCTATCTTTCTATAAATAACATTTTTCTGCCACCCTTGGTTGTGTTATATCAAATTCCCTTTATTTTTAGAGGGCTTAAAATATTTTCACAATCTCCCATTTCTGCCCCTTATTGGATTGCTGCTCTGTGTCTGGTTTTGGGCACTCAGTTCTCCCGATTTTCTTGTCAATTAACAATCTAGTTGTGAACTTGTGAGGGTTTGATGTAAATTCTGCCCTTTTCCTAGTTCATTTCCTCCTGTTCTTTCTGTGGTACTCTGCATGCCTAAGACTGCAAAGTTGTTTTCTGGGTGAGTCTCTCAGATCCTCCAGGCTTTGCTTCTTCTCTTCCCCTGCTCAGAGATGATGCTTTCTGATCCACCAGAGGTCTTCCTTATGGCTTCAATTTCCTGCTGTCTTCTGCTAGGCTGTTTTGTTTCAGGAGTTGCCATCTTGCTCTGTATTTCCAAGCTTCCAGAGCCCATATTGTATAGGGTGGCTATCATTGCTTCTAGCTTTTTTCCACACCACTGGCAAGCATGATTTCTAGTACAGTGTCTGTATCCATATCGAATTGGGCCCACTCAATCCTCTCAAAAGCTTTGGGTCACTGCACCTTCTGTTTCCTCTCAGGAATGCATTGTTCTTGCCTGGGTCACTGATCGCTCACACACCTGATACTCTCCACATCCATTTCAACCACCTTCTGGAGGCTTCTAACTCTGCGGTTTGACTCCTGGCTTGGCTCCTTCTCTGTCTCACCAGGGCCATCATGAGATTGATCTTCAGCCTTTTCTCATTCTTTAAGAGATTCCCACAACTGCATGTTCTTAAATCCATATTTTGTGATGCATTACATAAGCCCTGGAATGTGAAAGTTTCACAAAAACCTGATCACTCAATTACAAATCATAAATAATAATAAATTACCCTCATCTTTAAAATTAAGTGTTTCACTAAACCTCACATACTGTATAATATAGTTTTAAAAGAGATTACCAAAAGTTTAAGAGATTACCATCATAAACTCACAAATAAAGAATTTGGAGAATTTGAAACCCTTCTTTTATGTATCACCAGATCGACAAATAAAATGTCTTGTCTATTTTTACTTGTCACATGATCAAAATGGAAAAAACGCCTGGAGTCCTGGGTCACTTTCAGACTACAGTATCTTTCTCTTCTGGAAATTCTGAGCATGTTATGATTTACCTATTGGCTACAAGACATTTATTATCCATGTAAGAAAAAGGTGATAGTGACACTTGTTCCTCTCACACCAAAATACTTTTGAAGAGTATTTTCTAAAAGACGTTATTGCAGTTTCAGTGCATTAAATAGATTAGAATTTGAGCCTCCCACTGCAACGTCTGAACCCTGCAGATTCTTCTCACACATGATTCCAGCAGCTGCAGACCTCCTGGTGAATTTTGTTAAAGAAATAGGACAAAGCCAGTAGACAATTGAAATAAAAGCACCATGCAATTTGGGGCACACAAATTCATTTGTGATGTATCTTTGAATACATGACCTTGAAATCAAACACAGCCAAAGCAATCTTTGTATAGGCTGATAGCTGAGATAAGTGCAAACACTAGTCAGCAATCCAAAAAATAGGCACAACAAAATATATAATGCATCAGAACACCTAAATGAGATTATAAATTCCAAAATGAAAGAATATTTGTGGCTTTTTTAAATGCCAAGCTGGTTACTATAGTAACCTCTGGTCATTTTTCGTCTTTTAAATACCAGTCAGTAGTTCAAAGCATACCACCAGAGGTGAACAGCTCCTTGATGATTATCTTCTGAATAATTAAATTCATTTTACTAGGTTACACATTTCTTTAGAATTTACTAAATAAAATGTTCTCTATGATCACAGTTAATAACAGCAAGACTGACACTGCTTCAATGAAACGTAATACAGATATTGTCCTCAACCTTGTTGAAATGAATCTGTGTATAAGGTGAAAGCATCTAAAGTTATAATTTTTTTTCTGCATATATCATTTAAAGATATCTACTATACTAATACATGTTTTAGCAATTTCAGTTTACCTATTTCCTAGTCCAATACTGAATTGCATGAACATATCCATCTTATTTTATTTCTCGAACTCTACACACATATTCCCCATTAGGGTATGCAGTTTCTAAATTTATACATTATATCCAGTGAGTCTATTCTTATGGTATACTGTACATAATGTTATTTTTAAGAAAGAATCTTTATTAGCATTTTAATGAAAATTTATAAATCTGACTTTATCCTAACAAATGTTACAGAAGAATAAATATCTTTAATTTGTTCTAATTATTTAATATATTTAAAACACAGTGGAAAAGAATTGGAGCAATATCTGTTGCATAATACATACAGCTCTAAATTACCTAACAGGTATTGCCCTGTTGCTTAAGTAAAGTTAGTGTTACTTCTAGCACAACTTTCAAAACAGCAACAAATCAGTTATCAATTTTGCAAAATATCTACTACAATTAATGTTTCTTAGACCAAATCTTTCAATTGTAAACATTTTATGCCATAACAAACCCAAAACCATAACACAGGACAATGTATTGTGTGAGATTAATAAAATAGATTTACAAATAAACAAAACAAATTGTATTGGCAAGAAAACAATGAATTAAAATAGATGTCAATCTAGAAAGCCACCGATGAATCAGATCCTACAATTCATGTGGCTATCTATTGTGTCCCGTAGTGTACTGTTTATTTTAACTCTATGTGTGAACCATAACATCTGGTAGAAAAAAAATCCACTGTCATAGATAAACTCCCTCCTGGGTTCATTTAAATAAAGAAGTGTATTCAACACAATGTGGTATAAATTAAAGACAGCAAAATGGAAATCAAAATTGTGCATGTTTTTGAAGATCTTTTGTATTGTGGCACTGTTATTAAACAAATTACCAATCAGAAGGCAATTAACCAATCAAGTAATGATTATGCCAATGTGAATGTGTTTATTCTATGATTTAATCCAGGCTCTACCTTATCAAAGATACAAGTGAATAATGAGAAGGGGAGAAAGTCTATGCAATTTTTATCTATCTAGGTGAGGTGTATTAAAATGTAGTGGGACTCGTCCATGCAAAAGAAATAGACGTATAATTGAAACAAAAACATAAATATTATTCAAAATTAAGAAAGGTTATTCAAAAAATAAGAACACAGCAAAACAATGATAACTGATACTCAATAATTAAAAAAATATTAACACTCCTTGCCCTAATACTTCATTAGTCTAAGTTATACAATTATTAAGACCTAAAGTCTTAAACCTACATAGTGTAGTTCATTTACAGGAATAGTATCTACAGTATACAATATGTCACTATATAAAATTTAAAAGTTTTAGAGAAAAAACACCCTCTGTTGTTGACTGTAATCTAAAAATTCTAAATTAAAAACAATATTCATACTGGGACAAAACTGTGAAATAGGAAAGACTTGAGGACAGGTCCATATAAAAAAAAAGTACACATACTCTTCCTGAGTGAATCAGGGATACTATTGATGCTTTGCTCAAAAATAAAATGGTGGTTATTGTAACAGACTTGGTTCCCTGAAAGGAAATTGCAGTGATTATGTAGTGAAGTATGACACCACACTTCAAAAGGTGGAGTGCAAGGCATTGAATTTCACAAAATGTTGAAGGAAAAATCTATGTTACTGACTGACTGAAAGGTCTTTTAAGGACATGCCATTAAAGAGGCCTTATAATGTTTATAGTACCCTAGTGCAATGGACTCTCAGGCCACCAGCGGTATCCACATTTAACTTGGCTAGGCAATGTTTAGAGAGGTCTGCCCTAGGTCGTCTAATGAACCAATAGATGTAGTTTTATGGGAAATGATGCCAAGCAATTTGCCTAAGGTCAATGCTGAGAAATGATAGGAACTGTCTAGCACTATGTTGCTGTCCCAATGTGCATATAAATAGTAGTTTCTTTAATTTCATGTGAATTTCTCACCACGTTTAGTGTCTACACTGTATCTCTTTTCCATTTTTCCCATTTATAATTTCCCATCAATACAGAATAGTGTGAATAAAGGGAAGAAGCCACTAAGGCACTTTTAAAAACTGTGGTATTATGCCTTATCTTACTGTTGCACCATCACAACATGAAACTATAATGTTGAACAGAGCTACAACAAAGAGGAATTTCATTTCTAAGTATATATTATTTTGTACTTGTCTTTCTGATACCATTTGAACATGTTTAAGTGCTATTATATACACATACTGTGTCCTTCAAAAGCTTTATGACAATGAATTCTAATCCACCATGTTCAGTGACATTTTTATATTACAATAATGTGTTATAAAAACATGACTAATAAGTAATTAATAATTACTTACACTTATATAGCTCTTTTCTGGACACTCCACTCAAAGCGCTTTACAGGTATGGGGACTCCCCTCCACCACCACAAATGCGCAGCATCCACCTGGATGATGCGACGGCAGCCATAGTGCGCCAGAACGCTCACCACACATCAGCTATTAGTAGGGAGGAGAGCAGAGTAATGAAGCCAATTCATAGAGGGGGATTATAACAAGGCCATGACTGGTAAGGGCCAATGGGAAATTTGGCAGGACACCGGGGTTACACCCCTACTCTTTTCGAGAAACGCCCTGGGATTTTTAATGACCACAGAGAGTCAGGACCTCGGTTTTACATCTCATCCGAAGGACGATGCCTGTTTACAGTATAGTATCCCCGTCACTATACTGGGGCATTAGGACCCACATGGACCGCAGGGTGAGCGCCCCCTGCTGGCCCCACTAACACCTCTTCCAGCAGCAACCTACATTTTTCCCTGGAGGTCTCTCATCCAGGTACTGACCCAGCTCACACCTGCTTAGCTTCAGTGGGTTGCCAGTTGTGAGTTGCAGGGTGATATGGCTGTTGTATATTCTTAAAGTAAACATCCTTAATAAATTTCTTTGGTCTATTAAATTAAAATATTGTCAAACCTTCTTATTTTGAAAGAGCTAAATATGGAGACAATTGGCTGACAGGTATCTCTTGTTGGTCAGATGTTTGTTTTTGAGAAGTTAAGCATAAGCATAAGAATAAGCATATGCAGGCATGATTACTGCATGGTGGATCGACAATCCTCAATCCTCAAAAGTAAAAAAGATACAATAAAAGAATAGAGCATTATTACCAATTCAATGCCAAAAATAAATTGAAATGAATACTTGAAGATTCCCAGGAGTTTTTAGTTATACCCACAGTTATCCTAAAATCTTTAGATAAAATGACACTGGTTAGGGAGCTTTGTATGTAGTAAAATAATTGTTTCTAATAATATCACGAATATTCACTACATTTTGTAAGTAAGTTTATTGTACCTCACTCATAACACAGGATATTTATATTTGTGCTTGGCACAAAGATATCTATGTTTTGTTTTTTATTAATGTTATTTTTTGTATTTCTCCTTGGTATTTGTATACCTTCTTTTTTGCGTTTATCCTTTTATGTGTTTCTGCTTTACTATTTGTTTATTCTTTTTTATTTTTGTATTAATTTTTCTGTTTCATTCTGTACTTATAGTCTACACACATGTCCATGCTCTTAAAGTTTTCATGAAGTACTTTTTTAGATTGCATGCTGTGTTCTTTTTGTTTGCATATAGCCATCTTTATATTGTTTGAGTGCAGCAATTTGTATTCTTGTGCTGTTATCTTAATGTTTGAATGCTGCTGGTTGTATTTTGTTTGCATAATTTCATCCGTCTGTTTGGCACTTAGCTATCTTTGTTTGTGTATTGTATTTCATGGCTGTTGAAAGCAATGACACCAGTCACTGCTTAGTGGAGAAAAAATGGCATAAAAAATTATGTTCTTCATTTAGTGTTCATAATAAAATCTTGTCCACATTTGCATTTCTTGAAATTATGGATAACAGAATTTTGAATGCCCAAAGTTGCCTCAGTCTAAGTTTAAAACAAGGAATCTTTACTTAAAGCAATAGCTTGGATTTAATTATGTAACGCAACGGGGCTCAGGCGGGCGCCCTTGCCGCATCTGGTCGGCCCCATCCCGACTGGAGGCTCGAACCCGGGACTTCCGCGTCTCTCTGCAGCGACCTAGCCCCGTGAGCCAAAGAGAGATCTCTCCACAGCCCAGTAGCTGTGGTCCTGCTATCACAGGGAAGGGCGGTGACGTCACCCGCTCTGGTATGCCGGCTCTTACACAGCGCCTGTCGGCCGTAAGCGTTACACTCTCCCCCGCTTAAATCGCCGTCCCCGGCGAAGGGCTATCCCGCCCCGCTTCTGACACCAATGTAACGCAACGGGGGCTCAGGCGGGCGCCCTTGCCGCATCAGGTCGGCCCCTGCACCGTCCGGGGCTCGAACCCGGGACTTCCGCGTCTCTCTGCAGCGACCTAGCCCCGTGAGCCAAAGAGAGATCTCTTCACAGCCCAGTAGCTGTGGTCCTGCTATCACAGGGAAGGGCGGTGACGTCACCCGCTCTGGTACGCCGGCTCTTACACAGCGCCTGTCGGCCGTAAGCGTTACACTCTCCCCCGCTTAAATCGCCGTCCCCGGCGAAGGGCTATCCCATCCCACTTCTGACACCAATGTAACGCAACGGGGCTCAGGCGGGCGCCCTTGCCGCATCTGGTCGGCCCCATCCCGACTGGAGGCTCGAACCCGGGACTTCCGCGTCTCTCTGCAGCGACCTAGCCCCGTGAGCCAAAGAGAGATCTCTCCACAGCCCAGTAGCTGTGGTCCTGCTATCACAGGGAAGGGCGGTGACGTCACCCGCTCTGGTATGCCGGCTCTTACACAGCGCCTGTCGGCCGTAAGCGTTACAATTATTTTAAATCTCTCTCATCTCAAAAGCTGGTACTATTGTACATTTCATTCACTTATACTTACAGTATATTGCACACAGCCAAAAGTTTCTGTCAACATTTGTTGCATCAAAATCAAAAGCAAAAATTGAGTTTTACTACAACATGTGAAATAGCAAAATGTGTTTTATTGAATGCATAAAAATTAAATTAAATTATGAGAATGATAAATGTTACTAGGGAGTACCAAATGTGACAGACAAAATAAAATGCCAAGACAAATAAAAACTTACCGTGGTCCATTTCCATCTATCAGATTTAAAACAGCGAACCAGCTATAACTCCCATAGCGCAGCATAGCTGTATAGCAAAATTTGCTTTCTATAATGCTTTCATAGTTTCAGGTGCCCAGCTACTGGCTTGATAGACAACTTATATAGGCTGGAATGTGGTGCAGAGCTGTCCTAGCAATTGCCTGTCGACACTTTCTTGGGTACTGGCATTCTCTCAGGCCATTTTACTGCAGTCAAACGAATCCACAAACTGCCACTAGGAAAGTACTATCTCTAGAATGGTATAACAACACATGTTTTTTTACAATTTAATATTATATTAAAAACTTGAATACTCATATTAAAGACATCTGTGGGGTACAATTAGTCAAAATGAAAATGAAATATGTTGACTGCATAAGTATTCAAACTCAATAACTCAAAATTTAGTAGGAGCACCTTTGGCAGCAGTTACAGCCACAAGTCATTCTGGGTAAGTCTCAACATTTCATACCACTTTGCCCATTCATCTTGGAGGTTTTGGTCAAGATTTCAGTCTGAAGTTTCCTTTCAATCTTGACCAGTCCCTGCTGATGGAAATCACACATTAACACAATGCTGCTACAACCGAGCTTGAAATGTGAAAACTGTGCCAGACTATGAATATCTTTGCACAGAACTGTAAAATATTACTGTGTTTGAAAAAGACATAAAAGTACATTAATTCTTTCTGTGTGCATTGTTTATTATTGTTAAGAACAAAACCCCACTAAATTCAAGGGATTGAAAGGTATATTAAGTAGAAAAAAATATCCTCTTATAAACTATAGACTGTAGTATCATCCTCATGCCTTGGTTCATAGCTAGCATATGTTTTCGACTTAACTGGGAACAAAATCAAGGAGTGAAAATAAATATATGCAATAGGGTTGACGCAGTGTTACAGTGCTGGGATCTTGGGTTCAGGTTCTTGGTTGCTATCTGCTGGGAATTTGAATGTTTCCTCATGTTTGTGTGTTTTTTCTTCAGGTGCTCTACATTCCTCCCACTGCCCAATGAGAAATAATTAAGTGTAAACAAAAACATTCAATGTTTTCAGTTAAGGCAGCCTAAAGAAATCTTTGAAAAAGCTTCTGGGAAAATTGACCCTGGTGTAAATGTCAGTGTGTCCTGTAACACTATGTTGGATAAAGTGTTTGGAAAAGGGATATACAGTATGGACTATATAATACAATTATAGACTTTCAAAGAAACACACAGGGACTATAAATATGGATTTTATCAATTGTAGTTTTTACAGTCCCAGAATCCTGCCACCAGAGGGCACCTAAACCTCTGATGCTTACCACATCCTCTCAGAGGAGGTGTAGATCAACCAGACATCATTAACCAATTCTGCTCTGCATAATATTTTTACATCACTGCGCCTCCCCTCCCCAAGCCTACTTGAACCCTGCTCTCAGAGTACTAAGTTTGCTCAGTATTGGTTACAACCTTGTGAGCTCCAAATCTCATCCCTGGACTTCTTGTTGGATTTTTATATCTTGGCCTGTCTTTTGACCTCGATTTCTGGATCTTGTCTTTGGAGTTTTATGATTAGTCTCTTTACTGATTTGTGGACCTTGTTATAGACCGCCACCCTGGATTTTCCTAATATTACTGCTTGCTGATTTATCTTGATCTTGTTACCCACATGGGGTCCATTACTTGTCAACTGTTGTGATTTTTATATTTTTCCTCATAAATTTAAACATAAAATACATCTATTTTCCCCATTTCAATTATTATTTTAAAATGTTACTTGTACAATCTTAAAGGAGCCACACAATGGTATCTTGTATGTTAACTATAACATTGTGCAGTAGTCTTCATTTATTTATAAATTGCAACAATCACTTAATACATATATTAATGTAATAGTGTAATAAAATAATTAATGTAATAAAATTAACGTAATATAGTAGTAATGTCCATATTTAACCTCAAAGGCTTATCAGGAAGGATCTTGGTCCTGCTTTCTGTGCTGTTAGTTAGACAGAGAACATGACTCCCCTTTAAATGTTGTAAAAATGCTTGTACCTACAGTATTTGTACTACTAAGGTATAGTACTTTGTTCAAAATCACAACAGGAGTTTCAGCAGTGGGGACTTGAAACAAAAACCTTCCAGTTATGCATGCAGAGCTCTAATAGCTATTTTATGCAGTCCCCTAACACATATTCACTTTACATTCATGATCCCATAGTGGTACTGGGACATATAGAATGTCTTCTTTTTCTGGTTCAGCTACATGAGACAAATATACAGTCAAATCAGTCAGGATCTTAATATTTAATAAGGTTCAGAATCATTATACATTAAAAAAACTGTCAATGAAGCAAACCTTAAGTTTAGATTGGATATCACAGTAGGTGTTGAAACTGTTGAGTTTTTATAATTTCCCTGAGAGGAGGGTCGAACATATGTAGTAAACACATTTTTATGTGTTAACAAACTGTTCTGCAAATACAGTCACTTCTAAAAGCAAGATAACTTTCTGCTCAATGAAATAAGCTACAATACAGTTGGGTAGATGGATTTTAAATTCTACAAGCGAAATTAGCTCATGCAAACTCAAGAATAGTTTACTTTTTGAATAATTTTGAAATCTTGGACAGTATACAGTACCTCAGGAACTAATTCACAATATTATCAAAACAAAGCAACCACTGGGTCTCATCGCCCAAAGTACCACACACAAAAATCACATGTAGTCCATATCCACAGTGTGACATAATGCGGGGCGTGTTCAGTGTGGAGGACCTAGACAAGTGCTTGTCAACCACAGCCGAGGCAGGTAATTTAAGAGTAGCGTACATGTCAGTGAACTGCAGTGTTATCATATACCGTATACTGTAACTACTGTATATAGTATATACAGTATGATACTATATGGTATTAAAGCCACTACAGCATGTGTGAAATATATTTTATAATCAGAATTTAAAGTTAAATTGTTTCCGGATTACTCATTGCTGAAATTTGCATTAAGACAAAACATATTTTTTTCTCAATGGGGACGTAAATCTAGAAGAGGCACATTGTGTTCATAACATACTAAAACAATAAACTATTTTTTATATATTCTGTTAAAAATAAAAAATCAATGATCAGTTTGGGAATCAAAGTGCTCACCTTCTGAGTAGCAGGCAGGTGTTTAAACAGCTGTGCTAAACTGCCGCTTGGGCACAACACACTACATAACAGTCTTTGAGTGTTTCATTGTCCATTACAACTATAAGGACAGCAAAAGCCGTTAAAATGAACATCAAAATGTTTTCAAAATATCCACGAATGATATTTTTAGCTGCCAAAATGTGTTTAGTTACACGATTCCATATTAATATTCCATATCAAGTGGTATTAAATTACCATTTCAACTTTTTTTACAACAACAGCAACTACAGTGTTCTTATTATGTATTCTTAAAAAGAATAAAACATTATAGTTTTTATGAATTATGCAAATTTTATATAGTTAGAACAAGCCCCTCAAAACTTTTTCAAAATAACCACCGAGTTAAAGACTTAACGTTATAGATGCATACAATTTTTAGGAAGAAACTGGAATACTGTTACTGTATGTACTTTATTTTCTTGATATTTAGCTATCATCTACTGTTTGTACATAAGGTATACAGTATGTTACATACGGAACCATATTGCCTTAAAGCCACTACAGTACATTATGTGTGAAAAATGTTTTTCATAATCAAAATTAAAATTTTAATTGTTTCCTGATTAGTCGTTGCTGAAATTTGCATTACACTAGGTACATTACAAATATACTACGTTACACTTCTGTTTTTATTTTCAGCTAACAAAATTTCCCTTTAGTTGTAAAATTCCATATTAATATTCCATATTAAGCGTATTTAAACATGCATGTAGAGAAACAGATTTAATGAAGCAATTGTTTCACTAACACTTAACTCACAACAAGTGTCACCTATCAATCTTGTTTGGTCAGTGATTTACATTCATTCATTACTGCCCCATTACAGGTAACGCATTTGGAAGAAATACCACACTTTCTGATTGGCTATATCTGTATGACCTGCCCATGCAGATTTCTCTCTTTTCATGGTAGAACCTCGCCAACAGTAAATCAGCTAAAGCACTATCTTTCTTTGGATCAGAAACTTACAGTACCTAACTGAGCCTTCAAGCTCACCCTTAAAATAAATCTTGTTTTGAAGTGGTCCCACACCAATAGTCTATCTCTCCACTGAGATATCAAAATAAAAAAAATTGGTGATAGATGCAGTGAGGATAAACCCACTCCATTACAGTAGTTTGACAAAATATTGTGAAACAAAAGATTGTTTCAAAGAATAATGATGTAATGATGGTTAGGGACAAAGAAACCACAATTCTTGCAGACACAATGGGGGACACTATTGAGATTCCTTCAAAAACCAGCCTGCAAAGGAATATCTCCTACTTATTTCTATCCTATGACTGAGGGGTTCCTTGTGACCATGTCGTTTTCTATAGTTCATCAACGATATACAGTATATTTCCTCACACCTAAAGTTTCAGTGTTTCACAAGGCTTGGACAGGCATACAGACAATGCAATATTTTTGGAATTAGATCAAATTGTTGCTATGTATAGAAACTTTCAAGAGAGTTTGAAGTTAGTGTTGCACCAACATCATCCTGCATGGAACACAGTTCTTTCCAAAAGGTATAGTACTCTAACATCTATAGCGGACTGAAATAAATTGCTAGATAATTCTCAAATTCACTTATCATTGACAACTCTTATTTTCAAAGGATCTTCAGCAATTTATAAGGGAGGTGATTCACAGGGTCATAACAATTAAAAATGAATTTAAAAACACATACTGTATTCATTTTAATTATGAATTCCTTTAATTTTTCATTGGAAAGATTATTTAGAGGGAATAGTGCATAATAATAAAGATGATGTGCAATTTATGGAATTTAAATGGAAAACACTGGTATGCATATTTAATTTTTCTGATCATTTCGATAAAAAGGATTGACCTTTATGTTTAAGTCTTGCAATTGCCAAAACATCACAAACAGTAATATAGATAAATTATCTGTGAAAGAGCAATATTACACAATGATCTAGAGAAATTAGTTTAAAAAATATAAAACATTAAAGTTTATTATTGAAAAGCTGGAAAAATAATGTGAATATGTAATGGGCATTCTTTCCTATTTTAAAATATATTTTTTCATGAATGCTTACAACAATGCAGAAATACCAGACCTTATGTTTAGTTGGCTTCAGTTTTATTATTGACATTTTTTTTAGTTACATACAAAAACATTTTTTTACTCCTGTTATGTGAATATTTATTAATGGTAATTATATAAACAGTTTTCATTTGGTCTTCTTCAATAATAAGTCAGATAATATCATAATAACAAAAATGCATAGGGAAAAATATACCTCACTGTATGAGGTACAAATATAAAGGAAGGAAAAATATACCTCTATTATTATGGTATTCTTCAAGGTTAAAAGGTTATATATGTAATAGTATTCAGTAAAAGGTAACAGCCAACCATATGCAATTGCTTCAACAAATTGGAACAATCAATGATTGCTAAAACAATGCAGGGCCAGATTTGGCAAATTACCTAATATTAGCATAAAGGCCTTCTGCCAGGGAAGGAAGACCCATGCCTTTGCACTGAGAATTCTGTTAGATGTGTCAAGTCTGAGATGCCAGTGGCCTCATTATCTCATTTGTCTTAGTTAGGATAAATTGGCAGTTATGTCTTCATGGAAAATGTTTGTTTTTACAGAAGAGCAATAGAGCAGAGAGTGTGCAGTCCTGTCAAGATTTCTGTCCATGTTTTTTTTAGGTTCTTCAACAGTAGGGAGTGCTCACATTTCTGTGGATTTGCAGTATAATATTAAATGGCAGGAGAACACATGTGACAATTTTTTTTAACAAGATATAACTTAATTTGCAAAGAATTAACATTTCTAATTTTCCTCATTGTGATATTATATCTCAGTTCAGCTGTTTTAGGTTTTTCAACTTACCATGTTAAATGTTTATGCTAACTATAGCTACCATTATAAAAATATTAGAGTATATACCTTAGTTCATAAAGAAACACAGAAATCCTTATATTCATTAGTGCACAATTTATGTTTTTAGCTATTTAATGCCTGTTTTCAGCTTTATGTTTAGCCTTAATATGCAAATATTGGAAAATGGAAACTAACGTCATTACCATTTCTAATAGAATGAAAAGTAAAGTACAATAAATACTAAATTGTGAGTTAAACCCATAACAATTTCCTGAGAAATAGATTTCACTTTTATACTTTAAAGCAAAGAGCACATTTTTTTTATATTATTTATTACAAAAGTATGTTGTCATTTTATTTACTGCATAGAATACAGAATAAATTCATGTATTATATACTGTATACAGTACCTATTTTTTATGTTTTAGGTAACAAAAAAAGTGTTAAAGCCCAAGGGGATACAATGCCCTCCAATAGCATTAGGAGATTAAAGTCAAAACTGTCTAGAAATTTGTATTTGTGGAGATGTAATTATTTTATCCATTCATCTACCCATTTTCCAACCATTTCCTCCAATTCAGGGTCACGAGAGAGCCAGAACCTATCCTGGCAAGCAACGGGTGGGATACACTCTGGATGGGATGCCAGAGCACACACAGACACCAACACAGCAGGGCCAGTTTTCCCAGAAGCCAATGGACTGACCAGTAACTCTATGGACAGTAGAGGAAACCAGAGAACATACAGTGCACACTCCACTTAGATAACACTCCAGGTGTGAAAAGTGAATATAGAGCTCCAATGCTATGAGATAGGGATTCCTACCACTGCACCACTGTGCCACTCTGATTTAATCAATATGATTGATAAATACAATGTAGTATAACTTATTTTAATTTTATATATTATTTTGGGTAATTAATTACATACATTTGATCATATTAGTGTTAAGGCAAGTATTATGAACCCTGTGCTTGTCTCTGATGGAGTCCAAGGCAAACTAGTCCAAAAAGGGCTAGGCAGGAGAATAGTCGATAGGTCCAGGCGTGGTCGAGTCCAGAGAGGAGAGCTAGGCAAACGAATCCGAGAAGGGCGAGACGAAAGAATGGTCGAAAGGTACAAGCTGGAAGGGATTCGATAGGCGAGGTCCGAGAGTGCAAGATGTCGGAGGTTGTAAGTAACAAGAGCTCAGGAGGCGGAAAGATTCCTAATACAGCTGTGCTCGTAGCAATTAGAATATTAGAACATAGTTTGTGTCCAACACAGTGATTTCAAGTTACTATATTTTTGTATGCAGTCACTTGAAATCACTAGGATTATTTAAAATTTTATTTAGTGTAAAATTCAGTATTTTTATCTATCCCTTTAAGGCAGTAACTGCACATATGAGGCCATCAAACTCACCAAATTCTATGTGTACTAATTTGAGATGATTTGGCAAGCTTTTGCAGCTCCTTTAAGTTCTTGCCTTTTGTCTGACTCACATTTTTACTTCAGCAAAATACAGACATAGCATTATAGTGTAATTAATCATTATAGCAATTTTATATTGACAGTTTTAATACTTTCATGCTCTGGATTTTAAAAGGATGTGGATATATTTCTGAAAAATATTACATTTTTTCTTGAAACTGGATATCAGTGTAGAAGGTAGCTGTGAGGGCTCAGTATTTGATGAATTATAAAGTTTGCACATTTTTACAGTCTGATTAGTGTTGAATTCTTTCTGCTTAGATTGAAAAAAACTAGAATATGTAATGTATCTTTTGTTGTTCACTTAAAGTTATTTAAGTCAGAACAATACTTCAGTTTTTAAATGGAGTGTTATTAAACAGCAAAATAATTAATTTAATCTAAAATTTTTCAAATTTAAAAATAAAAGAAAATATTGATCCTTAACTTGCATCAGCTCCTTCCTCATGCCTAATCTTGATAAATTGATAGACATCAAGGATCAGTCTGTTTGTGACCTCCCTGGTGCATTAACTCACAGCAGCTGTGATGCTGGCTCCAAGGATCAATCATGGTCTTCCTGAAGAAGCATCAGTCTGATAAAGGTTTGGAGTCAATTTGATGAGACACTGTTCACTGACTAACCCAAAACAGTTTAGACAATAATATTTGCACCCCAACATAACTTCCATCCTCCTCAGCTTGCTATACTAACCTAATCAATTCTATCTTTTCTAGAATATCAACGTCTTTCTTCTACTCCCTTTGAAGCTTCCTTACACCTCTGCTAGAGCCAGTTAATGCCAATATGGATTTTAATAATTTACTTTAACTCCTGTCTAATATATCCAATGTCTTCCAATGTGAAGTAATGGAGTGTGCCACAAAGCCTAGTACCTTACTGTTCTTCCACTACTTTCAAGGCAGGTTTGTTTATTCTTCTCACATGCCTCATTCATAGCATTCTCCCTCTTCCCATGGCACTGTTAATTCTACAGGGAGAAAACATGTTTGCTGAACGTGATCACAGTATTTGCTAACATTGCATCTTGCAATGTCTAGCTATTTCAGTTTGTCTCAGGGAAACCTGCTTGTACCAACCGTATTTGTTTTAATTTCCCCTGAAGGGACGAATATTTTTCCATTTGGTGGTATTGGTGTAGAGTTTTAGCCTTATTGTGATTGACCTTCAGTGCTAAGGCCATACATTGCAGGACCTTTTCATTGAATTGATTGAGCTGAATTGAATTAATCCTGGTTCAATGCTATCTTGTAAATTATACAGTATCTCACAGAAACTGAAGATAAATGTAATTGAAAAAAGGATTTTCCCCTACCCCAGTATTCCAGTTCTCTGGCAATGGCAGAAAATCATACAAGGATCTGATGAAAAACCTGAACTTTGTTTTGTTCCACTGACCATAATACTAATATATTTTACGTTATGCAGCACTTTATCATCTTCGATTCATTCACCCTAATTTGACTGTCTAAGTGCTTTGAAACACCTTATTATCTCCTCCTGCTTTCACATTTCTCTAACAACTATCTTCCTTTGCTCTGCTGAATTTGCTCTGTCTCCTTTTGTAATCACACTTAGCCCAAGTCTTCTCTTTGCTTCTCCACACTTTACTTCACTGTTCAGTGTGTTCAAGTCCTCAGCAACAATGCCACATCCTGTGATTTCAGTGGTGTCACTCACCAGACATTGGAGCAATTGAATACAGATGAAACTGGCAGCTGAGGTACTGTACTGAATATCTTTCTATAAAGAGCCACTCCACTAAAGACTCAAGACAACTTTCTAATAAAAAAGAAAATAAAAATAAAAAAAAGAAAATAAAAAGGAACTTTCTGCTGTCCTCAGAGTTTAATGACTTTCTAAACATCCATTCTGTCATGCTTACATTTCTACTGGTTAAACAGTATAATATTGACACCAACTATTCAATAAAAAGCATGATGTGAAAAGTATTTTTTAGAAATATATATCTCTTAACAAAGCTGAGTGGTACTAGTACATTATCTTACTGCTTTGTTATAGAATGACAAAGCAATCACCACAATAATGAGATCCTTTGCATTTTTTTTCTCATTAACACAGCAGACTTAAAGTAACCATTCAAGAAATGAAGTGGCTTCTGGTCAAAATGCAGTAATTGTTCTCTTCCACTGATGTATACCCTTAATTAAAAATGACATATTTTTCTTCAGTCATACAAATCCATTTTAAAATTATAAAAATGTAGCATATTTGTGAATGTTATTAGAATCTGATGCTTTAAACAGAGGGATTAAATTAAATTAAAGTGTATTGCCATAATAACTTCTGCTGTTTTTTCAATTTCAGCATCCCTCTGTGGCATTCATTATTCTGTGGAGATCTGGTGTAAAATACCAATTGCAAAAGAATGAACTGTATAGATCCATGTTAAACGTAATTAATATCCATGTTCCCATTAACAGAAATCTACATATCCAGTAAAAGGTAATGGCAAACGAGAGCAAGAGATGACAAAAGCAAAAAGAGATTAAATTCCCTGGATGAGATAACAGTCCATTGCAAGGTACAATTGTGCACATAGTGGGACCATTAAGAGGCACTAATTAACCTAGCCAGCATGACTTTGGAGGGTGGGAGGAAACCACAGCATTTGAAGACATGGACACTGGGAGAACATTCAAACTCCATAAAGAATACACACCAGGCGAGAATTGAACCCTGTGAGACAGCAGCACTAACTTCACTCTGCAACCATATATCTATAACTTTTAATGAGATTTAAAATTGTATATGAAAAATCAGCAAACTGATATCCTGTTACGAGTAATATACAGTAACAAATATAAGCAAAGTAATTTTATAATTTAGGCTACAAATCAAGGCAAATGAGTAAGCAATTTTGAAAGAAATGTTGTATTAAGATTACATCATGTAATTGCATTCCATTTAAGGTCTGTGTTTTCTAAAGTAATCTCTTGTAGCAAATAAATCTTATTAAAGAGAAGGGTAGCATTGAATCAATTTATCACCATGATTGCTGTGCTTCTTCCAGGTCCAAATTTAGAAAATTAATAGAGATCAAAGTTATTAATGAAGAAATTCTGTGTTTGCTTTCATTCTGTCTGTTTTTTTCATCACACACCCCCTGCAAAAATTAAAATCATTTTAAATTAATACTGTTGTATATTAGATGAGTTCAAAGATGTGACCACAATTAGGAAAGTATAGGTTAATTGGTAGAATAAAGCAATATTTAAACTTTTGTTTTCCTCATACACCAGTTTATACCCAACAATAGTCTTTTTCAAATCTTCCAATTTTCTTCTGAGAAAATTTGTCTTCAGCCTAAATTGTTTATTATTAGTTTTTTTTTATATGTGCTAAGCGGTTATTTGGTTGATTTCTATATATTCTTTGCAAATATAATTCAGTATAATCAAACAGTATTAATCCTTACAAAAATCTATTTTTTTCTTTTCTATATGTGAAAGATTGCCCTGAGACAGTAATAAATAAGTGCTACCAAAAGTACATCTTATCATACTGTCCGTAAATAACTGTATATGGTGAATATAACAGAGTAATTATGTGTGTAGAATGTCAGTGTGTGGGAAAATGGCAACTGGCTGATACTCTTACTAGAGGACATTGAAGGGGAGGACTGCGACAGTCTGACACCCAACTCAGAGTCTCAGCTTCAGTGACAAGATAGGTGTTCAACTTGTCCATTTTACCTCTCTGCTCATGATCGGGTATGTGGCAGGGCTATCCTGTTTGGGTTGAGCTGGTGAGGGGGGGAGGCTTTGTAAAGGATTGATTCAATAATGTTGCTAATAGGAGTTGTTAAAATGGCAACTCTTTGTACATGGTTTAGATACATATGCTTTTTTATCAAATAATCAAGTGTCTGGAATATTTATGTTTTGAGGTACACCGTTATCCTTCATTATTGTGAGCGGACCTGAGCTAATAGCAGTGACTGTTTATAAAGTAGAATAGTGTCGTCTAAGAAGCTATTTGTTTTATTTTGAATCCTTAAACAGACATAGAGGTTTATCCTAGGCTTGAGTTCTTTATCTGAGTTTTTGCATGCTTGAAGGACCCAATTGGCTTTCATAGGGTGGAGATTTTACAAATTACATTGTGACAAATTTAAAATTTACCTGTTAAAAAAAATATTGGCATAAAATATTCTCTGAAAATCATCTTAAATGTTTGGATGATGTCATGGATGGATATTTTTTATTTAGTCACTTTTTTAAACCTTTTCCACTGGGAGGTGGTACAGTAGCTACTTCCATGACAGAGAGATTTAAATAGCTGGATGTCAGGTTCCTCTATCAGGTAGAACATGGCAGCTGTGTATGACAGATGCTACTCCATTGCTGATTACTCTCAGCTGCACCATTCACCAAACTGTACAATGCAGAGTGGATTTATTGAAGTAAAAAAGGTAATGGAGTCTATAATGAAATTAGATGAGATGCAGACATTTCCGTGTCTTCAATAAAGGTTCTTGAAGATGTTGTTACTGAAGGGACTGAAAAATGTTCTCTTTTTGTTATGAATCTGTTGTGGTTTTGAGGATTGGTATGCTTTAGAAACAATATATTTTATTTTAATACATATTCAAACATAGCTGTTGTGTTGGTATTTATCTTTAAGTGGTACCAACGCTCTGTTTCTGTTTCAGCTCATGTCACTGGATTTTTCGTTTGGAAGTAATTTGAAACATTTGGAAGAAATAGTTACAGAAATGTCTTTATGCAGCAATTTTGAACACTCACAATTTCTTAAAAACCAGAAACACCATAAGATCACAAAAATAAATGAATTCAACATTAAGCTTGAAATTTATGTTTTAATTATGGGAAGTATTTTGCAAAAAGTATAATTAATTCTTTATCTGCATAATTTATTTTGCATGGAAACATAATAGTACCTGATGTACAAAATGAATAAATGGGTTTACACTAAGATAAAAGTCAACAACATGCTTCATGCAGCAAAAGGACAAAGTTCTATATTAAATAGTATTGCATAAAAGAAGCAGAATTGTTTCAGATAATAGAAGCAGTCAAGATTAATAAGTCTCCAGGGCCTGATAGTCTCCTACCAATTGTACTTATTAAGGAAACAAGAGATGTTATTCAGGAGGCAACTCTTCCAACTGTGTTGCTGAAGACAGAGGCAGTACCTATGGAGCAAAGAACTGTTAATATAAAAGGCACCTTGCAGAATTTATAACCCAGGTGGAAAGGAAATTTTATCAAAATCTACTCAGATGCCATGTTTGTTTGCAGACTACATGTCGAAAATAGCAATCAAAAGTTGCTATATTTATGTGCTCTAAATGTAAAGTACCTTTCTGAGTAAACTATTGCCTCAGAGAACACTGTACACTGATGAAAGGAGAATTTTACACTTCACATTATCATTTTTACATAAGAACAAAATAAATGTTTCTGTTTTTGTTGTTAGTTAAAATATTTGTATAGATTGTAGATCTCTCCATTGCCCTGTCCCATTATGTTCCTTGGTATGCCCATACAATTCTTATTTTTAATGATTAATTTAGCTTACATTTATCCAAAGTGAAATATATGTGTACATATACAGTATGTACAGAAAGTACTTTGCTGAGGGTCCCACCAGCAGTGTCGCATCTGGTATTTGAATCTTTGTGTTTTTGTCTCTGCTGCTGCCTACCACATTCACCATGCAATGCATTTTTGTTTTTGTTTTCATGGTTTAAACACATTATTAAGCAAAATGAATGAAAAACTATTTTTCTCATGGGACAAATGTTCCATTTTAACTAACTACTCAAAGGGTTAATGGATATAAAGCAGAGAGTGAATATTGGAGGTGAATGCACAAATAATGTTATATAATGTAGAGTATCAAATAGATCTGTACTAGGACCATTCTTCTTCCTAATTTAAATCAATAATCTACATTGGATGATAAAATGTTATCAAATCAATGATCAAAAAGAATTACTGTAAGATTATGTCACAATTTATGACATAAATGTGTTTAAAAATTGTAGGGACTACATGTGTGATCTACAGGTTTCATTTCCATCTTCTGTGAAAAACAGTTTAAACGAAATGAGGAAATCAGTTGTAACTTGCATTTATTTAATAAGCATATTTCTGAAATACAGATCACTGAAGTATATTAAATTTGTAGATTTCATAACCATTTCATAATTTGTGTGGGCAGGCATATAATGCATGCACATTAAAATTGTTAAAGCGACAAAGAGGACATTAGTAGGGATTGCAAAGGTGGATATGATTGATGAGATGTCATCATCTGGGTGCATGGGAATTATGATTGACAAATTCACTGGGTTCTTAACTCAAAAAGAATTTCATACACTAAGAAAATGAAAAATGCCATCCCATCTGTGGGATTTCTTGAATGTTTATGACCTTGAAAGCCATGGTGAAGCTGAACATGTTATAAAACTGTAGATGTCTTTCAGAAAAGCATCTTAAAGAAATATTTCCACCATTATGATGCATCACAATGTTTGACTGGGACATGGAGTTCTAAAAGTGAAGTTAGTGCATCAGTCATTGTAGTACAGTATATATATTTGTCAGTTTACTTAGTAATAGAATATTTCAGGTAGCTTAAAATGTGTTAACATTGGTTTAGTTGTTTTTAAAAATTCAATGTTTATTAAATACCAGATTTCATTAAACAAACTCTTAGGTTTGATAGTATGAATTCAAGTATTACATTTCAAGCCAAGAAATCTGAATTCAAGTATTACACACAGTTCTTATATAAACACCAATTCAAGGAACTTTGGAAACTAAAAGACTGAAAATATACAAGCCTGATTAGAGCAATAAGCAATATGCAATTTCTGTAATGAAAAAATCAATTATCTTGAATTTTTAATTTTCAATAAGAAATATTTTTTCTTTTATTCACTGAGCTGTTTGTGTTTAATTTGATCAGATAATATGATAACCCACATTTTATACATTGTCATATTAACAGAGTTTGTAGTACAGCTAAATAATTAGGTTTCTGTAATTTTGATTTAGAATAATATGTGAAGGAAGCAGTAATAAATCCTTTGAGTTCTCCACTCAACGTCACTGTTAGAAGATAGGTAATATTTAATGTACAAATAAGGATATTCTAAACACATGGTGTGTAATGTGTGTAGTAATGAAAGCATTACTACAGTAACTATGATTTTCTTCTTATTTTTATTCCCTAATTTTATTTATTCTGATTTTTTGGGGAAAAAAGCTATTTTTCAATGGATACTACTGATTACAGAAAGAAAAAATCTGTTCACCTGCTTGAGTAAAACAGTCAGAGTAGTTCAGAAACAATTTTTCTAGTTACTGATGTTACTTTATAACAATCTACTGTAGTTTACTGTATAATTACATGCTCCACATGCAGAATCGGTTCCAAAAAAAATAAATTTCCTGACATCAATCACTGATGTCAGCGAAGGTCCAGGCAGAGGACCTGTTCTTCACTGTCCACAAGCAATAATGCTACTGTAGTATGTAATATTGTGATATCTAATATTAATTTGCTTGCTAATTATTTTAATTCAAATTGTGGCATGCTCAAGAAGATATCATCTCTTTTAACATTACATGATGAAAGCATTAGAACCATTTTTGGTTGAAAAATACTTTTTATTCAGTTTATTTAGTAATGTATAGTACTGTCTCCATCTTAAAGCAGTACAACTATTTCAAACTAACTCACACATTTTATTAGTCATTTATAAACATCAACACATTTCTGGAGCTTCTCCATTTCTTTGCAGTTTAATTCAAGTAATGTTGATATTTTATAAGGGTAGGATAGTGGTGCAGTGTGTTTAGCATTCTTGCTTGGTAGAGCCGGAGCTCTGGGTTCATTTCCTGAGTTCAATTCCTGCAATCTGCTTGGAGATTATATCTTCTATGTGTTTGCGTGGGTTTCGTCCAGGTGCTCCGGTTTCCAAGCACAATCCAAAGACATATTGGTAAGGTAATTGGCTTCTGGTAAAACTGACCCTGGTGTGAGTGTGTGTTTTGTGTGTGCCCTAAGATGGGGTCAGAGTGTCCAGGGTGTATCCTCCTTTGTGCCCTTTGCTTGTCAGGAAATGCTCTGGCTCCCCAGCAACCCTTAATTGGATAAAAAAATGGATAGATAATATTTGATAAAAATTAAAATGTTTGCTAATAGCTTTTCAGGAATGCACAAGTATTGATATTGATTGTTTAAAAGTTTAGAACAAGAACAAACATTATTATAATTATAACAAAGGCAAAATATTTTTGTCAATTTCCGAAATCAGTAAACTCACAAATTTCTGATCAAACAGAAGTTTAACAATGATAAAATGTGGGACATGACTGAATTAAAATTGCAATTTCATTAAAGTGGAAACTTTGCATGTACATTAGCAATTGTTGTGTTACTGACTTTTTTTCCTTCTCCTTTGTTTCTTTCTTCACTCTAATTCAGGTCTAGCATACAGTATGCCACGCACCGCACCTCTACCTAGTCTTGTTAATGAAGTGTGGATTGGCTCTTTTTGACAATTGTCGCTAGCCATTATAATTTCATTAGTGTGGCGTTTAGAGTTATTTAAAAGACTGTGAGGACACAGAAAAAGGAACTGGAGGGACATTCTGTTGTACAAGCCTATGTAGATTTAAAACCAAACACATTTTCTTTTTTCTGGTTTTGTCATTTGTTTCATTGGAGACTACAGGGGTTCTTTTTTTCAATGATTATTCATTCTATTACAGTTAAGGATAGACAGCAGTTTTATTTAGTGTAATCTGAAGGATTAAGATACATCTGCTGTTTCAAAACTAATGGGGATGGCTTTCTTCATTGTTTCAGGAAAGCCTGATGAAGATTTCTTTGCAATTTTCATGATGATATGTTTAAATAATTTTTACACATTACACTTTTTTCTATATAACTAAAAAGAAAAACATGTTGAACTGCTTACTCCCTTTCCCATATCACTGGAATCATTCCTTTTGTTATTGTTTTACAATTTGACAACCTCATGTAATGCTGGATTGAAGTATTCTATCTAATGATTAGACTGTGCTTTTAGTGTCAGCATGAACATCTCACACTTTCTATCTGTGTTAAAGTTTCACTACATTTTTTTTCTCTCATGAATGATACAAAATTCAAAGTAGTTACATTTGTGTGGGTAGGTGTGGTGTGGTTGGTGTTTCTTTAACAGTAGTAACAATATAACTAGATATAGTGTAGTTGAATTTTGGAATGTAATACTAACTGTAAACAGGGGTTTGTGAAACTGTCAGTAATAAGGTATATATAAAATCTTTACCCATGTGAAGAGTAAATTACTTTGTTTTTACCCAGAATGCAAATAGATATAAAGAATGTTTGTAAATAAATATGATTTAGAAATTAAAGCTGCACAACAGTGAGCTGATTTGTTTGATCTACAGTATTCCAAAGCTGAAAATTTAATTGGTTAATGAAGCTGGATTTACAGCATATATATATTTACAGCCTTTGTTGTATATATTTAATGTGTTTATATTCATTTCATGTTTCTTGGTGGATGGGTTTTCACACATCATTAAGAGATATAAGATGTATGTTATAAACCCATGAGATGCCATAACGTAAAGGGACTTTCATGATCTTTATTTTTCTCTTCAAATGGAACTGCATTCTGTAGCACAGCTAAGGAGGTCTTAATTATAGCACTGGCCTTGAATATAAAATAGCTTTCTTCAGAAAACTGTCTACATTTCTGAAGTGCCTATTTAAAACATTGTAGAAGATGTAAATGTACAGCAAAAGGAACTGGAAGAAACCTAGCATTTGCTTTCCTGCAATGTTACAGATGAGAATTTTCTATTTCTTTAAAAACATTCTGTATAGTATAATGCTATTTTAATTGACAAAAGCATTTTGAGTTAATAGAAATACAACTATTTATGTTTCACATACAAACAGAGATTAATCAGTGTTTTATTAAATAGGGAAAAAATGTATTAGGATAGACACAACATACTTCTTTTACAGACCAAGTCAAAAATTTTAGACTGTAACTATTTTCACACAATTATAGAAAGTCTTATTTATTTTAAAGATTTTTTTATTCCTCAGACCATAGAGAACACACATCACAATTTGAGCCATCTAAAATGCCATGCTCTTCATCCCATTTCAAAGAAGCACAACAGTATGGGGTGCATGAAGACCTGTAGGATCAAAATATTTGTACTGTAAATAAAGATATCTCAAAGAGTGTGACACATCCCATCAATAAAGGATGTACCAGACTATGCTCTCAGGTCTGAAACAACTGAATAACTCTTCCTGTGAACCAGAACACAAACAGAAGGATGTTCCCCATTGCATAATTTGTTGTATTCTGGTTTCTCCCTTGTGTAGGAGGAAAATGTGGAAATGTGCCAAAAAAATGGGACTTGAGTACTGTAGGTAGCAATATACAGTATAGGGACTTGTGGAATCCAACAGAAATCCTGACAACACTTCTTGAATAAAAGTCACAAAAAAACATATCTGCCATGGAATGGATGTAAAATTATATTTTGTTGGTTATAATTAGTAATAAATACATATAATAATATAACAATTATTTAACTGATGTTCTTTATCATTCTAATGGTAGTGTACTATAGAAGCTCTAACTGATATCTAGCAACCCAAGATGATTTTGATTATTGTAAATTCGTGAAAAAAGATAATTGCCATCAGATATGGATGATGTGAATTTCACATACACTTTTTCTGCTTATATGCAGGGCACAAAAGTCTATAACGATGAATTAGCTAACTGAGGGACCCACAAGATTTAATACTATAGAAATCTGAGAAACAACAGATACACAATCCTGCAGACACATTAACTGATAGAATAACATATTCTTTTATGAGATTTCTGAGGGGCTGACTGTCTTAATCTTTTTCTTCACCTATATTTGACTCAAAATATTTACTATAAAGGTTCTTTATGTAGTTAATACATTAGCAGACTGCTAATATAGTTTTATTTTTTAATTTGATTACTTCCATAAACCTTACACAATTTTGATTAAATGCTTACATTTAAATTCCATTATATTTTACACAAGGTATTATTTTACATAAACTTGTAAATCCATAGCATTTATATTGTTGGATAATGACCATGGTATAGTTAAATGGTTTCATAGTCTACATTTCTGAGACAAATGTATGTATGGTTTGTATTTTTTAGAAAAATGTCCTCACATTTGTGTACTTTAGGTACAAATCCACACATAAACACTGTTTCTAATGCCAGTCGCAGACATAGACAACATTTAACAATTTTACTACTAAAAGTATAACCTGCAGTTTGAATGAATGTTGTCTGTCTTTGACAGAAGACACCAGGGTATCAGTTTAAACAACATAGCTAGATACAGTAGCTTCTTTCAGACTCTCATACATGTTTCATTCTTTTTTTGAGATTTAATGCCATCAGGTACAGACAGAATGCAGATATCTAAGGATAATGTACCCAAATGTAGCATATCTTGGTCTATTTCATATGAGGTAAAAGAAACAGAGAAGAAAAAGTAAAACAACGTTAAAAATCAAAGTCTATTGTTATAATTATAATGGGCCAATACCAATGTGTGTGTGTCCCTGGATCAATTATAAATGTGAAAATATGTGTGAATTACAAAATCACAGTTAATCTGTGACTTAAGTTACAGTAGGTCCATACCCGATTCCAATAAAATAGGATTCTGCAATCACCAACTTTACCTAGCTTAATGTGTCACAAACTGTCTCATGAATAACACACATAGAATCTGCTTTATGAAGCAGCCAGTGCACCTGCACTGTAATAAACAGTTCTTTCCAGACCCTATGCGGACGACACAATCTGAAGAAGTGGGGAAACACTGGGAAAACGTCATGCAGGAATACGGGGCTGAAAACAGGGGGGCGTGTCCAAGGTGCGCTGGTGCACGGGGGAGGTGTGGCCGAGGCAAACAATCCAAAAGAATAATCCTTAGAGGGTATCCAAAACACAAGGGTAAATCCAAAACCAGGAGATCCATCATAACAAGGAATTAAAACTAGAAATCGGGTCGAAACCGGCGGACAGGGAACAGAAACGGGAACAGAGGTCAAAACCTCAACGGGACCAGGCGCTTCTCGCACGGCACGGAACCAGATGCAGAGCCCAGGATGAGTGTCAGCGCCTGGCTTTTAAGGTGGGCTGGGAATAGGAATCAGGTGCACAGAATAAAGTCTTATGTGAAAGGGCTGGAGCACCCTTAAGGAGGGGGGACTATAATCGTGACATACAGTCTTCAACAAAATTATATACTGGATCCTGAAAAGTCAAGTTGGTATAATTTGCTATCTGGATGACAATTTGGTAAAAGGTTGCACACCTCAGGGATACTTCAAAAATTTAAAGGTGTCTAATCTAGACTGTACATATAAGACAAGTGGGAGAAAGAAAGTGTAAATTAAGCTAAAATTTCAAATGAAGAGTGGTTTACAATTTGTGAATTTGAATGGAAATGTATCAAGTCCCACTTGTGGAGAGAACATTGTTGGAAAAATATAGTCAGATTCTTTATAACTCCAATGCAGAAAGTGCACCATACAGGTGAAAACTCCAACGCTGTTGGAGACTGTGTGGAAATCAAAAAGGCAATCACTGTTATATATTCTGGGATTGCCCCTGAATATGGGGCTCTGGAGAATATTTGAAAGGGGTTTGCCCTTTACATTTGAGCCTTTATATTTTGGCAAGTTGGATTCTTATTCAAAGTGGATGGATGGGTATTCATTTGGAATTCTTTTATCTGCAAGTATAAAGATTATAACAAGAATATGGGTTTTCTCTGATTCACCACCAAAAACAAGACTGGGTTGATTTAATAAGTGAAATATATCTAATGAAAAAATGAACATTTCCACATTACAAATGAACAAATGTGTTACATATTGGTCCAGATGGGTTAGGTTCAATACACCTTTAAATTCTTAACTTAATGAGTTACAGAATTTCTGAAACTTGAATTAAGAATGTAAATGTTTGTTTCTTTTGTTGTTATTGTATCTGTTCCAAAGTATTGTACTTTCACCCTCTCTATAATCATAACAAAATATACATCTTCCTTGTTTTGCAAGTACATCGTTATTTAATTATGAAACCTGCAAACAATATTTGTAAAAAATGAAACAAAAACAGTTAAAAATTGGCCATATGTCTATATATGATATTTATATTCAATATTGTACAGTGCAAAAGTGGTCTGTGTAAAACATTTTTTTTTATTTTTATCTAATATGGTTCTATTTTTCTCTAAAATAAAAACAAATCTTAAAGCAGCACTAACCAGTTTACAGAAATACCAGTGAGTTATCAGTGCATTTTTTAGGAACGTATGCCTATTCAGGGCAAATAACAGACATTGCATGTCAGAGATATCCCATGAGACAGAAATTTGGGTTCATACAGAAGCTAATATAAGGTTTACAAATGAGATGAGAAATGTAAATATCTCTAAAAGCTGATTCTTTAAATGTACATTATATATCTTTATGTGTAAAACAGTTCCAAGCTATCTCATATATTTTTTAGTTATGTTTTATATCTATGTACAGGGGAGTGTTAATAAAAGCCTTAGAAAATTCGAAAGATTGGAAATACAGTAACAGGAGGCCATTTGCCCCATCTTATTAATTTGTTGTTTTAGAAGCTAAAGGAATCATAATTTTCATCCATTTTAAAATGTGAAAATCTGACTAATCAGACTAAAGACTTCTAAGGGCAATAAAAGTTACAGTAAAGCCACAGAGTAAGCCAAAACTAAAGGGAAAAAAACAGAAATTTGTTCATTCAATGGATATAATTTTTGGCCCATACATTACAGTAACATTATGATTAAACTCTATGAAGATTGCATACCGGCATGGTACATATTAATAACAATTAACTTTATTTTTATATAGCACCTAAAAGTGGCTTCTCAAAGCACTTTACAAAATTGAGAGGACATAGTAGCTTGTGATATGAAATACAGTAGGTAAGCAAAGGGACACATAGAACCACTTAAATAAAAGCCCTTCTAAAAAAGAAGGCTTTGAGTCTGGATATGATAGAGCTCAAGGAAGGTGACTCTAATATCCTTAGGGATCCTTAGGGATAGAGTTCCAGAGTTCTGGGATGTAGCATGAGAAGGCTAGTTGGGCTTGGGGGACAGACAGGAGAACAGAAGTTGGATATAGGGCAAATTTTTCTAGGTTATCCAGAGCCATATTTGTTAATTGTTTGCACAGGGGTGACAACAAGGGTTTTGAAGGCTGCAGGTACCACACCAGTGATCAATGAAACATTTATTATATCAAGGACAATGGAGCAGAGAGTAGTAAAACAGGATTGAAATTAAGCAGTGGGAATTGTATTTAAAAGGCAGGTGGTGTATTTTAAATGTGAAACCATTTTATTGAAGTACAGAGAGTCAAGCAGAGAGAAACTTGAGAGAAGGGAACCAGTAAAGCTAGGTTAGCAGGGAGGATGTGTGAAAGTAACATGCATTAGGCAGAGAATGTGATGCCAGATGTTGTCGATCTTGGAGCTAATAAACACCATTATTTTTCACACAACATACTGTACATATACAGTATGTGTTTATATAGTGTCTATATACAGTATATGTGCATACATATATACTACAGTATATGTAATGATACTATTTTGGAAAAAAACGTGGAAAGGTAGCTTTATGTTAAAGAATTGTATGTGTTTAAAAAATCTTTCTCCTTGATGAATCACCTGTCAAATTATTTAATAACAGTCTCAGTGGAAATAGTGCATGACATGTTTTCCAAGCAGTACTTCAAAAAGAGGGTCTATTTAGAAACAGATATTGGCCACATTTTGGCTGCAGAATATGTGTGACCCATGGTGATTTTCATATCAACGTGTTGCCAATCATCTGGTCTTTCCATCTGTTCTGCAGATTTTTTTTCTAAAACTGCAATGTAACGGAATGTTCATAATGGATATTTGACAGAGGGTATGTTTGTTGTGTTACTGCTGCTTTAAGGGCATCAAAATATAAATAATAAAACTTTTATAATTCCTGAATTCGGGTAACACCAAACTATATCTTTGTGTCTTGAATTTGTCAAGCACACCAGACAATGGAAGAAAAAAATGACTCATGAAAATGTAAAAGAGAAATATTCTGTAATTACAGAATCTCTATGGAGATAATGCATCCATTGAATGAGAATATTTTTCAATTCTATAAAATATGCATATTTTAACCTTTAAAGCCTTATAAACAATGGACAGGGATGTAAATGCACTTAAACAACTCCCTATGCCTGCCATTGATACAAAAAAGATAAGGCCATGCAAGACTTTTCCCCATACCTTCAATATATTTTCTTAAAGCTGTACAGTTATTGAAAAAGCAGATTATAATCAGAGATGTGACATTTTTAAAACAATGCAATTTCGATTGGAAGCAAAGGATGCTTTAATAAATACAATCTGAATGAAGATAAATGCAAAAAGCTGTATCACATCTGCCTAATGTATGTTATTTGTGATGATGATCAGACTGAGAGTATAAAATGAGTTTAGTTAGATATGACAATAAATATAAATTGTTTGAATAGTTGCTTGAAAGGTAAAAGTGTAAATATTCAATGCATTTCTGTGAGCAACATAAAAATAGATCTAGTATCTTGTAATTTAAACCAAGTTTTACACTATCCTTTTATATTGAATCACAGTTTAGAGCTGCCTCCATTTTTAATAGTATGGTCTCCGGAAAGAAAGGCCAGAATTCTCTAATGCTTCCATCCATAAAAGGAGAAATCCTATCTCTGAATTTAACACAGGAATGCAGTGCAGTTCATTGACCTGGATGTTTGTCTGGTTTACAAGCCTATCATTTAGATGCAGTGTTTCCATGTTTGGCTCATCTTAGATTCTAAAAAATTTGGTATCAGATTAGTCTTCTTTCAAAATAATAGGTTGTATTTCCAATGACAGATTTCTAGCCATTATGTTCCGTAATGTATTAGGAATTCAAAATGCTTTATTTATTTTCCTCTTGTGACAATGTATAATGTTGAACCTGAATCCACTCAATTTTAGAATTATTTTCAAATGTGAATGGGCCCCACTAAAGAGACATTATTCAAATATAAAGTTTCAAAATACATTTTGTTGATGACAATACATTGTATACTGTGAACAATATACTGCTTGTATAATGAGTCATTAATATACACAAAAAACTTTATAAAATACCAAAGACTACTTTTTACATCTAAGATCGGATAACAAATGGAGACCATTCTAGATCATTAAGTTATAGACTCTTTAGTGTTTTCTTCTTTTGTGAAGCATGTAAGCATGTACAGCTGCGTCTCTGCCTGAACAATTTCCATCTGTGTAATTTAATGCAGTCTGTCAATTGCTTAGCTCCTCAGTCACCTGTTACTCTACCCTTAGCTGTCAGACAGAGAATAAGTTGTGCCAACTAAAGGTGACTCCTGCAAGTTTACTTGTACTCACTTTAAAAAAATGAAGAAAAAAATAAATGTTAGTCCTTCCTTCATGTAGAGTTTTGCAGATTAGATGTTTATTTCTTGCCATGTAATGTCTGAGGGACATTACTGTTTCCCAGTTAAAAATACTTCACTTCAATTTATCTTGAAACAAGGCATTGTTTATGAGTTACGCTGATTTCTGATCTCAGAGATCTCTTGTAGTTTACTAACTGACTGCAGTTTAGTAAAACCGAAACTCAGAGGGAAATGAATAGGTATTGCTAAAATGGGATGTAGTCAAAACACAATAGCTTTATTGCCTGATTAATTTTATGAAGGTTTATTGATGTAAAACAAGAAAGAGTATTCATCCACCAATGATGCTCTGCTGAAGTTTTAAAAGAAGCAGAATAAGCAGAAGCTTTTTAAGGCCCATAAAATATATAATTTGGATAATATTAAGTTCAAGGTTTTTTTTAGTAAAGGTATCAAAATGGAACATCAGTTAAAATATCATGGATATTAGATAGATATAGACCATAAGTAAGTTAAACCTGGTGAAAAACCTTCTTTGAGTGGTATGCATACTGTAGGCCAACAGCTTTTCAATATAGTGAAATACATTCATACAAGGTAAAAATGAAAAAATGATAAATCTGAAAGACTGCATTTTCTAGATATACTGTACCTGTATTTAATTTGCTAGAGCACTAATTATAGAACTGATTTAAGCATTCTCCAGATAAAAAATAAAATTCAAGTTATTAAATGACCTTTAAATTAACAGTTTAACAGTTTAGGTGTTATTCTTTAAGTTGAAAATGTTTTGTTCATTGGTTATAAAGAAGAAAAGAAGAAAAACTATAAGACAATATAAAACAACTAAATTAAAACACAGCCATGTTCATTTTAGGGACCTACATACATAAACTCTTAGAGATTTACATTTAAACCTCACCTATTTTATTAACTTAGTATTGATTAAAACCAAGCATACTGTATATTGTACTTACAGTGCCTTGCAAAAGCATTCAGTTATTTCTGATAATGTCACATTGAAATTCATGCCCTGAAACACCTATTGTGACTTACAAATGAATTAAAAATGTAGCAATGTGAAGGTTTTTAATTTACTGTAACAATTAGAAATTGGAACAGCAAATTGCAGAAGTTCTTTGATGACTTAGGAATCAATCAAAACATAATTACATCAAAACAAACATAATTACATCATGTAATAATTTACACATTTAGTCTCACATATGGATTCTAAATAAACACTTTATTGATACCACACCAGAATCTGTATACCAACAAATGCAACAGAATATATTTGTGAATCAATATGATACAATACGAAAAGTTGAAAATTCACTCAGGATTTACAAAGATCATAGATAAAATACAGTCTGCGCTCATCTGTATTATCTGTTTCAGATGGTGACCAAAGGCACTGTGGCTAAGGATCTGCACCTTGGGCTGGAAAGTTGCTGGTTCAAATCCTGTGGCCTGCAGAGAAATCCTACTCCATTGGGCCCCTGAGCAAGGCCCTTAACCCCAACTGCTCCAGGGGCGCTGTACAATGGCTGGCCCTGTGCTCTGACCCCAAGCTTCTCTTCCTTTCTATGTGTCTGTGTCTCATGGAGAGTAAGCTGGGGTATGTGAAAAGACTAATTCATAATGCAATAAATTGTATATGGCTAATAAAGTGGTCTTATCTTATCTCTTATTCATAGTCTCAGATACTTTTATTACCATGAGCTAAAGTATCAAATGTGACTGTAATAATAATTCAACTCTCGAGAATTATAATATGAATAAAGAAGTTTTATATTCAAAGATCTGTAGCGGTGAGGCTTATTAAAATACAGGAATTAAGTTTTCTGCTCCTTTGCCAGTGAGGCCCCATCTCTCTCTTCATCTCTGTGGTGCGGCCACAGAGAAGCTATTCGTGCAGGCTGATTTAAAGATGTTTTCTTTTGATAAGGGACAGCTCCCAAATGGGGATGCACTTAGCTAAGCCTGGCTATCATGATCAATGGTCATCCATTGGCGCCTATCTGTCTAGGGAGTGCCAGATGGACATCTGGACTGCATTCCTAAGTGTCAGGAGTAAGTGACTCATATCTCACCTTGATCAACCAATCAGGGACTGGTAGGGTCGAGTAACCCACGTGGGTCTCTGATGCCCATGAAACTTTCAGCCAATGAATGAGCTGAAGTTCCTACAGGTAAAAACAGGCAACACAGAGCTCCCGGAGAACTATTCTATTTCTAAGGAAAATTCCAGGGGTGCGAGAGAGTTCCAGGGCAGGACGGCCCAGGAGCAGAAAGGCTCCCAAGGGCAGGACATTCTCGCAGCGCACCTCCTGACCATGCTGAGACTTAGCCCGAACCACCACGTAATGGCCAGCGTGTCAGAGTGCCAGAACTTTCCTTTCTTCTAAGAGTCGAGAGCGGAGGTTGCCACGAGTAACCAAAGGATCCACCCGAGGTTAGCACCAGCAGCAAGCCTCATGATCAGGCTGGAACTGTAGACAGCTGAACCAGTATTCAGAACTAGCGCTTCATCAGGAATGAACCGGGCCTCTTCCTGACCTGCTGGGACCCACAGTCACTTTTCTCCTGTGCACATACTTTGCTAGTTAAAGCCAACACTAACTAGCCTGTCTTCAGAGAGCAGCGCCGCAGGAGTCTCCACCAAGCCGAACAGCACAGCTTGGCACCGACCCAGAGAGCGTGGATTGGACAGCAACAAGCCTGCAACTGTTTCTTTGTTTGTGTCTGCAGGAGGTCTGAATCCCCAGAGATTGGATGAGTATTCAACTTACTGCATTACAGCTCGAGAATTCAATTGTGATCCCAACCAGTTGATATCAATTTAATTCCTAAGAGTTATGTACTTGTTTTGAGTATCTAGTGTAGAAGTTGTAACCAACTTCATTTACGAAACGGTCTAAATGAATGATATACTGAACATATGTCCTCTTGATTTGTTTAACTGTTCGTAACTGAATTAATGTATACCTTTTGTATTCTGCTAACCCTCACGATAAGATCTATTAGGTTTATATGCATATTTTATTTATTAATAAATGTATCCTCATGTATTAGTACCTGTGTGTGTGCGTTATTTGAGTTATACCGCATGGTTGGATTCTAAGGCCATTAAAATAATCATTTTGTGACTTACTGCTACAATTAATAATTGTCCCAATAAATGCCCAAACCCCTACATTACTGGTGCCTCATGAGAGCACACTACAGATCCATTGGCCAACCATGCCTTAAGACAGTGGTTCTCAAACTGTGGTACGCGTACCAGCAGTGGTACGTGGAGTGCCGCCAGCTGGTACGCCATTTGACACTAGAACTGTGTTGTGTGTGCTGAAAAATCGAGACAGGTTTTCATATTTTCTGTTTTAATATGTGTCGAATATGCAGCCTAGGTACTACGATACAGCGCGTGCTAATACTTCAGTGGACACAAGAGATACTCTGTAATTCTATACCACTCTATAGGAATGCATGCTATGAACGTAAGTGACCAATTGTATTTAAAACAAAAGCTATCTCCAGCAAATAGGGAGGTAGGAGAATGTGTGTGATTTTGGAACAATGCCAATATTGAAAACACAGGAATGCATAGAAATATGTGCTGTGAATGCTGGTAATCTTGTGAGCACAGGAAAGCATGATAGTTAACAGAAAAGTATTTAAGAACTGTTCTAGGTTAATTTGAGAAAAATACACCAAGCGTCTCTGTGTTTCGCTCCCATGCTCATGAAATTAAAACTTAAAATAAATACGGAGATAAAAACGGAAATGCGGAAAAAAGCAAGCTTGCGGATTGCTAAAGCAGGTAAGCCCCAAACTATTTTGAAGAACCTTATTTACCGTTGGCAAAAGAGCTGACACGTATTATGTGTGGAGAAAAAGCTGCTAAACAGCTCGACCTGCTGCCCCCCCAAAAGACACAGTCACTCACAGAATTATTGAAATGGCGGATGATATTAAAAGTACGTTGATGGAGCGCATTAAGATGAGCAGATGTTTTTCACTGCAATTAGATGTGTCTGTAGTTGATTTGGCCAATTTGCTCATTTACGTTAGATACGAGTTTGAGGGTATGTCCCGTGAGGACTTTCTGTTCTGTGAGCCGCTACCAACAGGAACTACAGGAGAGCACTATTTCAGCTTCTGAATGAATTTATCGAAGAGAATGGCATCAACTGGATAAAATGCGTCGGAGTTTGTACCGACAGTGCTAGAGCGATGACAAGCCGACACAGTGGTGTAGTTACACGAATTAGAGAGGTTGCTCCAGAAATTAATAGACGCATTGCAGCATCCACAGTGAGACCTTTGCCGTCAAGAAAATGCCTGACGATTTAAAATCTGTTAGACTCTGTTGTGCATTGTATCAAGGCTCAAAAAAATAATTCACATCTGCTTTGCTCGACTAAACTGAAATGGTGCTTTTTTATTATTTTTATTTGTTGTGTTTTTTTCTGTAAAACACTTTGAGAAGCCACCTTTAAAGGCGCTATATCAAATAAAGTTTATTATTATAATATTTATTATATGTATGTGTGAGTGTGTGCGCACGCACGCTCATGTTGGTCAGAATTTCTGAGGTTCCTATGAGATGATGACTTGTAGGTGGTACTTGGATGCTTTGGTTGGAATAGGGGTGGTACTTGGTCCAAAAAGTTTGAGAACCACTGCCTTAAGACTAAACTTTCCACTGGAAAGATGGAGCTGGGATGGGTAAGTCACCAACTGCATGCTCTTAGCTTAGCATTGCTGAGGACCACTGGGCAAATAATCACTGAACTGTGCACATTCATCTGCTTGGGTCTAGGCTGCAAGTGAGACAAATGAAAGAATCTAGGTTTTAACAATAGCTTTTTGCTGAAAATACCTAGATATTCAAAATGTAGACAGAAATAGTCCAACTGTTATTTTATTGATCGGGTGAAAATAATTTGTTCTCGAACACAAGATTTCTTTTGTTGCAGAAAGAATATCTTGGGCAGGATTCTGCTCTGATTTGTAACTCTCTCAGCCTGGCATCTTCTCAGTCAATTTTAAGCAAAGATGCAACCAAGAAATCAAGAAACTTTCAAAGCAACTCAGAAGTAAATTCAAATTGTAAAAATGTACAAAAATAAAAACACATTCTGAATATCTCCTTTTGATATTGTGAATATTGTACATCTTATGACTTGATCCTTAAAACCTAGCAGTCTGCTTAGGTATACCACCAAGAGAACAACAGCTTGTCAAAGTTAGACCGTGCAGCAGAGCAGGAAGAAGAAAATCAATACTGAAAATCAATATCTCAAAGTCCACCTTGAATTTACAACAAAACACTAAGGAGATACCTAAAACATGTGGTGAAATGTTTTAATTAATAAGACAAGACAAAATTGGACCTTTTGGACCTGTATGTAAAGTGTTACATGTAGCACAAACCCAACAAAGCAGATTACCCAATTGAAACCATCCCATACTACCAAGCATGTGGAAGTATGTTCAATGGCCCTACTGCTCATCATTAGGAACTGGGAATCTGTTTAAGATTGAGGGAAAAAAAGTAGGGAAAATTAGGTGAGGAAAACCTCCTGAGATACCTCAGGAGATACTTCAGATACATCAAGAGATACATCAGTCTACAAGGACATAACCTTGGAAGTCACTGTTCAACAGGACAATGACCTAAAGCAGAAGGCCAAAGGTATATTGGAGTCTCTTATCAAGAGGAAAATAATTCTCTTGAGTGGTAAAGTCAAAGTCTTTACTTGAATTGAATATAAAACCTGTGGCAAGACTAGAAATTTGCTGTCCATCAGTGTTCCCCAATTAACAAACCTTTTGAACCTTAACAAACCTTAAGTTTGCAAAAAGTAAAGTGGGGCATTGTAAATCCTGGTGTGCAAAGTTAGTAGAAACATCCAAAAAGGTAATTGTAATTGTTGCCAAACATAGTTTCACCAAGTGTTGACGCAGGGAGGTGGATACCTCTGCATTCATAAAACTGTTCAGTTTTAGCATTCAAGTTTTGGTTTCAAAATTCACTTAAAAAAGGTTTTTATATCTTTCATTTGTAATTAAATATAATGGGATATACGATACATTGTGAGGCCATTAGAAGACTATTATACATGAGTTTTTATTTACTGTTCACTAATTTAAGGGCTTCCCAGAAAGAACATTTGTAAAGTCTTCATAAAACAAAACAAATATTTTGTTACCATCTATATTTTACATTTCATATTTAAATATAGTAAGTAAAAGATGTAAATTAATTCAAATTATTTTTTCCTTGATTGCTTGATAAAAATAAACTAAAATGAAAAATTGTTAAGTGATTAGTGCTTGTTTTCTACAGTGGGCATAGTAAATAAATAATATAGTGGCAGTTTCCCCCAATGTATAAAATCAGACCTATTGTTTTTCAAAGCATAAATTATGGTGATAATGTAAAACATGATTATAAACACTGCAACTGATGTTACTTTTATTGTTTACTAATAACGAAGGGAAGTTTGTTATTACTTGGCTTATCCTTTTTGGAAGCATATTCAAATAGATTTTGAAATACAGTGTTCATTTAGTTTATTCCCAAATAAGCTAAAGTTATTAAGAGTTTTGTGACCAGAAGAGCAGAAAACTTTATCAGATAGGCAAATGACCAAAGCAGTGAACACCAGAAAGTGACTGATAATTAAAAATGAAGACGAGGCAAAAGCAATAAGCTTCAGCTACAGAAGTACATTTTGGGTTTGAACTATTTAGGTCCTGCAAATCAAAACCTGGCAAAACATTTGTCTACATGTTTTTGTACCATGGACAGATATAATTTCATTACCATTCTTTCATGATGTTAAATAATTGATTTCACAGTCTTTTTCTTACCCGGATTAAGTATTTTTTTCTTTCATATTCTCTCAACTGCTATACAAATAGAATTGAACATAAAAAGAAGATACTGTAAATGATTTTTTGAAAATTTAGATATAACTGATATCCTTGAATAAATTACTTTTATTTAGAAAAGTAGAAGTGACTTCCAAACAATATTTGCCTTACAGTCCACTAGCATTTATAAGGTATGTAGCCTTAAGGCTTTGTGCTACTTTTAGTAAGTTCCTGCTAAAGTATTGCAGAAAACTGTTTTTTTAGGAACATGCTCTGGGAAGTATTTGCCATATTCATGAATAGGATAAGGTTAACACATAAGCCCATGGTTAGCAGTGTAATACAAACGTCAGGGTGAGAATGTTTGGGTTTTTTTGTCAGCAAGATCTATATTGTTCCAGAAAAATAACAGCTGTTCTTTAAAACATGAATGTCAACTTTATGTCAAACCTCTGTGCACTGAGCATCAAAATGCTGTAAATTATGTATGATTTCTGCATGTATGTTTTTAGTCAAGTAACCGCATAAAAAACAAAACAAAAAGGCTAGTATTGAATGACTCAAAGAATGACTCTTCCTATGCAGCTGACTTTGCAAGAGAAAATTAGGAGGAATAGCTGCAATATGGTTTTTTAGTTTAATATCTGATGTGTGTCATTATCAACCGCATAATTCGGATAAACGCCCACACATTCTCATGACCGCTGTCAGACACCAGCCCAGTCCAATTCCTGAAAATGACAAAGCACAAGCTAATCATCCCATCACATCTCTCGCTTCCCACTCCACCTGCTATTTAAACCTCCTCAACCTTCACTTCACTGTTTGAAATTAAACAGTCAACTGTTTTCCTAGCTCCTATTTTCGAAACCTTGCGATTCCTTTTTTCTTCAAGCCTCCTGGAAACAGTACTGATTGCATACCCGACTCCGTCTTTGCCTTGCCCCTTTGGATTTGTTTGCACCCTCTTAACAGCCTCCTGGATAACGACACTACCTGCAAACCCAACTCCGTCTTTGCCTTGCCCTACTGATCTCGTTTGCTACCCGACCTGCATAGGGTTCTTCACACTGCTTGTTACAATACAGTATGTCCCCAATTCAAATGGTGATGCAATTGGTTGAAAACTGTCCATGTGCTGGGCAGCTGCTATAGGTTTAAAAGATCATGAATGTAAAGTGAAAATTTAACATACAGATGCAGCCATTCAAAATGCGCGGTAAAAACCCGCGGTACAGTAACCTACCCGCAGGGCACCGCGGTAAGTGATTGGCTGGCCAAAATGACCGACAGGGGCACTCGTGGTGCATTGGTTGGTAGTGAAAAGATTTAATCATTTAATGTCTTTACTGTGCACATTTTAATCCGCTTAGTTTTGAATATTTATATGGAATTTTACCACTAAAGGGAAATTTTAGTAGCTGAGCATAAAAATAAGAGGAGCATAACACATCTGAAGGTCATAAACGATATTAATTTAGGAACATAAACATTACTGTATGTACATAAACTGTACTGTGTATGGCTGGTCTTGATAGTTTAAAGAAAAAATACACACCAGTCTTCCATTTCTCCCTAAACATTTTAAGCATGAAAGTTTTATGAAACGGTACCCAAATATGTGATTGCTGTATAGAATGAATTTTAATTTTTAAAAATTATTTAACACGGAAATTAAGCTGTTTACATCTTCCGCCTGAGAACAGTCACCCGTTGCTACCCAATGCAGAAACACAGCCACTAACTAGCAAAGAGAGGACATTAGCTAGCCAATATGATAAAGAAATAAATGATTATTTTGTTTATTTCTTTTGCACATTTATTTGAACATTATACAAATAAATTATTTGATCGATTGTACAAGCACTTGGAAACTGTCCAATCCCTAGTTCATCAGGCATTTTCTTTTACGCTGCGGGCATTCTCCTGGTCTGTGTCTTCTAGGATATAATGCCAGCGAACTCTTGTTTTTATGTCCACTATAACAGACAATCTCCTTTGCTTTTAACCGAGCGTCTAACCCCTCTGATTGGAGAAAAAAGTTGTGCTGGTTTGCTATACATACTGTACCAGGAAGATGATTTCTTTCTATACGAAACGTGTATTTTAAAAGTTTAAGAAGTAAAAACCTTACAGTGTACACAGATTTCTAAACTGATCAGGATCGTTATCTTTGTCTTATCCATAATAATATTCACCTCTCTGTCCAGTAAATTAATAATAAACTTTATTTTATATAACGTTTTAAACAAAAAAGTAATTTGATTGCTCATAAACCTAATCACTTTTTCTACATAAACACAGCGTAATTGCTCTCTGAAAATGCTTTTTCTTTTTATTTAGGCTCAGATCTCAACTATAGATCGTATTATTATAAACTTTCTTGGAAAAATGTATTTTATGTAAACCATGTTTGCTATTAATTCATTTAGGGCTAGAATATGTTCATTGTCTTCCAATCGAGTCGAGTTGACATTAGGAGCTTGCCACGCCGGGACTGTTACACCAATGCATTAGCATGTTAAAGCAATTTAATTGAGGAGCCTAGCTTTCTTAACTAGTAAGTACTGTACTTCCTTGGATTTGGAGGGGGGAGGTGTCTTTCGCTGGAAATCTCGCCCCCTTCTACTTTGAAAATACCTCTGAAACCGGTTTAATTTGTCACAGCCAGCACTCCCGCAGAGAGGGGGGTTGTACTCATTAATGTCTTAGCCGGAACACATCATTATATCTCATTTTGTATTTCTATAAAAAAATCGTTTGCCCAGCCTAACACTATTGTTGTTATTGTTTTTATCCTGTAGGAGCACAGCTTTCTCAACACTTAGATTACTTTTTGATACCATCCTTACACAAAGCAGAAACTTCTTGTATTTTCCGATGACATACAAGTGGAAAGATGACAGATTTTAATAGTCTTTTTCTGAACCAGGGAAAATCTGATCATGTTTCTCTATAACAATAATACAAATGTTTATTTTACATATCACCTTTAAAAGTGGCATCTCAAAGCAATACAGTAGATGTAAACCACAGATTATAAAGTAAATACCCACACAAACGCAAACCCGTTTTTAATAAATTGCTTTTATTCATTCAGCAGAGAGAGAGCGTAAAACCTGGGCGTAACAGCTGTTCCTTTTTCTGATCACTCGCTCTCTGGATAAACGTCTCACCTGTCCTGTTCTTTGTTTTCCTAATTTGCTGATTATGCCTTCTGCGATCCACTCCTGCCCTCACACCTAAAGAAGACTATTTTAAATTTCTTTGCGCGGTCCATTGTGCAATTAACCCTTGTATGTGCTGTCCTTAAGGTGATAGAGAAAAAAGAGCTGACTGACAAGATTTAAGATGTGGCTGTCAATGTTGGATTAAAAAAAACACATTGCCCGACATTTGTTGCATTGCTTGAAAAATAACTTTATTTAGAGAGACTGGATAAGTAATTCAAGTGTTTTTTTTAACTTTCTGAAAAACAACTAATAATTTAACTATATGTGCAAACGTTTTATGATATGTCACTTTTGTGAATGTCTGTGGACATGTGCTGGCTGGACAGGAGGCTCTACTGTACACAGAGAGGGGCGGGAGGAGGGGACAAGCCGATACATACTCTTAGAGTTTGATTATTAGGGAATATAATATAAAAATATAGTAGTAAAAATAAGATACACTCTACAGACATTCACAACAGCGACTCTCAGAAGATAGGACACAGCAGCTCAGACACCCGCTGAATGGAAAGGGGCACTTTAATGTTCTGTATGGCTAATACTAAAGTCAATACTTTAATATTCTTTTCTGTATGTTTAACAATAGTGGGTACTGGCCTAATTTGGCCCTGCTCCCATTGTTAGGTGTTAATGTGTTGTTGTTAAGTATGAATTTGTACCTGTTTCCCTGAGGTCTGGCTTTTTTTCTGGAAAACCATAACTCTGGTCTTGTCCAGATTGACTGTCAGCGCCCAGGTCTGACAGTGCTGCTCCAGCAGTGCCAGGTTCTGCTGCAGCCTCTGTTCTGTGGGTGACAGCAGGACCAGGTCGTCTGCAAAGAGCAGGAACTCTGTAAGGATTTCTGTAATTAATGCAGATCAGTAAATCGAGGGACAAAACAATTATTGCGCCCGGCTCCTCAATGGGCTTTGACGTGCTAATGCGTTGGTTTAACAGTCCGGGTGTGGCAAGCCTCTGATGTCTCCCAACTTCGGCAAAAGGAACCTGCCTTTCATTGGAAGACAATGAACACATTCTAGCCGTACATGTGAATATAGCATAAATACACCAAGGGTTTGGGTGAGCTCCCATCACAAAAAAAAAAATGCGAGCCTGCACTACAGCGACCACAGTACAGTATGGAGACCAAGACCTTTTACGGGAAGTGACGGGGTGCTTCTGCCGCCCCAGCTTCCAAAGAGCTAAGGGTAAGCAAATACAGCAGGCTTCATCTGAAATACGCGATTATAGCACATATTACAAGGTATTATTGCCATTTTGAATTTTAAATTCAATTATAAATATTTCTTTGTAGCCTGTTCTTCAAGAAAACACTGCACGGGCAAAACGATCTTCGAAATCTACCACCAGGACAGTAAAAAAGAAAGCGGTTAGATGGATAAAAAGAAAAGTGTATTTTGACGTCTGTTCCGTGACTGATGAATACTACTGTGTGACTTTATTTCTTACATGAATCATGTCATTTTGCTTCAAGCTGTGGGTCTCTGCTCTCGGCCACTGGCCAGGGTGTCAACCGGTAGAAGCAGCACCTGTGTGGAGACTTTTCGGCAGCAGCGGGAGCAGTACGACGCATTACTGGGGAGGATTGGGAGGCTAGAGACACTCCTGAAAATGCAGAGGAAGGAGACAGTATGTTCCGGCAGTCAAACAGTTGAGCAGCTGTCTCCCGATAAGTGCCTCTCCCCGCTGCGCAGGTTGCAATGCCTGGCTCAAGCTCTGCCCACCGCAGAGCACACACTGCCTCAGGACACTCCATCCCGGCCTCTCCGCTCACCACCAGGAATTGGTTGATGCTGTTCCGGCCGTCTATCTCCCCTCAGGAAGCACCGTTTACAGAGCTGAATTCACAGACGCCATTGGGACGAATAATTCTCCCAGATATCCAACTGTTACCCATCACTCAAGAGAAGGAGGGGGGGTTGTACTTGCAGTGCATCGGCATAGACGGGAAGGCAAGAGCCGACCGCTACGCCGTCCTCGTGTTTCGAAATCTTGTGACTTTTGAAATTAACTGGGGGTGGACCACATCTGTAAATTTCGATGGGTCCAGAGGCAAAAGTGCCTTGCCTTGCAATCTCCGGGAAACCATTAGTAGCATGGTGAATCAGAGATTCTCAACCCTTACTTCGTGCGACTGGAAAATAATTCGTGATCGGATCAACGAAATGCTTCGTAGAAGGAGGCGCTCTTTTCCTCTAGTCTAACAGTCTGTCCACAAACAAAACATTCCTGTCAGACAAGAGGAATGTAAAAAAACAATTACTTTTTGTCAATGAAAACCAGTGTGTGTGTCTCTCTCTGCTGGATGTCCCTCTCACTCTCTGCTGAATGAATAAAAGCATTTTATTAAAAATGCATTTGCGTTTGTCTGGTATTTACTTTGGTCCTTTTAACTATTTTTCCATCTACTGTATTGCTTTGAGATGCCACTTTTAGAGGTGATATGTAAAATAATGTTTTTTATTATAGTTATAGAGAAACATAATCAGATTTTCCCCGGTTCAGAAAAAAAGATCTAAAGTTTACACGTTTGTCACTCTTCTCATCCCCTCTTTGCTTAATGCCTTTTGAATAGAGTCACATGAAGAGAAAGGTGAAACAGCCCTACACAGCCCTGTCACAGGACACGAATATAATTATATCCTATTAATTTCTTTAGATACGCGATTCTTTTAATACAGTCTTTGCTGTGCTCTTGGGGATCCTTGTGATATTTCGAGCTCTGGTTGAATGATAAGTGTCGCAGTTTAAATAATTTTCGTAGTTAGAAATTATGAAATGGAACAAGTAATAGGTTTATTCCATGCTGAAAAAAAGAAGAAAGAGAACACAACGTTTCGGCCGTGGAGCCTTCTTCAGGTGCAACAATTTGTCCAAGCCCTACTTTGTCAGGCATTTTCTTTTACTGCAACAGACATAAAAACAGTGTTGCACCTGAAGAAGGCTCCACGGCCGAAACGTTGTGTTCTCTTTCTTCTTTTTTTCAGCATGGAATAAACCTATTACTTGTTCCTTTGCAGCCTACGCATGCTGACGCAGCTACCCACCTGAAATTATGAAATGCTCTGTTAAAAGCAAGGGAGTTTTTATGTCCGTTGCAGTAAAAGAAAATGCCTGACAAAGTAGGGCTTGGACAGATTCCAAGTGCATTTTTGCAATTTACGTTGCATTGTCCATTGTGCTGCTGTAGTACAGTTTAAAATAATTCAGTCTAAACAGTATCAGCTTTATTTATGGGTTGCAATTTAAAAAAAGTCAAAAAATGCACTCAAAATGCAATTTAGAGCTTTCTGCCAAGAGGAGACACCCAAATTAATAATGTAACATGCCACTGTTTGTGCATGAACAAGGTTATACTGCTATTTCCTTAGATACGCGATTAAAAAAAAAGATTTTGAATCCCCGGCGGAACACATTCCATAAGAATCAGCGCTTTTATATATCGCCTTTAAAGGTGGCTTCTCAAAAAGCCTTACAGGATAAAAACAGCAATAACAGCAACAACAACAATATTGTATTTCATTGCACTTTGAAAACCAAGTAATAACTTAACTATATGTGCAAACGTTTTATGATATGTCGCTGTTGTGAATGTCTGTGGAGTGTATCTTATTTGCCTGTCTGTCCTGGGTCTCTCGCTCGCCCTCCCCCCCCTCTCTCCCTCAATTCAATTCAATTCAAGGTGCTTTATTAGCATGACAGATGGGTACAATCAGTGTTGGGTATTTTCTTTGCTTTGAGATGCCACTTTTAAAGGTGATATATAAAATCAAGGCTTTAACTTGCTTTAACTCCGCAAGTCTGAGTTCTCATGTCTGTCCTATCCGAACCCAAAAGTATTACAATATGTATCTTTATAGCAGGTGGTATACAGCTTTTTAGTATAGATTACACTTTTCTAAAATGTATTTAAAAAATAAAAATTATTACAATCTAATCGTTCCACGTTTGATCCCAAGATCCCAAGAAAAATAAATCTAAATGGGGAGAAAGCTATGCTGAAAGTTTATTAAGATACTTAGAAGACAAAGATATCAATTTATGTTGCATTTGTCTGATTGTGAATCAAAAAACACATATATTTAAACCCGCGTTTGCGATTTAAATCAAAATGCGATTAAAATCAATATAAATGTTTATATTGTAATGCCTAGGTGACTATTCATTGTTATTAAAACGACTGAAATTCAATCATGTTGTGATATTAAGAAATATAAATTTGTTTGGTGCGAGTGAGGTTCTATTTAATCTCTGACTCAGGGAAACGTTTCATTTTTTCAAAGAAATGTTTGTTAAAAAAAAATCTATGACTCCAGCAGGATTCAATCACAGACCGTGTGACGTGGGAGTCAGGAACCTAACCCACTGCGCCACCGGCAAGGTCACATGCGGAGTGCTGAAAAAGCACTACAGAAACATTATCAACAGACAATGTACAGCGTGTACTATTCTTGTGTTGTGGTACATGAATATAATTATATTGTTAGTTCCAAAATGTATATCGTTTATGGCCTTCACATGCGTTACAGCATGCTCCTATTCTTTTTATGCTCAGGTACTAAGATTTCCCTTTGGTGGTAAAATTCTGTATAAATATTCAATACTTAAACGGGCACAGTTAAGACATTAAATATACATATACATACTGTATACAGTACAGTTTGCATACGGTAATATGTTTATGTTCCTAAATCAATCTCTTTTATGAGCATGTGAAAGGCATGTTGAATCGATTCTCAAAAATTACTGTACTTTGCATAATTGGAAACAAATGCGTGATTGCAAAATGCTGGGGTGTTACTTTTACAAAGACGGTCAATGAAAAAAAGAATGTGGACCAGGGCAATACTTTGAGTTTACAGCTTGTCCAAGGTCATTCTTTATTAATACTTTTAGTAATATCTTTGTTAAAGACTTTGATGGTGACAGCTCAAACATGAGAGGTTGAGCTTTATTAGCTCCACCTTGTGGAAATTCCGGATACTATTATTTTACTTGCGGTACTATGGGAGAATTTACGGTAACTCGCGGTAGACTGCGAAAAGCGCACCACAAAATAATGTTGCATCTGTAGCTTGTGGGCTTTACACAAGAACACAAAGCTTTCGCTATCCGGTCTTCTCCATCAGTGAATGCTCTTCAAATCTACTTTAATTTTACTTAGAATTTACCCTTGGTTTCCCTATACATATACATTTGAATAATAAAGTTATTCATAACATTTTGCCACAACACAGTCATTAATCAGAGGGAACAGAAGGAAATTCCATGAACAATATTCCACTTTTTTCCACTGCAAATAGAAAAGAAAGCAGAGAAGCTGAAATGCCAGCTAGATAACAAACTAAGCTTACTCTGTCATAGCCCAGTCCTGCAGGTACGGTACCTGATGAAATAAGGTTTCTGTTTGAAGGCCTGTTATCTTTACAAGCTCAATCTTTTAAATGAAGTATGACAAAGATACCATTGGAAAGGACAATATCTAGGTTAGGTATGTATGGCTTATTCTACACTCTCAGAATTATTTTCTTTTAAAATTAGTTTTCCACCCCTCAAAAAATCATGACATGATAGAAATAAACATGAGTTTTTTGTTGCATCTTTTCTTTGTTTAATGTGACAAATTGTAACTGTTTTGCAGGACAGTGGGCACCTACTTAAAAACTCATTGTCCTTTGTACCATTTATCTTGCAAAACTGGGTTAATCATTTTCAGTGTCCTGCCTCTTGAGATTGCAACATACTTGCGGTCTGAAAATTATTTTCTTCATGTTTGCACAAGCCATTGTAACATGGAGACACTATTCTCTAGTCCTGTCCTGCCTCCTCTGCAGGAATGATGTAATGGCTTCAAATGGTCTTTCTCTAAAGACTGTTTATATACAGTATATACAGTACTGTATATCAATTGCTGGATAGACTCTAAATTGAAATTCTTGAGTAATTTTATAGAATTCTTTACACTTCATGTGGAAGTTCATTTTAATTGTCCTGGATTGTGATATTTGTATTTTTTGTTTAATGATTGATAATTACTCATAAGATTTCTGACTTATCATGTATAGAAAACTCTATTTGTAAATACTTGTCCACTGAGTCATTGTTTTGAGTTTTGTGTCAAAACAATTTAAATGAATAAAATAACAGGAACAGATGTCAGTGCTTGACCTTTGTCCCAATGAAATGTAAACCTCAAGATTGTTTTTCAGTTGTTTCATTACCTATTGTTAACATATTACCAAGATTCTAAGATTGTCTTCATATGAATCAGTAATGCAGATTCTACCAAATTATTCTGTAGGTCGCTCACCATTGGATTTTGATTTTCATAAGGCTCTAGCTTCTACAGAATGTGCATTTTACTTGGATTATTTTTTCTTGTATATTTGCAAATCTTATTAATTCATTTTCACAGTAACTGTACAAGTACCAAATAACACTCAATGTGCTTTCCAGTATAGTAAATATTTTTCCTTAACTCTGTAACTTTTCAAAATGATTTTTCAGAATTGTTTTTGGAATTTATTTTTATCCATTTTGGATAACCCAAAAGTAAAAAAAAAGGTGCATTGATTCATTAATGAAACACAGCTATCAACAATCATTCTGCTAACATTCTATGAATAATTGGATAAACAGAAAAAAACTAAAGAAGCTTGCACCCTTATTGTTTAATCAGCTGCTTACAAACAGTAATACAAAAGTAGCTGGTAAATTAGTGAAATGTTTACACCCATTAAGTAATAATGAAGAGAAAGGAATTCTGTGGTCAAAAAAGAAATTGCCAAAACAATTTCTTTTTGAGACCTGCATTTGTATTATTTGAAATACTGCATAATCCTTGCAATCACTTATTAATCTAAGATTATTAAATGCTGTAATGAGTTCAGGTGCAAATAGAAATTCAGTTTTGGATATTTCAGTGTTTCTGTTAAAGGGACAGTGCTGATAATATATTCAGTAATACCTTACCAGGAAAAATCCATACTCTCATTTCTACTTAAAATCTCGTTTTGAAATTGAGAAAAAAAATGAAGGAGTGACATTTGAGTGAGAATTTGAAATTATTCCTTATAATGGTGTGATTACTTCAATATTCATAAACTGCAGGATTCATAGGGTTTTGTGTTATTTGTTTGCATTTCTGTGACACACTTTATTTCTGGACTACATTCCATGAAGTTAATTGTTCAGTAATTTATGGTTTGTTACCCCCCACCTATATTCACATTTTGTTAATCCAAAAATGAGAATTCCACCTCCAAGTACAGTATACAGTATCTTGTTAACCCTCATCTAATTCACTAATACTTCAATAATAGCTACATTTGTGAATAAACACAAGCTTTAGGGAGAACATAATCAAGAAAATCCTGTGTAATGCAGCTGTTGGGATTTGAAAGGAGGACATGGAAACACCTCAGTATCAGCTGCTTTTATATTCTGTGTTGGATCTCGTTGGTCCCTGGCTATGTTTGCCCTTGCAAACCATATTTATTGTGCATGTTGTGTTTGAAGACTTCCTGCACCACAGAGAGTTTGATGTATCATAAGGTAATTAGTCAGGTACCTCAATTGTATATTAATGAAGAGTATTCCTCAGTGAAGTCTGGGTGGATTGTAAGAGATAGAATGAATCACCCTTATGGAATGAAGGACTAGAGACTGTATGGATCTTCTGCATTGATGCATTGAGTCACAACATTTGTTGTTGTCTCCCTCCCTTTGTAAATGTAAACATTATCAGAGCTGTAATGAAGGTATTAACTGTATTTGAGTTCATGTACTTAAGGTTTTGTGGAGTGTGTTAAATTTGTGTCTTTTGAAATACAATACCTGTCAATAGTTTCAAGCCAGTGAGGGTAAAGTGAAGAGTTCCTGAGGCTGCAGAGATAATAATGATAATAATGATGATTATTATTATAATTTCCCAATAAGGCTTGAGTACATTGTCATTTTACATTGAATTATTTTGTATACAGTATGAGCCTTGACATGTCAAGCCAGCATTGTACCATAGCCCTTAGCCAAGTCTACAGCTTATCTGGGAAGTAAAAATGTCACCAATTCATTAAAAAGATATCCTCTCATAAGTAAAAGGGGTAAGCAATACGAAGATTTAAAGTTACAATATTCCAGGCTTTGCCACACAAATAATGGCGTAAGCTATAGTGACAAGTGATTTAAATTCTGTATTACAAAGAGTTCACACTTGTTAAATTACTTACTTCAAGAACTTTTAGTGCATCATTTTATCTTTATTCTGCCCTGCAGAACTATGAAAAGATACATTTGATTTAGTTATATATATTTCATACTTTTAGCATATTCCAGACTTCTGTGCTTTACTTTGAGTTTTACTAACATTGGTGTTGTATGGTGTTGTACCTATTATTTGGGATGAATATAGAAGTAAAACTAGAAACATCCCTGCTGATATTAGCTCCTGTGACTGGTGAAACAATATATTGATCTATCCAGTATATACTGTGATGCCACAAGGGGTGGCCCAATAACGTGGCACAGGATCGAGGTGGGGCCCCAAGCACAGAGACATCCCACTCACAAAATTTAAAATAAAATTGTTGTATTAAATGTTATTGTGCTTTGGCCAAAAATATGACTCTTCCAGCAGGATGCTGGGGAGAAAAATAAATAGACCTGCACTGTAGCAGAAAAATATCCCTTCCAGCTTCTAGTGAGGAAACAAATCAATTCCTATTTTCTATACCAATTTCCTGGCAGAAAATTGGAATTGAACAGCAGAGCTGCTCTTTAACCAAAGCTGGGACTGTAGCCACAAAATACACTTCTTGGTGCCTAGCCATGAACATAAGCCACCATCACTGCAGCTGGCTTTTCCAGGTCTCATACTGGAAAACAAACAGCCTGTGCTATAGCAGAAAAAAGTAATTGTCACTAGGCCTGCTCTTCAGCTTTAACTGTGACTGTGGCAGTAGCGGGCAAACCTTCAGCCAGGAGACCGATTCAACCTGTGCTGGAGCAATCTGATAGTTTATCCTTGAACTTTGCTCCTGGTCATTTTGACTATTTTGGTCCTCCTGTGATTGCTGGTGTCCTATCAAACAGCCTGGAGATGCAAGGGAAACCTTTGAAAAGAAAAATGAAACCATAGGAAAAGCCACACCTCTTGAGGCACATCCCTATGCAGCATCATACATAATATGTTACCGTTTGAATACTTGCTCACTGTTGTGTGTCCTAAATATTTCTAAGTAAAAATGTACATAATGCATGAATACAATCATAAATCAACACAAACAGGGTTTTTTTAGTAAAATATGATCAAACATTGTTATTCTTATTCATTTAATATTTTTATTGTTAGATTTTGTATTGAATACAATAGTGGAAAGTCTCTGAATTTCTTTAGAAAGTATTTCATGTTCGCTATTTCACCTGTCTTGGCTTATCTATATCTAATGCAGTCTCTGTTATTTGTTAACAAAGTATTAATTGGATTAAAGTAGGTACTGTAGCTCCGTCAGAATGCGTAGGCTGCAAATGAACAAGTAAAGGTTTACTCCATGCTGAAAAAAAAGAAAAGAAACAAAACGTTTCAGCTGTGAATCCTTCTTCAGGTGTGAGAGAGGATTTGTCAAACTTTTCAGCATAGAATAATCCTTTACTTGTTCCTTAATTGGATTAACACACATGTATCAAAATAAAAATGAAGAATAATGTATTTATGTACAAATACTTTACATTCAGTAAATACATTAAAATACTATTAATGCCAAACAAATGAAATAATCAGAACATATACTATGGGGATTCCAACAATATAGTTTGAGTTTGATAGTTAAAATAATGTGCTAGACAGTGGAGACACTACTAAAGATTAGAAAAGGTGTGTATGAAATACACTGTGACTACTGAAAACATTAAGTACTAATACAGTTTACTTAGAAATTATGCCGAAGTAATATCGATGACTTACAAACTCATCAATTTGATTTGTAGCACAATGTTATTGAGTTACAGGTATGTAATGTGGTTGACTGAGGCCTAGCCCTTATTTTGTTGTCTCCCTTAGAGGATATGACTTTCCCTTCCACAACATTTGAAATATACCTTGCATCCTGTTTTTTTTTCATATTGTTTAAGACGTTAAAATGTAATCAAGAGACTGCTTAATGGGGACACAGAAAGAACACCATAAATACATTTGAAAAAGAGTAACAAATTCCTAGTTAATTATTTACATTTGCCCTCTGTAGTTAGGTCAGGATGAGAAAGAATCGAGATACACATCCACAGGTCTGGAAAGACAAGGGCACCAGCTGCCCTTGAACTATTCAACTGTTTCTAAAAATTGAATTATGTTGATACCATAGGAATGAAGTAGTCAAAGATCTGTTACATTTGACGTGTAATGTTATGAGGTTAGCTTTATACATCAGGGCACTTTATGTGTTTTATTATTGCTGCTATAAGCATAGACCAATCATCTCTTATACTTGACTTGTAAAATCTCTTCCTTTATCAACGTTACTCAATCATACTAAAGTCATGTGTGTAGCAATTAGACTACTATAACCAAGCTCTTGAAATGTGTTTTTTTTTCATTGACAGGGAGCACCCTTCACAAAGAATTAACATAAAAAACTTCAAAAAATCAAGTAATGAATTCTCTCATTAAGATCTGCATCCACCTTGTTCTCTCTGTCCACACTAACATGATTATTTTCCAAGGGTGATCAAGCAAATCTCCATTTAACTGAATAAGCCATCAACTAAAACTTTTTCTCTAAACCCATCAATGAGCTCATACCGGTGACTACGTAATCTGCACTGAATTTAAATAATCATCCACAACTATTTTTTACAGGGAATAGTTGTTCAAACACACTATTATATGACGTCTAATCTTTGTAAGTGGCTACACAGTTGGTGTTAAGTAGGAAATTGATTAGACTAGAGGTCAAGGCCCTTCCTATGCATTTTCAGATTTGTATGTTTATTTTAGGTAATGCATGGGGGCAGTGGTGGTTGTTTTTCTGTTTTGAGTTTTCCAGAAAAACAGACTACAAAAAAAGCCTTCAGGAATTCTTTTAGGGATTGTGAGTTTTGTGTGTTCAGCCCATTTAGACTGCACTGTTTAAGGATATGGTCTGTCACCCTGACATCATCAAGACATTATGATGATTTTTAAAATTATCCTTACTGTTGGTTAATAGTCTTGCCCAGCGGTTAATAATTGACTAAGTTTTCCGATCTCTCCATTCATTTAGAAACTTCTGCCTTCTACACTTGTCATTTTCCTACAGAACTCCAAATCTTTTCCCACTTTCAGTTCCTTTTATCCATTTTCATCTTTTTTCTATGGTCTTCATTACGCCTTCTCCTTTCCACATATTTCTGTCCTCTCCTTCTCTTACTACACATCTGAAGAAAGTTCTACAGCTAAAATGTTTTTTCTACTCTTTTTCGTACACCATGAATTTAGCTTCTAATTGTCTCTTTGCAGCCTGCACACTGATGCAGCTCCCAACTCTAATCTTTTTTAATGTGCATGAGAGTTTTGTCAAAAACAGTAAGCATATAAATGTTTGTAAAACAGTTCCCTGTTATTGTTATTTTTTATCCCCCCCCACACACACACAATATTTTTGAACTGTAAATGTTGTTGTTTCTAAATATTTGAACATTAAAGTATACAGTATTTAAGTTTTTCCACTAAAGAAATTTATAATAATTTTGAAATAACATTGATCTTTCAAATGCAATAATGCATTGCAGATCTTTGAGATCTTACTTTAAGATATGAGTGTACATGTAAGGGAAGCATTTGACCTTTTACTATTTCTAAAAATGTCATCAGAGAGGAATCATGAAATTTAAGTGGGATTTAAGTATGTCATAGAAAGAGATCTCAAGTCTTGGTTTCTTGTTTCTGAAATACACTAAGGGTATTTTTGTATTGATTGAACTGTGTGTCAGTCACTCTTCCCAATATACTTTATGTACATCACTACTCAGATACCATAAGATAAAAAGAACACATACGCAACACTACCATTCATTGACTTCAGCTTAGCTTTTAACACTATCATTCCAGAGAAACTAGTAAAGAAACTCAGTGCACTGGGTCACAACACCACCCTCTGCAACTGGATTCTGGACTTTCTGACAGGGAGACCTCAGGCTGTCAGGTTTGGAAACTAAACCTCCAGCAAACTAACTCTGAACACTGGGGTCCCCCAGGGGTATGTGCTTAGTCCATTACTCTACTCCCTCTACACCCACGACTGTAAGGCCAAACACAACACCAACCCCATCATCAAGTTTGCCGATGACACCACAGTTGTAGGTCTGATCACAGACGATGAGAGGGCCTACAGGGATAGGTCAATCTCCTTGGTCTGAAGACAACAACCTCACCCTCAACGTCAGCAAAACCAAGGAGCTGATCGTTGATTTCAGGAAACTGCAAAATGGACATGCCCCTATCCACCTCAATGGGACTGAAGTGGAAGGGGTTAGTACCTTCAAATTCCTTGGCATCCATATCACATGGTCTCTCAACGCCACCTGTCTGATAAAGAAAGCGCAACAGCGCCTGTACTTCCTAAGACGGTTGAAGAAGGCTAATATATGTCTCCAGATCCTCACTAACTTTTACAGATGCACTACAGAAAGCACACTGACAGGTTGCATCACAGTGTGGTATGGCAACCGCAGTATTGCTGACCGCAAAACCCTACAGCGGGCTTTATGAAACTTAATGAAAACTGCCCAGTCCATCACTGGGGTTGCCCTCCCATCTATACAGGACATTTATGATAGACGGTACTGGAGGAAAGCTCTAAGTATCATCAAAGACCCCACACACCCCCGCTACAGACTGTATGATCCTCTACGTCAAAAAGCTCACTACCCATAATTTTCTATCCTTTTATTTGATTCTGTTGATGCATGTTTTTGCACATCTGATGTTGTTTTGCACATTACCTGTTACCTTTTGTTGTTGTGCACATTGCCTGTTGTTGTTTTTGCACACTGCCTGTTGTCTCTCTCTTTCTTTTATTATACAATTGTATTGTTGTTTTTTTGTACTACTTATTGTCTGAGAGCTAGCTAAATAGCATTTCGTTATACCATATACCTGTATATGACGTAAGAGGACCAGAGGAAGGGTCATCCTGGACAGGTATTTTAGGAACGATCTGCTCGCTATACTTGACTTAGACCTGACCAAGATGGCCGCTAAGAGAAACCAGCTGACCCGCAGATGGAAAGGGCTCAGTCTGAAAGACAACGAGACGCAGGTGGGTCTCATCAGGAAACAAAATATATATGCCCCGGAAACAGTGAACCTGCGTGGAAGCCAGTAGGTGAATGCATTTTGGAGAAGAGAGTGGAGTTTGGTTGGAGTGGACAAAGACTTAAGGACAACGGATTTATGGAATAAATAAAGGATAACGGTATATGGCTTGTGATTTGGACTCGGCGCGGATTTGTTGGATCTTACAAACTTTTGGAACACACACTGAACAAGGACAGAGAAAACGGATTGCGGACTGGTTTGGAAGACGGACGAACGAAGGAAGAGGAGGAAACCTCACTAAAATAAAAGAAGAGTGTGTGGTGTGAGTACTTTCGTACTTATTACATTTATCTATTCCCCCGGAGACACCACAATGAGTATAATGACAATAAACGTGAACTTGAACTTGATCAGTCAACAAACAAAAGAGAAGGATAACCTGCAAAATAAAGCAACATTGTTTTCATAACAAAATTTTCATATAACAGCTTTTTAAAAAAATCTGTGGTAAAATCATTCTGTTAAAGACAAATACATTTAGGCTAAAATTAAGCTTTCAACAGATATATTCTGTGTATTATATAGATATATGTAAAATAAATGCTGGTAAATGCAGTATAATTAAATACACATTTGAGACCTGCAATACATCTTCCCACATTTAATTAATGTATTTTCATGATAGCCAGTCTTTTTTGATCCACTGCTGGATGCAAACCTTACAAAATTGCCTTTGCAAACTTTATGATTTCATCCTGGTATCTAATATCAGATTAGTGCTAATTGCAGTAGCACAGCTGGAAGGGGCTCCTTAATAGCACTAATTTCTACCAAATTTAGCATGTTGTGCACTGGTGTGAGAAAAACTAAATTTTCACACCTAACCAATCATTAAAAATGGAATGTACAACCTGCCACCTGATCATAAGTGACTAATTTCCCTTTAAAACACTGAAAAAAATGTTTTGAATGCATTAGTAAAGTAGTAGGTAGTAAAAACTATAATTACAATACAAAATAGGAAATGTTGAGCTAGAAGAAGCTACTTATGAAAAAATACTTAAATGTTTAAGTATATTCTAGACAATGTGTGGAAGCAATTAAAAAGTAAAACAAATTGACACAATGTATAGTTAAAAGCACAGAATTAAAATCAAGGATTTAATATATATATATACAATACACTAGTAAGTTTCATTTAGAATATTGGGAACATTTATGATCACTTAATAGAAAAGATTTTGCTGCTTTGGTACCAGTCCAGGGAAGAGCAATTGGATACATTCTGGAGTTTAAGGGAATGTCCTACACTGACAGGCAGAAGGACTGAAACATTTTTAATCTTAAACAGAGAAGAATACAAGGAAACCTGATACAAGTAGTCAGCTGAGCAGATTTCTTCAGATCACCGAAACACAAACCAAAGGCCATAAATGGAAACTATGTGGAAGTATATTTAAAACTAAGAAAGCAAAGAGTTGTGGGTTATGGAAGAAGCTACAGCCATGTTATTGAAGTCAATAAACTAGTTTCTTTAAAGAAACGGCTGGATAAAATCCTTGGATCAATTAACTACTAAACACCATATGGTCAATTAATAAGTAATTGTTTGAAGACAATGTTTTATGCCACAAACTGGAAAATAAAAATAATATAAGGATCTGTGTCATAATGTATTAATACACAGTGTAATACAGAGACATTTCCATTTTTTTCCATGACAGAACCTTAGTTGGTTATGGAGTTATTACTGGTTATAGTAATAAGTACAAATCTTTACATGATCAGTAAAAATAACTAGAAATCATTTGTAATCAAAATGTAAAACATTCTTTCACAAATATTCCATTTAAGAAATTAAATAAAATAATTTTTCTCTGTATTTTTTCTTTAACTCTCTCTTTCCTAGCGTTAATCCCGCATCAGCAGGGTCCGCTTGTCGGCACACCAGTCTCCATTTGGTGGTTTGAACCAAATCTTTGAGCTGACGTTTCCATTAACTGCAACCGAGAAATACTCCAACCGGCGCATCGCTCCGCCTGCCGTCGGAGTGGGAGGGGGGAGGAGGAGAACAAAGTAATGTAGCCAATTCATAGAGGGGGATTATTAGGAGGCATGGGAAATTTGGCCAGGAAACCGGGATTACACCCCTACTCTTTTCGAGAAACACCCTGGAATTTTTAATGACCAAAGAGAGTCAGGACCTCGGTTTTGCATCTCATCTGAAGGACGGCACTTATTTACAGTATAGTGTCCCGTCACTATACTGGGGCATTAGGACCCATCTGGACCACAGGGTGAGCGTCCCCTGCTGGCCTCACTAACACCTCTTCCAGTAGCAACTTTAGTTTTTCCCAGGAGGTCTCCATCCAGGTACTGACCAGGCTCACACCTACTTAGCTTCAGTTGGTTGCCCTTTAACTGAATAGCAGAAAACATGAAAGTGTAAAAAATCTGACATTGTAGAGAATAATAAGTTACATGGACTTTAAATTACTGCAATTCCAAATGATATTATTTTATGTACATTACTGATAACGCAGATTATCTTTGATTAAACATTGATTCTGACCTTTCTGATATTTTATGGGGGTATTCCTTTATTTAGTGCAACATTTTAACACATATGCAGTATACAAACATCTCACTTACATTAACTGAGGTACTGTACATGCAATCTTATTGTGAGGTAGTGAGAGGTACATGTAGCTTTGTGAGAAAGTCACTATTGTGGCTCAAATCTCAGGTTCAGTGTGGAATCAGTTAAGGTGACTGCCAGTAAATTGGGAAAACTTGCAGAATAAGGTACAACTGTTCTGAATGAGTGATTGACACTTAGATATTGTTGAATTCCACATAAGGGAAAGAAAGTATAAGAGTAGGCACGGCATGAAATTAGCCATGCTTCCGAGTTAACTTAAAGGCTTATAAGACCAGTTGGGAGGAAAATGGTTTGAGTCTGTATCTAGGTTCTAGCCTGGAAAGACTGTGAGTAATGGGTTGACCTGTCTTACAGGCCTGTGAGACTCAGCAAGTTATGAAGGCTTGAGGAAAATCAAGTAGAGGCTGTACTGAGGGCCATCACAGGTGATAGACTGGCAGGCTGCATGGTAGTTTGTGTGCCAGGCTCAATGGGGAATGAGGAACTGGGTTGACCAGTTGATCCAGGGCTAATAGAGATGTTGGCACCTGATGAGATCAGGAAATCATTTGAAAGATAGCAGTGTCTCTCTCAGCTATGAGAGATGAATCTAAATGGCACAGGTTGAATCTCAAGTACTCCCTGTACTTTACCATGAGCAGAGAGATAGCTGGTATCAGATTTTGAGATAAGTGAGAAAATGGGGAAAATGGTGGCAGCTGTGTCATAGTGCTAAGTGTTGGTTGTAGAGAAGCATTCCATAGCTAAATGAAATCAGCTGGGAAAGTTAGCATAGCTCTGGTACTAGATGAAGAAAGTTAGTTATAAATTTAATTGGGCAGAATACTCCAGTGCACGGTGACAATTGAAGAAAGAGAGTGAGAAGTTGGTAAGATCTAGTGAGTGTGATGACTCAGTTGATTAATATTTTTTTAAAAGAAACTAAGATGGTATGCTGGCAGTATACCAGCACAGGATTGTGATGGTGCATGCCAGTATTTGTCATACTTAATAAAAAACTTTAAATTTATGTTTACAGTAGTGTCTACAATCTTAGTCATAACTGGTGACATACAGTAACAAGTGTGCACACTGCTTATCATAATTAATTCTAAAGAAGTAACAATTATGCTGACATCTCTATGTGCAACACATGCAAACAGTGCTTCAGAAATGGTTTGATTATCAATTAGTAATTCATGCTAAATACATCTAATGTTTTTCAGTATCATGGACATGAATGGCTATTTATACTCCAATATGTTATTGCAGTATAACATGTGGCAAGCCCTGGTGCTTTTGTGCTTTCCCCTTCACTCCCTTTAATGCTTGTGCCTTGTTTTGTCTTGTAGACTGACTAAAGTAGCCTTGACCTTTTGTTCTACAATTTACAGCTGCTGATACCTTTGATGATACTAGAGATCGAAAAAATGACAAACAACCCCTCTAAGACAGTTTTAATAAATAAAGTAGACTTTTGCTAGCAGTCTTTTTTTTGCCTCTATATTGCTCACCTTTTATCAGTAATCAAGTACTAAATACTGTACATAAGTCCCAGTGTAACAGCATAGCACCATAGTCAAAGTACTGGTTAGGAAATTCTTCCTGTTTGTCATCTCCTGGGATTCAGTTTAATCTTAACATGGTTTAATGATGATCAATTTCTTTGCTTGTGTCTGGTTGCAATGCTATCTTAGATTGTGTCCACAATTCATGACCTTTCTTGGAAACTATATTCAAAATTGCTCAAATGAATCCACCTTTGAGTACTCTGAATCTTATTTAATCATTTTTTTATCTATATACAATTTTAGTGGTTTTCTTTGTAGTCCATCTCAAAGAATTGAATACTGGTATTAGTAAGAATAATAAATATATAAAGGTATACACTCTTTGTGAGTGTATTTATGATTATAAATCTGCATAGAGCCAATTCCATAAAACAAAATTTACCTATTAGAACTGTATTTCTGAAACTTACACAGTACTTGTCTGATTCAAGTATTCAAAATCTTGAATGGCACTAGAAAAATTCAACCCATTGGCCTTCTGAAAAATCAATAGTGAAACATGAACCAGAAGATGTAAGTACAACCATAATTAAGTTCATTTACAACTAACATTTTAAAACTAAAAAATATGAATAATACATTTCTTTTTGAATTCTGAAATTTCATTTACTCCTTATATAAATTTATAGAGTTGAACATGTCTTGATTGTCAGTTCATTTTTTTTATTTAAAAATTAAGAATTCTGTTCACTTTTCAGGTTGCTGTCCTTCATGCGGGGCTGTCCCTGGGCATAGGTGAACTAGGTGACTGTCTAAGTCCCCAAGGCCACCAGGCGGCACCCTTAAAGTGCAACACAACTTATTTTTAATCAGCACATTCAAATGTGAGTGAAAATTCAACTATACTTGCTCTTTGTATTGTAGCTATGAATTATTCTAATGGAAGCCCAGTCAAAAAATGACCAATCATAATCGAGTACGTAATGTTTCTGAAGTGCAGAAAAGAAGAGTGGGCTAAGTGATCTCAAACCAGAGGTATTCCAAATCAAGTCATTTTAATAATGTATTTTATACATAATAATGTAATAATTTATATTTCATCTGGTTTTGAGTCTGTCAGATCCATGTAACTAGCAAATGGTAGACATATCACATTTTCAAGCTAGACATGTAGAAGAATTGAGGTGTTATCTTAGAAGTTAACACATCAATGTTTCCTGCAATTGTATACATAAAGTATATGGGTTACCTAAAAGGCAGTGCTGCCTGGCAAAACAAAAACATGAAAGTGAATGTACAATACAAAAGATTGTTCAACAATTGCATATACTGTATTACTCCTGTATTTTATTAAATGGGGGTATTGTGATCTCAACCTCTAGCCCTTAGGATTGCAGTCACTCTCCCAGTGATAATGGCAGGAGCAGAGAGGACATTTCTGGAGCTCTATGAAGTTGAGTAAAATATACCTGAGGTTGAACATATAGGCACATTGATTTATAGAATGTTTTTATATTAAATTGTATATGTTTCTATAGAAATCTCACCCCCCTTGTTATTGAATGCACTAGATTTTATTGCTTACTTAATTTCATATTTCTACAATGGTTTCCGTGCAGTACTTAATAAGTAAGTAATGATTAAGTAAGTAATGATTTGCTATATAGTAGTTTTGAAGTAACAGGTGTCCTGTTTATCATTATTTATTGTTATTAATCTTCCTATTTATTACGTTTAATGTTAAAATACTTTATCTTTGTAAAATGTGTGCTTTGTATTCTTGTTTATAACTTAATACTGTAAATGTTCTTCAAAGCTTGTTTATAAAAGCTTCCTAGCTATATAATTAATTTATTTAATTTTTCTAAATAGTAAAATATAGTTGGGTAGTGAGATGATAATAGCAGTGTATGCACAAATCGTGATCTGAAAGGGTCCCTTTCCAAGATCTTGCCTAGAACCTCCAAAAACCTGGGGCCAGCCCTGCCTTTAGGTGCCTCTTTTGTTAATTTGAAACAACCACACATTAAAAATGATTACTAGAAGTTCTTGTGACATAAGAGATTAAACAAACAATGCTGGTAGGTATTTAAATATCCTCAGTTCTGTGAAACCACATTAACTTTTGGACTTGATTTGAGGGCATTCTCTGGGGTGGGTTCAAGTCAGGTTCTTGCTAAACATACAGCATTTAGTAGTTCAAGTAGGTAGCTGTGTCATCATGCATAGGTTGGAAAGGAACAAGTAAAGGTTTATTCCATGCTGAAGAGAAAAGAAAAGAAACAACTTTTCGGCTGTGGAGCCTTCTTCAGGTGAAATGTTGTTTCTTTTCTTTATTCTTCAGCATGGAGTAAACCTTTACGTGTTCCCATACAGTATTTAAGACCTTAAATCTAATTTAATGGATTTAAATACTTAGTGTTGACTGGCCCTAATGTAAACCCTCTACCTAATAATTTCACAATCTCCTTAGTGATTTAATTTCCATAAAGCCTTCCAAGCTATTTGCATTCTTTATGTTAGACATCAATCCAGGTTTTCAACAAAGATATGAATCAACTAAATATGCATAGTCTAGGGCGACACAGTGGTGCAGTGGTTAGCATAGGGTCCTGGGTTGAATTCTGGACCTGGGGTGCTATCTGTGTGGATTTTTTGTATGTTCTCCAGTGTTTCTGTTGGTGTCCCCTGGGTGCTCTGGTTTCTTCCACAGTCCAACATACTGGTAGATTAGTTGACTTCTGGAAAAATTGGCCCAGGTGTGAGCATGTGTGTCTGTGTTTGTGTCTGTTCACACTGTAATGGACTGACATCCTGTCTGAGGCCTGTACTTGATATTTGGCAGGATAGACTTCAGCTCCTCCTAGACCTGAAATTGGAAGGAGCATTTATTAAACAGATGGATATATAGTCAATAATTTATTCTATATCGATGACATGATTTGATCTTTGATTTTCTTTTAGTGTTCTTGTTTCTAGCTAATTGGTGAATTGCATCTACAGTGTGTTCCCAGTGGGCAGTCATTCGTCAAATATACGTATATATCACAGCAAAAATACGGCTACACATATATATACATTGCTGCGATGTATAATCAATGTTGAATTGCAACACATTTATAATAATAAACGTATATATAATATCGAAAACGCATCTAACACAGCGCCTGAGGCTTTTTATATATCGTGTGTGCTGCAACTAGGAGTATGACAGCAATCTGCACCGTGTACTAAGTAAATTATTTTGCAGTAATTTATTTACACAGCTTTGCAAACAGGGGTTTTGCGGAGGGGATCTTGCCACCTGCCTGAAAAAAATAGTAAAATGTTTGAATGCCTATTGATGTTCTATTTTTATTTTTATAGAAAAGTTGATACCATTTCCTGGACACCTCGTCCCCCATCAGGGTGCGGTGCCCGGGGAAAAATCTGTGGGGGGGCATCTGAAATTCTGAGGGGGGCGGTGATATTTCGGTTGAAACAGAGCCGTATGTTGCAGCTACCCAAATGAAATCTCGCAACTATGCCATTGATTAGTGCTTCATGATAGAAGATAACGACTAGCAATCTGGTATTTGCGATGAAGTTTAGTTTCACATTTTTCAGCACTCTCGCGGTTTGTATTGCCTGGTGCGACAAGTACCACACTTGTTCATTTTTGCAGCTACATCAACAGAAACGAGTTTCTGAATCGTTAAGAAAAAATAGTTGTAAAACCAACAGAAAGCATAGACTGATATAACTAGTCCTAGTTATATAACGATTTTAAGTTTAAGGATAAACTACTGCAAGGAATCGGTCCACCTGAGCAAACAGGATCGTAATGTTGACACCCAATAATAATAATAATTGCTTACACTTATATAGTGCATTTCTGGACACTCCACTCAAAGCGCTTTACAGGTAATGGGGACTCCCTCCACCACCACCAATGTGCAGCATCCACCTGGATGATGCGACGGCAGCCATAGTGCGCCAGAACGCTCACCACACATCAGCTATCAGTGGGGAGGAGAGGAGAGTAATGAAGCCAATTCATAGAGGGGGATTATTAGAAGACCATGATTTGTAAGTGTCATGGACGTCCAAAGGGACTAACCGTGGGGAGCAGGAGAACGGAAAAAGACCCATATGCGTAGCGGCGAGACGGGAAAATGGCCCAGGCTCATTAGTGCAAAGAGTTCAGGAATGCCGTATAGAAACCTATGCCCTCAGGGAGCGGACGTGGGGCGCCCTGGTGCTAGGCGGGTCTCAGGACATCCAAACGTCAATGCTGAGCGAGGACAGAGTGCAAGACCCGGAAATATATAGCCCAAGGGAAAGAGAGGTACAGGAAGGATAGCAGACCGGAAACTAGGGACAGGACAGAGAAGGAGCGCCCTCTGGCTGCAGAGGGCGTGACAGTACCCCCCCCTTCATGGGCGGCTCCCGACGCCCATACAAAAAAAATGAGCTGCCCAGCACTGGGGGGAGGAAAAACCTCATTTAACTGAAAGGAAACCTCCGGGAATCCACGGCTGAGAGCTACCCCTTCCTCCAGGGTATAAACCTTTATTGGGTGGAGGAAGGGGGGGGTAGAGAAGAGCTCCGGAGACTTAAACAAAAAAGTACACAAGCACAAACACAACAGACAAAAACCTGGGAAAGACCAGGGAGACAAACCACACAAAACAGATAGGACCCAAAAACAGGTAGGAACCAAAGTTCCGAGACACAGAGAGCAGGGGGAACCAAAAAGGAGGGGAAACCAGGAAGAAAAATAAATCAAAACAAAAGGCAAAAAAACACAAAAACCCCGGGGAAAAATACCGCAGACTGGGCAAATAGCACGTTCACATTCTAACGCCGATATCGTAGTGGACAACCTGAGGAAAGCCAGACCAAAATCCGCTCACAGACACAGATGCCCGGAGTGATATCCAGCGAAAAGAATGGAGGAAAGGCAAATGGGCACGTTCACATACTAACGCTGATATCGGAGTGGACAACCTGAGGAAAGCCAGATCGAAGCCCGCTCAGACACAGATGCCCGGAGTGATATCCAGCGAAAGGCATGGAGGAACGGCAGAAAGCTTACCATTCTATCACTGATATCAGAGAGAGCCAGACCAGGAAGAGCCAGGCAAGAGAACCCGCTCCACACACAGAAGCTCGGAGTGATATCCAGTAATAAGAATAGGCAAGCCAGCTCAACAATCAATCACTGATATCGAAGTGATCTACCCGAGGAAAGCCAGGTGCAGGACCTGCTCACAGGCACGGAAGATCGGAGTGATATCCAGTGATTAGAATAGAGGAACTGAAGAAAAAAAAAACAGCCCAGAGAAAAAGAGAAAAAAAAAACTGCGGCAAGACAAAAAAAAACGGCGCTCGCGGGGTCAGTAGGTGGCTCAGCATTCTGTCATGGATGTCAAAAGGGACTAACCGTGGGGAGCAGGAGAGCGGAAAAAGACCCATATGCGTAGCGGCGAGACGGGAAAAAGGCCCAGGCTCATTAGTGCAAAGAGTTCAGGAATGCCGTATAGAAACCTATGCCCTCAGGGAGCGGAGGTGGGGCGCCCTGGTGCTAGGCGGGTCTCAGGACACCCGAACGTCAATGCTGAGCGAGGACAGAGAGCAAGACCCGGAAATATATAGCCCAAGGGAAAGAGAGGGACAGGAAGGATAGCAGACCGGAAACTAGGGACAGGACAGAGAAGGAGCGCCCTCTGGCTGCAGAGGGCGTGACAGTAAGGGCCAATGGGAAATTTGGCCAGGGTGCCGGGGTTACACCCCTACTTTTTTCGAGAAATGCCCTGGGATTTTTAATGACCACAGAGAGTCAGGACCTCAGTTTTACGTCTCATCCGAAGGACGGCGCATATTTACAGTATAGATAGATACTTTATTGATACTGTGAGGGAAATTGCAGTGCAACAGCAGCTTAACACACACAACACAGCCACAGTGTAACGAATTATATAATAATAATTATAGTACAATTCATACAATACAATACAAGAGTTACTCACAGTCCGGACACACAAAGAACAAACTAGAACAGAACAGTACACAGAAAAATCGTATCGCACATATGAATATAAATATAGATGTAAATATAGATATAAATGTAGCAGTAGATGTGTAGATGCGTTTAGTCCAGAAACAGGTCACTGTCGATGTTGCCTCTGCCAAGACGCAAGGTGGATGCGTTGTACAGTCTTATGGCAGAAGGCAAGAATGACCTCCTGTAGCACTCCCTGTCGCACCGTGGATGAATCAGTCTATTGCTGAACGTGCTCTTCATTCCTGCAAGCCTGTCATAGAGGGGATGGGAGAAGTTGTCCATGATGGCCTCTAGTTTGGACATCATTCTCCTCTCAGCCACTACCTCAAAGGGGTCCAGGTCAGACCCAATGACAGAGCTTGCTCTCCTGATGAGCTTGTTCAGCCTTTTAGAATCCACTGCTCTAATCCCAGAGCCCCAGCACACCACTGTGTAGAAAATGGCACTCGCTACCACCGACTGATAGAACATATGTAGCATCTTACTACACACATTGAAGAACCCCATTGAAAGGCGCCCTTTCTTTGGTACCAGGACCAGGCATGATGTCTTCCAGAGCACCGGGACGCTCTCCAAGCGCAGGCTCAGGTTGAACAGTCGGTGGAGCACTCCGCTCAGCTGATCAGCACAGGCCCTCAGAACTCTGGGACAGATGTTATCTGGTCCTGTGGCCTTACCCTCGTGCAGCCTCTTCAGCTCCTTCTTCACTTGGTCAGCTGTGATGGTCAGCCTGGCCTGGGGGATGGTGCTCATAGTGCTTTCAGTGCTGCAGGTGTTAATGGCGGAGGTGTTGGAGAGTGGCAGCTGTGGGGGATGGGTGGGTGAGTAGCTGTCGGGGGTTGTAGCTGTAGGCGGCCATGTTTGTGGGGGGATGGAGAAGGTGTTGGGCAGTCGCAGCTGTGAAGGGTTAGGGAGCGTGTGGCTGTGGGGGGGTGGGTGTTGCGCCACAGAGGAGCCAGAATCAAACCTGTTAAAGAACTGGTTCAACTCGTTGGCCATCTCCAGGTTCCCCTCTGTTGCACCCCCAGCCTGTTTGAAGCCAGAGATCTCTCTCATGCAGCTCCATACATCCCTCACCCTATTCCTTTGCAGCTTGTCCTCTACTTTCCTCCTGTAGGTGTCCTTGCTCTCTCTTAACTTCTGCTTTAGCTCCCTCTGTACACTCTTGACCTCTTCCTTATCAGAAGAGCCTTCAGGTCGCTGGTGATCCAGGGTTTGTTATTGGAAAAGCAGTGTACGTCTTTGGTGGGGATGGTGTTGTCTACGGAGAAGTTAATGTAGTCAGTGACACAGTCCACCATGCTGTCTATGTCATCCCCATGTGGTTCGCATAGCACATCCCAGTCAGTGGCCTCCAAAGCACCACGTAGATCCTCCATAGCCTCCTGAGACCATCTCCTCACAGTCCTCATGGTCACAGGTTGGCGCTGGACAATAGGCTTGTATAGTGGTGTAATCAAGACAAGGTTGTGATCTGATCTGCCAAGGGGGGGAAGGGCTGTGGAACTATATGCATCCTTAGCATTGGCATATAATAAGTCAGTTTAGTGTCCACATCACTATACTGGGGCATTAGGACCCACATGGACTGTGGGGTGAGCGCCCCCTTTTGGCCCCACTAACACCTCGTCCAACAGCAACCTTAGTTTTTCCCAGGAGGTCTCCCATCCAGGTACTGACCAGGCTCAGACCTGCTTAGCTTCAGTGGGTTGCCAGTTGTGAGTTGCAGGGTGATATGGCTGCTGGCCAATAACGACACTGATATGTGCCATTCCTGGACGGATAGCCCTCCTACACATCAAACAGTCCAAATGACTGTTAGTTTCAATTAGTGTTATCTGACCATTGATTAAGTATAACATTTTTTTAGGGTGCAGGTTAAGTGAGAGAAAGTGTTCAAAAATCATTTTGCCCAGAACTGAGGGGGCGACACTCCTCCCTCCCCCTGTGACGCCAGGCCTGTCCCCATCTAATTCCATAATGTCATTATATATAATACCTTACAACAGTGACCGTTTCCTTACTAACTGCATGCGTTAAAGTTGCACATCAGCACACAGCAGGGGGCACATTGAAGTGATGTATTATCAATGTTAAATTGCAACCGTAATATCGACAACATTAATAAACGCATATATTAATGACATTGAAAACATATCTAACACAGTAACTTTTCCGGTTATATACCACAATGAATTGTTGCTATTAGTTAATCGCCATTTTGGTTAAGTTCTGTCACGTTTTTACTGTCAAGAAATCTGCAAAAATCTCAGCAATCCTCTTTTGACGAGTAAGTATAAATAATAATAATACTATTTGAATACATACAGGTCTTACTTAATATAATTTTGATAAAAAATAGTAAGTTAATAACCAATTAATGGCACATAAAATAGTGTGAAGGTGAAGATCACACAAAATCAACTACAAATGTGGGAATTTTAAATTTTAAGATTATAAATTGCATGTAGCACATTAGCAACACTATAGTAATGCTAATATAACAATAGTGTAAGAAAATCCTGACCTTAGTCCTTTCAAATGCTGATACAAAATGTGAATGATTTCAGAGTTTCAGAAGCGGGTCTGAGTCTGACTGAGTCTCCTGATAGCGATCAGAGATGAATTGAGGAGTGTGGGAAGGTGTACAGAACCGTTGGGCTCCCAATTCCACATCAAGAGGCTGAGCACAATGGAAGAGTTCTGTACACACAAGCGAGTCCTTGCTGCTGGTTTGATATTATATTCTCTCTGTGGTGTAGAAAATACTCACTACTAGTATTCTAGGTTATAGATACTGTAGGTCATAATTTGATAGCCTACATCTGATTAATAGGATCCATCTCTGGCATACTTTCTTATTTTAAGTTTATAATGTAAAATATTAATTATCTTTTAATACCAAAATAAAGTGTTTTACATAAAGTTCCATGTTCTAAAAATTTACTACAACTTTGAACTTTGAAATATGGTTACTTTGTATTCTAAGACTTAGCAAATACTGCAGAAAAGTGCAGTTAATACATGAAAATGTGTTCGTTCCATTGAATGGTCATGTGTAATGTGTACAGCATGTCTGATTACTGGATTAATGAAGATCCAGTAGTAAAAATAGCTTCTAATATTATGTCTAATATAATATTATTTCCAGATAAACCAACTTTGGAGAGTAGGTGGCAGTGATGTTAGACTGTGTTCACAGTGTTGTCAAGGTATTGCTTATTGATTTTTTAAATGTTTTACATTATATTTTTTTAAATACATAACAAGTGAAAATATTCACAGAATTTAGCTTATAGATACCTATGTGTTAACCACTGAATTTGCAAGATGTAAAACTGCAAAATTTGTCTTTTAAAATATAAGGATTACAGTAGTACATTCGATCCTAAATATTTGAGTAAATAAACGTTGAGTGGAAACTCCCTTGAAAAATGTCCAAGCTCAGTGATAACTTGGTTTTCAGACTTAAGACAAATGAACTGATGATGGAATTCAACTTCACTGGCATAAACCGGAAAGATCAACGATAAAAGAGGGGCCTTGGAGACACAAATCTTTCTAGAGCAATTAAAGGTACTCTTATTCTATGTTGTACTTTCAAACTTTGGGTACTCTTTAATTAGGACAGACTTTATTGTCAATTACTATATTGCAAGCTAAACTTAATACATTGATTAAGCTTTGAGTAAGGTTTTAGTAAACCTTAATGGTTCTTTTTTGAGATTATATTCAAGAAGATATTAATCATCATTTATCTGAGTACTAATATCATAACATTTTCTCCTAGCTGTGGTGCTGAAGTCCCACCCAACAGCAAGAGCAAAAGAAATAAAGGAGCACACAATGCATTATTTGAAGAATGCATATGCAAAGCAGGGGGCCCGGAAGTCTGGACACTGAAAATGATAAGTTGCTGGTTCTAGCTGTTAGGACAATTAGACAGGGCTTTGCAAATGGTGAACAGTAAAAATTTACTTACTGTAACTTCACATTTAATAATATTTTCTTGGAAATATAGAAGTTGTAAATTTTGAAACTTATATTTGAATCGAAATGTGTTTTTGAGTTAAATATTAGCGTGTTCATGTAATCAGTTTGTGTTTGTCTTTATATATATTGCCATGTTACTAGAATTTGTATCTGAAGTTTACTAGTTGTGTTTTTTTATGATGATTAGCCATATGTTGATTACAATATTGTATATAATGTGTAATTTGAACTACATATTTTTCAGGTGTGAATGATTGTATATTTTCAGAATAAATTTCTAAACCAAATCATTGGCTTGATTTACTAGTTTATACACCTGTAAAACCTATCTTTGATGCATAATAGACCTTTAACCATATATGTATAATAGTCCTCTGAAGTTATCCGTTTAATAGAACTCCAACCATAAATGTATAATAGTCATCGAAATTGATCCATATAATAGAACTCCAACCATAGATAAAATAATCATAGATGGATAATTGACATATAACGATATACGTATATTAGAATTTAATCCTAGACCAATTACGGACCACATTTACATTTATGCATTTAACAGACATATATTCTACATCTTTTGCCCACTGGGTTATCTATTAAGATATAATATTACTATTATATTTTGTGATTTTGTGGCTCATGTCATTAAAATCAAAAGATGTGACTATTTCACAGTCTTTGTATAGGTCCTTTTTAGTTCAGTTTTTGAAGTTATTTCTCAATTCCCCACCTGATGAGCTGTGTAGTGGTTCTGCTGGTGCATGATGGCTACCATGCATCACCAAAGTCAGTGATGCATTTCAGGGGTGAATCAATTGAATATCCTTCTATAAACTTTATGTGTGTATCTTCTGGAATAAAAACAGCTGTACTGTATAAATTCAATTATTTATGACATTCTCCACTACAAACGTGTATGTACGTTTGCTGTTAGGATTCTTTTGGGAAAAGGTATTCACAATGTTCTTTACTAAATTAAATAGTCTATATTCTTTGTCAAGTCAGTAGATATTTCTTACACTTATCATAGTTCATATAATGTTATTCAGCTTAAAAAATTGTAGCATGAGTCTTTTAGCATGAGCTTTTGGTCAGAGTTAGGAACAGGTGACCTTGACCTCAAATAATCAGCCAAAGTATATTTAGAAAGCTTGCCAATTTCCGGTAAGAAATTGGAGCTCCATTTTATTTGCTAATTATTAATCACAACAACATGGGTGGTATGGAAACTCGCTCACAATGCATTAAATATATTACCTCAGCTATTATTCTTAATGTTGTGTCTGAGTTTCTCTCTTATCTATCAAAAAACAACAAATGCTCTTTGTTCTGTTTACAGAACGCCTATGAGCACCTAAAATATAATGCATAAATTTGCTTTAGGAATAGGGTTATGGTTCATGTTAATGTTGATGCCAAAATAGTGATCTCAACATGGATCTCATCAGCATAGCAAGTCAAAGAATTACAAGTAGATTTGGGATTTAATTGAAGAAGACTGAAAGCAGGGTTTAAATGAAGTATTTTTAAAATGTAGGCATGTAAGAGCAAATCAATTAGATTTCTTTGCAAAGAGAAAAACCAAAACCTTTATTTTAAAATGTTTTAAAACATATTTAAAAAAAATAGTTTCCCATGCTTGGAAAGTGTTTTGTTTAAGACATGTAAATACTTCAGAATTCCTTAAGCCATTTGTGAGATAAAATATTGTGTTTTTCACCGTACAGTATGTGTCTTAACATACCGTCACTTCAATTCCAGTTCAGCATGTATAAATGGAATGTCTGGTCTGCTGGGCAACCTTGCTAAAATTTAATTAAATTGTTGTATTATACATCTGTCACTTCCAATTCAGGATTATATATATATGGGTTTACTTTAATTCAACTTAATTAGCTTTGCACTTTCAGAAAACAGAGCCTTATGTTTTAGAAAAGACTGCTAATGAAATTGGCATTGACTTATGTCACCTCAGATTGTGTCAAAGAAGATATCGTTTACATACCATTGTTTAAGGAAATGTATATGATTTTTATTTCTCTGAGACAGAAACCTGAAAAGAGGAAACCAGATTGTACAAGCCCAGGACATAGGGATAACTCCACTACTCTTTCAAATAGTGTCCTCGTATGTTTAATGATCAAGTAGTCAAACCTTGGATTCATGTTTTGTTTGAAGCAGACTACAACACAACATACTGTACCTAGTCACCACAATGGAGCATTGGTTTTAGAAATTATATAAGAAAGACTGCCACCTACTGGTCTATTTACCTTTCGAGGTCTCTGATTTCAGGACCCAGCCTTGCTTAGATACTGAAATCCAACAAGAACAGACTACAATGTATTAATGCTGCTATACCTGTATATACAGTAGTATAGTTGTTAATTATAATTTTAGTGTGTACAAGTAGATTTGCCTTGTTTAAAAGGTATCTTTGTCCTTCACTTTTGTAAGTAGACTGTAGACATGAAGTAGTTGGTGTAGTAGCTGTAGTGTTTAGATCAGCAAGGTAGAATTTACAAGGAAAAGAAAAACTTTCTAATTGAAAAAATTCTTTATTTATCACATGGTATTGCACGCTTGATCATTGAATTTGATGATAGATTTTGATCTTTGCTATTTTCACATGTATATACTGTAACATTCTTCTTGTGTATCTGTCCATTTGCATATATCCTTATTTCTATTGCGTCAAATTGATCATTATTTAATTTTTACAAAATGCTAAATAGTTTGCAAACAATATTTTTTATATTTCATTTAGTTTTTTGTGCATAATTTGGTTTATGTCAGTATTACGTTCTGCTCTTTCTAGGAGCTCATCCTGATGTGATATCATTACAGTAGGGAAATGCATATCTTCATTCTGCTAGCGTAACAATAGATGTTTTGCAAGATGAGGATGTGACATTTCTACATAGACAAGTCGTATACAAGAGGAATGGAACAGAAATTGACAAGAAAGCAATCTGGTGCAAAGCATGTACTGTATACTGTAGCTCATATTGCTTGTACACACGCTACTAGACTGAAATTGTAATCCCCCTGTTGATGATAAATGTTAATCAGGATAATAAAAAAAATAAAAATCATTGCAGCTGCTACAAAAAAAGGCTGCAATTGTCATTATACTTTGTGAATTTATTGTAGTTATAAGTTTTAAGTTACTTTATTTTTAAACAGATCAATAGATAGACAATGTATGCTTTTACCTTCCCTCTTAACATAAGAAATACAATAAAGATCCCACCATTAATTTAGATGTGAAATTTGGAACTCATCACTAGATACACCTTCAGGGTAGATGGTGACCTACTCTAGTTGAGGAGGAGCTAAAAGAACTACTAGTTGTGACAATAACATCAATTATCAAGATAATTATTTGTTACGCTGTTAAAAATGATTGCCAATTTCAAGTACTTGAATTCCATTCTTTCTTGTAAACTGTGGCCCTAGATTAATTTCTAATTGTGTTAATATTGACATCTGTGTGAAATGCCAGTATGTGAAGATAATGTATTTAGCTGTATCATTTGATAGTAGGAAAGTTTTAAAAATATCAAAGAGATCTGCATCTCTGTAAAAGTAAAGAACTTCATGGATATTCAATGTAGCCATAGTGTTTTGAACATCTCAAACCATATACATTATATTCCATTGTTACACAGCAGTTGCATACTAGGCAAACAACTTTGACAATTTGCTGTAAATGCAGTTTTTGGAAACTGATGAATAAAATTATTACACTTTTTTAAAAGAAAAAAATAAAACTGTAGGCAACAGCCTTTTTTCAAAACAGAACTTTGCTGGTGAATTTACTGTTATATTGGACAGTCTACAGATGCAGCCATTCAAAATGGGTGGGGTATTTCGCGGCATACTCCAGTGGGCGTGTCGTGGTGTCACGCAGTATCACGCGGTTAACGCGTCATTTGATGTCATGCCGGAAACTATCCGGCGTCACCTTGTAAAACCGCCAGGGGGAACTTAACCTCTTATGTACAGCATTTGAGCTTTTAATTTTGAACTGTGTATTACAGCATGTTAATCAGTCATTAAAATGTTGGTATATTTTATGAAAGCAAGATTGCTCAGTTGGACAAAAGTACACAACCTACCTTTATCAGAAATATTTATGCATCAAAGCCTTTACCGAAGATATTACTAATAGTATTAATAATGAATTACTTTGGACAAGCTGTATACTCAAAGTATAATTTCTTTAGCATATTTGTACAAGCACTTGGAATCTGTCCAAGCCATACTTTGTCAGGCATTTTGTTTTACTTCAACGGGCATAAAAACTTCCTTGCTTTTAACAGGGTGTTTCATAATTTCTAACTATGAAAATGATTTAAAATGTGACACTTATCATTCAACTAGAGCTCAAAATATCACAAGGATCCTCAAGAGCACAGCAAAGACTGTATTAAAAGATACTTGTACAGATGCAGCCATTCAAAATGCGCGGGCGATACCGCATTATTTTCCGGTATGCTGTACGCAGTCTACCGCAAGTTACCGATAAATACCGCGAGTTACCGGTAAATACCGCTAGTTACCGTAAATTCTCCTATAATACGACAAGCAAAATAATAGTATCCGGAATTTCCGCAAGGTGGAGCTAATAAAGCTCAACCTCTCATGTTTGAGCTGTGGCCATCAAAGTATTTAACGAAGATTTTACTAATAGTAAAAATAATGAATGACCTTGGACAAGCTGTAAGTGTAAACTCAAAGTATTGCCCTGGTCAACATTCTTTTTTTCATTGACCGTCTTTGTAAAAGTAACACCACAGCATTTCGCAATCACGCATTTGTTTCCAATCATGCAAAGTACAGTAATTTTTGAGAATCGATTCACCATGCCTTTCACATGCTCATAAAAGAGATTGATTTAGGAACATAAACATATTACCGTATGCAAACTGTACTGTATACAGTATGTATATGTATATTTAATGTCTTAACTATGCCCGTTTAAGTATTCAATATTCATATCTAATTTTACCACTGCAGGGAAATCTTAGTAGCTGAACATAAAAAGAATAGGAGCATACTGCAACACGTGTGAAGGCCATAAACGATATTAATTTTGGAACATAAACATACAGTATATGGCTGGTCTCGGTACTTTAAAGAAAACATACACTAAACATGGATCCATTATTATATTTTTTACTTGATTTACAGTATTTGAGAGATATGTCTTAACACCGATACTACAGTACGTAAATACTGCTCACGTGTATGTTTCTAGGTTTATATTATGCATTTCATACGGTCAAATTACTTTTGAGCAACTAATAAGAAGCGCGAAACGGTATGCCCAGGGCGGTTTAGTTTCGTTTTGTGCTGGGACTCTGCTTTTAACAATGTCGCCGTGGATTGATTAGAGATAACAAGTACATACAAGTCATTTTTTAAATGTTGTAGTTCGTCTTGTAAAAATGTTACGAGTACATCATCTATCAACAATTACACAGGTTCAGTTTCCATATTGCGGATTTTGGTTACGTAATATTATTTTCTAGATTTCACGTTGTGAATATATGATTTGGGCAAACAGAGCCGCAAAGAAGTACATTATTGGTTCTTGTTTTTTTTTTTGCAGTTTTATCTAGAACAAGCTATGCTTAAATCTTGGTCTGATTCTTGTGAAACTATCCACACGACAGTTACAGTACCTAGGAGTTGACTTCAGTGATGTCACTGATGGGATGTTTCTAAAAATCCATCCACTGTAAAACGTCTTCTCTAGTTGTCCCGCATATGTATTCACTAATGAAGCTGTGTGTTCTGAGCCTGGATCTCTACATTTCTGTATGAACCAGCTTAGAGGGCTAAAGACAGCTTGTGTTTAAATTGAGTGTAAGGTAATTTATGCTTCTAAAGTCATGGTCAGCATTTATTATTGTACTGTGCTGTAAACTTGTTCTGTGCCTAGTCACATTATTTTATAGCGTTTTTATAGCGTTATCAAATCTGGCGGCGCTGCGTGTTAGTTTCCTGACTATCATGTCACACGGTCTGTGATTGAATCCCATGGAACTATGACTTTATTTTTTAACAAACATTTCTTTGAAAAAATGAAACGTTTCCCTTGGTCAGAGATTAAATAAATCCTTACTCGCACCAAACAAATTTATATTTCTAAATATCACAACAAGATCGAATTTAAGTCTTTTTAATAACAATGAATAGTCACCTATGCGTTACAAAATAAATATTTATATTGATTTGAATCGCATTTTGATTTAAATCGTAAACACGTGTTTAAATATATGTGTTTAAAGGCGATATACTGTATAAAAGCGCTGATTCTTATGGAGTGTGTTCCACCGGGGATTCAAAAAATTTATTTTTTTTAATCGCGTATCTATGGAAAATTGCAGTATAACTTTGTTCATGCACAAACAGTGCAAATAATTTGGGTGTCTCCTCTTGCCAGAAAGCTCTAAATTGCATTTTGAGTGCGGTTTTTGACTATTTCTAATTTGCAACCCATAAATAAAGCTGATAAAGCTTAGACTAACTGTATTCTAAACTGTATTACAACACCACATTGGACAATGCAACGTAAATTGCAAAAATGCACTTGGAATCTGTCCAAGCCCTCCTACGAAAATTATTTAAACTGCGACACTGATCATTCATCTCTAAATAAACTTTATTTTATATAGCGTTTTAAGCGAATAGGTAATTAGATTGCTCATAAACCTAATCGCTTTTTCTACATAAACACAGCGTGATAGCTCTCTGAAAATGCTTTTCCTTTATATTTAGGCTCAGATTTCAACTATAGATCGTATTATTATTTACTTTCTTGGAAAAATGTATTTTATGTAAACCATGTTTGCTATTAATTAATTTAGGGCTAAAATACGTTCATTGTCTTCCAATTGAGTCGAGTTGACATTGGAAGCTTGCCACTCCTGGACTGTTAAACCAACGCATTAGCATGTTAAAGCGATTCCATTGAGGAGCCCAGCTACCAGTTAACACTGTACTTTCTTCTTTGAAAATACCTGTGAAACCGGTTTAATTCGTCACAGCCAGCACTCCGGCAGAGAGGGGGTTGTACTCGTAAAGTAGAAGCAGGCGAGATTTCCAGCGAAAGACACCTCCCCCCCCAAAAAAAAAAAAACAGTAAGCAGTAATGCTTTATGTTGAAAATTGAGAGAGAGAGAACAGGGGAGGGAAGTTGGTTTTGCATAAGGTGGCGGGGCTATGGAAATTAGGTCTGTTTGGGAATGTGTAGTTACATTCTGGCTGTTTGTGAATTATCGTTGTTGTGTATGGAGTGTTGAGGTATTGATTTTGTGTAATGCTTTATGTTGAAAATTGAGGTGGATTTTGTTTATGATAAACAGGATAAACTGGGATGGGAGGAAGGTTTGGTTTTGCATAAGGGGCGGGATTATGATAATTGGAGAACTTTGCGAGAGTAAAATGGTTTGATATATTTGATTTTGTATTGTGGTTGTTATCTATGTTTTTGGTTGGTATTATGTTTATATGGTTGTTTTTGTTGGTTGGTTGTTATTATGGTTATTAATAATACGATCTATAGTTGAAATCTGAGCCTAAATAAAAAGAAAAAGCAAGTGATTAGGTTTATGAGCAATCTAATTACTTATTCGTTTAAAACGCTATATAAAATAAAGTTTATTATTAATTTGCTGGACAGAGCGGTGAACATTATTATGCATAAGACAAAGATAACGATCCTGATCAGTTTAGAAATCTGTGTATGCTGTACGGTTTTTACTTCTTAAACTTTTAAAATACATGTTTCGAATAGAAAGAAATCCTCTTCCTGGTACAGTCGCATGAAGAGAGAGGCGAAACAGCCCTACACAGCCCTGTCGCAGTACACAAATATAATCATATCGTTATTAAATTCTTTAGATACGCGATTCCATATTATATTAGCAGAAAAGCTTAAAACTACCACTTTTTCACATGCTATTTCACATGTTAGTTAAATACTTCGCTTAAAATGTTTAGGGAGAAATGGAATACCGGTGTGTATTTTTCCTTTAAAGTACCGATTCCTGGAATCTGACTGGCTGACACCCTTCTGAAGTGGTTCCATAATATCTAGTATACGGAAAAGAAACTGTTGATAAAAAAGCCTGGATTCTCATGTATCTCAGAGAGCGAGTGATCAGAAAAAGGAACAGCTGTTAGACTCAGGTTTTACGCTCTCTCTCTGTTGAATGAATGAAAGCATTTAATTAAAAACATGTTTGCGTTTGTCTGGGTATTTACTTTGCAATCTGTGGTTTACATCTACTGTACTGTTTTGAGATGCCACTTTTAAAGGTGATATGTAAATTAAAGTTTTTTATTATTGTTATAGAGAAACATGATCAGATTTTCCCTGGTTCAGAAAAAAGACGATTCAAATCTGTAATCTTTGCACTTGTACAGTATGTCATCGGAAAATACAATCCGTTTCTGCTTTGTGTAAGGATGGTGTCAAAAAGTAATCTAAGTGGTGAAAAAGCTGTGCTCCTCAAAGCGCTTTACAGGATAAAAACAATAACAACAATTGTGGCTGGGCAAAAGATTTTGTTTTATAGAAATACAAAATGAGATACTGTATAATGATGCGCATGAATAAAGTTATACTGCTATTTTCCTTAGATACGTGATTAAAAAAATATTTTTTTGAATCCCCAGCGGAACACATTCCATAACAATCAGCGCTTTTATATATCGCCTTTAAACACATATTTAAACACGCGTTTACGATTTAAATCAAAACGCGATTCAAATCAATTTAAATGTTTATTTTTTAACGCATAGGTGACTATTCATTGTTATTAAAAAGACTTAAATCCGATCATGTTGTGATATTTAGAAATATAAATTTGTTTGGTGCGAGTGAGGTTTTATTTAATCTCTGACCAAGGAAAATGTTTCATTTTTTCAAAGAAATGTTTGTTAAAAAATAAAGTCATAGTTCCATGGGATTCAATCACAGACCGTGTGACATGATAGTCAGGAAACTAACACGCAGCGCCACCAGATTTGATAATGCTATAAAAACGCTATAAAATAATGTGACTAGGCAGAAATGTTTGTTAAAAAAAGAGTCAGAGTTTTAGTGGGATTAGATTACAGACCGTGTGACATGGAAGTCAGGAACCTAACACACAGCACCACCGGCAAGGTCACATGCAGACTGCTGAAAAAGCACTACAGAAACATTATCGACAGACAATGTACAGCTTGTACTATTCTTGTGTTGCGGTACATGAATATAATTATATCGTTATTAATTTCGTTAGATACGCGATTCCATATTATATTCCCTTTTAATCAAATTCTAAAAGTATGCTTGTTGACTCTGGTATCTCTTTAGTTAAAGACTTCGATGCTTAAAATGTTTAGGGAGAAATGGAATACTGGTGTGTATTTTTTCTTTAAAGTACCAAGACCAGCCATATACTGTATGTTTATGTTCCAAAATTAATATCGTTTATGGCCTTCACACGCGTTACAGTATGCTCCTATTCTTTTTATGCTCAGCTACTAAGATTTCCCTTCAGTGGTAAAATTCAATATCTACAACGGGCACAGTAAAGATGTTTACTGTAAGTCTTTCTACGACAGACCAACGGACCACGAGTGCCCCTGTCGGTCAACCAATCACGTACCGCGGTACCCTGCGTCATCTTGCGTCACGATGCGCGACGCCGCAGCCAATTACCTCCGGTACGTGTCTGTACCGCGCACTTTAAATGGCTGCATCTGTAAGTAAAACTTGGTGGAGGGAATAAATGTATACTTGAAAAAATGTTCCATTATGTTTGTGAAATTAATAAATGTACAGTATGCTTTTCATTGAATGATAGAAAAGAACTAAAAGGTTAGTGATACAATATAGATTATATGAAACATTTTTCATACATGTCTAAAACATGTTCAAAGAACAACACGAGTTCAACAGAGTAAGCATATAGCAATAAAGTGTGGTTCCTAGGTTTCCTGGCAAGTCTTCACATATTGTGCTAACTACTCTAGAACTTAGTTTGGATTAAAACAGACATCTGAGCAAATTGTCATCATCAGTCTTGCAACCCCTATACAGCTTGAGTGAATATAAAAAACACTAAATTGTGACACAACGACAATTGACATACCACAAAACAAAAGATTCATCATCATCATTTTCTTCATCAAACATCAAACATGTTATTAACTTACTCATCTGTGCATAATGACTCTCCACTTTCAAGAAAAGCCATTTATATATTCCATTGGCCTTGTTGTGTACAATTATCATATGGAGAAGTGTCAGGGTGTAATTTAACATTTTTCATTGACCTGCACACTATTGTCACAAATTACAACAGATATTTTAAAACTTGAATGGATTTCATTACATGTGAATCCTTATTTCTGCAATTTGTCATTTGCTTTGACAAATGCATCCATATACTTGGATGCAGTCACAGTGCTGTGTTTGCCACAGAACAGACCAATAATGGTTCAATTTCTTCTAACTGATCCATATCAATATGCATCCATGCTATATTACGTGTATTGTTTTGTGCAAGACGAATAAAACTCACATTTCAAACATATCCCGGGCAAAAGAACTAAATGGTAATATTCCCCACCAGCCAATGTCAGAACATTTTTTTGTTTCTTATTTTTTCAAGCAGAGTTTTTGGTTCTTTGCGTAATGATGGATTTGTTACAAGTAAAATGAAAAGCAGATCAGATTTTATACCCAGTACAACAGTAACTTACTTTTCTGAACAAATAATTTGATTCAAACTCACTTTCACAACACAAATCATATATATTACCCATATCATTGTTGTAACAGAAAGAATAAGGTTCTGGATCCTGAGATGAAGTTAAACAGATGAGTTTATTGCATGCAAGGAACAATAAAGCCGAAGTCTTGTTTCCCGCAAGAAACAACAAAACCGAAATATTGTTCAAAGTGCTGGTACAAACTTTTGGTTTATATATCCTTTCCTTGCCCCTTCTGACGTCACTCGTTATTATGGTAAAGGGGGGAGGTCACGTGTTTGGCCAGTTTACAGCTTTTTGGCCAAATGGTCAGGGATTAAGTCCCCAGGTGGTTTTCAAGCTCTCCTAGCTCGCATATGGAATCCTTATCAGTTCTCCCTTTCCTGCCATAAACTCCTGTTGCTTAGAAGTCTAATCTTCAAGCAGAAAGGACTTAATTTAACCCCCATCTTTACTTTTACTTCATCGTTGTTCTCACAAAAAATGTTTTGTTGAGATGCTTCCAGCTGCATCAGATGAGCTTCCAGGTTAGGTAATGCAATTGTTACCCAATCAAGAGATATTAACCGCCTAATCAAGTCCCTGAAGTTCCATAATCTATAATTTCTAAACATTGATCATTAGCCTGGGACTGTAATTCCAAATTATATTTTTCCACTTGTATTTCTAAAAATGCTGATCTATATTGGCCAGAATTTGTCTACAGATTGTTCAGTATGCTGTTTATTTTCAGCAATCCATTATGGTTTGTTTTCAGGAAAGAAAGAAAATAATTATAAAACATGCATTTGTAGCAGACACAGGAATCTATCAAAGAAAACCTTGTATTTTAGGGCATCCTTACAGCTCTAGCAAGCCATAGTCATTCCTCATTCTTCAGTCATTAAATATCAGAAGATTGAGCCATTCCTCAACCACTGGTTGAGTTTTGAGTCATGACTAACAACTGATAGCTGTGCCGTGACAACAGAAAGGTGACATCGAAGGGCAGAGATGGGAGATTTGAGGCAAAGATGGGTAATGTATGATGACTAACAGGATTTGGGGATGCTTGATGAGCAAATATTATATCATGCTTTGGAATATCGAAAAAGGAATACTAGCCATCACTGTAGAAGCTGCAAAGGAATTTGGAAAGACTGTAGAATTTAATAAAATGGCAAACATCTGGCAGATGACGTTTAATGTTATGCATTATGTAGTGTTTCATGCAAATTATGAACTATAAGATACAAAATGACAAACATTAAAATGGAAAGAAGCAATATATGAAAAAGACCCATATGTTTATGTTGACATTATTTATATCTTCTAAATGGTATGGAGGAACTATAAAAAGGCAAACAGAATGTTGGGATCTACTGTTAAAAGTATATTAAAACAAGTGATTTGGTATTTAAAGTGTACAACGCAATTTACTTTATTTAGAATAATATTCAATTTGGGTCACAATGTTACAAAAATATATTACTTTTATGCAATCAGTTAAGGGAAGAGCAACTAACTACATTTGTAAGCCTATAGGAATATCATACACTGACAGGTTAAAAGATCATCTAAATCTTTTTAGTCTTGAACATAGAAAACTATGAAACAACCTGAGTCAAGTATTCAGACATCTCAGAGGCACAGAAAAATCAATCCTCATAATCAATATTGAAACATGAACCAGAGGACACGAGTGGAAAAATACAAGACAGGCTAGCAGAAGCTCACAATCAACGGTTGCAACGGGAGACTGGAACAGTCCCATGAGGAATCATGGTCGCCCCGCAGATCAAAGGATATGGTTGAGCCACCTTTCAGGTGGCTTTTCCCTCTACCACTTAGGCACCAAACCGCTCATTCATTCATTGGCTGTTTAATCCTGAAGCACCCCAGAGGGGGTGCTTCATAACTGAGCTCATTTAGCTACCAGTGGCAGTACCAAAATAACCACAATCAACACTGGTCTACGCCTCAGACATTGCGTGTTTATCCAGTGTCATCAACCCTAGTCAGCAGTCAGCCACCACGATGACTGCATCAGCTGCTACCCCAGTTGGCACCTAACCTCTGCAACAACTGCCAATGGCACTACTCCAGTCGGTAGCCAGCCTCTAATGTTACGACATCAGCTGCTTCAGTTGTTAGTGTGATTCAGCTATGACTACAATGATCTTTCTGGTCTGACTTTACCCGAGAGCTAGTTTCTCCAACCTGCTGTGGTTTGTTCAACTTTCCAGTCCATTGGGGTTCCTTCAGCTTCACCGTCTTTCATGATACTTGCTGTAACACCAGTCTGCAACAAGCTGGCTCTCAGTCTGCCTGTCTAGCCCACTGCGTCTCAATGGTTTCATAAGCCTGCCATGGTATCCTCAGCGCCCACAGACTGGTATGAGTCAGCAGCCAATGCCTGCTGCGAGTTTGAATGTATCTGCTCTGTTACACGACGACAGCCAGTCTCCCCACCCGCCAGCTGTGGTTTACACAGAATAACAGTCTGCCATGTTTTAAAGCAAAATTGGTCCAGCAGTTTGTGTCAGCAATGCCGTGTGGCAATCTCTACAGTTCCATTGGTCTGCAATATACTGTACCAGGAGCCAGGCTCCACATCAGTAAAAAGGACACCTCAACAGCTCACCAGTCAACTAACAGTCAGCAGCCTATCACTTCTGCTGCTGCTTCACCTCTGCTGGATTCAATGAAGTCAATGACTTCTTGTCATGGTGACTGTCACGGTCACCTGCAGTCCCATCTACCTCTCACAGTCAACCCTTCAGCATTCTGGCTTCTCTCATGTGCTTTGACCTGTCAGCCTTCTTCAGGCTTCTCTGGAGAGCTCCGACCCCTTCAGCCTTCAGGCTTCTCCAAGCAAGCTCAATGCTCAACATGCTGACATCTCTGGTAAACTCCTAAATTCCCTGAGCATAGGAATTTGGAATCTGACCTGAACTCCGCAGTGGTTACCTTATGTTAAGTACAGTGGGTACATTATGTTACGTTAAGCTCTGTATGCAAATGCCAAAACATGCCATAAGATTGTGAAAAAAGCATTTATTTAATGACTTATTTCCATCTGGTAAATGGAAGAACCCTACAGTAAACAGAAATTCAAATTGAAGAGACAATTGAATTGGTATGAATCAAACAATTCATGTCTACTTTTGCATTTAATTGTAGATGAACTGCAGACATTCCCACCCCAAAAGCCTGTAGGTTTATTTGGTTAATATAGTCATCAAAAAGCAAAAGACCACTAAAATAACAGTTTTTCTCATTACATTTTACATTGCTATACCACTTTTCAAATGTGCACATAATGAAATATGTTCTCCTCAAAAATAACTGAAATCCTACCCTCACATGATGCAGCTTGAGAATATTTCAACAGAGAGATCTCCTCTGGTACATGGCACATTCTTTAAGATGAAATGTGATGTGTTTTCTTGTAATTCTGCATTTTGTGAAGATAAATAGTGCCACTGTAGGGTGGTCAAAGCTTACTTTCATAGGAAATAAAATATAAAAGGTATTTTGTCACTTTAAAGTGGTAGTTAATTTGCTCATATTAAAATGTTAGTCAAAAATCATGTCTGTACAGTTATTCTTCATCTAAGTTGCATAGTTGTTTATTAAGATTAATTCTGGATACAGTAAAGTTTATCAAGTAATGGAGTATTGAAATAGAGTATTCTAAATAATATTTTGGTTCGTTTTAGCTACATGGGTATTTATGCTATTTTAATTTTGTCAGAACAACTGACCACAGCTTAACTGTTATTAATAGAACAATTTTATGTTAAACAAGTTTTTGAAAAAAGCTTGCTAAATAAGCAATAAGCACTTCAAAAGAGATAATTAAACTGTTATATTACTTAAAATTTTAAGATTACTTTTCAGTAGAAATGGGTCAGAATTATGAAGGAAGAATTAATACAGAAATGGAACATCCCTTTGATACTGTATATTCACATATGTAAGAATAGTCAATGTGCCTTAAACTTGCCCCATCTGTCACAAGTTCATTTTTAAAACCAAGTACTCTCTGACCACTTGTATCAAAATCACTACTACTGTTTTGGGCATGGAAATCATGTATGTTCTACTTTAAAACAGACAATTCCTCAGTGTATTGTATAAAATATAAATAAATGTTCATGTTAAGGCACAAAGAAAAACCTGGATGGTTTGAGCTATGTAAGTATTCTGTATTGTGTTTGTGGATCACCACTCTAGATTAAGGTCAAATAAAAGTCTGCAAATATTTAATATACAATTGATTAACTATGTAATAGTGTTAAAAGAATCTCAGTTTAAGGGAAAATAATCAGTATTAAACAAACAAGAATAGTGTTCTTGATAACAGTTGGTTTGCAAAACGATAAATGCCTGTTACAAAAAGAAGCAAATCCTAATCATTATACTGGGCACTGTTACACCAACTGCATATTTCTCTATATTTTATTTCTTCTTTTAGATGTTTTATTGCCTTATATTTTCATCTCATCATTTGTATTTTATTACATATGACTTTTAAAATGTATTGGATTTACTGATTAATAAAAATATTTATAGCAAAGCAATTCTGTAACAAGATAATTGAATGGCCTTTTACAGTTTTCCATGTACAATTTTGTTCAAACACTTTAATAGGGGTATCATAGCCTTTTATAATTTCATATTTTTTTTCTAAATTAATAATCTTCTCATTAACATTCTTAAGGAGATTAGTGGGAGTTTTTTTAATGTACTGGAGCATTAGTATAGAATTACAAAAGTGTATTTTTGTAGAGTTATGTTGTAAAAAGGACAGGCAATCCTTTTGTTGTGTGTTCTATTTTTTTTTTACATTTTGTTGGAGAAAAGGAACATTATGATGTAGAACATAATCACATATTCTCTCAGCCTCTCTCCCCGTTCCATCTTCAAAACCTCCCTTAGACAGTAACTCATCTTTACTGATCAAGATGCATTCACCTTCCTCATCAACCAAAAAGAACCCCAGGAATCCCCTTCAGATAGCAATATTAAGGGGCAGGCTCAACACAACTTAACTAAAACTAACTAAAAGGCAGTATAGTAATTAGTGAGAATGAGTTGGTTTCATCCATCAAGAGATTATCCTGGCAAGCAATGGGCATGAAGCATGGTACACCCTGAATGGGATGCCAGTCCATCGCAGGGCACACACAGAGATGCACACACCAGGGCCAATTAACCTACCAGTATGTCTTTGGATTGTGGTACAAAACCAGAGAACCCAGAGCAAGCCTAAGGGAACACAGGGAGACTACTAATTCACATAGATACATGTAGCATCCCAGCTCCTGGAATAAACTTTGGGCTCCAGCATGGTAAAGCAGTCATGCTAACCACTGTGCAGCATGCTGCCCAAGTTGTTTTTAACACTGAGAAATTGTAAATACTTAACTATTTGGATAATTAAAATTGTACAGTAATGATATTTTTCAGTGAAGTACTCAAAGACAGAATACTAAATCCCTTGTTTGTCTTCACAACCTGGATGCAGTCATCACTAGTGGGAAAGTGCCTCATCACTGATACCATACTGAAATCTCAGTAAATAAAAAAGTGGCCAAGGTGACCAAACTGTATTTCCAAGGATCACCCATGTCTCTTTAATGTTGGATGACAGATGCTGTTCTGTGTTATTTAACTAAAAATTGAATGGTCAAGTGTGAGATACCTGAAAACAATGATGACAGCATTCCTTTGACAGAAACCAGGTTTGTGAACACAACCAAAATGCCACTCTGGGACTGTTGGATCTGGCACATGTCAGAAGATCATAAAGACATTTGGCCTTTTCCAGTGCTAACTTTATTGGTAAGAGGGCAATGTTCGACCCCAGTGAAACTCATTAAAAATCTAGTGCCATGTGGATACAAGCCTTCTTTGCGTAGGCTTTGCAAACACAAAAACAACATCATCTCAGAGTCCAGTGTTTCAAAGGGAACCCTCATAATGACCTGCAGGATTCTTTGGGTGTCCCACAGGAAAACTATCAATTTGATGGGCAGGTGCAACCCAGTCCCTTAAAGGAACTGAGTGGTGAGATGGTGAACATCTAGGAACTGGCTGCCAATCCTTTCATAAGTTAGAGTTAGTCAGTATTGTAACGAACAGTTCTTTCCGGACCCTATGCGGACGACACAGTCCGACCGAGTGGGGAAACACTAGGGAAACGTCATGCAGGAATACGGGGCAGAAGACAGGGGGGCGTCTCCACGGTGCGCTGGTGCACGGGGGAGGTGTGGCCGAGGCAAACAATCCGAGAGAGTAGTCCTTAGGGAATATCCAAAACACACGAGAAAGTCCAAAACCAGAAGATCCATCAGAACAAGTTAAAAACCACGAAGGCCGGGTCGGAACCGGCGGACGGGGAACAGGAACGGGAACAGAGGTTTAAACCTTAACGGGACCAGGCGCTTCCAGGTCGCACGATATGGAAATCAGTTGCGATATGGAAATCAGTTGCAGAGCCTGGATGAGCGTCAGCGCCTGGCTTTTAAGGTGGGCTGGGAATAGGGAGCAGGTGCATAGAATACAGTCTTGAGTGAAAGGGCTGGAGCACCCTTAAGGAGGGGGAACTAATATCGTGACAGTATAAATCTAACCATGATATCATCACACACACCAAGTTCCAAGAGGCTAGTCAAGAGCAAAATGCATTCAGCATTCAAAAAAACATCATGCTACTTGCTCTGCCACATCCCCACATGTTCTTGGGCCCACACTAGAGGCAGTATTTTGGTAATCTTACCCCTGAATACCCTTCAGATTATTTTCATGCAGCCAGTCATTCTGCTAATGCATGGGGCATTTCTTTCTACATGTGCTATGATCACTGCAGTGTGCTCTGCAGATTGATCTGCTGGATATGATAATCCTGGGTCTGTCTGTGCTTTCCAGGACATGGTCAGTCAATTTAAAAAAAAACTGTTTGTTGTTTTCTCTGGATTTCTTTTCTGATTGTTTAAACAGAAACTCCCATTCCCTGGTCAGCTTCTCTCAGACAGATCGCCTCCAACATTGGTGAAACAATGTCCTACTGTATGTTTCACTATTGTTAAATAAAAAATGTCTTCTTTATTTGCTAGTTATATTGAGGGTGGCACAGTGAAACAATTATAAGCATGTGTGACAGAGCTGGGGGGTTCAATTTCCTGGGGTTCTATATGTGTGGAGTTTGTATCTTCTACTTATGTTGATGGGGGATTTGTCTAAGTCCTCCAAAGATATACTGGTAGGTTAATTGACTTTAAGAATTGGCCCTAGTGTAAATGTGTGTGTGTCTGTGTGTGTGCTTTGCAATGCACTGAAGTCCCACTCAAGGTGTATACTGCTTTGCACCCAACTCTTGCCGGGATACACTCCAACTCCCCCACAGCCTTATATTGGATAAAGCTGTTAGAAAATGGTTGGATAGATATACTGACTCTTAATCTTATCACTGTGACAGAATTAGTTCCACTCTAATACCAAACACATTAGACATTTTTGTGAAATAAAAACATCAGTTTTTTGTTATCCAAGAGACAGTATTACCCAATCAACTATTTAATTGCATGGTATTTTTTAAAATATAAATAAACCCAATAACCAGGTGATGTAACTCTTAGACAGAAACATTTCCATTGTGCATCAGCACATTCACATTGTATTCATTTCTTTTTGTTTTTAATTTAAATACTTAATTCAATATTTAATTATTTTAATTATTATTCCATGATAGGTATACTAAAGTTTTACTTTTAAAAGAAATACAGTACTATAAATCAAGCAATTGTCCTGATAAAAAAAATAGCTTGGTGCTGTCACTCATTGAAATAAATATCTCTGTTCTATTACCTGCTACCTCATCAAATTTATAAAATGTGAGGAAATTATTATCAACAATAAAAAACAAAACAGTCCTGCACTGTTTACCAACTTCACTTTATTTCTAAAGTAGCTAATGCTTCGGTTTTCCAGCATCATCAAAGCATTAAAGAGTTTTCCATAGTTTTCTTTTAACTGAATGCCACATAAAATTGTATAAAACATACACAATTCCATGTAGTCATGGAAAAGACTACAATATTAAAAAAATGAACTAATTATTGTTATAAAGAACTAATCATAAGTAGCAACATCTTTGTCAAAAAGCTGTACTAAATGTTTTTCCCAGGAAAACTTTTGTACATTTGGTTGAACTTTTTTATATAACCTGTCAAATCAGTTAGAAGTGTGTGAAGTTTCTGACAGTCATTTGGAAATGTGCAAATATATTAAAATTACATTGAGTTTCAATGTGATAACTTTAAATTTGTAAAAAATAGATTAGCTATCTGATGCTGAGTATATTTGTACGGCACTATACCTTTGATGATGTAATTTTATGCTTATGTGTGGTTGAAAGTGTTCAAATATATATGATTTGCAAGCAACATAAAGGAACTGTATAGACTATGATTATTAATTTTTTTAAATTCAGGTATATCTCACACATTATTTGGACTCATATTCAACATGGAATCTGGTGGTTAAAGAGTGCCAATTTACATCTGTCCATCTGTTTTTAAGGCAGGTGTATGCCAGTAATTATTGCTTTCCACATGTACAGGTATGTCATTAATTATTTTGGCCAGTATACTACAGTATGTGCAAAGAATGGCATAGTAAGTCTACAGCTGGCTCATTAAAAATGTCATCTTTAAACTCTGAGTAAATAAAACTGTTACCTGGTTGTAAGCTGTGTGTGTTTTAACTTTTAAAAGATTTTCCAGTTCTGCAAGAGTGTAATACAGTACACTAGCCCTTTTGCTGTTGTCTGTATTAAACTGAATGTGTTTTAGACAACTCATGTTTTTTATAGAATCATATCGCATGCACATTCATTTTATATGTAGCATTTACATGTATGCCTTATAGTTAAAAGTCATATAATCAATCTTCAATCTAACAAACAGGAAAAAATGTCTTAGACTTTAAAGGTAAGGAGCTCTGCATGATAGTTTAGAACAGTAATCAGTTGGTTCATCATATAAAAAAGGTTGAGAAAAACAGGTTTAGAAGATACTCTGAATAAATCAAGTCATCTTCAGGCTTTGGAACAAACCTGCACTATGTATGGAGATTTAATTGAGTTAATCATTTAGGCACTACCTGAGTATGTTATAATGCTTACTAATCTGACTATATTTTCATTAAATAAAAGCAGGTAGGTTGTATCACTTGTTGTTGTTCTTAAAAGTCAAATAACTGAATCCCAAGCAAAAAGCTAAAGATACCACATTAAATGCAATGTACAGTAAAGAAGTCCTGAAACTCTGAGCACTAAAACTGTTTAAAAACAATCTCAGATTAAAGGTAAATATAAAGTAGGATAATGTTTGTTCTGTAAACTATGATTTTCATATGTTATAAGACTCATTTAATACAAACATCCGTTTAGAAGTAAGCTATAAATAGTGTCCACCATTAGCTTAAACACAAGAATAGAAGGAACAACTTTAATGCCGTCATAAACATAACTGTTCTGGAAGGTAAAGGGGAGACACAGTTCTTAAATCTGGACAAACATCACTTAATAACATTAAGAAATAATCAAGGTAAGCTATAAATTAATGTCTCCCACAAAAATTACACTACCTCAACTAAAAACAATTCTGTTGTCATTAAAAGTTTTATGGTTACTTCTGTATACATAAGATTTATCTTCACATAATTACGCACAAAACAGGGAACTTTTGGAATGCGCCTCACTTTGCTGGTAAGCTGTTACTCGTCCTGGTGCACAAACTGCAGTTGTGCAGTTCATTCATGATGTTACATATGGTGTTGATGACTTTTGATATAACTATTGTAGTGGTGCCTGATGGTTGCAAATAGGATTGTGGGTCTCCTATGACACTAGTTGTTAGCAATTGTTGCTGTTGTTATATAGAAGCAATCATGTACCTGGTGATTATGTTGTTTTGTCATTACAGATCATTTTAATAGAAGGACTACTGAAGCTTCAAGGACAATAAGAAAACAAAAAAATTAAAGATTTTAATTGTGGTTTATACAAAAAAGCACAAAACATTGAAAAACACTTCTGACTGATAAGTTCTTTATAGTAAACGCTTGAAACAGTTCAATATTCTTTTAAAATTAAACAGCCTTTTACTGTAAGACAATTATAAGACAGTCATAATAAATTCTCATTTGTGTATTATGCAACATTATTTGTTTTAATGCTCTGAAAATGTTTCTAGGAGACACTTTGAGGTAGTAAGGTTGAGGTAGTGCTTTAATTGAGCTGGGGTGCTTGGATATCAGCAGAAAACACGGTATCACCAATCTAAGCTCTTTAGTCAGCACTGCATATTTAACAGTGATATAATTTAATAGCGGTACCAACTGTGGTTCAACGTATTGTGTATCATCTTAGCATCTTTACCCAAATTTCTGAACATTGTAAATGTACTGTATATAACAACTGTTCTGCCAAGTGGTATTTGCAGAAAAGAACCTCTAGATGGTGCTATATACCGTAGTAGAAGATTCACAACAGCTCAGCCTCTTCAGTCACTAACAGCCAGGCAATACCAGCAACAAGCATGGTTCCTGCCACAAATTGTAGCAAAACAAACTTCAACAAATTAATGTGGTAACCTTTAATACTATAAACCTCATCTAATATTTAATAACCTTTTAACAATAATGAAAACATAAGTAAATCAAATAAATATGCTTTGCGTCATACTATCACACTACAAATATGACAAGGTTTTCAGAACGTACACTTCGAAAATATTTACAGTACTACAATATACAAAACCCACAGGGTCAGAAACACACAATGCGGCATTCACACGCGTATTGAACACGCGTGTTTGAGAGTAAAATAAGTAAACTTACTGTTTATGCAATTAATGTTACAGAAGACGCTATTTTGATGACAGCATTATCGGTAGTTAAAAAATAGTCTTTGATAAGGTGTTCAAACCGACGTTGCACTTATTAGTTTTATCGCGCGCGATATGTGAGACTGGCATTTACCAAAGATAATCCATCTCAGTGTAGAGGTTCTTAGGATATAGTGTTCCTAAGACATTTCTTGATATTTTTAAACACTTACAAATCTGACATCAGTGTCGATAACTGATCTGCACATTTTTATTTTAATGACAATTGATAGCCTTGAACGATATAACAGGATAAATACACCTGCAATATTCAAGACAGTATTTAGGAATGTAGCTTTAATTGTAGACTAACGTCTACACGTTAACTGTATATTTGCTTTTCAGAATCCCCACTTACAATGATATGTGCATTGAGAAAAACGTGTTTATCAAGTGTAAAAACGACAGGAATTGTCTTGGAAGGTTATACATCTCTTGACGTTGCTAGGAGGTGGGGGTGTTACGTGACACTCAGGGGGCGCAAGGTCCAGTTGCTTGTGCTCAAAAAGGGGCTTTGACGTTTTATACTGCAGTATGTATTCGTTATACGCAACTAGTGAAATGATTACAATGAAGTTGAAGGATATAATTTAAATTTTAAATATAACCTTTAGCTATGGGCTACAACATTTAAATTTAAACCTGGCTAACCACCTTTCAATATTAACAAAAGCTGGGAAAAAAGGGGATGGTAACGTGACCAGATGTCAAACAATTACCTTATTAAATATTAGCAACGAGTTGAACTGAAGTACAACAGAAAAAAAGGAAGGACCTCAATTTGCTTTCAGAAGAGCAACTGTCATTATCTACGCCTCAGCCCCAAGCTCCTGTTCCGTATCTCCAGAGCCTGCAGCTCATCAAGCGATTCAGTAGAGTTTAATGTGGCGTAAGTGACTTTACCTTTAACCAATCGTTTCACTGCTCCTCCCCTCGTTGCGACGCTTAGAGATGAGGAATCCAATGACTACCGTTGGGGGCGTTGGATGCTGTAATTCACACCCCCCTCTGGGCTTATTGAGAGTTATAACAAGAAATTCAGTTCAGAGAAGGGAGTGAGCCAGGAAGAAAGGGAATTTACTGCAAGGCAGTTATACCATCAAAATTACACCGACCTAGTACCTGTTACCACAGACAAGGCAGATGCGTGCTGAAATAACTGGAGCGTTGTGAGGCAAAGCACTGCTTGAGATGTCCTAAACTGTATGAAAAACAAATACATCACTGAAAAAGCTGGACCACAGTGAACTAATAGGTTCTTTCTGCAACAGCAACATTCACGCAGTTGACTTATCTGGTGAATAACACATTGCATATTACTTTGGTTTTATACGGATGCGGAATGACTGCGTGAACCCGTTTGTCCAAAGGAAAATAGCTTGAGCTGATCACCTGATTGTTTGTTGGAGCGGATCACTGACAACTGCAGTACACGGATTCAACAGAGAATTTCTAACATTGGAAAGTTAAATGAAAAAGGGATTTTTTTTCTATTCTAGCGAATCAAACACCGCTACAGTATATAAAGGATTGTGATTTTTGTGCTGTGTCGATGGAACATAACCTCATCGTACGTTTATTTAGAGAAACCAGTGTTGATTAATGAGGAGCTAAATACTGGAGTAATCCAACTACGGTTTTGTTTGCGGAATGAGAAGGAGCATATCTAAAATGTGTTACTGCAATATTAGGCATCAGTATGCCTGTTTGAAACCAGATACTCGCTAACTGCATCTTCAGAAGAAAGCAGGGGTAAGAAAACGCACATTTATGGTCGAAAATGCGAATATAGATAGTCTCCTAGCTTTAGCCGAATGGATTATATATGATACTCATCATATTTCGTGTAATTACCAATATTTATCGTTTAGATTAAATGCTGTTAGACTTTAAAGTTTAGAAGGCAAGTCCTTAATGTTTCAAGACTCGTTTTGCAATTATTATTACAAGGTCTTGAAAGATGATGCTAAGTACTTGAATGGCTGCTTTGGTTACTGCAGCATTATCTTATCGCAAGCTCCTGGAGGTAAAAGGAAAAATAAAAATGACTAAGAACCAAACATGATGCAAAAATATATATAATATTTTGCAGCTGACAACACAGCAATAAATCAATTTGTTGATAAGTAAAATAAAGGGAAAAGATTTTTAAATGATTAAGATTTATTAGGTATATAATACACTTACTACTATGGAGTTTGTGTTGATATGTTAGATTCAAACTAATCAGATTATTACTAAAAGAAAGATCAAGTTTTAATAAAGCAGTGTTCACTGAATTTATTATGTAATATATGTTTTTAATATGCTTAAACAATGTAGTTTTGAATGTGTTATAATTATATCATCGTTGTTTATTTATAGGATTGTTTTGGCAGCTGCTATCCTACGAATTAGAGATTTCATGAATTCTGCAGTCCAGCAGCATTGCATGGTACAATACTGTCTGAATAAAGAAGTGGAAAACAATTAGACAGTTACCATGGACCTAAGGGATTTTTACCTGTTGGCCGCTGTGGTTGCCTGCTTTTGGCTAGATCCTGCTATAGCCCAAGAACTGATTTACCCGATTAGAGAGGAATTGCAAGAAAATGTGCTTATTGGAAACATACCAAAGGATCTGAATATTTCTCATATCAATGCTGCAACTGGAACAAGTGCTAATCTGGTCTACAGGCTGGTTTCTAAAGTTGGGGATACACCTTTAGTCAGAGTTTTAAGCAGTACAGGGGAAATATTTACAACTTCTAACAGAATCGACAGGGAAAGACTTTGTCCTGGTCCTTCTTATGAAGAAAATGAATGTTCTTTTGAAATTGAAGTTGTTATCCTGCCAAATGACTATTTTAGGCTCATTAAGATTAAAATTGTAGTCAAGGACACCAATGACAATGCCCCCATGTTCCCATTCCCTGTTATAAACATTTCTATTCCAGAGAACACACTGATAAATAGCCGTTTCCCAATTCCATCAGCCACTGATCCGGACACTGGATTCAACAGTGTGCAACACTATGAACTAGTAAATGGGCAAAGTGCTTTTGGGTTGGACATTGTAGAAACACCAGAAGGGGAAAAGTGGCCACAGCTTATTGTACAGCAAAACTTAGATAGAGAGCAGAAAGATACTTATGTCATGAAGATTAAAGTAGAGGATGGAGGCATGCCACAAAAGTCCAGCACTGCTATCCTTCAAGTAACTGTCACTGATGTAAATGACAATAGACCAGTTTTTAAGGAGAGCCAAATCGAAGTGCACATACCAGAAAATGCACCAGTGGGTACCTCTGTTGTTCAGTTACAAGCAACAGATGCAGATGTTGGACCCAATGCTGATATCAGATACATTTTTGGCACCCAAGTTTCCCTAGCTACTAAAAGACTGTTTTCTTTAAATGGCACAACAGGCCTTATAACAGTCCAGAGACCTTTAGACAGGGAGGAAACTGCAATCCACAAAGTAACAGTACTGGCCAGTGATGGCAGCTCCAGTCCAGCCAGGGCAACTGTTACTATTAATGTCACTGATGTTAATGACAATCCACCAAACATAGACCTGAGGTATATTATTAGTCCAATTAATGGTACAGTTTACTTATCTGAAAAAGATCCTCTAAATACAAAGATTGCTCTGATCACAGTTTCTGACAAGGATACAGATGTTAATGGAAAAGTAATCTGTTTTATTGAAAAGGATGTCCCCTTTCACCTAAGGGCAGTCTATGATAGCCAATATCTGTTGGAGACCTCATCGCTGCTGGATTATGAGGGCACCAAAGAATACAGCTTTAAAATTGTAGCTTCAGATTCCGGTAAACCCACCCTAAATCAGACTGCTTTAGTCAGAGTGAAGCTGGAAGATGAAAATGATAACCCTCCCATTTTTAGTCAGCCTGTAATTGAGTTGTCTGTTATGGAAAACAATGTACGTGGTTTGTACCTCACGACTATTAGTGCCACTGATGAGGACAGTGGGAAAAATGCAGAAATTGTTTACCAGCTTGGACCCAATGCCTCTTTTTTTGACTTGGATCGTAAAACTGGAGTTTTAACAGCATCAAGAGTTTTTGACAGAGAAGAGCAAGAAAGATTTCTTTTTACAGTCACTGCAAGAGACAATGGAACTCCTCCACTTCAGAGCCAGGCAGCTGTAATTGTAACTGTACAGGATGAAAATGACAACAGTCCTAAGTTTACTCATAATCATTTTCAGTTTTTTGTATCAGAGAACTTACCAAAGTACAGTACTGTGGGAGTGATCACTGTAACAGATGCTGATGCAGGGGAGAATGCTGCTGTGACTCTTTCCATTCTAAATGATAATGAAAACTTCATATTAGATCCTTATACTGGAGTTATTAAGTCCAATGTTTCATTTGACAGAGAGCAGCAAAGCTCATACACATTTGATGTCAGAGCTGTGGATGGAGGTCAACCCCCTTGTTCATCTGCTGCTAAAGTAACTATAAATGTTATAGATGTCAATGACAATACACCTGTTGTCATTTATCCACCATCAAATACGTCATTTAAGTTGGTACCTCTCTCTGCTATTCCTGGATCAGTGGTGGCAGAGGTTTTTGCTGTGGATGTTGACACCGGAATGAATGCTGAACTTAAATATACTATTATAAGTGGCAATAACAAGGGCTTGTTTAGAATTGATCCTGTCACTGGTAATATCACCCTTGAAGAAAAGCCAGCTGTGGCTGATATTGGTCTTCATCGACTAGTGGTCAACATTAGTGATCTGGGTTACCCAAAATCTTTGCATACCCTTGTTCTTCTGTTTCTCTACGTGAATGACACTGTTGGCAATACCACCTATATTTATGACCTGATACGCAAAACCATGGAAACTCCTTTGGATAAAAATATAGGTGACAGCAATGAGACTTATCAAAATGGGGACTATCTGACAATTATGATTGCTATAGTGGCAGGTGCTATGGTTGTTATAGTTGTCATATTTGTCACAGTGTTGGTGCGCTGCCGTCATGCCTCAAGGTTCAAAGCAGCTCAGAGAAATAAGCAAGGCGCTGAGTGGATGTCCCCTAACCAGGAGAATAAACAGAACAAGAAAAGGAAACGAAAGAAAAGGAAATCGCCCAAGAATTCTTTGTTGAATTTTGTCACCATCGAGGAAACCAAACCTGATGACCCTGTACATGAACCAATAAATGGTACAATAAGCCTTCCAGCTGAACTGGAAGAGCAGGGTATAGGACGGTTTGACTGGAGTGCTGCACCAACAACAACCTTTAAACCTAATAGCCCTGACCTAGCTAGGCATTATAAGTCTGCCTCACCACAGTCTGCTTTTCATCTGAAAGCAGACACTCCAGTGTCAGTGAAAAAACACCATGTGATTCAGGAGCTCCCTTTGGACAACACCTTTGTTGGGGGTTGTGACACCCTTTCGAAGCGATCCTCCACTAGTTCAGACCACTTCAGTGCCTCAGAGTGCAGTTCCCAAGGAGGTTTCAAGACAAAGGGCCCATTGCACACCAGACAGGTAAAAGAGCACTTTTACTGGTCTATCAGCACTGCATATAATCGCCCTATCCACCAGTACTAAAGTGCCAGTTTATATTTATTTACTCTGCTTATTGGTCTGAAAAAGAGGAACTGCCTTGAAGTCACATTCATAAAAGTTTCTGTTTTGTGTACCTTTAAACCAAAAGGCTTTTGTTATTTTTTTATTGTTTGTAAACCTAGGGCCACATGCACATTTGTTTTCTGAAACCCCTATACATTTTTGATAAGTGTTGTATATTAAACTCAAAGAACTGTTATGGGTATTTAAATTTGTCGTAACAAATCTACTATATAGTTATTTCTCAGCTTTTGAACTAATTTTGAGATTGTTTTACAAAATGTATTAGTTCTGTAAAGAATAGAGTAGGATGGTCTTACTAGGATTTGTCAAAGAAACATTTTTTTCTTGCCGGTCTACTCAGTTTAGTACCTGTTTTTTTAGCTAATATCAAAAATAATATTCCATTATTACATTTGATAATGTTGTACAAAGAGACCTTTGTGAAATGGCTTAATGGCGGCTGGTTCCATCAGATAAGATGTACATAATTCCCTTTTCTGTGTTTCACTTATCACTTTTTGTATCTGTGCAGATGAAGTCATGCGAATTAAGAGTTTGGCAGTATTTTGTTTCTTAATGTTATGTAAAATGGACACTTTTGCATTAAATACGGTATATTGACATAATTGTATGCTTTAAATTAATTTGAATATGCATGGAGAAATAATGCTATGTTTTAATTGTTCAAATAACTAAATAAATTACTCAAGATTACACGGTGAAATAATCTAAGCTTAAATTAAGTTTCTTTTCATAGTAAAGCATACATAAACTAAGACTATTACAGAATTTGAAATATATCTAGTTTAAAAAGGATTAGAAATTAATGAGACACATTTTTCTACCTAATCCACATTTTTTCATAGCCTTATTAATTTTGTATTTAAAAAGCACTAAATACAACTTGCACTTTTAGTTTTGAATGAACCATAGCTTGATGTTCAAGGACAGCCTGGAGATGGCACTGTTGCACCACCAGGTTTTTGATGGCATGTTGCCAGTCTGCAGTATATCTGTATTGGGGGTGGGGAAAGGATCAAGCTGGCCGTGCATTCAAATAATTTCTTATGTCTAATGACAATGTTAATGCATTGAAGATTCATTACGGTAGCTTGAAATGTAAATTATAGGACTTTTTTTCATGGACATAGTGTAATTATAATAGTTATTGTCTTTTAGGTTTTTCCTCTATGAAGAGCAAAAAACAGTGGATTAATTATTGGTACTTGTTACAGTTTAAATACTGGTACTTTTAATAATAACATTTTTTGGTATTTACATTATGTGTTTGAATTTGTTGTGAAACATTACTGTGTCAATTGGAAAACATGACGAGAACATAAACCACACAACTTTTAACAATGTTCCCAATGTAATATGCTATGTAAAAACATTGAAATAACCCAAAGCAAATTTTAAAAGGAACATTTGGTAGCTTGAAGAAGAGTTCACTGAACACATTTAAAAGGATTCATTTACATAAGATTTATGTAACTAGTTGAATGTTTTTAACACAATTTCTAAGGGCAGCTTGTAAGACAATATTAGGAAGAATGCCATATTTTAAATCTTCTTCACTAAGGAACAGATAATGTCCCTGTAAAGAGTGCATGAAACCTATAATCACAAGACCTACATTTCTTATAACTGAAATCAGATCACTGATACAGAATATAAGTATAAGCAGAACACTTTATGTTCTTTCATACACTTTGTTTGTTATTTTCTTTACAAAGTAAATATGGAATTATGTGTAGTCAATCTGTCAAGAACAATGTTTGTTCTTTAGATTTTTGTTTTTATGAGAATATTTTTTACAATGTGAAGCATTAGCAGGATTTTAGTGACAGCAGTTTTATTGCAGCCAGAGGCTTTACAGGAACTGCTTTATTACTTCACCCAAACTCTGCTGACAGTGATAGGGCAATTATTATTTTTTTGCCCCCAGTGAGCTATATTAGGTATAAACAACAGCTGTTAAAGACATGAAAACATAGTCTGTTTTTTGTTACTAAAGACCGTATGCTGTTCATGTTTTAAAAACAAAACAATGTTATTATAATAGCAACTTTGACTTGTATTTCTAGGAAGGCAGTCCAAAATATTAAATTACCACATTCTTTCGTATTTCATTGAGTGTTGTTCCTGATACTTTTAATTTGGCTCAAAGTAAATTGCATTATATTTGAAATGGGATAAATCTAATTTTATTTGAGAGTCTTGATACACCAATTGTTGCCATTTATATTTGATAATCCTTTGGGGAAAGAGAATATGTATGTGTTCTTACATATGTTTAAAGTAGAATTTAGAAACTAGTTACTATGTAAATGTTCAATTGTAGTAACTGTATCTGTAAGACTACAGTCATCACAACAACTAAGCCTGTTGTAATAAATAATGATATTTGAAAACAAGTTAAAAACTGTCCATTAGAGAAGTAAAATGAGAATGAATATGGCTGGAGGATGTTTTACATTTATCTCTAAAATTGGTATACTGTTGTGATTATTATTAATACTATTATTAAAACTTTGAAAATGTATGAACATTCATTAGAAGTAGCATACAGTATTTACCACAGTTTATCATACCGTGGTGAGACTGCCAACAGCAGCACTTCTGCTCTTGCTTGCATCTAAGTGCAATGTGGTTTGACTAAAGATTACAAATGTGAGGAGGCCATTCTGCCTATCATGCTCATTTGGGTGCTAGAAGCTAATTGATTTGAAGAATCTTATCCCACTGTTTTTTGAAAAAAAAAACAGGTATTAACTTCAAGAACCTCAGTGGGTTGCTTGTTCCAGACTCTCAGTACCCTTTAGTTTTAAATACATTTCTAAATAGTTTCCAATTGGGTCCTCTGGTTTGTGTTTCACTGTTTATTCTAAAGAAATTGGTTTGATTTTGTCATTTTCTTTGTATGTTTTGAATAACTTAAACTCTCCTTTAATATTCTCTGTTCAAGACTAAAAAAATATTCCAATTATTTTAGCCTGTTAAACTAAGATATTCCTTTACGCCTCAGGATATTGTTTTCTCTTTTCTTTTCATGGCAAGGGTTCCAGAGCAGAAACATATTTATTGTTACTTGGTAACAAAATTGTAAACAATAGTTTTTAAATAATTACAGTTGTCTATTGTACAGTTTTAACACCCCTTTTTGTAAATTATACACTTTTATCTATATTTCCTTGCATTTGGTTTGCCTTTTTACTCTTTTTCCACATTGTCTAGAAGGTGAAAAGTATGTGTTAATATAAACACCTACTGTAGGACTTTTTAAAGTTCAGTTTTTCCATCTTATATAGTTTATATTTCTTCTATCTGTATGTTAATGCTCTAAACTTAACTACATTGCCAGGTCTGCAGGTGTTTGTCCAATCTTTTGAAATCTCTTTGCAACCTCTACAGTGTTTGTGTTTTCTCCTATTTGAATATCAGGTTCAAATAGGAGAATAGAAGGTCTGCCAGGTATTTGTCCAATCTTTTGAAATCTATTTGCAACTTCTATAGTGTTTGTTTTTTTCTTCTATGTGAATATCGTCTGCAAATCGCAAGTTTACTAAGATCATGAGTATAACAGGAGCAGTGGTTCTATTATTGAATCTAAGCATTAACCCATTTTTGGTAATATACTGTATTTCCTATCCATTAATCAGCTTTCAATTAAAAAAATGTGCAGGCAATAACTGGATTCCACTGTCAATTTGAGAATTAATCTCTAATGAGGAACTTGGTGAGAAGCTTTCTGAAAATATAAATATATCATATACCCTGGTTGTATCTTTTACTATTGTTGCTGGTTTGAAGAACTGTAACAAGTTAGTTATGCAAGACTTCTTTAAATCCATGCTGCCTATGTACTATAATCTTATTTCCATAGATATGATCCTTCAGTTTAGCTCTGATTATCCCCTCTGTAACCTTACGTGTAATAGAAGAAAGACTTACAGGTCTCATTGTTTCTTTATCAAGTGCTTAGGACACGGATATTGTTTAAGAGGGACTTTTTTTTAAATTTTAAATTAAAATCTTTTTACATTTAATATTCCACAGCTCAACAATTTAAATTTGTAAAATCTGATACAGTTTGTAAAAGGTTGGTTATGTAACTTTAGTGGAAATATTAATGATAAAGTTAGACTACTGTGAGACAGACAAATTTCATTTAAAAAAACTGAAGAAAAAATGAAGGTGGAAAGATTAATAACATGAGTAATATAACCAACAACAGTAATTCAGTTTGCTAACTATTCACTTCCTAAACTCTCTAAATTCCTGTGCAATTCCTCATTCAGAATAATGCTGAATACACAGTGAGATAAAAGTATGAACCTGGAATAAAAACAAAATATTTTAAAATGTAACTTCATTAAAACTAATTTCTAACATTTACATTTTCTGGTCAATATACTGTATAAGGAGGATACAACTTTATCTTGTTTGTTAATGGCTTTGTTTAGTTTTCAGTGACATGTGAAAAAGACATACCAGCTTCCACTTTCACACAATAGACTGTTGCCATGTGTTTAAGTTTGTAGCTGCTGCTTGAAGTTGAAAAAAAAACCTGACCTGAATAATTATGCAATTCAGGGATGTAGAATTTGCAAGAATAACTTTTGTATTGATTTATAACATTTAAGAGCTTTGCTTATCATAAAAAAATGAGTGAAAGAAACATGACAATTAAAAGTTAAGATTTTTTTGAGTAGATTATTTAATGAATGAACTTTGTCTGAGACTAAATGAGATGGACTTGCCATTAGAATTTGTATCTCGATGGTTTCTTTGCTTTCTATAGGGTCATGTACAGTACCATATTATGCAGAGATTACTATATAGGAAGCTCATACAATTGGGAAAGGTTTAAAAGGCGAATTGATTAAAACATCATACCTAAGGGGATGGTGTATTACTATTTCTTTTCAATAGTGCTGATTCAGACCACAGTAACATTTGGTGTTAACGAATGCATATCTTCATCTGCACGTCTTTATTAATGAAATATTGTTAGTCATGAGGTTTTGTACTTAATGTTATGCTGTCTTGGTATTTGGACTTGAGTAAAATATAAGTTTCATATAGTAATTACCTATTTTTCTTGGTGTATAAACTTCTCACATATTTTAGTAATTTAAATTAATCCTAGAAAATAAATGAAATTGACATTTACCTAAACAAAATGTACTTTACTTTTGGTTGCTTTATTTCAGGGTTCGAAATCACCTAGTTAAAATAGTATTTTCTTCTCTGTCTGTGATAATGTAGTTAATTTAGAGATATGATATAAATAAATATTAATGTCTTATTAAAATGTAAGACAATTCCCCCAAAATAGTAAATGTGTCCTGTGTGTACATTGTACTTCCTATGCCCATAGTGAAAGTTTCAACCCTTTGCATTACTTGTCATGTAGACCTGCATTTCGTGCACTACCAAAATATCAGACACAAGAGGTTGTGTTTGTTCCAAGCTGTGTCTGGTGTTTTATCTGATCTTTATTGTTTCTTAGACAAGGCTGTTCATTTGAACACAACAGGGCGAGGAATATACTGTAGCAGAGAGAACTAAACATTCTTATCTGACAAAGTTTGAAACCGTAGTCACCACTCCTATTCCATCTACTTGTGGTCCACATCCAAATACTCAAATGTCAAGTTAAAGTACCTTGGATTTTTTCATATTTATAGTCTTTTGTATATTTTACACTATTGATGTGCGTTTTCAGATGTATTTTTCTCAGTCTTTTCAACCCCAAATATCAGATGGTAGACCAATAACATAAAATAAAGAACAAAGCAATTGCAGTGACATACTGTATAAAGAATATGAGCAAACTGAAATATGATAAAGGAAGATAGCTTAATGTATTGCTTAATATATTTTGCTTTCATAAATAAACAACACAGTAATTATGGACTTTCTTTGTAAACAATTGTGTATGCATCTCTTCCTGCTTGAAGCAGACCTAGCATACAAATTTATATAAACATAAAACAGTTAATGAAGTTCATTCCTCTTGATATCAGTACAGCTGCTGGGAGTAGCAGACCTATATGTACATCTGAGAAATTGTAAAAAGTGATTTCTATTTAGCAGGAGAACATAAGTGAACTCAGTTAAATTTTTGTGGACCTTGACATACAGTAACAATAATAAACAGCATCAAACTGTAAGCTTTTCGTAAACTTAATAGTACTTATACAGTAGGTTGTATGAAAATGCTTTAACAAAAAACTTTAGTAAAACATCAAATGCTTACAAGTATTACATCTTGCAAGTTCAGATGAAATATTCGATTATCTGCTAGCTTTTATTTTATCCACGTATTTTGGTGATCAAAGGAAACGTTTTTTTTAATATACAGTATACTGCATATACTGTATAAAATGCTTATCAGTAATAAGTTTGTGAGTACCATGTTGTTACCTAAATACCTTTTATGTCCAGAAATACTTTATTGCATCATGCCTGTCAAGTGAACATTCAAGTAATCCAATGGAATTTTAGTGTTTTAAGTAATATACTGTAATTATGTACTGTATATTCTAAACTTTCTAAAGCAGGTTTTTATTTGTTTTTTAATTTCTATTTTAAATTTCTGTCAATAGACATTACCATAACAGCTACTGTCATATATTCAGTACATGGGTCATTATGTAATTGAGTAAAATCTACATTTTCCTCTAGTTTTATAATAAAGCAGTGCAAATTACCAGGGTTTTAATTTTGTTGTTCTATAAACCTAGTTTTGTGTAATGTTCATCACTTTCAGTCATTTATGTAATTTTGATTAATTTTCATTAAGAAATATATCTAAAAAATATCTATTTTCCAAAATGTATTTTTAATGTTAAATGTTAGATTCAGACACACTGCACAGGGTCAACAGATATAAATAATAATTTAAATGTCTTCAGCCAGCCACAAGATCCCAACATTCCCTTATAATGAAAGCAGCTTGTCATTTAAGTCAGTATTCAAAATTAAATATATTGAGATTTTGTTCTTGGAAAATAGTTTGCAAATTTACAAATTATATATTCATAGTAATGTGATTGCATTCTGATGTTTTATAAGGTTCAAATATGCAGTGGCTATATTCCTTTCACATTTGGAAACAACTAAGTATGTAAATTATAGTTTAGTGACTGTTGAAAAACAAAGTATAGATAGGAGAAAAAATAATTAAAATGACATTGACATTGACATTCAAAATATAAACTGAATGGAGTTCTTTAAAAGTTTACTGAAATAGATGGTTTGAAGAAAATGTTTCTTTTCTGTTTATAACATCATATTCTTACAAAGAGCAACTAAATAAAACATGTAGAAGGCACTTCAATGATTGACCTAGCTGCCACCTCTTAGTGTTAGGATAAAGGGATAATGTAAGCTCAACAAAGATTGTCTGCACTGTTCTAAGTCCGCATGACCAGAAAATGATGTGAAGGTTGTTAAATGGTTGTGAACTTGCACGTACTGTAGATCGTAATGAATCTTGACATATGGGTTTTGTTCAAAAGATTTACCATGATTCTTGCTTTCCATAATCTACCAGTACTGTTCATAGTTGATAGGCACTTCAGGCACTGTGGTGGTATATTCTGATGTGGTGAGCTTTTGGGAATTACTCCTGGGGTCATCTTGTCAATAGCTAAACATAACAGTGCAATCATTAGTGCGGTCATGTAAAAATGATACAACTGAAGTTTTAAATTAAGTGGAATTCTACAACTGACCTCATGTCTCATTGAAATTATATTACTGCATTTATGTATTTTATAATGTATATAAGACATGTTTCATGTAAATTGAACTCCTGGTAATCTTGCTTAATGTTCTTTGTTATATTATGTTGGACTTGTTTTGCTTTATGTAATGTAAACTTTATATCTGAAGTCTGTATTCAGTTAAAAGGCAAAAAGTTACATACTGTATATGGTGTTTATTTCATAAATATTTTTTTCATTTATATATATGAGCTAAACACCATTCTAAAGAATTGTTTGAGCACTGTTTACACATTTTTATAATTTTCACAATAAATGTTGAAAAGTGATCCCTTGTTTTTATTGTTAATTTTAAACCTGAATAACTGTAGTATATCCAATTATTTGATCCAGGTGAAACTCAGATTTCTATCAAATAAAACTATTCCAATTTCCAACTATTCCATTTGAAAAGTACCTCAAATGTAAATCATTTGTTTAATATCTCATCATCTGTGTAGCATTAATAACATTATTAAACCTATTTATTAAACCCTTTATTCCTTGTGTAATATCTTGGTTTTAAAAATCCATAATGGATTATCCCTCACTAGATTTTCTTAAGCTTCACTCCCTAAAACATAAAAATGTAAAATACATTCATATATCATGGTGTCAAAAGTTTTAGAGCCCTTTGTGTGTCCGTGAGACTTAATAAAGCAAATATTTTGATAGGGCTTCATATTATGATGTAATAAAAAACATTTATAACAACACCTTCAAAACATTTTGTTCCATGGCAACAATTTGACAATTTGTTATGAATTTCTAACCAAATTCTTTAAAGCTTCTAACCACATATTTAGAACTTTTTTACTGAATAATAATAAACATTTTGTACGATTACATTCATTCTACAACATTCATGTTCAATCTTCAAACTTCCTACACACATTTTCAATAAATATTGAGAAAAGTCTGTTTAGGCCAAAAAAACTTTGAGTACCAATCTTTTAGTACTCAGTGCTGTCTAGCAGGTTTAATTACAAGAAGAGTTGGATACATTTCTGTTGAATTATGCATTCTCATTTAAAATATTGCAGAATATTCTCACCTCTTTCAGTTCATATGTCAATAATGTTTTGAAAAATGTATTTAAAATGAGTCACTGTTGAAATGATTCTTCTTTTCGGCACATTGAAAGTGATTCCATTCTTATTCAAAGTACTTTGCTCTGCATTATCTTATACTGACGTTTGAAGGTTTTCCTTGCACTGTTCTTTAAATTAGAGCACCTCTTTCATCTTAACACGTGAACTTCCTGACTGCTGAATATATTTTTATAAAGAGTATGTATTTTTCTGTCCTGTAAAGCATGAATAAGAAATTATTTATCTAGCACATTTCGCAAAATACCTTTCCCTGGAAACACTTTTTCCAAAAAAGCTGCATCAGATGACAAGTTGTTACTGAGTTAAAAAAATGATTTAATTGCAGTGACATTTAAAGAATATGAGCAAACTGAAATATGATAAAGGAAGATAGCTCTATCCTTGCTTAATATATTTTGCTTTCATAAATAAACAACACAGTAATTCTGGACCTTCTTTGTAAACAATTGTGTATGTATCTCTTCCTGCTTGAATCAGACCTAGCATACAAATTTATATAAACATAATACAGTTAATGAAGTTCATTCCTCTTGATATCAGTACAGCTGCTGGGAGTAAAAGACCTACATGTTCAACCCAAGGACAGCTGAGAAATTGTAAAAAGTGATTTCTATTTAGCAGGAGAACATAAGTGAACTCAGTTAAATTTTTGTGCACCTTGACATAAAAATAATAGACAGCATCAAACTGTAAGCTTTTCGTAAATTTAACAGTACTTATACAGTAGGTTGCATGAAAATGCTTTAACAAAAAACGTTAGTAAAACATCAAATGCTTACAAATATTACATCTTGCAAGTTCAGATGAAATATTCGATTATCTGCTAGCTTTTATTTTATCCACCAAATACTTTATTGCATCATGCCTGTCAAGTGTGCATTCAAGTAATCCAATGGAATTTTAGTGTTTAAAGTAATATACTGTAATTATATACTGTATATTCTAAACCTTATACAGCAGGTTTTTATTTTTTAATTTCTATTTTAAATTTCTGTCAATAGACATTACCATGAAACATAAAACTAAGTCCCTTTAACTAGATTAATTATGTGTAATAAATATTACATATATAGAAAGTATGTCATATGCAAATATTATGAATAGAAATGAGAAATATACAGAATAATCACATTAAATTCACATTACTTTCATGGTTAACAAGCAACATGATGTGTCATCTCCTTTGGCTCAAATACCATATTTCCAACAAAGTAATAGAGTGTAATATTGCCACTGAAAATACATAATCTGACGGAAAGGTGAGAATCAAATGGCGTTTCATAGATGTTTGACTTGTGCATTCTGTTCCTGGGATATGTTATTAATTTACCTGATCCCACTGTACCCCACGAATAGAAAGGAAGCAAATTAAAAATAATCCATGAAAGAAATAAAGCTTAGAAAAAGATTCCCTGCAAGCTATTGTGTAAGTTGCTGACTACAGTGTTTTGTGAGTTTTATTTTGGGGGAGAATAGAAGGAATTCTAATATTTTAACATGACTAAACCTTACAACAACAAACAGCCTGCAAAAGGGCAACTTATGAAGATGGTTGATAACTTTATATTAAGTGTCTTCTTATATTTTTCAGGAGATGGAGCAAAGCCGTATTTTTTTAATTCCTCAGTTTCATTACTTTATTGATCTAATTTTAGTGAAATTCATAAACTTACAGTCATAGAAAATCTGGAGAATAAAATGTAGGTATCAAAAGTGTGTCACCAGGTGTGTATTTGAATAAAAGTCTATTGTCAAGGGTTAAATCAACATTAGGGTTTAAGAATCTTACAGCATTTTCTTCCTCACTTTATTTAGTTTTCACGAAGTATCAGAAAGTCTAATCACATTATTATTTATTTTATCCATAGAGGTATTATAAATCATTTTTTCCATTTTATATTTTAACTCTCCTCACAAGTAAGTTGAATTAGAGAAAGATGCTAATTGTTTTTTTATATAAATTCCTACTATCAAGAAATCATTTTCTCTGTACTGTCTATAATAAAAGTAAATATGTGTCTTTCTAATCAAAAGTATTAATACTAGAAAATGTTGTCATACAGATTAGGAGTCAGAGATCCAAAGGCATACAATTTAGCTCCAGGGAAAATTGTGACGAATTTATGATTTGCTGGCTGTGCTTCTTTCAATTTGAAGCCATACTCTGAAAATCTAAAATGGCCTATCTATTACATTTAAAAGACAGCTGTATATATTATCTGGCATACACATCTAATGTGAAAGCAAATCTTCGCTGAGAAAAATGTACATTGCAAAAATGGAGTCTGGTAAAAGTCTGATAATAGGATTTCTGTTGCCTGTAGATTTTTACAAAAGTAATATCCACAGTACCCACATTCTTTCTTTTTTTTAATTCAACAATGATACTTCTCTGAACTTCAGATTTGAAGACATCTGAGGTCTGAGATCACAGGATCCCAGAATGAATGGTAGTGTTCATGATGCAAATACGCAACAATGGAACAATTATTCTTTTACTCATTTGTCAATGTTATCATTGTTCTTCCTTACAATATGCAATATATCTGCTTATAATTAGGTGACTGTTAGGATATATTTATAGATTGAAATGTAATATAGGATAGTAAAACTGGGTTGGGTCCATCCATATTGAAAAGTCCATAAAAAGTTAACTTCTTGAAGCAGGAGGACAGTGTGTTGGATTTATAATACAAAGGCTGAAGAATTGAATCCCTAGATTACAGAACTTTTCTTCAATTTAAGGGTCACATAGTATTTTAAATACAGTTTTTAAAAAAGATGAGTTTTTAATTCGGTTGGTAATAACTCATTGATTTACATTTAACTTTTAATTCCTGCCACCACATACAGTACATGGCAACATTCATTTATGCAGTAAAATCTATTGTGACCACAGTAATACGCTATACAAACAATCAATTGACAGCATCCCCCTGAGGTTTAATCAACTTGCGGAGAATGTTAAAAAGGTCTGACTTGGTAAAAATCAGTTAATAGCTTCATTTCCTTGACTGATTTGTACACAAGATGACGAAAGAGAGCTGCACTAGTGTTGAAACTCATCCATTTCTTTCTGGTGAAATAGTACTGGAGTACAAATAAATTCCTGTCACACATAAGAGGTTGGGTTATTCCTGTTATTTATTAGAGTTATACAGAGAATTTGGGCTTTCTAATTTCACAAGGTCTTCAGTTATAGAAACAAATATTTTTCTACATTAGCTTCTGATGTGGTGAAACTATTAAATGTATTTAACTTTGTGAATGGCTGGTGATGTCAGCACTAAATAGTTTATTTAATTCTAAGTAATTTTAATATCGCAGTACACTTCAGATGCAGGGTATTTTTAAAGCACAAAAAACTTTTCCACTGTTTTATCGGTTTGCTGATAAAATTACATATAGCAAAAAATGTTTTTTTCAATTGTGCATCTCTGTTTCTGGAGGATTGAGAATTGACAGGTTCTGTGAACCACAAAACTACATTTTTCATCAAGCCCTTTGTACATCTGATTTAGACTATGTTTTAATTAGGCTTAAAGACTGTTTAGCAGACTGCAGTGTATGCATTTAACAAGAAAAATAAAGTCAAAGGGAAACAGATGGTCAAGGAAAAGGGCTACAGCAGTAGAATCCTACTTTCCTGCTGTGAAATCTCTTTCGTGTAGTTTCAGGAGGACATGAGTATCCTTCTTTCAGCTGGTGGGTCTTTATTTTAATTTGACTGCAATACTTTTACAATCATCAATCCAGCAGTTTGACAGAAGGTTCCTTACTGGTAGTTTGTACATATATGAATCATAATAAAATCCAATGGCATATACTATATTTTTATGTATACTGTATTTGCTTCACCCGTTACATTGTATGTGTGTGTTATTTGACTTTTTATTAATTGATTTATTATTTTATTGATTTATACTTTAAATGTGATGTGTATGCTCGTGGATATTAGTGTACATGCTTATTTTATGGTATTGTATATAGTTATTTATAACTGTGACAGAAGATCACAAAAGGGAGAATGCAGGTATGTAGGGAGCCTTCAAGATGCATATAAATAAAAATGGACTTCTACTCAAATCAATCTAAAGTGTAAAAACTAAGACTTTTCTCAAGTTTTTCAGTAGTATATAATTTGTTGGTACTCTTTGTCACGGTATTTACTGTTGTTTAATTAAAATCTAATATTACATCAATATGATCTTATGCCATACCTTTAGTAAATGATACTTCTCTGAACCTCAAATCTGAAGACATCTGAGGTCTGAGATCACAGGATCCCAGAATGAATAGTAGCGTTCATGATGCAAATACTCGACAAAGGAGCAATTATACTTTAACTTATTTGTCAATGTTATCATTGTTCTTCCTGACTACATACAATCATGTGCCAAATGTCCACAGTGCAGAGATGTATACTGTCTAGAAAAAGATACTGTGTTTGGCATAGCAAAGTGATGTATTGTTGAGGTACAAGATGCATCTCCCCATTATCATAAATCTGCTTTTCCTGGTGAGGATCCCTGCAGTTTAAGAGCCTATCCTAACAGCGTAGAGTATAAAGTGTGATTATCACTGCTTTTGCCTGGACAGGAAGTGAGGCAATACATTGTAGGAAGACAGAGAAAGGGACAAATTAGGATAACCAATGAAACCTACCAAGTTAAAACATGCCCAATGAGGAGAACATACAAAGTTCACACAGAAAGTTCTCTAGCCCTGAATGTAACACAAATATCCAAGAGCTGTGAGGCAGCAGCATGAATTACTTTGCCACTGATATAAGATATTTTGTACATCAAAATGATTAAATCAACAGCAGATAAGGCATTCTTGAAATATCACACATTGCAGACCGGGCTTATTATATTAATAATATAATGATCTATGTATTTTAAAAGCAATCCTACATCTGTTTACTGTATTTAAAATTTTGTGTTTCACTTGGTGCATATTTTTACAATCTGCAATTATTTTCTAATTGCAGATTGAGATGAATCTTCAAAATAAATTGGAGAACGATAACAGCTCTCCAACACAAGTTGTAATTTTATTTCATTGCTTCACATCTGCTGTGAAACAACCCCAAAAGCATCTTGTCTGATATATTTTACATATCCTGTTTTATACTGTACATTTTATTTTGCATTCATTTCTGTTGTCATGTTCCAGGGCTAAAGTAGTTGTTTCGTGTTTTTCTGTTTCATCCTTTACTTATTACTTTTAAAATTGTGGCATGCTAAAATCACAAATTGAGTACTTGTTTTGACACAATAAATTCTTAGATTGATTGTTACAGTATATCGGTCTCTTATTGTTGTTGTAGCTACCCTCTATAGGCAATTAAGGGTGTGAACCTGCTTTATTTGCCTTGTGTTGTTAAACATTGATATCCTGAATGTGTCCCATCATTTGGCTCTATGACATACATTATAACAGATAATTAGAACTCAGAAGTGCATTAAGGATGCTTCTATAACACAGTTTGCAACACCATAACCAAGACTGCAGCGCACAGACTTTATATTTACATATTTTTTATGTTGCTTGATACAACTTCTGAAACACAACAGTTACTACACATTGTCCAAGCCGTACATTGGATCTAAACCTTGGATTTACAATTCCAGGAATTTGTGCTATCATGTTTGAGTGCATATAATAGTGATACTTTAATGGAACAATTAACAAATAAAAATTCAACCGTTGTTTATTATAGTACTTCTAATGGTTCTACACCACCCATAATTGATTTAAAAACTATTATAGTCCCTATGATCCTGATAAATTTGCAATATAATAAATAACAGATTTAGTGTTGCAAAGTGATATAGTATAGTATTATATTGATTTCCTGCACATTATTAAAACCTATCTCTATAATTTAGGAGGTTTCTTTAAAACATCTAAAAACATATTCATAACATGTTCATTACTGTATAAAACCAGTAATTGTCTTGCACCATCCTCTTGTAAAAGTAACATAAGAGACTGTTTAAAATATATATAAACAGCATTTTGTGAATATACAGTACATACATGCATATGCAAGTCTCTTCCGATGTAAAGTCAGTTTTTTTTGTCCATACAGTTCATGAGATGTCTTCAAACATTCCACAGTCTGTATAAAGAAGATGTTCTATTAAAAAAAAACAGGTATAATATACTGGAATTCAAATGTCATTAAGGTATATTATTTAATATAAAAATGTAAGAGAAAATATATTTTTATTAAGATAATATTTTTACTGTGAATTCGTTTTATATTCTACTAATGTTAGAATTTTGTGGCAGAACATTATCCCTTACAAACGATTCCTTCCCTCTTCCACAGAAAAGGTAAGAAATTCTGACAAAAATTATGATTAATCAAACTTTCCTTTTTGTACTTTGTATTTCATAACCAAGATCACTAGAAACACTTATTTTTAAAAGGGATACACAGAATATGACATCAAACCCTAAAGGTAAATAATCATATTTGCTATTCAGCTTAAAAAGTAGTGCTGCAGTTCATTTATTTTTTACTGGTATTTAAATTGTTTTAATTTACACTATTATAAATCAATTCAGTTGCCAAAGTGTTTGAACTGAATTACATTTTTTTATTGGAAATCAAAAGCAGAGAAACAGATAATTTCATTAACTTTGAAAAGGTTTTACCTAGCAGGATTCCAAAACACATGTAGCCTCTAAGATTTTACACAATAGCAATGGCAGTCTCTTTTCAATTAAATAAAAAAAAGTAATGGCATTGATACGGAGTCAGACTGACATGAAATGTAAGTGTACTTAGGAGAAAGGGAGTAAAGGATGGATGGCTTTTGCAGGCTCCTGTCCATTAGCTGGAGAATGGCTGGCAGTGTTTTCTGTTCCCCTGATTCAGAGAGCACTCTATGGCTTTGGAATGGGGACACTAAGTAGAAACTATGTAGGATAGAAAATGCCACTCAGCTTGATCTTGCACTATGGCAGTTATTTTTGTGCAGATCTGCTGCCCCTGTAACCTAGTTTGTTTGTTTTTAACATACAGTAACAGTACAGGACCGATGAGTTTGTAAATGGAATCGTGTAAATATAACCCCAAAATATGTGGTTTTTAATATGGGTGTTTATTTTTTATGGAGGAATAATTGTGAAGATCAAATCGCTCAAAGACAGAAACCGAAAAACTGATGAACTATGCATTGTGTAAGAGTTCTGAACAAAAGTTTGTGGTTTCGTAAGATTTGTGTGAGAGGTTGAAGCTGTGTTGAACTGAACAATGTACTTGTTTGTTCTGCTGTTGCCTTGATCTAAAAGAAATATTTACCATTTGGGATAATCAATGTTTTCTGAGCTTTGTATTTTGATTGGCTACTAATTATATTAATTTGATACTGTAGGAATTATCTAGTGAATCCCAGAGCTATTGCACCTAATACATAATTCATGTAATATGACATGGGACCTTATTTAAACATGCACATTGGCTACATCATGCATGCATGTGTCACTCTATATAATGATAAACAGCCATTACTTAAAGAGCTTTAATAATAATAATAATAATAATAATAATTGCTTACACTTATATAGCACTTTTCTGGACATTCCACTCAAAGCGCTTTACAGGTAATGGGGATCCCCTCCACCACCATCAATGTGCAGCATCCACCTGGATGATGCGACGGCAGCCATAGTGCGCCAGAACGCTCACCACACATCAGCTATCAGTGGGGAGGAGAGCAGAGTAATGAAGCCAATTTATAGAGGGGGATTGTTTGCCGAGGGGAAATTTGGCCAGGACGCCGGGGTATACCCCTACTCTTTTCGAGAAACACCCTGCACCCTGGGATTTTTAATGACCACAGAGAGTCAGGACCTCGGTTTTACGTCTCATCCGAAGGACGGCGCATGTTTACAGTATAGTGTCCCCGTCACTTCACTGGGGCATTAGGACCCACATGAGCCGCAGGGTTAGTGCCCCCTGCTGGCCCCACTAACGCCTCTTCCAGCAGCAACCTTAGTTTTCCCCAGGAGGTCTCCCATCCAGGTACTGACCAAGCTCACACCTGCTTAGCTTCAGTGGGTTGCCAGTTGTGGGTGATATGGCTGCTTTAACAGCTACAAAGGGTCTTTTAGCACATGCTGTCTAACTAGCATTTTAACCATGTACTACAAATTAAACTCTCTTTTTATTCCTGCAATTTACCAGGTAAGTAAGTGGAGAACAAATTCTTATTTTCAATAACCACCTGGAGAGTAATTTATACAGAGGACATTCTCTGAATCAATTTTCGAGTAGTACCTTGCTCAAGGTCATAAGATCAGCATCCCACCTGGGATTTGAACTATGAACCTCTGATCCAGAGTCTCTAACCACTATGCCACACTGCTGCCAGCTACATACTGTATTAAATGGCCTACCAAAACCATAAGTTTATAAATCTCTTGGCAGTTTAAGAAGTTGTGGAATACTCTAAAATCAATTTTCACATTACTCTTTTTCTCAGCCTGTCTTCCTTAGTCATGCCAATGGACAACTGGGCCTGGATTTAAAAAGCTTAAATTTACCCATATATACAGTATAGCAAATTCCAAATGCCTTTTGATGACAGCTCTGTTTGCCAGAGGCTTCTTGAATATACCCAAAGGATAGAAACTGTCATATTTTAGTTTTGGAATTTCTAATTGGCAGGGTGAGCTGAAACGTTTGTTTTAATCTTGGTTTGAGAAATCCTATTGGCAAAAGCTGGCATCTTTACAGTGAATCTGTAATATATTTATAATTTGAACTTCTCTCAAAAAAATGTTAATCTACGAATATGATAAACACACTAAGAGTAAAATATTGTGGATATTAAATTCATATATAGTTGACATATGTTTTCATCTTTTCAATCTACTGTACCATACTAGTAGATTAAAATTCTGTTTGTAATTCTTATATAATGTTTAACTTCAAATTTAATCCTACTGGTCTGTGTTGTCACAGCCATTTCAGGGCCATTATTGCTATTGGTACACTGATAAAAACAACTTTATTTACTGAGGGACATCTAATTCTTAAGGAAACATTTGTATTTGCTTTAGAGTCTTTTAAAATTATGGTCAATAATTTGTTTTTCATTTATGACAAAGTGCAGTCTAGTGCAATTGTTAATAGAGCGTAAGGGGCAAAGTTGAACATACTTTTTGAGTGATTTCATCATTCTCTGAAATTAGGATTTTGAGCTATAGATCTTTGTGATGCATGAAAGAAGAATGTTTATATAAGATGAGCATGCATGGCAAGCACATTGTAAAGAGTGTCTGTTCTCCAACATGCACTTCACAGAAAAGGGTTGGTGTTGTGCGAAGTTAAATTGTGTATTTACTGTATTGGCAGTTTTGGTTAGTACTGTGCTGATTTCTACTGTATATATTAAAAATGCACTCACATTAATATTAGGTGAAAGGACAATTCACATTCTCTCCTATTAATTTGTGATATTTTTGATTTATTTTGCACCTCACTAATTACAGAAAGGTTTTGTGAAGGTTTATTTTTTAATATTTGAGATTTTCAGGCTTGACAGTTCTTTACAGAATCAGATCATGTCAATTAAACCACAAATACAATTGTACAATGTATTTAATAATAACATATAGTTAGCTATAGAAACAAATCAATTTAATCTACCACAAAAAAGCAACCACAAAATATAATTTTACATGTTATTTAGCATTTATTTTGTGAACTTTCTACATACCATTTTCCATTTACAGATAAATACATTTTAATACTAACTTTAATAATTTTATTTTAATATTAATTTAAGTTTCAATAGATTAGTTCATTTTATTAGTAAATACCTATTCATTTGTGTAAAGCTTTAAAGTTTTAAAGATCAAAATGCCGTAATGTCAAGACCAATGTCTACTGTATCTATTAGAAATAGTATAATTTATTTTTAATGGAGGCATAATGCTCTCATTACTTGTGACACCTAAACTTTTCCTAATCAATTTGTTTTCAGCCATGTGTCAAAGGGAAATTTAGCTGATGTTTTAAAATGGAAAGATAATTTACATTTTTGGGAAATAACACAAATTCTAATTATTTATTTATAGTTAAAGGGTTTTTAATTATTATTCTAGATGTTTACGGTATGTGTAATGATTTCTTGACTCTGTTATAAAGTAAATGTCAAGAACTGAGCATAAAATATATATATAAGCTGAAACATTTCATTTGCTGCAAATTCTGTGCACTGCATACATAATGATTTGCAGCCAATGCAGTTATCTTGTTCAGTCACAAGGGAGAGTTTTGCTGTGAAGCTGGGGGGAGGAGAGGGTAGCTTGAACATGTGCAATTTAAAAAACAAACAGTTGCTACAACTGTTGGCTTCAGAGCAACTTGAATTTTTTGTAGTTTATGGAACGAATACAATTAAAGGGTGAAACAATATAATTTATCAAATTGCAAAGTTGCAACTTTGCATTATGTTACATACAGTATTATAGTACTTCACAATGTAATATTAAATTTTATGTTGTTTTCATTGCAACAAAATTCCAACTGTTAAAAGTATTATATTTTTTTTCCTTTTTCATTTTCTTATTTTATTAGTATTGCCAAAGGATTTATTTACAGTTTATTTATTTTTCTTGTGATTTAAATGTAAAAATCTGATCAATCTCAAGCTTAGTGCATCTGAGTTTCATGAAGCCTTTCCTCAGATGCTATCTGGATTAATCACTAAAATTAATCCAGTGACATCTTCATTCCAATTTCTACTACCCTGTCTTGTTCAAATTCTATCATAACTTATTCTGTCCCTTTGTCAATGAACAGTATAGTTTCCTCATTCCTTAACATTATTATATGCAGTTATTGCCTCTCTGCTAAAAAAGACAATTTTAGACTCCAGGTAGCCCCTTAATCATCAGTCAACTTCTCACCATTTTTGCAAAGGTTCAAGAATGGGTTGTTGCTGTTCACTTGTTTACCAATCTGAAAATTCAGATCAGTGCAATGAAATTTCTCTTGAGAAATATTCTGCTGATAACCACTGACTCTGGAATTTTATGCATTATTTCATCCTGTTAGATATTAGAGTTTCTTTTAAAACAGTTGATCATACCTTCGTTCTGAACGGACAGTGAGCATTTTTGGTATTATTAGAACTGTGTTGTTGTGGTTCAAATCTAATAGAAAACAATTTGTTGAAGTGGGTCATTGTTCCTCCCCCACAGAAGTAGTCATATTTAGTGTCCTGCAAGGCTCTGTTCTTTGTCCAGTGCTTATTTTACTGTTACGGCCACTACTCATCGGAGCTCTATCCATAAACGAGTTAACCAGTTTCAAAGGTTGCCTAATTACACCAAACGGCGCCGAACAAGTTAACTAATCATCTCCCACTGTTCTTCACGATCTCATCACCAGTTCAGCGAATACTTATACCCTCACTTCACACCGCTTTGTGCTTGGTATTAGTTTCTCCTCTTGAGACCTCCTATCTCGCCTTCGAAACCTCACTTTCTCTCCTTCGGCTATCTCTTTTGATTTTGGGTTTTGGACTTTCGGATATTGTTTTCGATCACGACTTCACCTGACATTTCGGATCGTTGAACCTGACTTCCGTTCTCCCTCAACCTGTTTGACTGTCTCGTAACCCTGCATAGGATCCTAAAACATTTTTGTCTGGAGCCTCGTAACAGAATACGGAGCTGCTCTTATGGATCCCACGGATGTCAATTCCATTTGCTCTCTCCTCAGTCAGCATTCCCAAGCCCTTATTCACCTTCACGCCTCCCTCCAGCAACTTTCTAATCAGGTCACCTGGCTTTCTACATCCACCATTCCCGCCCCAGCTCCCGCACCGGTTCCAGCTCTTGCTACCCCCCTTGCCATTTATTCTCCCTGAAAAATATGATGGCAATCCAGCGATATGTCGAGGTTTTATTACTCAATGCTGGATGGCCTTCCAGATGCATCCAGAATTATTTCCTACCCCCCGTGAGCATATCGGCTTCACCTTTTCTTTACTGTAGAGCTAGATACCTGCATTAACCTTAGAAAGGCCGAGAAACTACAACTAACCAGATCTTTGCGGTTAGGAGCATCCTTCTCCTCAGCATCTGCACAGCCACCCACTAGACACATACCCCTTACCTTGGAGGAGAAAGAAAAGTGCTGACAATAGGGACGGAGTCTGTATTGCGGTGCCTCGGATCTTCTTTGTTCTGCCTGTCCTTCCAGACCCCCAAGACCCACCCTGGCCTCATCAACTAAGGGCAGTAGTGTTGTACTTCCCCAATCATCTCCTGGTCCTCTATTTCCGGCACTCATCTCATGGAACAATGTCCAATTCCCTCTTTCCGTTTTCATTGAGGGGCAGCGGAGAACTTTATAGATGCCACATTTGTGAAAAGATGGAATATTTCACTCACTCCCATTTCACCCCCGATCTCCATTCATTCACTTTATGGGTCACCACTGCCTGCTGGGCAAAATACCTGACAAACCAGTCCCCTGACTCTCAGGATCTGTGCCACTGATGTCGAAGAAATGTTCCTCCTCCTCCTGGATTACCCATCCCAACCTGTCATTCTGGGTCTTCCCTGGCTTCGTAAGCATGATCGTCATATCTCCTGGGATGAAGTCATTGCTTGGAGCCATTCCTGTCAAGAGAAGTGCTGCCGCACACCTATCAAGATTTCTGATGCAATAATTGCACAAGGAGATCTGACTGCCATTCCACCTCATTACACAGATTTAAAACAAGCCTCCAATAAACAAAAGGCCCTTTCACTTCCCCCTCACCGCCCTTACGGACACAAGCCCTTGAGAAATATATTAAGGAGGCTCTGGAATCTGGGTTTATCTGTCCTATTTTCTTCCCCCACCTGTCTCGGGTTTTTCTTTGTTGAAAAGAAGGACGGTTATTTAAGACCATGCATTGACTACAGGGGTTAGAATGGAATCACAATTAAACACCACTACCCTCTGCCTCTAATTCCAGTGGCTCTGTAGTCCATGCAACACCACCGCATGAGTTAACTAATCATCTCCTGCTGTTCTTCATGATCTCATCACCAGTTCTTCCACATACTTAAACCCTCACTTCACACTGCTTTCTGCTCAGTATTAGTATCTCCTTTTGAGAGCTACTACTTCACCTTCGAAACCCCACTTTCTCTCCTTCTGCCATCTCTTTGGTTTTGGACTTTCGTTTATCGTTTTTCGACCACGACTTTGTCTGACGTTTTGGATCGTTGAAGTTGGCTTTGCTTCTCCCTCAAACTGTCTGACTTTCTCTCAACTCCACACAGGACCCTAAAACATTTTTGGCTGGTATGTCATAACATTTATTGTAACAGTATGGTGTTGCATCTGCATTTATTTCTATGCAGATAATAACACAAACTATGTATGAATAGTTATGCATTAAACCTGATATTTCTGCTATGTCACATTGCTTAGATGATGTTAAAAAACACTGAACTCTGACAAGACCCAAGTTATGTAGATTTTGCTCTCCTTATCAACTCCATGAATGTTAATCTTTGTTTAACTATTGATGTTATGGGAATTGCAAGTCCTCAGTTAAGGAATCTTTGTGTCATTCCTCAGTTTTAAAGTTGTTGTTAATTTTGTGAAGGTGTCTATTTTATCTGTGCAATACTGCATGCCATAAGTACTTCAATTGATACAGAACAGCTAATGCTCTGCATCATGCAATTGCAGGTATATTCAAACAAGTTTTTATCAGAGCACATCTCACCTATTTTAGTTTATTTGCACTGGCTCTCTGTGAATTTTAGAATACCATAAAACCAACTGATGCTTACCTTTAAGGATTGAGGATATTACCTCCTTTATAACTACACATTGTTTGTTTTCTTCAGACTCTGTTTTCTTTCAGTTCACAAGACTCTAAACCAGTGATCTTAACTTTAGTATTTAATTAAATTACAAGATACACAACATTCTGGAGAGACAGGAATAATGGAAGTGGAGAAGATGTAGCACTATATGTTGAAAAGAGTCTGTAGACATAATAATGTAACCTTGATGCACTAAGGGTCTCAGAATTCGAATTATAAAAGGAAACAGGGCTGTGCTACAAAATCAGATATTTTGCAAAGGAAAAGGAGGTTATAATGTGAGATTTTAATTTTCCTCATTTACATTGAGAAATATAATCTGGAGTATCTGCAGGTGAAACAGAAATGATAGAAATTGTTAACAATCACCATGGCAGAGTAAGGAAGGAAGAAGTGCTTTGATTTGAAATATATTTTGAAGCCCTACAGTTGGACTCAAAAACAAAGGTTTTTAATTTGAGGAAACTGAAATTCTAAAGAATGTGACAGAGTTTAAATTTAGCATAGATATGGAATCAGTAGAGAAAGGATGACAGCTGCTTAAAAATATTCAATTGAATCACAGAGCAAATTCATCCAAAAAGTAAGCAAATCAAAGGCTAGAAAGCAATTGCTCAAATGGTTTAATCAAAATAATAAAATTACAAAGAGAAAGAAGAGACTGTATAGCATGATTTTAAAAAAAGAATAGGATCAAGTTAGAGGAGTATAACTACTAGCACAAGTAAAGCAGGATAATACAAAGAGAGAAGAAACGAATATTGTAAGGAAAACATTCAAAATAAGAATATTTTTTCAGAAGTACAGTTCTGAAAAGAACAGAAATGGAAAAGATAAACATCAGAAACATGTAGAGGGTAAAAGAGAAATGGCTGAAATTAACTGAAATTAATGAAGAAAACAGCATGACTAGGGATGAGTAAAGTCAAACTTCTATATTAAACAGTAAACAGCATACAATAGACAAGGCAGAACTATTTCAGGTTCTAGAAATAATTACTGTAAGGTAAACAAATTTCCAGGTGATTTTCTACTGAATGTACTTAACAAAACATGTTATCAAAATTGTTCTAACTGTGGTGTATACTCCAATTGAGGTAATGTAATTACACAAGTACCACTGGGATCTGTATTCCAAACACTGCCCTTCCTAATTTACAGTATGTCAATTGTTTAGATGTTCACATGGTATATAAACAAGTAAGATTTGCATATAATACCAAAATATGAAAATTATTAAACACTGTAGAAAGGAGATTCTTCTGATCCCTTAATTACTAAAAAAACAAATGAGCTAGATAATCAGAGAGGCACTGTATCTCTTGTTTTTATGATCATAGTACCGTTAAGAAAGAGTGCAGGTTTTTACTTGACTTGATTAATACAGAATATAATATGAATGGATCCAGGAAATGCTTTTGGCTGTAGGAGCTGGAAGATTTTTGGAAAAAAAACAAGTGTAATTATTTATTTGGACTTTGGCATGAGGAAGCTTTAAATTACTAGGAAGCATTAATTACAGTATACAGTATGAAGATTAACTGTACCAGAGATGCAGAGAGATTTTGGGATTGTACAGTATCTGCAAAATAGTCAGAACATTATGACTTATTCATTTTATTACACTTACAAACTTACAATTGCAATTTTGGGACATTATTATTTTATGTCTGAGCTTTATTTAAAAATATCACCTCTTGGTAGTATTCCCTGATAAAGCTTTAAAATGTATTTATATATAATAACCTCTGATCAGAGTTCAGGCCAAGTGAACCTAACCTTAGCTCTCTTTGCACATTACTTAAAAGAGTCTACTACTAGACTCCAGCAGTAAATACTTTTCTAAAGTTTTCTTTCTTACCATTGCATTCATATTCCTATCAAAACCTTTGTGCTGTTTTGCTTAGTTCATATTGAATCTTTGAACTATTCATTTACGGCTATAAATTACTTTTATTTGACCAAGGGCCATATCTGTCACTGCTGAACCAATTTCCGCACTATATTATGTTGCACCTGCGAACATAGAAAGGTTATACTACTAATAGAGGATTCAGACTTTTAATAATGACTGGTCATTTCACAATTTTACAGGCCATCTGTGTCATTTAATGGCTGTCTCACTTCTAAGTCTATCACATTTCTCTTCTGTAGGTCTGACAAAATGCTGTTACTAATATTTGAAAATGATATTGTGAGTAGGCTGCTTAGAAAGCCAGTTTAAGAGACAGGGTATCTAATGCATGGATGCTAAATGTGTCAAATGAACGGGGGTGATTTTAAAATGGAGAAATGGGTTTAACAATGACACTGGAGAAACTGTATGGCCAAAACTATGAAGTACTACATAGGTATTTTAAATTTGTTTGCTCTTTTTATGTATGACTGGCAAAACTGGTAGGCAGTACATTTATTTAATAAGCAATGCCTAGTGTTGTCTAACACCGGCAAGAATATTAACTCACAGATAGAAAGAATCATGTGATTTTTCTTAATGGGAAGAATTTAAGATGCTCCATGCTGCTTGCATTCTTAAAATAAACTATTGCAGTCTATGCTCTCTGATCATAATATAGATGGATTTCTGCAGTTGTACCTACTGACATGCTACAAAGATAATGCACCGAATGTATAGTTTAACCATTACTTGAGCAAATAAAGACTTTAATCTGAGTCAGCAGTAAATAGCATGTCAGTCAAAAGTTTGGCATTTATCAAGTGTTTCACTGTGATAAAATATTCCTAGTTTTACTTTGCTTTTAGACAATTAAATGATCTTCTTCTGCATGAATACAAAGACAGAAAAGGGAAGGACCCCAGAGAAAACGGCTTAACCAAAATGTATGAGTAAATGACTGTAGCAATTTTCAACAGTAGGACCTCTTTAGTCTTGGTCATTGTGGCTTGTGTCCAAAGCTTTTTAAGCACTGTGTCATGACTTCTTGTTGTCACAAACCTGTTGACATGTCAGTCACATTTCAATATTTTTATTCAATATAGACTTGTAAATTCAGTCCCTTCATTGACTCTGGATACAGCATATTGTTTATGGATTCAGCCTGCTGTGTCAATCACAGCTTCATGTATTGTGCTGAGTTTTGATTGACAAGCATGTCATCTATGAAGATAAATTTATGGCTTCCCAACTGTCACCTTCCGGCAGTTGCTTTTCTTTTAAGGTCTGACTGTGTTGCATTTTTTGCTATCAAGATGATCAGAGATGGTTACCTCTAGGTCAGTCTTTTTATTCCATCTATTTGTTCTGTTGGCTTTAAAGCCTTCCATTTGTTCCAGGTGTAAGAAATACATTTACAAAGAGAAAAGTATTTGGTCTTTTGTGTATATTATGTCAAATAAGGAATTTGTAATAATGTATGAAGGCAAACAAATATTGCATTACATTTAAAGAACCTGCAAAAGTATAACACACATTAAGTGTTTTTATATACATAATTTCCTCTAGGATATACACAAAAGTATAATATTTTTTTCTCCAACAAACCTTTCAATGTACTATAAGAAAAACTACCAATCTTATGGTATATGGAGCAAAAAAGTGTTGTAATGCTATTTCAGATTAAATAAAAGTAACAACTGAATCAAAGTTTTCTAAAATGTTTTTCAGTTACTTTTTGGGTATGTCCAAGTTTAACATTTAATGTACCCTCAGGTTGCTCAGAGGATTGATGTGTCTTTTTTAAAAACATTAAGGTTCATAAACACTTTTGGACCCTAATTTTAGTTTATTGTTAAAGAAATGAATGAAAGGTTTAGATCTGAAAAAGGGTGTTAGAGATTTCTCATTGTATGTAAACATGGTGCAATTAATATACAAAATATGAATTTTCACATCTCAAAGTTGACAAAGAAAATGACACGTCTGTTTTAATGAAGACATGAAGAAATGTGAAAAAAGTTTCATTTGAATTGATTTTTGCAGAGTGTAGACATTTATAACAATGTTTTTTATTGTAATTCTGGTAAATTGTTTTGTTGTTATCAATGGGATGCTATTTACAGTAGCTTTGAAAATTAAATGTATTCCACCACATCTGGTCCTTCCTCCAATAAACCCCAAAACATGTACTGTAATTTTGGTCCACTGTGTCTGTGAAGATTATCCCATATGTAATATAGTTGATATTGAGACCTGTACTTTAATTACATTATTTTCAGAATAATAACTGCTTGCTCTCAAATCTTAATAATTAATATTAAATCCATTAGACCAAAGTATTTTCTCTCCTTGTTTTGACGTGTCATTGAGTCTTATGGTATTGCTAAGGTTTCTTTTTTCTTGCATGCTCCTTAAGTCCTTATAGTGATTTTGTTTTCATTTGTATCATGTTTTCACCGTTTATTTCCTGTCTTACAGAAGGAGAAATTGATTTTGCTGTTAGAGGTTTTTTAATAAGCTGTCATGGACTTTATGGTTTTTTTTTGTTGGAATTCAGTTAGGAGTGCCTCCAGCTCTCCAAACAAAATTTATTTCAGACCATGTTTAAAATCACGAAGGAGGTGGGTAAAACTTTCAAGGAGAAATTTCAGATCTTGTTATCCATTTGATAACACAACTTGTTTTCTGGTATGAAGCCAAATTAAACCTAGTTTTCTATTATGCTGACCAAAATTTTTATGTTTTTCAGTTATTTACATGGAATTGTGTAAATGGTAATGTAAATACCCCATCCTTAGCTAATGTAATTTCTTTATCATTGGTTTCTGCTGAAAAGAAGAAAAGTACATTTTCTTGTTTTTTTTTTGCTCCATAGAGGATAAAAGTGCCTAATGAAACCTCTCCACATTATGTCTACATCTGAAGCCTTAGTTTGGCAAATATGTACAGTAATTCACATGTAAACTAAGAAGCATGTTTAACAAAGAGTTTATTTTAAGCTGTATTTGGCATATTATGAATAAATGTATCTTAAATATGGTAACGTTAATTCGTAAACTGACTTTTATGGCACAATTGCTGTTATAGACAGTATTTGGTTTTGTTTGCTTCAATTTTATTTCACTAAGTCTTTGTCTTGAACATATGATTAAGGAAGTCTTTAGATGCAATCAGTGCACTGTAAATTATGTAAACACTGGTACAACCAATTGTGTTATAACGTATGTCTAAGACAGCTTCTGAGTATAAATTGTACATGAGAAATATAAGGTATACTGTGGAGTTATTTCAGTTACATATAATTTAGATGCTGCAATGCCACTGACAGTGAAGTCTACAGTAACAATACTGTATGTGGTTGGTTGACTGTTTTAAAGTTGCACACTACTTTATGTAAATTGTGGCCTTGGGGCTTTGTGTCCAGCTCTCCAGGCTTCCTGGTATGTGAATATTTAACTCTTAATTTTCAAATTATGTCAGTATAATATCCATCCATGCATATCTAACATGACAAGCAATGGGCACAAGGAGGGATACACCTTAGATGGAATACCAGTTCATTGCAGGGCACACACAGACACAGACATTCACACATTCACTCCAGGGCCAGTTTTACAAATTCTTTTAACCTACCAGCATGTCCCTGAACTGTACAAGGAAACTGGAGCAATTGGATGAAACCCTCATGAACATGGGGAGAACATACAGACTCCACACATACTGTGTAGCACTCAAGGACACCAGCGCTGCAAGGCAGCAATGCTAACCTCTGTGCCACCATGCCGCCTCAGTAAAATATATTGTACATTAATAAAATTAATGAAATGTACAAGTAGTCTAAGCTGATCTATTAGGCAACATGTACAGCCTTCCTGGTTTTCAATATCTTCCCTAGCAAAAGAAGAAATACAAGTGGCAGGCATCAAACCTATGAGAGGACTTCCTTCTCAGTGTTTTTAGTATTTATTTGACAAGAAAACAGTTATCTATTCATTGTTGGCCAAATGCTGTTACTTTAAATATCTGACTGAAAAAAAACATGAAAAATGGTATGCTTACAGTTGAATTGAAATCCACTAATTCATCATAGAATTGTGCCATTCACTAAAAGGTAATTGCTACAGATATGTGCAAAGTTTTATTGCCATAAAAACTCAAATAGGTTTTGAGTAACTGAGAAATCTCTTATTTTAATGTAATTTCATATACTATAAGCATGACCTTTTCAATATAGCTTGATTTGCTAGAAGGTCTTATGGCCACCAGTGCAGAAGCTTTAGAAATAAGCTTTTAGATTCCACATGTGTACTTCTTGCATATGAATATGGTATTGAAAGACGAAAAAATCTTAACACCATCATTTCCAGTGGGGCGTAAAATCCAACTTTCACAATTAAGTTGGCAAAATTCCATGAGGCGTGAAAGTAAATCGTTCAGATGAGGCACTTATTTCATTCTCTGATCTTCTCTTCACAAGGCAGAGAAGAAGAGACATGAAACACAATAAAGGTCTCTTTGCATGCTTTTGAAAGGCTTAATTCACTGATACTTGTTCTCTAATATTTCATTTCCTTGCTAGTGATTGGCAGAGAGAGTGATACAGGGAAATGAGACTGTGGATGTCCGCTCTGGCAAGACATCTCACTTATCTCTAACCTGTCAAATATGCCACCAATTAGTGTCACTATAATGGGTACAATTTAAATGTGCCCAAACCTTTTGATTAGGAGATCATTTTTTTAATAGTGATCCCAGTTAGGATTATTTTCATGTGATGGGTCTTGTAAATTTAAATGAAAAAAATAAACAACCAAACAAGATACTGTTAAGACTGTTAAGATACTGAGACTGTTAAGGAACAATGACATACAGTACATAAATCTCTACAATGTATTTGGTTTTATCAACCTTCAATTTCCTTTTCTATATAATAACTGGATGTTATCTGAAGATGTTATGAGGTTCAATGTTTTTTTATGCTGACAAGCACATACAGTAGGTACAGTAGGTTGATACCATTAAAAGTCAAATTAGAAACAAAGCAGAACAAATAGTTCTTACTGTTAGTTATAAACACTTCCAAGCATATGTAGCTGATAGAATTTGGGAAAATAAGAAAAGATTAATGTTTATAGAAGATAATAGAAATAGCTGAAAGGCATTTTGTTTTATGTGTTTATGTTAATACTTAAGTTTTTATGATCACACATCATGTACATGTTCTAAAGATAATATAGCACTAGTCTAATGGTACTTAGTCTAAGCCTAATGTACTATAGTTGTAGTATAACGTATACCTTAAAAATACATGCTTGCATGTACTAAGACAATTGCTATAGACAATTGGTGATATCAGTGTCACCTAGAATCTGGTATAGTAAGTCAACTAAAATAAAATATATTAGCAACCACTGTAGCAGCAAATTAAATAAAAAAATAGATATTAAAAAATTGAGATGAATTTTATTATAGACAAGTTTAAGGTTTTGCATGCAGGTAGCAAAACCATAAACTATAAATACAAAATAGGTAACCAATAAAGATGGTTAATATGAAAAAGGCTGTTAGCACATCATTCACATCTTGTATAATGTGGAGTTCTTAAAAATTCACAACTCAGTGGAAGAATAATTAAAGAAGCTACACCATTTAGAGCTGACCAGGCATAAGATGCCACAGAAAGGCTTTTAATTACTGTAAATAGATGCACTGGGTGTCAGTTATTTAATTATTAGATTATTGGTAACAGGTAGAAAAGGGCAGCATGGTGGCAAAGTCGCACAATGGTTAGTGTGCTGTCTCACAGTGCTAGGGCCCTGGGCTCAGTTCCGAACCAGGGGTGCTATATGTATGTTCTCCCCATGTATGCATGGATTTTCACCACAGTAGTAGGTTAATTGGATTCTTGGAAAACTGGCTTTGGGTTAATGTGTGCATGTCTTTTTCTGTTTGAGTGTATACCCTGCAGTGGACTGGTGTCCCATCCAGGATGTATAATGCCTTGCTTTCATAGTTTGCCAGTATAGGCTGTGGCTCCCCCACAACCCTGTATTGGATAAAGTAGGTAGCAAATGGGTGAATGGGTGAAAAAGTGCATTTGATATAAAAAAGTTGTGCATGATGTCAGTGGTGGTTCAGTATTACTAGTGGCTCGTCTTGGGATGTTCTGGATTACATCTATATTTAAAACCATAGAATCAAAGGATGTTAAATTTGTATAATGCACTGGCAAGTCCTCATTTAAAATATTATATTTTGTTTAATTATTATAATAACTACACATCATAACATGCATATAATTTTGTAATCATGTTATGAAATATATTTCTACTCTCGGACCAATCAAGAAAAGAGCAATCAGATACAGTACATTCTGTGATATGTCCAACATTAGGGCAGGCTGAATGAATAGAAGATTTTTTAGCCTCCAATAGATTGTTATTGGATTTGATACATTAATTCACAATCCTCAAAGACACTGACAGAGTCAACATGGTGAACTTTGGAAACATGGTGGAATCCCAATGGGTTGCAGAAGCACCACTTTACCCAACATTTTGTGGGAGCCATGCTGTTGAAGCAGATATCCTAGTTTATTTCATGAAACACCTGGATCAGATTCTTGGATATTAGTTTTAATAGCTATTAGTTATCAACTGCCAATTGGGTTAGATGAGCTGAACAGCCTAATATTATTTGTAATTTTATTATGTAAAAACTAAAGGACCTTACAAGAAAGTTTGGTTTCAGTAAAGATTGTCCCTCTAAGACTAGAAATACAGTCTTTTTTGTAAACAGCCTATCTTTGAAAAGTATTACAAATGAATGTCATATTGTGGCATTTGTTTTGTATACAGTGCAGTATATGCACAGTCACCTATACCTTCATACAACATTAATACTTTTACTTTACTTTAATACTAATTACAGATGCAGCCATTCAAAATGGGTGAGGTATTTCGCGGCATACCCCGGTGGGCGTGTCGCGGTATCACGCGGTATCACGCAGTTCACGTGTGTCACGTGACTAACTATCCGGCGTCGCCTTGTAAAACCGCCAGGGGGAGCTTAACCTCTCATGTACAGCATTTGAGCCTTTAATTTTGAACTGTGAATAACAGCATGTTAATCATCAGTCATTAAAATGTTGGTATATTTTATGAAAGCAAGATTGCTCAGTTGGACAAAAGTACACAACCTACCTTTATCAGAAATATTTATGCATCAAAGCATTTACTGAAGATATTACTAATAGTATTAATAATGGATGACTTTGGATAAGCTGTATACTCAAAGTATAATTTCTTTAGCACATTTGTACAAGCACTTGGAATCTGTCCAAGCCATACTTTGTCAGGCATTTTGTTTTACTTCAACGGGCATAAAAACGTCCTTGCTTTTAACAGGGCGTTTCATAATTTCTAACTACGAAAATGATTTAAAATGCGACACCTATCATTCAACTAGAGCTTAAAATATCACAAGGAAAAATACACACCGGTATTCCATTTCTCCCTAAACATTGTAAGCTTCGAAGTCTTTAACTAACGTGATACCGGAGTCAACAAGCATACTTTTAGAATTTGATTAAAAGGGAATATAATATGGAATCGCGTCTCTCAAGAATTTAATAACGGTATGATTACATCCGTGTTCTGCGACAGGGCTGTGTAGGGCTTTTTCGCTTACTGCCGACAGGCACTGTGTAAGACCCGGCGTACCAGAGCAGCGCACCGTTTTATATAGCGTTTTAAACGAATAAGTAATTAGATTGCTCATAAACCTAATCACTTGCTTTTTCTTTTTATTTAGGCTCAGATTTCAACTATAGATCGTATTATTAATAACCATAATAACAACCAACCAACAAAAACAACCATATAAACATAATACCAACCAAAAACATAGATAACAACCACAATACAAAATCAAATATATCAAACCATTTTACTCTCGCAAAGTCCTCCAATTATCATAATCCCGCCCCTTATGCAAAACCAAACCTTCCTCCCATCCCAGTTTATCCTGTTTATCATAAACAAAATCCACCTCAATTTTCAATATAAAGCATTACACAAAATCAATACCTCAACACTCCATACTCAACAAAGATAATTCACAAACAGCCAGAACATGTAACTACACATTCCCAAACAGACCTAATGTCCATAGCCCCGCCCCTTATGCAAAACCAACATCCCTCCCCTGTTCTCTCTCTCCCCTGGCGGTTGTAATTGTTTTTATTTTCAAATAAATTTTAGCAAAGTCATGTATTTTAAAAATCTTAAGATTTTTCTATTTATGTCTTTATTTAGTGGTTTCATTAGTGACAAAGGCTAAACTTTCTTGGAAAAATGTCTTTTATGTAAACCATGTTTGCTATTAATTCATTCAGGGCTAAAATATGTTCATTGTCTTCTAATGAAAGAAGAGTTCCTTTCGCCGTAGTCGGGAGCCTAGCCTTTAACTAGTAAGTACTGTACTTACTGGGTTTGTGAGGGGGGGTAGGTGTCTTTCGCTGGAAATCTCCCCTCCTACTTTGAAAATACCCGTGAAACCGGTTCAATTCGTCACAGCCAGCACTCCTGCAGAGAGGGGGGTTGTACTTGCAGTGTATACAGTACACGAAGAGTTATGCTCTTCGTTAATGTCTAAGCCGGAACATATCATTATATCTCATTTTGTATTTCTTAAAAAAAAATCGTTTTCCCAGCCTAACAGTATTGTTTTTAACCTGTAAAGCGCTTTGAGGAGCCACCTTTAAAGGCGCCATATACAATAAAGTTCATTATTATTACTATTGTAAATTTGCTGGACAGAGAGGTGAACATTATTACACAGAAGACAAAGATAGCGATTTACGTTGCATTGTGTATCGTGCTGCTTTAATACAGTTTTAAATAATTGAAAGTCTAAACAATATCAGCTTTATTTATGGGTTTTAAATAAAGGTGATTTAAACGCGATTTAAATCAATATAAATGTTTATATTGTAACGCATAGGTGACTATTCATTGTTATTAAAATGACTTAAATTGTTATCTCTCATGTTGTGATATTTAGAAATATACATTTGTTTGGTGCGAGTGAAGTTTTATTTAATCTCTGAGCCATACTGATTCTTCTAGAAGCCAGTTTCCGCCAGGGAGTAAAAAAAAAAAACACACTATGGTATTCTCTCCAATGCAGTGCAGTTAAAAACATACCTCTGATGCTGCTCCTAAATGAATATCTTTTATGACCATCAGAAGCTTTATGCTCCTTTTCTTTTTTCCAGTGGATTGAACAGGGAGAGGCATTTCATGATGTACTTTTCACTGATGAAACAACAGTGGCTCTGGAACAGTTTTCAACCATGTCGTTTTAAAAAAAGGGGAGATATGTACACGTTACTGAAGCTAAAAGTTTAGCCTTTGTCACTAATGTAACCACTAAATAAAGACATATAGAAATCCCTACGTTACAGACTGTATATGGCTGGTATTGGTAGTTTAAAGAAAAAGTACACACCAGTATTCCACTTTCTCCCTAAACATTTTAAGCATCAGAGTCTTACATGTGGTTATTTATTGCATAATTTAATTTTGAAAGCCACTGAGACATCAGGTACTACTGTGGTATTTATGAAAAAGAAACAAAACAAAAAACATACTAACAACTGTGCCATCCTACTCCTTAGTTAATACATTTTATTATTCTTAACAGTTAACATTGTTAGCAAAATATTTTGAATTATATTTAACCCTATTTTTTCTTTAGTTTTGTATTTAACTTATTATATGATAGTCAGACTTAATGTATATTTGAACAATGAAAATATATTTTTACAAGATTTTACATTAAGCACTTAAAATGAATATGGTTAATAATAGTAAACTGTAACATGCTGTAACAAGATCGGTTAAACTGCGAAGAAAATGCTTTCAGAGAAAATGTTTCAGGTGTGAAGAACATAGATCTCCAATGCAATTTCAACCAAACCTGTTCCCACACACCCTGCCCCCACTACCATTAGAATACACACAAACATTTTAGCGTTTCATGCTGAGCAGAAGACCCTCACACCTGAAGAGTGCTGGCTGTGACGAATTAAACCGGTTTTACAGGTTTCAATCACAGACCATGTGACATGGGACTCAGTAAACTAACAGCGCCACTGAATTTGATAATACCTAACCAAAATCCGCAATATGGAAACAGAACCTGTGTGATTGTTGATAGATGATGTACTCGTAACATTTTTTCAAGACGAACTACAACATTTAAAAAATGACTTGTATGTACTTGATATCTCTAATCAATCCACGGGTCCCAGCACAAAACGAAAGTAAAACGCATACCGTTTCGTGCTTCTTATTAGTTGCTCAAAAGTAATTTGACCGTATGAAATGCATAATATAAACCTAGAAACATATACGTGAGCAGTACTTAAGCACTGTAGTATGGGTGCTAAGACATACCTCTCAAATACTGTAAATCAAGTTAAAAATATCTCAAGACCGATTCTGGTCGTAATGAAACCATGTTTCGTGTATGTTTTCTTTTTCATCTTGAAATAACTCATTTCTAAACCCGTTGTTTATTTATTTATCCCGTATTAATAAATAATACATTTGTTTTATTATAAATATAATACATTTAATATAACGTTTATGTTTATTTATCCCCCGCCAGGGGAGAGAGAGAACAGGGGAGGGAAGTTGGTTTTGCTTAAGGTGGCGGGGCTATGGAAATTAGGTCTGTTTGGGAATGTGTAGTTACATTCTGGCTGTTTGTGAATTATCGTTGTTGTGTATGGAGTGTTGAGGTATTGATTTTGTGTAATGCTTTATGTTGAAAATTGAGGTGGATTTTGTTTATGATAAAAAGGATAAACTGGGATGGGAGGAAGGTTTGGTTTTGCATAAGGGGCGGGATTATGATAATTGGAGAACTTTGCGAGAGTAAAATGGTTTGATATATTTGATTTTGTATTGTGGTTGTTATCTATGTTTTTGGTTGGTATTATGTTTATATGGTTGTTTTTGTTGGTTGGTTGTTATTATGGTTATTAATAATACGATCTATAGTTGAAATCTGAGCCTAAATAAAAAGAAAAAGCAAGTGATTAGGTTTATGAGCAATCTAATTACTTATTCGTTTAAAACACTATATAAAACAAAGTTTATTATTAATTTGCTGGACAGAGCGGTGAACATTATTATGCATAAGACAAAGATAACGATCCTGATCAGTTTAGAAATCTGTGTACGCTGTACGGTTTTTACTTCTTAAACTTTTAAAATACACGTTTTGAATAGAAAGAAATCCTCTTCCTGGTACAGTATGTATAGCAAACCAGCACGTCTTTTTTCTCCAATCAGAGGGGTGTCAGATGGTGTCAGCCAATCACCATTCTGCGTTGGGTAGCAACGGGTGACTGTTCTCAGGCGGAAGATGTAAACAGCTTAATGTTCGTGTTTTAAATATTTTTTTTAAATTCAATTAAATGGGCACAGTTAAGACATTAAATATACATATACATACTGTATACAGTACAGTTTGCATACGGTAATATGTTTATGTTACGCGATTAAAAAATAAATAAATAAAAATGAAAAGTCCAGCACTGGATTTGAACACACAACCTGCCAGTTGGTAGTCACGCACCTAGACCAGTAGGCTACAAGACAGCTCGCATGAACAGGCAGGCGAAACAGCCCTACACAGCCCTGTCGCAGAACATGGATGTAATCATACCGTTATTAAATTCTTGAGATGCGCGATTCCATATTATATTCCCTTTTAATCAAATTCTAAAAGTATGCTTGTTGACTCCGGTATCACGTTAGTTAAAGACTTCAAAGCTTACAATGTTTAGGGAGAAATGGAATACTGGTGTGTATTTTTTTCTTTAAAGTACCGAGACCAGCCATATACTGTATGTTTACGTTCCAAAATTAATATTGTTTATGGCCTTCACACGCGTTACTGTATGCTCCTATTCTTTTTATGCTCAGCTACTAAGATTTCCCTTCAGTGGTAAAATTCGATATCTACAACGGGCACAGTAAAGACGTTTACAGTAAGTCTTTCTACGACAGACCAACGGATCACGAGTGCCCCTGTCGGTCAACCAATCACGCACCGCGGTACCCCGTGTCATCTTACCTGCGGTACGTGTCTGTACCGCACACTTTGAATGGCTGCATCTGTACATTTAAGGCAAGAATATGCCTAACAAAAGTTATTATAATGTATCATTATAATTTGGTAATATTTTATTACATTTATCTACTTATATATCAATTCTATAGCTTCAAAATTAGTAGTGTACTTATTAGTGTTTCAAGAATTTTCTAGTAATGTTAAGTGATAGTTAAACAGTTTAGCTAGATATTTTAATTAAACGAAGTTGTGTGCAATATATAAGTATTGTACGTGAATTACACATAATTGCTTTATTTGATAATCATTTAAACATTTTTTATTAATTTATTATTCATCCACTGTCTTTCTTCTAAAGGTCATTTCAAGCTGTATATTTCATTGGAGTGATCTTGAGCACTTTGGCAATTAGAAATCTAATCATAATAATCTATGCAAGAACATTTCAGACCATATTAATATTCTTCAACTTGATTCTACAGCATTGAAATGTCACATATTAGCAGTTTAGGCATTCCTTCTGTATATGTACTGGCCACAGTTCCACTGTCTGTTGGCACCACACTCATTCAGATACCCATTCAGAAGTTTTTTTTTTATTTCATCACATTTATCTGTGACAAAAAATAATACAGTATATGAAAAGCGATGGATGCATTGCTTAATGAAACAAAAAGGATCGCTGAATGAAAATTTTCCAAGAAATCTTTATTTTTCTCATTATTAATGTAGTTTATCAAAACAAATGCAATTTTAAGCATTTTGTGTAACTTTCTCTTAGTGTAATTGTTTATTAGTAAGTTGTGCCAAAATTCAGGAATATAAATGCAATAGATTTTATGTCTGTGCAATCTAGTCTACTCTAGATTGCTAACATATTGTACATGTATATAAAAGTTGCTAAGACAGAAAAAGATTAATTAAATCATCTATTAATATAATCTTTGATATTAAAAAGTGTTATTTCCATTCTATGTTGTTTCCATATTTCCTTCTCACTTCTTTGCACTCTGAGGTCAAATACAACACAACCTTCCAGAATGAAGGCTCTAATTGGATCTAACCATTTCTAAAAACAGAAGCCAGCCATGTTTGTTTTTGCCACTTTACTAGGATAGTTGAGTTTGCACTCTTGGTGTTCTATTTTAGCCAATAGGCTAAATTGACATCTGCTCTGCATGTCTCACCTTTGGCCTTAGTTATTTTGAATTATCTTGTCCATCAGAGTTCGTCAGGCATATACAATAATATATGCAATGGTTCTTTGGACAAGTAGGGGGCAAATCATAACAAAAGAAGAAGAGATCTTCTTAGGACCTGAGGTTTAGCAATATAGCAGTGGAAGGTGTCTGATAGAATGGTAATTGTCAGTTTAGTAAAATCTGTTAAGTGATTTATATTTCAGCAATTTTTTAACTGTTCTTTTAAATCCTGATGCTGAGGAGTAAGTGTGAAAATGTATCCAAAGAAAACTACATTGAAGCAGAAGACCACTTATGTGCTGGGATTTTATAAGATTGGTTTTATTGTTTAAATTGGTGAAAAAAAATATTCTGGCGATTTAATTCTCTTGCTAATTAAATTCCTTAGCTTATAGATGTTGTTTTTTAGTTTGGTATTTTTCATTTAGCAATTTCTGGAAATTAGAATGGTTAAAAATACGAGAACCCCAAGGATACCCCAAGGATACCATCCAGTTACTGTACTCTGCTTACCACAAACTTTATTTTAAAATTAAATGTATTTAAGTGTGTCTCATGTAAAGTACATGCGATTTTGTAAATATATATAATTGTGTAAATACAGGTTCCTTCTACTCATCCTGTTTGTGAATTTCAATCTTTTGTAAGGAAACAGGCAGCACTACAGATTGTTAACAATGTTTCTGTTTTGCCAGTGGTGTTTCTCAGACATTTTACTGAATTTGTCTTTCTGTATAATGCAGTACACAGGATTACTGTGTACTACAGCAAGAAGCTGAATCGAGAAATTATCAAATAAATCAAAATACTGTAATACTAGCAGTACTAATAATACTCCTAATAATAACCATGTTTAGAGGATGATTTTAGTTATCTTTGGTATTTTTAACACATCTATATTATTTCTCTTAAATATACATTCATGTTATTATCCAGTTCTCAAGAAATAGGTAGGTTACTTAAGTAGTTGAATTGACTGGTTCTGAAAAAGGCTTCTGCTGAACAATTAAAGTAAAATTAGAGAAGCTATACAGTTCCATCATAGCTTTCACCAATGTTAGCTTTCAGTAATATTTAAAGTTTCTAAGTTGTTATTTATATATTTTTAATTGAAAGTGCTGAGCTGAAGCATGGCAAAATTAGAGAAAAAAACAGCAATATATTGTTATTGCTGTACTCATAGTTTAATTGTCATGCAGTATAATTGTGTAGGTCAAGCAAAATTTCAATTAAATTTTGAGCCAGCTTTTGTGCTTTGATTGTGCTCTTCAATCAAAAAGAAGTGCAGGTGACACATCAGGAAGTGTAGTGCTGCTGGAGATTTAATACATTCTAATTAATAAAACAGCTCTGTCTTGAATTATAATGAAGAGACTTGTCACATAAAACAACAGGTTCAATGAACAATAAAGGTATACAGATTCTAGTTTCACATAAGCATTTAGCTATAGGTTGAATTTAAGGTTAAAAGGTGAAGGCATTCTCTAACAATGTTTATATAATGCTCCTGCTGTGTCATTTTTATTATCACTAATAAACAACAGTCATTTAAAAGGAATGATGTCTAGCCATCTGTAATTTCGATAGGATAGTAATCTAACTAAAACTGGAAAAATCTAATAATCATTCCATTGTTTCTTCTGTCATACTTGCAGGAACAATATGCATTAGTGAAACTCTGCTTATATGTTTATGCAATGCTGATGCTTTTGGTTTTACTAAATATGTATTTTTTTCTTATTAAGAAACTGTTGATCATTTTCCTAATAGAGGGCAGCAAACTGAAGGGGTCAAGCTCTAGGTTACTTAACATTTATTCTTTTTCCACGTCTAGACTTATATGTCCAAAAAGAACACTGAAAAATAATATTTACTGCTTTGCCATGAGCTCAACAGAGAAGTATTTTTATAACTACCCTCTCTTAATGCCATCTTGTCTGGCATATTTCCCTTTTTTTCTTTTTCCTTCTAAGATGTTTATTTCACTGTACAGTTTGCCCTCCTTATGATGTCCCCTTTGCAACATCACTTATCCCATGTTACTAGGAGTGGTTTGTGCTTGTGTGTTTGGGAGTCTTTTGAAGTTTGAATCACATTGTTCATATTAATATATTTTTACAAAAATCATTAAGCTTTCCCATTTTTTAAAGAGAAAAGGGTTTCAAATATACCAGCAGAGAAAAACTGCTCTGAATTATACAATATGTGCTTCAAAAATCCTGAACAAGATATGATTTAAGTGATTTTTTTTATATCCTTCAATCTTACAGATATATTCAGAATATAGTGGATTTCTTTTTATTTTAGCTTATGACTTTTTTCTTATTACAATTTTGGCATTATCTTTTTTTCTATACCTTTTTAAATTACATTACTTTGTGTATGTAAATACATTTTAAATATGCAAGTAAGAAACTACCATGATGTACCATGATGTATGAGCATTGCACTGCTCACTGAATTAAAACTGGTAGATCTGTAAACTATAAACAGCCCATTAGATATTTATAGGAAATAATGTTTAACTATAACTCCCTTTATACATAACATCAACTGAGAAAATAATGCTTTAAAATATCTGTAATATTGGAACATAATACAGGCATGCAGGATAGAGCTTGGCTGTAACCTGGAAGAGAAGGATGAATCATTTCAATTAGTTAAATTCAATTTGCTCATAAATGGAAAAACATTTGTAGCTTTATCACTCTAAGAAGAACAGACACGTTGGTAAGTAATTGTACAAGTAATTGTACAAAAGTGTAATTTGAGCATCTTGCCTTTGATCTTTGGTTTGGAGGTTACCATACCACTGAAGGTTTTAAATATTAACATTTAATAAAACATGTATTTATTTTTGGCCTTTCAGACCATTTATATGTGGACACAGAGGTGATCGATTTTTTTTGCCAGTTAGATAGGGTTTTAAACTTAATGGGAACTTGCTTTCAAATGCAAAAATCTAATAGATTGTTTGAAGCATAAGATTGCTGATATGCTTTTGTTCTAACTGGAAAACTGCATAGGTCACCGTGACATTAATTAAACTTCTTTGTGTGGGTGTTCTCAGTATCTATCTGATTTATTATAGAAAAGAGACAAATAACCATCCTTGGATGTTAGATATTGCTGGTTTACTTTCAGAAATCAGCTCTTAATGTGGAAATAGTTCTAGAATGTGATATAATGCAAGGGTTAGGAAAATATCTGTTAAAGCTCCTTCACTATTTATATTCATTATGACTTTGGTCATTTTCACAAGAAGACATTGATTTATATTTGAGGTGTGTGAGGCACAGCCTCATTACACATAGTGATATTGTAAATCAGCAGATAATTACAGCATACATCATACGTTACAGGGCAATATTTTCACTTCAGATGTTTTTTTTTTAATTTTCAATCACCGAGCCCAAGACCATGTAAAATTAAAAAGGGGTTTTGGAACTAAACTAAATTTCTTCCATTTCTGCTAGAAATACATGTACTGGTACCCAAGATAGAAAACATGCATCATATTTACACTGTTTTCTGATAAGATGCCTTATTTTGGGGAATTAAATAATTTATTTTGATGTATGCACAATGCATTTACATTTTCTTTTTTATCGATGTTGGTGGAATTGATTGTTAATTCTCATTGATCGAAAAGCTTCTGGTCTTTCTCTACCATATAGAAATACTGTGCGTGCACCAAATGTATATTTTCTATAGCAACATTATGATTTGTACAGATTTATAAAAAGCACCACATTGAAATATTGTAATATGGTCTTTACCTTTTATGATGATGAACAACTTTTAAATTAAAAATTCATCAAACACATTTAGACACAAGCAAGATTACGATTACTTGTTCATTAACCATTAGAAAAAAAATAGAATAACTGAAAGTAAGATTATTAACTTTTATGTATTAAGTGCCTTTCCAAACCAAGGACGCTATACATAGCGATAAAGAAGATGACAAAAAAAATCAGACATCGGCCCTAGTAAAAAGGTTATTCAGATTTAATGAGAGTCAAATAATTTGTATATCAAAGATTTGGGGAAAGGGCATTCCATAATACATAATAAAGGAGCAGTGACAGAAACAGCACAGTCACTAAAGCTCCGAGATTTAGTCCTAGGAACCATGAGCACAAAAACAGCCTTGAGTGTACAGAGCCTATACTCCAGGAAAGGAGTGTAAACATGGAGAAGTTCAGAGATGTACTGTATGATGAGCCAGATTATTTAAAGCCTAAAAGTCAGTAACAGGATCTTGTATTGAATATGTGACTTTATTGGTAACCAATGTATACACTTAAGTGTAAATGCATATTTGAAACCTAAAAAAAGTTAAGTAAATTCCAGCAAAGTAATATTATTTTTCTTTGTTTTTTCCACTCTTAAACTGAGTTCTGGATTTCAGTAATACACAATGTTACTTGTATTTACTGTGCTGCTCTGCTACAGTGCAGGAATTCCTAAACATATATGGAAATTAGATGGAATAAAACTAAATTATTGAGTAAAGTTGACATGAAAACTTGAAAGACAAGTGGCACAGCATGAAAATCCAAATTAGGCAGGGAAATACAAAGTCAATTAAGAATTCCATTAATATACTCCTGACTTCTAACCAATCTGGTGAGCATCCAACCTTTGAAAATATCCAGAATGCTTCATTTGTAGGCCTGGTAATTTGCTTATCTTTCTCTTTCTAAAATAAGAGGAATATCCGGACAATAAATAACTGTAACTGAAAATGCTATGGAGCAAGCTGACTTTTTTTCTATAACATAACTAAACTTATCTCTCCTCATTTTTTCTAAATAACAGAAATAGATGGATATCAATATATATATATTACTATTCATATTGGTACCATTTATTTATTTTTGTCTTGTTCTGTTGAATCTGCCAGGATTAATATAATCTGATCTGAAAATTCAATTAAAACTATAATTATAACTAAAATTAGATATGTTACTTTTACTTATGACTATTTTTTGGATTTGAAATACTATATAATGCATGGCTATAAACTGAAATTCATGTTCTCCCGATTGTCCTAATACAGTATATTATTTTTGATATTAGCTAAACTTCATAAAACATGTAGATTAAGATAAATCGGTTCAAATCTAATACATTGCCACCAGCTTGTTTAATATTACACTTATTGTTTTAACTGAACCAGAATAAAACTCATATTTATGCACACCATTATCAGACCTTAGGTTTTACATGCAAACAAGCAGTGTCCTCATCAGTTTCTTTACAAAAAGAGTTATGTTAATATTATTAAATTTAAATATGGAAATAAGATTTACTGTGTTCTTTTTATAATATACTTAATATTCTTGTGTCTATTTTACATAATCAGTACATGACCAATGACCAATTGTAATATCACAAACCCAGTATTACAACTGGATTAAGTAATGTATTTTGACATTTTAACTGGACTTATGTTTCCTGTTTTAACTTTTATTTATACCATATAAAAGATGACACCACTGAGTCACTGGGGTATGCACAAACGTCAAATCATCTTAAATTGTTTGTGATTTGGCATTAGAAAAAAATTAAGATGACTAACACATTAAGATGGTTTCTTAGGTTTAGGAGAGACAACATATAAACTCACAATGAAGAGTCAGATGCTTTTAATGCTAAACACAACTTATTTCCTTTCCAAGCTTCTTATTGAACAGGCTCTACTTTGCCTTACATCATTTCTTCAGAAGCAACCTCATCCCACCTGATGTATAATAAAAAAACATAAAAGGTTAACAGAGTTTTCTTGACTTTTCTATGAAGGGAACATTAACCCGAGCACGAACTGAACTGAATCCTGAATATCTGGACCTTCGATCCCGGGCTGAACTGAATCCTGAATACTGGACCCCATGCACACCCTTAGTGAGTACTAATGGTCCAGTTTCTCTAGATGTTCATTGTTTTAACAGCATCTAATTTAGTGAGAATGTGTTTTCTTTAGTTTCTTGCACACAAAAAAGTATAATTATTTTGCTTCATAAGTTATCTGTATCCTATCTTTCATAATAACATTATCATAACAATATCAGAAGGAACAATATACCTTTTTAGATTAAGAAAAATATGGCCTCCAAGTATATTATTGTATTATATTTCCATGCTAAAAAAATACTTGCTTTTGAATCAGTTTACATTAAAATGTATTATTTTTGCTTTGTTTTAAAACAATAGTATGGGTATCATGAAATGCATTATGTGGATTGCAACAGATTAGTTTCACAGCGTTTTTCTTAAACCACAATTTCTTCTTTGTCCATTTCATTTCATATCCATTTAAATACACCTTTCCTCTCTTTTTTAGGTTCTCATTCTCATTTTCTAATATTTAAGACTTCCAATCTAAAAACTCCAAGGAGGATAAGCTAACCTCCTTCACAAACATTTCCTCCATTCTAACCAGTAAATAGCTAGTTGAACAAACAATACTGGATGTTTCAAAACTTTTTTTCTGTTTCTGAATACAATCTCTATGTGCTATTACATTTGGTCTGCTGCTTAATGAATGTCACTGAGACTTAATTAATTCAAAGCTTTAACATAAATCTAGATGTCAGCCTATGCAGTTCGTATTTTGTGTTTTTATATCAAGTACTAATAGGAAGCTGGTGACACAATGGTTGGTATTGGTGTCTTGTATCACTGGTTCCCTGGGGTCAGTTACAAGGTGTTTTCTGCATGGAGTTTTTATGTTCTGTCCATGTTTGCATGGGTTTCCTCTGGGAGCTCTGGATTCCTCCCATAGTTCAAATACATACTGGTAGGAAAATTGTCTTCTGGGAAAATTGACCTTGGTGTGAATATATACTTGTTTGTGTCTGTGTGTGTGCTGTGAAGGATTGGCATCCCATTTAGGGTGTATCCCACCTTGCTTTGGATAAGTTATAAAATGGCTGGATGGTAATATTAGTGAATGCATACTTTAAGTTTCAGAACTAATTCAAATCTTGTACCAAAACCTGTATTTTTTCTTAATATGGTAAAAATGTAATTATCTCATTAATTATCTTCTGAACTGATAGTGTTGCTTTGAGAAAATGTGTTATCAGGTTTGAAACATTTTAGAAAAAAATAATAGTTGTTATTTCTTTATTTTATTTTCATGCGATTTAGCAAAAATAGACTCTTACACAAGTGATTACATTTCAAAAATTAAATAATTGGGAAAACAGTACAAGTACTGTATCACATAATACAGTGATAACTAAAGACTCTAATTTATGAGCCAATAAGCATAACTAACTATTTAGACAACAGGTAAATATGTTACAGGTTTGCATTTTAGAATTAGTTCCAAATCTGGCTGCACACACAGTTGGGACATCACAAATAAGCTTTCCTAAGATATAATAAGTTCTGTGTGTCTTTTAGTTACCTTCCTAGTAAATTTTAATCCTCCTAGTTATCCAATATGGACACTGCATATTTCAAGTTGTATTATTAGTCATGCTTCTACATTTCTGCAGTGAGGAACAGTTTCAATTAAAAGGCCAGAGTTCAAACACTGCTCCACCCAACTTTCTCCAAAGTCATAATGCATAAAAGAGTTATAAGTACAGTATACTGAAATGCATTTTTTGCTGATGATTATTGAAATACACTGAGACCAATTAAAAGCTTCAATTATATACGCCACAGTATAACTACCACTGCTTGTTTGAAATCAGACAGATTCCATAGCTATGTATTAATGCTTTCCTTTTCTCATTACGAGAGTCTCCAGTTTAGATTACACATAATAATAATTGCTTACACTTATATAGCGCTTTTCTGGACTCTCCACTCAAAGCGCTTTACAGGTAATGGGGACTCCCCTCCACCAGCACCAATGTGCAGCATCCACCTGGATGATGTGACGGCAGCCATAGTGCACCAGAACGCTCACCGCACATCAGCTATTAGTGGGGAGGAGAGCAGAGAGTAATGAAGCCAATTCATAGATGGGGATTATTAGGAGGCCATGATTGGTAAAGGCCAATGGGGAAATTTGGCCAGGATGCCAGGGTTACACCCCTACTCTTTTCGAGAAACGCCCAGGGATTTTTAATGACCACAGAGAGTCAGGACCTCAGTTTTACGTCTCATCCAAAGGACGGCGCCTGTTTACATTATAGTGATTCTGTCACTATACTGGGGCATTAAGACCCACATGGACTCCTGCTGGCCCCACTAACACCTCTTCCAGCACCAACCTAAGTTTTTTCCAGGAGGTCTCCCATCCAGGTACTGACCAGGCTCACACCTGCTTAGCTTCAGTGGGTTGCCAGTTGCAGGGTGATATGGCTAAAGTCATCCTGTTTAATTACCTGCCAAAGTATGGCCTAGTAATGCATTGGTGGAATTTTGAGATTATGTGTTGGATACTGTGAACGGTTTATCATTCATGTTCATATTTATATTTTTTTCCTGCTATAAACTAGATGATTATTGGTATCTTCATTCACAGATTCACAAAGTAATGACATGCAGTATGTGTATTGATATACTGTGTGTCCAAAACAAATTCCTTCATGTAGCCAAAAGAATCAAATTTATATCAACAATATATAAGAACATTATTTATTATTATTATTATTATTGTTATTATTATTATTATTATTATTATTATATCTATTAAGACTTATGTAATGTAAAGAGACTCACTTTATGTAAAGAGAATTCTCATTTGGGGTATGGAATCTACAATCTTTGTTGAGTAAATTGTTTAATTTAAAGGAAAAAGTGTTATTTGCCCTCAATCCCAGAAGGAATGTAATGTTGTAGAAGACAAATGCATGTCTTCACAGTAGTACAACCACAAGACCCCTGGGAAATAAGTCTCATTATTGGTCACTTCAGGACAGTAGTATCATCCAGACCTAGCCTATTTAGTTATCAGACAGATGTTTTATTCTATTAGTGTTCGATAATTCTTCTCCCTAGGCACTCAGAGTATACAATTGAAAAGGTGTCTTGTGCTGCTGGCTAAAATGCAGACTGACTATCAATAGGCTTTCACATCTGGAGATGTCTATTTCCGTATCAGTGGAATTATGTGACCGAATATTTAGTTTATTGGGCTAAAAAGTACAAGAAAATGATTACTTGGTCAGATCTTGGAAAAATATGAAAATTGATTCAAACTCATTGAAAGGTATCCAGTCTACTGTATGTCAGTTAATATGAAATATTCCACAAGTAAATGGTAGTATTCTGTTTTGCAAGAAACACTACTCTTAACAGTAGACAGACTGATGAAATGTTTAGGGTCTTCTATGTGGTTTGAAACCTTCTATCATGGATAATTTCAAGAAACATTGTCATTTTTTGGAATAATTCTGCTATTCCTCCAATTTTATATGACTGGCTGTCTCATAAAAGGCATTGTGTCACTAAATGTTCATAATTTTCAAGGCATGCTAAACAGCAATTATAATGTTTATCAAATAACTTGGTCCTTCTAACCAAATACATGTTTTCAATGCAACAACAAAGAAATGACTAAAATATATAAATATATTATTTTACTTTTTACCATATATTACTAATGCATTCTACAGTACCTAGGTATAATACTTTGTACTTGCTACAATAAAATGAAAATCTTATGTTAAAAATACAACAGACATAACTAATAAAAACTACATATTCAACTTGACATTAGTTCTGTTGTAACATAGTTACATTTTGGGCAACTTTCTACAGTATAGGCTTTTTATGATACCAGGACATCAAAATGTGTAAAAAGCTAAAGCTTGTTACATTCAACCCTGAAACACTACAATTTAGAATATGAACATGGGCCTCTTTGTTTTAAAGTTATTAAACTAACTAATTATTAACTTTTTTTTCCAGATCATGCACATACTGATTAGTCACAAAAATTGAAAAGTTTTTCTTTGTAAAATAAAAACACTTAAGATGTTCATTTTAACTCAATTCTGAATACAGCTGTCTCACATGTGGCAACTTTAGTGAAAATACAAGCACATATAGTATGTATCATGATGCCTGAGGACAATAAAACATATTTTCTAAGTAAAAGCTGTTTTGGATGTTTGGTGAATGAACTCAAATGAGAAACATTTGAATTTCCCTTTTTCTCTTTTTCTGTATATTTCTGTATATCTCTAAATATCTCATGTTTGCTTTTGCCAGTACAAAAAACAGTACATGTTAATATAAAAAAACAATTCTGTAATTTGTTGTGTAGTTCTGAAAATCTACATAATTTTCCAGGTCATGTCATTGTAATGACACATCCTAAAATACAGGAGAAATAGTAAAATCACATAATCCTAAACTGTGACATTAATGCTGTGGAAAATAATAACAAAAACATGCATTATCTTATAATCAGTTAATTTGAGTGTATACATGTTTGGTTAATGAAATTGTTAGACACTTTTCCAACCACTGCTCAGTTTACAAGCATTCATAAATCATATTACAAATAACTGAGCCCTTATCACTATTTCCAAAATGTTTTAATCATTGCTGTGTAGACTTTGTATAATCTCTTGTTGTTTGTAACATACTGTATTCAGCAGTTACCAGAATGAAATGATACACAATATGTTGAAGTACAGTGTGGTGAAAAAATAAGTACATCCCCTTAACATTATATGGTTTACCACATTTAAACATGTTTGACCTTCAACTAGTCATCACAAAGTCCTAAAAGTAGATTAAACTAACATCATTTCACAAATAACACATACAAATTCTACTTTATCATTATTTTTCATAAAATCAGCCAACATCCAATATATCTGTGTGAAAAAGAAAGTGCATTCTTAGTTTTACCTTCTCTATTAAGAAGGTATGTAGCACCAGGTGCACAAAAATGTGCAAATCATTAATTGATCATTAATTCCACCTTCTACCACCTTCCATCAGTTTGTTACGGGGACACTTAAAATATGTAATTGCATACTTACAGTATTCATACTCCACTTCAGTATTCACACTCCTTTCATCTTAATGTTTGCTGGCAGCCTAGGACAACTGAACTCCTTTAGACAAGGAAAAAAATGCATTCTATTTACAGGTTTAGATGGATGTAGTAGAATATTTCTTGGTACTGGTATTGCCTGCCAAATCCTTTAGTCATAAAATCTTTGTCTCTCCTAGAAATTGCATTTAAGGAAAACACAATTCACAGGACCAAAGCTTTCCATACTGATGCTTTTGATGAAGGGAAATCTCTATGTGACCATTTCCATATCAGTAGAACTGTTCCACCATAGTGCTTCATAGTAGTCTGCAGTTTAATTCAGTTGTATGAATGAATACAAAGTACCACACAAAAAAGTATTTCTAATGGAAGGGATGGAAGCATAAGAGATGCAATAAGCCATCTTTCAAAAAATGTATAAATACCAAATCTGATTAAAACCTTACACACAAATCATCTCAATTTACTATTCTTTTAAGTATAAAATTATTTTTTATTTCAATATTTGCTTATGTTCATGGGAATCAGAGAAGAATTTGATAACATCTGTTTAAGACCTTTTATTCTTTCTTTCTCAGAATAAGGAAGACCAAGGTGTTTCAGATATCTGTGTCAACTCTAGGGTCACAGCTATTAGGGCCCTGGGGGAGCTAAATAGAATTTCTAGACAATGTCTCTTGCTGACAGGAGGCACTTTCCTTTTCGACAGACGTTGGCAAAAGTCCCCTGATACCCCTAGGATAATTATTATGCCTTCTCTTGCTTGGAACCCTAATGCACTAGTGAAATATTTTTTTATTGTACAAATGATTAGTTTCCCCCCTGTAGTGGGGACAGCTCCTTTTATTTTTTTTAACATTCACAATTTATCAACCCAGACATTATCATTGTTGCATTCTCTTTATGTATTTTTCACATTCTGCTTTAAACTCTATTCTAATTGAGAAAAGCTGGAAAATGCTGTATAAAGTAGCTAATTAAAGTCAAATGTTTTGTTTTCTGGTGGTAATATTTTAACTGTGTCTGAAAATATAGCTTTATTTGTATTCCACTAGCATCTATATCACATAAAGTGTTGCAGAAGTATATAATTAAAGGCTTAGTTCCTTCATGGAGACATGATAAACCATGAGACTAAAGTTTTTCTTTCTAACTCTCTTTAACAATGATAGCAGTAGGGCACATTTATTCAACTAAATAATCAGGTCTAACTGTTCATACATGTTAGTGTGATTACTAATTGTGTTATTTGTAATTACCATAATTTCCCCAAAATCAAGCTTTAAACTCATGTGACAACATGAGATAAGAAAGGTAAAATTGACCCCAGCTATAACCTTCAGTTCCTTAAAAAAGTCTACATTTTTAGTATTAATAATAATAGATAATTTTTTCCAGGACACATAAAATGTATATACTGTACAATACACAATAAAATACATACTGTAAACTATGTTGAATACAGAATAATTGTTCATACACATGTGCCATGTCGATATTTTCAAAATGTGTTCTACCAAGAAAAAAACTTTCTAGAAGGAAATATTGTCAGAAATACAAAACATCATTTTATAGTTATTCAGTATTATTTTAATAAATAATAGTTAAAGATGAGGTTAGAACAAAAATATTTTGAAGTCATATTATTGCTATTGCAAATGCTATTATTAGACATGATACTGTATACAGTATATGGACTTTTAATAAACTTCTTCCAGGAGTCACTTAAGACAGGAATGATTGCTCCTGAAAAAAATATTGCTGGGAAATTGATAATTTTATGTCAATCCATAAAAGGGTGATAGAACTGGAAAAATGCTAGATTGATAACAATAATAACAATAATTGAAACTAAATTATACGACCTTGTTATAGTAATAAGAAGGATAGTCAGCATGAGTTTTGAAAAGGTAGGATACATGGATAATGGAAAAAAAAGGCATGTGACAAGTAATATATTTAGATTTTCAGAATACATTTTATAATGTTGAATCTATAGAAAATGAGTGGATATCAAGGAAGCTGTTAGTGTTACAGAATAAATAAGTGTAATAGAAAGTGTAATAGAATAAATACTGTAAGTAAAGGTGGATGCTGCACGTTGGTGGTGGTGGAGGGGAGTCCCCATTACCTGTAAAGCGCTTTGAGTGGAATGTCCAGAAAAGCGCTATATAAGTGTAAGCAATTATTAATTATTATTAATTAAAGTGAATGCTGACAGCTTAGATTTCCCCAGCACTCTGTAACAACAACCTTGAGACCAGATATTGTGCTGGTCTTAGAGATCACCAAACAGGTTATCTTACTGGAGCTCACTGTAACCGCAGGAAGATTGTTTGGAGGAGGCCTTTGAAGGAAACTCACTAAGTATGAGGGACTATTGCAGCAAGGGCTGGACAGCAAGGTGCATGCCAATTGGATACAGAGGTAGCTCAATCACTGCTTAGAACCATACGTGCACTGGGCATTGTGAGAGAGAGGAGGAGACAAGACATCCGGAAAAAAAAAACAAAGCAGCAGAAAGAACCTCAAGATGGATCTGGTTAAGAGAGGAGATCCATGGGGATTAGTTTAGTGGCAGCTAGACTGATAAGCCTCAGCTGGGTCACCTGGGGCAGGGTATATGATGTTGAAAGACCCAAAACAACCAATGAATCAAGGAATCTCACTGATAATGTGCCTAAGAGCATCAGTAGATGTATTAATTCAGTCCATAGGAGAGCTAACATTTGAAAAGCAGACACGCAGAAGCTTAACCATATTCTGAAAGTAATGTGCTTTCTTGTGTTTACTGCACAATAAATCTGTCTCATCCTAGCGTTAATCCCGCATCAGCAGGGTCTGCTTGTCTCCATTTGGTGGTTTGACATTAAATGCGATCGAGAATACTCCAACCGGCACGTTGCTCTGCCTGCTGTCGGAGGAGGGGGGGGGGGGAGGAGAACAAAGTAATATAGCCAATTCATAGAGGGGGATTATTAGAAGGCATAGGACATTTGGCCAGGACACCCCTACTCTTTTCGAGAAACACCCTGGGATTTTTAATGACCACAGAGAGTCAGGACCTCGGTTTTACGTCTCAACCGAAAGATGGCGCTTTTCTACAGTATAGTGTCCCCGTCACTATACTGTGGCATTAGGACCCACATGGACCGCAGGGTGAGCGCCCCCTGCTGGCCTCACTAACAATTTTTAAACTTGGTACTTAAAAGTATCTATAACTATTCAGGGGGACTCTTTTACTGTTTGCTATTGTTTAGTTTTAAGATTCTGGTCAAATATGTTGTAATCTTTACTGTATATTGCCTATGGAGAAATCTTTGTTTCCATATGCTCCATGCAATCTGTACCCTCTTCCAGGCATAAGGCAAATTTGTAAGGAGAACTTATATCTATCATCAGTGTTTTAATTTAAAAGTTACATAATATGAGTTTGTATATACAGTACCTTGTGTGTGAATAAATCTTAAAAATAAACAGAAAATGATTTTTTATTTTGACATCCTTAAAAATATCTTCTTGGCTGACATACTGTACTATACTGTTTATGTAGTGTGTAATTTATATTGATTTATGAAGTACTATAAGTGGATTTGAAAGCTTGATCTGTTCATTTTGATAAGATGTAGCTGATAAGAAGATACATTTCTGAATATTAACTCTATCTAAAGTATTTATCTTTTATTTAGCTGTAGCCTACTTTCTGTGATTGGAGTATGGGATATGCTGTAGCATTATTTCTTTTCATGTCTGTGAGATCTGCATGTCTTCAGGGAAAAACATACAGTATGAAACAGACATGATAATTGTCCATAATTAAAATTCTGGTTTTGATCAATACTTTTTTTAAAGTCTTGAATATAAGTAGTTATGTGAATATTTTTAATTCTCGGCTCAAAATATTACTTATATTAATTAACATTATAAGATGTGTCATTGGATTTAACTTCAGGGAAAATATTTGGATGCTTCACTGCAAGTTGTAAAATAGGAAGTGAGAACTCTTTCTATAAACAATACTTACAATTTTATATCCTAAGAATTCCATCATAGTGTAAGAGGAGAACACACATTTTAAATCCTAACATACATACTATATACAGTATGTATATGTTCTGTTTTCATGCACTCTTGTGGCATTTTAACATTCAATTTGTATTGACAGATGTCAAATGTTCATCCACAAACTAATAATTGTTTCATCTATCTTTAGCACAGGAACATTCTTAAAGCAAGACTTTTGTTTTTGGACCGGATGCAGAAAAACATGGTACCAAAAGGAGATATCACATGACACATTTTCAATATCCATTGTAAGCACTACAGTATGACTTTATTTTTTTGTTTGTGCAGCAGTACTTTCCATGTTGTGCCTGAGGGCACCTCATCATTGAATTCATGTGCATTGCTCAAGTTGGTTTAGATTAAGAATCAGCACAGTGCCTGAAATTGAATGTTAAAGGGTTCAGCAATCTTTGGCAGTCATACTGATTTTTATGTTAGTGAAATATAATTTGGATTGTTGTCATGGTTCTAGGGTGTTCCCATTGTTTATTTTATTTGACTTCATTTGTTAGGTTTTTGTGATGAGATTGATATGTTTCCATTGACTAGCCATGGATTACTTTAGCTATCCTCAGAGTATCTCCTGTTGGGGAAAAAAAAGTAACTCTTCACTGATGTATTATGCAAATCTTCTTGTGTACTCAATAACTGCTCAGCCATTTTTCATTTGTGCTTCTGAATAATTATTGTGTTTCTCTGTGGCATTAGTATGAACCTCCATCTATCCATCCATTTTATAACCACATGCAATTCAGGGTCACCTGGGAGCTGGAGCCTATCCAGTAAGCAATGGATGCAAGATAGAATACAACCCTAACCGTACGTCAGTACACCGCAGGATACACACAGACACAAAGACGCACACACTCACACCAGGGTCATTTTTCCCAGAAGCGAATTAACTTACCAGTATGTCTATGGACTGTGGAAGGAAACTGGAGCACTAGGTTAAAAGCTGCGCAAACATACAAATTCCACTGAGGTAGCACCCTAGGTGTGAAATTGAACCCAGGTCCCCTGCAGCAATGCTAACCACTGAGCCACTGTGCCACCCAAAACTTCATCCTTCTTTCAATATAATGTTATGTTGGCAAATGGTTTTAAATAATTCAAGGTTATTTTAATTATTTTGACTTATCATTTTGACTTATTTATCTTTAAACTGGAATTTTAGCTATAAACATAATACACCATAATACATTTAATGGCTTGTAAATATTTACCAAAGTTTTCCTCTTCCTTGACATTCTCAATTTATTAAAATGTATACAATTCATAAATATATTCAAGAGTATTAATTTTTTGACAGAAAATGATTTCGTCAGCATTTTGGAGCATGTTCTGAAGAAAATCGAGATAATGAGAAAATGTTTTTTTTTGTGAATAGGGGACCCATGCCTCTTGTGTATATGTTGCTATCACATAAAGTCGTTGTTGCTAAGGAATATGCGTTCTCTGTGGGGGATAATAAAAGAGCAGCAGGAGATTTTGTGAATGCTTTCAAGAACTCAACTGATATTAGTTCAGACATTTTCATGCAGTTCTCATTAGCCTGAGTGTGAATGGCACAACAATTTCCCATAGTTCGCTGTTTGTGTTTTTATGGCTCTGATGGGCAAGGAAGTAACTGATGTCATTTCAGAAATGCAGTCTCCATCTGCTATGGAATTACCATTTTAAAACACAAAATACAAATGCCTTGAAATTTAAATTTAAAATATAACATTGCAGGTGTACATTTTCAAGCTTAGGAGCACAATTTTTTATTTCTACAAATGTATAGCATGCTACAAAGTAGCAGAAATAGCAAAACTCTGCCTTCATTTTCTAGAAATCTTGATATGATGAAAGAATTATCTAATATTTAGAGTTCCAAATAACCAGCTTAGCAAATATTAAATGTACTATTTATACAAATATACTATACTAAATATATATGAAACATATAATTTAAACTAGAGATTGTTGTATATACTACACTATCTTAAAGCTGGATGTTGATAAATGTACTTACAGTACAGTATATATTAAAAGTTTTATGTAGAATGTATATGTACAATAGATAGTAAGATACATATATTTAATCTTGAGAGTACTAACCAACAGCTGATAAAAAAAAAATTCTGGTAATTGCTTTTGTTGCTTTAAATTCAATATCCTGTTTCACTGAATAAGTAAAGAAATAGCTCTTCATACCTTAGATTTAAAATTATTGTTACACTATGACATTTGCAGAGTGCTACAGTACATTCAAATTGGTCCATTTGTTTCATGATAGAGGTTAATTTGAATATACTTGTCTGTCATGTTTTTAAAAATTGGATTTTTAAAGTGGCTGTCTAAAAAATATACAAAATGCAGAGTTAATCAGCTTTTCCGTATATGAAATTGCCATTAAGCTGTAAAGCACTCTGAACTTTATTCCTGACAGATGAGACAGGAAAATACATCTTGGTCAGCAACCTCACATTTAATACTTTTCAGTTTATGATTAGCTGTAATCCATCTGGATTTAAAGAAACTAGTAGGCTTTATGAATAAGATGCTGATTCCTTCAGAAAACAGTTTAATACATTAAATTAAAGGAATGGGAGCTTAGTCAAGGTGCGAGACCAAATTAATAAATAAAGAAAATGGTAAAAGAGGAGTCTCCTGTGGTCATCCTTTCCAAAACTGTTGCTCTCTGAAGGCATCATTATCTGGTTTTATCAGTTTATTGACCTAAAACCTGCACCAGAGGAGCCTTAATATTTAGTTGTTCAAGACCGAGCTTATAAGCATGGTTGGGTGAAACAAGACTTTGAAGTAGATTTTCTGTTGAAGGATTACCCCCTAAGGACTTGATTTATATCAAATTTTAATCCTTAAATATAATTCAAAGATTGTGTCCGTGTGTGTGGGTGGAGAAGGTGTGAAGAAAAAGAAGACCGTGCAGCAGTCATCAAATATACACTGGCCATCACTGTCCTGTACGTTGATGATGATGGTTTCAGTCTAGTAATAATGTTCTTTTATGTATGTCAAAATTACTGTGTTTTTGATGGGGAACACCCTTTAATAAAATTTATTAAAACCAGCATATTACTTAATAATGGAAGTTATTCTGCAGTTATGGTTCCCACATAGCCTGTGTATCTTTTTTGTAGTGTTAGGATGAAGCTAGTGTAATATGTTGTAGTGTAATATGTTTTTCCATAACTTGTGCTGGAAGCTAGAGTTAAAGTTTTAATAATAACAATAATAATTGTTTTTTTTTTGCTGAATGTATGATCTGTTTCATAGTTCAAACTAATTAAAAGTATTAGCTTTTCTTAATTTAAATGTATTAATTATTTTAAAAACATCTGATTATCAGAGAAAAAATTATGTCATAATATGTATCACAAGCTTCAGATTATCAGGTTTTGTAAATTATAAATATTTTTTTTATTTAATTGGGTACTGCAATATTTGAAATTATCTTTTTTTTGTTTTGGAAACCATGGTAGTAGTTAAAAGCCTTGATTTTTATTAACATTTCAACACCTTAAATATGGTATAATATGGTATTAATGTTAACGTTCCAGAGCTTTTTTCAAACTTTGTTGATTTATTAGTTCTGACAAAATGCATTTTAAAGTTTTCCTGATGCATTCCTGGACCATTTCAAAGGAATATTTCTCTTTGGGTGTACACCTTGAAAGCATGTACGACTGTGGACTTCAGTTTCCTTCTGTGAAACATTTGTCACCGTATATGTCCCACACATTATTAGGAGAGACGTTGGCCAAGATTAAATTAAATATCTGACACACTTATCATTCACAATTTACAAGTCCTATACTTCATGACAGCCAGTTGTTCCCCAGGAGCTTCATGACTCTGCACAACGGAAGTAAAGGTTAAATAATGTTTGATGGCTCTGAGAGTTTACATTTTTTATTCAATCTGGGACTCTGACCACATAATGTTGTCTCTCTCCATATTATGGAAAACTATTGTACTGTCCTGTGCTTAAAACATTATTCCAGAAAACTCTGAACATCCTATTTTGCATTTTACTCCATTACTGAATTTTCATCTTTTGGTCCCAGAGTTTTGTAACACAAAAAGAGCAGAATGTAAAATGTAAAACATTTGTAAGGAGAATATACAAGGCAGTTTGATCTTTAATTTCTAAAGTGAACAACAGAAGGGAACACAACTGTTTTGTTGAATGTTTTTCTCAAAATAATTGGCTTTTAGGGGGGTTTTCATACTATAGATGAAAATAAGAACTCTATACATAGGCTTATGAAATGGTTTGTAGATTACAATTTTTTAGTTAGTTTAACAAGAACAGAATCTTATATTTTCTTACCCTCAAAGAGACAACTACCCACATTAGCAGGTGCATCAAAATGGCACAGTTTGTAAATATAGTATATGAACAAGAAATCACTACAATTTCACTACAATTAAATATTTTTTAATGCTTAATTTGCTTCACATATTTATGTCTCTTATTTTGCAATGCAAACACCAAAACAAAATTGAACTATCAAAGTACAATGGTGAAATCTGGTGCTGCTAATGAATAATTCATGTTAAAATAATCCAAACCAAATTGCTCAATTTCTTTTCCCCATACATATTCTAAAGCTAGCTGTGTTCATGAATCTGCTTTAGGTTTGTGTTTCAATACTCAAACAGTGTCATTGAGTCATTTTAAAATTCCAGCTAAACCACACATACATGTATATGCTGTGGTTCTTCCCCTGAAAAATAAATCATTCATTACAATTGGTGCGTGAGAATAACCACAGTTTAAAATTTCACACTCAATGACAGCTCTACCAAAAGAATAATGCATTGTAGTACTAACTTAAAAACCCAGGCTTGAGGTCTCATGAAATGCAATACATTGTGACATATAAATTAATATCGGAATCCAAATAAAGATTAATATTTCAAATTATTTTAATTATGTAAGGTAATATCCCTTTTTAATTTTTTATTTATTCTTGTAACGTCCTGTAATTTACAATAAACATACACTAACATGAAACACATTAATTCATTCATTTTTTAACTGCTTACTATAGGTGAAGGTGCAGTGGTAACAGATTGAGCAGGGCATGGAAATTTATATGGCTTCACACTGTGGGCATGTTGTTCAAAACAGTTATTGGCATTATAGTTAAAATATGTACTTTCTTTCTTATAGGAGCTGTCTTTGAGTGTTATTAAATTCTGAATGCTTACCAAGGCCCTAATTTAAGTTTGTTGGCATCATACCACATACCAGAATCAAATTCTGTATTGCTATTACAAACTGTTTGGGTATGCTTTCAGATGGATAACTCCAAAGTGACTGTGTGCTGACAAGATTAAAGTTTCTAATTTCTGTTAAACATACATGAAGAATGACAAGCATCTAACATAACTCTTGGCACCAAATAAGTAAAACAGACAAATTGCTGTATACGTAAATTAGACAGATACTGTACATTTGAGCAACAATGGTGATTCAAATCCTTACATTGATGTTTGCACATAGTTTGCTGGAAATATGGTGGGGCTTTGTAGGATTTTAGTTTGCATAAAATTTCTAATTTAAAAAATCTTTCAATTATACTTGGTGTACACAATAAAACATTATTGCTGTTCATTAACATTGTTAATTTGTACTGAAATATGTGGTTATCAAAATACCACTACGGCATGCATTAACATCCTATGAGTTACAGAACAAAGTGTGTAATATTTGAAATTACAATCATAATATTGGATAAAATTTAACACCTTTATTTATTCAGACTGCAATTACATTTTCTCATTGCTGCACTGGAGCAAATAATTCTTATTTGTACTTTTTTATTTTTAGTTTCTCCTTTAAGTTGAATGCATTGTTTGAACATTAGATGTGTGTTAAGCATTTGTAATAAGTATGTGTATACAAATTATACAATTCATTCCTAATCTATTAATAATTACATTAATGATATTTTAAACTTTCAAAACATGTATGGTATCTGATAAAATAAGTATTGGCTTTCAGACCTTAGCTTGGCAGTTATTAGATTGAATTATTTTAATAAAACATCAAAGAAATCCACAAGTGTGCAGAATGTTAACAATGCATTAAGAAAATTAAATGAAGACACTTCTGGTAGTGATTAAATGAATCTAGGGACTTGCTTAAGGAAACACGGCAAACAGATTATAATGAAAAACCTTTGTTCAGTAGTTTTAACGAATTAAATTAATTTTACTGTACTTGTGACTTTAATAGTATATCATGACCTGACTGTTGTTCTGTTAATGTGTTGTATTTCTATAAGCAAAATGTAATGTTTTATGAATATCGGAGGACGTTTTTAAAACAAATCTATTTTTTAGAATGTTTTTAAGTGCATAAACACAAATCTTCTTATCTTAAGACTTGTTTCTAGATGTTTAAAAGGATTTAACTGTCTTGTTAGATATGGTACATCCTTACATTTGATTTATATGCCATTTATAAGCATTTTTAAAGACAGTCCATATGTATCCTCACTTCAAGTTTGGCTATTCAAATAATCTGAAAGACATCTGCTGCAACCTTCGCTCTTCTAATTCTGGTCTCCTAACTGTCCCCCAAGCCTGTCTACATTCTGTGGGTGACAGGGCTTTCTCCTGTTCTGCCCCCAAGCTCTGCAACTCTCTCCTCCAGGATATCAGAGAGTCACCTTCTCTAAACTCCTTCAAATCCAGACTCAAAACCTTCTTCTTTAGAAGAGCCTTTACTTAATTGGTTCCATTCTTTACCCCTCTGCTCCTACTACACTTAGTATAACCATCCTAGGTGTCCTCTGTGTATTGTACAGTAATAGTGTTTTATCTTGTGTATTCTTTTTATCTATTGTTGTTGTGAACAGATCATGTGGGTAAGTTTCCTTTTCATATTTTTACCATGCATCTTTTGTACATAGCATTTACAAAATGCATAGCATTTTTTGAAAATAAACCATCCTTCCAACACATTTCTAATCACTTCATCCAATGCAAGGTCATGGGGAAGTCAGAGCCTATTGCAGCACATAGCAGAAACAGGATACAGCCTGGATGGGACACCAGTCTATCGCAGGGCATGCACTAACACAGATATGCACACACTCACACCAGGGCCGTTTTCTCAAAATCCAGTTTTCTCAAAACCTAGCAGCATGTGTTTAGACTGTGGGAGGAAAACAGACCATTCGGCTATAAGCCACACAAAAATAGGGAGAACATACAAACTCCACACAGATAGAAGCTTGAGAATTGAACCCAGGGCCCCAGAGCTGTGAGGCAGTAATAATAACCACTGTGCAACCATGCCATTTTGTATTGAAATTACCTTTTGAGAATGAAGCTAACTGAAGAAGGTTCTAATAAACTTGAAAAAAAAAGAGACTTCATGCTCCAGGTATGTGCTTTTTGTGGCAACAGAAAGACATTTATTACAGTGTTTGTTACAATCATTATGCACTGATAACTTTTGTCGGCATAGTGATGATTTTTCAATTTCTTTAGATTTTAAAAGGATGTAATAATATTTCTGCATTTACTGTATATGTTTAATTTAAAAAAGGCAAAGTACTAATGATTTTATTTTAAAAATAATTTTAAAATATGAACACAGTAGGTTTTTTAAAATGTAATGCAGTTTGTTTTAAAAATAATATAGTCCCAATTGATTTTTATGTAATCAATACATAATCAAATTATGTTATTTAATCTCAGTCATTTATCAGGGAAGAACCAGAACTGTCAGACACTGCCTTTTTTTAAAAAAAAGACTCATTATACAAACCACTCTTTGAAAAATATATACAGTATTTGATACTGTAGTATCACATTTGTTGCAATTCTCTATGTTATATTTTGTTTAAAAACTAAGGGGACTATTCCTCAGCACTATGATGTTTTTTTTTACCCAATTCATAAAACCACTTTCAAGATATAAAAATCATTAACCTATAAATTATAGAATTACCAGTAAGTACTTAATCTAGCAACAAATAAAATTTAAAGTTGAGTGTTAAAGTCTAATGCATGAACTGATGGTAAATTGTGTCATTGTAATGTCTTGTGGAATACATATGAGAAAATGCAAAAACGACAAATTTCTTCATTCTATGAATTATTCTAAGAAGGGGGCTTGTGGTAAAAGACGGATACATTATCTGAAGTATCTAAGTAAAAAAGTATTATATTATGACTTCATAATTTACATTTGTTCCTTGTAGGGTAAAATAGGAAATTGTAACTATTTTCACATTCTGTTTATTTTATCATCAGGTGCAAACGTCACAATTACTTAACAACACATAGTAATGATGCAGTGGTCATGGTTGCAAAGGTGCTTTACAGTTATCCTACCATTTCATTGTCTTGGAGGAATTGGTGTGTTTTTGACAAATTTTCTGTCATTCCGTAAAAATGCCATGATAATTTCCTCTTTGCATTTAACTAACACTCAAACTTTCAACAACATGGTAAGATGATTTAGATGGTTCTGGACACCCAATTCCAACATCTTGTGTTAAAAAATTCAGTTAATTTTTAAAACAGCAATATAACAATTTAAAATAATTTCACAAATTTAAAATAAATAACTTTAAATAAATGAAAAAGTACAAAACATTGAGTAATTGACGAAAGTTACACTCACATACAACTGTTAAGATGGAGGAGACCAATGGTGACTGGATGCTGTCGCAGGAACCTCCTATGAAACATGAAATGGAAAGAATAGTGTAAACTAGACAACAGCAAATAAAAAACATTACAAAAAAAGCCGATTGTTCTAGTAATTCCTAAAAGTTCAGAATTGCTATGACAAGTACATAAAGGTAGTATTTTCAAATACAACAATACTAAAATTTGCAAAATTGCAAAACTAATCAATAATTTGGAAAGAGGCAAATGTCAAATAAAAAGATTGCTAGATTACAGTCATTAACACTATTATTGAAAGCAATGGAAATATCATAGAAACACTGACAATACATTTATCCCAGAATATAAACCCACAGAGCCAGAAAATATAGGACAGTTTTTCCAGCACAGGATCTGCAGAATTTTTCTCTTCATTTTTCTGTCCAGTTCTTGACAAAGCTTTTTATTGTTTGTTTAGCAGAATCTTTTCAAAGGAGAAAAAAAAAACCTCACAGTTTAAAACTGCCTACCAACAGAATTGAGTTGAAATATTTGAAAAAATAATGTTTCTACTGACAAGAACCTTAACTATCTCTTTCAAGCTGATTTGAATCTCTGTTACTGTCAGAAATGAAAATTGCTTCCAGATTTTACTGCAATACTTCACTGACACAACAACACATACTGTATATAAATTAAATTAACACTTATTTAATTATTGTGTGAGAATCTGTTATGACCTTAAGTGTCTAGGGGTAAAGGGGTATAACATTTAGGATAATTTCTGGAAGCAGCTGGGTTCTGGTGAGGGACTAGGAAGCGTGATAACAAGGGTCAGTGCAAAAGTGATGATTTTAAGTTGAATAAGTGACTGGTTTGTAATTGGACACAATAACACTCAGGGTAAGGGAACTAGGGTGGTGCCAAAGAAAAGAAAATAACAAACAAAATGGCTAAGAAAGTGAGGGAAAGCTAACCTGACTACGAAAGAAAACCCGAAACACACGGTCTTTGGCGTCTTCAACACCCTAGCTAACCTCCACTGACTACCATGTGCTATTAATGTTGCCTTTGCCAATCCATACAAAACATGAATTGAATGTGTGCTAATACTATTCTGTAAAAACATAGTAGCATGTTAATTGTAACTAACAAATGAAATATACATTTATTTTTTGTGCGAGTATTTTAAGATTGAGAAAGATTTGTTTCTCACAAAATTGAAATGGATTCATTAATATAAACCACAGTAAAGACTGAAAACAATTTGCATGATTCTTTCTCTATATAAATCTGATATCATTTTTAGCTAGTCTTAATCCTATGATCCTATGCTAGCATAATCCATAGCAGACAGCTTAAATATTTTTACTTATTCTAAATGAAGAAATCCCTAAGGTTTAACCAATCCTAATTTTAAAATGGTTTGGTTTTAGAAGGTATGTTCATCTCAGTGTGCTGTAACTCTATATGAACTGAATCTATTATACAAGGTTTCTTGCATAATGTGAGAGTTAGTTTAGGAAAAAATAGTGTTTTTGTATTTATTTTAATAAATTGTTTAAGGTGTTTTCTAAGTACAGTATGTGGTCAATTTGTTAAGGTGTTGTTTTCTAAAAATGTGGCTAAAATAATTTTGATCAGGATAGGCAAAGGCAATATTTGAAACTAGAACACTTCTAAATAACATTATGTTTTTAGATACATGTACTTATTGTTAACATTGTTTAAGAATATATACATTGATACCAATTAATTATTGAGTTTTAGTAGTGTACTGTATTTGCCTACTTTTATTTACAAGTCCATTTGTTATAAATAAGATGGCTAACTTAAAAGTTTATTTAAATTATAGATGTACTGTAGCTCTCTGGTACTAAAAAGTGAGAACTTTCTTTTTTATATTGGAAAGTTCAAATTTAATTTGGTACTGCAGTGTTCTTTAAAATGTGCACATTATCTTAAAGTATATTTTGCAAGAAAACACTTGAATAAAATTAATTACATTTCAAAATCCCTGACAGAAGAGGGTTAAAGTTCTGGGTTTTGTATGCAGTCAGTAAAATATAACTAAAATTGTTTATATCTTCTAGATAATAGGGGGAAGCAATAAAGAAGAACAAAATGTTTTAGTATGCTTTATAATCAACAATGCAGAATTGGTCCTGATTCTCCATCAGTTTAACATTGCATTTTCAGTATATATCTGCTTGATGGAGAATCCACTGTATTCAACCATATCTCTTATTTTCATCTTGAATGTAACATAATTTATTCAGACTGTAAACTGAATTAGGAAGTACTGCAAAATCCATCTTAATATATCTAGAAATTGAAACTGAAATATATCTGAAATATTTTGTTGTCATACTTATTGGTGGTAGTCTTATACAGTAACTCATATTTCCTCTTCTGCTACTATTGCTACCACTTTTACAATGTACAAGATACATACAAAATATTGTACACTAATTTGCTTAATATAAATCCAGTGTGTCTGAACACGTTTTTGTTATTAACCAAAATAATATGTTAAGATTTCATTTATATTAGTAAAGCTGTCGAATAAATTAAGTGCTGCTGTTGCAGTTTTCCATTTCTGTACAGTGTAGAGTTGAACCATACTTAATTTATGGTTGACAATTTAGTTTCCATGGCAGAAATTCATAACTCTCTGTTTCATCTTTACTTCTACAGCATACTAATACAATATGGCCTATATTTTCAATAAGCTAGGAGAGTTTCAGAAAAAAAATATCATCAGGTATCAGACTTACACCATTATTGGAAATTTAGATGTCTGTTTCATTGGTATGCAGGTCATGGGTCATTAAAATTTTATTGAATGTTCCATCGTTTCTTCTGTACTGGTGAAATGAGAACTTCTGAGACTCACATTTACTTCTCTATATGAAGCTTTACAAATATTTATAGATACAGAAGCAAGCAAATTAAAAAAATAAAGTTACTATTATATGTAACTTTTTTTTAGTTTTAGAAATACATTTTCTTTTATTTTTTGTCATTTTACATACAACTGAAGTGACCATTCAAGGAATGGATCCATTTGATTGATCTCACACAATCAATATAAATAAGTGACTAAACTCTTTCTGTCTTTTATTGTTAGGCAATAGCAGGGAACATAACAATATTGCTAAATGTTACTAAAAATTCCTTAAAGAGGGATCCTGACACTTTACCTGTTGTTTATTCACCATATAAATCTCATTACAGTCTATGGTGTATACATAAGATAGAAAGTGAGTGAAGCATTTTGATTTGAAACTTACTGTATGCCAGCCTTTTGTTTAATGAATTTAAACTTGCCTCTGCCTTAGTCCCAGTAGAAGGAAACCCAAGAGGCAAGCTACCTAGTAATTAATAGCTGAGATACTGGCATGAACTGTGAATAAGAGAATTGTTTCTTTTTTCTAAAAGACGTCTTAGCTGTAACCTAAACTGTCAAATACACAATGTGTCATTGTTATGTTTTTCTGTTTGACCAGCATCCTGCTGTAGCTGATTGACAGCATTCTTCCCTATTTTTCTTGATTATAAGAATGCTGGACCTAATGAACAAACCTCTTACTTCTGCTTATTTTGTCCTTCAGTGTTACTTTGATGTATTTTTAACTTGAAGCCTACAGATGCAGCCATTCAAAATGAGCGGTAAAAACCTGCGGTACAGTAACCTACCTATTTAACACAAAAAATTAAGCTGTTTACATGTTCCGCCTGAGAACAGTCACCCGTTGCTGCCCAACGCAGAAGCCACTAACTAGCAAAGAGAGGACATTAGCTAGCCAATATGATAAAGAAATAAATGATTATTTTGTTTATTTCTTTTGCACATTTATTTGAACATTTCCATCGATTGTACAAGCACTTGGAAACTGTCCAATCCCTAGTTCATCAAGCATTTACCGGTCTGGCGCCGGTCTGTGTCTTCTAGGATATAATGCCAGTGAACTCTTGTTTTTATGTCCACTATAACTACGCTGGGCAAACGTTCCGAGGTCAAATTCTTCCAGCACGGGGGTACCTTTAAAGCGGAGACGACGGCACCAAAATTTTTTGGCGCGCCTTCTCTTTAAAGCCCTGGCCAAATATGAAGAGAGTATGTACAGTTATAATTCAAACGGAATTAAAAACTGCACATCCCAGTTACCATGGTGGTGCTTGTGATCATTGCGTTTAACCAACGAAACAGGGTGGAAAATCAGTCACATGACTTTGGGGCAGAGTTTCGAAAGCTTAACCTATCAGCAACAAAGCGAAATTTACACGATAGGCTACCTCAAACTGTCAGTTACACGACTGTGTATGTCGCTTAAGCCACTCCTATTTGGCATTTTAGTTATGGAGGTGAGAAGACGCCCCCCCCCCCTCTCTGGGTGTTTGATTTGCCACCATCTTTAACTGTTCGGTGTCTGAATCGGAGTAGCTATGCGTACGAAATAAAGTTAATCCCAACTACAAAACATATATTTTTGTGGTAAGAGGGCGCAAAACATCAGTATTTACTGCTATTAATTACTGTACGATTTATAGTTGAAATCTGAGCCTAGATATAAAGTTAGATATAAAGTTAAAATCTCGACAAAGCAATGTAGGAAATACAGAGAAAATAAATCCTTTCTGACATCTAAAATCAGTTTCGATCAAGGTCTCTAAAACGAACAAGAAAAAGAGGATTTTTGGAGGGCAATTACGCTGTGTTTATATAGAATAACTGATTTATGAGCAATATAATTTCTTGTTCGTTTAAAACAGTGAAATGTCAGCTGCAAAAGATCGCACCAGAAACAGTACTCTCTCTGCCTGTCATAGACGTTCAGGAAAGGCTGAATGAAGTCATGTCAAGTACAATAATTCGGTGATCAATAATAACAGTTGTAGGACAGTATATAAGAAGGATAAGGATTTTGAAGTTGACTTGAAACCTGATAGGTAACCAGTGCAAGGACTTGAAAACAGGTGTAATGCATCCCTGATAGGATTCTTGCTGTCATATTCTGAACATATTGAAGATTGCTCAGTGTGGATTTAATTTCCCCAGTGAACAGGATGTGCATTTATTAATTCTAGAAAAAAAAGCCTTTCTTGATTTCTCTAGTTCTTAGTTTCTCTAGTTCCCTTTAAAATAAACTATTATTCCACAATGCAGAGTATTACATGGCCAGTATTTTACACATGATATTTGTGATTTAAAGAAAGTAACACAAGCAGCTTTTGGAGATTTAAGTGTTGGCTGAGTTATTGCAGGATAAAAGACTATAAGAAAAAGATAATTTGGGGAAAGCAGAGGAATACACTTATAACAAGAACACTTCCTAATGGGGTTAGGCATACTTTTGATGAAGATGATGAAGTTAACAGACTATATAATAATAATAATAACAAACTTTATTTTATATAGCGCCTTTAAAGGTGGCTTCTCAAAGCGCTTTACAGGATGACAATAACAATAAATAAGAAGACTACAACAATAAATAAGAAAATTTCACAAGACAGGACACAATTATAATTACAACAATACAACAATAACAATAGAGGAGACCGTGGAAGATGGTATTAAGAAGAGCAGAGGGGTGAAGAATGGAACCAGTTAAGTAAAGGCTTTTCTGAAAAGGAGGGTTTTGAGTCTGGATTTGAAGGAGTTTAGAGAAGGTGACTCTCTAATATCCTTGGGCAAGGAGTTCCAGAGCTTGGGGGCATAGCAGGAGAAGGCCCTGTCGCCCATACAATGTAGACGGGCTTGGGGGACAGTAAGGAGGGCAGAATTTGAAGAGCGGAGGTTGCGAGGTGGGGAGTAGGGCGATAAAAGTTCAGACAGGTATTGAGGTGCCAAGCCATGTAAAGCCTTGTAGGTGAGCATGAGGATTTTAAAGTCTACGCGGAATTTGACCGGAAGCCAGTGCAAGGACTCCAGGATAGGAGTAATGTGAACACTTGCACTAGATCTGGTCAGGATTCTGGCTGCTGAATTTTGGACATACTGCAGCTTGTTCAGAGTAGATTTAGATACCCCAGGGAGCAGAGCATTGCAGTAGTCAATTCGAGAGAATACAAATATGTTGATCAGCTTTTCAGCCACAGTTAATGATAGCATAGGGCGTAGTCTTGCGATATTTCTAAGGTGAAAGAAAGATGTTTTGACAGTATGCTGTACATGTGGGTCGAATGTTAAGCCAGAATCGAATATAACCCCAAGGTTTTTCAATTTTGATTGGAGCTCAAGTACAGAGCCATCTACAGACAGGGTTACAGGACTGGCTTTACGAAGTTGATGGGGGGTACCAATAAGCATGACTTCAGTCTTGTTACAGTTAAGATGAAGGAAGTTTTGAGTCATCCAAATTTTTATGTCAGAGATGCAATTAGATAGAATAGAGACAGCCACATCAGTGTCAGGTTTGGTATGGATGTATATTTGAGTATCGTCAGCGTAAAAATGAAAGCTGAGGCCATGTGATCTTAAAAGCTGACCAAGTGGGAACATGTAAATGCTGAAGAGCAAGGGGCCCAGTATTGAGCCCTGAGGGACACCAGACTTGACAAGACCAATTTCAGACCTGTACCCATTGAGAGAGACAAAGTGACAGCGATCAGTGAGGTAAGACTTAAACCATTTGAGGGCAGTGTCAGAGACTCCAAACACAGTCTCGAGACGAGAAAGCAAGATGTTATGGTCAACAGTGTCAAAGGCAGCACTGAGATCAAGAAGGATGAGTATGGAAAGAGAACCAGAATCAGAAGCTATTAGGAGATCGTTGGTGACTTTGACTAGGGCGGTTTCTGTGCTGTGAAGTTGACGGAAGCCAGATTGGAGGGGTTCGAAAAGGTTGTTTGTCATGAGGTGGTTATGTAACTGAAGTGTGACAGCACGTTCTAGAATTTTAGAGAGAAAGGGTAAGTTGGAGATGGGGCGAAAGTTGTTAAGATTGTCGAGAGCCATGTTAGGCTTCTTTGGCACTGGGGTAATAGCAGCAGTTTTGAGGACCATTGGTACAATGCCGGTGCTCAAGGATTCATGTATTATATTGAGGACAATGGGACAGAGAGAAGAGAAACAGGACTGGAATAAAGTGGTGGGAATGGGATCTAAAATAGATGTGGTGGGTTTCATGCGCGTAACTAGTTTGTTTAGGGATGCTGAGTCAAGAAGAGAGAAGCTGGAGAGACGGGAACCAGAGAAGTTGGATGAGGAGGGAGGAGGTGTGGAAATTATATCCGTAGTGGAGAGAATGTGATGCCGGATGTTGTCAATCTTAGAACTAAAGAAATCTAAGAATGTGTTGCAAAGTTGTGATGAGGCAGGTAATGTGGTGGGGCAGTTTGGCTTGAGCAGTCTGTTGATTGTGGAGAAAAGATGTCTGGGATTTTTTTGGTGTTTTTCAATGATGTGAGAGAAGTAGGTGGATCTAGCAGACTCTATAGTAACCTTATAATCAGATATATGTTTACATAGATACTGAAATAAGGATTGTATTTTAGATTATGTGTAGTTGCTGGCATTGAACTGTGTGTTGGATGCACATGAATTGAAGGAATGGGCAAACATAGCTGATGAGGATCCACAGAGCCAGCATATTAAGATGTTTATAATTATAGGCAATTCGTTTAAATAACTAGGTATGGATACTGATGTGCAAGAGAGGTGGAAAGGCTGTTTCCTTAAGCCAGCACTATAAAATGTTTTATTCTCAGTGAGATGCTGCCATTTCATAGTGGGTTTCTAACACTGTGTATAGTTCCATCCACACAGTGCCTTTACTTCCATCCATTTCTAATCTCTTTATCCAGTATAGAGGATTTGGAGCCTATCCCAGTAAGCAAACACACACACATCAGGGCCAGTTTTCCCATAAACCAATTAACTTACCAGTATGTGTTGGAGTGCGAGAGGGAGTCATATCACACATATGGAGAAAAACCATGTAACCCAGAGAGAACATGTAAACCCCACACACACAAGATGGCAGGAATTGAACCTAGGACCCCAGTGCTGCAAGATAGCAATGCTAACCACTTCGCCACCATTATAAATGGATGGATATCTTAGTTATCTTTCTAGTTCACAGGTTTGCATGCATAATTTAATTTTGAAAGCCACTGAGACATCAGGTACTACTGTTGTATTTATGAAAAAGAAACAAAACAAAAAACATACTAACAACTGTGCCATCCTACTCCTTAGTTAATACATTTTATTATTCATAAACAGTTAACATTGTTAGCAAAATATTTTGAATTATATTTAACCCTATTTTTTCTTTAGTTTTGCATTTAACTTATTATATGATAGTCAGACTTAATGTATATTTGAACAATGAAAATATATTTTTACAAGATGCGGGTGAAAGTGCAACAGCTTATTACAGTGCTAAATTTAATATTATTGATTGCTAATAGTTTATGCTAACACCTAACTTTCGTAATTAGATGTATTTAAAACAGTGAACTAAGTGTAACATACTATTCAGAAATACAATCGAAAATAGTTTTGTGGTGTTTGTATGAATGAAACATTTCTAAAATGTATAAGTAACAAAATTAAAGACGATTAAAATCTGTAATCTTTCCACTTGTAATGTCATTAGACAGAACAACACGTTTCTGGTTTGACTAAGGATGGTATGAAAAAGTAGTCTAAGTGGTGAGAAAGCTGTGCTTAATGATAATTAAGGGACTTAAAAGTAAAAAGAGATGCTTCACATTGCTTGATTAATTTTAAAAACTAAGTTATAAATGCAGACACGATTGCTGCCATAAGCGCTCCAGGAAGCAGAATGTTTGTTCTGTACTGCTGAGCTCCGCGGCTCCTCTCTCTCTGTAAAATCCTGGGTTCGGTAAAATGTTTCAGGCATTGATGTGAAGGACAACAGAGCTTTCACTGGCCGATTATCATTATTATCATTATAATCATTATTATTAATAATGATATTAATTTAAGGGTCTAAATATCTAAACATATGTATCTGTATAGCAGGTAGTATCACTGTATTCCACTTTCTTTGTAAACACGGAAAAACAGATTCACAACGCAAAGCTGTATCGCTGTATAAAAAAAACACGGTTTGTAATGAGCTGCTGAGCTAAGAATATGAATGTTCCTGCTGGCAGAGGGGGTGGAAAGTGCCTGCGGTCATTTAATTAGTATTGCAATTCGCACTGATTCCCTTGCGAAGATATGGACTAAAGAATATTCGTGCCTGGTCAAAAAATGGCATTAAGCACTAAAAATTAATATGGTTAATAATAGTAAACTGTAACATGCTGTAACAAGATCGGCTAAACTGCGAAGAAAATGTTTTCAGAGAAAATGTTTCAGGTGTGGAGAACATAGATCTCCAATGCAATTTCAACCAAATCTGTTCCCACACACCCTGCCCCCACTACCATTAGAATATACACAAAGCACTGAAATCTTTCGAGCTAATGATCAGGTGACCCGAGAGAGAGCGAGAGAAACACCAAGGGGTGCGGAACCAGGGAACTATTTACATGGAAAACGGGCGATCTCCCCAGACTATCCGCCCGTTTCACTGTTACCTGGATACCTCTTTATTTAGAACTCACTAACACTGATTTTTAGTTTAGAAGGATTCAAGTAGGGTTTTAGATGAAAGGCAGCGACCTTACTCAAGCCCAAATCATAATTGAACCCATTCAGAGCCTATATTTTAGCGTTTCATTCTGAGCAGAAGACCCTCACACCTGAAGAAGGCTTGCGTTTTCTCTCTTCTCTTTTAAGCATGTGTACAATGTGTAATACAATTACAATGTGTAATTACAATGCTGTAATACAATTTGAATAGTATGGGTGGGGGGGGGAGGTGTCTTTCGCTGGAAATCTCGCCTGCTTCTACTTTACGAGTACAACCCCCTCTCTGCCGGAGTGCTGGCTGTGACGAATTAAACCGGTGTAAGAGGACACGGGGAAGGGTCATCTCTAACAGGTACTTCCGAAACGAAACGCTGAAAATGCTAGAGATGGACCTTAGCGAGATGGCGGACAAAAAGAATCAGCTGACCAGTAGATGGAAAGGGTCTACCTTAAGAGACAACGAGACACAGCTGAGACGCATCAGGAACCGGGATATAAGTGGCCCGGAGGCAGTGAACAGGGCGGAAGCCGGTAAGGTGAATGCGTTTTGGAGGAAAAGAGTGGAAAGCGGTGGATGTTAAGGATCGGGCTAACAAACGACTGCAAGGAGAAAGGTTTATGATTTTGGATTACGGACACTGGTTTAGGATACATCGCGGATTGTCTTTATTACGAACTTTTGGAACTCGGAACGAATCAGGACTAAGGGAACGGATTACGGAGTGTATTAGGAAGACAGTTGTTGGAAGAAACACCACGGATCGGCGGACAGTAAAGTGTGGTGTAAGTACGACCTTCGTTTACATAAACTATTCCCCCCGGAGACACCACACCGGTTTCACAGGTATTTTCAAAGTAGGAAGTACAGTGTTAACTGGGTTTTAAATAAAGGCGATTTAAATGCGATTTAAATCAATATAAATGTTTATTTTGTAACGCATAGGTGACTATTCATTGTTATTAAAAAGACTTTAATTCGATCATGTTGTGATATTTAGAAATATAAATTTGTTTGGTGCGAGTGAGGTTTTATTTAATCTCTGACCAAGGGAAACGTTTCATTTTTTCAAAGAAATGTTTGTTAAAAAATAAAGTCATAGTTCCATGGGATTCAATCACAGACCATTTGACATGGGAGTCAAGAAACTAACACACAGCGCCACCGGATTTGATAACACCATAAAAACACTATAAAATAATGTGACTAGGCACAGAACAAGTTTACAGCACAGTACAATAATAAATGGTGACCATGACTTTAGAAGCATAAATTGCCTTAAACTCAATTTAAACACAAACTGTCTTTAGCCCTCTAAGCTGGTTCATACAGAAATGTAGAGATCCAGGCTCAGAACACACAGCTTCATTAGCGAATACATATGCAGGACAACTAGAGAAGACGTTTTACAGAGGATGGATTTTTAGAAACATCCCATCAGTGACATCACTGAAGTCAACTCCTAGGTACTGTAACTGTCCTGTGGATAGTTTCACAAGAATCAGACAAAGGTTTAAGCATCGCTTGTTCTAGATAAAACTGCAAAAAAAAAACAACCCATAATGTACTTCTTTGCGGCTCTGTTTGCTCAAATCATATATTCACAACGTGAAATCTAGAAAATAATATTACGTAACCAAAATCCGCAATATGGAAACAGAACCTGTGTAATTGTTGATAGATGATGTACTCGTAACCTTTTTATAAGACGAACTACAACATTTAAAAAATGACTTGTATGTACTTGATATCTCTAATCAATCCACAGCGACATTGTTAAAAGCAGAGTCCCAGCACAAAACGAAACTAAAATGCATACCGTTTCGCGCTTCTTATTAGTTGCTCAAAAGTAATTTGACCATATGAAATGCATAATATAAACCTAGAAACATATACGTGAGCAGTATTTACGCACTGTAGTATCGGTGTTAAGACATACCTCTCAAATACTGTAAATCAAGTTAAAAATATCTCAAGACCGATTCTGGTCATAATGAAACCATGTTTAGTGTATGTTTTCTTTAAAGTACCGAGACCAGCCATATACTGTATGTTTATGTTCCAAAATTAATATCGTTTATGGCCTTCACACGCGTTGCAGTGTGTTCCTATTCTTTTTATGCTCAGCTACTAAGATTTCCCTTCAGTGGTAAAATTAGATATGAATATTCAGTACTTAAACGGGCACAGTTAAGACATTAAATATACATATACATACTGTAAACAGTACAGTTTTCATACGGTAATATGTTTATGTTCCTAAATCAATCTCTTTTATGAGCATGTGAAAGGCATGGTGAATCGATTCTCAAAAATTACTGTACTTTGCATGATTGGAAACAAATGCGTGATTGCGAAATGCTGTGGTGTTACTTTTACAAAGACGGTCAATGAAAAAAAGAATGTTGACCAGGGCAATACTTTGAGTTTACACTTACAGGTTGTCCAAGGTCATTCATTATTAATACTATTAGTAATATCTTCATTAAAGACTTTGATGGCCACAGCTCAAACATGAGAGGTTGAGCTTTATTAGCTCCACCTTGCGGAAATTCCGGATACTATTATTTTGCTTGTCGTATTATAGGAGAATTTACGGTAACTCGTGGTATTTACCAGTAGCTTGCGGTAGACTGCATACAGCGTACCGGAAAATAATGCGGTATCGTCCGCGCATTTTGAATGGCTGCATCTGTATGAGACATCTGAAAAATTAATCATTAATAACCATAAATTAGTTACTAATATAACAGAAGTTATTACTACTAAATTATGAAAATAATATTTTTTGTTCTTAGATTTTAACTGTCTTATTGATTATATAGATAGATGGAATATTAATTTGTCATTTGAATGAAATTGTCCCCTTGTGCCTAGGCATTTTGAAGCAGTTACAAAGTAATTTGCCAGAAGAAACTTATTGCTGATGTTTAGCATAGTTAAGATAAATTATGATGAAATAACATTTCTTTAGGCTGTTAGATAGATACTTTATTGATCCCATGAGGGAAATTGCAGTGCAACAGCAGCTTAACACAGACAACACAGCCACAGTGTAAAAATTATATAATAATAGTAAAATACATACAATACAATACAAGAGTTACTCACAGTCCGGACACACAAAGAACTGACTAGAACATAACAATACACAGAAAAATCGTATCACACATATGAATATAAATATAGATGTAAATATAGATATAGATATAAATATAGATGTAAATGTATTGCACAGGTCCCTGGCATATATTGCACAAAATATGGTTGTAAACGGGAAAAGAAAAAGAAAGAGAACAGATGTAGCAGTAGATGTCTAGATGCGTTCAATCCAGAAACAGGTCACTGTCAATGTTGCCTCTGTCCAGACGCAAAGTGGATGCGTTGTACAGTCTTATGGCAGAAGGCAAGAATGACCTCCTGTAGCGCTCTCTGTCACACCGTGGATGAATCAGTCTATTGCTGAACGTGCTCTTCATTTCTGCAAGCCTGTCATAGAGGGGATGGGAGATGTTGTCCATGATGGCCTCTAGTTTGGACACCATTCTCCTCTCAGCCACTACCTCCAAGGGGTCCAGGTCAGACCCAATGACAGAGCTTGCTCTCCTGATGAGCTTGTTCATGGTTTGCCAGCTATCAAGATTTGGTTTGCCAGCTATCAAGATTTGGTTTGCCAGCTATCAAGAAATGGTTTGCCAGCTATCAAGATTTGTTGATAGCTGGCAAACCATTTCACAGATACTGGTTGCAGATATAAACTGACAAAATTGCAAAATAATATAACATCTGAAAATTGCACCTTTATGATTTGCTAAATATGTCTATATTGTGAACCTTAGACACATCAATGTTATATTGATATACTGTATATTGGAAAAGGATGAGAACCTGTGTCAGAGCCATATGGTGCAGTATATGTCATATTATAGTTACAAGAATTATATTTTCTATTACTGAACATCTTTTTTTATTAAATTATGTTAATAAACATAATATGTGATACAGAACGTTACACAATTATTAAATTATAATTTGTATTGTAACATATTTCATATAATTAGATGAGTTTTCTTTTAGTATACTTAAGTGACCATAACTTCCAAGATTTGTTTACAAGACTAAACCAACTAGACATTTCTTTAGTCTAGTGGATGCCACAAATAAAACTAAATCTTACCACAAGTATAAGGCAAGAATTCCTTACCTAAAATGTAATATCAATAGCATTACCTGGAAGTGATCTGTAGTCTAGTCTGTACAGGAGGAACATTTTCATTGTGTTTTGTTTTGTAATTTCCATCTCTCCTACCTGTCTATTATGTTGTATTTTATACTGTATTGGAGCCCAACTCTGTCCAACCCCAAGAAAACATGGTTAAATGACCTACCAGAAAATGTTTTGTTGTAGATAAATATTAGCACCATCCCCTGGCCACTTATATCCTGGCCATTGTGAATGCCTTATGTGACAAGATAAGATAAAGGACAGCTGTAGAGCTCTACTTTGCCTTAGGAAACTCTCAAAAGAATGCCCATTTTCTTACTTTAAAGATAAGAGAAACTGTGAAATATAAGAGATACAGTTAACTTCTGAATACCATCTGTCTCTACCTCCTCTCACACATAATATCATAAACAATCTAAATTGTACCCTCAAACTGTTTTAAATGTCTAGTCATTTTAATATTCATTTAAATATATAATGTTGATGGAGCTTCATCCAGAAAATGGGGGATATAACTTGTAACATTTAAATCAATATATAACTATGCACATTTCAATTACATTGCACTCAGTGCAAATATTATGTAGAAACCTCAGATGAACAGCAACAGAACAAGCTTCATGTAATATATGTAACTTGTTGAGCCTGAATGTTGTTGGTCCTTTGACAGATAATCAGTGACATTATGGTCTGAGTGCTTCATGTTCTATGTATTACAGTACATATTCTGAACATGTGTGCCTATTTAAACAAATGTATTGTGCTTAATGGTAAGATTCCAGAAGTAATAGCCATTTTTATACTTCTGATGTTGTGTTCCTCTTGCTCATTTATTTTCAGATTGTCCTGTTCTATAGGGTTTATTTAAATGAAACTTACCCTTTGCTTATAGATGCATTATGTATTATGGCTTACAATAACCGAGTCTAGTGATGGTGCACATCTGACCAAAGATAATTTAAAAAATCACATATTCGAATCTGTAATGTAATAAGTGATATATGCATATAATGACACAATGTGATATAAAGTATAATAAGTGATGCATGGAAAAAAACAATATGTAAATTCTAAAAGTGAAAGTTTTCAGAAATATTACATTAAGAAATCTTGCATTCCTTAAACAATGTTCATAGAAATAATCATGTTTACTTTTCCATGGCTAAATATTTTTGGACGTCAAAGATGTATATTTTTGTCATCATGAGGTGTATGTACTGACACAAAAAAAATGCTTTCTTATGCTATTCCATCCTAAATCCAAACATTACATTTGTGAATACTGTATTTCTAAAAATACAGTTTCCACATGGATGGAAGTATTTTTTTTTCTGTAAGCTTCATTAGAACTGACTGCTGTATTTAGAAAATCTAATGAAGAAAGTTAGTTACACCTCTCTTAACTTTACTCTATGGAGAAGTACTGTACATAAGATACTTGGAAAGCCCTGTGAGAGATAAGCAGCAGATCAGAGTAAAATAACATGTATTCCAAACGTTATGTTCAATATAATTTGTTATCTGAAGTAGTAGCTGCTGAGAGGGCAGACAAGTGGAAAATACTGTAACAAATATTATATTCAGTTGTCCAAGCTTTCAAAATTACATTTACAGTTTATTCTCAGCTATCCAAGCAATTTTATAGTATTCAAAAAAGTCAAATGTGGCACTTAAAAAATGTTTATGGTATATAATGTAGTTTTTGTGGCTATAGCTGTACCAAACATTAAAATTCCCCAAGTGCTTTTAAACATATGAAACAAATGTTTCCCTATTAAATAATAAAAATAATAAATTTAGTTCAAATAAACTTGAGATGAGGTACAACTTATATGCAGTATTTATTTTTAGAATTATGCTCAAGATTTTAGAACATGTTCTCCAGAATTCAATGGCACAGAAATTTCAATGTATGATACTAAAGCTTTCATAATATGCTCAAGGTCCTTTTCGCTTAAGGAGTTATGAGTTATACCCTCACACGTATATGAAGTAAATCAACCGCATTCCATTGTAATATTTAAACATACCTTTTTAAAATGCATTTACTTTTTAAGAGTTGGAACAGTTCAGGATCATTTTAATAACCACAGTTTAGCATGCCTTTAATACTGCATAAACTATGCACAGATCCCATTGTGTCCTGATATTATTTACTGATATTTTATGATTCAGGGTCATTGCTGCCCTTGAGCAGCCTTGACCATGTCCAACATCTGAAATAGCGCCAACTCGTTTATTTAAATAGACTCAGCAAAGCCTGGATAAATTTATTCTATCTTGCATTTAATAAAAAATTAAATTAAAAATTGACTTATGCTGTGACATGCTTAGTATTCTCATCCAATAGTTTGAATTCTGGAGCCATCGTCCTCCTTTTAAGAAGGTGACGTGTCATCAATCTTGGATGCATGTGACAAGGCCACTGATGTCTCCCTGAGGCGGTTGTTTAATAATTAATTTTTTCATTGCTAGCACATTCTGTAAATGGATTGCAACATTTAAGCCCAGTTAAAAGGGAGCAGAGGCTCTTTATTAACAGGAAAAAAATGTTTTTTTTTGCTGGAAGATCCCAAGATAAATCAAACAAATTAAATTTCACCAGGGCCATGAGTTTTTAATAAAAATATACACTTTGTAGATGTTACAAATTGGGAGTCATGGTAATTTGTCAAAATACTCAAGTATTTCAACAGCCATATTAATTTGGCTGTTAAGTCTGTGTAGGAGGCATTCTGAGTAATGAAGGGAATCCAGGTAGATTACACTCTGTTGGGCATTTTGGAAAGTAAAAACATTTCACCAACATATTCGTCTTTGATTTAAAGATCTGAGTTTTCTTTTAAAACAAGCTGAAACAAAGTGTTTTTGTGAGAGTATTTCTGACAATGTGCCCTGCAAGGTTTCCACATTTTTAGTTTATCTTTCATATCTCTGTAGATTCATTGCATGTAAAAGAAAAACACAAAGTGTTTTGTCTTCAACTAATGATTAGAGTCCAGTCTGGCATTGTATGTGTTAACAATTTACATTACCAGTTTCCCTTTTAAAGTTCAAGCTATTCTTGAATAATGAAAGATGCTTTTAAAAACATGATGCATATTGCTAGTGCCAGTGAGCATAAGCAATACACTTGAAAATATAGTTATGGAGAGATGCCAGAGTTTGTATTTACTGTATTTGTTGATATTTCTTGATTCTTCTGTTTTAAACATTAATGAAAGCACTGAAGAGTGTGGCACTATCATTATGTTCATGTCTACTAATGTGTTGCTATTTCCTTGACAGGCTATGAAAAAACATGACTGCAATACTTTTGTGACAAAAGTAAAGATATTTAACAGCTGTGGTATTTTTAAATAACTTTAATTCCAAACCTGAGGTGCTATCTACTGTACATGGAGTTTGTATGTTCTCCCCATGTTCGTGTGGATTTCCTCCGGGTGTTCTGGTTGCCACCCACAGTCCAAAGACATACTGGTACAGTAGGTTTAATTGGATCTGGGAAAATTGGCCCTGGTTTGAGTGTGTATCCTGCTTTGCACTCATTGCTTACTACGATAGGCTCTGGTTCTCCCATGACTCAACATTGGATTAAGTGGTTAGAAAATGGAAAAATGGATGATTTATATAATAATAAAATTAATCTCAAGAATATCAGAAATTTACAACACTACATAATATCCTTTATAATTATTAATAGTCTTTCAATTATATTATGACGTTATATTAATCATTATCACCACTTTAAAGTTCATTTGATTTAATTAATTTATTCCACACAAAAAACTAGAGAAAAGTTGTATTCTATTGTATTTAATTAAAATGAATATTTTATATTTTTTTATTTATTATTTAACATATAAATCACTTTATGTAATATGTGAAACTGTTTCATAACATAGTCATAATATCAGCAGTACAAACCCTTTCATTAGACTCTGATGTGGAATACTTATGTTATGAGAAAATTATAATCATTTTCTTTATTAGTATTTGCTATACCTTTTATTATTTTGATGATGCGCACTTAGTTTTGACTCAAGAATGTTCCCAAAATGTGTTCATCGCCTGGGAACATTCTTTTTCATTACAGACAGATGGAATTTTTAACATTGGATATGGATGTAAATATTGCTGTATTTAAAATGTTATTTCATTATGCAAATACGTATGCCAAAGTCTTGTAGTTGAGCTAGCACTGTCAATAGAAAATTGAAATTTCCCTGTAGTAAAATCAGTTTATCTTGAGGTAGTGGATCTCATTCTTCTAGCAACTAACAAGCAATACCTACAGATCTAAGAATAAATGTAACTAATAATCTGTAAATTTGCAACAAATGTCAAAAAGGGTACCCCCATTTTCCTTTCTGTTGTAAAATATAAAATATAATAGAAGCACCGGTTATTTTATTTTAGATTTTTGTTCACAAGAAAATATTTATAAATTAACAAGATCTTAATGCCACAGGCATAAAACAGATTTAGAAGCTTTGATTGCTCAGTAGTGACTGAAAGTAGACACACACTATTTTCAAATTACCGTTCACTTTCTACACCACATGGACTAACTCCATACAAACAGGCTTCTCAGTGTGGAATCAAACCCATAATCCAAGAGCAATGTGTGGCAGCAATATATTTGTGTATTTTCTTTCTGTGCTAGCAAAACAACAAGACCATTTTCCTAATGAGGTTGCTTATAATGTGCATCAGACATGTTTGTGTGTTTATATTTAAAGTGAAATTCTTTGAAGAAAATAAATTAATACGGTGCACTGACACTTGAAAAATAGTTGGTCAGTGTGTAAAATTAAAATGTTTATACTGGGCTTTATTTTAGCTTTAATTTAAGGCACTTAATCTCTTAAAAACAAGAAGTGTAAATACAGATACTGTAGTTTGTCCTTTGCTGACATGACTATCACAATTTGAGAGGATACAGGTTAACACAGTCCTTTACCCTAGCAAAAGGTAAGGTCAGAATTGTTATAAATCTCCTATATATTCAATAAGACAATGAATGTGTCCTCTGAATAGACCAATATAAAAAAGAAAAATGCTGATACTGCCATTGTCAACAGTTCTATCCAGAATGTAAATACAGGTAAAGTTACAGGTTCTTTCTCAGAAGATGGAATTGAGCAATTCAGTGGAAATAACTTTGTCAGCTGTACAATTATTTCTGAAATTATTCTGTATATATGTTTTCTTTATTTTCTTAACTTGTTAAACTCCTTAGACTATTACATGTATTTCAGCTATTAGTTAAATCTTATATTATTTTCATGACTTGTAATAAATACTCATTATTTTTTTTATAAAAAAGGAAAGGACAGATGCCTAAACTATAATCATTACAGAGATCTATCTCTTGACAGATATTTAAATTCAGCATCTTGCACAGAGTTTGCTAGTGTATAATACTAGGTTTACAGTGAAATGTTTTTGTATACTTCAGTGATACTTTGTATTGATGATTGACATGGATGCACTCACCTTTTTCAAGAAGTATTTTGTTAAATAAACGCTTATGTTTTACACAAGGAGTAATCATTAAGATTATTATGTTTTTTTCGGGATTGCCTTTGATTTGCTATGCTAGACCATTTGTAAGTCAAGTATATTAATGGACTTGTACTGTATAGTGCATTGAGTACACTGCATGTATTGTTACTTGTAATATTTCCTAAATTTAATCACATTCTTTTGTATTGTAAAAGAACAATTTAATTAGTGTATTTCCCTGTTCAGTCATTACCCGTAATGTAGGTATTGAGGTCTTTAAAAAAAATCTGCATTCAAATGTAAAATTGTTTTTCAATTTTTTAATTCATGGTGTAGTTATTTTATTCCATCACTTGCATGTTATGTTTATGCTGCTTTTCATCCTAACTGTTTTTGTGTTTATTTTATTAACACCATGGTGCATGGTGTTAATAATATAAAGGTTAGTTTACATAAGGTTTGCATAGTAAAATTGTTCCAGGCTTGTATAATAAAGTTGTTGTTTTTTTAATTATATATCTTTGCAGCAATTCTGTTTACAGTGCTGTAATGCCATATTAAAGAAAAAAGCTGCCAAAGTAAACTTGTAGCAATGTACAACATTAAGAAACATTTAATATAATGCAATATCTCATCCAATTCTGGACCTGTGAACTTCCATCTTTTTTTATTTTATTTCTGTGCTTACTACATTGACCCCAGTGTAAATCAAAACTGACTGTATTTAAAATCAAATATTCAAATATGTCTTTTAAAAACCCCAGTGCATGGTGACTTTTTGTTCAATGGATGCTGTTACCACATTGCTGCCACAACTCCAAATAAGATGTTATTATAGTGTATAACACTAATAGAATTATTGTTTTTTATTACATACAGTATACAAAATTATACTTTAGTGTCTATAAATACTAACTAGAAAACAAATAATTAATTGTAGATTTTAATTAAAATCAGAGATTTTAAAAGAATATCGCATTTAAAAGCAAATAAACAAAACAAAACAAAAAAGAGACCAGATTAGTGCAGGATACTGTAGTTGATGTACAGTATGGATGTCTGTGGATATTCAAGGGAATCTTTAATATGTGTGGCACATTAGAAAATGTAGTTTTGTCCATGTATTCAGCTCACTTGTCGAATTAAAAACTACATGTTATGAAGGAGACACCTCCTGTTCCATTTTAAATAGACCCATTTAAACTACTCTTTACAGTAGGTGTAAAAAATCTTAGGAGTTGAACCATCTTTAACCATTCAGAATGTCTGAACCACAGCTACAGAAGGACACTGACACACTTTTGTGCCCTAGTTGTAAGGGAAAGTTAGGAAGTTTTTGATAGCTTTTGTATTGGGGATGTACAGTATCAGACATTAAACTTTTGTGATAATTCATCAGACATCTACAATGCATGCATGAAATGCATGAAAAGAACTGGGTTTAAAAATCTGGGGCACAGCACTCATGCACTCAAACCAAGGACCAAGAGGTATCAGGAAGAAAAGGATAGATTCTAATTAATGGAGAACTATGAACAAGAGACTCTGGTCAGAAACTACCCTTTTCTTACTCATAGCTCTGGGGGAAGCCCATTGTACTTCCCGCACTCACCAGACAGCAGGGAGTACATCTAAGAGCAATGGACAGGGGATGGGTCAAGGAAGTTAGCCCTGGGTTCATTTGCATGTGAAAAAAGGGAAAATGCTCACAGGGAAAATGCTTTTGGACCATTAAAAGGTTTAATGATTTCATAATCTGAATATTACAAAGTGATTTTAAATGAATTGTAAATATTGTTGTTTTAATTGTCCGTATACCTACAATGCATGGGGAACCACCCACTCTGTAAATCTTGAAAAAACACTACTAAGTCTTTGGTCTATTTGCAGCCATGTTGTTCTATAAAATAGGGAGATATGTCCACACCCTTTTTTCTTGTCTAGCATCCTCCTTTCTTTAATAATTGGAAGAACATGGAAAAGTCTGTTAACCAGAGCAAAGTCTGTTGCTCAGAACACTCTTTTTTTTATTTAATAGTTTGTGAAACAGTTAAACAATTTCTGTTTCTTTAATTTTCTCAATTTGTATATTATCTTTCTCTCTTTGGAATGATGAACTTCATATTGTTTGGAAATAGCTTTACATCTCAGACTGATAAGCAGCAACAGTTCTTTTTATGTTTCCAAACTCCTGAGTGCTTAAGACCAAACTGACAAAAGTGCACCTGATTCTACATACCCTCTTAATTGAAATGGTAGAACTTACTTTTTCACACAAAGATATTGAGTGCTAGGTGAAGGTCAAATACAGATGCAGCCATTCAAAGTGCGCGGTACAAACACATACCTGAGGTAAATGACTACGGTGTTGCGCATTGTGATGCACGATGACACGCGGTGCCGTGGTACGTGATTTGTTGACCGACAGGGACACTTGTGGTCCGTTGGTCTGTCGTAGAAAGATTTACAGTAAACGTCTTTACTGTGCCCGTTGTAGTATTGAATATTTATATGGAATTTTACCACTGAAGGTAAATCTTAGTACCTGAGCATAAAAAGAATAGGAGCACACTATAACGCGTGTGAAAGCCATAAACTATATTAATTTTGGAACTTAAACATACAGTATATGGCTGGTCTCTGTACTTTAAAGAAAACATACACACCAGTATTCCATTTCTCCCTAAACATTTTAAGCATCGAAGTCTTTAACTAACGTGATACCGGAGTCAACAAGCATACTTTTAGAATTTGATTAAAAGGGAATATAATATGGAATTGCGTATCTCAAGAATTTAATAACGGTATGATTATATCCGTGTACTGCTACAGGGCTGTGTAGGGCTGTTTCGCTTACTGCCGACAGGCACTGTGTAAGACCCGGCGTACCAGAGCAGCGCACCGAGGGAGCGTTTGCATTTATAACTTAGTTTTTAAAATTAGTCAAGCAATATGAACTCCCGGAGTGCTGGCTGTGACGAATTAAACCGGTCTCACAGGTATTCAAAGTAGGAAGTACAGTGTTAAGTGGTAGCTGGGCTACTCCCTCAATAGAATCGCTTTAAGGAAAAGCATTTTCAGAGAGCAATCACGCTGTGTTTATGTAGATAAAGCGATTAGGTTTATGAGCAATCTAATTACCTATTCGCTTAAAACGCTATATAAAATAAAGTTTATTTAGAGATGAATGATCAGTGTCGCAGTTTAAATAATAGGAGTCAGGAAACTAACACACAGCGCCACCAGATTTAATAACGCAATAAAAACGCTATAAAATAATGTGACTAGGCACAGAAAAAGTTTACAGCACAGTACAATAATAAATGCTGACCATGACTTTAGAAGCATAAATTACCTTACACTCAATTTAAACACAAGCTGTCTTTCTGTATGAACCTCTAAGCTGGTTCATACAGAAAATGTAGAAATGCATTAGCCTGATTATGATTAAAAAAACACATAATTAAACACGCGTTTGCGATTTAAATCAGAACACGATTTAAATCAATATAAATGTTTATATTGTAACGCATACTGTCCAGCCTCCATTTCTCTATAGAAATTTACTCTGTTGCACACACACACACACTAGAAGCAGGAACCGCTGTCAGAAGGGAAGATATGTTCAAAATATCGCAAATATCGATCATGTTGCGATATTTTGAAATATAAAAGTCAATTGATTGTCCATAATATCGCTTACCTATTTTTTCAAAGAAATGTTTGTTAAAAGAAGAGTCCAGCACTAGCTGGATTCGAACACACAACCTGCCAGTTGGTAGTCACGCACCTAGACCAGTAGGCTACAAGACAGCTCGCATGAACAGGCAGGCGAAACAGCCCTACACAGCCCTTCCGCAGCACACGAATACCGTTATTAAATTCTTTAGATACGCGATTCCATATTATATTAGCAGAAAAGCTTAAAACTACCACTTTTTCACACGCTATTTCACATGCTAGTTAAATACTTCGATGCTTAAAATCGTTAGGGAGAAATGGAATACCGGTGTGCATTTCTCCTTTAAAGTGCCGATTCCTGGAATCTGACTGGCTGACACCCCTCTGAAGTGGTTCCATAAAATCTGGTATACGGAAAAGAAAGCGTTGATAAATACAAGTGTCTTTTAATACACTCTTTGCTGTGCTCTTGAGGATCCTTGTGATATTTTAAGCTCTAGTTGAATGATAGGTGTCGCATTTTAAATCATTTTCGTAGTTAGAAATTATGAAACGCCCTGTTAAAAGCAAGGACGTTTTTATGCCCGTTGAAGTAAAACAAAATGCCTGACAAAGTATGGCTTGGACAGATTCCAAGTGCTTGTACAAATGTGCTAAAGAAATTATACTTTGAGTATACAGCTTGTCCAAAGTCATCCATTATTAATACTATTAGTAATATCTTCAGTAAAGGCTTTGATGCATAAATATTTCTGATAAATGTAGGTTGTGTACTTTTGTCCAGCTGAGCAATCTTGCTTTTATAAAATATACCAACATTTTAATGACTGATGATTAACATGCTGTAATACACAGTTCAAAATTAAAGGCTCAAATGCTGTACATGAGAGGTTAAGCTCCCCCTGGCGGTTTTACAAGGCGACGCCGGATAGTTAGCCACGTGACACACGTGAACTGTGTGATACCGCGACCACCCACCGGGGTATGCCGCGAAATACCTCACCCATTTTGAATGGCTGCATCTGTAGCTTTCTTAACTAGTTAGTACTGTACTTACTGGGTTTTTGAGGGGGGGAGGTGTCTTTCGCTGGAAATCTTGCCCCCTTCTAATTTGAAAATACCCGTGAAACCGGTTTAATTCGTCACAGCCAGCACTCCCGCAGAGAGGGGGGTTGTACTCGTTATTGTCTTAGCCGGAACACATCATTATATCTCATTTTGTATTTCTATAAAAAATCATTTGCCCAGCTTATTACTATTGCTGTTGTTTTTATCCTGTAAAGCATTTTGAGGAGCACAGCTTTCTCACCACTTAGATTACTTTTTGATACCATCCCTTACACAAAGCAGAAACTTCTTGTATTTTCCGATGACATACAAGTGGGAAGATTACAGATTTTAATCGTCTTTTTTCTGAACCAGGGAAAATCTGATCATGTTTCTCTATAACAATAATAAAAAACTTTATTTTACATATCACCTTTAAAAGTGGCATCTCAAAGCAGTACAGTAGATGTAAACCACAGATTACAAAGTAAATACCCAGACAAACGCAAACGCGTTTTTAATAAAATGCTTTTATTCATTCAGCAGAGAGAGAGCTAAAACTTGGGCATAACAGCTGTTCCTTTTTCTGATCACTTGCTCTCTGGATAAACGTCTCACCTGTCCTGTTCTTTGTTTTCCTAATTTGATGATTATGCCTTCTGCGATCCACTCCTGCCCTCACACCTAAAGAAGACTATATTAAATTTCTTTGCGCGGTCCATTGTGCAATTAACCCTTGTATGTGCTGTCCTTAAGGTGATATCACATAAAGGTGATATGTAAAATAATGCTTTTATTATTGTTATAGAGAAACATGATCAGATTTTCCCCGGTTCAGAAAAAAATATCTAAAGTATACTAGTTTTTCACTAGTATACTTTTAATACAGTCTTTGCTGTGCTCTAGAGGATCCTTGTGATATCTCGAGCTCTGGTTGAATGATAAGTGTTGCAGTTTAAATACATTTCGTAGTTTGCAATTATGAAACGCTCTGTTAAAAGCAAGGGAATTTTTATGTCCGTTGCAGTTTTTTTTAAACTGAACTTGTTTGAATTGATTGAGCTCCGTTCTATACCACACAATGTCTGTTTTTTTTGTGCTGTCCTTTGACAAAACAAGGCTCACCAGATAATGTGAATCGAAACCTGTTTTTCTAGCTTTTAAAGTTGTGCGATGTGTAAGCGGGAACACATCATTATATCTTACATATGAAAAATACATAATATAGCTACCAAACAAACGTAAATGTGTTTTTAATAAGATGCTTTTATTCGTTCATAATCCAACGATTTCAGGAAGACTACTGGAGGTCTGGCTTTTTTTCTGGAAAACCAGAACTCTGGTCTCGTCCAGATTGACTGTCAGCGCTCAGGTCTGACAGTGCTGCTCCAGCAGTGCCAGATTCTGCCGCAGCCTCTGTTTTATGGGCGACAGCAGGACCAGGTCGTCTGCAAAGAGCAGGAACTCGATTTCTGTAATTAATGCAGATCAGTAAATCAAGGGACAAAACAGTTATTGCACCCGGCTCCTCAACGGGCTTTGACGTGCTAATGCGTTGGTTTAACGGTACGAGTGTGGCAATGTTTTTTATTATTGTTTTTATTATTATTATTTTATTAATGTTTTAAAGTACTGTATACTAGTTTTTCACTCCTCTCATCCCCTCTTTGCTAAATGGCTTTTGAATAGAGTCACATGAAGAGAGAGGTGAAACAGCCCTACACAGCCCTGTCGCAGTACACAAATATAATTATATCTTATTAATTTCTTTAGATACGCGATTCTTTTAATACAGTCTTTGTTGTGCTCTAGAGGATCCTTGTGATATTTCGAGTTCTGGTTGAATGATAAGTGTCGCAGTTTAAATAATTTTCGTAGTTAGAAATTATGGAACGCTCTGTTAAAAGCAGTCCGTTGCAGTTTTTTTGCAACATGAATATAATTATATCGTTATTAATTTCTTTAGATACGCGATTCCATATTATATTCCCTTTTAATCAAATTCTAAAAGTATGCTTGTTGACACCGGTATCACGTTAGTTAAAGACTTCAAAGCTTACAATGTTTAGGGAGAAATGGAATACTGGTGTGTATTTTTTAGTTTATGGCTTTCACACGTGTTACAGTATGCTCCTATTCTTTTTATGCTCAGGCACTAAGATTTCCCTTCAGTGGTAAAATTCCATATAAATATTCAATACTTAAACGGGCACAGTTAAGATATTAAATATACATATACATACTGTATACAGTACAGTTTGCATATGGTAATATGTTTATGTTCCTAAATCAATCTCTTTTATGAGCATGTGAAAGGCATGGTGAATCGATTCTCAAAAATTACTGTACTTTGCATGATTGGAAACAAATGCATGATTGCAAAATGCTGTGGTGTTACTTTTACAAAGACGGTCAATGAAAAAAAGAATGTGGACCAGGGCAATACTTTGAGTTTACACTTACAGCTTGTCTAAGGTCATTCATTATTAATACTATTAGTAATATCTTCGTTAAAGATTTTGATGGCAACAGCTCAAACATGAGAGGTTGGGCTTTATTAGCTCCACCTTGCGAAAATTCCAGATACTATTATTTTGCTTGCGGTATTATAGGAGAATTTACGGTAACTAGCGGTATTTACCGGTAACTCGCGGTAGACTGCGTACAGCACACCGGAAAATAATGCGGTATCGCCCGTGCATTTTGAATGGCTGCATCTGTATGTCAATGTATGTTAAAGCATAAATAATAAGTGGATGTAGTTTTTCACCACACTGTAGGTGAATTCAAATTGATATTTGATTCAGTTTAGTTGGGGAGCAGAGCAGCTGTTATATCACTTGCTAGTATACAGGAGACAATCTGAAAATTTACTGACCCATTAAGTGGTTTTAGTGGCAGTGTTTTTAATGGTTATTAAATACTAAAAAAATAATAGCTTAGGTTATTTATCCCTTCTCTTGGCAATATAATAGCTATAATATGTATCACATATATTGTGTTATACAGTTTTGTAATTAAATCCATTAAAATAATACATGTATAGCATTTCTTAGCTAATGTCCTCTAGACTTTAATTTGGATTAATCTAAAAAACAACGGTCAGCATCTAGCTAGTGTCATCATTATTTACTTATATGTTTCCTCTTAGTTAGATTATATGCAAACACGATCTTCAGTTTCATTGTTATGTAGATGATAAGCAGATTTACGTTAAAACATCTTTCCCTCTTATCTTCTGCCTCTATCATTTATCTCTTGTCTGCATGACTTCAAGCCCTGGTAGACAATAAATTCCTTGAAGCTAGTGACAAAACAGAAATTTTACCAGAGGGCAGGAGATGTCAGCTTGAAAAACTAGATAGCTGGCTTTCCCATTCACACATCAGCCATCGTCAGGATTCTGGGAGTTACACATGATCCTCTCCTGTCTTTTGAGCCTCAAGTGAAAAATGTGATTTGATTAAGACCTCCTTTTTTCACTTTAAAAAATATTGCCCACTTTAATCAATTTCTATCAATGTGTTATTCTAAGTGTTAGGTTAATGGATTTCTAGTAACAGGGCTTGTTTACTGCAACACGTTGCTCTAAGAGGTTCCTAACACTCTTCTCATGTCCATGCAACATGTCCAAAACTCTGTAGCCAGACTTTTAACTCACATCAGACCCTGACAGCGTGTTACTCCTACACTTAAATCTACACTTGAATTGGTAGCCTATAAAGTTAATATTAAATATAAAATCTTGCTACTGACTTTTAAGGCTATAAAAATGTTGCTTCATCTTACTTCTCTGAACTCCTTTATGTTTAAATTCCAGCTTACAGGCTCCATTCACTTGAGGCTGGTCTTTTGCTCACTGTGGGGCTAAATCTTGGACTTTTGTCAACTGTGCTCTTTCTGTTTCTTCTCCATTGTTATGGAATACCCTTTATTTGCAGTTCTCAGGAGCTTCAAAGCAAGACAAGAACTGAGGTGTTAGCTGACTTGTAGGGAGTCTGAATCACACGATCATATGGTTTACCTTAGTTCAGTAAGTTGCTGGTAAAGCAGGGAATGGAGACCGGGGGAGAGCCAGAGAAGGGGACAGAAGAAAGAAAAAAGGAAGAACAGAGAAACAAAAATACATCCAGAAAGCATGTGCCAGGCAAGACATCCTTGTTTATATCAACCAAATTCTAGTTAAGTATTTGAAACCTGTTAAGGGAGATTGCTATGCCGTTGTTTTAAGGAAAACTCTGATTTCCTTTATAAATAATCCGTTGCTTAAAACCGTTTAATACCAGTGACATATTTAGCCAATGTCCGCCTGGAATTTCCTCCCCCTTAAACATTTGTTATATCTCTGCAGAAGAACATAGCAGGAGCCTGGTTCAGGTCTTAAATTGAAGCTAACCCCCTTGGCTTTGAGTGTGAATAGTCAAATTTCTTATATTTCTTACTGTGTCCACTCAGCAGACAAACATATGAAAAAAAACCCAAAAAACAGCTGGCAAACATGTTTTTTTGGTTTTCAGAGGTCAGATTCTTCAACTATATGCATGTCAAAGGCCTAGAAATGAAAACCTCGTTCTAGGGGACTACTAGCTTGGATAAATATCTGGGACAAATTGATCAATTAGAAAAAAATCTACATCATGTTTTGTGAAGACTGGACCTGGAATGAAATTAATAAATGAATAAAAAATCATGAAAATATTGAAAATAAGAATAATAACCATTGCAATTGCTATAAAAACCTTTAGACACTGCTAGAGAGCCTTTATCTGCTGTTATGCAATGAAAAAAAACCTCAGAGTTGCCTTCTGGTGTGGAAAAAAAGGAGCACTGATTGATTACCCCTTCTGAGTCAATGATTGACAGCTAAAAATGCAGCCTGAAGCTTGTAGAGGTAGTCTCACCCCCTAAGGGCTCTGAATGGCTGAAAATACAATGAATGACAGGGGTTTTTACCAATCAAATCACCTTATTTCTGGCGGTCGTTCTGCAAACATTTACTACGTAATCAATAACGTTTACTAGTCTCTAGCTCTTGAGGTAAACTAGTCTGGGTTATTTTGGATATATATTATGCTCCAGAATAAGGTAAAAACATGGGATATATATATATTTGCTGGTTTTTGCTTCTGCGGTTTTGTTGGTAAAAATGTATGATATTGACATGCTGTGCTTGCCGGGTTGCCGTGTGTTTTTATTGGGATTCTGCTAGTTCATTAATTTATTGGTTTATTGCATAATAGTGTCATGTCTGTGGAAAGAAACTTTATGGTTTTGTTGTGGTGATATTGGAGAATACGTGCATGTGAGAAAATTTGTGACATCTGGGGAGACAGGAGTGCCCCTCGGTGACCGCGATCCGGACTGACAGGTTAAAAACATTCTCTCCTGATATGTAGATGCATTTTTAGACTAGGGAGACAGGGTTACAGTCACCTAGTAGCATCCAGCCTTGAAGGAAGAGTTATTTAACTATAGGTCATATTTTGTTTGGTTTAAAAGTCAGGTTTATCTTTTCTGTTGGCCCGTGTAGGGTTATATAGGATTTTGTATACTTTTTTATCAGGTTGCTCAGAACACAGAGATCTGAGATGCCTTGTTAGTAAATATAATAACTTGTATGTTTTATGTTGTATGTAGTGTTGTATAGTGTGTCTTTGTCATTATTTAATAAATATTTGTTTATACCAGTTTGCTCCTAATGTATTATTCTTGCACCAAAGGTGTGGCAAAGAACAAAGATCTAAAAAATCTCAACTGACTCTAATTATACCAACTGCTCAGGTATATTCTTCGCATATCTTTTACAATTTGAGGATTAGGATTATTTTAATTATTGAGCATTCTGCTCTGTATCTTATGTATTATACTGTTTTCTTAATAAACTATATTTCTAACTATATTCAGATGTATGCAGTATTTCTTCCAAATTTGGTAAAAGTTGTGCTGTGCGTTGTAGTATGTAATTCACTGTCCAAAGATTATCGATAGGTGGAACTTGTGATGTTAGTGAAATGATTGCTTCATTTAATCACTCTACTGTGCATGTTTAAATCTGCTTAATACAGAATATTGAACAACTAAATTTTTACAACTAAAGAGAAATTTTGGTAGCTAAGCATAAAAATAATGGGCATAACATCTATGAACGTAATAAACAATATTGAATTATGAATATAAATATGATACATATTGTAGATGGCTGGTAGTGGTAGATAATTTTTTTTTTAAAGCAACATTATTCCACTTCCTTTAAAAACATTTTCATCTTTAACTCCGTCACTTGCTGTAGTTATTTTGGAAAAGTTTTGATGTGCTACTTCTGACTATATTACGTTTATATACTTTATAAAAAGCTTTATAATTATAATTTATATATACTTTATAATGTTTTTAACCTTTTCTATGGATACTTATTGTCATTATTGCAATTAAAAAACATATTTTTTAGTACAGATGCAGCCATTCAAAATGGGTGAGGTATATCGCGGCATACCCCGGTGGGCGTGTCGCGGTATCACGCAGTTCACGTGTGTCACGTGGCTAACTATCCGGCGTCGCCTTGTAAAACCGCCAGGGGGAGCTTAACCTCTCATGTACAGCATTTGAGCCTTTAATTTTGAACTGTGTATTACAGCATGTTAATCATCAGTCATTAAAATGTTGGTATATTTTATGAAAGCAAGATTGCTCAGTTGGACAAAAGTACACAACCTACATTTATCAGAAATATTTATGCATCAAAGCCTTTACTGAAGATATTACTAATAGTATTAATAATGGATGACTTTGGACAAGCTGTATACTCAAAGTATAATTTCGTTAGCACATTTGTACAAGCACTTGGAATCTGTCCAAGCCATACTTTGTCAGGCATTTTGTTTTACTTCAACGGGCATAAAAACTTCCTTGCTTTTAACAGGGCGTTTCATAATTTCTAGCTACGAAAATGATTTAAAATGCGACACCTATCATTCAACTAGAGCTTAAAATATCACAAGGAAAAATACACACCGGTATTCCATTTCTCCCTAAACATTGTAAGCTTCGAAGTCTTTAACTAACGTGATACCGGAGTCAACAAGCATACTTTTAGAATTTGATTAAAAGGGAATATAATATGGAATCGTGTATCTAAAGAATTTAATAACGGTATGATTATATCCGTGTACTGCGACAGGGCTGTGTAGGGCTGTTTCGCCTGCCTGATCATGCGCGCTGTCTTGAAGCCTACTGGTCTAGGTGTGTGACTACCAACTGGCAGGTTGTGTGTTTAATTATGTGTTTTTTAATCATAATCAGGCTAATGCATTTCTACATTTTCTGTATGAACCAGCTTAGAGGTTCATACAGAAAGACAGCTTGTGTTTAAATTGAGTGTAAGGTAATTTATGCTTCTAAAGTCATGGTCAGTATTTATTATTGTACTGTGCTGTAAACGGTTTCTGTGCCTAGTCACATTATTTTATAGCGTTTTTATTGCGTTATTAAATCCGGTGGTGCTGTGTTAGTTTCCTGACTCACATTATTTAAACTGCGACACTGATCATTCATCTCTAAATAAACTTTATTTTATATAGCATTTTAAGCGAATAGGTAATTAGATTGCTCATAAACCTAATCGCTTTTTCTACATAAACACAGCGTGATTGCTCTCTGAAAATGCTTTTCCTTTATTTTTAAAGTAGGCTCAGATTTCAACTATAGATCGTATTATTATAAACTTTCTTGGAAAAATGTATTTTATGTAAACCATGTTTGCTATTAATTCATTTAGGGCTAAAATACGTTCATTGTCTTCCAATCGAGTCAAGTTGACATTGGAAGCCTGCCACAGCCGGACTGTTAAACCAACGCATTAGCACGTCAAAGCCCATTGAGCCAGTATTGGCTTTAGTATTCCCCCCTTCTCCCCTCAATTCAATTCAATTCAAGGTGTTTTATTTGCATGACAGATGGGTACAAGCAGTGTTGGGTATGTATATTGTAACGCTTACAGCAGACAGGCACTGTGTAAGAGCCGACGCACCAGAGCAGCGCACAGAGGGAGCGTCTGCATTTATAACTTAGTTTGTAAAATTAGTCAAGCAATACGAAGCATCTCCTTTTACTTAGTGCCTGAGCATACTGCAACGCGTGTGAAGTCCATAAACAATATTAATTTTGGAACTTAAACATACAGTATATGGCTGGTCTCGGTACTTTAAAGAAAACATACACACCAATATTCCATTTCTCCCTAAACATTTTAAGCATCGAAGTCTTTAACTAACGCGATACCGGAGTCAACAAGCATACTTTTAGAATTTGATTAAAAGGGAATATAATATGGAATCGCGTATCTCAAGAATTTAAAGACCAGACAATCGCAAAATCGTTTTAAATAAAATTATTTTATTCATTCAGCAGTTTGTGAGAGGGACATCCAGCAGGGAGAGACATACACACACCGGTTTTCATTGACAAAATTGTTTTTTTTCAATTCCTCTTGTCTAACAGGAATGTTTTGTTTGTGGACAGACTGTTAGACAAGAGGAAAAGACCGCCTCCTCCTACGAAGCATTTCGTTGATCTGATCACGAATTCTTTTCCAGTCGTACGCAGCAAGGGTTGAGAATCTCTGATTCACCATCGTACTAATGGTTTAGATTGCAAGGCAAGGCACTTTTGCCTCTGGACCCATCGAAATTTACAGACGTGGTCCACCCCCAGTAAATTTCAAAAGTCACAAGATTTCGAAACACGAGGGCGGCGTAGCAGTCGGCTCTTGCTTTCCCGTCTATGCCGATGCACTGCAAGTACAACCCCCCCTCCATCTCCTGGGTGATGGGTAGCAGTTGGACATCTGGGAGAATTATTCGTCCCACTGGCGTCTGTGAATTCCGCTGTGCTTCCTGGGGGGAGATAGGCGGCGGGGACAGCATCAACAGATTACTTCGTGGTGGTGAACTGAGAGGCCGGGATGGAGTGTCCTGAGGCGGTGTGCTCTGCGGGGGGCAGAGCTTCCGCCAGGCATTGCAACCTGCGTGGCTGGGAGAGGCACTTTTCGGGAGACAGCTGCTCAACTGTTTGACTGCTGGAACATACTGTCTCCTTCCTCTGCATTTTCAGGAGTGTCTCTAGCCTCCCAATCCTCCCCAGTAATGCATTGTATTGCTCCCGCTACTGCCGAAATGTCTCCATACAGGTGCTGCTTCTACAGGTTGGCACCCTGGCCAGTGGCCTAGAGCAGAGACCCACGGCCTGTGGCAAAATAACATAATTTCAAGAAATAAAGTCACACAGTAGTATTCATCAGTCGCGGAACAGAAGTCAAAATAAACTTTTCTTTTTTTCCGTCTTACCGCTTTCTTTTTTACTGTCCTGGTGGTAGATTGTTTCGCCCATGCGGTGTTTTCTTGAAGAACAGGCTACGAAGAAATAATTATAATTGAATTTAAAATTCAAAACAGCAATAATACCTTGTAATATGCGCTGTAATCGCGTATTTCAGATGAAGTCTGCTGTATTTGCTTACCCTTCGCTCTTTGGAAGCTGGGGCGGCAGAAGCACCCCGTCTCTACGGTGAGGTGCGCTGACAGCTGTGTGGTGTGGCGCAGTTGTGGCCTGGCACGGTGAAGTGCGCTGGCAGCTGTGTGATGCAGTGGTGGTAGGGCACAGTGAGGTGCGCTGACAGTTGTGTGGTGTGGCGCAGTTGTGGCCTGGCACGGTGAAGTGCGTGGTCGGTACCCGACCACCACTGCATCACACAGCTGCCAGCGCACCTCACCGTGCCAGGCCACCACTGCGTCACATAGCTGCAAGCGCACCTCACCGTGCCCGACCACAACTGCGCCACACCACACAGCTGTCAGCGCACCTCACCGTAGTAATTTTGAAAGCCACTGAGACATCAGGTACTACTGTTGTATTTATGAAAAAAAAAACAAAAAACATACTAACAACTGTGCCATCCTACTCCTTAGTTAATACATTTTATTATTCATAAACAGTTAACATTGTTAGCAAAATATTTTGAATTATATTTAACCCTATTTTTTCTTTAGTTTTGTATTTAACTTATTATATGATAGTCAGACTTAATGTATATTTGAACAATGAAAATATATTTTTACAAGATTTTACATTAAGCACTTAAAATTAATATGGTTAATAATAGTAAACTGTAACATGCTGTAACAAGATCAGTTAAACTGCGAAGAAAATGCTTTCAGAGAAAATGTTTCAGGTGTGAAGAACATAGATCTCCAATGCAATTTCAACCAAACCTGTTCCCACACACCCTGCCCCCACTACCATTAGAATATACACAAACATTTTAGCGTTTCATTCTGAGCAGAAGACTCTGTGACGAATTAAACCGGTTTTACAGGTTTCAATCACAGACCATGTGACATGGGAGTCAGGAAACTACAGGTAACTACAGTACACACAGCGCCACTGGATTTGATAACGCTATAAAAACGCTATAAAATAATGTGACTTGGCCTAGAACAAGTTTACAGCACAGTACAAAAATAAATGCTGACCATGACTTTAGAAGCATAAATTGCCTTACACTCAATTTAAACACAAGCTGTCTTTAGCCCTCTAAGCTGGTTCATACAGAAATGTAGAGATCCAGGCTCAGAACACACAGCTTCATTAGCGAATACATATGCAGGACAACTAGAGAAGACGTTTTACAGAGGATGGATTTTTAGAAACATCCCATCAGACATCCCATCATATTCACAACGTGAAATCTAGAAAATAATATTAAGTAACCAAAATCCACAATATGGAAACAGAACCTGTGTAATTGTTGATAGATGATGTACTCGAAACATTTTTCAAGACGAACTACAACATTTAAAAAATGACTTGTATGTACTTGATATCTCTAATCAATCCACGGGTCCCAGCACAAAACGAAACTAAAATGCATACCGTTTCGCACTTCTTATTAGTTGCTCAAAAGTAATTTGACCGTATGAAATGCATAATATAAACCTAGAAACATATACGTGAGCAGTACTTAAGCACTGTAGTATCGGTGTTAAGACATACCTCTCAAATACTGTAAATCAAGTTAAAAATAATTAGATATGAATATTCAATACTTAAACGGGCACAGTTAAGACTTTAAATATACATATAAATACTGTATACAGTACAGTTTGCATACGGTAATATGTTTATGTTACGCGATTAAAAAATAAATAAATAAAAATGAAAAGTCCTGCACCAGCTGGATTCGAACACACAACCTGCCAGTTGGTAGTCACGCACCTAGACCAGTAGGCTACAAGACAGCTCGCATGAACAGGCAGGCGAAACAGCCCTACACAGCCCTGCCGCAGTACACGGATATAATCATACCGTTATTAAATTCTTGAGATACGCGATTCCATATTATATTCCCTTTTAATCAAATTCTAAAAGTATGCTTGTTGACTCCGGTAACACGTTAGTTAAAGACTTCGAAGCTTACAATGTTTAGGGAGAAATGGAATACTGGTGTGTATTTTTTTCTTTAAAGTACCAAGACCAGCTATATACTGTATGTTTATGTTCCAAAATTAATATCGTTTATGGCCTTCACACGCGTTACAGTATGCTCCTATTCTTTTTATGCTCAGCTACTAAGATTTCCCTTCAGTGGTAAAATTCAATATCTACAATGGGCACAGTAAAGACGTTTACAGTAAGTCTTTCTACGACAGACCAACGGACCACGAGTGCCCCTGTCGGTCAACCAATCACGTACCTCGGTATTTTGCGTCATCGCGCGTCAGGATGCACGACGCCGTAGCCAATTACCTCCGGTACGTGTCTGTACCGCGCACTTTGAATGGCTGCATCTGTATCTGCTTAATAGGGAGTACAATATGGAATTGCATAATTAAAGAAATATTACTAACAATATTAATTTAAGGATCTAAATATATTTATATAGCTGGTAGTATTACCATATTCCACTTTCTTTGTAAACATCTGCATCAATTTCTTTGAATCCTTCACTTCTGGTTATGTTTGAAACATTTTTACGTATCTGTTTTAGCTATGTTTCTGAGCGAACCTTTGGTACAGTGGATTTGGTGTGTGCTTTTTCACCCAAAGGTTCATGTTTGATTACCGGTCAGGGCACACGATTTACTGTTAACAAATAAAGACTCCCTTTTTAGAAATTAAAAATATTATAAACCCTATATTGACAATTTTATTATTTATATTTATTACAACGTGTTCAATGTTAAATGATATTAATAAATTAAAAACACAACTGAGCAAATGTGAATACTGTCAACAGTGGGAGTAAAAAACAGTTTAACCAGTTTAATTCAATTACAACCTGCGTGGCGGGGCAATTTAAGACCAGTGCAACTTATCTATAATAACACATCTGATCATTATTAACAATATTAATTTATGAGTAATAACTTATTATTACAAATTATAAGGGTTGTTCAGGGTCATTTATCACTGTTTTCACAACCTTTGGTTTCTTATTAAAATGCCTATTTTTGAGACACAATGTTTCACATGTCAATAACTTTTTTAAACAAATGACACAGAGCCTTGAAACCACTGGCATTTTAAAGATCATGATTCGAAATAATTTTCACAACTTTTATTTAAACAACATCTAGTACCTGGTTCCATTTTTAAAAACCTTAAACCTTAAAATAAAGTGTAAGCAAGTTCATAACGGAAGCATTACTGATCAAAAGCTACTGTATGTATGTGAAACAAATGAACATTTAATCAGAATAACACAAAATCATTGGGTTAAACCTCTCTTTAATGTGAGAAACTCTTTCTATATTTTCAGTTTTTACTCAGATAAGAATAAACTACATATGGAATTATGCATTATGTTACATTGTTACATTTTATGCATTAGTCAAAGTTTTCTGCAGTCTCTCAAAAATGTTACAATAGTGTAGGTCGCACCCGTACCTGTCCTGGATAAAGCAGTTAGAAAAAAGATGGACTGGTGGATTTATACTTGTAAAAACATTCCAATTTAAATGCAATATGGAATATATTAATTATAATATTTATAATGAACATGAAAGAGTTTGCAAACATGGATACTGTCAATTGCAGGGGTAAAACAAGCCATAAAAATATATATATATTAGAATTATAATCTAGAATAACAAAGTGGTGTTAAAAAGGCCACTGAAACATGCACTGAAGCATGCAAAAAGGTCTGTATTTAATCGCAGCCAAAACATGTTATACTTTTAACAAATTGTCCCTCGGATCATTGAGTGTTTTTTTTGTGCGTTGCCTAATCACAGTGGGGGGAGGGTGTGTGGGAGTAAGTTTAGGCTGCAATTGAACTGATACTCTTTGTTCTTTGAGTAGGCTTTGGAGCGGTTTACAACCATTTTTATTTTATTTGTGATATAACTTTGAAGTGAAGTGAAGGCAAATTAAACCAACTGTAAATAAAATGGTGTTGTCAATTGTAAATTTTATGATGTTTACATTGACGTTTCTATTAATTTTATATATCACAGTATATTTACTTATATATTTACTTGACATTCACAACCACTTATGTGTACTGAGAAGTACTGGATGTCAAGGAGAAATAAGAAATATGTCCTGATTATAAAACTTTTGTCCCAGTTAGAACACTAGAGAAATCATATTGATTAAGAATCATAACTATAACAACATTTTCAATCTCTTTTGTAACAATTCTGACATTTCCAAAATACAAAGATTCTTAATATTTGAAGTATTCACTGCCAATTAGATTTCTATTGGTTTTAAAAACATACGGCTTTAAATACAGCATCATGCTGTATTTCCTGTATATACGGTATATTCATAAAGCATATCCTCACTTAATTGTATGATTCGGAATATGTGTGGATATAACATCAGGTGGTTTGTATTTGTGGCTTGTTGGGAATGTAGTCTGTTTACGTTTCAAAACTGTAGTACAGAAAAAAACAAGTGAAATATCTTTTTCATGATCAAAATTGTTTGCTGATAACTTTTTGCTGAAATTTGCATTAAGGCAAAATATAAATTGTTTAAATGCAGGAGAACATTGCGTTCACAACAAGCCACAGTATAATAATAAACTATTTTATATAACAAACTGAGTAATTTTGTAAATAAAACAATATTAATGCCATATATTATATACTGTAATACACAGTTTAAAATTAATAAAGTCTAAATAGTATACAACTTAAATTCTATCATTGGAATAAAACCCTGTCCCTCAGCATTGACAGGAATTCAAAACCAGGCATTTTCTGGGGACAGCCCAACTGCTTTCACATGCTACGTTAATCATTTACATCTCTACATGGCAGTCTTACAAAGTAGTGCAGTACGACAACAGAATATATTTTTTTAAAGTGCAGAATACTGCATTACTTTTCAGTATGTGCAGTGCCATGTGCTTCATTATCCAGTGTACATTATGAATGGCTGGATCTATATATTGGAACTACATTTATAGATATAATACTAGAGCAGAATGTTGTATGAAATTATGTATTACTGTTATAAAAGGAAATCTTTTAAATATATATAATGAGTGAAAGGCTAATTGGAGTAAGTTTTCTTTGCATCCCCCATAGTTTAAATCTCATTCATGAACTTTAAAATGTGTCTTTTACTATGTAAAGTATTTATACATAAAATAAACTGTAAGTTCAATTATCTTAATTAAAACAACAAATGTTGATATCATGTTAGTAAATATATTTATTTTGGAGTTTTATGATAATATTTGAGATAATGTTTGAAGACTACAGTTGATCTGAAAATGATATTCCCATTATTTTCCATTGGGGCTGTATTTACGTTTAAAATATATTGATTAGTAATTCAGTAGATCCTTTGAACACAAGAATAATTAGGACACAGAAAGGCTATGAGTTAATACTGCATTTAATCTTCAGCCTTTTGTTGTCTTTAAAGTTTAAAAACGTTGAACCCCTTGAGCTGTGTACTAGAATTGCTAAATTGCACGTTTTCTACCAGACTAAATCAAAAACAATTTATTAATCACTTCGAATATGTCTTACAAGTTTATTGACTCTTTGTGGCAGAGATCATAAGTAGTCTGTTTACAAACAGTACTGTAACATAAAACTAGCAGAGCTGTATTTAATGCAGATGGAGCATGAATACATTGTCATACAAAAGATCAATATCATCAACGAAAGAAGATTGTTTCTATTGCTATTTGAACTATCAGACTTCAGTTGTCTTCTCAGGAGTGACTAAAAATAACAGTTTCTTTCTACATTTTTTCATGTAGGTAAAAGTCACAAAATTATAATTACAATATTTAAATGTCTCGTTCTTGTAATAGTAGTTTGTAACATTTAGTGCACCATGCACCCCTTTGGTTTTTTTAAAAAAATGTTTTGTGTTTTTTATGATTTGTCTTCTAAATAAATCAGGAATGTCTCACACTCTGAGGGGGTGTGTGCACTGCATGTTTAGAACCACTGACATACATAATGGCCTCAAGAATAAAAGCACTTGACTTTATGCCCTTTAAGGTATCATAGAAATGATTAGCAAATCAGTTTTTGATTTACAGTATTATATGTTATGCCTTTCAAATGTACATATGCTACTGTATATTCTAAAGGGACAACTTAACTAAAATAATAAAAACTACAATTTATTATTACAATATAATCCATTGTATATATAATATATAGTAGAATATATATATATATTACAATATAATATTGATTACACAGTTTACAGTGTTTATCCAACTAGCAGTGCCTGTTTTGCAGCAAATTTTCTTTAAATATTTCAAAAGCTGAAGTACACTCATGATTAAATTTACTACAGAGGTGAAAGATAAACATAAAGATCTGAACATTATTTATGCACTGAAATGTCTCTTTACATCTAAAATACATCAGTCAGCCCATAGAATTACTATTCTCCATTCGACAAGATGAGAAAAAGTCTTCGGTAAGCTGAAGGGATGAGCAATGTGTTGTGTAAAAGGAGGCAAAGTAGTGTTTCATCTGCAACTGCTGCCTAAATATTATAGTTTATTGATAAGTAAAAGGCATATTCATCACTAAGAATATCCTTTCATGGTGAAGAATGATGAGAGGAATATTAACATAACATTTAAGTAAGAATTACATTACCTCAATTTATTCCTTTGAATGTTCTGTACAACATTATTTGTTATAGAGTAAACAAAACTAAACAGATGCCGTGTCACCGCAAATTATGTAAAATTGTGTAAAAACTGTAATTGTGTAAAAAAAGTAAAACATTTTATTATGATGAATTACAGAAAATAAAAGTGATCTACTTTAAAAATCAATAATTTATTTTGCCTGCATATTATAAACAATACTTGTATAGGCTAAAGGTAATTTATAAAAACATGTTTTAAGCAATTTTTAAAACGTTTGTTTTCAGCAGATCTTTTGTTCACTTTAACAAGGTTGTTGCACATCTGCTCCATTGATCAGAAAGGCAACTTACTCACTTAAATTAATACACTATTATTATTTTAATTTTTGGTCTTTTCATTTTAATGCATTAAGCCTTCAGACATGTATTTCATTTATGAGTGGCTTAAAGTTTAATAAATAAGAACAAGAGGAACAGATAGAGTAGATAAGCCTGGTTTCTTTTTTATAGTAAATTTATTAATCTGAATAAATTAGAATGTTTTATTTCCCTAAGAGCTTTTTAATATTCTTATGTTTATATTCCTGAATTGTTCAATCAGGATTAGATGAAAAGGTCCAGTGATTTTCTTGATCTATAATATTTGAATATTATGATTTTTTCCATTATTTTTTCTGGGTTGATTGAGCTGAATCAAAGAAGTGTGGGTATGTAAAATGGATACAATTATGCTATTAGAGTAGGTTCCAATAAAATGATTTCCCCCCCAAAATATGACAATCTATGTTATTTAAATAATTTCATAGTGACAAAAATTGGCACTCATTTAAATTATGTTTTAGGTTCAATTAAAAATTAGCTTTAAAATGTAATACAATAGCACAAACACTGTAATCCTATGCATTTCTTTTTGTTTACTATCAATAGCCACTCAAATAAAATACAAAAAAGGAAAAGAAAGGTATGTTTATTATTATATAAAGATAAAAAGACAAAAACATTTGACAAATTAGGCTGAACAATTCTTATTATTCTTCTTCTTCTTCTCCTTATTATTATTATTATTATTGTTGTTATTATAAATGTTACTAGGTCATATTAACTCATGCATAGCACATCAACCGTGCTGATATCACTCTACATGACTTGCTTGGGAATCACTCTCCATACTTTGACTAATTCACTTTTACTGGTGTGCCTCCACAGTCTTGGTTCAATCATGGACTGCAACTAAGCTTCCCAAGAAAAAATATTGAATTTTGAAATATATATATATTTTTTCCTCTTTATACAGATACTAAAGAAAACTCACATTTGTTATTGAAATTACCTCTAAATAAATGCTTTCACAAATAAGTTAGTTTTAAAACATGTTAGCAGTGCAACATATAACTAAGACTAATACTTCTAAATGTATGGTAATTGGTATTTTGTAGCAAATTGAACATTCTAATAAAAGCATTGCAAAAAGACATTCTGACAAAACTACCCATCATTTTTTTATATCCCTATATCGTTACATTAAGCTACAGGGCATCTATTCTGATTAATCCTGTCTAACATTTTTTAGTTGCAGCTTCTACTTTGTAAAATTTACTTTAATAGTTTCTGTCAGGGTTTTGATGTTTTGTAATCTGTAGTTCTACATAGAACTCGTTGGAATTCTGCAAACATGTTATGTTTACATTATAGAAATAATATAAGACTTAATTTTGATGTTTCTCTAGCCATTAATTAAATTATTTATGTTATGTAATTTATCCACAAATTCTTCAAAATGCTTAAATATATAAACAAAATATTTTATATGTCCTCTCAAGGGAAACCATAAAGGTACAATATAAATATTTAAAAATATATTCCTGACACAGTCATCATAGAAAGATAACATTACAAGTCCTTTCTTTTCATTCTGTAAGACCTTCCTGTTGCATTATATTGGGTGGCTAATATACTCCCAATTTTGTGTGCTCTTTCAAATGAAATCAATAGCCTGCTTCTGCTCATAACCTTGACCTAAATTAAATTGAAAATCTATACAATGGTACTGAAGAAAACTAAGGGAATTAATTTTCAAGGTGCGGAATGACATCCCATCTGATTCTATAAAGAAAACTCATATATTTAAAGGCACAATATTTCCAGAGGTCAAGCAAAGGTTGACAGAAAGCTTTGTTTTATTGAATATTTTCATAGGAGATATTCACATATACAGTAGTTGACAACATCTTTGTTCCTGCAAATATTTCCAAGTGAAAACATACTCTTGTCATTGTAACAGTATTTCATACAAATAATTAGAATATGCTTTATGTATCAGAATTTTAAAGTTTCTGTTTCTGTATTAAAATATCAATAGCAAAATACATTTTTGAAGACATTTTTGAAAGATAATCATGTTGTTCATGAGAATAATATGAAGGAAATGAGTAATCAAAAGATAACAAGAAATGAGGTGATCTATAACAACACTTGAAACAGTGTAAATTTGGACTAAACTTATTTAAGCTTTTTAATTTTTGTTTAGATTCACAATTTTAATTTTGACCTAGAACATAGCCAAGTTTTAAATTCAGGTTTTTTGGAAAGTGGAGATTGTACAAAATAATCTTCAATAAATTAATTAAAATAATCAGGATAAAGAAGAAACTACAGTATCTTTGCTTCAGAGACTTTTTTTAACTGCTCTGAATTTTGGAGTAGTTTGGAATAGTAACCCCCAAATGTTTGGCTTCTTTTTTGCATTCTGGTTACTGATGAGAAAAATCTTGGATGCTGTCCATAATCATCACAAAAAAACATTCCAACAGTATTTTCAAAGTGGAAAACAATCTTTAGCATGAATCCAGTTCATATATACTGTACAGATGCAGCCATTCAAAATACATGGTACAAACCCGCGGTACGGTAAACTACCCACGGTACGGTAAACTACCCACAAGCCACCGCAGGGCACCGCGGTAAGTGATTGGCTGGCCAAAATGACCGACAGGGGCACTTGTGGTGCATTGGTTGGTAGTGAAAAGATTTGATCATTTAAACTCTTTACTGTGCACATTTTAATCCGCTTAGTATTGAATATTTATATGGAATTTTACCACTAATTTTAGTAGCTGAGCATAAAAAGAAGAGGAGCATAACGCATCTGAAGGTCATAAACTATATTAATTTAGGAACATAAACATTACTGTATGTATGTAAACTGTACTGTGTATGGCTGGTCTTGGTAGTTTAAAGAAAAAATACACACAAGTCTTCCATTTCTCCCTAAACATTTTAAGCATGAAAGTTTTATGAAACGGTACCCAAATATGTGATTGCTGTATAGAATTAATTTTAATTTAAAAAAAATATTTAACACGAAAATTAAGCTGTTTACATGTTCCGCCTGAGAACAGTCACCCGTTGCTGCCCAACGCAGAAACACAGCCACTAACTAGCAAAGGGTGGACATTAGCTAGCCAATATGATAAAGAAATAAATGATTATTTTGTTTATTTCCTTTGCACATTTGTTTGAACATTTCCATCGATTGTACAAGCACTTGGAAACTGTCCAATCCCTAGTTCATCAGGCATTTTCTTTTACGTTGCGGGCATTCTCCTGGTCTGGCGCCGGTCTATGTCTTCTAGGATATAATGCCAGTGATTTGTTGTTAAATTTGGGTTTCCAATAACGCCGCAGCAAACTCTTGTTTTTATGTCCACTATAACAGACAATCTCCTTTGCTTTTAACCGAGTCTTTAATAATTTCCTAAAATGAAAATGATTTACTTTATTTCCCTCACGGGATCAATAAAAGTATCTATCATGTATCTACATAAACTATCGGACAGAATTCTGGGGTCTCCCCATACCAGAGATTATGGTAGGGCTTCAGAATGGTGATTGGCTGACACCATCTGACACCCCTCTGATTGGAGAAAAAAGATGTGCTGGTTTGCTATACGTACTGTACCAGGAAGAGGATTTCTTTCTATTCGAAACATGTATTTTAAAAGTTTAATTAAGAGGTAAAAACCTTACAGCGTACATAGATTTCTAAACTGATCAGGAGGAAGAAAAATCACCCGTGTTCCGTGCATAAAAAGTGGTTATTAACTATCGAAAACCTGTTTTATTTATTTTATTTTTAATTAGATTAAGAGTTCCCGTCACCCCCGTTCCCATTTAAATCACAAACCCATGTTTAATTAAATGTCTTTTAACATAAATCGTTATCTTTGTCTTATACATAATAATGTTCACCACTCTGTCCAGCAAATTAATAATAAACTTTATTTTATGTAGCGTATTAAACGAATAAGTAATTAGATTGCTCATAAACCTAATCACTTATTCTACATAAACACAGCATAATTGCTCTCTGTAAATGGTTTTTTTAAATTTAGGCTCAGATTTCAACTATAGATTGTATTATTACTAACCATAATAACGACCAACCAACAAAAACAACCATATAAACATAATACCAACAAAAAACATAAACAACCACAATACAAAATCAAATATATCAAACCATTAAACTCTCTCTAATTCCTCCAATTATCATGACCCCGCCCCTTATGCCAAACCAAACCCTCCTCCCATCCCAGTTTATCCTCTTTATCGTAAACAAAATCCACCTCAATTTTCAACATAAAGCATTACACAAAATAAATACCTCAACACTCCATACTCAACAACGATAATTCACAAACAGCCAGAACATGTAACTCCACATTCCCAAATAGACCTCATTTCCATAGCCCCCCCCCTTATGCAAAACCAACACCCCTCCCCTGTTCTCTCTCTCCGCTGGCGTTTGTAATCATTTTTATTTTTAAATAAATTTGAGCAAAGTCATGTATTTTCTATATTCTATATTTATGTCTTTATTTAGTGGTTTCATTAGTGACAAAGGCTAAACTTTCTTGGAAAAATGTCTTTTATGTAAACCATGTTTGCTATTAATTCATTCAGGGCTAGAATATGTTCATTGTCTTCCAATGAAAGAAGGGTTCCTTTCACCGTAGTCGGGTTGACATTAGAAGCTTGCCACGCCCGGACTGTTACAACAACGCATTAGCATGTTAAAGCGATTTCATTGAGGAGCCTAGCTTTCTTAACTAGTAAGTACTGTACTTACTGCGTTTTTGAGGGGGGGGGGTGTCTTTCGCTGGAAATCTTGCCCCCTTCTACTTTGAAAATACCTGTGAAACCGGTTTAATTCGTCACAGCCAGCACTCCCGCAGAGAGGGGGGTTGTACTTGCAGTGTATACAGTCGATGGGAAAGCCAGAGCCGACCGTGTGTTATGCTCTTCGTTAATGTCTAAGCCGTAACACATCATTATATCTCATTTTGTATTTCTTAAAAAAAAAATTGTTTGCCCAGCCTAACAGTATTGTTTTTTATTGTTTTTAACCTGTAAAGTGCTTTGAGGAGCCACCTTTAAAGGCGCCATATACAATAAAGTTCATTATTATTAGTATTTTTAATTTGCTGGACAGAGAGGTGAACATTATTACACAGAACACAAAGATAGCGATTTGCGTTGCTTTGTACATTGTGCTGCTGTAATACAGTTTTAAATAATTAAAAGTCTTAACAGTATCAGCTTTATTTATGGGTTTTAAATAAAGGCGATTTAAATGCGATTTAAATCAATATAAATGTTTATATTGTAACACATAGGTGACTATTCATTGTTATTAAAATGACTTAAATTCGATCATGTTGTGATATTTAGAAATATACATTTATTTGGTGCGAGTGAAGTCTTATTTAATCTCTGAGCCATACTGATTCTTATGGAAGCCAGTTTCCTCCAGGGAGTAAAAAAAAAAACAAAAAAACACTATGGTATTATCTCCGATGCAGTGCAGTTAAAAACATATCTCTGATGCTGTTCCTAAATGAATATTGTTTATGACCATCAGACGCTTTATGCTCTTTTTTTTCCAGTGGATTGAACAGGGAAAGTCATTTCATGATGTACTTTTCACTGATGAAACAACAGTGGCTCTGGAACAGTTTTCAACCAGGTCGTTTTATAAAAAGGGGAGATATGTGAACAAGCAAAACCCAAAACAAACATGTACGCCATACGGCGTACGCATTACTGAAGCTAAAAGTTTAGCCTTTGTCACTAATGTAACCACTAAATAAAGACATATAGAAATCCCTACGTTACAGACTGTATATGGCTGGTATTGGTAGTTTAAAGAAAAAATACACACCAGTATTCCACTTTCTCCCTAAACATTTTAAGCATCAGAGTCTTACATGTGGTTATTTCAGAAACGTTTGTTCGCGTTCGTTCTGACCATGTTACTGTTTACTGTTACTGACCATATTAAGTTTAAGTGCCTGTGGGCACTTTTCCTGTCCGTGGGGGGGTGGACCATCTTTCATTAGAAGGTTAGTCTGTTCTACTCTTAGAATGTAGAGGGGGTGGAAAGTGCCCGCGGTCAGTTAATTAGTATTAAAATTCACACTGATTCCCTTGTAAAGATATGGACATAGGAATATTCGTGTATGGTCAAAAAAATGGCATAAAAACGACAAAGTGAAGGCTGTGAAAGCATTCACAATGTACTTTATACACAAAGCAAGTGTTCTCACAACTCTAGGAGGTTTCGTGAAAATGCTACAGGCGTGCCAAAATCGTTTTTTTTAAATTCAAGGTGACTTTACTGCGGTTTTCATTTTCAGATTGTGAATCAAAAAAGGCATTTAATTAAACACGCGATTGCGATTTTAATCAATTACTGTATTGATTGAAACACACATTCTGTACAGATACAGTACAGTCACATTCTCCTGTCGTCCAGTGGTGTAAAACGAATTAGCAGGTGATTGAGATAACAATGCACCGCCCACTGAGTGGAATGTTCTCATTTGTTCTCAAGTGTAAAAAGAGGTGATAATTCTTAAAAATTCCGTGTCGCATTAACTAACCGCTTCAGTTTATTCCGCCAGACAGTACATGAATATAATTATATCGTTGCTAATTTGTTTAGATACACAATTCCATATTATATTCCCTGTTAATCAAACTCTAAAAGTATGCATTTGTTAGATAACAAGCGAATTCACAGAAAAGATTAAAAGACTATCACTTTTCACAAAGTATATAATCCTAATATGGTCAGAAGGAGCACATAAAAACGTTTTCCAAATAACAACATGTAAGACTTTGATGCTTAAAATGTTTAGGGAGAAATGGAATACTGGTGTGTATTTTTTCTTTAAACTACAAATACCAGCAATATACAGTACAGTTCACATACAGTAATATGTTTATGTTCCTAAATTAATATAGTTTATGAGCATGTGAAAGGCATGGTGAATCGGAGATTCTCAAGAATTACTTTGTGTGATTGGAAACGAATGCGGGATCGGATAAATTAAGTGCTGTGGTGTTACTTTTTGTCAATGAAAAAATAAACTTTTTAAAGTCCAAGGTCATTCATTATTAATATTATTAGTAATATCTTCGGTAAAGACTTTGATGCATAAAATATTATAATTAAAATATTTATATTATAATTAATTATAATATGCATAATTAAAATATTTATGATAAAGGTGGTAGGTTGTGTACTTTTGTCCAACAAAACAATCTTGCTGTTATAAAATATACCGCCTTTTTAATGTTTAATGATTAACATGCTGTAATACACTGTTTAAATTTAAAAGTCTAAAGAGTATACAACTTAAATTCTTAATTGAATAAAGATTGTCCCTCAGCAGTGATCGGGACTCGAAACTGACGTTTTCTGGTGACAGCTCAAATGCTGTACAGGAGAGGTTAACCTTTATTAGCTCCACTTGGCGGTTTTACAAGGTGATTCCGGATACTATTAACATAATCAAATTTGCATACGGTATGATTCGGTATACTGCGACACGCCCACCGTGTTATACCGCAGCATACCCCACTTGTTTTGAATGGCTGCATCTGTATATACAAAAATAAAACAACAATTACAACGAAATGATTCACTCATGTCATTTTCCGAACCGCTTTATACCATACGGTGTCGTGGAAAGCTGTCAAGCAACAAGAGTAGGGCAGGGTACACTCTGGATGGGGTGGCAGTCTATCAAAGGGCAAGTGCAAGTTAATTTTTTGGAGGCCATGGTTTAGGCCGAGGGGGGAATTTTGGCCGGGACATTTGAATAACTCCCTACTCTTATTGAGAAATGCCCTGGGATCTTGACCTGAGAGTCAGGACCTTGGATTAACATCTCCTCCGAAAGACGGCGCCCACTACAGTATAGTGTCCCCGCCACTATACTGGGGCATAGGACCCACATAGACTGCACGGTGGGCTCCCCCCACTGGTCCAACTAACACACCACTTCCAGCAGCAACCATAGCTTCCCAGGAGGTCTCCCATCCAGATACTGACCAGGCTCAACCCTGCTTAGCTTCAGTGGGTAGCCAGTTGAGAGCTGCAAGGTGATATAGATTATCTCACTTATGTGTCTTGCAAAAATTGATTAATAAAATAAATCCATGTTAGCATTCTGTACAGTATATGCAGGCATTCACTGGTTCTTATGAAGACTGTAACTGTTTTTGCTCAATCAGAAAAGGTTTAAGAAGCCTCAGGAGGTGGAAGAGATGTTAAACTAAGAAAGGAAGAGCCTGACCTGATTACAAAGAAATTAAATTCCAGCTTTACAATGTGATGTTATTTATCTGTAACCGAAGCCATCAGAAATTAGATTTCATTGTTCTGAGTTTAATTTGACAAATTTTGAAACAGAAAAAAACAAGTTCAACTTTTGAAAGAAAAGGTTCTAAGAGTCAAATGAATACAGTTAGTTACACATTACCTTTTTATGAATAATACCCACTCCAAAACAAATTTTACATACAGAATTGTATGTATTTTTCTGTGCAAAGTAGGTATGTAAAGTTCAGAGTTCTGCTCTCTGAAGAACATTTCCAAGTGTACAATTCACATAGTTCAGTATTGAAACAGTTGTATCTGATGTCCACTTATGGGGAGACTATGGGGAGTTGGCTTTAAATTGATAATCTCCAGTATTCGTTATTCAGTTCACCCAAGAGTTAATTTTCTAATTAGTTGATTACAAATCTCAGATGATTAATTATTTTACTCTTTCAGTTTGCAAATATGGTTTACATCAGTCATTAATTACCTTGAGCTTTTTTCAATACTTAATGTGTATTTAATTTGAATGTTTAACACACCCCATATTGATTTCTTTTCAAAGGATTTATCAACAAGTTTGACCTAATTTACTACAATATTGGGAACTAGAGGAGATGTTTAAAAGTCCTTTCTAGTTTTTTTTTGCTGTGGACTGCTTACTGTATTAATTGAATTATTTCTCTATTGTGCCTCTCAGCTTTATTCTTTTTGGAATGTTCAAGTTGATTCTAGTATAAATTCTAAAATAATAACTAATTATTTAAATTATCTTGATTAGTGATACTAAGATTAATGACAACAATATATTAGTTATATTCTGAATATGAGGGACTGAGTCTAAAGCCTTACATATTATTAGAGATGAGACAACAATGTGCGTAACACAACTCTAGGGATTCGCCATGTACACAGAAAGCCTAAGGGCAATCTTTTGCTTTGGGACCACCAATGTTAAACTCTAGGTAGTAAAATAAACTCAGATTTAGCAATTTAAGAAGTTACTAAGAAAGCATAATCACAGAAACACATATGATAATATATGATACTGCTGTAATAATTTGCAAAGTAAACATTAAGAAAAAATATATAAATGAGGAGAACCATACTATACTAACAGAAATATCTGTGGTTGCACAGAGTATAAAGCATTGTGTGAGATTATACACTATGTGTATCGTGAGATTATATGTGTAATAAATACAAAACTGTAGTTGTCCTTTAATTACTCAGTGTGTAACCTAGTGCACTTCTCCAGCCTGTGTGTTCTTGATCAGAAACAAAAGTGTTCCAAGTTTCACCTGGACCACAACTAGAGATTAGGGAAAATAAAAATCTCTTTTTCTGATGAGGTTCTGTAAATTCCACCAGCTGGTTATAATTTGGCTGATCTGTGATATGTAATAGTTGTAATTATTAAGTATTAATGATTTCCCTTGTACATTCAGGTTTAAGTCCTTTTTTCTATCCAATTACAAAGAATGAACTGGAGACTTGCTTCCAGTACTCAGTGCAAAATAAGAATTGCCAGATAAATTTATTTTTAGTGATTGGTGGTATCACACTTAGCCCTACTGCCTCAAAGCTCTAGGTTCCTGGATTCGGTTTTATCTAGGGGAGTGGAGTTTGTCTGTTTTCATTATGTTTGTTTGTTTTTCTCCTATTGCTATGGCTTCCTTTCACAGTCCAAAAGCTATCCTGTCCATGATAAATTGCATCCCCAACCCCCTCATCTACAGTATGCATGAAATGGATTGGTGTTGTGTGGTCTTGCTTTGCAACCTGTACCTGCCAGATTAGACTGGTTCTCCATAGCTTTCTAAAGGTAATGCAAATGGAATGCATGAATGGATTGATACCTGCAGATCACATCTGAATTTAGGGGAGAAGAGGAATTTGTGTGTTCATCTCAGTAAAGCATAAAGCACAACACGTTATGCACACAAATGCACACTGAAAGATGTGAACAACTACTGCCAGAGTCCCTTGAAAAGAGCTGGAGGCAAGAACATGCAGGATGAATGATAGTCTACTTTTATCTCTGCAGGACTTGCATGGCTTCTCTGGGTGAGAAACTTCAGGTTATCTTTTAGAATATCTTGTTTTGTTTCCATTTGATCTTCAAAAATGGAAGAGGGTAGAACGGATATGATATACTCATCCTTTTGCCATCCAGTGATTCCTGTCTTCCTTTAAAATACATATACATAAAATACATATATATATATTAAATACATTTAAAAAACACACTAAATTCAGTGATACAACATAAATCAGAAAATTATATTTGACAATCATATTGCTAAACAATGCTGATTAGTTGTTGAAAATTTTCATTGTCATCCATAATACACAATTTCAATTAATTATTTACACTAAATTGAAGTCATGACACTTATATTTCCAAGGTCACATGATCAAGCTAAATAAAGGATGCTACAAATACCATGAATTGGTGAGTCATTCTCTGTAACAAATGGAGGACAATAATTGTTTTGAACAGGGATGTCAGTGATGCATTGTCTTGTGTTCTCAATGTAATGTTGGCAGAGACATTTAAACATTGAATTTATAAGGCATTTCAATCAAATATGCAGCCAAATTTAATTTATAGAGAAACTCTATATATACAGTACTGATGGAAAAAAGAAATGCAACATTTTCTGGAATGAGAATACTATAGTTATAGCTTATGTACTTTCACAAAATGTTGTCAATTAATTTTAAGCCCGCTGACCAGTAATGCAGGTTGTGCAGTGAGGCATTGCAACTTGCCAATCACACCAGAGCTCGTTAGGTGCGCTTTTACCCAACGAGGTCCAGATGGAACAATGCCTGATCAGGTCACATTTAAAAAGGCCTTAATTCAAAACTTAGGTCACTGCAAGAAAAAGGCCACACTTAGTCAGTTTTCTGTGCATTGCATAATCCATTGAATGTCACCAGAAGCAAGGGAGAGGGCATTGGGATGCTGCAGGCAGGCATGTTATGTGACACCATTGCCAGACACTATGGAGTAATCCCAGTCCTGTGTCCAGACTGCAAAGAAAGTTTCAGCAGGCCGGCAGGACAGATGGCCGTCTAAGATCCGGTCGCCCCCCGGGTGGCAGATCGTTTCAGCTGCTGCTGAATATGCCGGAAGACACAAGCCCACATAAGTGACAGGACAGTGAAGCTCCATGCTGCTGGCCTTAGAGCAAGGCGACCTGTCAGAGGCCCTCTGCTCACACCTCCTAGATGTCACACCCGACTGGCTTGGGCCAGACTAAGGCTGTGATGGACATGTTATCGGTGGTATCAGGTCTTCTTCATGGATGAGTCGCTCTTCAGCCTGTTCAATGCACATGGGAGGGCCAGCGTGTGGAGGAGGTGTTGTGTTTCTTTTTTCCATCAGTATATGTACTTTTAGGGTGTATTTATCTGTGTTGGTCATTTAAACTTTACATTTATATGGATTAATATGAAATAATCCTTTAGTTAATTATGTTAACATTTTGATAGTTTCAAGATATGCATGGAATTAATATAGTGATTATGATGTAATGGTACCAAAATATAAATGCCTGTTGAATGAAAATGGAGCATTAACCCTATTACTAGTACAATACATTTAGTTTTGTTGATATCTTGCAGAAAGTGTCAGTTTTACTGAATGAGAGCTCATACAGGTTTAGTGAGGATTGCAAGTAACATAATGTTGCCTTTGATATTTCCTTATGACAATGTCAGATGTGGTCTAGCCTGTACCTACTGTACCTGTTGTGAAATTCTTCTAGCATTCATAAGTCCCATGAGGTATCCAGTTGCCATTAAACAGTGATGTTTAGTCAGCTCTTTTTGCACTTTCATTGTAGTTGAGCATCTGTCTGCTTCAGAGCTGTATTAATTTCTTGGTACAGTTTTGAAATATGTATTGGGAATAGTGTAGGACAAATTCTGAATTGATGCTCTATCTAAGTGATGACCACCACCAACAATAACAAGAATAATAATAATGAAGTGCCATTCTGTCCGCAGTCATACTGCAGTGTTGGTAGAGTATAGTATACAGCAACATATTAAAGTGTCAGAAAGGGAAGTTAGCATAATCAAAGATGAATGATAGTTCAAAATGTCAGACAAACAATAAGGATGAATGAGAAAAGGCATCTGTTAATTCTGCAGTGCAGAAAGTGAAAACAAAATCGAGTAGAATAAGTGGCATTTAGAGATTGGTCTTTAGCTCATATAAAACATATTTTTTTTGGTACTTTTTAAGGCCATGAAATCTGTTGTGTTGAACAAGCTGACTTGGAATCTTGTTTTCATCTAACATGTATAATAGCCTCTGCATATATTTTGCAGATGCTGCAATATTTTGTCTCATGCATTTTATGTAAAGGGTTGTTAAAGATCAAAAGTGTAAAGACAGGAGTAGCACCTCTAAAATGAAAAAGGGTGATTGCATAATCGTGGATATTGACTCTTTCACATTCTGCATTCTTGTTTTTCATCATCATAATTTATTAGATATCATGGTTACTTTCAAAATGGGTTTGTATTTGTACTCTGTTAAGTTTAAGATTGTGTTGATATTTTACAGAATTTGTGAAATATTTAATTTCTAACTTCTCATCTTAAATATTTTATTGTCTCTAGATGTGATTTCCATGGTGTTTTCAATGGCACAAAAACAAATATGAAGACTCAAAATAAGATGCGTGCAGACATTAGATACAGTACAAATTGTATTCTTTATAATTGTATAATTATATGTTTTAAAATGTGTTGGGTTGTGCACTGCAAAGAGAAAATGGTTGGTGTGTGCTATAGTAGTGGTGGTACTGTGGAGCCAGGAGCTTGGGGATCTAAGGTGGTGTCTGCTACACCAATGAGGACACTGTAGAACCAAGACACCGACCGAGGTTGGTGTGTGTCTGCTATGGCAGTTGAGACAAAACAATGCAGGAGCTCCGAGGTCTTTGTTAGTTGTTATGTGTGATGCAGCCAGGTGGTGCAGGGTGGAGGCACCAGTGGCTGCGAGCAAGTTGGAGGCAGCCTGGATTAACACAAGGAGTGCCTGAGGCTGCTAAAGCACTCTAGTTACAGTACATTCAGGAGCTAAGGCTCCAAACAGAATCAACCATGGACCTGGGTGCTCAAATTAATATACTATGGAGCTAGGGACTGCAATTAAAGTTGCTGCTAAGGTGGCAGAATATAATTTGGAGCTGAGGGCCTTGAACAAAAGCACTGCTAAGGCGGGAAGTGTATACATTGAGTAGCCCAGGGCTCTACTCTAATTCCTTAGACTCAGTAATTTCCAGTAAGGTAAGGAAGCACGTAGAGTGGTACTGACAAAACGGAGACCACTGCTACTAACCATAAGGGATGTAGGTGTGAGACAGCGAAGTGAAGGGCCAAGCATGTGACAGTGACAAGATAGTCTGTAAGCGGAGCTGGTGCATGGGATACTATGACTGGAAACTTTGGCACTCGTGAGGATGACAGTCTGAAATCCCAGGGATAAAATCCCTTGCTTTGTGGGTGCGCACACAGAGCAAACTAAGATCATTCACATATGGTGAACCCTAAATATATATTCAAATCGTACACCTGTATGCTTTGTTTTTACAATGAAATATAACACTGATGTAGCCACATACATTTAGTCAACTTGCATGTTTCTAATAAGCACCTGTTTTGTTTCTCACTGGCAAAATGGTTTCTCCCACAAACCTGTAAGTCCCAAACTATGGCATGGCTTAGTAGTGCCGATCCCAGGGCTGTGCATGTGTGGTTCACTATGTAAGAAGATACCATTGTGTGGGGGTAGTATTTTTATACAAAATTAATTATGAACATTAATTGATTAATTGTATTTTGTTTTCTGTCAAAAATATATGAATTGCTTATTGTATTTTTGTTGGAGAAATGGGTGAATAAGGATTATGATAATTATTTTGTATAATTCTTTATTTTGCTTTACAATGGAACCTTCTAGAAGGAGTAGCTTTAGCTAGAAAAGGGGTTCCTCTGAAATGGAGGGGGGCAACGTAGGAGGAACCTTGTGTAGTAGTGTTTAGTAGGCCTTGCCTACTGCAAGTGTTTTTTTGTGTGTGTGGACTTTGGAAAAACAGCTCCTCACAATAAATACCTTTGTACTTCTATGCAATTGTGACTGTGACATCATTATTGCTCCACTCTATCTGCACTTCCAAAGTATTCAATGAAGAAACTGTAACAGATGCTGAGCCTGTGATACAGTAAGTGAAGGCCTCAATGTGTATCGACATCAGACATGTCCTCAGAGGGATTCATTAAAAGCCAAGAGAGGTGTAGCTTGGGAGGAACAGTTTTTGGGCCTGGGTAACCATGAGCGAAGTGCTAAGAGATCCTCAGTCTAGCTATTGCTCAAAAGTAACGTGACAAAAACAATAACCAAAGGGTGCTAGGTGAATAAGACCAGAAGCCTCAAATCTAGTTTAATACCTTGTAAGTGGGGGGGAGGGGGATATACAGTACTATTCTAGAGGATAGTACGTGAATATGGGAAGTAACTCAAATAGTAGAATAAAAAAATGTATTTGCTTGGCGATCTGAGGTGGGTGTGGTGATGTCACAGACCTACTTGGAGTTCTAAAATGTATTGCCACCCTACACAGCATCACACTATGTTTCCACACAATGTCTCTATAGACTTACAGCACTGAAGGAGAATACAGCTGGAATGCCTGCTATACTGTAGTTGATAGAAATATTTGAATCTCTCTAAATTATTGCATTATTTTGAATAAATTGGATAAAAATCGAATGAAATCCTTCAAGGAAAGCTTTTATAAAAAGTACATTTTTATTAAGAGTAAATCAGAATATGCAAAAGGCTCCAAAAAGAAGTGATTCAAATTATCTTATTCCTTTTGTTACTAGTTACTAATTGATCCAAGCATTTCATTCAGTTGTTTCTTGAAGGAAGCCAAGCTATTTTCAACATTCAACAACTTGTGTGGACAGTGTTTCCCGTACACCCTCTGGCTTCTCTTTCACTGTTGATCCCAAATATGTCTTCTCTTAACCCAATATGCTCAAAGCTATAAATTCAGTTCTTGTACCCTGTCAGTGTATGATCTTCCTTAACACCCCAGCAATATAACTGCTCACTCTGCTCTGATTCAGGTGCCTGTTTTCAGAGCAGTAATACATTTTTTGTATGATGGTGACCAAAAATGTTCACAGTATTCTAAATGAGATTTTAGAAATGCATTACACAAAATTAACATAACATGGCAGGTGTTGTGTAAAGGAAATTACTCAAAACAATCAGTTGTGCAAGATGCATACTCTCTGTCACCTCTATTACAGTTGCTGAATCATGTACATTCTATCATATAGTTCTAAAAAAACAATCTAAAAAGAAAACTGTATCCCTCCTTTTCTAGTAGAAAAAACAAAATCCAATATTTTTGCTTTCTGATTTCTCCAATGCACTTGCCAGTAATCCCATTAAGATCATGTTTGTATTGTCAAAAATTTATATAATTAGAAAAAAAATCAAAAAATTTGTTTAGTTTTTTCTTGTCGGCTTCCTTTGTAGTTCTTCCAGTAGGTATGGCTGCAAGTCACAGAGTCTTATGGGTCGGACCAGGGCAGTTCACTCACTAAAGCCTTAAATAGGTAACCTTGCTTCTCACAAGAGATTCCAGTTCTATAATAACCTCATGAACATGCATTTATCCTTTGGATGTAGAGTGTCTCTCAACTTGGTGACTTAGATAAAGTTTGTGACACCTGGCAAAGTAAACGTTTCTAGCTTCAAAGCAGAGAGGATGTTGCTAAGATGTGGGGGGTCCCATCATCAAAAATGATTGTAAGGTTTAGCTTGGTATACCTACTGTAGGTAATTAAGTCGTGGAGTTAGAACTTGAAGCTTGCTTCAGGCAAGCCTCGCTACTTCATGATCATCCAAACAAAACCTGATTGGAGCTAAGTATTTGAACCTTGCTAGAGAGAACGTGCTATTCTGTGTTTTTAGGGAGCTTGGGTTTCCTGGGTGAAAGATACCTCGGTTAGAGATGTCATTCCTGCTTAGGGTAAATTTTTAGAATAGGGAGATTTTATTCACATTTTATTTATTTTTATTTTGTGACATCCAGGGTGCAGAGAGAGATTTAACTGCAGGTTGTATCACATTTATTTAGAAAGGCAGCTTATGTTTTATTTGGTCTCTGTAGGCATTAGGAGTCTAATATTCTGGAGAAATTGCTTACAAGTCAGGGGTTATGAATATATATTTTAGGTATTGACTAAACTTCTTGGTTAATTCCCGATTTTCAGCATTTGTGTAACACCCATTTGTAACAATATTATCTATTTACTTTTTGTTTGTTTTTTTGCTGAATGTGTTAATCAATTGCTACTGCAAAGTGTTGTGACCGCATACTGTGATGTCATAAAATGTGAAAATTGTGAAAATGTTTTTACTTTAAATCCAAGTTTCTCTACTAACACTCCTGGATATTGTGCTCCAGAAAGTCTTACAGTAGCAATACAAAGAGCAGGATGAATGCAGTATCTATACAGTTACATGAAACATGAAATGTAATCCATATAGTGATATTAATATTATATTAATTGATATTAACATTCCAAATTTGCATGTGTATACAATAATATTATAAATTAATTGCAAAGCCTACCATTAAAATATGTATTAATTGTAATAATTAAAATGAGGAATGTAAAGTTTTCGTTAACTTCTAAACTCCTGTGTTGTTGTTTTTCTAGTGAAATTCACCTTTTATTTTATATGTTATAAGGATTATCTGCAGCAAAGCTGAGCAGAGGAACTGTAAAAGCAATTGTGTGCCTGTCTGATTGGGACTGGAAATGCAGCGGATTCCCTGAATATCCTGTCATCGAGAAGTCTTAGACTGACTTCGAAGAGCCTGTTGAATGAGTGGCTTCAAATTGATCCAGTTATCATGAGATAACTTGGTTATTGAAAAATGAAAAAATTCTGTTGGAAAAAATAAAATTATAAAACTCAGCTTGAGGGTTCTTTGCAATTATAATTTTGTTTAGATAGGATGTTGTTTCCCTAACTATATTTGCATTTATTAATGTTTTAACATTTATTTATTTATTTTTTTCAGGCAAAATTACTGTAAACGTCAGAATTATTCATTCTAAGCATTTTTCTAGACTCAGGGCACTAGTCACTGTTGATATCTTATCAAGAAATATACTGTGAGAGAAAATCATGAGGTGATTCAGAGTGACTACTAGGAAGTAGGGAATTTTCATTTGGATTATGCATGCACCATTTGGTGCAATCCGCTACATTTTAACTTGAACATTATTAACAGTTTCCAACAGATGTCTACTGGCTGTTATGATCGTATTGCAGCATAATCTTTGTATTTCAGGCAATACTCAAATTCTATGTAAAAAAAAATTAACAAATGTTATTTGGAATTTACTACTGGGTCTTATGTTGTGGTAGTTTGCACTGGTGCTTCACTGTTCCTGGTTCTTGTAATGAATTCTTGCCTTGGGCATCTGTCCTGTATCAAGTTTGCATGTTCTCCTCATGTTTGCTTGAGTTTTTCGTGTGTGTTCCAATTTCCTCCCAACTTGCAAAGAGAGGCTGGTTAGGTTTGATAGGGTATTCTAAATTGCCTTGCAATGCAGTGGTATCCAGGATGAGAGTTTTTGTGTAATCTAAATACCACCTTGCATCCAATGCTACTGGGGTAGGCCCTGGCTTCTAGCAACCCTCACCAGCATAAGTGGTTTACCAGCAGTGGATGAATAGATGGATGGAACATACTTCTTCAGTTGACAGCTTGCTTCTTAGAAGTGCCAATTGTTTTCTGCAATTCTTACAGAATTTTTTACAGTATTATACTGAGCTGACATGCAATACCCTGGAGTATATCCATGGCCCTTCTACAGAACTGAAGTTTGATAAATACATGGGGATATCAAGGGGGAACATAAATATGCTATTAAATGTCAGTAGGATGTCATTTTCCCTTATCTACAGAATTGTCCTACACACTAGACATTTGTTACTGTCGCTCATTTTTCATACTTTTAAACAATTTCCCTTGTTTTTGTATCATTCATGCTCTAAATTTTGATGTGTTCACATAACTTCAAATCACATGTTGGTTATTATGATCTGATATATATTTAATTGTAATGTATTGTATTTAATATTTGCTCTCTGAGATCAAACATAAAGTCAATACATTTACAGAAACCTCCTTCTGTTCATGCCTTTCCAACATCAGATTCCTTCTCTGTTTTGTTGACTCACATACATATTCAACTACATTTTATATTCATGCCTTTATTATGTTCTGTAAATTAAACATACTCTCACTAGGGGTTTGCTGTAATTCATTGTTGTCAGCCCATCGCTATTTTCATTGTTGATTTATGTGCCCCTCTTGGTATGAACCACCTTGTTCAAAGTGCTTTTTCTACATGCTAATCTTTGCTCCAAGGTGATTCCCCAAGTCTCTTTATCTCTGTTTTCAGAAATGAACTGCAGGAAGGAAAGGCTGTATCCTGCCAGGTACTAGCTTGATGTTCTTTTTAATGCTGGTTCTCTGCAAAACGTTATGTGTAATATTGCTTATTGATCTCTGACTTAGATCATTGAGTATTGTTAGTATGTTCTCATATTATATTCTGGAGATGGTACACAAATTCATAACCTGATGGATGATTTCTGTTCTGCATTCTGGATTGATGAGCTCTCACTGACAGTCACTCTCTTTATTTTTCTAACGGGAGAGGAATATTTAGTCTAAAAAAAACCCAAGGTGATTGATGTTTTTAGTACTTTTGAATGAAGAAACATTTTTGTATTTAATGAATTATTTGTGTCCACCAAATGTGGACTGATCAACAAATATAATACGTAACTCTCTAAAACCATGTCTTAGTTGCTTTGTCTTATCATGACATTACAGAACATAGTACATTTGATGTTCAAATTGTAGATTATTACAGAATAAAAAGGCAAAGACTCAGTTTCTTAACCAAATCCTATAAAGTCTGAATCTGAAAAAAAATAAAGATTTTTACTATTGAAAGTTGCGAGTAATTGCTTGCTATAATAGTGAAAACAATGTGAAACAACAAAATTAAATCACTATTGAAGGGCATATAAAAAGAAAGTCTGACAACGACAGAAAAAAATGAAAACAATGTATTTTTAGCATTATTAGTATCAGTTTTAGATTAGAATATTTAATGTTTGACTCTAGAAAATTAGAATTAAATAATTCCAAGTACCTGAATCCTTAGTTACACATTTAAAAATCATTGCAGACAAAACAGTGATAATGACATGAAAGCATACTGGTTTTGCAAATGATTCCGATATATTGAGTGTTACACCTTTACAAAGGATTTGTATTATATTGGAATATTTCTGGAATACTAAAGCATAGAGAGGTGTACATTTTATCAAAGCAAGTTCAAAGTTAAAAAAACAGAATTCAAAGTCATTAAAATGCTTCATTGCTCTATTTTGTAATTTGCTAAGATTAATGATAGGCAATGAAAAACATATACTCTAAGGAATTATTTAATTAGCTGAGGTTTAAAATAATAAGCTCCACAAGGAGTAATGCCACATGTGGAAAATGCAAGAGAACAAACCTATGTGAAACTGAACTTATTACTTATATTACTATAGATATACAGCATAACCAATGCAATGAAGTTTTACATAATTTATGTGATAATAGTCTGCATAAAGCATGCAATTTGGTTATGAAATGTATTCAAATGAAGGAATACAATACTGATAGTTTCTCATTGCTGAATATATGCGGATGGCACATGAATGCAGATATTCACATTGATTCACGTTGTATCCATAGCCAGTGGGTGATCGTCTGAGCAATTTGCTGCATTATGTTTGTTCTTGACATCATGTTGTAGATTCTTTTAAGGCATTTTGCACTTTATTTCTGTGATTGTATAGCACTAGGAAACTAATAAACAGTACAGAATGAATGGTAGAGATCTAATATCACCTTCAAATAAAATTCCTTTCGGTAGTGCTGAAATACACTGACAGTTCAGAGAACAAAAGTACTTACTGTCACTATGTAAAAATCTGCTGGGTTATCACTTGTATGAAGCCTCATAGCAAAGTGCAGTTTCACATCAAGTTAAAATGTGTTTTTGCTGACCAAAAAACCACCGTCAGAAAGTTTATTTGCAGTTTATTTCTTGTTTTTGAGCACTTTTTTTCTAATGGGGTAAACGTAATGACATATCAGATGCCAGTGTGTGCAGTTATCAATAGGTGGGAGCATACAAAAATGTATGTGAAATTTAAATTGGTTATGAAGGAAACTTGAAATTTAAAAACACAGGCATAATAAGCAGAGAGGCAATTATTGTTTTGTATTAAAAAGAAACAACATTTTCTTAACTTCAAATGGATTTTTACTGATCTTTAAAGAACTTCTGTTTTCAAAAAGAGGAATTGAGTATCCCAACAATTCAGTGTTAAAAAATGAAGTATTTTAGATTCATTTAGTTTAGATGGTCTTCTTTTTTAATGTAATTCCTTTATGACATTTTGAAGTAATATGTTTACAGTCTAATAATGTAAATGAAAAAAAATAATTATATTGATTACAGTTCTTTATAGTATTGTCTTATGACCCTTGGCTTAGTGGAATATGAGTTGTTGTGCTTTTTTAGCATTTAAATGTTATCATATTTTCAAAGTGTTATTTGTTACCCATTCATTTTTATAACTCAACAATCCATTTTCTGTTCACTTCTTCCAATTCAGGGTTGCAAGAGAACTGGAGCCTATCCTAGCAAGCAACTAGCACAAGGCAGGTTACATCCTGAATGGGACAACAATCAGTTGCAGGGCAGACACAGATGCACATACTCATGCTTAAAGCCAATTTTAACTCAATAATCATTCATTGTAATAAGTACATCTTTAAGTGTACTACAGTATTTCTGTAAAATTAAAATCTACTGTTGTGGTGATGAATCACAGCACTTATGCCAGACAAATACTTAAAAGAAAGGAAAACAGAGGAGACGCAACAGAGGCACTCCGTCAAAAACTATTTAATAAATCAGTTATTTAAAACATTACCTTCAGTTGCAAAGTGCTTTGCAAGTCTATTTACATGACTGTCAGGGAGCTGGAAAGAAGTGCCCAGTTTGTCCTGGTACAGTTTACAATTCACCTGCATGGACACTTCTAGGGACAGGCTGTTCTGCTGACTTCACATTTGAATCATACAACAACGTCTTTATTAATCAGGCATACCTTATGATTTTTAGATTATTTGTGTTTTCATGTAATTTAAACAATTTAGTCTTTAGAGTAAAGGTAAGTTGAATTGACAAGTTTGTAATGCTCCTGTGCCTTACAGAAATAGTTTCTTTTACAATTAGGAATAATTCTGCATACGCATTCTGTAGCCTTAGTTTAGTTTTTATAAATTGGTATGGATCAGACACATTCAGCATGTTTTTAATTTTGGTAAAAGACAAACAAAAAATCGAACACTTTATGACATTTTAATTACAGCTGCTTTCCATGCTGATATTTTGCCAAATTCTGAAGCATCATCCTTTAACTTTAATCCTTTAAGTTTGATTGAGCAAGAATTCAACAAAACTAATTTAAAAAGTGGATTTAGATAAGATGTTTTACAGGCAAGTACGTGTATGATTCAATGCTCAAATTGAAAACTTTCATACTGTATATGAAAGAAGTTAAATGTCAGAAAACAGTAAAAAGCATTGCATTAATCTTGACCTCCTTTGGTATGGCAAACAAAAGGTACAAAAGATTGCTTTGACAAGCTACACAATTATCGGAATGACCTCTGTCTGTGTGTAATAATAATAGTTCACATGATTTCAGAATAAATAGCACCTGTCTCTTCCTTACGCAGGAATTTCATGCAAAAACTCAGTTATGAAGAACAAGGAGCTTTCAAAACAATTCAGAGATAAAGTTGTAAAAAGAAATTCAAAGGCACTGAATGTCCTTTTGAGCATGAAAATGTTGATCAAAGACAAGTGGAAATTTTATGCCACCCATACACTTCCTAGATCTAGACCTCTCCAAACAGATCTGCCAGGAAAAGAGGAAACTGGTTAGGGATGCCACTGTGAGACAAGTGGTGACTTTGAAAAAGCTGGAGTTCAATGACTGTGACAACTTCTGGTCTATAAGCAAAGTGTCACATGTGGCTCATACCCATCACTGTTTATCACTCATTTGACCCTATCCGCATTGTCAAGCATGGTAATTGACAATATTGTGTTATGAAGCTGCTTATCATCAGCAGGAACTAGAAATCTTGTTAAGTTTGAAGGAAAAACTGGTGTAGTAAAATACAAGCAAATCTTAGAGGTAAACACACTTCAGTCCTCTAAAGACCTAAAATCACCAAAAAATAATAACATAAAGACTCCCAACTATAAAATATGGTATTAATATACATGACTGTTCTAAAGACAATCTAACAAAATTTAGTAATCCAAGGTGAAAGGCTGAGCTGTTTCCATACCATTAAAATATTTAATAAAAATATAATATATTAGCCATGCCTTGTGCCCATTGCTTGCCATGATAGGCTCTGGCTGCCCTGTGAAATTGGAAGAAACAGTTAGAAAATTGATGGTTAATAATAATAATAATAATAATAATAATAATAATAATAATAATAATAAAACTTTATTTTATATAGTGCCTTTAAAGGTGGCTTCTCAAAACGCTTTACAGGATGACAATAACAATAAATAAGAAGAATACAACAATAAATAAAAGAATACACAAGATAAAACACAATTACAATATATAGAGGAGACCGTGGACCGTGGTACTAAGATGAGCAGAGGGGTAAAGAATGGAACCAGTTAAGTAAAGGCTTTTCTGAAGAAGAGGGTTTGAGTCTGGATTTGAAGGAGTTTAGAGAGGGTGACTCTATGATATCCTTGGGCAGAGAGTTCCAGAGCTTGGGGGCATAACAGGAGAAGGCCCTGTCACCCATGCAATGTAGATGGGCTTGGGGGACAGTAAGGAGAGCAGAATTAGAAGAGCGAAGGTTGCGAGGTGGGGAGTAGGGTGATAATAGTTCAGACAGGTACTGAGGTGCCAAGCCATGCAGAGCCTTATAGGTGAGCATGAGGATTTTAAAGTCTACACGGAATTTGACTGGAAGCCAGTGCAAGGACTACAGGATAGGAGTCATGTGAACACTTGCATTAGACCTGGTCAGGATTCTGGCTGCTGAATTTTGGACATACTGCAGTTTGTTCAGAGTAGATTTAGATACCCCAGCGAGTAGAGCATTACAGGAGTCAATTCGAGAGAATACAAATGTGTTAATCAGCTTTTCAGCCACAGTTAATGATAGCATAGGGCGTAGTCTTGCGATATTTCTAAGGTGAAAAAAAATATGTTTTGACAGTATGCTGCACATGTGGGTTGAATGTTAAGCCAGAATCGAATATAACCCCAAGGTTTTTCAATTTTGATTGAAGCTCAAGTACAGAGCCATCTACAGATAGAGTTACAGGACTGGCTTTACGAAGTTGATGGGGATGCCAATAAGCATGACTTCAGTCTATAATATATTAGTAATATATATAGTAATATAGTAATATATCAGTTTTACTTACAAAACAGAAAACCACTGATTTTTAGAACAGTTTGTTATAAAGTGTGATAAGGGAAAATGTATCTATGCCATATAACATGTTTAAATTTTAAACCACATATTCTGAACTTAATTCTGGATAAAAAGAATAATGCAACAATATCCAATAATGCAACAATGAGATCCCTGAAGCAATGAGGATTCCGTTTTGTAATATCCTAACTAGTGGGAAAGAGCAAAGAAGCTTCCATATTGCATCTAGTTTGTAGGTAATGACTTGAAATTGCATCTAGCACTGCAATATGAAGATGCAAGGCAAGATAGTAATTGAATGTGAACAGTCATAGCAACCTGACTTAAGAAAAGTGGATCAGCTCTTCCATTAACCTGCTTTCTAAGGATTTACAGTGGTGTTTTTCAAGCCTAGACATATAGTATAAATGTTTTACTATATTTAAAGACAATGTACTTAGCTGAAGTGATTGATTTATGCATACAAATATATATTGTACAAATATACACTTTTGCATATTTATATTTGGAACAGATGGTCTTTTGCACAAGGTTTTTGGCACTTTTTAATGATGAACTTAGAATTGATGGGCTATGAAACCTGTTACAACAATAATTTGGACATATGCAGTAATAGCTTCAATCCCTTCCCATAAATTAAATAAAAATAAGCATTATAAGCTTGAGCAGAACCCATTATGATCAATTCAAAATGAAGAAAAAAAAACTTTGAATGTGGGCTTGGTCCTGGTATTTTCAGTTTTTTCCTACATATATACTACATATAGAATATAAAACAATCATTGTGCTTCTTTTGACATACAAGAGGTGTTCATTGTTTTTTTTAGCATTCAAATAAAACCCACATACAGTAATAAGGATTATTGAGATACAATGTCATAGAGACTCTTTGATGGAGGATACATTAGTTTTTTTCAAACTTTGCTATTAAATGCAAACAAAAAATAGAAAATGCTAGCTCCACATAGGCACGTTCGATGATGGTTAGATGCTTAAATGTGCTATAGTTACAACAATCTGGATATTGTAAGCTGTAAATGATGTTTCTATCTACATTGCATATTTTTAAGTAACTGATCTCTTCAAAATCACACATTCTTTTTATGCAACATTTGTAGATGAGACAAAACATATAGCCAAATGATTTTGTTATGTTTTTCATCTGACAAGTCTTGTGAATTCCTGCTAAAAATAAAACACAAAGTCATTTCCTTTTGTTTTCTGAGCAGTTGTTTTCTTCATACCTTTTTAAAACGTATTCTTGCTCTTTCTATTCTGAAATACTTAGCACACTATTTCCAACACTTGTTTTTCAGTAGTTGTTGCTTCAGGCAAAAAAACTGTATATTCCACTGTCAGTCATGTAGACCCAGACATCACAAAATAACAATTTCTTCACAAATCCTGCTTAACTTGAAAGCCTTTATGAAAATGGATTTTAAAATAAGAATTAATTAATGTAGATGCATTCATTTCCTGTTATGTATTTTTGATGGTTTTGTAATGGCATCCATAGAACTGAGCGTCTAAGACAAAAAGTGGCAGCGTTTTTATCATTATTATTCCAAAAGCAACCTCCCTTCCCCCATTCGCTTCACAGTAATAGGCTTGTCTCTATCACAAAAGGCTGAACTTGACACTTGGCTGATGATGTCAATGGTGGCAGGCAGTTTGACGGACAGCGCCAAACCGCACTGTAGCCCAGATTCTACTAATTAGCTCTTAGCAGAAACTCCAGTTGATTTAGGTGGAGGCTTATCAAAAAATACACCTTTCCAATTTACCATGACAGACACCATGTTACATTTACGTGGCCTTTAGGGGAGGAACTAATGACAGCTCTGTTATCTAGGATTGAAGCAATTGTGTGCTGTGATAAACAACCAGAAAAAAGGGCAAGGAGCCTGTTTCCTGAAGCAGGATTGTAATGATAATTCTTTAAAAAAGAACGATCAAGAAAGGGAAAGACAGTGAGTTGATGCAAGTGAGCTAAAGCAACTTCTGTACCATATAGCAAGAGAGCAGATTACTCAAATAAAATTTTTCCAGGCAAGGATTATGAATGGATTTATTACAAAAACATTTTTGAAGTTTACATTTTCCATTTATGATATACATCACAGAAAGCACCAATAAAGATAATGCCAGGAACCTCTTCTGGGGGCAGTGGTATAGAATTACCATGAATAATTAACCTGCTAGGGCTCCATTGTGATCTTTGATTACTTAGTAAGCTTTGTGAAGAAACAGAAAAAAAATCACAGAATGACCAAAGCATTTTGTGTAGATGCAATTTTTACAATTCTGTTTTATTCTTGATCAACTTTCAAATACATTGTGATCCAATACTGAATATACTGTACACGTGTGGGTATATTATTTATGTCATGCTTTTGCTACAAGTGGAGCACATTTCTTAGGAGCCAGTGAATGTCTCACAGTGCCACCAAGTGTAAAAGAAAGGCAATAAAAGTATATGCAGAAAATATTATTATCTTACTAAACATGATAGTATATTTTGAATACTGTTCATGATCAATCAGCCTTTAAACATGCTGGTTTGAACATTTTCAACATTTTTTTGCTTAGTAAAAATTAACAGAATATAACAGGCACAGATAACAAGAAGAAAGACAAACATGTTACTAACAGCTACAAGATATGGAACTTGTGCAACATGGTTTACAAGTTCAAATTCCATTATGTGGTAGACAGGGTAGACATATTCTCATTTGTTTGCCAGTCTGATGCTCTTCAATATACCTGTATGTGCTAGACGAAAACCAGTGACAAAGAATTAAAAAAATACCTTGTTATACTATATTGTTCATTACATCTCAAAGTTTTATGAAAAATGTAAGGGATTCTGACATATTTTGGTACTGTAACCAGAAGAGTGGTAGTTTAGCTCATATGGACATGTAAAATGTAGTCACAGAAAAAAGCAGATTTAGTTCTCCAATCAAAAATAAAAATTATACTTTTCAAAATCCCATGAGAAAGCCATTTGTCCCATCTTTTTGTTAATTTTGATGCTGGGTATTTTGAGCTGAAACAAACCTAGAGAAACATTATCAATATCAAAAATATCAAAATACTGAAAAACCAAATGTGCAACGATAACTCCAGAGCATATAAAGAGCAACGATAACTCCCTTTTCAACTACTGTATATCATTATTGAAATGGAAGTACTTTATAAGCACCTAATAAAATCATTTGGAATTCATCATTTTTATATAGTTATTTTATTCCCCCATCCTCCACAAAGCAAGGACTGTCTGTAAAATAATTACAATGGAATTAAAGATAATGCCTGTCAAAAAGATTAAATACTTATCAAATCTGTCATTAATACATTGATTTTAACATTTTGCTGAGTTAACATTCTTACTACTGTATGAATAACTTGATGAACATGACAAAAAAAGAAGCTGGGTAATAGACAGTTCATGTACATTTCATTCTGAAGGTCATAGATTTATTATCATGTTAAAAAAATGTTGGCTCACAGTGTTGTCAAACATAATGTTTTGCTCTAGAAGGTAAGGATGGAAGCTGGATTTCTTCATCTGTAGCCCTTGAGAGTAAATGTGACATTAGGATGGGATGGGATGGGATATTTCTTACATTGTATTGTAATTACAAATGTAATTACATTTGTAATTACATTGCAAATATACTTTGTAAAACATACTTTTAAATATTTCTTTCAGATCATTAGAAATACAGGCTTTTATATTGTAAACAACAACCTGCAGCAACTTTCAAGGTTTTTTGATTCTCTGTAGATTAGAATTTATTTAATTATTTTTAACACCAAAAATAACACCAACACTCCCCTATTTATGGTTTAAATACATAATATTGTTTTCCTGATATTTGTGGGTATATGAATATCATATTGTATATTGCAGACTAGCATGCTCTCCACATACTGTACAATACCTACAACATTTTTTGTGAAGACGTACCTTCTGTTCTCAGTTTTAAATGTACTTCCCTTTAGAGTTTCAACTTGGGTCATCTGGTTAATGTTCGATTGATGAATCTCATGAAGTCCATTGACTCTGCCACTACTTCATTGTTCAAGACTAAAATGATTCTTTTATCCTATTTGTGTAAGTTATTCCTTTGATTACAGAAGTGGATCTGGGTGTCCTTATCAGAATTGAAAGCAGAACAGCTATATGTAATATAATTATTAATTAATTTTAACACTAATGGGATCAACCAGTAAAGGGTGTTATGGAGAGTGTAAGTTGACCCTACACTCCAGAACTCACTGTTTACATCTTAAGCTATGTCATTATCCAGCACTGAGTACGAATCCCCAAGCAGAAATTCATACTATGTCAAGAGTTACGGGGGTTTGTTGGCTTTAAAGGTTCCTTAGTCAGTTGTTCAACAAAAATACATTTTGTCATGTCATGTCAGGTCATGTGACATCATTCAATAAAACTTTTAATTTTACATAGTTTTCTTCTCTAGTTTTGTTGTAAGCCAATATGCAATATAAGTATAAAAATATATATATGTATAAAATATATTTTCTGGAGTTTTACCAGAAGTACTTAAACAAGCCAAAGTGTGTTTTGACTAGCTATTAACAAAGTTACCTTGCCTTGTTTGACTCCCTTGCTGTTTACAGTATACCATTATTCATTTTAACAGTTCTGATGAACAAGCAGATCTATATATTGTAATCCTATAAAAAAGCTAGTTGGTTAAATAAACATTGCAGATTATGATGACTGTTTCTTTGCTTTTCTTTGTTATGTGGGATAAGTGCATTTTATTGCTTTAAAGGCTTTTAAAAAAATAAAAAAATAACAAGGAAAATATTTTCTAACTGTCCATTACCGAATACTTAGGAAAACTATAATATAATCAACATTACAGCCTTGACCCTCTATCCAATAATGTGATATACACTGACAAATGCAGAGAAATACATTCATCATAATTCTCTTATTTTGCAGCATAAAGAGTACCCTCTCATTCATTAGCTAACATTCACTGTCATGGGTGATTGTCTTCCATGAACATGAAGGTGAGTGGATAAGCCATTAAAAGATCTGCACACTCTCTAGCAGATGTTTTCTTAAGAGATATCTAAAGTCTTGTACTAAATAATCTGGTCAAGAAGAGTATTGGTGGTGCCGTGGCTCTCTGGCTAAGGATCTGCGCCTGCGCCTGTGGCTGGAAGGTTGCTGGTTCATATCCTGCAGCTGGCAGAGGAATCCTAATCCATTGGATCCCTGTGTAAGGTCCTTTACCCCAACTTCTCCAAGGGTGCCATTTTAATGGCTGACCCTGTGCTCTGACCCCAAGCTTCTCTCCTAGGTCTGTGTGTCTCATGGAGAGCAAGTTGGGGTATGTGAAAAGACAAATTCTTAATATAAGACATTGTTTTTGGCCAATAAAGTGATCTTATGTTATCTTACTACTTAATAGTCTTGTTTTGCCTCCTGACAAAAAGTGCTCAAAGTGCTGAGTATCTTCCCAGATATTCTTCCTACACCTGGTTCAGTCAAGGGCCATGCTCTCCTAGGAGCTGATATCAGTGTTACATATCTATGAAACATTTCTTCTGACCTCCTCTGATGTAAATGTATTGACTAAGATGGGAGAAGAGAAATGTAGATACATATTCTGCTCCAATGTATCCACTAAGCAGTAAAATAAATTGCCAGCCTCCCCATGTACAGTAATTAAATTAAAAATACAGTATCACAACAAAAGTTTACATCTAGTGTGAATTTTTAATTTTTCAATGCAGATGTAAATTTAATGTTTTTATATACTGTATTTTAAAAAAGCAATAATCTGTTCAAGAATGTAACTGGTCACCTTCTCAGTAGCAGGCAGCCATCTAAACAGCTGTACTAAACTGCTGTTTGAGTGCCACGTGCTACACAGTCTATGAGTATTTCATCATCCACCATGACTGTAAGGACTGCAAAAGCTGTTGAAATTAAATGACGAAAACATCAAAATATTTAAAAAAATATTTCCAAAATATCCACAAGTGATATTATTATTATTATCTGCCAACATTTCTTTAGTTACATAATTCCATATTAATATTTCCTATCAAGTGGTATTAAGTAAAATACTACAAAAAAGATTAAAATTAATAACAACCAAGTTCAGTGTTCTTATTACATGTTCTTAGAAAAGAATAAAACATAACGTTTCATGAAGTATCTACACTTTATATAATTATATAGTTAGAACAAGCATGTCAAAAGTTTCCAAAATAACCACCATAGTTTACCAAGTTAAAGACTTTAATGCATAAAATGTTTATGTAGAAGGTGGAATACTGTTGTGTACTTTATTTTTTTATATTTACCTACCACATCTATCTACTGTATGTACATTAAGTATATATTACTTATGAAAACATATGGCTTTAAAGCCACTACAGTACAGTACAGTGTGTGTGAAACATATTTTTCATAAACAAAATTTAAGGTTAAAATTGTTTTCTTATTACTTTTTGCTGTTACATTTTACATTACATTAGGTACATTAAGTATATATTAAGTTATAAATCTGTTTTTGTTTCCAATTACCAAAATTTCCCTTTATTTGTAAATTTCCATATTAAGCATAAGCATATTAAGCATATTAATTATGCACAATAAAGAAACAGATTAAATGAAGCAATCGTTTCACTAGCATCTAACACACCACAAGTGCCACCTATTGGTCGTGTTTTGACAGTGAATTATATAACTCAATACGCTGAAGTACAAGTAATGCATTTGGAAGAAATATTGCATGTTCAGAGTGGCTGCATCTATCCTGTATTAAGTATTTTAACAAGGTTTTGTTATAATATAAGTGTAGTAAGAATATTTAACAAGGTTAAGGTTATTCCAAACTGAAATATCATGGCCTTAATACATGACAAAAAATGTAAGCTACACTGTTAAGCAACTTTAGGTCTTTGTCATATCATCTGCAATGTGAATGACTACATTATATTTATGTAAACTCCAGACTGAAGAATTTTTATGGACTCACTGTAGCATTCTGTCAAATTGCACTTGACCTGTTACAATCAACTCCAACCAAGATTTAAAAAATGCTGGATTATACTCTACACATGTGTTTATGGTTAAAAGGTTCTATTTTTTTATTGATTTCTCCATGGTATTCTTTACCAGAGTGATGTGTGATGTGTTTGACAATTTAATAGGAAAAAGAAAAAGGTCAATAAATGAAATAGGTGCATAGAAACCTATATGTCATTGTCAGTTTTTGTAGGATTTCACCACTAGCGTGTCCTGACATCATGATTCACCTTTTCCTTTTTAACAAATTCTGGAGATTTCTTCTTAGTTTTTAGTATCTTTTGAAGCATTATCTACAGGATTCCATATGGTCCAAACTAAAGCAAATGTATGCACCAAATGATTTTAAAAACATTTGAAGGCACAGTAAACAAGGAAAGGCTATTGTGTTTATAACCTGTTTGAGTCACTAAGCAGCATAGAATCTGCACTTCAGGATTTTCTGTATTTCTTTCAAAATACAGAAGATTGCACTGTTTTACAAAATACAATTTTTAATACTCTATCCCCATCTGTGAGTTACTGCATTTTGACAATACAATAAAGAGACTTTCTCCATTTTCTTTTTTCTGCAAGCTCTGGTGTCTTATCAGTTTCCTCCTGTGTTTCTATATTCTATTTCTAAGCTTAATGTTTTTACATAATGAATAAACCATACAATGAACAGACTCATCAGGCCTTTTATGACTTTTTTGTAACCTTTGAAGGTGTTTGTTCCAAGCTTTTTATTTAATTCTCAGCTATTTGTAGGTACTATTTACTATGAATTTTTAACTCCACATTCAAACAAAATACTACAATTAAAAAAGTAAAATAAAAATAAAAATAATTTGGGCCAAGTTTGGTTCACATAAAAAATGGTTAATTTATGTAATTTAGTCATATATCTTAGTCTTATTCTGCAGCCTCCACCTTTATCATTAACAAATTTAAATGATTGCAAATGTTTATGAATGGAGAAACAAATAATGTAAGAATACTTTGCCTTTGAAGCAGCTTCTTTTATGCAATTAAATCCACATTGAATAAATCACAGATATTTTTTTCAACTGCAAAACAGCTTTCCTTTTAGGTCACTTTTTAAGTGCTAGCTGTGCCAGTGAGTGAATGAATGGTAGGGGTAGATTGGTATCCAGTAAAAGGAACCCATGGGAGAAACTAAATTTATGAATCTTGTTAACTTGATTCTCAAGTTTTCCCCTCAATCATATGTTTCTGTGAAAAATAAGCTCATTCTGAAAGCACTTGCAGACAGCCGCACAGGCATCACTGAACCAATCAGTCACAACATACTTTCCCAACGAGGCTTGGAGTGACCTTGAAAACTATGACAAATGGCATTGAGGGTAGAGTAGACAGAAGTTTGCGATAAACAAAAAAATTATTGACTGTTGTAAAAAAACTAAAAGCTGATATATAGTCTCTCCTTTTGAAGTCCAATAAATTTGCAAACATTGCATTGTGCAGATGCCCAAACTAACTAGGTAGATTCCCACACTGTCATTTCTAGACTGGAAATGGGGTTCCTAAATAAACTATAGCACAATATTTACAGTGTTATTCTTAATCACAGCTTCAGGTTTATGGCCTTCAATACTCAATGTAGCTAGATGTGCCAGGTAATCATTGTTATGATTCTGCAGGCAGAGCTTTTATCTCACCGTATAATCATATAGCTACAGAGTGATGAAGTCATCCATTAAATTTAGTTTACTCAGAAAGCTTACAAGCTCAGTGCTGTCCTCAGCAGTCTTACAGTTTTTAGCAATCTTATTTGTGTTGGTGCTGTTTTGTTTGGTAAAAAGCAATATTAAAAATAGGAGTTGTTTTCAAATTGCAATCTAACCTTTCTGCTGTAGAAAGAAGAACATATTTTTTGCCTTGGCTTGAACCTCAGAAAAAGAGTAAATGATGCTAAGGGGGGAAGGGAATAGCAGATATCTACAGCATATGGTCATACCGTGATATAGGACATAGCAGCAGCTTTCAATCAGGGATGAAGCCTGTGGGCTGTGATTGTGATGACATGCTACATTGGTACTGCTGTATCATTAACAGTTACCACAGAAATGAAATGGTGCCAGATTTTCTCAGTTATGTTAAAGCTAAGAAGATACTCAATAGGATTATTTACTGAATGAAAAATAGGCATCAGCGATAATAAAGGAAGGAAAAAAGCATTAGCTTTTTCCTGTATAATACATTACATTATTGTGCTGAAACTCATAGATATAATCTATATTCAAATTAAATGAATTTAATTGGCAAAATAGGTTATACTACTAGGTTTCTATAAACTTTAAAAAATAACTACAGTAATAACATCATCATCATGCTTATGTTTATCATATTTACATTTTTGTAGGCAGTTATATTTTTTTCATAAATTATCAACAATTCGCTGATAATATCATGAAATTAACTCAGTTTATTCTACATCAAAATACTTATGAATATGTTAGTATACAGATGCAGCCATTCAAAATGGGTGGGGTATTTCGTGGTATACCCCAGTGGGCGTGTCGCAGTATCACGCAGTATCACAGGGTTAATCGCATCATTTGACGTCATGCCGGAAAGTATCCAGCATCACCTTGTAAAACCGCCAGGAGGAGCCAATAAAACTTAACCTCTCATGTACAGCATTTGAGCTTTTAAATTTAAACTATGTATTACAGCATGTTAATCATCAGTCATTAAAAAGTTGGTATATTTTATGAAAGCAAGATTGCTCAGTTGGACAAAAGAACACAACCTACCTTTATCAGAAATATTTATGCATTAAAGCCTTTACCGAAGATATTACTAATAGTATTAATAATGAATGACTTTGGACAAGCTGTAAACTCAAAGTATAATTTCTTTAGCACATTTGTACAAGCACTTGGAATCTGTCCAAGCCCCACTTTGTCAGGCATTTTCTTTTACTGCAACGGACATAAACACTCCCTTGCTTTTAACAGAAAACTACGAAAATTATTTAAACTGTGACACTTATCATTCAACCAGAGCTCGAAATATCACAAGGATCCTCAAGAGCACAGCAAAGACTGTATTAAAAGATACTTGTATCAGATACATGAGAATCCAGGCTTTCTTATCAACGCTTTCTTTTCCATATACCAGATATTATGGAACCACTTCAGAAGGGTGTCAGCCAGTCAGATTCCAGGAATCGGTACTTTTAAGAAAAAATACACACCGGTATTCCATTTCTCCCTAAACATTTTAAGCATTGAAGTCTTTAACTAACATATGAAATAGCGTGTAAAAAAGTGGTAGTTTTAAGCTTTTCTGCTTATACAATATGGAATCGCGTATCTAAATAAATTAATAACGATATGATTATATCCGTGTACTGCGACATTTCTTTGAAAAATCAGAATAGCAATATTATGGACAATTAATTGACTTTTATATTTCTAAATATCACAACATGATCGAATTTAAGTCATTTTAATAACAATAAATAGTCACCTATGCGTTACAATATAAACATTTATATTGATTTAAATCACGTTTTGATTTAAATCGCAAATGCATGTTTAAATATATGTGTTTTTTTATTCACAATCAGATAAATGCAACATAAATTGATATCTTTATCTTCTAAGTATCTTAATAAACTTTCAGCATAGCTTTCTCCCCATTTAGATTTATTTTTCTTGGGATCTTGGGATCAACTGTGGAAAGATTAGATTGTAATCGTTTTTATTTTTTAAATACATTTTAGAAAAGTGTAATCTATACTAAAAAGATGTACACCACCTGCTATAAAGATACATATTGTAATACTTTCGGGCTTGGATAGGACGGACACAAGAACTCAGACTTGCGGAGTTAAATCTCAACAAAACAACAACAAATCTCAATATCTCGTACAAATTATTCGTAATACAAACCAAAAACTCACTCAAATTCCTCCAATGATCATAATCCCACCCCTTATGCAAAACCAAACCCTCCTCCCATCCCAGTTTATCCTCTTTATCATAAACAAAATCCAGCTCAATTTTGAACATAAAACATTACACAAAATCAATACCTCAACACTCTATACTCAACAACGATACTTCACAGCCAGAACATGTAACTCTACGTTCCCAAATAGACCTCATTTCCATAGCCCCCCTTATGCAAAACCGACATCCATCCCCTGTTCTCTCTCTCCGCTGGCGTTTGTAAGCGTTTTTATTTTTAAATAAATTTTAGCAAAGTCATGTATTTTAAAAATCTTAAGGTTTCTATATTTATGTCTTTATTTAGTGGTTTCATTAGTGACAAAGGCTAAACATTCTTGGAAAAATGTCTTTTATGTAAACCATGTTTGCTATTAATTCATTTAGGGCTAGAATATGTTCATTGTCTTCCAATGAAAGAAGGGTTCCTTTCGCCGTAGTTGAGTTGACAGCTTGCCACACCCGCAGAATTCACCAAGCGGTGGATTGTTCACCCACTAATAGGGAACGTGTGCTGGGATTAGACAGTCGTGAGACAGGTTAGTTTTACCCTACTGATGATGTGTTGTTGCAATAGTAATCCTGCTCAGTACGAGAGGAACCGCAGGTTCAGACATTTGGTGCGTGTGCTTGGCTGAGGAGCCAATGGTGCGAAGCTACCATCTGTGGGATTATGACTGAACGCCTCTAAGTCAGAATCCCGCCTAAACGCTGTAGAAGCTTGCCACACCCGGACTGTTACACCAACCCATTAGCATGTTAAAGTGATTTCATTGAGGAGCCTAGCTTTCTTAACTAGTAAATACTGTGCTTTTGGAGGGGGGAGGTTGTCTTTCGCTGGAAATCTTGCCCCCTTCTTCTTTGAAAACACCAGCCAGCACTCCCACAGAGAGGGGGGTTGTACTCGTTAATGTCTAAGCCGGAACACATCATTATATCTCATTTTGTATTTCTATAAAAAAATCGTTGGCCAAGCCTAACACTATTGTTGTTATTGTTTTTATCCTGTAAAGCACTTTGAGGAGCACTGCTTTCTCACCACTTAGATTACTTTTTGATACCATCCTTACACAAAGCAGAAACTTCTTGTATTTTCATACAAGTGGAAAGATTACAGATTTTAATCGTCTTTTTTCTGAACCAGGGAAAATCTGATCATGTTTCTCTATAACAATAATAAAAAACTTTATTTTACATATCACCTTTAAAAGTGGCATCTGAAAGCAATACAGTAGATGTAAACCACAGATTACAAAGTAAATACCCAGACATATGCAAATGCGTTTTTAATAAAATGCTTTTATTCATTCAGCAGAGAGAGAGCGTAAAACCTGGGCGTAACAGCTGTTCCTTTTTCTGATCACTCGCTCTCTGGATAAACGTCTCACCTGTCCTGTTCTTTGTTTTCCTAATTTGCCGATTATGCCTTCTGCGATCCACTCCTGCCCTCATACCTAAAGAAGACTATTTTAAATTTCTTTGTGCGGTCCATTGTGCAATTAACCCTTGTATGTGCTGTCCTTAAGGTGATATCACATAAAGGTGATATGTAAAATAATGTTTTTTATTATTGTTATAGAGAAACATGATCAGATTTTCCCCGGTTCAGAAAAAAAGATCTAAAGTATACTAGTTTGTCACTAGTATACTTTTAATACAGTCTTTGCTGTGCTCTTGAGGATCCTTGTGATATTTCGAGCTCTGGTTGAATGATAAGTGTCGCAGTTTAAATAATTTTCATAGTTAGAAATTATGAAACGCTCTGTTAAAAGCAAGGGAGTTTTTATGTCCGTTAAAGTAAAAGAAAATGCCTGACAAAGTAGGGCTTGGACAGATTCCAAGTGCATTTTTGCAATTTCCGTTCCATTGTGCATTGTGCTGCTGTAATACAGTTTAAAATAATTAAAAGTCTAAACAGTATCAGCTTTATTTATGGGTTGCAATTTAAAAAAAGTCAAAAAACGCACTCAAAATACAATTTAGAGCTTTCTGGCAAATTAATAATGTAACATGCCACTGTTTGTGCATGAACAAGGTTATACTGCTATTTCCTTAGATACACGATTAAAAAAATATTTTTTATTAAGTTTTTAATAAAATGCTTTTATTCCCTCATAATCTGACAATTTCAGGAAGACTAAGGAAGGACTAAGGGAATTGTCATCTGTTGTTCAAGCTCTGCGAGACCACTTGTTATCCCAGGTTGTTTGAATCACCACAATTCAAATACAGAAAAAAGAGCTGACTGACAAGATTTAAGATGTGGTAAAAAAAAACACGTTGCCCAACGTTAGTTGCATTGCTTGAAAAAAAAATATTTCGAGAGACTGGATAAGTAATTCAAGTGTTTTTTTAACTTCCTGAAAAACAAATAATAATTTAGCTATATGTGCAAACATTTTATGATATGTCGCTGTTGTGAATGTCTGTGGAGTGTATTCTATTTGCCTGTCTGTCCTGGCTGTGCTCTCTCGCTCGCTAGCCCTCACCCTCACCCTCTCTCTCTCTCTCAATTCAATTCAAGGTGCTTTATTAGCATGACAGATGGGTACAATCAGTGCTGGGTATTTACTTTGCTTTGAGATGCCACTTTTAAAGGTGATATATAAAATCAAGGCTTTAACTTGCTTTAACTCCGCAAGTCTGAGTTCTTGTGTCTGTCCTATCCGAACCCGAAAGTATTACAATATGGATCTTTATAGCAGTTTGTGCACAGCTTTTTAGTATAGATTACACTTTTCTAAAATGTATTTAAAAAATAAAAACGATTACAATCTAATCTTTCCACGTTTGATCCCAAGATCCCAAGAAAAATAAATCTAAATGGGAAGAAAGCTATGCTGAAAGTTTATTAAGATACTTAGAAGACAAAGATATCAATTTATGTTGGATTTGTCTGATTGTGAATAAAAAAACACATATATTTAAACCCGCATTTGCGATTTAAATCAAAACGTGATTTAAATCAATATAAATGTTTATATTGTAACGCATAGATGACTATTTATTGTTATTAAAATGACTTAAATTTGATCATGTTGTGATATTTAGAAATATAAATTTGTTAGATACGCGATTCCATATTATATTCCCTTTTAATCAAATTCTAAAAGTATGCTTGTTGACTCCGGTATCACATTACTTAAAGACTTCGAAGCTTAAAATGTTTAGGGAGAAATGGAATACTGGTGTGTATGTTTTCTTTAAAGTACCGAGACCAGCCATATACTGTATGTTTATGTTCCAAAATTAATATAGTTTATGGCCTTCACACGCGTTACAGTATGCTCCTATTCTTTTTATGCTCAGGTACTAAGATTTCCCTTCAGTGGTAAAATTCCAAATTAATATTCAATGCTAAAACGGGCACAGTAAAGACATTTACTGTAAATCTTTCTACGACCGACCAACGGACCTCGAGTGCCCCTGTCGGTCAACCAATCACGTACGCAGTATTTTGCGCAACGCCGTAGCCAATTACCTCTGGAACGTGTCTGTACCGCGCACTTTGAATGGCTGCATCTGCATTTATGTTCACTTTTAAAATAACAATTGTATTTAAAAACTTATACAAGGGAGACATTATTAGGTGCCGTTTAGGCCATTATTCACACTTTACCTCTCAAACACACACAAAGTGCTCTCACACTCTCCATTTTACCTCTCACATTCATATAAAATACTCTCACACTCTCCATTTTACCTCTCACATACACACAAAATGCACTCACATTCGCTAGTTTTACCTCTAACATGCACACAAAAAGCTCTCACATTCACTAGTTTTACCTCACACATAGGTATAAAACACTCCTTCACAATGTGAACTTGAGAAACGTGCTGTGCTCCAAGAAGGAGGAAAGAAATCAACCTCAACCACATCAAGCACTAAGCCAAGCCATAGCTTTAATTAATAACATTTTACTGTAGTCACACCAGAAGCAAAAGCTTCATTATCATCGGCTACGATGCCTGCAACGAAAGTTCTTCCGTCAACGCAGCATGCAACAACTGAAGCCAAAATAAGTACTTAACAATTACTTGTGTAATTGTGTAAGAAGTAAAATTGAGAGTGTGAGAGCATTTTGTGTCTATGTGAGAGCAATTTGTGTGTGTATGAGAGGTAAAGTTTGAGTAATGGCCTAAACGACACCTGCATCAATGTACTGCCACTACATCTTCAACAACAAAAAATTATCTCTGCATTAGATCCGTAAGGTGCTGTATCACCATGACTAAAGTCATGTAAGGTCAGCTGTTTAAACAAAACCAAGAATCATTATGTGTATATGTTTAGTGAATAAACAAGACAATATTAGTCAGTGAGGGAGAACACTACAGAGTAAGATGTCGTTAAGAGCGTTTTTTTGACCTGTTAAATTTGTGGTGTTGAAATATACTGTACAAATTCATATGAAAACATGCATTTTATCATGAGAAGAAAATGCTGACATTTTAATTTATACAATTGATTTCAAATATTGAATATTAACTTATTTCTTGCATTAAATATGTTTTTAAGGAAAATGTGGGTGGCACCGTGGCTCAGAAATTAACAATGCTGCCTCACATTACTGAGGTCATGAGTTCAGTTCCAGACCTATGGTGCTATGTGGGGTTTATATGTTCTCCCTGTGTTCGGGAAGGTTCCCTCTAGGTGCTCTGGTTTCCTCCCACAGTCCAAAGACCAAACTGGTAGGTTAATTGGCTTCTAGGAAAATTGGCCATGGAGTAGATGTCTGTATGTAACTTGTGATGGACTGTTGTCCCATCCAGGGTACATCCCATCCTGTGCCCATTGCTTGCTGGGATAGGCTCCAGCTCCCCACATTACCCTGAATTGGACAAAGTGTTAGAAATTGGATAGAAGGATCATCAAAATAGTGTCATCAAAATAATAATCAAAATAAGGATGTGAATGTCACATAACTTTAGTCACTTGTGGGAGGTAAAGAAAAAGTACATTACTTAGATAATTAATCCCCACTGTGGCTATATTCAGGACAAGGTGCAAGATCATCTTTTTAGGTCTTGGTGACAAGAACTGCACCTCCCACAGCTCCCAGGTCACTGTTTTTTCTTTATAAACATCAGTGATTCTTGGGTCAAAGGACACAGCAGCTGCCTCACATGGGGTCCTTTTCTTGAAGGTCATCAACCTTCCACACCTCCAGTAACACTTGGACTGTTATGAAAGTCTTATTTCTGTGTTTCAGTAGACAATAGTGATTAGTTAGCCTTTAAACTTCCCAGGCTTTGGTGCTTTTGTTTTTAGATTTTTTTCTTTAGCAGGACATTTTGTTTTCCCTTGTCCTCCCTTTTGCTAGTTTCAAGTACTGTTTCTGTAAAAAAGATCCTCTCCATCAACCATTTATTTTGGAAAAGGGCCTGGCTTAGCTGAGACTGCAGATTTTCCATCTGTACAACCTTTTCTTTCACTTCTGTCTCTACACTGGTAGGCTGGTGTTGGAGTTTAGAAAGCGTGCCCATTTCTTACAGGACATTTACCAACTCTGCCTACAGGCTGTAGCTCTAGCTATTTGTCATTTGCAGCTCATTGTTCACCACTTACAACTTCTTCTGAAGTGTGTGTTTGCATTCTGTTTGGCTGGACTGTAGTTGGCTGACCACGTTCTCACACACTGTCATTTTAAGTTAGGATTTATTTTTTGCTGTTATTTAGCCCATAGAGTCTCACTCTTCTTTAAGTTCACTGGAGAGTTTTTGCATTAGTGCCATAGATACTTCAGCTCTGCCTGAAGGATGTGGCTGCAACTCACACTTTTTCAGTTCATCACTCATTTCTTTTCATTTTTTTTTTGGAAACTTGCATTTACTTTCAGCCTGGCTGGAGTGCAGCTGGCTCTCCATCTGTTTGGTGTTCCGCTGGAGGGCATCTCACACAGTAGCATTCTCCCACACTAGAGTGTTTAACAGACTACCACAACCATTTTCCAGCTGCTGTTACTGGATCTGAGCCATCTTTGGTGACCAACTAATGAAACTCTGTGACTTGGTCTCAGGATCTAGAGCATACGTGTGTCTTTGGATCTGTGAGCCATTGATCATGGACACTCAATACTTTTTTTTTACTCTTGAAATAGGCTTAGGCTCTGGAACATTATTGTTCATCTCTTTCTTTTTTCTCATCTTGGAACAATTGCCATAAATGAAGCTTATCCCCCTGCCACATCAGTTTTGGGTTGTGCTCCTCCTGTACTTTATGTTATTTGGCGACCAGACCTTTTACCTTCTTCTTACCTGGGCAGAAAACCTTTGGCACCAACTCAGCTACTTCTGAGATGGCCATGGGAAGCTCTGATCCCATCACGAATCAAGTACTTCCCAGAGCAGGAAGCATGGATGGACTTCAGCAGCAATGTCAGTCATACCCACACCACTCACACTGCCACCCTAATTTTGGTCCTTTTGGGGACACTGGACCCAATAATGAGGGGGATCAAATATGGAAAGTTCTGCCGGTCCATCCAGACACACCAACACACTGCCCATGGCAGAGTATTCAGTCAATCACTTTCATGACTTCCTTTTCTTCTCCAAAGCCTTACAATTTTTGAAGATGTCTCATGTCTTCCCACATATGTTTTCTGTAACAAACAAGGCCATTGTGTAGTTTTCCAAACAAAAATAAAAAGAGAAAACAAATCTGTAGTAGCCACTTAACACTTTTTATCGCCAGAGAGATCCTGGGTCTTGGCACCAATTTGTGATTCTGCACTGAGCTAGGTGATCCTAAAGGTCAGAAACTCATGATGACCAGAAGTGAAGTTCATGCATCTTTATTGCATACCTTTTCAGTTTATTAAGAAGCAAAACTCAAAAAACCACTCAACCACCACTATGACTCTCGTGCATGCCAAATGCATTCAAAAAAAAAACCTTATTGACCTATGTAAGAATGTGTATTTCCTTTACTAATAATACAATAATTAGATCATTATTCCTCACTGTGGCTTCTTCCAAGTATTAGAGACCATATAGTAGCCTCTAGTGGTTGGTTGGCTTTAACAGCAGCTCCCTCTTAAGTCTGCCTGTAAAAGATGTGTCAACATAAACTTTTAAACATCTTTTAAACATAAAAAGACTTAAATATTTTCCTTAAGTAGTATCTTCTAGCTTAGTGTGTGGGGGTATTTATAGTTTATCTTTACTACCTGTATGCAAAACCCTCCATTTATGTATACTGAAAATTTGCCAGGTGTTTGTCCAGTTTTCAGTTTTATACAGATATTTAGAATTTAATTTGCTGCATCTGCTGTATTTGGTAATGTTTCAAACTTGCAAACAAATTATTTATTTACTAATACAGAATATACTGTACATAATTAGTATATATTAAGGAGAGCAGTGATCCTAGTAAAGATCCTTGTTTTACTTCACTAATTATCTCTCCCCAGTTTGAGTATTCATCCCTTACTTGTATTCTACAGTATATTTTCTATTTAATAAACCAATTCATCATCCAAGCACCCTGAATGCATGTGTCATACAATTTGAGAATTAATCTTTTTATTAAAATCCTTCTGAAAATCTAAATACACTATATATTTCCTGCATATATCCACTACTATCCACTTTTGTTGCTTGTTCAATTAACTCTTAACATGTAAGTTAGGCAAGACCTACCATTTGTAAGTCAAGTCAACAATTTTGTAGGATCTTATTTCTGCATAGGTGATTCTCTAGTTCTTATAATTATTTCCATAAGCTTAAATGAAATAGAGATCAGATTTATTGGAGTGTAATTACTTGGTTTAGCTGTTCATTCTTTTATGGATGGGTATGTGCTTCAGTGGCTGCTGAATAACAATTGTTTCCTTGAGCGGAACTGGTAAGATACCATCATGCTATAGGTATTTAAAAATCTTGAATGCTTCTAGTACCTTAAACACTTCTGTGGCTTCTGCGTAAATATTATGCAATACAGGAATTTGTCCTTCTGCTGCCTGAGGCATATTATAGACATTTTCTTTAATGAACACCTGAATGAAATATTGCATTTTTGTCCCTAACTCACATTTTTTGTATCAGGATAAAAATGTTCAATATCCTTAACCTTTTATAAGCTCTGTATTGTATTCTAAAGTACTAGAATATCAACATGTACAGATAAAGAATTAGTTCATATTTATTTTTTGCTCATATTTATCTTCAATTTCTTCATTTGTATATTAATTATATCAGCCTAGAATGCTCAGAATGATTAAATCATTGTGTATGTGACACACATCAGAATCAATTGTTGACTATGCAATCTGTGTTTAATAAGTAGAGTGACAAGAAAAAAGGAAGCTAGAAATAAAGGTTTGGCCTAACAAAAGAAGATTGAAACACTGTTGACCAATGCAGGGAAAATGACAAATACTATATGAGGGAAGACATTAAATCCGATAAACCTATGTTGATGAGTCAAATGATAACTGAAAGGAAATATATGTTTTATATAACATATTTATATATGTATGTCTTATATGTTTTGTAACATTTTGATTTAATACTAATACTTTATATCTGTTTAAAACAAAATTAATTGTTTACAGTTTCATAGTAGTTGTGGCTGCTATGTTGAAATTCTACTTTAAATAGAAAAAAGTTAAATAGAAAAACAAATCTGAGTGTTCGTCTGCTAAGGTTTATTGCATGATGCATTTAGAAATGTATTATGTATACTGCATATATAATGGCTTGCAAAAGTATTCACTTTACTGCAGTGATGCCCCATTTTGAATTTCAAATTATGTCTACAGTTTTTTAAGTTGAATATTTAATAATTATATTTATATTGATATTTTAATTTGTTTCTGAAATATACTATTTGTTTGAATGCTCCAACAGAACACTTTTTTATGGATAAATGAAGTGAATATACAGAAAACAGTGAAAACGCTTCATCAATTTCCCTTCGGGATCAATAAAGTCTTATCTAATCTAATCTAATCTAAAACCACATGGTGAAAAGAATATGCAATCAACATCCTTTAGTGTTTTACCTGTACTTGCCTGTCACTGATATTAGGTAGTAATAATAGGTTATTAAGTAGTTAAAAAACAGGATAGAATATGTATTTTATGTAAAACACTCACTAAATTAATAAAATGAATTGTAATCCAAAAGTAACATAACATCAATGATAGTGTGTAATGTATGTCTTGGATGTGTTATGGTGCACAATATCAACGAGAGACTTTTTACTCAATGATGTGTTCAAATAACGATAGTTTAAACCAGCAATTATGAATCACAGGGAAGAGACAAGATATAGTGTTTTATATGCTTGCTTCTTGCATTCTCCCTTCTACTATGTGTAGTGGTAAACGTAGTGGTAGTGTTGCTTGATACAGCTTTGATATGGATTTTATGATGATTTGATATTCACTCCACCCACTTTTGTCTTCTGCATATACAGTAAATACTGTATCTTACATACTGTAAGAATGGCTACAAACAAGAGGATGCCATGTGGCGCATCTTCTTTTTCAGAGCATAAACTAGTGCAACTTTTTTCATATCCCTTCCTCCACTCCATCGGCACCCTTACAGCAACTTTCTAGCTCATTCCTTTGTAAATAATAATAATAATTGCTTACACTCATAGATTGCTTTTCTGGACACTCCACTCAAAGCACTTTACAGGTAATGGAGACTCCCCTCCACCACCATCAACGTGCAGCATCCACCTGGATGATGTGATGACAGCCATAGTGCGACAGAATGCTCACCACACGTCAGCTATCAGTGGGGAGGAGAGCAGAGTAATGAAGCCAATTCATAGATAAATAAGTGTGAGTTCCATCAGCCTTGTCCTTGCAGTCAAGTTGCTATTGCCTCAGCCAGGCAAACCAAGCCAATAAATTAATTTGTTATAAAAATGATTTTACTATACTGTTACTTTTTTTTTTGCATTCCATATATTGACATTTGCTTCTTAAGTGTTTATAAAACATAAGAGTTTATAAAACATTTGTAAAAAGGAAATACAGTGTGTTTTTACATATTTTATTTGCACATTTAGAGCCGCAGTCTTGCAGAATACATGAATGGAGGTAATTTTCTAGATAGTAATAAGTAACCCTTCTGCTTTCAAAAAATTGGAATTTGGACCCCTTCTAAACATCATACAGTGTACAGTATGTCTAGGGAACTTAATTGTAGTTTATACAGAAATGTCTTTGCTATTGTTCATATACAGTAGAACATACAGTATATATAAAAAGCCCCATGATGATAACATTTTAAATAATAGCTTTAGTGATTAAATGCTAAAAATTACATAGTACCATAACAGAGATTAACAATGAACTTTGGCAGACACTATCCATCAAAAATGTGAACAAGTAACTAGTTAGCCACAGCTAGAAGAGGTGATTCTAATAAACTGAGAGAAAATTGTATGCTTTGACTTGTATGATTTGACTTTTCACCAAGGATCAGCAGCAGAAAAGTGCTAGTGTTGAGCTTGTAAAAACACATTTATGATGCAAATTTATAGTTTCTGTTCTGTAGATCAGCTCTGAATGTAACACTGTTATGAAGCCTAAACTGGAAGAATATATTTAAAGCACTCAGATATTGTATAACAATTTGTGTTACTGAAAAATAGAAAACCTCCATCTCAAATTTAGCATAAGAAATTAAAATTAAAAATGTATGTGCTATGTATTTCCTGATGATGAATATCTGGCATCCATCTGGTTGCATTCACATAAAAATGCTGTACCTAACTATTTGCAAAATATAAGTGTAAACAAAATGAAAAAATAGCAAGATAATTTCAGAACTCAGGGACATTTAAGATGTATATCACTACTGTTATACCTTTAAAGCAATGTGCCCAAATTTCTATAATAGGTGTTTCTTTTTACATTTGAATATATGTGAAAAGTCAAATGAAAATAACAAGGAAGATGCCTTCCTGTAAACTAATTGTAGTATTTTCCAGAAATGTACATCTTTTAGAGATGATTAGAGAAAAGAAGAAGTCATGTTATCGATGTCTATATACAAATAAAAACAATTCTGTAATTTAGTTAAATCAGTAAATTAAAAAATCCCTCTATATACAGTGCATTACAAATATATTGAATAGTTAAGGCTCAAAAGATGTAGAAATCTTTAATTTAAGTGGGAGATTAGAGTTTAGCCTAAGAAGTACTGATTCAGAAGGAGGTTATGCCACTAGTCATAAGCTCCCAGAGGCTGTGGCTCACTGCATTTCATTGATTCTTTTCTGTGATGAGGTGCCTGTGAGCCTGGAACTTATCAGTCCTCTGCCCAGCATGAAAGCCATGCTGCTTGTCTTGTAGACTAACAGTGTGAAAAGAAGCAGGTGGCTTGACAATTTACGTTTCAGTGGATGTTTATGTTGTTTTTGTTTGCCGTGTGCTGCTTCCAGTTAGATGTTACGTAACAGACACATGTGCCTACGAACTGCATTTTTAAATGAAAATAATTAAATTGGAATTTCAAAAATTGATTTCAAATAATTAAGAAAACAACTCATGCCTGCCTGTGCCATTAATATCTCTTATTTCAAAGTTAGACCAAACATAGTTTTTCTTAAAACAACATTTATGGTAAATAAGATCATTTGTTCACCCCAGGTAAAATTATTTTAGAACACTAGCAGAAACTGAGTGATATCTTTCCAAAAATGGAAGCTAAAAATGATTAGCTGTTAGTAAAAGTATTCTTTGTCTGCTTTATAATAAGTGAAACTATCATATAAGGGGTATGATCTTTTCTGTCAAACATGCAATTTTTGTATTGTTGTATTATTGCTCAATTGTGTGTGGTATCTCCTTGGGTAGAATGGACATATTTTATACTCTGTATTAAAATATTATTCGTGTTGAGTCCACATATTAACATTTTTCACAAGATTAAAGTGTCTTCGTGCAAACAATTTAAAACATCATTCAGGTAAAATCCATTTATAACTAGAAAAAAACATAAATGGAAAGGTACTGTAACCATCTCAGCAGCATGATTGCTCTAAACTATAATTTATTTAAATTATGGAAATCTTGGACAGAAGGATTTATGCTTAAATAAAGCTAATTTACCACTCAGATTATAGTATAATTATCCTGAAAATTGACCATTCAGAAGTAAAGGGAATCAATTTATATGCTTCCTTGCAAAGCCTGAGTCTGTTACTCTCTTATTGGAGCTGAAACATATTGCCTATTAAGACATAGAATGAAATAACTGGCTTTGGTGATACGCACGTTTAACTGACTGTCATAAATACAGACCATTAAATGAAAGATTCTTGGCCATCACCTAATGAGAATTCTACACATTATCTATTTTGTTACTTTTCTGCATTGATGATGTAATAATATATTATAAGAGGCACACTTGGCAAGGTATTTTCAGTCATGAAGTTTGGTAATGAAGGTGTTTGGCCAAGATACTAAAGTGCCACTATGATTCTAAATCCATGAAAAAATGCAGTATTGTATTAGAATACCTTCTGCATCTAAGAAAACCACAATATATTCTACAGTGCATTATTTTTACAAGGTAGTAAAGGTAAAGGTTTTATCTATACAGAATATACAATCATATTGTCTGACGTGATTATGTTGTAGCTTCTCCCACACAACCCCTGCAAATGGAAAACTACTTTGTAGATTGAGGGTGGAGGCCTGATGTACAGTATAATACCAGGAGGTAATTGACTGTCAGAAATATACCATCTGAAGACAGTTTTGAGAATAATATGTTGTGTAACTAGAATACAATGTTGTCCAGGTGCATGGCATCTTTGAAACATTAATGCTAATTTTTGAACAATTTTTATTTGTGCAGACTGTTTTTAATTCACCTACCTTTTGAATTTTAATTGCAAAACTCAAATGAATGACCGAGACATTAATGAATTAATATCAACACATTTGCCAAAAAATCACTGATAAATACTGTATCTGTGTGCCTAAAAAAACTATGGATCAGGATGCATGCTATTTTGTGGCCAATATATGGATTTAGCTTGAAACAGCCCAAGCACTGTCAATTCTCTGTTGATATTTCCCATAATTAGTGATGCGTGACATTCTGTTTTGACAATGGTGTCACTCTTCTGTTTCTGTATTTGGAACTCACAACAACAATCAGTCATCTAAAATAAATTGGAAATTGAAATGAAAACAATACCTATTGTATAATTGAGACAGATGTACAACATGATCACAAGATGACACATATAGTATGATAATCTGCAGAGGTAACAAAAGATCAGTTCTTCATACCAGGTCTCGTGTACAAATGTACCATATTGAAGACAACACTTCTTTGCTTTTTTCCAAAAGGGTCTTTTCAGAAGTGACTTCATTTCAGATATTTACTTCAACTATCTGATAAGCAATGACCTTGAACTATATAGCAATGTTTCTGCTACTATTTAGTGGTTTTCCAAGCTTTCTAATTTTATACTTAGACAATCGAGACTTCTCTTGAAGTACCATAATTAATATCTTATTTATTGCTGCTTTTTTCTCTTTAAATCATTTTTAACATACTGATGGAAAAAATGATGAGAGGATTGTAGAATAATTGTTATGTACTACAAATGCAACATTCCTTTCTCAAAATGTTCTCAATACATTTAATACATTTCTATTGTGAATAGAAAAAAACATTTGGATAGAATATTTTTTCACTGTTAGCATTATGAGCTATTCTTAAATGTAAATAAATAAGGGGTTAAATAGAAACAGTAAATAGAAAATAAGGGAGCAAGGAAATATTTATATGCATAATGTCCATTTATTTATGCATGAAAACATAAATGCACTATGTGCTGTCACGCCAGACATTCCCCCCTAGAGGGCGCTCCACTGCTCCCATTATTGTTCGTGTGATTTAATTCTCCAGGTGTACCCTTTTAGTGTTATTATTTAAAGACCAGCTCCTCCAGTCCTCGGGGCTCATCATTAGGATAAGATGTCGCGAGGCCCGCCTAGCATAAGGAAACCCTACGTCCGTCTCCTGAGGGCATATGCCGCATCCCCGACACATCCCGCTTCCTGAGCCCGGGGTCTGGAGGATCTCGCCCCGTCACCCTTGGACCTCCATGTTTTGTTTGTCCGTGTGCTCCCCCCTCCCGGGGATTTTAACTTTGTCGCGTCCCAGGATGGATTTCTAGTTGTTGGACTCTTGGACTGTGCTTTGACCTCCCCTTGGACCCGTTTGGATTTGGATGCCGTTTTGTCTTCCCCTATACACTGTCTCACGGACTGTCACTATTAATTTGTGCACTATTAAACCCCTGTGTGTTCCTTTTTACCACGCCTCCTGTTTCCTCCAGCTCTTACCGCATCGCATAGGGTCTTCTAGATTCCAGTCCGTGTCCGTGACATGTGCATCAGTCCTAGTGTACAATTGTTTAATATTTGACCGTAAGTGATGTGTGAAACATTTGATTAAATATCATATAGTGTATATTGTCCACCCATTTTCAAGTGGTTTCTTCCACTAGGTGGGTGCGGGGCAATAGAGCCTATCCTGGCAAGCAGCTGACATAAGGGAGAGTACATCCTGGTTGGGAGTCCAGTCCATCACAGAACCAATACATACTTAGGGCACATTTTCCCAGAAGCCAATTAACCTACCAACATGTTTTTGGACTGTGGGAGGAAACCAGAGCACCTGTAGGAAACCTACACGAGCATGGGGACAACATACAAACTCCATGCAGATAGCACACCAGGTTTGGAATTAAATCCAGGATTTCCTTGAACTGCAAGGCAGCTAATGCTGCGCCTGTTGACTTGTGGGAAAAAGGCTGGTTTGTCAGTCTTGATGTTACAGTATCAGTCATTAATCCTAAAAAAATGTTGATTTTAATAAAATGTAATATTGACCTGCTACATGTTTTAAAATATACTACAGTTTTTGGCATAACTCAGAATGCAAACCCCCTATTTGAAGTAAGTGCTTCTAGTCCTGATAGTTAAGATATAAATGCAAATATCAGTCCCTTGATAATTACAGTTTGGAAGGATTTTACAGCATGTATAGCTTTCTGTATGTACTAGAGCAGATTTTCCAGAACCGTAGAACACAACAGCACAGTGATTTATATCTGTGCTTCTGTATGGCACTCAATTTAAAAGTTTCTTCTACAGACAGTAAATATGTTTGCCCTTTCAGTTCAAATAAACCGTTTCCTTCAATGCTTCTAGAAATAAACAATATGCGTTTTTCATAATCCTGTAATTTCTGCTAAAAGTCATGCTTTGTACCAAATAGGTAAGGTTGTGTAGAACAGGAAAAAAAATACCAAAATTTAGCTAAGAAGATCCTAAATTTGTGTCTGTATAGAAAATTTATTTATATATTATTTTGAAAGGATTAAACAAATATTATCTTCTTGCTGGTAATATTCTTACCTTGATTTTTTTTCGACAAAATATTTACAAAATGACGAGGTACAAAATGTGAGAATATGTAATAATTAATTTGAACATTATTTTTTTTACTTGGCAATGCAACTGTGTTAAAAAGGGATACTGTTGTTTGTTAAAATAGTTTTAAATCACATTATTTTAACTATAGTATCCTTTGTTGCACTTTATTGTATTATTAGTATTTATAGTATTGATTTGCACAGTTATTTTCAGTGCACAAATAATACTATTTAGGTGTGCTTTCATAGAATTAAACATACATTTACATTGTTTTCTGGACATTTTTAAAGCTACAAAGGGAAAAAGTAGAGATCAGTCATAGTGCATGGCTCATTTTCAGTCAATAATTCTAAATGTAAATAGAGCATTTATAAAATATTAAATGTATCTATTTCTAAATTGTGTTACATAGGAGAGAATATACAGATGACACATGAGTTTAACATTTCAACTTTTAATTTAACAGATTTATGAATCAGACAATGACAGAGCTAATATGGCCATGAACATTTTTTGTGTTGCATGGAAAATGCTGTGATTTAATCTTAACTAGCCTCTTTTTGACATAGAGTCATCAACTTCTATGGACATTAGAACTTGCAGATTTATCATGTATGGAGTAGAAACTAAGTTTTATTTTTGTATTCTAGTTGTGACTACACAGAGGCCACAATTACAATCGTTTCAAAGAGAGTGAGGACATTGCAAGCCTATGATATCCAAATACTGATCATAAACCCCACTGAGCCTGAGCTGACTACCCTTCATTAACCCATTGTAACAGAGTTCCATGAACCTGTGTTACAGAACATCATCATTCAAAATGTTTTTAGTTTAGGAATAGACAGCAGTTTCACATTCTAGTACTGCTGATCAGATCCACACACTGAATACTACTGCCACAGAATACAATATTAATTATGCTCATATTTTGGCAGAGATATACTGTATATGCTTCCATAGTGCTTTCATAGTCAATATATACTGATGGAGAAAAGAAAAGCAACACCTCCTCCTCCACACTCTGGTCCTCCTCTCTGTATGGAACAGGCTGAAGAGTGACTCATCCGTGAAGAAAACCTGATGCCACTGCTGACTAGTCCATTGCAGCCTTTGTCTGCCCCAAGCCAGTCAGGTGTGACATCGAGGAGTTGTGAGAAGAGGACCTTTGACAGGTCGCCTTGCTCTAAGGCCAGCAGCATGGAGCCTCACTATCCTGTCACTGATGCGGGCATTGTGTCTGCCAGCAGTTTCAGCATCAGTACGGGTGGCAGATCTGAAACGATCTCTCAGATGGACCAGTCTGATGTGTTGATCCTGCTGTGGTGTGGTTACACGAGGGCAACCGGATCTTGGACAGTCATCTGTTCTGCCGATTTGCTGAAACCTTCTCTGCAGTCGGGACACAGTGGATCGGCTTACTCCATAGTGTCTGGCAACACTGTCACATGACATTTATGCCTGCAGCATATCAATGGCCCTTTCCCTTGCTCCTGGTGACATTAAAGGCATTATGCAATGCACAGATAACTGACTAAGTGTGGCCTTTTTCTTGCAGTGACTTAAGCTTTGAATTAAGGCCTTTTTAATTGTGATCTGATCAGGCATTGCTCCATCTGGACCTCGTGTACCTAATGAGCTTTCGTGTGATTGTCAAGTTGCAATGCCTCACTGTAAAAGCTGTATTGCTGGTCAGAGGGCTTAAAACAAGTGGACAACTTTTTGTGAAAGTTTATAAGCTATAACTATAGTATTCTGATTCCAGAAAATGTTGCCTTTCATTTTTCCATCAGTAAATGTACTTCCTAAAGTTCCTAAACTTCAGAGTCATTTAACATCCGTTCAAAGTGTCATGTTACTGTACATAAAGAGAGAAATAAAAAAAAATGTTTAAATTTGAAATTGTTTGTGAATTACTTTGATTTAAATTAACTATAGTTGCTTTTGTACAAATATCATTTGTATCTTGAAATTATAAGATTCTTTAAGATTTTGAGATGATTGATTTAAAATTTCCTAAATTTATTTAAGGCTATGTTCTTTTACATACAAAATTTGAATTACAGTACTTATTAATTATGTCCTAGGATGATAGAGATCTCTGATGTAGTACATACTAAAGATGTTCATTGACACTTTATACAATCAGGAATAAAATGCATCTTTTATTTTTTCTTGGAAATGGATTGTGCAAAATAAAGCTTATAGCAATTTATAAATTAATATACATTTTGTGTAAGAAAATGCATCAAATGGATTACAACATTATCAATAATTACTGTGTCAACTGAATTATATCGTACACTGTTAATGACATTTTATTAATTAGCTTTGCAAACTTACAGTATGATTACTTTAAGCTTCAACACTGGCTTCTAGGCAAGAAATAACTTTCCAAACTGCCCCAAATTCAACAAGATGTGCATAATTATAGCCTTTACATAATAAATAAGAATCAGTGGACATTACTGTTTTAATATATTTCGACCGCTAATCCAGTAAATAATGATTTGAAAACAAACAAATGCAATCTTCCTTTTTTTCAAAGAAGGAAACCAATTCTCTGTGCCCATAGGAATTTAAGTGTACCTGTCATTATATTTTGTATCTTAAGGCCATAATTTGATTTTGAGATGTGGAATTAACTTGGAAAACCCATTTGTTGCACTGCTGCAAGAAAATGTTGACAGTTTCAATGAAACGGATGGCATCTCATATGTTCTACTTCTGTTTACTTGATCTCTCTGATGTGAGATGACAGTCTTGGAGAGAAGAAGCTTTAATCGATTCTCTGGAGGCTCATGACAAATGTTAGAATGTTGTAGACAACATGGACCAGGCAGCCACATCTAGAATAAACCCTAAAGATCATCAGATCTGTACAATTAAGAGCATATGTTATTTGGATTTTTGTGTATGCATTAGTGGTTAATGTTACAATGATAAGAGTTATTACTTTTATCATACAAAAACTCATTTTACTGTAAAAAATCATTTACTGTAACATTAAAACATACTAAGCATCAAAATAAATGTATCGCTCTATGCATGAATGTTTTTGCAAACTAAAGTGTATAGATCTTGGATTTTGATTAACGTTTTTAGCATCATTTAGATTAATAGATCATTTATGACGACAGCAATAAAATGGAGTTATTATGACTGCTGCATGAGTACTAAATCACCACAATAGAGAGATAGTTGACTGTGCATTGATGATGAGGTGGTTTAACTTGTTGAATGTCCAGTTTGCTTGACTATGCCATACAAGGGAGCCAAATCTTCTTTAGTGATCAATCATGATTTTGTGTAGACACCCTGATGGATTTGATGGATGTGTAGCAATGCACATCTTCAATCTGTTCATGTAAAAATAGCTTTCTTGCAAGGTGAAAAAGTCCAAGCAAATCAATCAAAGATATATAAAATATATATATATGGGAGTCTCAACCGGTAAAGGTTCTCACCTTAGTGCAAGTTGAGCTTTGTGATTGAGGAATCAAATCTGGGTCATGTCACTAGACAACTGTGACTGGAAGTCAGGGATCTCTCTGTTTTCAGTGACACGGCAACCCCTGTGGTCTCCAGGTGCTTTTAGGCACGCTGAATATTAGATAAGAGATGTACCTCTCCTCCAATCAGTGTTGAATCTCTGGCATGGTCCTGCGGTGTCTGTGACATTTCTTCTAAAAGGTGGATGGGCCAAATGAATTCTTCCTCATTCTCCTCTGCCATGAGTTAGTAGTTATGAGCTACCTAGACATGTAAAAACACACGTACAATTGACTTTTCAATTGGGTAAATATAAAAATAATAATTTGCAGTTCTATATTTATAATTTTTTTTCTGGGATTAAATTGATAAAATGGGAAGAAATCAAAGATTACTTTAAATAGTATTTATTATAAAATGCTGCAAACAGAAAAAAAAAAACTTTTATTATAACTGAAGAATTATATACATATATATATGCCTTAGAAGTCCTATGTACTTGATTTCAGTTTACACTATGTGAAGAATGGCACGAATACCCTTGACAGTATCTGCAATCAGGTGCAAAGCATACAATACAGTACACAACATGTATTGCTTTGAACACTGGCTGCACATACTGTACTATTATCCCATGATTTAATTTTTGACTCTCTGTTGATCCAGCTTGTTGATGACAAATGCTATAATGAATTTATGCATGCCATATCTTTTCAATAAAATGTGCACAAACTTCAAAATGATTTTGTTACTTGCCTGCTAATAACTTTGTGAATTTGTAGAAGTTATAAGTGATGAGATTCCTTTGATGGTAATGAACAAGTTATCACTCATTTTTATTTCTAAAATAAAAATTGGCACACGGCAGATTTCTAAAAACAGTGTTTATTTTTATTAACCATATTTTAAACAACAACAAAAGAGAGAGCCCGTTGCTTACTAGCATAGACTCTGGCATCCTCTACGACCCTTTATTGGATAAAGAAGTTAGAAAATGGATGGATTTTAACAGTGGTTCTCAAACTGTGTTAAGCGTACCACTGGTGGTATGCAGAGCGCTCCCAGGTGGTATGCCAGTTGACCCTGAAAATTTGTTGTGTGCACTGAAAAATTGGAAATTAAATTGAATAATTAAAAATTGTGTTAATTTTTTATCTTTAATTTACTTAATTGGTTTCAGAAAGCTTGAGACGGGTTTTCATATTTTCTCATTTTCTCTTAATAAAATGTGTTTGTGTCAAATATGCAACCTACAGTATATACTTAGTTACGTCGATACAGCACGCACTAATACTTGACTGTTCATACTCCTCTCGAGCTTTCAGAGACACAGCTTAGCACAACATTTGCCAACAGAACAAATGATCGAAAATGAATACCTCACAAAAATCAAGTATTATGTCATGGCTGAAAGGATTAAACACCAAGAGCACTGACATCAGCTCCAATAGATCACGCACACCTGTTGAGAATGAGGAGGATTATACTTCTGCCACCAACAGAAGCTCTGCTGCTGAACCTGACACAGACAGCACTGCTAGTGTTAGCAAATTTCGGAAAACGGCTACAAGGCGGTGAGATCCAAATTATCTAAGTGCTCAGTGCTACTCTTATTATATAAAGGTTGTCTGATACATTTGTGAAAACAGTGACAACAATTTAAAAAGAAAACAAATGAAAATAATGGGTTCTGGGTTTTGTAATATCTGGATTTTGTAAACAACCTTTGTTACTCTAGTATAGAGGCTTAAAATTGAAATAAAAGACTTTATTATCTGTTGCAGGTGAAGAATACAACAATACATTGTCAATAATTTTGTAGTAAGTCACCATTTGCCATTTATAGATACAGTATTTCAATAAGGGCTGCTTAAGTGTAAAGAGCTATATTTGAATGTGCAATTGCTATAATAAGGTCTTAAAACTTTAAGCTTTCAGTAGATATTTTCTGTGAAAACAATTGTTTATAATGGCACTTGATACACATTCAAATTTATTTTAAGGATAACCAAAGCTATGGCAGAGTAGTACTTAATACACAACAGCAAAATGAGGATCCAAGGGCTAAAGAGTATATTACAAGAAAATGCATTTTGGTATCAAAATTGAAATAATTGTTGGTATGTAGAGCACAGCACAGTATCTAGCCATGCCATTGAGTCAAAGCCCCTGAGATTCTTCATGAAATGACAATAAAATGTATATTAAATGCTGTCATCTTATTTCTAATCTTTGTTTTTGATATTTGTTATAAAAATAAACTATCCAGTCATTCTTTTTATAACAAATACTAATTTCTCAAGTATTTTTACACAAACTTGAGAAACTAAATGAGAATGAAATATTATATGATATATTATATTATTTTAAAATATATTATTAGATATAAACAAAGGACCAATTATATTTTAGTTTTTAAATAAAATAATGGTGAATACATATATTAATTAGAAATAAAACTTGAAAGATCAGTGTAACTTTAAATACTTTGTAGTCAACACAATAATGCCTTTTGCAAAGTGTATGCAGGTTGTGGAGGAAAGAATGAAGAAAATGCTGATTTTCTGATAAAATATTAAAAAGTAAATTTATTTACATACTTTTGAAAGTAAAAGTTTTATTGTAGGATTCTTTTTCGCTAAAGGCTGACTTCATCAACTTTAGCAGACTCTTTGGTCTTGGTTTCAACCATTACCAATACTCTTTCATCACCTTTATAGTAGCACAGGAAAACAAAACCAATAACCTTTTATTGTCACAAGACTTTGGCAGATCTACCGTAGTTCACCTATCTTTTTCCTTTAGGCTTTTACTTTAATGATCCAGTAGAAAGTAATCAAACAACCATAAATTAGAATAATAAATGATAAGAAAAAGTGAAGAAATACACATCATTAATCCCTGAACACATATTTACAAATCTGTCTCCCTAAGAAAAAGATAAAACTGCCAAAAATGAATAAATCACACTCCTTACCAGCAAACAAAAAACATTGTGCAAAGTATTTAAAAATTAAAGACCAGACCTCCATTCACAGCCTCACATACTGTATAACATTATCAACACACCAGAACTCTTTGAATAAACACAAATATCTGAGGGAGATGATCTTCCACTGCTATTGCATTTGCTTCTGTTTGGTTTCTTGGTCAGGTTCTTTATCAGCCTCGCCCTGCCCTTCAGGATCAGTGTTTTTGTGTTTGATGTGGGTAGTGTAAAAAGATAATAAAGATACTCACCTGGTTAACGTCCTGCTGGGCTAAGCCAATGTGCATTATGCAAGACATTAGAGGGGGTGAGAGTGTTTGAGAAACTGGTAAATACCAGAACAAAACCTGCATTTTTGCATTATATCTTGTAGTTTACATACAGGAAATGACTAGTTCATAGTCTACTGATGTGCAGGACTGGCCTGGGTGACAGTGGTAGCCACTAAGCGCCAGTAGCACCACAACATAGCAGAACAGGTGGAGAAACTACATCACCAGTTAAAATAAAGGAACATTTAATTAGGTTATATTGAGCAAGCCCAGTGTGAAATTTATTCAGGGCAAGCAAGGCATGGAGATAAAAGGTGTTATCAAGTCATTCTTTAAAGATTCGTGGTATGCCTAAAACACAATTACAGGCAACATGAATTGTCAGGAGATAATCCCAATGATTCTTTAAGGATGGTACTTCTCCTTTCATAAATGTGCTGTTTGAGCCACTGCTTAATACATTGTAATCAAATACATCATAAAACTATATTTAAGATTAAGTGATTGAGTTTTGATTACTGATTACTCAAGCTTTTGATTGGCAGTCATCATTGTCATGGTGATGTGTGATGGTTATGTCATTATTACTAGTTAATATAAAATAAAATTATTGTATGATGTTTGTTTTATATTGGCTTAAGTGTTAACACAGAGCAGTGACAAGTTTATTATCATTAAAATGCAATATGATTTGAAACCTGTGGATGTCTAAACTAAAGGACAGTGTTAGTTATGTTCCATTTCAGGTTTGTTTGCATACAACTAATGGTTCTAAACATAAAGAACATTGATTATTTTACATTTTTACAGAGGGATACCATATCAGGTTGGCAGGTACACTGTGATGAAGTTGAAAGCGTACTATAGAAGCTTAAGCAGAACAAAAGTATATACCATAAAGCTTAAGTCACTGTATTTAACAGGGTGAATGTATTTCCTCTGAGTTAAAATATACTTTAGATAGCTTTTACTTTACAGTTAGATTATCTCTGTCATTATCCACCACTTTTATTTGACTGAAATGACATGAAAGCAGATGATGATATGCATATGAGTTTATTTTACTGATAAATTTAAATACTCTGGTAGAAAATAAAAAAAGAGATTTTGATGTTAAAGTGGTAAGTGATTTCAAATGGAAAAAGCGCTCCAGCTGATACATACTGCAGCTTTTTTGGGAGTCGTTGCATTAAGTGACTGAAGGGCTTACAAATGCCTTTCTTATGCAAGACTTTGAGTTAGATGTGGTCCATCTAGCTAGAGATTTCAATTTAAAAATATACTGATGGTGTAAAATTGAAATCTTAGTCACTGTGTTATTCCAAATATTGGGAAACTCAATTTTTGTAACCCATCTCAATTGATTGTTAGTAGCTAATTGATCCCAGGATCTCATCTAGTTGTTTCTTCAAAAGGCAGGTTTCAGCTTGAACCTGAATGGTCTAATACTCCCTCAATTCTTTGTACCTCATGTTCTCAGTTTAAAAATACACTTTACTATAGTTGCACTTACATCTACTATTTCATGTTTCTCTATTAATTCTCAAGAAGGCCACTGGTCTGAATTTTCCCGAAAATATTCAGGATTTTGAATACTTGAATGAGACTTCCCCTTCGGAGTCTTCTCTGCTTTAGATTAAATGTATTTAATTCTTTCAGCCTGGATATTTGACCACTCTTCAGATTTTTGAAGGTCCGTTATATGAACATGTAACATATGTTTGTTAACACTTAACATGGCTCTACTAGATGCCATGATAAACAATGAACACTGATTTTTCTATTCTCTTAACTTCTTGATATTAAATTGGATGGATACATTCAAGATATTCTATTAGAAAGTGTAGTTGTGACCAGGCTTGAAGTTTATAACAGAGAGCATTAGAGTTTGGTCAAAATATCCTGCTACACTTTGTAATCCGTCAGTTCCTCAGGTTTAATTAAGACAATGGAAAATATTATGAAAACCAAGCATAAACCTATCCACAGAAGGTAAGAGGGTCCAAATAGTCAGTTTGTGTTTCTTCCAACTATATCATATACCACCATTTTACTTTGATTTCAGTTATTTGCTGATTTCATTTTTTTTTCTTTTTATGTTATTTTTGAAGTCAGACACATCCCAGATTTAGGAGGTCAACCTTAAATGGTAGTCTTGGAGATATTATATCCTGGTGATTCCAGAGATTTTGGAAGATTCCCAACTTTCAAAGTTGCACTTGTTGCCGTTGGTTGCAAGTTATTCTACCAAAGCACAATCTTGAATGTACATCTTGGTGAAACTATCTTATGCTCTCTTCCTAACTGAATAATAATCATTGCTTTAACCTTGATGATTGTTGACAAAGGACACCATAGTTGAAACTGTCTTGTCTTATGGATTTTTATAGAGGTCATTATAATTGTTGACGTTGATAAAACTATTACCTGTGATACGTGGGCAGTTGTTTGACCTTCCTCTTGATTATATGGTATTGTGTGTTTTGTATAAGCCCATTTAAAATGCATTAGCAATCATGCTGACTTCTCAATGTCTCCATAAACATTCTGAAGCTGTGTAAACCTGCCAGATGATTAAAAATGTTAGAAGACATTGTTATATTTGTAGCACATAATTACAACATATTTACAGGCTTTTGATTGAAACATATGTGTAGTGCTCCTTTTTATACATTTTGGTAGCTTTAAATGCATGTTGATGTGAATATGTTTTCTCTATGCAAAACAAAAGCTACAGATAATCAAAGGTGTGATTACATTTTGAGAATACTGTATTCTGTATATACAGTACTGTACATGCTACTGTATAAGAGCAAAAGAAGTTCAACTACTCCTCAGTTGTTAAAGTTGGCATGAATTGCACATAATATTATGTCCTTTATAATATATGTGATGTGTACAGTGTAATGTTGTATAAAGATAATACGAATATTGGTATAACAATTTCAGTACAATGTATTATTATTATTATTATTATTATTATTATTATTATTATTATTATTATTAACAGCTAAGAGCTTTGGGGTTTAGATGCTTATTCTAAGAGACTCACTTACTTATGCCAATCATTCTGGACTAATTGCAGAATGATAATATCCTTTCTATAACACTGTGATCACAATAGTTCTAAACAATAATAATTCTACACAAAGTCTTACACTAGTAAGTATTGTACAATTTTCTTCTTATATCCATTCATTTAAAAACACTTTTAACTATACATCCTGACATTCTCTTTGCCTTTATACCATTTTCTACAAATGTTAAAAGTGGTGTGTCAATATAAATACTTAAATTATTTTATAAGTAGTTTCTTCTTCTAAGTAATTTATATATATATACTGTCATTTAGTGTATTCATATATATAACAGTTGTCCTGTGTGTGAAGAATCTGTGAACCAGCTTAATTTACTAACTATATGAGATCATTGATACAAAATAGAAAGACAAGCACTGTTAATATAGATCCCTGTGGTTCTAAATGTTTTAACACCATGACCATTCACCCCTTAGCTGCACTGTTTTCTATTTATTAACTATTCCAAAGGGATGCATTACAAGAATGCCTATAGCATATAATTTAGAAATTAATCATTTAAGACTTTTTTCAGAAGAAGAAAATGTAAATACATTTGTATCTATTACTGCGTTTGCTTGTTAAAAAAAACTCTTAATGTGTTAGTTAAGCAAGACCTACCTTTTTTAATCCATATTAACTATTTTAAGACTCTTATTGCCATAGTGATCATCTTCTAGTTTATCTCCATTTTTCTTTTGCATAACCTCACATGTAACATAATTATTATTTTTCTTTATACCTGGTTTAATTTTCTCTTTATTTAATGGCCGAATATTTAGCAATGTTCTAGTAAATGGGCATTACTTTTGTCCAGACAGTTGGAAGAGTTTTGTTAATGGTCTACGTCTTATTTCCTTATGCACAAATGGTAGAATACCCTCATGCTCTGAAAAGTTGTTTATTAAAATGTTACTGTAATTCTTCTTTTCCTATATTAATAAACACCTCAGTTAAAATTAGATGTGGAGATTCAAAATATATTGATGGAAAAAAGAAATGCAACACCTCCTCCTCCACAATCTGGCCTTCCTGTCTGCATGGAACAGGCTGAAGAGTGACTCATTTATGAAGTGGACCTGATGCCACTGCTGAAAAGTCCATCTCAGTCTCTGTCTGGCCCAAGCCAGTCGGGTGTGACATCTAGGAGGTATGAGCAGAGGGCCTTTGACAGGTCACCTTGCTCTAAGGCCAGCAGCATGGAGCCTCACTATCCTGTCACTGAGGCAGGCATTGTGTCTGCCGGCAGTTTCAGCAGCAGTACGGATGGCAGATCTGAAATGATCTCTCAGATGGACCAGTCTGAATTGTTGGTCCTGCTCTGGTGTGGTCACTGAAGGGCTACCGGATCTTGGACAGCCATCTGTCCTGCCAGTCTGCTGAAACTTTTTTTCCGGTCTGGACACAAGACCCGGGGTTACTCCATAGTATCAGGCAACACTGGCACATGACATGCCTGCCTGCAGAATTCCAATGGTCCTCTCCCTTGCTTCTGGTGACATTCGAAGCATTATGCAATTCACAGAAAACTGACTAAGTGAGCCCTTTTTCTTGCAGTGACCAAAGCTTTGAATTAAGAACTTTTTAAAGGTGACCTGATCAGGCATTGTTCCACCTGAACCTCATTGGGTAAAAGCGCACCTAACGACCCTTGGTGTGATTGGCAAGTTGCAATGCCTCACTGCACAAGCTGTATTGCTGGTTGGAAGGCTTAAAACAAATTGTCAACTTTTGTGAATATAAGTACATAAGCTATAACTATAGAATTCTGATTCCAGAAAATGTTGCCTTTCTTTTGATATAATCCCAGTTAATACATAATGGCTCTCTCACCTCTGCCTTCTCCACCATATTTTGATTGTTTGTAAAGATAAGATCAGTACAAGCGTTCTCTCTAGCAGATGCTCTGAAAAATTGATGCATAACAGTCATCACTTATTTCTTCACCTGTATCTGTAATAATGGTGTCCTAGGAACTACTGTCTTGAGCTTCTATTTCTTAACTGAACAATTCCAGGCCTTGGAATGTAATGTTATGTCAGAGTTGTCAGGTTAGGAATTATAGACGATTTTCTCATTCAACGTCTTTCTGTGATTGCTCTTATAATTTGGAGTCCATGCTTGTAGTAATATGGCTTTGCCAGTACCTCCATCGTCTGATATTTTCTTTAGTTTTTATTACTCTGTCTTCTGAGCTTTTTGAAGGGGAACCAGGTTCATTGGTTGGTGGTGTTCTTTCAGGAACTCTTACTAGTTGTTAGAAAAACAACTGCAAGACCTTGACATGTTTTCTTGATGTCCTGTCTATGTAATTCTAGGACAGCATTGTCTTAAATTATCCTACTAGGAAACTGGCACTCACAGATTGGGTTAAAGGAATGTAAAGACCTAAGGATTGTATATTATTGCTGAGCAATAAGGCAGCCATCAATCTTGTATTAAATTAGTTTCCCCACATCATCACACTTCCACCAACCTGGTAGTTGGCATGAACAATGGAACAGTCAGCGTAATGTTCTCCATGAGATCTTCACACTATGTCCTTCACAAAGTTTGCCAAAGGCAAAATGGTTTACATCAGTGAATAAAACTCTACACCACCCTCTCTTCTGCCACCTTGACTGTTTTCTGTTCCACGGAAGAGAAAGATATTATCCCTTACCCTTGAATGTCAACATTACCCTTGAATGGCCTGTCAGCATATAGAGCATTTTATGCAGATAACCAAGCTACAGTCATTCTCCTGACATGCAGGATATTTTGTCTTCAGAATTCATGTGCAACTCCTATTTCTAGTCTAAAAAAGATTATGCAGATAGATCAGATGGATGTGACAGTACTGGGTTTGTGTGGTGACCCTTTGTTTTGCAGGATAAAACTGATACCACACAGTCAGTCTCTTCAACTAGTTTACAGATTACTAAAGCACAATTTCCATTCTCTGTGCAACTTTTTTCAAAAACAGACCACCTTCAATCCTGAATGTGAGCAAACAAAGTTAGCAACTTGGTAATGTTTATTACCTGGGGCAAGGATAAAAAATGTTAAAGTATCAAAAAACTATTTGCTAACTTTTTAAAATTAAAATGACATAACTCTTATTGCCTTATAAAAACCTGGATGACTCATAATTTCCTTTAATTAAACTGACAAGACTGAATTAATGCTTCTCCTCATCTCCCTCATCTCATCATGTAAATCCAGTGTAGTAACCCTAAATGTGGATGGCACTGTACTTGAATTTCAAGTATCAAGGAATTTTGGGGTGAAATCTGATCCATACTTGAAATGTGATGCACACGTGCAAATATTGTATAATCATCTTTGTAAAAACAAAGCCAGAGTTCTTGCACGTTATAAAAACAACCAGGGTCATCACACTGGCTTCCTATCAGGTTTTGTGACCACTTCAAAATCCTCATGCTCACTTATAAGGCTTGTCATGGCTTGTCACATCAGTACCTATCTGACTTATCTTCCTACTTCCCATCTCCCAACCTTTGTTTGTCTGATTCTGGACTCCACTTTGTTCCCCAAGCTCGTTTACATTTTATGGGTGACAAGGCCTTCTCTTGTTATTCCCCAAAGCTCTCCTGTAGTATTCCCATGGATATCTAAGAGTCAAATACCCTGAGTGCATTCAGGTCATTCAAATCCAGATACACAACCTTCTTTTGTGGTAATTGTGGTCTTGGCTGCTACTTTTAAAGATTCTATATAAATGTGTATTATTATTAGTTGTTGTTGTTGTAGTATGTTTTTCATTGTGTATCTAGCATGTTAGTGACTTATATTAGTGACTGTGAGTGACAGTTTGCCTACCACTGTCACTAATCCAATAAGATATGGGGTAAAGTCACAGGAATATCTGCAAGGTCCTTTGTATTTTGCTGTTGAATATGGTAAAAAACACAAAATTCAATAGATCCTGGTGTTATACTGCTTTGGTTTAATAAGATAAGGGGGATGTTAATGAAACAACCCATTAACCACATATAGTTTAAAATATTTTGAAAATGTTCTGGAGTTCTGGAGGATAAGATATTGCATACATTTCTGATTTTAAGACATTAATGGGATTGCTTAGCTCTCTCTTTTAATGTTATTTTATTTGTTCAAATATGGAAAGAATAATAAAACATTCTTAAGGAAAAGGGTACTTTTTCAAAGTAGTTTAACAAATGTAAAAGCTTAACATAGCAATAGTTGTGAAGACGTGTTTCAAGTGTTTATCTTGAAACAAGGCTCATCTGTGTACTTATACATTATTCAAAATACAGATTCAAAATCTAATAATTACTGCAAGCAAAGCAAATTATGACAACATTTCTGAAATAATATTTATTAATTATTTATATCCTTACATGCTTAAGCACTTACGTATGCACTCACTTCCTTCCTCACTTTATGGTGGCCCTAAGATAGCCTTCAAGGTTTCCTTATATATATATAGAAAGGATGTAAAAATAAATTTGTTCCTTTGCAGCCTACGCATGCTGACACAGCTACCCACCTGAACTACCTGTATAAATAAATGTCTCACTTACAATCAGGTCTTTGATACAGACTTAAATCTAACAATATTGCTACATTCTGAAAAAGAAAAAGATTTTATTTTCTATTCATTTACCTTTAAAATAATCCTATTCATTGTGAACATAATCAACAGTTCCCTTTCACTGGGTGTGGTCTATACTACCTTAAAGACTGCATCTTTCACTCCTATTCTGTACAAACCTGGCTTGGACTCTGATATAATGAATAACTACAGACCAGTCTCTGATTAACCATTTCTATTAAAAGTTTTACAGCATATGGTCGCACATCAACTACAGGTAAATACAGTATGATAGCAAATGACTTGTTTGAGCCATTTTAGTCTAGTTTCCACTCAAATCATAGCATTGCAGCTGCTCTTGTCTGGTGTTGAATTATTTACTTATTGCCTCTGACTCCGGGGAAATAAGTATCCTTTTGCTCCTTGATCTTAGTGCTGCTTTTGATACAGTAAATCATTCAGTTTTACTTAATTGCTTGCAGACATTCTTGTCTATCAGTGGTACTGTCTTTAACTGATTCTGTTCTTATCTGACTGGCAGGCAGCATTTTGTCTCCCTTGGTCTTCATAAATCTCCCATGGCCCTGGTCAATAACGTTGTGCCTCAGGGTTTCAGTTGTGGGCCCTCTACTTTTTCTTATTTGTATGCTACCTCTTGGCCAAATTACTATATACGCAAACATAGTCTTAAATTTCACTGCTATGCAGATAACATGCAGATTTATGTTAAAACGTCATCACCTTCTGATCTCCCCACCCCATCATTTATTTCTTGTTTCCGTGACATCAAACTGTGGTTGAAATCAAGTTCCCTGAAGCTAAATAGTAGCAAAACAGAAATTCTACTGGTTGCCAGCAAATCTCCGTTGGATAAATTTAAGGATTTCACAGAATGGTGAATGGCTTCCCCATTCATGTGTCAGCCATAGTCAGGAATCTGGGAGTCACATTTGATCCTCTCCTGTATTTTGAGCCACATGTAAAAAATTTGATTAAAATGTCTTTCTTTCACCTCAGAAATATTGCCTGCATTAACCAATTTTAATCGATGACCGATGCTGAGTGCCTGATCCATGCATTTATAATATCAAGGTTTGATTTCTCCAATTCTTTACTGTATGGGCTCCCTAAGTCTCTTCTCAACTAGTTGTAATATGTTCAAAACTGCAGCTAGTCTACTTACTCACACTAGACCCTGGAAGCGTATCACTTCTACAATTGTCTACATTGGTTGCCTATAAAGTCATGTACACAATACAAGGTCTTGTTGCTGACTTTTAATGCTCTAAACAACTTGGCTCCTTCACATATCTCTGAAGTCCTCCATGTTTACCTCCCCCTCCCCCCAGTAGGTTCTGTTCAGTCGATGCCGGTCCTCTTCTTTCTGTCCCCAGGACTAAATCACAAACTTTTGGCGACCATGCCTTCTCTGTTGCTGCTCCAGTACTGTTGAATGTCCTTTCTCAGACTTTATGTAATTCTCTTCAAATCTAAATTTAAAACTTACTTTTTTACCAAGGTCTATGTCTGATTGTCTACAGTCAATTTGTAAAAACATGTATGTTTTTTTAAAGTTTACTCTTATTGTATGTTTCTTGTCTTTTTTCTTTATTCAAGATGTACAGCGTCCTTGGGTTTGTAAAGACACTTTGTAAATAAAAGGTATTAATACCTACAGTATAATAATAACTTTAGCTATAAAGTGCACTGATGAAGCAATTATTTAGAATAATAACTTTTATTTTGATTTGTTACACATTTTTGGAGTTAAAGAATTTCACAGCTGTTAGTTCACATACTGTACAGTTCCCTGAAAAAATATCCAGGCTCTTCCTAGGGTGTCTAGTTTTGTTCAAAACCTGAATGCTCAAGCTGAAGACTTATAAGGGTAATATAACGTACAGTAAATTAATACATAAGTAAAGATAAAATATGCTAATTACATACAGTATGTATACAGACCCGTAAACTCAGTATTTGGTGGAAACAACTTGCAGCAGTTATGGCCATTTGTCTTTTTGGGTATATTTCTACAAAGTTTGCGCACTGGCTTTGTGCAGTTTTTTTCCACTTTTTTTGATAGATTCGCTCAAGCTGTTTCAAGTTGCTTATGGAAATCCTTCCAAAATTCTCAGTATGAATCAAGTAAGGAATTTGAGTAGAGCATTCACTTTGTTATTCTTAAACTGCCGAATTACCTTTAGATTATTATCCTGGTAAAAGGTGAATTTCCACCCCAGTTTTAAGTCTTGAAGGCGACAGAAAACACATTTACTGTAATAGCAAATATGGGATGAAGGTTAGATCCTAATCTCATCTGCTTCCACTCTCCAACATAAACATACAATAAATACATCTTGCCTTCTGGACTTCCCTTTGCACATTTTTCTCTTGCCCCTCTCCTTGCCCCAACTACAATCTTGCAGCAGCTCCCTAGTTCATAAATTGTTGAAGTGAAGAGAGGTTCAGTTATCATTCTCTCAGCTAGACAAGTTACACCAAATAATGTGCAATACATTTGATCATGTAACATATTCATTGGTATCTAGCCAAACTACTGAATTAGTATTGCCTGTACTTTGGAACATGTATCTTTTCCAGTCCTAACAGTCTTTCCAGTCTCCCACAGATGTTCCTATAGATGATGATGCTGTCACCACCATGCTTGAGCACACAGTGCAGGTTGATGTGCTATATTTGTTCTGTTTTAAATGTAATGCTTGGCAAAAGGTTACAATTTGGTCTCATCTGAGCTCAACACCTTTTTCCACATTGTAGTAGGACCACTCAGCTGCTTTGTTGCAAACTCCATGTGGGCTTTGAGATGATTTATGTTTAGTAAAGTCTTCCTTCTGTCTGTACAAACTTTTTTTTGATGATTGAGTATACTGTACTCACAGGGATATTCAGAAACATCAATATTATTTCAATGACTTTTCAATGACTAGCCTTTACATGCTTTAAAAGCTCCTTTGTCTTCATGGTTGATTCAAGAAACTCAGAGAAACAAGTGTTTTTAATCTGAAATCATGAGAACCACTACTATAGGCCACTGAACTGAACTGTTTTTTAAGGTAATTTTGTGCACCTAAATTCATTTACAATAGATTTGCCACGGCACAGGTCTTTGAATGGTTACACAATAATGACTTTCCCATTTCTCTTTCATATTATGTATCATATTATCTTTCTTTTTGTTATTTTTTTGCTACGAATATGTGGAATACATTGTGTGTATAACAAATATTAATTGCTTCTGTAAAGAAACATTTATAAATGTAATATCTGATAGACTTTGAGATATTTGTGAACTCAGGGTAAGAGTATTAGGTTCTACGCTGTGTCATTGGAAGAGGATTTATAACACCTTGAGAGTAGATGCAAACTGTGGTAAATGGAAATGGTGTGCTTATAGTATTTTTTTTTTCAACATATGTGTTGCAGTTGATAATGCAACCCAAGGTCACAGCTGTATTTCATTTATTTCCCGTTGCAATGCAATAAATTAGAACAAAGAGAAAGTTTAACAGCCGTGACATTTCCATACTAATTTTGACAATTAAGAAGGGGTCTAACATATGGAGAAAAGGAGGCGTCAAAAAGAACAAAAATACATGTACAAAAATACAGAAAAGAAAAAAAATTATTGAAATGGCAAATATTCATATTAAAACAGATATCCGAAAATGTTCTAGCCACTTTATCCAATACAAGGTCAGGGGTTAACCAGAGCATATCCCAGCAAGCAACGGGCACAAGACAGAATATATTCTGTACAGGACATCAGTCCATTAAAGGCATACACTCACACCAGGGCCAATGTTCCCAGGAGCCAATTGACCTACTAGTTTGTCTTTGCACTGTGGGAGGAAACCCATACAAACACAGGGAGAAAATGCAAAAAATGCAAAAAACTCCACACAGATAACATCAACATACATTTTTTGTATAAATTATTAAAATTACACAACTCATTTTTCCTGCCTCTTCTGTGTCTGCTGATATTTTGAATCCAATTTTATTCCATTCAAATATGCATAACACCATAATCATTTCTCATATATTATGTTAGCTTACAAACATCTCCACTCTTAAACACAATATGTTACCAAGACATTTTAGTATTAAATACATTAATAGCTTGTTGTGCATCTAAATGTATATGATCTTCTTTTTTAAGCACATTCACAGAATTAATTAATTACAGCATTGTATCAATATAGTTCTAAAATATTTTTTGTAAGAAGGGAAGAATTGCAGGACTCTTCTGCAAACATTAAAACATATTAGGCATATTTCCTGCTTCAATTTCCTGCTCCTGCATGTAGTGTCTAATAAAAAAAGAAAAAATACTCCCAGGACTATATTTATGACTGGTACTGTGGCAGTAAACTCCTTTATCTCTTTTAATGTTTCTCCCCTTTATTATTTTGCCATTGGGATGAACAGTAACATTATGGCTTGTACTTATCTTGACAGATTGAAAGTCACTCGTACTAAGATTAGACTCAGCATTTAATTGATAAACACAAAACCGTTTTAAAGAACAATCAAACCCTAGGAGACATTTTGAATAATTATTGCCTAATTTCACATGGCTTCTTTTTATTCTTTTGTAATCTCTCTCACAATCCTAACACCTTGTCAAGCTTTCATGAGTTCCCATATGTACAACCAACTACAGTTGTGAAACATGCACCATCTGTGAAGATTGGAAGCACTCCATTTTAGCTTTCACAATAAAAAACAAAACCATTTCAGAATAAATTTCTTAAGCTTTCTAATATTGCCTCCAATGCAGACAAATTAGATACTGTGCATACACAAATAATGTGAATTGTAAATGATTGATTTATTAAGCAAGAACATGTACCAAAGGAGATAGATGTTGAGCAGCTAAGGTGAAATTCAATTGCTGTTTTATTTTAAATATTGCAAAAATCAATATATGTGTCAGCTTATCAGTTGCAAGAAGAGGACAAATGTTGTTTCCAGGAATTTCTGAAGAGATAACATAATTAAAAAGAGGAAAATGTAGGAAATGTAAATACACCTATCTATCCCTATATTAGCACGTGGCACAATAAATTCCACTGTGTTTAATACTTAATTTTTGTGTTTTGTAAATAAAAGTACATTCCGTGATTTATGCTAAAGCTTTCCATTAAAAAAACAGCATAGAAAATTGCTATATTGTTATGTGCCCAGCCAGCCTTTTATCATGCTCCATACCCCTGATGAAGTGAAACATTCCAGAGACAGTACACGATTGTCTAAGTTATTTTTCTAAATATAGAGCAGTAACAGATATACCTATCCTTTTCCAGAATTCATACAGATAGGTACAGGAACAATAATTTTAAACTAATCAAAACCGTCATATTAGGAAATGCAGCATTAAGGCTTCTTATTGGTTTACCTACAGCTTTAAGTTTAGTTTAATTTCCTAGATATACTGAAACTTTTGATTATATCTTGGATATCAGTTATTCTATTTTGTTTCTTTTGTGCATCTTTGAGAGAATGTTTCCCCTAGGTCAAAGCCCAGTATTTTTGTGAGGATCTCATGTAAGTGAAAGGTCAAAGTAGAAATTACAAAAATACTCTGGACTTGGGGTTCTCCCATGTTATAGTATACAAAGATGAATCTCTATACTGTTTTCAGAAAAGAAATTAACTTTTAAAAAATCATTGTACTGCTTTCTTGTTGAAGCAACGTGAACTTCCTAATCAAGTAACTTTGTTGTCCCAAGTTGTTTAGCAAATGTATCCCCTAAAATCTACACTCCAATAGTCTAGAGATAATATATGTTCTTCTAATGGATCACCTTTTTGTACGTTTATAGAGCTAACAATTTTGATATGTCAAAATTGGTAATAAAGCTCTTTTTTTGTAAGTGTTATAAGTAGTCCAATTCAAAAGATCACAGTTCTTTTGATTTAAAGTGTATTTCTTTTTGGGGTAATTGTAGAATGATAGTGATGTCATAGTGGTTCGAATTGCTGCCTTGCAGTACTGGAGCCCTGGGTTTAATTCAAGACCTATCAAAGCAGAGTTTTGTATTTTCTACCATGTTTGTGTGGGTTTCCTCCAGATGTTTTAGTTTCCTCCCACAGTCCAAAGTCATACTTTTAGGTTAATTTTGTTCTAGAAAAATTGACCCTGGCATAATGTATGTGTCTGTATGTGCCCTGCGATGGACTGGTGTTCTGTCCTGGGTGTATCCTGCCTTGCCCCTGTTTATTGCTGGGACAAGCTCCAGCTCTTCCATGACCCTATATTGGATAAAGAAGTTATAAAAGGGATGGATGGGTAGCATAATGGTAGGTAGTACTGATTGCTGCATTTGAAATAGAGGGTTTTCCATCAAAATGCTTGTTATCATTGTAATTTCTCACAATAATTTCAGATACATTGTGTATTATAGTGATATATTTCTCTATGTATGCATGTACCGTTTTTGTGTATTAAGTATTTTGTATTTTGGATCTCTTGTCTACATCTTTTATTGGATTCTTTTTAGGGTAGCCAGGGCAGATACTGTACATGTCTTTCTCTCTATTCCCTCTTCTCCCTATGACATGCCCTTTTTATACTGACAATTCCAAAACAACTGTAAAAATGTGGAACACATAATAAACAAATGATCCATATACACCAAATGAGCTGTTGTAGCCATCTCCCAACCATCCTCGAGTGGTGGCACTATTGCTACAGCAGTGCTTCATATAGGTGGCCTGCCACATATTCACTCAAAACTATCACGGAAACTTTTTAGCCTGATAATTTGCTTAATGGCAGCTAGTATTATGATAGATCAAATAGTTAATGTAGTTAAAATGCATCAATTAGGCATCTCAGTATGACAGATTGCTGCTGTCATATAATGAAAAATCTAACTACTCTTAGGTTCAGCAACTGCACTAATGGGCCCTATTTGCATTACTACTAAATGAATGACTTCAACTTGAAGTCAAAATGTGAGGTTAGTCAATTTTTACATAATGAAATGGGTCATTGAATATGCTGTCATTGGAAAATAAGTAAAATGGGGTATTCTTCCAAATATGAAATATATGTGAAAATAAAATAAAACCATTATATAAAAAAAAAACATTTGGGGTTTCAAATCCCTATGCCATTTTGTCAACATGAGTTCACTTAATTTCATTGTACTGTGTTTTCCTCCTGGTGCTAGATGCACAGATAACAGTAAAAATGAATCATTTTTAAAAATGAGCCATTTTGACTTGAGGAGCTGAAGGCAAAAGCTTAGAATAACTGCTTGTAAATATACCCAGAAGAGACACTATCCTTTGAGAGTATGTCTCAGTTAGAAGGCATACTTACCTATATGGTGCTAATTGCTAAGCAGTCTTCTTGCTTGTTGTTTACTATCCCAAGAGATATGTTGCCTTTTTCACAGAGTTATAAGCCATACTGTCCTAAACCTAACAATTTATGTCAAATGCATTATATGAAAAAAATAATACATTTAATAAATAAGTTTTTTATTTGACCCAATTCTCTTTTAAGCCAGAGTGGTAACTGCTGTGCATCAAGTTATTTTACTTTTAAACTATCTTACATTTTAAGGGAAAATAATACTTTTAGTTTTTATTTAGTAATACACTTTCGCTATTCTCAAATGTCTGTTCATCACAGCTTTGTGATAGTGGAATTAAGTAGTATTATATTAGGTAAAATGTCCTCTTATTGGAAAAATAACAATACTAATTAAACTTTTAACATCGGTCATTGCTTTTACATACCGTAGAGTGCATAACTACAGTTTATCTGATCCATTTTGTCCAATGTAACAGTTGAGGGGTGAGGTCCAAATGTGTTGATCTGCACAGGCATGTGTAGTCATTAGATAACTCAATAATCATTAACAGCAACTTGCATGGCAATACTTTAACTAAGTCCTGGTACTTCATTTTGCTGCTCTACTTGCAGCTTCAATTTATAGTCACCACCTCATGCTACAGTTCCGGTATAACAATGGATTTCTTGCAAGTTGAGGATGTGACAATTATGCTGCAGATGCCCTACCTGCCTGATTGAATCCCATTAAACATTTGTGGAATAAACTTGGAGGATATGTGGTTCCAGGGCTCAGAGACTAGAGGACAGCAGCATGTTTGTCAAGGCTTTATGAGAGGAATTGTAAACAAGCCAATAAAACAGCATCTGTAATCTGGTGCAATGCATGTGTCATGTGTGTCATAAATGAAAATAATAGTTATGCTTCCAATACTGACCATACAAGCTATTAAAATAACTTTCACAGTAGACTCACTGCTGATCCACCAGGAGTCTACTGTGATACATCAGTATTTGGACTGCGAAGTTTACATGTTGCTTAAGAGGCTCATGAAAGAACACATTTGCTGAATGTGATCAGATTCGGTAAATTATAGATGTCTTAATACGACGGTCAAATATCTTCCATAAAGAAGACTAAATTTGTCCTTTTAATGGTTCCCACATATAAAACAAGCCGGAGGCTATGACCAAATATTTAATGACTGCTTGTTTTGTCTATTCTCATGTTAATTCTTGTTGAGTGGCGTGACTTTCTTTCTAATTGTCCCAATTATAGTGCTCAGCTCTTACCCTCCAGATCTAAGGAAACAGTTCATGATGGGTGTAATTGTATCCCCAAAGGCCTAATTATCTCTGCTGGGCCACAATTAATCCATTAAGTTGTTTTGCCTCCTTTTAACAAGTTGTGGTCCTTTTTTATTATGTTTTCGTAGATGATATAATTCAAGTGTAGTTGTAGCTTGGCAGAAAATGTATGCATTGTTTCTTAACCTGTTTAATTTTCAAACTGCAGGTCACTATAAATTTACTACACTGTTCAAGTATTAGCCTAATACTTGAAACTATTGTTTCAACAAGCCTCTAGATATGAGAAACGTAACAAAAACACAGATTATAAATTATTATTATAAAACAACATTCTGTACAACATGGATCTAACAAAAAATTTAAACTATACATTTTTTATAATAACTAATCATTTTCAATATGTTTTTTGTGCTATTTTTACCCTCTGAGAATCTTTGTAGTTTTGTTTTTAAATGTAAATTTCTGAACGTCTATCTTGAATATGTGCTCAATGGTGTGGCCTTTTAATGCTACCAAATTAGGTTAATAAAATATTTTTAAAAATAAGTATTCTGTTGACTTCCCATGTAAAGGTTCTTGGCAGCTTTGACTCTGTCTCTAGTGAATGCATACAAATGACTAAACACAAATATGAATCAATTTGACAGCCTGTGCTGCTTTGGTATTGCTCTTTTAAAGTGTTGGAGTGAAATGTTCAGCTTTGTACATGTTATACGGTATTCAAACATATCTCATTTTACCTGAGTAAAGAAGATACCTTGAGATTCACATCATATTATATACAGTACGATATTATTCTTAAAAGATACACATTACTGTGACATTTAAAAAATATATATTATAAAAAATACTTAATTAATGTCAAAGAGTTATATTATAACTCATGAACAGTAGCATAAAGAACAATGCACACTGCAGCTCTTTAGAAAAATTGATCACAATACTTGCACTAGTATCACACACAACAAACTGTCCTCAGAGTAGATTTGAAAGCAAGTGGGTTAAATTTCAGCCTTAACACAATGTTCTTGTTTTAACAATCCCATAACAATGGTACTGAGCAAATACTGTTTTTTTTGTGTGCTTTGTCATATATCCAGATGATGGTGGAGATTAGAGGTTAGCATTATTCCAAGCAAGAGTGTTCATTTTTATTTAAAAAAAACAGCTGTTTTACCACAAAGCAAGGAGTTCCCCTTGCAAGTTTATTAAAATGTTTGGGATCCCTTTGATATGTCTTTCCTGGCTTTCAGATAAAAAAAAACAACTGATGACAAAAAATGATCACTTTCAATGAAGACAAATTTCATTTTAATTTATTACTCAAATAACTGGAACCTGCATTTTCCAAGACACATACAGCATCATGTATGCATCAGAACTATAAATTCTAGCTTGGCTGCAGCACAGATCTGTCTTTGTTTCTACAGTGATCATGAAAAACTGGCATACAAAGCAGAGCTTAAGTCTCTCATTCCTAAAATAAACAACAACATAATTGCTGTTGTGTTTTTGTACTCTGCAAATCTCTGTGCTCAGAAACAAATGTGTACTCTAGTGTCAACAGCAGTACCAGTCTCTGTAGTGATCTAATTAAGCTGTTTATTCTAATATTCCCAATCACATTTACCTGCTTTGCATGTGGAATTAAGTAGCGTGGAACACGGTATGTTCACTGAAATTAAAGTGAAGGTAAACTTATTTTTCATTGGTGTTAGCTTCTACAGTTCAACTGTTCAGTCCTGATTTTACGAATTACAAAGCTGTTTTATTCTTCTTTTGGTGGCACACTCTCTAGACATATTTCATGATTGTTCCTGGCCAGCAATTTGGAAACATCTGCTTAGTTAATATTTTCTTGTTGTCTCACACAAAAATATACTTATTGACCATAATATGAAATATCATGTTTTCTTATAATTAAAGCTCAAATTAAAACTTAATGCATTGCTCACAATATATCAATACAGGTTGAAAATCCTTTATCCAAAATTCAAAAATCCGAAAACCTCCAAAATCCGAAACTTTCCAACTCACAGTGATGTCATTGATGATGTACCCTCTCCCTCAAGTTTCTCGGACCTGATGTAGTTGTAATGTCTAGGGCTGCATTTATCTTCAAGTTTGTAAGCAGTGATCATCATGTTTTGTTTTGTTTTGTTTTGTTCTGTTTTGTTTTGTTTTGTTTTGTTTTGTTTTTTTGTACAGTAAGTACAAAATGTAATTTTTACGTGAGATCTGAATTTCACCTCCATGTATGAGTGTAACTAGACTAGCGTCATTATTTGTACATTTCTTTAAAAATAAAATGCTGACTTTTTTCAGTTTTCATTTTATTTACCTGTAATTATATTCAGTGCTTTGTTTTTATACCTTACATAAAACATAATACCTGAATAGTAAAAAAATAAAATACAAATGGCGTACGTGTATTGTAACCTTTTAATCAAAACATAACATCGTAGGTGGAGACTGATATCTTACCTTTCTGATGGTATTAGGTTAAAAAAATTATTAAAAATGTATATAAAACTGCATTCAGGGAATATGTATAAGCTATATTATGAAATGTAAATGGATATCGTGTTTAGACTTGTATCCCATCCCCAAGCTGATCCATTTTAAGGATTCAAATATAAAAATATTCCAAAATCCAAAAAAATCCAAAATCCACAACACTTTCGGGATAAGGGATTCTCAACCTGTATATCTTTCTTTTTACAATTGTGTAACATATCTGAAAGACTTTAAGGCATTTTATTCAAAAGCATTGGAACAAGCAACAAGCAATCCCAGAACTGGGTGGCATCTGTGTAGAGTTCGTAAACCCACATTCACATGTGTTTTTGGTGGGTGCTCTGGTTTCCTCCTATAATCCTAAGACATACTGTACTGATATGTGAATTGGCTTCGGGGAAAGTTGACCCTGGTGTGAGTGTTTATGTCTGTGTGTGCCCTGTAATGGACTGGCATCCCATCTAGGGGGTATCCAGCCATTCACTTGTTGCTTTCCATGATAAGACTCTGGCTCCCCATTGACCCTGAATTGGCTCCCCAATGACCCTGAATTGGATCAAGAGACTAGAAAATGAATGGATGTATAGCATTCTCCATTAGGATTTTCATCTGAAGAAAATGAATCATGATTGCCACTGAGAAACAATGTGTTTAGTTTGTAATAAACTTGAATGATGTTAATTTGCATTCCTTAAAAGTAAAATGATTGATGAGTACCACATTGATTACCAAATATCTCAAAGAAAATAAAACATTTTGTCCCATATATATTTGTGGTATATTTATATTATGTTAACAGAATTTCCATTTAAATTTTTCCGTCTGTATAAAACACTGTAAAAATTTTTTTTCTTTCCTTTAGCAACACATACTGAATGTTATGACAAATGTCTACATTCTCAGCACGTAAGATAACCGCAGAAGTTAATAAATGTTTGAATTAATGAATATATTTTTAGCCCAATATTTATTAAAAGTGCTAAAGTTCACATTGTCTTTTTATTTGTAATCATTTTATCAGGGCTGGATTGAGAAAACACTGTTACATATGTATTAATGTAGGTTCAGAAGCCACCCTGTTGATTTTAAAGCGTAACCTTTGAGTTTCCTCTTCATTAGCTGTTAATGAAGATGAGACACAAGATATTCAGCAATTGAGCCGTGAACTCTGAGATTTCTTGTGATGCTGTGTAATTGAGACTATTAAAATAGAGAGTTGAATTATACTGTACACAAAACACGGAAGCTTGTCATTCTATTGGGTAGGGTAGTACATTTTGATGCTTGCTTTAACCTTCTTCTGCAATGGGCTTACATGATATCTAGGCTTCATTTGTGGAATTACGCCCCATTCTTGGCACAGAGTCTGTTTAGGGAGGCCACTGAAGTGGATTTACTGGTATCCTTTCTAAAGGATCGGTCAAGGATTGTCCACACATGATCAATGGGGATCATTTCTAATAATTTTTCAGGCAGCAGAGCTGTGGTGTCTTGACTTCCGCTACTTCCATTTTTTAAATGATGCTAACTACTGTAGGTGTTATTGCAAAGAGAAATACTGCTTTCCTTGGACAGATGAAAAATGGTATAAATATGCAGAAGTTTGTCTTTACAAATTGTGATATACAGTATTTAGTAGAAATTACATGATTTTTAATGGATGGCTGGATCCCAGTTACACAGAGGTGCCTTGTAGCATTAATCACACTCATACAGTTTAGAGTTTGTATAGATAATACTTTATTAATCCCATAGGGAAATTGATGAGTTTGCCTGTGTCTCTGTATGTTTGTTCTTTCAAATGTTATCTTATAACATCCTTCTTTCTCTTTTGTGCATCTTTTTCTTACGTCCATATTTTAGCATGTCATGAAAACACCCATGTATTCATTTCAAGAGCCTTAAATTGTTATATAGTCTATTCTAAAGTAAATGGAAGCTTGAGAAGTTTTTTGCATTTTGTTTTGCAAAATTGGAATAAGACTAATAAATTACCATTGCACCATTTTTTGTAAATATCCATCATTACCTGGAAACAGGTAACATATTGTAGCAGGTAATGTAATTGTACAATGTATAATGTAATTATAGGGAAACTTAAATAATCTCTATATCTATCCGTGTTTTTTTTTTTCTTTTTAAAATGACAGTTTTACCTTTTATTAAAGAAAGGTGATGAAGATTAATAGCTTGTCAAACATCAGCTCTAACCAGGTGGGAGCAGTTATAGTCATCTTTTGTCATGGATATAAGGACAAGGGGTGTAAGAGTTGCTATATAGTTCCCCTTAAATTTCAGTACAGTACACACAAATTATTCTATGGATACCCACTGACATATTATGAATGCAACTGTACATTCATGACTAAACAGAAGAAGATGAATAGCAAAATGGACCGAAAAATAATATTGACAAAAATACTCCAGTAAGACTAGTCAATTTAATTTCAGAGATAGAAGCCAACCACAAGTTGTTAAAGACTGAGCTTTTACCCCAATGCTGCCGATAGGCAGCAAGAAGCATGACTTTATCTTTGCCTTTACTGCATAGAAATGTAGGACTGAGAAACAATTGTCTTTGTCTAATGATGAAGAAATTTGAATTTCTTAAAAATAAACAGATATGTGGACAAGGGTGCACAAATGAAAACTATAGAAACTACAATAAAGTGTATTTTAATCTGAAAACAGGAGTCACTTGTGTATACCATTGCCACCTAGCCATACTATTGAAGCTGGTATCCTGGCTTGTGTTGAGAAATGCTCAGATGAGATTCTTGGATTATTTTGTTATTAGCAACTCAATGATATAGCTTGGATAAGTAGTCTTCTCTCATTTGACTTTCATACAGTATGCGTTTTTTTTTCTTTTTTCTTTTAGAGGTATATATATAATTACTGTTTTATGAATTTGGTATGGGTTCCCCCATAGATTGATCACTCTGCAGCTCTCTCATCCCACTCTGTTTAGAAATCCAGACTTTCCTTCACCTCTAGGAATATATGCTCAAGACTCATCATCAATAGAAATCTTTTTGCCCTTTCCTTATGCATGCACTGCAAGTCTATCTGAAACTATTTCCCTTTACGGACATCATGATTATTTAATTTTATACTCTGTTCTGTGGTTCTACTCTTGCTTTAGAGATAGACGTAATCCTTGGAAAGTGTGCTTTCCTCTTACCTGTCTGGAGGCTAAAAATCAAAATATTTCCCTGCAACCAAAAAGCATAGTGGACTCAAACCAAATTTTATACCTTAGATTAGATACCTAATAACACATTTCATAGGACTGTGTGGTTCAGGAAGCTTGTCCACAAGCACATGCCTTGCTCTGCCAATGCAACTGGTCCACTAGGGTGATATATATTTTTATAATTCAGGTGGATAGCTGTGTCAACATGCGTACGCTGCAAAGGAACAAGTAATAGGTTTATTCCATGCTGAAAAGAGAAGAAAGAAAACACAACGTTTTGGCTGTGAAGCCTTCTTCAGGTGTCAAACCCGAAGGCTCCACCGCCGAAATGTTGTATTTTCATGTCCCCATGTGTTCAGATCCCAGGAAATACCTCGATTGAAAGTCCTGAAGCATTCGGATAGTTGACTCCTTCACTCACAACCCTAAAACCAGGCCACCCACATTAACTAATGTTACAGTGCGGTGGGGGAGGCGCCGCACCGAGCACCGGTAAAAAGTGGGTGAGGGGACTGAAGCACCAGTGTGAGGTTAGCAGGGACCAAAAATAATACAAAGAGTGAAAAAATAAACAAAAAAGTAAAAAGAAAGTGTACCGCTGTGCCTTGTGACTGAGCAACACATTGAGCAACATTGAGGAAGAGCAGACATTCTAGAGGGTAAAGGCATCTTGCACCCCTAAAAACCGGCCTAGGAACTTCTGATACAATATTCTGTTTTGTTAAACAGGGTAAATCCAGTCTGGTCACTGCTGTGCAAACAAATTACTACACACTGGGCTGTTTTTTTTTTCCATCTAAACTGCAGATTAGGTCACATGTTTCACTATTTATACTTCTATCTGAAATGTACACCATTTTAATTACATTAAAATAGCTTTTCCTGAGATTTTCCAGTGATAAAGATGATTTTATAAATAACATTTTAAACATTTTGGAAAAGCTTTTTTCCCCCTAAGATTTACATGTCCAGTTACATCTGAAAAAATACTGATCAAATCAGTGAAAAAGTATTTGTTTCAAATATATTTTATAATAGAATGGTGAAATATTGAAACTTTTTATGAAACATTTTATTCGTTTTTCAAAAATGCGTTATGTTATTTCTGGTGGTATTTAAACAATACATTTCTGTATGGCATTATATATAAAACACCTTGTTTACAGGACACTTAAAGTTGCCATTTACAATGTAATAGCACTGTTAAGTATTCAACTGATTTCTAAAACAATGATACATATAATGTTCAATGTAAATGTCAGTGCCAGGTCATTATGACTTTGCATCATATTTTGAAAGAATGCCATCTGTTCAAGAGGAGACCATGAATTTGACAGCTTTTTCTTTCACACAATTATTTCAGTAGCTCTTGCATTTTAGGGGCCTTTAATAATCAGTGTAATGTAGCTCCTTTTTTAAAATTATATAAAATAACACTACTTACCAAAGTCTTACCAGTCCTCAAATAAAGTGCCTTGCAGTTAATAAGGTCATGCAGGCCAGAAAAAAATTGAATACATAGTCCCCAGGAGGACTTTATTAGCTTAACCCAATTTTCTTTTAATTGTTAATGGACAAGTTTCCTAAAAAGCATTGCCAATGTCAGAAATCAGCAGTGTCAGCAATGATTCAAAGCCCCTGGAATTACCTGTTACAAGATAAAAATTTAATTCAATCCTATTCAGGACTTTGACATTTTTTTATTTCTTTAAAAATTAATTTATTTTCAGATTTATTCTAAAGAAACTCACACCTCACACACTGCAGTAAAAGTATATTAACCTTTAAATACTCTTTCTTGACTGTGTTTTAGTTTAAAAAAAGCAATGCTTTACTCCATTTTCCAGTAGGAAATGAACACAAGCACTTTGTCAACTTTGCCCTTTTCACCACAGGATTTTAACAAAGGATGAGTTTTTGATACATACACTACAACCTGAAATTCTGTATCCTTCATGTATCCATGTATTTCTGTGATATATTTGTTATTCCTGGGTGGGTCAGAGCTCCTAGTCCTTGGTTTCCACAGCCACATTTGCATGAGGAGCCCATATCTGCCTGGAGGGACACAGACCTGGTAGGGCAGGATCTATCAGTCACCTACAACTAATTGATTAGTAATTAATTACCAATGAACCCCTGCTCTTCACTGCCCTGGTGCTCATGTATCCGAGCTACTTTGAATTCTCACATCAATGATTCCTATAATCTTGCAAACAATGTTTCCATTGCCTGTAGTAACCAGTGCCTGATGCAGCCCATGATTTCTCTTGTGTCCTGATCCTGCCAGCCATGTTTTCTCCTTCCACACCTGTATAGTGGCAGTCCTGGGTTTCTGGACCATCATCTGCTTCTCCATTACTTTTGTCTGCACAAGCTTGGCTTCCTTTGAGCCCCACACCTGCATCACTCCCGGATTTCTCACCAAGCCCTTCATGTACAGTATCTTTGTGGTAAACAAACTCTTTTCATCTCACCACTGAGCCTCACAGATAGATTGCTTTTTTCTCTCATCCTGCTGCAGACATTTCAATAACAGGCTGTGGTGTAACAGTTTACAGATATTTCTGACTTATCATTTTATTGATTATATGCCAATTTTCTGTATTGAAAAGTTCAATTTAATTAAAAAATCAAGAAAAGAAGATAAGACTGGTTATCAACAATTGGAAGATATTCAGCCTAGCTTGCTTAGTTGTTAGCTGATAATTGATCCAATGATCTCGTTCGGCTGTTTCATGAAAAAAGATATGGTAGCAACTTTCGCAATATGACTGGGTTGGGTATTCCAAACTCCCACTATCATGAGAGCAAAAATGTTTTATTTGTTCTGAGTTTTAAGTGTATCTCCCTGTAAGTTTTATTTGTGTCCTCTGATTCATGTTTCACTGTTGATTCTAAACAGTAAATTTGATTTAATTGGTCTATGCATTTGCAGTGTTTTTGTACTGCTCAAGTAAATATAACATCATCAAAATAAGAACACAACTTCATTTTTGCCAAAACTTATTTTGGCAAAATATGTTTTGCCAGCATCCAAATATTCCAAATAATATTAAGAAATAAGAAATATTTATAAGCAGTTAACTTGACATGACTGAATTTATTTTTATTATATGACATATACAGTAACTTCTTTCTCAGAATAACACATACCGTATGTAATACAACATCTGGAATGTATCAATCACAGCAATGATTAGAGAAGCAAGATAAAGGCTTCTGCTCATTATGCAAAAAACCCTCTGTGCTAAAAACACACTATTTATATAAAGTCTTCAACTATTTGTTATGTAAAATAATACTTATTTGTACATTACTATTAAATATACAATGTATTAACAAACAAAAAATGGTATCTCATTATAAACTGAGAGTTGTGTCTCAAATGAAAATAGGCTGGGTATACAAAGGGTGCACTGGGCCAAAACTTAATTGTGCTTTCAAACTGAATTTGGTTGTGAAAGATTAATATTATAAATATGAAATGTATTAAAAACTTGAAATACCCTACTAATCTCTGAAGCCCAACGTCGCTAAATGTCTGGCTAGAATGATAAATTAAGTTATGTAATTGTGTATGTGGGTTTCCATCTTGCCACTTTATGTTAAGATATCACTCATTTCACAGCAAATCATAGTGGGAATCTAGTGTTGGGGAAAATTGCTTGCCAATACCTGCTTCTAATCATCAGCAAGCCATAAAATCAGCAGCTGAGAGAATATGGCAAACAGCATTCTCTTTGGAGGCAGGCCAGTCACCAAATGCGAATGACCTTGCTATCTAGTGTGATGAAAATCTGGAATGTGGCCTTTTTAGAAAAGGCCAAATAAGATGAATTGTGTGCAGAGATGCAAGAAAGCATCTCCTGATGCTGAAGGTCAGCTTATAAAACTTCCTTTTTACTACATGAAATTGATAGCTTTATGAAAATACTTCTAAAAAAATGTCTTAATACATCAATAGCAGCTTAAATAATAGTTCTTACTGTGCTTTCACAATGTTATTATTACTCAGGGCATACAAAGCAAATTTTCCAAATTAAGTTACTGTACATTATTTGTAAGGGTTGGAAAAGACTGTACTATGCATGTAATTTTTTAACTTGTTAAATAGATTCTTCTGGCTACTTTTAACATTTTTAGTATATAAATGCCAATTGTCATTGATATTGAAGAAAATGAGTTTCAATGATGCTGCAGTTCTGTGTAGAGGTTGCATGGACATGATATAGCAATTTTACACACAGTGCTTTCAATGATATTGCCAGATATGCGTTAGATACTATATATTGTAAATAAAGTTATCATTAAGGAATGTGCTGCTTTTTTTGTCTTTAAAGAGTTGTTATTTTTAAAACAGTAGGAAAAGCAATGTAGTCTTCCAGTGGACTACTGTCTGGCAACTATTTAAATTTATTCGTATTTCATGCTCTCTGTGGATATTGGTTTTGATTATACTACATATTCTTTGTTTATTTACATTTTGTTTAATTTGTTTTGCACTCCTCTTTCATCAAACATATCTTGAAAACAAAGTTTTACACATTAGATAACAGCCTCTCATAGATGTACCTTTATAGCTGCCTAGGATATATTGATATTTTGATACAGAAATGTGTAGTATGGTGATGGCTGGTTAAGGAGTGTTAAGCTTTGTGCTTTTGAATAATTGTATTTTAGTTGGTGTTCTCTGTCCTCCTACAGTCAACCATGGAGGGGTTAACTTGAAGGTTCAGGGTTATTTTATAGGTGCACTAACAGGATTTACTCTAAAAATCCAATTTACTTTACAAAAATACAGTATCATTCCTTCTCCGACATGACCCTAGACCCACAACCAGATAAAATATAAATTACTCATGTAGGGAAAACCGGTTCAGGGACGCCAAATATGTAATCATAGTGGCTCTCTGAAGGCACCAGTTCTGTAGGGTTTGGGCATTTACTGAGACAATTATTAATTGTAGCAGTAAATCACAAAGTTGATTCTTTTGATGGCTTTAGAATCCAACCATGCGACATAACTCAAACAACGCGCACACACAGGTACTAATACACGAGGATACATTTATTAATACATAGAATATGCATGTAAAACTAACAGATCTTATCGAGAGGGTTATCAGAATACAAAAGATATATATTCAGTCAGTTACGAAGAGTTACACATCAAGAGGACATACATTCAGTATATCATTCATTAAGACCGTTTCGTAAATGAACTTGGTTATAACTTCTACATTAGATACTCAAAACAAGTACATAACTCTTAGGAATTAAATTGATATCAACTGGTTGGGATAACAATTGAATTCTCGAGCTGTAATGCATTGAAGTTGAATACTCATCCAATTTCTGGGGATTCAGATCTCCTGCGGGCACAAAGAAACAGTTGCAGGCTGTTGCTGTTCAATCCGCGCTCTCTGGCTCCGTGCCAGGCTGTGCTGTGCGGCTTGCGGCGGTGCGCTGCTGATGCTCATTGTTGGCTTTAACTAGCAAAGTTTGTGCACAGGAGAAAAGATGACTGTGGGTTCCAGCAAGTCAGGAAGAGGACCGGTTTGTTCCTGATGAAGAGCTAGTTCTGAATAGTAATTCAGCTGTCCACAGTTCCGACCTGTTCACGAGGCCTGCTGCTGGTTACTCTCTGGCAACCTCCACTCTAGACTCTTAGAACAAAGGAAAGTTCTGGCACTCGGACACACTGGCCGTTCCGTGGTTGTCCGGGCTGAGTCTCAGGATGGTCAGGAGGCGCGCTGCGAGAATGTCCTGCCCTTGGGAGCCTTCTGCTCCTGGGCCGTCCTGCCCTGGAATTCTCCTTTGAATTCCCTTTAGAACAGTCCACAGAATCCTCTCCTGAATCTTACTGAATCTTGTTGAATCTGAATCTGAATCTGAATCTCCGTGTTGCCTGTTTTTACCTGGAGGAACTTCAGCTCGTTGATTGGCTGAAAGTTCCATGGGCATCAGAGTCCCACAGGGGTTACTCGGCCCTACCAGTCCCTGATTTTTTTATCAAAGTGAGATATGAGTCACTTAGTCCTGACACTTAGTAATGCAGTCCAGATGTCCATCTGGCACTCCCTAGACAGATAGGCGCCAATGGATGACCATTGATCATGATAGCCAGGCTTAGCTAAGTGCATCCCCCTTTGGGAGCTGTCCTTATCAAAAGAAAACATCTTGCATGAATAGTTTCTCTGTGGCTGCACCACAGAGATGAACAGAGAAATGGGGCCTCATTTGGGAAGGCTCAGAACACTTAATTCTGCCTTATTATTAAGCCTCACCGCTACACTCAGTATCAGAAAGAACAACAAGTTCTGAATCCATCTATCATCCATCTGAATCCATCTGACTGCTGCAATCCTTATGCAAAGGTTGCTTGTACTTAGTGACCAAATTGAAATGATACATACTGTACATCAGGTCACTCAATAATAATTACACCGGTGACTATTTGATTTTGTGGATTAATGTAAAAAAAGAATAATTAAAAAGCAGGATACTTTAACTTTAACTGTCATTGCAATTGTAAAGTTACAAGCTGCCTTATTTTCTTCATTAAATATCTTTTGTAAAGAAATCTTAATTGCATATATATATAGTATCAAAAACACCAATAAAAGATGTGCAGTACATGTATATGTAAAATCTCGCACTGCCATATATGCACATCCAATAGAGGCACAGGGACATTTTCTCTATGATTATTCACATTATTTACTCTGTTTTGACCATGTTTGAGAGACACCATTATTGTACAGTACATACCCTTCAAACTTTGATAGTGAGTGAATGCTTATTTTGCAGCTTCTGGTTGAATGTGGTCTGGTGAAAGTATTTATTTCTTCAAGATCTGCCCAATTGGCTTTAGTAGTTCACTGCTCTCTGAGTATAAACTGAAGTTTTATACATGTCTGCAATAATCTAGCGTTTGCCTGTGGTAGTTGGGCAGTTAATGCAGAACTCATCTGCCCATAACCTGTACAGTTTTGTATTGCTGCTTACACCATTACTACAAAGAACAACACGATCACCCATTGAGACAATCTTCACCTTAACTCATAATTTCAGCAGTGTTGTCAACGACAGCAGTTGTGGTAAAGTGCAACCTCATTAACATGAAATCTTTTGTGACTGTGTAGAATTAATATTTATAGATTTTATTCTGTAATCATTCTTACTATTCTTTGTTTTCACTTCAATGCAATTACCCTATTTACAATTACTGGAAAAGCAAATGCAAAGAAATCTGTTTCCTTTGTCAAATAATATTTCTGGCTTATTTGTGGCCTACATTCTAACCATATGTTCAGTATGTGGAATACATTAATATTTTGATCAAAGAGTACATAATTACCACACTGAATACAAATATTTGGATGGAAAAAAATCCATATTCCCTATCAATCTAATATGAGCAGACAATATTTTTTCTCTTTTATTATGCTTACATTATAATAAATATAGTACATGCATTAAAAGGAACATATATGTCATTTGTTTGGAGGATGGAAATTAACTCAAACATCATCCATTATCAGTAAGTTCTTTTTTCCTGGCAAGTGGTACAACAGCCCAGAAGCAAGACTACACTACACCCTGGACATTAGGCCATCAAAGGGCACACATAGGGACAATTAATAATGAAACTACCTGGCACATCACTAGTAAACTACTGTACCTACCATGCCAATGCAGGCTTGAAGGAAACCTGAACACCCACACATGGAAAGAACATGTAAACACCACACAGAATGTGTTTCAGCCTGGAATCAAATCTGAAGTTTGAGGAAGCATAGTTTCTGAACATGCCAATGTGCTGCCCTGTCATAAACAAAAACAAACACACAGATAGCTCTGTAGCTGGAGCTTATTTTTTCTTGTTCTGCAGTATATTAACTCACCAACAGATGGTGCAAAGTTTTGTATTCCAGTGTAAGAATGTAATCTGTACTGGCTTTTGGTAAGGAGTACAAACTGATGACAGCAAACATCTTAACAGAAAGAATCTTATGGTTCTAATAGTTGCTTAGCCATGATGGAAATAATACAAAGCAGGAGGTTTGTGTGTGCAACATTGGTGTTCTTTTTTTACCTTTTTCTTTACATGTAGATATCAATCTTCAAGATGTATTTTTATTTTCACCACTTTTACAAATGTGAAACTGTTTAAAAACCCAAAATAATAATTCAGAAGACAATAATCTGATTTAAAATATGATTTCTACAGAAGCAGTAACATACAACTATCGCAGAAAATGTTGTTGAATAGACAACATTTTTAATTTCTGCTCAAAAACTCTTTGACAGTCTGAAAAGGTTGGAATTGCTTTTCTCAGATCAACATCACACTGTTTTGCCGAGAGTTCCATCTGCAGACAGAAGGGGAGTCATTCTCATATCCTTAATTGGAAATGTGCACAACAGAGTTGTCCTTCAGAATTAGGATTGAACACAACCAACTTTCTATGTTGCTCATAATTTGTACTGTTTTAGTGTCAGGATGGTCTGCTACATTGTTTTCTCTTTATGATTGTTCTACAAAATCTATTGAAGCAGGCATGATAGATATTCATACTGTATCAATCCCTCTTGGAATTCCAAGTATCGTTCAGTAAGATTATTTATTAAAATAATTCTAAATTTATTTTATATCACTGTTGTAATAATAGTATACTGAACAGACTATCCAGAGTTGATTTCATTTCTCTTGGGAAAGAGACTAACAATCCACTCCTTGCTGACAAGAATTGGTAGTCTAGTTGTCATAAAAATAAAGGTCCTCTACCTTTAAAGGAATAGAGCACTTCAGCAAGAGTGTTTTGTTTTTCAGTCTTGTATATTTTTGTATTTATATATATACAGCACATCTACAGTAGTTGGGTTAAAAATAAGGATGTGGATATCTTTATATATAGTGAAAACAGTGTAATGTAAAATATAAATTCTTGTTTGGAATACAGTATATGTAGTAGATACAGTATGTACAATACGTACAGTATACAACATCCATACTGCATGTACTGCACTCAGTATGTGTACTGCATGTAAAGAATAGATATGCAAAAGTATTCTGATCCTTTCTGTGGTTTTACATTTTACAAAATATAATGTAATATTTTATTCAAAACCTGAAAGCTCAAATTGAAGACTTATAAGGGTAACATAAATTACCTAAAATGTCAGAATAACTCAACAGAAAACACCTTAAATCTATTCCTTGAATATTCATATTCAGACTTGTGAACTCAAGCGCCTCTGGCAGCAATTGCAGCTACAGTTTTTGGGGGTTAGTCTCTATTGACTTTATTCACTTGAAAGATAGAATTTTTGCCCATTCATCTTGGCAGACTTGCTCAGGTGTTTGGGGATCACTTGCGTACAGCAATTTTTAAGTCTTTCCACAGATTTTAAATTGGATTCAAGTAATTCTTTGTCTGGGTGACTCACGGCCATTCACTTTCTTATATTTAATCCACTACAGTGGAGTTTTGGATTATTGTCCTACTGAAAAGTGAATTTTTGTTCCAGTTCTAGTTCTAAATTAAGCTTTCTTCTAATATTTGCCAGTACTTTACTCTGTTTCATCATTATTATTAGGTTTCTGATCCCTGCTGATGAGAAGCAGATCTATTACATACCGGTTCTGCCACCATGCTTGTCAGTAGGGATGGTGATGGTGTTGACTGAGAGATGTTGGTTTTGCATCAGATGTAAAGCGTTGCGTTTAAACCAAAAAAATCCTTTCTGACTGCAAAACTTGTTTGCTGCAAGTATGTTGTATCACTTTGTTGGAGACTCCATGCAGGATGTGAGATGTTTTCTATTTATTCAGTTTTATACATTTCCTTTGAGGAGTTACCAGGGTATTGTTGACCCATGGACATATCCTCGGATCTCAGCCACTGATTCAGTATGTCTTTCAAAGGTGCTGTTTGCCTCATGGTGGCATATAACAGGTTTCATCCTTGTCTGACCACTTGGTTTGGATGAACAGGATGGCCAGGGCAGTACCTGGGTGCCTTCAACTTCTTAACTATTAACTTCACCATACTCCATGCTCGTAAGACATTGAGAGTATGTTATTTTAACCTTCTGCTGATCTATGTCTTTATATAACTTAATCCCTGCAATGTTTTGAAAGCATCATGGTTGAATATTTGCTTTAAATGCACTACATGATCAAAAAAGAGAGACTGCTGTTTTAATTATGAAATCACAAGAACAACAATTTTTGCACACAGGCTTATCTAATTGTATTGCTTTGTGTACAATAATTAATTTAGGTGTGCCACAGCAAAGAGTTTGAATACTTATAGAATCCTGACTTTTCCATTTTCTGTAGTATTATACACTTACTTCTTTCCTTATGCAGGACATCAAAGTGTAATAACTGCAGTCTTTAAAGCATCAACATTTGAAAACTGTTTCCGAGAGTCTGAATACTTTTCCAAGGCATTGTATAGACTTGTTCATATAAAATTCAGGGGAATATTCAAGTATTTATTTGAATATTACTTTTGTAGTGGTATTTTTTGCTCAACTCATGTCTTTTAAATTACACACTGTGAAAATGATGAAAACCATTGTAAGTCAATTTACATTTAAGTCAAATTGTTTTCATTATTATTTTTTAAAACCTCATAGTACCTCAAAATGACACTGCAAAGGCTGATCTTAAGTTCCATATCAGAATGTTTTCCATATCCTTTCTATTACCAGAAAGAACATACTGTGTTTTATATTTGCTAATCTATTTACTGTAGTATTTTCAGTACAGTACATCAGTTGTAGATGTTGACCAAATAGCAATAAAACAAAATTACACTTTTGTTTCATTATCAACATTTCACTTTACAGTATAATACAGAGGAAATAATTATAAGCCAAATTATACACAGAACACAAGTATATTCTGTATATGATGGCTTAATTATTTTATACAGTATATCTTGATGCATACAAATTATTTGTTGTTATGTTGGTATATTGCTGGATTTGCCTTTATTTTTATAATAGGATCTATATTGCATTGCTTGCCTCTTATTTTCATCGATTATGATGGAAGTCAAGCATTATTTGATTGCACATTTTATCTTATTTACATATGTTATATATATCACAAAGAAATGTAGATACCAGACTAAACTCCATTTTTTTTAGATTCTCTGTGAACAATTAATTTTAAAGAAAGGTTGCACAATATTAAAAATACTAGCAGTCATTTATTACTCAGTATTATTACAGATTGCATTCTGTAGTTTTTTTTAAACTAGAATAATTGCAGTCTTTTATCTCTTAGGCTTAAAAAAGGATATTGAAACAGAGCATGATAACTAAGAAAATACCCACAATTACAAAAGCTGTCTTAAATGACACACTTTTGTTATTAAACCTCTTTTTTCTTTTTTTATTCTGTATATTTCAACCCTGTAGGATGCAGAAGAAAGCTACAGTATGCAGGCTGCAAATTTTCGGCAGTTAATATATACTATATTTAATGTCTTATAAAAGATACAAAAGGTCAGTTTTTTTCAGGATTCAGTGGAAATGCAAAGAATATCCATGAGTCATCCTCTATAATATATATTATAATTGCTAAAACAGATATTTTAATTCTGAAATGTGTCTTTACTGTTGTGTAAGTTGTTGGGCTAGTACAAGAAGTGCAGATGAGTCAGTAATGAGTAGTGACAGGCATGATAAGCTATAGTACCATGAAAATTGGCAGTCTTGATAACTTAAGCTGGTCTTATGCTAATACCTTCATAGTTACTGCTGGGCACAAAAGATACAAATTTGAAAGGCATGTTACATATTTCTGTAATTCAACATGCTTTAAATTTACATGAAGAAAGCCATTATACGCAATGTTTTTAAATCCAGACTGGACGAAAGACAAAAGCAACAAAATGTCACTAAGATTCAACATAGAGAAAGTAACACAATTATAATAATAACAAATAGTTTTAGAACTAATAACAAAATTGAAAAAAAAAATAACTTACACATTATTTCTACAGCAGTTTTTGATCTTTTTTATCCTGAAACAGTAGCAGTATCGTAATGCAAAGTATGGGGTAGTTGTTAAACATTGTATCACAGTACACTGTGGTGAACCCTCTAGTAACAGACTCAACAGAAATGCCAGTTCATATGTAAATATTTCAGTAGAAATAAATAAAATGAAGTAACAAAGATCTTGGGTAAAACATGCATAAGGAATTGAGAAATGAACACTGGGGATATGACACTCAATGTGGTAGATGAGACTGTCAGCCATTAAAACCCACATATTGCAATGACAGTTAAAACTAGAAACTGTCTTACTTTCAAGTTTTCAGCAGAGAAATGCAGTCACATTAGTGCATCTAATTGTTTTAGATGAACTTAAGAATGGTTAAGAGGAATGAGAAGAAGCTAATTTGGTAGCTAGAAGTTATTTATACAAGAACCAGGTCCAGTCTTTTCTTCAAAGAACATGATGTAAACTTAATATGACTGAGTAAACTAATTCCAGTGCAGTACATTCATACAGTATACTAATATCACTAATATCACTTGGTAATATTCAAGAGCTTCCACTCAACATTCTCTAAATTTTCATCATCCTATTTTTACTACATTCAGAAAGTTCTGCAAGGGATTTAAGCATGTAGAATGAAGTCTTGTTTTAGAGGTAATGTAATGGTATAACCATCATATACACTGTATTTAACCATATAACCATCATAACACAGTATACAGCATATAGTCAAGCATTATATAACCATCCACCCATTCTTCTGTATTGTACTAAAGATTATACAGCAATTAGTACTGGAGTTAGTAATAACAGTTGTATTTTTATAATTGTGACAAATTGGAGATAATGTCTATTTCTTTGTGTCTAATATTTTACCTAGATTGTAAAGAGTTGACTTGAGAGTCAGGTTTAACCTCAAATGATTTTGTGATATGATAACCATTTGTGCTGTTTCTACTTCAATGGCTGGACTCTTCTTGTAATTTGGACATTTTTTCATGTTCACAATGTATGTGTAAAGACTTATGTGATGTTCACATTTTCCCATTTTCTGTATAGAACTAACCAAAACATTTGAGAAACAGCAAGAAGTGTGGTTCAGGCCAAGAAACTTGTTTTTGCTACTGTGGCAGTTTACACAATTTACACTCCATTCAACTGATTATGTGGCTTCTAAAGACAATTGGTTCCATAAGTGCCTATTTAGGGGTGTCATACTCGTAGCTAAGGGGTTGAGTATGTAGAGTATGCATTGAGCTACTTTCAGATTTTATATCAATAATTAATTTGGAAGGATCTGTATACTTTTGTTTTCACTTTGACACTAAAAAGGGCTTTGTTTTGATCACTGGCCTAAAACCTTCCTTAAATGCATCCCTAAAACCCTTTAATAATAAATACACTATGACTCCATATTGTAACACAGGGAAGGTGAATACTTTTGATTTTCATTGTACCTGTATATCTGCAGAGTTGTGTCAGAAGCAGTTAATTTAATGGCCCCATATCTTCATTGCTGGTTCTATGAATATCTAGCTGCATCAATGTCACTGTTGTGTTGTGGCTAGTGATTGCTGGAGATGGACATAGCAGCTAATAGGGGAACAGTCTAATATTGTTCCTCTCACTTTATTGCCCCAAGTATTCTAACATTTAGGACATTTTAAAATGTTTGGAAACTGCAGAACTAATGAAGCACTGAACTATCCTTTTCTGTAAATTGTGGCGATACTTGAGAACTGAGCTGATCTGCTCAAAAACATTCATTTTGAGACTCACAAAATTAATAATCTGAATTCTGTATCTCTGTTTGATATTTCTTGGCAGATAAATTCTAATGAATGAATATGCTCTAAACTTCTACCCCTACAGAGAAATGTAAATTATGTTTGTTGTGATAATATTAAAAATATATATACTGTATTTACAAAATAAACTATATTTTGTTTTGACAACACAATCTTATGCAAACTATCCCCCCCTTTTGTAATACCACGTTAAATTGGGCTAATTTCATTTTAATAACACTTTTTCTTTTCAGTGTCTACATTGTTTTTAGAAGGTTATGTGGTGAACATGAAACAGTTGTGAATGGAATTGAAAAGCAAATATTCAACCCATTGATCAAGTTAATTAGTTCTGTCATGTTCATTAAAATTAATTATTTTGTATACACATTTAAACATTTTATCTTCCAAATTAGCTGTTTTTCCATGGTTTGAGCTATTACTATAGTGTCATATTGTGTCTAAATGGAAATATACCAATATTCAGGGCTTACAAGGGTTTTGCAGCAATTTCAATATTTTAGAATTTCATTACATTAAGTCATCATTCTGCAGCTCCACACTTTTTAATGAGGCACTTTATTAAAATTATTCCCACAGCTGTAAAGACCAGTTAACCTCTAAAATTAATTCTTAACTTAAGGTAATGTTTGTGTTTCACTATTTAACTAGCAAAATTTACCCTTAGTCAGATTTAAATCACTGCCAAAAGAATATTAAAATTATTGATTTATTGTTTTTAAGTAACACCTTAAGTGTGCTAAAGTAATTCATTTTGTTTTGTTTAATGACTAAATAACCTGGTAATACATTTATTTAGAAAAAGAACATTCATTACACTATTTTCTATTATATGACGCAAGATAAATATTGCTGTAGAGTCTTTTTTTATTGAAACACTTTCTTTCTGGAAATGTCTTAAAATGATATAATTAGGCAATTTACATTTCCAGAAATTATTTGACCTTTGCTTTTGCCAATAATTACTGTATCCCTGCTGCTGTATACAGTCTCACTCACTGGTGAGATCTTCTCTGTCAGAAAAAGGTTACTAGGCTGTTCATTTTCAGACTTTTGAAAAGCCTTCAAATGTCATTAAAATGTGAAGGGATATGATCAAAATTAAGATACAAATCTAATGCATAACTTATCATACATTTCAAATTCTGCAATTAAAATATCATGGACGTTATGCTTTTGCAATTATGTTACCCAAGCTAGATAATAATGACAAGTTTTTAATTCTCATTTTAGATTCTAAGGAACCCCCTATCAAGTTCTTTAACGTGGTATGAGTTGAAAAGTAACCAGAATATAGTAATATCATATGAACATGTATGCTTGTTATATTAGCCTTGTTCACAAAAGTTAAACTCCACACACGTCATATTTTGTGCAATTCTGATCTACATAAGGTGGAAATCTAGATATGATAACAGTAATGATATTGTCTTGCATTAGGTCCCCAACAGTGATAGAAGGCAATCAAGCTATACTAATAAGGAACCTTATATGAATAAGATTGTATTCGTGCTATGACTGTTGAGCTTATGTAATAAAGAAAACATGGAGAAAATAGAAACAATTAAAAAGTAATACCAGATTTGTAATTCTGTTACCACCTCCATAGAATCAGAAAATGTTCTTAAAAATTTATTTAACTCTCCATGCTTTTCACAATATACATGTTAAGGGTTTTGACAGAGTTACCAGTGTCGGAAGAAATGCTTATTTTGGATTTGGAGTTGATTTTAATTACAGGAGTGCATTCATTGGATAGTAAATAAAAGCAGAACATTTTCATTTGTTCCTCAAAATAATAATGGTTTCTTTTGTCAAAGAAAGTAGTGTTCCATTTAGAACAAGCCCATGCATAACTGTTTGCTAACAACATTAATTTACAATTTTCTAATGATGGTATTTTTCACATAACAGTTGTTAAAAGTAAAGCAATGCATTACTTTTTTACATGACTAGTGATCTATAAAAGTTGAATTAGGGTTGGGATCAGGGTTAGGGTTATGTTTGTGATATGTTGTTCCACACAAGTACAAAGTATTGTTCTTTCTTGTGGACCTCTGTTATTGGTAATTTGTATATACAGTATACTTTTCCCCGCAGAACTTTTAACCAACATCTACTAAAATCAAGATGTTGTGAGTTCATCTCTTATTGTATTCCATTACACTTTTTCCATGAAATAGTAATAGATGTGTTTTATAGATCCCAGGAATTACACAGAACAGCATGCATTGCTTATGTCTTTCTTACATATCCTATTAATAGTGCAATTTATATGAAGTTTATACTGTATGTGTGTGTTCCATTACAGTACATGTATCTGAGGTTATGATAAAGATTATTTAAAATATAGTATTATACGCTATGGATATCTAAGAAAGGATAAGTGTTGGTAAAAATCTTCTTTATATTAGCATATTTGTATTTGTATTTGTAAATGAATTTAATCAGTGCTCAGTAAAATACGGCATCCTTACACATTAGTAGCTATGCAACAGTTGTTCTTACATTTTTTCATGTCATCAGAAAGGTATGTTCAATGCTATAAATTCAGTGGCGTCTCTCTTCTAAATTATATACAGTGCAAATTAAAGGCAATTCTTTTCGATTATTTAATTTTTTAGTATTTTAAAAGTTTCTTGGTTGAAATGGAGGATATTTTTACAGTGGCTACAAGAAGTATTTTTACAGATAGCATAAAAGTGTTCATAAAATGATTAATACATAAATGTACTAAACATAGAATTTCATTGCGTAATCTTTACTAAGATGAAACTCTAAATCTAAAGAAATACAATTCAAAACATAAGATATAATTCTCAAAATATTTAATTATGAAACTCATTAATTACTAAAAAATCCAACCTAGTTTCAAGATTATGGCTACATACAGTACCTGCCGAATTGAGTCATTAATTTGATGAAAATAAAAGAATGGTTGATAATCTCATCAGGTTATCTTAATTCTGCACACCATTTTTTTCTGTTGTTACATTATGTAACATTTTAGGAATAAAATAAATAATTTGCTGAAACTTTGTGTACAGATTAATCTGTGTTATAATAATAATATTTGCTTACACTTATATAGCACTTTTCTGAACACTCCACTCAAAGCGCTTTACAGGTAATGAGGTCTCCCTCCACCACCACCAATGTGCAGCATCCACCTGGATGATGCAACGGCATCCATAGTGTGCCAGAACGCTTACCACACATCAGTGGGGAGGAGACCAGAGTAATGAAGCCAATTCATTGATGGGGATTATTAGGAGGCCGAGATTGGTAAAGGCCAATGGGAAATTTGGCCAGGACACCAAGGTTACACCCCTACTCTTTTCAAGAAACACCCTGGGATTTTTAATGACCACAGAGAGTCAGGACCTCGGTTTTACGTCTCATCTGAAGGACGGTGCCTGTTTACAGTATAGCGTCCCCATCACTATACTAGGGCATTAGGACCCACATGGACCACAGGGTGAGCGTCCCCTGCTGGCCCCACTAATACCTCTTCCAGCTGCAACCTTAGTTTTTCCATGGAGGTCTCCCATCCAGGTACTGACCAGGCTCAGACCTGCTTAGTGGGTCAGTGGGTTGCCAGTTGTGAGTTGCAGGGTGACGTGGCTGCTGGCTTACTAGTATAAAGTATAAAGTATAAAGCACTAGAGTGCACTTTAAGATGATTCTCTGTGGTAAATAAGTGGTAAAAATGCTATGTAAAATACTATAATACTTCTTAGTAATGCAGACATCTATTGCATGTAACTAATGATTAAATGGGTTGGTTTAAAAGCTTCAGGACATTAAGACAGGAAAAAGTATGCTTACACACTAAATAAAACCACTTACGTGACAACTCCAGAGAAATTACTAGTAATTCCTTCTAAATATTACTTGCTGGTTTGTTGTATATTTTAAAGTAATCAAATAAGTTTTTTTTAGTATTATTTCTTCAAGGTATTATATATCCATCCATTTTCTAAATGCTTTATCCAATTCAGGGTTGCAGGGGAGCCAGAGCCTATCCTGGTATGCAATGAGCACAAGGCTGGATGGGTTGCCAGTTCATCACAGGGCAGATGCAAATACACATATGCATGGACCAGGGCAAGTTTTCCCAGAAACCATTTATTCTACCAGTATGTCTTTGGACTGTGGAAGGAAGCCTGGGCACTTTTCAAAAGCCATCATGAACATGGTGAAATCATGCAAATTCCACACAGTTAACACTACAGAATTGACCCCAGGGCTGCAGCACTGCAAAGCAGAGATGCTAACCACTGTGCCACCTTGCCACATTGGTATTAAATATTAGTCAAATAAGTAGTTATTTAAGAATCATGTCAATGAAATTTTCATTTATATCATGGTTACATTTTACACAAGACACACACATTGAATGTGAACATTTTAAATGTTATTTATTTTTAATTTATGTATATGCTATTATCAGATGCATAGTATCTAGAATGTCCTAAAATCTAAAAAAATTACATTAAATTTAAGTGTGATGAACAATGCTATGGATTCAGCAAAGTAAAAAAAAAGATTTATTTAAATAATAAATAATAATACACTTTATTATATATAGCATCTTTAAAGGTGGCTTCTCAAAGTGCTTTACAGAATGACAACAGCAATAAGAACAATAAAAAATAAACAAGATAAACACAATGAGAGTATGCAGAGGAGACAGTAGATGGTGGAACAAAATACAGTAGGAGCAGAGGGATAAAAAATGTAACCAGTTAAGTAAACTCTTCTAAAGAAGAAGGCTTTGAGTCTGGATTTGAAGGAGTTTAGAGAAGGTGACTCTCTGATATCCTTGGGGAGAGAGTTCCAGAGCTTAGGGGCATAACAGGAGAAGGCCTTGTCACCCAAAGAGTGTAGACGGGCTTGTGGGACAGTTAGGAGACCAGAATTAAGGGAGCGAAGGCTGCAAGATGGGGAGTAGGGCGATAAAAGCTTAGACAGAGACATGTACTGAGGTGCCAAGCCATGCAGAGCCTTATAGGTGTGCAAGCGGATTTTGAAGTCGACACAAAACTTGACAGGAAGCCACTGCAAGGACTCCAGGATGGGAGTAATGTGATCACTTGCACTCGACCTGGTCAGGATTCTGGCTGCCGAATTTTGGACATTGTTGGATTGTTGGATTGTTCAATGTGGATTTAGATACCCCAGCGAGTAGAGCATTACAGTAGTTAATTCGGAAGAAGACAAATGTGTTGATCAGCTTTTCAGCCACAGTTAGTGATAACATAGGGCATAGTCTAGCAATATTTCTGAGGTGAAAAAATAAGTTTTAACAATATGCTGCATGTGTGGGTCAAATGTTAATCCTGAATCAAATATCACCTCATATTTAGACTGAAGCTCAAGTACAGTACCATCCACAGACAAGGTTAGAGGATTGGCTTTACAAACTTAATGGGAGATGCCAATAAGGATGACTTCAGTCTTATGACAGTTAAGATTAAGGACATTTTGAGTCATCAAAGATTTTATGTTAGAGATGCAATTAGATAGAGACAGCCACATCAGTGTCAGGTGTGGTATGGATGTATATTTGTGTATCATCAGCATAGAAATGATAGTTGAGGCTGTGCAATCTTAAAAGCTGACCAAGTGGAAACATGTAAATGCTGAAAAGTAGGGGACCCAGTATCGAGCCCTGAGGAACACCAGACTTAATAAGACCAATTCCAGACCTAAATCCGTTGAGAGACAATGTGACAGTGATTAGTGAGGTTAGACTTGAGCCATTTCAGAGCAGTGTCAGAAACTCCAAACACATTCTCAAGATGAGAAAGTAAGATGTCATGGTTAACAGTGTTGAAAGCAGCACTGAGATCAAGAAGAATGAGGATAGAGAGAGAACCAGAATCAGAATCTATTAGAAGATCATTCGTAACTTTGACCAGGGCAGTTTCTGTGCTGTGAAGTTGATGGAAACCAGATTGGAGGGGTTCGAAAAGGTTATTTACAATGAGGTGGTTATGTAATTGAAATGTGACAACACGCTCTAGAATTTTTGCAAGAAAGGGAAAGTTCCAATGACTGGCGATGAGGGAGGTAACGTGGTGGGGCAGTTAAATGACAATGAGGTTATTATAAAATGTAAAAAGTGGCTAAAATAAACAGTATGGATTAAAATACTGTAATATACAGCTAGAATATGCTGCTCTGTGGTTACAGAGAAGTAAAATACACAGCCTGTAGATATGTATACCTTGTTCACATTGAATAAGTGTAATTAGCAGGTTATACTGGCATATTGAGATTTAAAAAGATTAGTGCAATAGGGTAGGAGTTATTGAAGGATGCAGTTGAGAGCTAAGAGATCACAGGTGCTGAGTCTTGAACAGCAAGTGCTGGAAGGTGGTCAGAGACTGCAAATTTCTGATTTCTGTGGATAGTTCATTCCACTATTGAGGGTCAAATGTGAACAGACTTTGGATGTGGCATGACAGAGAGGAAGTATTCCCCAATTCTCTAGCAGACTAGAAGGAGCAGGGTGGGGTGGAATGTAGACAGGGACAAGACACTAAAGATAGCCAAGAACAAAGGGGAAGAGACAGATTTAGGAAAAACTAGGGCTTCAAATTAGGTCCAGCAACAGGGAATACAATACACTGTTATAATACACTGCATTATACAAGAAGGAACAGAATAGTGGTGAGATCATAAAAAGCCCTCATGTACAGGTACTGTAGGTAGAACAACAGGGAAAATTGTTTTCAATTTGTAAAGTGGATACCTGTACAGCAGGAATCAGTCTTCTGACATTTTAAGTACAAGATCATTTTTTTATTTAAGTGCAACCCAAGATCTGTTCCCATAAAAATGCAGAATACGTAGCAATACGAGTTGCTATTTTAAACGTATGTAATACCTAAAATTAATCTAAAATTAAGTATATACTTAAGTATGTACTGTATATGCTAATCAAGTCTCAGTATGACAACTGGAAGCAGTATCTACAAGTATCTGTAAGTGTGAGTTGTAGTTTGAAATAATAAATTCTTCAGACGGCCTCTGAGATGTTGCAAATACCTGCAAATATTTGATTATCTTCATTTGAAAGAGCACTATCTTACAGAAGTGTGCAGAAGCAAAGTAAACCTTTAACTGTAAAGCACAGAATAATAGGTGTACTCTTCTGTTTATCAGTTGCCAAAAATCATTATCCCTTGACTTAACTTTCCACTCAATATAATTTTGGAAAGCAATTATCTCCATATCAGTTCCACCAGTTCATGAATCAAACACATAATGGTATTTGCTAGCCATCCCAACAATGTATACATGAAGGAATAGAATTAAGGTAAACATGATGATTTCTTTTCACAAGTCTAATTCCTGGAAATTGTTAATTATTTTGAGTTTCTATATGTTATTATGCAAAGACTACTGTTTTTCTAACACTGTGTATAGTTCCATCCACACAGTGCCTTTACTTCCATCCATTTCTAATCTCTTTATCCAGTACAGAGGATTTGGAGCCTATCCCAGTAAGCGACGGACACAAGGCAGAATACACCCTGGACATAGCGCCAGTCCATCACAGGACAGACAGACACAAACACACACACACCAGGGCCAGTTTTCCCATAAACCAATTAACTGACCAGTATGTTTTGGAGTGCGAGAGGGAGTCATATCACACATATGGAGAAAAACCATGTAACCCAGAGGGAACATGTAAACCCCACACACACAGGATGGCAGGAATTGAACCTAGGACCCCAGTGCTGCAAGATAGCAATGCTAACCACTTCGCCACCATTATAAATGGATGGATATCTTAGTTATCTTTCTAGTTCACAGGTTTCCATGCATAATTTAATTTTGAGAGCCACTGAGACATCAGGTACTACTGTTGTATTTATGAAAAATTAACAAAACAAAAAACATACTAACAACTGTGCCATCCTATTCCTTAGTTAATACATTTTATTATTCATAAACAGTTAACATTGTTAGCAAAATATTTTGAATTATATTTAACCCTATTTTTTCTTTAGTTTTGTATTTAACTCATTATATGATAGTCAGACTTAATGTATATTTGAACAATGAAAATATATTTTTACAAGATTTTACATTAAGCACTTAAAATTAATATGGTTAATAATAGTAAACTGTAACATGCTGTAACAAGATCGGTTAAGCTGCAAAGAAAATGCTTTCAGAGAAAATGTTTCAGGTGTTGGGAACATAGATCTCCAATGCAATTTCAACCAAACCTGTTCCCACACACCCTGCCCCCACTACCATTAGAATATACCCAAAGCACTGAAATCTTTCGAGCTAATGATCAGGTGACCCGAGAGAGAGCGAGAGAAACACCAAGGGGTGCGGAACCAGGGAACTATTTACATGGAAAACGGGCGATCTCCCCAGACTGTCCGCCCGTTTCACTGTTACCTGGATACCTCTTTATTTAGAACTCACTAACACTGATTTTCAGTTTAGAAGGATTCAAGTAGGGTTTTAGATGAAAGGCAGCGACCTTAATCAAGCCCAAATCATAACTGAACCCTTTCAGAGCCTACATTACATTTTAGCGTTTCATTCTGAGCAGAAGACCCTCACACCTGAAGAAGGGGGAGGTGTCTTTCGCTGGAAATCTCGCTTGCTTCTACTTTACGAGTACACTGCTGGAGTGCTGGCTGTGACGAATTAAACCGGTTTCACAGGTTTCAATCACAGACCATGTGACATGGGAGTCAGGAAACTAACACACAGCGCCACCGGATTTGATAACGCTATAAAAACGCTATAAAATAATGTGACTAGGCACAGAACAAGTTTACAGCACAGTACAATAATAAATGCTGACCATGACTTTAGAAGCATAAATTGCCTTGCACTCAATTTAAACACAAGCTGTCTTTAGCCCTCTAAGCTGGTTCATACAGAAATGTAGAGATCCAGGCTCAGAACACACAGCTTCATTAGCGAATACATATGCAGGACAACTAGAGAAGACGTTTTACAGAGGATGGATTTTTAGAAACATCCCATCAGTGACATCACTGAAGTCAACTCCTAGGTACTGTAACTGTCGTGTGGATAGTTTCACAAGAATCAGACAAAGGTTTAAGCATCGCTTGTTCTAGATAAAACTGCAAAAAAAAACAACAACCCATAATGTACTTCTTTGCGGCTCTGTTTGCCCAAATCATATATTCACAATGTAAAATCTAGAAAATAATATTACGTAACCAAAATCCGCAATATGGAAACAGAACCTGTGTAATTGTTGATAGATGATGTACTCGTAACATTTTTTCAAGACGAACTACAACATTTAAAAAATTACTTGTATGTACTTGATATCTCTAATCAATCCACGGGTCCCAGCACAAAACGAAACTAAAACGCATACCGTTTCGCGCTTCTTATTAGTTGCTCAAAAGTAATTTGACCGTATGAAATGCATAATATAAACCTAGAAACATATACGTGAGCAGTACTTAAGCACTGTAGTATCGGTGTTAAGACATACCTCTCAAATACTGTAAATCAAGTTAAAAATATCTCTAGACCGATTCTGGTCATAATGAAACCATGTTTCGTGTATGTTTTCTTTAAAGTACCAAGACCAGCCATATACTGTATGTTTATGTTCCAAAATTAATATCGTTTATGGCCTTCACACGCGTTGCAGTATGCTCCTATTCTTTTTATGCTCAGCTACTAAGATTTCCCTTCAGTGGTAAAATTAGATATGAATATTCAATACTTAAACGGGCACAGTTAAGACATTAAATACACATATACATACTGTATACAGTAGAGTTTTCATACGGTAATATGTTTATGTTCCTAAATCAATCTCTTTTATGAGCATGTGAAAGGCATGGTGAATCGATTCTCAAAAATTACTGTACTTTGCATGATTGGAAACAAATGCGTGATTGCGAAATGCTGTGGTGTTACTTTTACAAAGACAGTCAATGAAAAAAGGAATGTTGACCAGGGCAATACTTTGAGTTTACACTTACAGCTTGTCCAAGGTCATTCATTATTAATACTATTAGTAATATCTTCGTTAAAGACTGATGGCCACAGCTCAAACATGAGAGGTTGAGCGTTATTAGCTCCACCTTGCGGAAATTCCGGATACTATTATTTTGCTTGTTGTATTATAGGAGAATTTATGGTAACTAGCGGTATTTACCGGTAGCTTGCGGTAGACTGCGTACAGCGTACCGCAAAATAATGCGGTATCGCCCGCGCATTTTGAATGGCTGCATCTGTAGGTGTTATCTGACAGCTCACTGTACACTTTGTTCCTTGATTTAAGAAAAGTGACAATTGCTGGCTTGAGATCTAAAACTTTACATGACCTTCCCTCAACTTAACAACCTCACTTCACTATTGAGAATTAGTTCTCTGCAGACAGCATCAATAATCATAAAGATTAAAAAATGTAGCATGTTCTAGGTGTCAGTAATGGGATATGAAAACTCCAAGGGAAACAGGTTAGTGCTGTAAATGATGGTGCTTTTCAGTCTGGGCCAGAATTTCCAGACCAGTGCCCCTAATATGACAAGGGATACTGTTCTGTAGTTATTGCCATCCTTTGCGTGAGATCATAAACTCAAAGTCCTGACTACTTGGTTATTAAAAATCTGACTGCACTTTTTAAAAGACTAAGGGTGTTAATCTCAGTGACTTTGTTAAATTTTACTTTTGGTTTTCATATTCTGTAGTAGCTTCCCTAAAGTTCTCATTTTAAACATGTGTCATTGATTTTTTCAGCAGTGGCCACTCACACTACAAAACTAAGACTTTCAAGTTGATCAATGTAATGAGTTGACCTAAGCTATGCATATTCAATATGTGATATAATAAGATATGCATGTTCAATACAATATCTATACGTCTACTACAAAAACATTTTCCTAATGATAACTGAAATTTCTGTTATTAAAAGTATTTTTTTTTTGGTTGATGCTATGCTCATTTTAATCACAAATAAAATAAAGATGTCCGGTATAAATGTTACATCAAAATAGTATTGAAACATTTTATTTCTGTTTTTTGCACTGAAATTAGAGAGAATTGAATGGGAAAATGCTGATGATCAGTAAAAAGTCTATTAAGATACGGTATAAAACAACATCTTTAATAAACATTATAAAAATACATATTTATACAGTATATTTTCTATGCTTCATATATGTGCACATGGTTAAATTAGATAAGATCTTGAATGAAATATGAGTCCACTAATGCGATTGTGAATTGTTTTGTTGGGAATGTGAGAAGCAAAGCTTTAGAATCCCTATGACTGTGCAGTGGGCTCTGCAAAGAAAGGTTGGAGCCCAATCCTCTAGACTCTTGCCTAGAAATGTTCTTAGTCAGCAAGAAGTCTGGTAAAGAAAAGTTTTCAGTCAACCAGGACCATGTGTTTTGCAGGTTTAAAATACTACATTCAAATATCCCTGCCCTAAAAATGTCCTTGTGTTTACTGGTTCTAAAGCACAATGGTTCCCTTTTTAAAAGTGTGTGGTGTCTAGCCAAGTTAGCTTGGGAGTGCCTATCTAGCAAGTTTTAGAGGTTGTCATTAAATCAACAATTTCTAAAGATCTTGGAAAATATATATGATAACATTTAGGACAAAGACATGAAGACATTTTATCCCGCAATGACTAGACTTCCCTTAATTGAGCAAAGTACTTGTTAAACTGATCAATAGCTTACAAGAGTTCCTAGTCTTTAAAGACAAAAAAAACAACAACAAATGATTAAAGGGTGACCTATAAAATCTGGATTGGGTCTGTCTAGGACCAGGGTTGGAAACCCATTCTTTCCTACCAGGATATACAAATAGAAATATTCTGGCTTTATAGCCCAATATTTGACTATTTTGAATTTATTCTATTACAACTGTAAGAGCTAATAATATGAAACATTTGTTTAGACTTAAAGGGCTCACATTCATCTCTCATTAGAATATTAAATAACTTATGTATTTACCAGTATTTCCAAATAACTTATTTGATTATTTTAACAAAATGCCCTTTTTAGTGATTTACTGTAGATATCATGCACATAATTTCAAAACATGTAATTGTAGATACTTTACCAGCTGAAAAAATATTAGAGAAGTTTATTACAGTCCATAAAGTGTACAAATCAGATCATTATTCTGTTCTTGTCACTTGTTTTGTTGTTTGAGCTCATTTTTCTAAAGAACTACATACCAGTTTTTGTGTCTACTCACAAAGTCTCATCCTGTGACACATTTGTTCCTTTCAGAAATAGCAAATGTGGATAGCCTTTTAAATTATATGTATGTTTAGATTTAGAACTGTTTAAACTTTTGTTATTAGAATTCTAGAATGCATTTTTTTGGAAACTTGCATGAAATACAGTACTTTGGATATCCAAATTCAAATATATATAAGTATTTAATATTACATTAATGAGGTTCATCTGAGCCACTTAGGTCTGACTTAATTTGTTTAGAGTTATTAATAAATAAAACTTAATCATTTTGATTATATTATCAATTAAATAGAATACTCCAGAAAATAAACATAACAAAAGAAGAGCATTAACAGATTTGTTTTGTGCTCTTCGTTCTAGTCACAGCGGCGTGTAACATTTCACCTCCCTGATGGCTCCCAGGAAAGCTGCAGTGACAGTGGTCTAGGAGACCATGAGCCTGTGGGCAGTGGAACGCTCATCTCACACCCTCTCCCTCTGGTTCAGCCGCAGGACGAATTCTATGAGCCAGCCTCACCTGACAAGAGGACTGAAGCTGATGGAAACTCTGACCCCAACTCTGGTAAGTCTTTATCGTTACTTTTACTTTTATCTAGTTACTGTATATTTGTTTGCATTTTAGGCATGTGATTGAAGGGCAAAAACTTTTTTTTTTATTTTGCCTTTCTAAGTAATATTCTCTTTCAACATTTCTGTTTCCATCTTAATACCCTAATGAAAGATCTGCAAAAGCAGTAGGCTAGATTTACTAAAGGTTGCTCATACATAAATACATTAAAAGGATTGCTGTTTCAAACATGTAAAAAGCAAAAATGCCAAGTGACTTACTGTACATGTAAAGTAGATAGATTGCACATCAGGGCTGTCCAATCTTGTCCTGGAGGGCCAGTTTTTGCAGGTTTAATTCCAACTCAACTCTTGCCAAACAAAATAAGGTAGTAACTGGCGTAATTTGACTAATTTATTAGCTTCTCCCAGCTCTTCAGCTGTTGCTGCTTTAAAGAGACCTTGAATACCTTCTGATACACTGCCTGTCTGAGACAAGGATTAGACAACCCAGTTGTATATCCAATCATCATAATATTTAACTTTTAATACAGTCCAGTACAATAAATTTAGTTCATGTTATTGATGAGTGAAATCCTGTATTGTTATTTAAACATCTCAACAAGTAATTGTTAATCTTTTTCACATCAATTTTTGTTAAACCTGTGTTTTTGGCTTTTCTATACTAGTCATGCAGGATGTTTCAATCTTTTTTTGAATCTTTTGAATTTTTAAATCAAATATTATTTTTAAAATTCCCTCCTTTCAAGCTGAAACAAATTAATTGAATTGCAGAGGTTAAACAATCAAACTACTGTACATCCTAATTTCTGTATTATGTTACAAGGCAATGGGCCTTATGTTTGCATCCTAATTTTGTAATACAACTGCAAACAACAGAGCCTTTTTTGAAAAATATACTATAATTAAAAACTAACAAACTAACAATTAAAAACACACAAAATCAAAACTGAAACAAAGCTTAATGAAGTGGGTTTGTTCTCATTATGTGTATCAATTAGGCTAGTAGTACAACAGAAAACCTGGTATTGACTTTTTTTAATGAAATACAAGAAGTTAGACAGATCTTATTTCTGATTTGTTGTCTTTCTTATTTTCATGTTGTCTTTTATCATGATTAATCATGATTTATCACTAATTAAAATTTTGTACCCTTAACCCTTGTTGTTAAAAATCATTTGGATACTTGCATTCAGGTTGACTCAAGAGGAAATGCATTGATTTAAGAAATTATTGTTTATATGAAAGGATTAGTTTTGTTTGAGTTGGCAGAATAAATGAAATTCAATAACAGGAGAACAGCAGGAAGATGTTTATAGTTGCTCAAGTGATTCCATCTTGCCAATGACCTAGTGTGTCTATTCACTGACAAGAAACATTTGCAGAAATCTGGCCAATATATTAGCATAAGACAAATGATCAAATACGTGCTACTAGTTTTTGAAGAGATAGAAGTACTTATCCTGTACAGTATATGGTATGCTTCAACTAATACTCCCATTGCTTACATTTACCATTGGTGCAGCTATAATAACAATCGTTTTATTCTTTAGTGATTAAATCAATCTCTTGTCCAATCAATAGGGAGTAGAGTGAGAACATGAAAAATGTATTTTTGGTCTGGCACCCTGTTTGGTGTTCACATAAGGTATGCAGTACCATTTATACAGTGAATATAATAAAAACAATAGTTTGTTAGTTTTCAGTATCTCCTTACATTAAATGTACGTTGATATCTCAGTAAAACTGACATTTACAATCTTTGTAATGTGTTCTTTTTGTTTTTGGAACTGAATTTTAGGAGTAGAGATTTTTTCATTTCAAAATTCAACAAGGATTTGACAGTTTAAAGGACAATAGGGACAGACAGAGGAAGAAGAGCTGTGTGATTCATATAATTTCAACCATGCACAGTATGCTATATTTACTGTATGTGTGCCATAGCGTGCTACTGAATCACATAGAATTATCACCAATACTTTCCTTTGTGGCTTGTAACTATTTTAAGTCTCATGTTGTCCCACTTAATCAGGATGCTTCATAGGGTTCTATGCGGGGACCTTTACTTTTTAGTATTTACACATTGCTTCTTGGTTGGATCATTTGTCATTATGTTTTTTTATTTTAGATTCAAAGCTACAGTATGTGGTTGAGTGCTGTTCAGTGTGCAATAAGATGCTAACAATCCATATGACAGATATAAAAATAAAGAAAAATGCAAAACAACTTGAAACCCAGCTTTGGACCCGGTAAAACCAAGAACATAACTGAAAAATACATTACAAACGTAAGTGAAAAGATAGGTCTTTAAATGAGATTTAAAAATATCCATAGTCACAGAGTCCTTGATAGATTGATCAGTGAATTCACAGATGTGGGGCTGCACACACTTTATGTGAACCTAAGAACTGATCTTACTGTAGGTCAAGTAAGAAGGCCTGAATCAGCAAATCTCAGAGTAAGAATTGGACTATAATCATAAAATAAGTCCTAAAATAACCTTGAAACCATTCAATGCCTTTAATATAAACTGAGAAATGTTAAAGTCCACTCTAAATTTCAAATTGTGATTTACAAAGGGTATGAATTCTATGGTGATGTAGAGTACTTTTAGTTATCATATGAGCCATAAAACTTTAGACAAACTGAACTAGTTAGTGTCTTAGAAAATACAGTAGTAAGAAGAGAATTACAGTAGTCTGGTCTTTATGGAATGTGTCAATATTTGTGGCATGTGTCAATATTTCAGCATCTGACAAAAAAAGCAAGGGTCTTAGTTGAGCAATGTTATATTGGTGGAGGAAAATAAATCCTGTGCAGTGTGTAACAGTTATTTAAAACAACAAGGGGTTTAAAATAACACCAAGTTTTATAACTTAATCAACTTTGCAAACTTCTATCATCTTATAGTTTGCCATGAGAAAAATGCATTTAATTCAGTATCTTAAAATGATAGACACCTTTAAAGTGGAGAACCCACAGGAGTAATGTATAATGTCAGTAGAAAATCTGCAAATAAAGTGTCATCACCATAGCAGTAAAACCAAAGTTCACAATGCCAAATGCAAATTGTAAATACTAAATAGTGAATAGAATGCAGTGAAAACAGACAAGATTTACAATAACAAAACTAAAACATATCTTGGTCTGGAAAATATCATCAAACCACAAAAGTTTGAAAGTCTATTGCTAGATCCTGATGCTGGATTTTGGCTTAACAGGTGGTTTGTAACACTGTTGTAAATAGCAAAGCATACTGGAGATGCCAATTGACATTTTTGTCACATTCAGAGATCAATTTCCCATAATAATGTAAACTATTCATTTAATGTAGTGTTTAAACCATACATTTTATAGGTGATACTGTATTTATGATTAAAAAATTAAATTATTAGAGATCTCAGAAGTTAGCAGTTATCACCTAGAGGTAAGAGTGTAAATGATTTATTGAGAAAAATACCTAAAGCTTATACTTTGTTTCTCCTGAGATTAAAATAAAATGAAAAAAATATATGCTTTTGGGAAAGGTATACGATTTTAACGACACAATGCACTGCATTTACATTAAAAAACATGCAAGTAAATAATTTCCATTAAAAATCAACTACATACTGTATATTGAAACACAACAATGTTACATACTGTATATAAACCAATTAATATATATTCTAAAAGAGCAAAGATATCTTCTGTATTTTTTTAGATTGTATGACATTACAGAGACATTTTGGAGCCTAATTTATAATATTGTATGTTGAATAATGTTGTATGGCAAAATTTATGTTAGATTTGTTTTCATACAAGATTTCACTTTTAACAATACGTACTGGTTTAAAAAGTTAGAAATATGTATTTGTATTAATTAAGTTCTGATTTATGTAATATTGGAGGTCTGTGATACTCATTATATGATTTTTTTTTCTGGGCAATATTTATCTTATTGTTTTATTTGTTTAAATATTCTACATTTACTTCTGCAATACCATGTGCTAGAGCTGTATTTGAGATCATTATACTCTCATGTGATTTTATTTGTGATGATTTCATCCCTCACCTGCCTTATGAGGCACCTGCTCAGCAGATGTTGCCATGGCTTGCTAAGGTGTGAATATGAATCCCTGGCTGACCCCCTCTCCCCCAGGCCAGAGTAATGTTTGCAGTGTAGAATTGCACATCACACATGACTGACTCACCATTCACACAACAACACAACATATATTGTCAAAAATCTGAACCGTGCCAGCCCAACATGGACATAACACCTGTCTACAGTACCTCTTAGGGAGAATATTTAAAATATTGCTTTCTTGTGTCATAGAGGGAGTTTACCAATGGTGCTTTTCAAGTGGTGAATTGTTTGAAAACCTAATTACGTTGGAGTTTTTCAGATGCAGGACCAAGGAAGATTATTATAGGTACGGATAACAGTAATAAATATTATTTTGTTATCTTAACAGTGATTTTACATAAGGAAATCACAGTTTCATGTGGCATTGGTGTTTCCATTAGAAAGTTGCTTAGATTTGATATTTTACAATAAATAAAACACATTTAAATGTAATTCATTCTGACCTTTCTGAAGGCTTTGATTTTAGGCTAGTAACTCTATGTGAAAATAAACCTATGTGAATATAGGCTGTCCATTTCATTGTCGTTTGTCTTCCATCTTCTTACTACAAATTTAATTAAAAAGCACATACAGTACCTGATAAAAATACCCATAACAGTATAAAATATTTTAAAGGCTCACTGAATGTAAAAAAATATCAGTTTTATTTCTAACATTCAAAATGTGACAAGAGTAGTTACTGTAAAGACTGTATGTGTTTCTACATATACATTCTGCATATAAGGAAAAATTGACCCAATTAAGATAAAAAATACAATTTTTTAAAGATATTTTTCTCTTTCATAGTTCTAAAACTTAACTGATTCTGTTGTTATAAGATTCTCTTTTGTTGTTATTTTGATAACAATTTGAGCACACATATTTGCTTTCTTAGTTATGGTCCTTTATTTTGCTGGATACGTCCATTGAAAAAAAAAAGTCTCATTTACAATGGTGACCTAGCTATGAGGTTCAAACAATTGTTGCACAGAGAACAGAGCAGTGAGAAAAAGAACAACAATTGATAATATGTAAATACCATAACAGGGCATACAATAATAGGATGGGGCAGTGTTAACAACTGCAAATGTCAGGCATAAAAAAATAATCATATAACTGAAAATGTCTTCAGATACAAAGGTGGAATGTTTCCAGGTATTGTGCTTGTTCCAGTCATTGACAGCAACAAATTAAAAAGGAACAAGTAGGGCTTAATTTAATGCTGAAAGGTGAAAAAGTATATATATATATGTTCATAGTATACAGTGTGCTCTAGAAATGTTCAGTTTGATAAAAGTAGCACATCTTTAATTTGTAGAAACTGCAATACATTGTTCCGGTAAGGTGTTTTCCAAATGTAAGATCTGTAAATCAACCTAAAACAATTAAGTGTTTGTTTATTAAAGAGAGAGAGCAAATCAATCTAAGAATAAGCAATACATTACACAAGTTCAATGCAAGTTCAGGGTGGAAGTGATCAATCTTATGCATAAGCCAAAGGGTACTGTGTAAGACATTAAGTTTTCCAAGACCACCTTTAGAGGCCATTCTGTGAACAACATCATCACAGTTCAAGACAATGAGCATTGACATCTGAACTAGTGTACTCTTTGTAGAAGCAGAACGTGAAAAGCATTTTTTTTGTGTGAGAAAGATAACCAAGCCTTTAGTTTAAAATTGAATAGGTTATAAGAGCTAAAGCAACATCCAAAGATGGGATTTGTCTTACTAGAAATAAAAAAAAACAACATACTCAATACTACTAAAGTAGTTTGCAACAAAAAGCTGACTTTTATTGAAACTAAGCTGCAAATTATTACTTAACTTAAAGTGATTCATATAAGATGGAGTCATAGGTTTAAAGGTCAATGTGATAGTGGCCTAATGCTTTAGAAATATTGTTTATATAAATAGATAAAAGAGAAGAACCTGGGATATAATCTTTTAAAAAAGGTATTAACTGGATGTGGTTATGAAACAAATCTGTTAGATTTGACACACTGTATATGGTTTCGTATTAAGGGCAATACTACTCAACTTCATATAAGACCAATAATACACTACTTTCATAAGAACTGCATATCCACATTATTAATTTTTTTTAATTTTTATTAAAAATGATAGCTGTGTAAATGTCATTTTTGTGTACAGTGATTATAATAACATTAAGAACTTCTAAAGCAGCTGTAACACACCCATGCCAAAAATGAAAACCCAACTGCATGTCATATATGATATAATTGCAGTCTAAAAAAGTTTTCCATGTTCTTAGAAATGCAAGGCAAAATTAATATATGTCCATAGGAGTTAGGGGTTGACTTAGCACACTCTTTAAAAAGAGGGAGAACAAAAGAACACTTACAGTCTGCTGGGATTTTAGCTGTATTAGAAAAGAGATTGAATAAGTGGGTCAGTAGAGCGAATACTATATGAGCAGCAAGTTTTAGAAAGAAAACAATTGTGACCAGTGGAATTATAACTGTCAATTTTGCAAAGCTCAGTTCATACTTCTGATTCAGTAGCTTGCTGTTTCATAAAACTGAACAGGACTCTGGATCTTGTATGTATCAAACTGAACTGAATCAGCATTATTGTTAAGTATCGATCTATCAAAAACACACTAGTTGTTTTAGGATGTAGAGCTTTATACATGTTGTGCATGTTAAATTAATGGTAACTTGGAGCCTCTCAGTTTATGGTATATAAGGAAGAAGACTTTCACTATGAAAATTATTTATGAACAATTTCACTTCTTTGATGGAAGGATTACAGTATATATGCTGAGGATCTGTTTTATGCTTAAATGTCAGAACCTTGCTTTTGAATACTTTGCATGCCATCCATGATGAAATCAGCACCCACATTAGTGAAAATCCAAGCAATGTACTGTATCTGTAAAAGCAAAATATTAGTATTTAAAGATATAACATTATATATACAGTTATTTTTCTCAATAATATTAATTTTGTAGGGTAAATATTATTTGGGTAAAGATGTGACATGTACAGGTATTGATTGTTTATCGAATTATGTTATTGAACATTACCATTTACCTTATATATCATTATTCTGTTGCTCAAGTATTGTGTTCTAACAAGAAGTTAGAACATATCTTGTAAGCAAATATATGTACAGTAGCTGCACCACTGTGTGCTGCCATTTCTTCAGAAAAAGAAATGTTTTCATAATACTACATTACATATACAGGTGTGGACTTTTTTGGGTATCAGCTTGTAAGCATAAGATCTTGTGAAGTTGTCAGCTTTTCTTGAGAGTAATCTTGCCCATACTTCTAGTGCTAAACATAACACAACAAAAGTAGTGAAGGCTATAATGTGATCAGAACCAAATTGTTGAAGTCACTGCATTTAAATTATCATTAAGGGAATATCCAACATTAAAAAGCAAACATAAACCATCGTATATCAAACTACAATTGAGAATGTTATACTCCAAAAGATCTTCATATTGCCACACTGCCAATCCAAAATATTATTCTGTTACAGCTTAGGTGACTTAGAAGTGTCTCTTAGATTTTAGATAGTTTGTGACACTAGAAAGAGTAAACACTTCAAACTTCAAATTAGACAGGATGTTTGCTGAGTTCTGGAAGGTCCCTTGAGCAGAAACACTTGTAAAACTTTACCCTAGTATACCTAGGTAAATTGTAGATTAATGGTTGGCAAGGAGCAGTACATGAACACACAATATAAAATAACATGAAGAGCAGGAGAGGGAAAAAAAAGAAAAAGGAATGAAGAAAAGAGTCAAGAGTTGGAACGTGAAGCTTGTGCCAGGCTTGAGAGCAGCTACTTCATGATCATCCAAACAAAACCTGACTGGAGCTAAGTATTTGAACCTTCTTAGAGAGAGCGTGCTTTTCTGTGTTTTTAGGGAACCTGGGTTTCCTGGGTTAAAGATACCTCAGTTAGAAACATTTTTTCCTGCTTAAGGTGCATTTGTTTGGATAGGGATATAGGCTCCCATTTATTTTGTGGCATATGAGGTGCAGAGAGATTTAACTGCAGGTTGCGTTGTATTTAGTTAGAAGGCAGCTGACCTCTTGTGTGGCCTCTGTAGGTATATTAAGGGTTTAATGCTTAGTAGCAGTCTGGGGTTTTCTGGGTGACCGGAATGTTAGGCCCCTGAAACGCCTTGTATGTAAATACTGTACACAAAGTAACTTGTGTGTTGTATGTTGTGTGTAGAATAGTTTGTGTTTGTGGATTGTTACTCCTTTCAACAAAGCTGTGCTGGAGAACAAAGAATTAACGTACTGTACATCTAATTATACCAGCCACTCGGGTATATTGCTAGAAATCACTTACAAGTTGGGAGAAATAATTATTTCACTTATTGACTAAACTGCCCAGTCAAATCCTGATTTTCACCAGTTTCATAACCCCACATTTGTAACAATTCCATGTCCTGTCCACTTTATTAATAATGAATAAAGTGAATGTACACTCAATTAATGTGCACTCATGATTTACATAGTTCTTCCTTTTCTGATTCTTTTTTTTTATTTAACCAGACGACAAAATCTTATTTCCAATAGAAAATGGAGAGTATACACCAAGGCACTTACTGTAGCATAGTACAGTATATGTGTATAGTTCCATATGTGAAAAATGTATGATGATGGCTAAACCTGTGATGCATTATGCACATATCTCCAGGATTTGTCATTCTGCTCTTAGTTTACAATTTCATGAGACATTGCTCACAAAAGTCTCTGAATATTCTTACCTCCCACAATGAGATAAGGCTTACTTTATATACCCAACTGTACTACTATTTCACAGCTCTCCTTATTCGGTATTGAACAGAGTTGTGGTCAGAATGCTCAGTGGCTGTAAAATCTATACAGGTATCCTTAATACTCCTGTTGCACACAATACATTGTAGCTGATGTAGATGATAATGTTTTAGTAATACATGGAAGCAGCAGATCGTAAACAATAGTTATTAGAAAATGACATCTAATGGATTTAAAAAAAATACATTCACATCAAAGTAATGATGAGTTTGCTTCTGAATCAACAATTTTCATTGACGTTGCCATTACTTGATTATTAGATAGTACGCTGGTTAATGATGAAAAAATGTTAACATGGAGTACAAATTTACATACACATATAAGTAAGAATATCAAAAGGTCTGGTTCATAGAAAATTTACGTTCAAAGTATAGTAATACATCATTAGAGAGATGTTAATGACTAAAAAGAAGGCTTATTTTCCTCTTGAAGGTTTATTTGATGGTTGCAGTGTTTGAGTTATTACACCTCTGCATGAATATTTAATTGTATGAGATTAAAAGGTAATTCTGTAATAAAATTTAATTTTCTATGGTCAAAACCCTGATGGATTAGATGTGTGGAATATTCTTTCTTTTAGAAAACATATGAGTGCATATTGGTGGCATGGTGGCACTGCTGCCTTACAGCTGAGGCCCTGTGTTCATTTCTGAACCTGAGTGCTGTCTCCCTAGTCTGTATATTCTCCTTGTGTTTTTGTGGGTTTCCTCTAGGTCCTCCAGTTTCCTTGTAAATGTGTGCATATCTGTCTGTGACCGTGTGTGCCCTGTGATGGAGTGGCATCCTGTCCAGGGATAGATGGATTACAGTACATACCATTTAATGTTGCCTAGATGAAAAGTTTTAAAGTTTAATGCCCTTTGTGTGCACCTCATCTCTCTCATTGATTTAAGTAATATTAAACAATGCTAAATCTGATTTTAGTGATTGTAAATTCCCAATACTACTTTTAAGTTTTGATAATAAACCCATTTGTCAACTTTTGCTCTCACATCAGTTTAAGAACAAAACAACAGGCATAGACTACAGATGTTTATTTAGGAGATTCAGGTATCCACAGTCTCAAAATGTTAAAAAATACTATTGTTACTACCCCAAGTGTCTAGGGGTAAAGGGGTGTAACATTTAGGATAGTTCTTTTGGAAGCAGGTGGGTTCTGGTGAGGGACTAGGAAGCGTGATAACAAAGGTGGGTGCAAAAGTTATGATTTTAAGTTGAATAAGTGGCTGGTAAGACACGATAACACACAGGGTAAGGAACTAGAGTGGTGCCAAAGAAAATAAAATAAACAAAAATGGAGCTGGCTAGGAAAGTGAGGGAAAGCTAATCTGACTACAAACACCCTAGCTAACCTCCACTGACTACCCAAAACCATACAAGGCAAATGGCACTCACCCGTACTTAACTAGTGTTACTAATACAAAATCAACTAAGTGTGTAGAATGTACCCAACAACCTAAACTAACCTTATACACAACAGTTCACACAAAAACACAAGTGAACTAGGAATACAAATAAGGAAAAACAAGAGCAATAAACAGGAACAGGGTACAAAAGAACACAAAGGTTGAACATATAACACGTTAGGACAAGGTAATGGCAAAACAAGGATAAACACAAACAAACAAAAGTACAAAGAAATGAACAGAAACCAACAAACAACAAAGCCAAAGCTATATGAAAATACACACACACAAGGCAAAACAACAAACCGACAAAGCTGAAGCAAAAGCGAAACAAAGCGAAATGAAGCAGAGCAAAACCAAACAGGACTGAAGTCAAATGAAAGGCCTCTTCCTTCAGAAAACCTCCATGTTATATGTTGAATAAGATGCACTCTGATTGGCTGAGAAGCTAATTTATCATGATGTCGTATGGAACAGTGGTGTAATGGTGGGCCAATGGGGAAGGGGAACAATCAAAGGTCAGTAGTGTGGAACATAAAAAAACACACACAGACCACACACTGGGATGTAACACTATGCAACATTTCTTTTGAAAATATATGAAGTTTTCTATTGTCATAAATAGACATATGCTGCCTTAATTAATTTAAATAAAATAAATCTAATCAAAGTTTATCAAATGCACAACAATACATCATGCAGCAGTAGTTGCTGGCAATGAAATGTCTTTTAAATATTTTATTTATTTATTTTCCAATTAATCTATTCACAGTTCATTCTCAAGTTTTTATACACAGAATCACAAAATATATTAACTTATCAGTAAAATGATCAATTGTTCTATAAAACATTTTACAAAACACTCTTTAACAAAAACTACCCCATAAAAGTAACACCGTTTTGTTTTTAAGATAATTATAAATCTAAAATCAAAATGCAATTTATATTGTTGGATACACTGTTGTTGACTATGATTAAAACTATTATGGATTAGGTAGTATTTGACACTTATACATTTAACTATAAACTCATGCAATATAAAATATGAATAAGAAACAAAAAGGGAAATTATTCAATGATTTTCTGTGTTTTCTAATATAAAATGTTTGTAATGATGATGATGATGAAGAGGATAACATTATTATATTGTTTTCAAAAATTGATATATATTCATTTTCTTCTTCTTTGAGACATAGGATATCTATGCATGCATTCAGTTTAATTCTGTTTTTCCTGGTGAGGGTCACAGCCCATACAGGATTTAGATTTAGTATCTCAGCCTTCTGTTGATTGCCATAGTGTATCAGGGAATGGTAGGAAAATAATTAATTTATGAACTGGCAGAGATCCACAAAAGGGCATATTTTCCAAGGCAATAAAAAGTAATCTACTATATGTGTATAAGTAAGAACAATGTTTGTATGTTAATTTATATGATACAGCCAACTTCTCATTAACACAGAAGGCATGCAACACTTCTGTCTCATCATTATCTCAAGCATTTCCGTTTTGGGTAGTAAAAAGGAGCAGATGGCAGAAGCTGTAGTTTTGAAAGTCAATAGCAAAAATATGAAACTGGTCGGCTACAGAAAAGCACTTTACAAAGAGATGCTTTTAGCCGAGCTGTTTAGCAGAGAATTCTCTCGCAATTGAAGAAAATAAATAAAACTTATTAAAAGCATCATTGATATCATTCAGAAACTCTATGAGGATAAAAAATATAGGATTTCACATAATGTAGCTTCAATTATAAACTTGGTTCGAAAACGTATTTAGACACTTAGGATTACATGCGTTTGTCTGAGTGCTACGTAAGTTTTATTCTTATCTGTACAGATGAAATACACAATGAGTCGTGAAAAGTAGACAGCTGAATGAACTTTAAATATATGAAAAAGTATTGATTGCATTCTGTAGTGTGAAAAAAGCTTTACTTTCTTTAAAGCAGTCAGCACATTTTCATTCTATTCAATGGTATTATATAGGTCATGTTTCCCACTGTTAGCGGTATTGTATCCAGCAATTTGATTTCACCATTGTTTGTTCTCTTAGCAACCATTTCAATTAGCAGCCAGCAATGCTGTATTTTGATTA